>NC_090445.1:133376584-134626584 GCF_031143425.1 Pleurodeles waltl | reverse complement strand
CTCCATACCGATGAATCACTACAAGAACCCTTGAGAAAGGACTGTCCCTGTGCGAAGCTCATCTCAGTGGAACTCTCTACCACTGTAACTCATATTGGAAACATAATTTCTCAGATTCAGGAGGTGAGTAAAAACCCACTTCTTCAAGAGAGCAGATGCTTAGCCCAGTCCATCGAGACTGCCCTTCTATGCCTCCTGATTTGATCTGCGGCCAAGCAGGTTAAATACCTGAAAGTGGCTATTGCAAACAAAATCCTTAAAACCCTGATTAAAGGCTTTGTTGCCTTTATCAGCACACACGGATTAGGACTTCATTGGCCCACTATGTCTTATTACATGCTGATTGCCTAGTTTCCCCTCCTCTAGGATGAACCTTCTCCATGTATCTTATTACAAAAATGCTCAGAGCTACTGCCATGTGGCTTGTAAAGCTTTTGCAGTGAGAAAACTTCAGTGGGTGATCTCCTAGCACCCGTAAATCACTCTAGGAGACTCCAATTCACGCTCACCGACTTACCGTTGGCGAGCCGCGCATGAGAAAAACTCTGGCATGTGGGGGTTACCGGAATTTGGACAGAACTCCCCAATACAAGCGTAAAAGCAGAGTTGTTAAAATTTCGCCAACTCTGTTGGCGGAGCAGAATCTATTGCCCACTCTTAGTGCTCAGTGCATGGACGATGTCTTTCCGAGTGACCTCTGGAAGGAATTTTAAAGTCTTTCTCAAACATTTCAGTAGAGAAATACAAAATCCTGCAATAGACTTAACATGAAATTGAAATGACAGGGCACTATCGATTTACACCCCACGATTTTTTGCAACAGATGTTGGAGAAGGGGATTCACCCAACTCTGTTGGCCGTAATTAAATCATATCAAGAGAAGAGGTGCCAAAAACCAATATTTCAGATTTATCGGAGTTAAGGCTTAGCAGGTATTTGTCCATCAAATCTGCAGCTGCCAAAAGTCAGCCCTGAAAATTGCCTGTGATTAAGTCAACCACTTGGATAAACACAAACATGAATTGAGTGTCATCTGTGTTTGATACCAGGTTGAAGCTACAAGATTGTACAATAGGAGCTAACAGGGCCATATAAATATTAAACAGTGTAGAGCTAAGTGCCAACCCCTGTAGAACACCACAACCCACCTCCCTGTATCAGGAGTTGAAAGGAAGTAGATGAACCACTTGTTTTCTATTGGAAAGATAGGCTTTTAGCCAATTCCAGGCAGCATCGACTATGCCTGCCTTTGCCAGACGCTATACAATAAAATATTGTGTAACACGGTAGCCCTAGACCTCAAGGGTCAAGCATGCCATTCCCCTGCTGCTGCTTCTGATAGCTCACAGGCGCTGTGACTCCGACACAGTCCTTGAGCCCTCACGCCTCAAACCTGCTGTTCTGGTGTTTGGCCATATTTCTGCATATATCTGCATTGTGTAGTGCCCACATTTGTTTTACTGTGTTTACTGTTGTTCATTTGCTTTTCCTGACGTTTTGTTTACCCTTCATCATTACTGAGTTTTGCGGCTGCTTTTCTTTTCCTGCTGTTTACCACCCCCTGCTCTCTCACCTCCGTCTCCCTGCCAGCCACTCTCATGACTACTTATGGAGGCCGCTGCAGAAATGCCAAATGCAAACCCGTGTGCGCCTGGACCCCACCCAGTGCTACGAACCTTGGCTCTTCTGCCCCGCATAGCTACACCGCCGCAGACCTCTGAGCCCTGGATCCTGAAAACCTCAATAACCATTCCTGCTGCACGTCCCCGCACACCACCAGAGAACCATTCTCCTACCGGCACTGCCACTTCACCTGCAGCACCGAAGAAATAAACAACACCAGAGATACCGCAAACATGAACGCACCTACTACATCGACAAAGACTGCCACAGACAACCCCCAGTGCATTCTACTCAACGCACGATCACTCAGCAAACACACCATGGAAATTTGGCACACTATCTCATCCCTCACCCCGAGAGTCATCTTCCTCACGGAGACGTAACTGAACCCCACCTCTGCACCAGACATCGCCACCTTGAAGGCTACAAGATAACACACCTGGACCGAGCCAACAAACTCGGAGGTGGAATTGCCCTCATCTATAAGGACACCATCTGCTGTACAATATCCCCAGACGGACCCCGATAATGGAACACCTCAACTTTCAACTACACACAGACAGAAAAAGCACCATAAAAGAAACCCTCTCCTACAGACCATCTGGACCACGCTCCAGCTTTGCTAAGTCATCCCGGACCTCATTGCCCCAATCGCCATAGACTTCGAGCAATACATCTTCCTCGGGGGCCTCAACTTCTATCTCAAGGGCACATGGGGCAGCAACATAACTGACCTCCTTGAAAGCATGAGCAACGTCTACCTCAAGCAACTTGTCACTGACCCTACCCACATTTCACTACATATACTTGACCCCATCTTCACCTCCAACAAAAGAGTCAAGTACAACCACAGGACACACGCTTGACCCCATCTTCACCTCCAGCAACAGAGTCAAGTACAACCACACCACACAGCTCATCTGGACCAACCACTACAACATCCATTTCACCACCTCTAGACTGTCCCACTCTGGCATTGTGCCCTCCCAGCTCCTCACTCTGAAACTGGAAAAATAATTCAAAAGACTGATGGAACAATATTATCCGCTCCTACCTCCGGGACCCAACCCTTAGCAAGCTGCAAAACATTTCGCTCAGTGGATACATATTGCACCAATACAAATGCTCCCACCAAACAGCCACTCCCAAAAGACTAACCAAAAGAGCCACCTGGTTCACAAAGGAACTGATTTCCACCAAATGCAACTGATGGCAACTAGAAAGGAAGTGGTGCATCAGCAAAAAGACGGAGGACCAAACCACCTTCAAGACAGCACTCAACCTGTACCACTGCCTCCCAAAAGAAACTAAGAAGAACGCACTAGCAGACTAAATTGAAGCCAGCAAAAACCACAGCAAAGAACTCTTCACCATCATTAAGGAATTTCTCAATCCTACTGCAGCCGAAAAAACGACATCACTCCCTCCCGGAAACTGTGTGACACCCTCACGAATTTCTTCCACAACAAGATCTCGACCATCTACAACAATTTAGAACCCCAACCCTCCGCCGCCGACAGTATCAACCAGCTCACACCCTCAAACACAAACACCGAACACCTTCTCACCTACTAGGACCTCCTCACCATGCTAGACACTACCTCCATCATAAACTGTGTACACTTAAGAGCACCCACAGACTCCTGCCCCACCACATTTTCAACCTCGGAAGCAAGATAATTTGTGACAAGCTCAGGAAAGTCCTAAACATCTCCATCACCCTGGCCTCCTTACCTGAGGACTGAAAACACGCTGAAATGAAGCCCATCCTGAAAAAACCTTCAGCCAACCCCGCTGAACAAAAAAACTTCTCACTGCTCACCTACCCAGCAAAGGTCCTCGAGATAGCGATCAACCAGCAGCTCACTCAACACCTGAAAAGACACAACCTCCTAGACCCCTCCCAACATGTTTTTAAACTAACCACAGCACAGAGACAGCCATGATCCAGGCAACTGACATCATCAGGGCCCTCCTGGACTGTGGCAAAACGGTGGCACTCATCCCCCTGGACCTGTCAGCCGCTTTCAACACCCTCACCCATCACATTCTGATCACCAGACTCTACCACATCAGGAACCAGAGAGACTCCCTCCAATGTATCGCCTCCTACCTCACCGGAAGAACCCAGAGGATCTGTCTCCCACCGTTCATGTCAGAGCCCAAGAAAATCATCTGTGGAGTCCCCCAAGGATCGCCCCTCAGCCTCACCCTCTTCAACGCCTACATGACATCACTGGCTCACACAGTTAGATCGCACAGACTCAGCATCATCTCCTATGCCAACGGCACCCAGCTCATCCTCTTACTGTCCGAAGACCCCTTAACAATCAGAGCCAACTTCCACAGATGCATGATGGACGGTTCTGAACGGATGAAGGACAGCTCTCCCAACTCAACACGGACAAGACAGAAGTCCTCTTATTTGGGAACAACACCTCCCCCGGGAATGACGCATTGTGGTCCACAGAACTCAGCCCAGCACCCTCATCCTTGGCATTATCAAACAAGCTATTGATGTAAAAACAGGTCAATACAGTCTCCTCCCCATGCTTCCACACCCTTTGCATGCTCTGAAAAATCTTCAGGTGGCTCGCAGGCAACACCAGAAGAACCATCACACAGGCCCTCTTCACTATCAGGCTAGACTATGGAAACACACGTTTCGTAGGAATCACTGCATGCCTCCTGAAAGAACTTCAGACAATTCAAAACTCAGCAGCAAAACATCCTCGACATCCCCAGAAGGACCCCTACCACAACCCCACCTCAGGAAACTACACTAGCTCCTGATTCAGAAGAGATGCTCGTTCAAGATGCTGATCCACGCTTACAAAGCCCTGCACAACAAAGGACCAGCATACATCAGAAAATGACTGACCTTCCACCAACCGACCAGACTCCTCTGATCTGCTTCCCTTTTCCTGGCCAACAACCCCCGGATCCATCGAACCAACAGCAGACGTTGCTCCTTCTCACACTTAGCGGCCAAGGCATGGAACAACCTTCCCCTGCACCTCAGAACCACCCCCTTGCACCAGCAATTCAGGAAAGAACTCAAGACCTGGATGTTCAAATAAACAATGCATCAATCAACAGCCTACACTTCCAGTGCCTCCAGACCTTCATAGGTGATTTGCTGTGCTTTATAAATGTCTGGTTGATTGATTGACTGTATGAAAAGCTGCAGACAAGTCGAGGAGGATTACAAGAGATTTTGTTTCCTAAATCAAACTTGGCTCTATTGAAGTCAGTTACCTCTAAAAGGGCTGATTCTGTACTAACGATGGCATGAAAGCCAGATTGTGGTGGATGAAGGAAGTTGGTGTCTTCAATTAGTCTAGTTATCTGGAAGTTGTCCAATGTCCCTAACGTTTTCCCTAGGGCAGGATTTAAAGAGATGGGTCTGTGGTTGCCATGGCTTAGCAGATCTAGAGTGGCATTTTTTTTAGAAATGGCAACACCAGCGCCTTTTTCCAGACCAGGGGAACAGAGCAAGAATTCAAAGACAGATTAAACAAGGAGGCAGTCTGAATATTTAGAGAGGCACAGCCCACAACAAAGTGTGTGGAGGACAAACATCCTTCGGGTGCCAGATCTAACTTTTTGACTAATCCATTCTGTGTCAGCTAAAGTTATCATCTCAAAAGTGGCTAAAAATAGGTTTACAACGAGGACTTAGTGCTTGACTTGTCTTAAGGGACTCTATGGTCTTTACATTGTTAAACTTAGGATAAGTGTATTCCACTTTTTCATGGAACAAAGGTGAAGTTCAATTTTATCAGACCATACTGAAGAAATATCTGGAGATGATTTTCTAAATTCTCCTGCATGCAACTGAGGAGTGCTAGACAAGGACAGTAAAAACATAGTACTGTCCTCTGAGAGTGCAGCTTAGAAGCTGGTGCAGAAACTGGATGGAAAAACTCCTAGACCCAAGTAATGTATATTTAATATACCAGAGCAACAAATGGCAACTAACACACAATTGTGCCTGCTTTCTTCATTGAGAAATTAAAAATGATTCTGCTTGAATATTTGTAACTGCCATGTTTTTATCTATATTTTAACTCTGCTCACTGATTGAGCCCATCTTCAAGGCAAGGCAAGGCAAGACTTAGCATTCGAGACATGTATTTTGCAATCCAGCTTACTTAAACATGCAAGTTACATACCTTTGGTAATGCTCTTTCTGAGGGACACTCTAACTGTAGATTTCCCCTTTGCGAATCTCCCCAGGTGCCAGACTTAGGGCCTGATTCTAACTTTGGAGGACGGTGTTAAACCGTCCCAAAAGTGGCGGATATACCACCTACCGTATTACGAGTTCCATAGGATATAATGGACTCGTAATACGGTAGGTGGTATATCCGCCACTTTTGGGACGGTTTAACACCGTCCTCCAAAGTTAGAATCAGGCCCTTAATATGAAAATTCTGACAATAGCTCCTGTGTACCTGTAGAACTCCATCCTCCGAACATGATAACATAGCCCATAGCACACCACACCTGCATGCTCACATCAGTTGTCTCTTCTTTTTACTACACCCTGAGATGCAGAGTGACGCTGACGAGACTGAGTTTGTATTGGCTTAAATCCTGCCTACAACGCAGACACCCTTGCACCGTGGTGCGAGGGTGTCTGCATTGGCACTAGGCTGCCAAAATGGCACCAGTGCAGTGGGAAAGGACAAAAATTAGTCATATTGCACTTATACATTACATTCCTGTCCTTTCCTTTTGACACAGGCCAGCGCAGCAAGGTGACTTTCTGCATTGTCCTGCACCAAAAGCCCATAAACCTGGGATTTAGGGGGTCATTTTGACCCTGGCGGTACAAGACCGCCAGGGCTAAAATGACGGAAGCACCGCCAACAGGCTGGCGGTGCTTCCTGGGGTATTACGACCGCGGCGGAAGCGCCACGGTCGCACCGCCGGGGCCGGCGGTTTTCCGCCAGATTTGCCCCGGCGGTGATAATCCGCCTGGGCAGCGCTGCTTGCAGTGCTGCCCGGGGGATTACGAGTCCCCGACCGCCAGCCTTTTTCTGGCGGTTTGTACCGCCAGGAAAAGGCTGGCGGTACGGTGAGTCGGGGGCCCCTGGGGGCCCCTGCACTGCCCATGCCACTGGCATGGGCAGTGCAGGGGCCCCCTGACAGGGCCCCATGCAGCTTTTCACTGTCTGCATAGCAGACAGTGAAAAGCGCGATGGGTGCAACTGCACCCGTCGCACGGCCGCAACACCGCCGGCTCCATTTGGAGCCGGCTCCCATGTTGCGGCCCACATCCCCGCTGGGCCGGCAGGCGGAAACTTGGTTTCTGCCCGCCGGCCCAGCGGGGATGTCAAAATGGGCACCGCAGGAGTGCGGCCGCATTTGGCGGCTGCCCGGCGGTTACAGCTTGGCGGGCGGCTTGTAATGACCCCCTTAGTTTGGATACATGTTATCCTCTGGACAATTGTGTTGTATGCTTTCAATCCTGCTTTATGAATGATTCGATTTTCAAAACTTTAATAAACATGTTGAAATTGAAAAGAGACAGTATCCACCTAACATAGGGGGTCATTACAACTTTGGCGGGCGGCAACCGCCGCCCGCCAAGCTTTAACCACCGGACGGCCACCAATGCAGCCGCACTCCCGCGGTGCCCATTTTGACATCCCCGCTGGGCCGGCGGGCGGAAACCAAGTTTCCGCCTGCCGGCCCAGCGGGGATGTGGGCCGCAACATGGGAGCCGGCTCCAAATGGAGCCGGCGGTGTTGCGGCCGTGCGACCGGTGCAGTTGCACCCGTCGCGCTTTTCACTGTCTGCTATGCAGACAGTGAAAAGCTGCATGGGGCCCTGTCAGGGGGCCCCTGCACTGCCCATGCCAGTGGCATGGGCAGTGCAGGGGTCCCACGACTCCCCGTACCGCCAGCCTTTTCCTGGCGGTACAAACCGCCAGAAAAAGGCTGGCGGTCGGGGACTCGTAATCCCCTGGGCAGCGCTGCAAGCAGCGCTGCCCAGGCGGATTATCACCGCCGGGGCAAATCTGGCGGAATACCGCTGGCCCCAGTAATACCCCAGGAAGCACCACCAGCCAGTTGGCGGTGTTTCCGTCATTTTAGCCCTGGCGGTTTTGTACCGTCAGGGTCAAAATGACCCCCATAGTGTTACAGAAGGTAATTAACCTATTCTTCTGATGAATACTTCTAACCGCAAATTCCTCACCTTGTGTATTAATACCAAAGTAATGCTCCCTACAAGGATTCTGTGGGTCTATGGAGGAGACTAACAATAGGTAGTCCTGCAAAACTGTGTGGGAAAAAATACCCTCCCTATAGATCTGATGATCAATGCAATAGTGTTTATTGAAAGTATGGACAGATGGTCAAGTAACTGTCTGGCAAATGTCGAAAATCTGGATGCCCAGAGTTAGTCTCACCTTTAACCGAAGTCCAATGAGCCTTATTGCATTGAGGAGAATCCCTCTTGTCAAGGCATATCGTAGCTGGATGTAGAGGAGAATCCATCCTGATTAGGCCCGTTCCTGGACAGCCTGTATTTTCTTTCCAATGGTGAACTCAACAAAAGTTGACCATCAATACATACTCTATAGACCTATCAATAAAGTAAATAAGGGCACGCAGAAGGTCCAACATGTGTAGCCTGTCCTTCTGTTTAGGTAGATGCTGTGGATAAAAGAAGGCAGGGAGTGTGATGGGCAACCCCATGTGACCAGTTGACACTTGTTCCAGAAGAAAGGGTGCATGGATCCTAAGTACCAGCTTGTCAAGGAAAAGGGTAGCATACAGCAGCTGAAGTGACAAAGCCTGCAGTCCGCAGAAGTGAGGGCAATGAGAAACACAATTTACTTTCAAGGTCAAGAGACTCAGAGCACTCAGAGTACAGCTGCAGAGGCTCAGAATGAGTACTTACCAAAAACATTAGGCCCACAATTACACCCCATTGCGGCAAAATGAAGGGAGCGGGGGGGGGCATATGTGAAATCTCTTTTTAAAAAATTTCACAATTAATTATTTCAATAATGAGGTCTGAGTAGAAAGGTCAAACACTTTGCTGGACCAAAGATAATACAAGCAAAAGAACATCAGACAGTTTTGCCTTCAGGTGGCCAACTTGTGTCTGTACAAACCAGGCAAGAAATTTAGGGACTGATAGATTTTAAGTGTGACGGACTACCATGTGATTTAGTGTTGGTCGAGCGGTTATCTCTGTACTTTGAACTGGCATCACAGAAGTTCTTTTCAAGGTATAAAAAGTTTGGTGGATGGCTGTAGTGGGTTTTGACGCACTTCATCCCCATAAGAGACTTCATCATGGATCATAGTACATCCGTTAGTTCATAGTAAATATCATCAACCGGTTTCTTTTCAAATGTTAAAAAAATCTAAGAAAGAGAGGCCGAGGTTGGTTGAATCCAGACTTCCCCCTTGCTTCATGGAAATTACTTTTGCTGTCGATAGTGTGGAGGGGCCACGCAACACCATGGACAGCTGAGGTAATTTCCATGGAGCGAGTGAGTAGTCTGGATTCCAGCAACATTGCCCTCTCCCTCTTAGATTCTTTTACTGCTACCAGCAGTGATTGGACTCAGAATCATAGGAGAAGAAACCAGTTGATGATATTCAGTAAAAACTAACAGATGTACTATGATCCCTGATGAAGTCCCCTATGAGGACAAAGCACATTGGCTGGGCTGTTATTGTCTGTTTTAAAGAAAAGAAGGAGTGAATTATAAAGATTGATCATGGATTTTTAATTAGTGATATCTAAGTCTCCTTATTGGATGTTATATGTTGGATAACTATGCCTCAACATTATTGACATTTGAAAACGTGTTCTACATAATATGTGATTAGTCAAGAATTGTATTAGACTCTTGAGTGTTTCCCCTTTGTGTAATTATTCTTATATGTGAAACAGGTAGTTGTAGAACAATTTGACCCTGGGGTCTAAGCACAGAACAGATTGAAATTCTTGACGTTATATTTGTGTGGTATAGTGGAAGCATTTCTGCCACAGGCAGTGGGTTCTGAAGCTTTGATTCCATCACAATGGCATTCAGATGTACCATCCATTTGTCATAAATACAGAATGTTAGCACTCTAATTGTTCATCAGACCACTGTGGTGAAGAAGCAGTAGAACACTGGGTAATCAACTGAGAGGCTGCTGCTGGTTTTAGAAGGACATGTTTCACTAAGCATACAAGACTTGTTGTAAAAATCCAGCCAAAAGTTTGATGTAAAAATAAAGTATATTTATTTCCTGGCAGCACAGTACACCTTTCTCTTTCAGCCCCCCAGTCTCCTAATGCCACCACCCGTTCCTTCCCTCTGTATTCCAGTCTCCCCATTCCAAGTTCTACAATCTTAACATTCCTAAAAGGCCCAGAACAAAATACATTAACATGAAACATATTTCCCTTCTTTCAAACAAAACAAAAAAAAATAACATATAGCTATACAATATATACAAAATCCTTCCCTTGTCAAAGGTTAAACAGTTCTGTACAAAATCTACAAACCTGGTGGGGACACATCTTGTTCTAGCATTTGATTTCACTCATGAAGCTACAGAATCATTCTTTATAGCCATATCACAATCCTTATTGATAGTCTTGGTGGTTTCTTCCTCACTTCTAAGTCCGTTCTCCAACCTAAATTGTTCTTGACACATATTTTTTCCATTACATTCAACCGACGGCAACTCCCTTACATCAATTCCCATACCTACTTTTACCACAGAACTACCATCCCTTCCATCCCTAAAACACTCACCAACACCCCTGCACTTAGCCAATCTCCTCACATTCCACACTTTCCCATCCTGTGTAACAACACTCTTGTTGTATAACTTGATTACTCTCAAAGCTTTCCCAAACCTGGATGTGCCTTTCCTGACAAATCCCGGCTTACATATTTTGACCCAATCTCCAACCTCAATCACAGGTTCCTTCACCTTCCATCTGTTGTCATACGCTTCCTTGAACTTCTCCTGTTTCCTCCTTACTCTTTCTCTAACTTCCTCAACACACATGTTCTCCCAACCCTTTCTTTGCTTCTTCTTAAACCACCATGGACACAATTTAGACAAAAAGATGTCTTCCCTTTAATAGTTTCAAGGGACTCACTTCTGTAGTACGTTGAGGAGATATAAGGTACTGCCATAATGTCTCCCTCAGTTTTTCCTTCCATTGTCCACCAAACCCATGTGTCCAGCAAATACTTTCTTTAAGAACACGATTGAACATCTCAACTTGACTATTACCTTGAGGATCATAAAGTGGAGTGGTGACGTATCTAATATTGCTATATCTAAGAAAACATTGCATTTCCTTTCCACTAACCGAACACCATTGTCGGATATCAACACCTCAGGATACCCTTTTCTAGCAAATACCTCTTTGAAGAATTCAATTACAACACCTGATGTAACTTGAGGAACTAACTTCACCTCAGGCCACATAGAATGATAATCAACCAAAACCAAAGCATAACGAGCTTCAACAGCCAGAGTGCAGTACGGACCTGAAATATCAAATCTTAATTTCTGCCAAGGTGAATCCAGCCATGGCACTGGCAGAAGTGGAGCTGGCACTCTCCTTAAAATCTTCTCAGCATTTACACACACACCACACTCTCTCACCACCCTGTCTGCCATTTTATCTAACCCCGGCCACCAAACACACATACGTATCAACCTTTTCATAGAAGACATTCCGGAATGGCCCTCATGGACAAGTTTCAAAATGGTTTCCTGCATACCTTTAGGAGGAATACATTTCCCATTCTTAAACATAAGTTCATTCTCTACCTCTAATTCATCCATCACTTTCTGAAACGGAGCTATTTCTGCTTATATTTTCTTCCTATTGGGCCACCAACACCTCAAATACTTTTTTACATCTTGCAAAACCAAATCTTCCTCATCACATTTCATCCACTTTTCCTCTTCTATACCACTAAATTCACTAGACATGTACTCTGATACGACTGATACTACATCAGCTCCCAAAATGTTACAATGTGCATCAACCTCCTTTGCCCCATCTTGTGGAAGACACGACAAACAATCTGCCACAGCGTTACTTTTACCAGGCACTTATTCAACCTTATAGCAATACTCCTGCAATCTAGAAACTAGTCTCGCTATACGAGCGGTAGCATGTGATCCCCCACCTAGAGAAAGGTTACCAACCAATGGTTTGTGATTGGTTTGAAGAATAAAACATGATCCCCAAATGTAGTTCCGAAAATGTACGACTGCCCAAATACAAGATAGCAGTTCCTTCTCTATCACAGCATACCTCCTCTCTGCATCCGTT
This sequence comes from Pleurodeles waltl, assembly GCF_031143425.1. Lineage (NCBI taxonomy): Eukaryota > Metazoa > Chordata > Amphibia > Caudata > Salamandridae > Pleurodeles > Pleurodeles waltl. Next base: position 134,614,635 of record NC_090445.1, on the reverse strand, counting down.
AATGTACGAGAAGCAAAATAAACATTCCACGTGTCTTTACCATACTTCTGTGACAATACGCCTATGCCATACATGCTCGCATCCACCGTCACAATACATTGCGCTCCCACGCTAAAATGCCTAAGTGTGGGAGCTTCTACAATCGCTCTTTTGATCCTTACAAATGCACTCTCCTGTTTTTCCGTCCTCACACACTGGACCCCCTTCCGTGTAAGTTCTCTCAGTGGCTCCATTTTAGTCATGAAATTTGCAATGAATTTACTGTAATATTCACAAAGACCTGCAAATGACAAAAAATGTTCTTGATTGTCAGGAGTAGGAGCATTGACAATAGCATTCAGTAAAGATCGTTTAGGTATCACCCCATCTCCTGATATACAGTAGTATGACCCAAATATTCCACAGACTTGGAATAAAATTGGCATTTCTTTTCTTTTAGGGTCAACCCACTCTTCTTCAACACCTCACAAACATTTTTGACATGCTCATTGTGTTCCCTTTCATTTTTTGAAAATATTAGAACATCATCTTGGAAACATTTCACATATTTATCCATGTCTTTAAATAATTGAAACATCGCTCTTTGAAACACTGATGCCGCAGAGGCCAATCCAAAAGGCATTCTTTTAAATTGGAACAATCCCTGTGGCTTGATAAATGCTGTGAGATGTCTAGAGTCTGTCGTCAGCTCAATTTGATGGTTCGCTGACCTAAAATCCAAAGTGGAAAAAATGTTTGCACCTACCAACATGCTGATCACCTCATTTATGTTGGGCAAAGGATGACATTCACCACTCTCAGGTCCACACACAACCTCAAAGATTTGTCCGATTTCCAGGCCAACACAATCGGAGACACCCATTCAGAAGACTCAATTTCTTCTATTATATCCTCCTTAATCATTTCCGATAGAATCTGTTTCAATTCTTCTCTGACCGAGATGGGAACGTTCCTGAGTTTTTGCACCAGAGGTTTGGCATTCGCCTTAACCCTAATCTTGTGACTGTAATTTTCCAACTGTCCCAATTTATCAGTGAAAACTTCTGGAAAGCTAGATGTAATCCACTCCTTTGCCTCCCCATTCTCTATCACCAACACAGGTTCACAACTCCTTGGATTCAATATGATTCCCAATTTCCCCTGGTCTCTCCATCCCAAGACATTAAGGCCCTCATTATGACCCTGGCGGACGGCAGTATTTTGGAGAAGAGTACTGCCAACAGGCTGGCGTAATCTTCCCCAAAATATGGCACAATGTACCACTCTGTCCGCCAGGGCAGGAACAGCCGCCGGGCTGGAGACTTCAGTCTACAGCCAGGCTGCTGTCGCTGTCCCACCCGCGGAATTATGACCCTGCCTACCGCCATGGTTTTTGTGGCTTCCTTACCGCCACGAAAACCATTGCGGTAGGCACTATCAGTGACAGGGAACCCTTTCCCTGTCACTGACAGGGGTCTCCTCCGCCTCCCTTCCCCTCCCAAGAGTCCTACCCCACACTCTCCCTCCCAATCCAGACCCCCCCACGACAGACACGCACCATCATACACACGTGTACACACACTCATACTCACATTCACCCACGCATGCATACATCCATTCACACACACATTAACATACATACAAGCACCCACGCATTCACACAACACAACATACACGCACACTCACAACCATGCATGCACACACACATTCCACATGCCACACACCCGCATGCACGCACACACAAACAGACACCCACACACACAACACCCCCACCACCCTCCCCTGTCGGAGCACCCGACTTACCTGATTGCAGGGGGTCCTCCAGCAGGAAACGGGACGGAGCCCTGCTGCCAGCAGCAGCGTCTGCCAGCAGAACACTGCCGGGCCGTATCATGTGTCATGATACAGTCTGTGGCGGTATACTGGCGTGACGCTGCTGCTGGCAGCAGCTCCACCTTACCGCCATCAGCCGCCATGGCTGAAGCCAGAATTCTGCCATCCTTCTGGTGGAATTCCGGCTAGGGTCATAGCATGGCGGACGGTAGGTAGCTGTGGCGACAGTGTATTGCTAGCTGTCGCCGCGGCGGTAGGCAGTCAATACCGCCGTTGACATAATGAGGGCCTAACTCCTTTAACTGCAACATACAATTTAATATCGGCACACCTTCCTTTAAAAACTATCTCAGTCTCAACAAAACCAATAACATCAATAGACGTGCCATCAAAACTCTCAGCTATTATGCCAGGTGCTTTTAAATCAGTTATTTTCCAAACTCCATTAAATATCCGGGTAAAGTACTCTTGCGTCACAATTTCCCAAGGTGACCCTGAGTCTACCATAACATTTAAACTTTTTCCCATTATCTGCACATCACACTTATGTTGTTTTATAGTTACACAAACATCCACTTCCTCCTCACCATTTTTAAGTGACGAAACCATACCTCTTTGATCTTCCTTCCATCACACCTTTGCCACCCTTCATCATTTCTTCTACTACTCATACAGGACGCTTTTCCTATAATTACTTTTCTTAAAGTCCCTGCACACTCGAGCAAAATGCCCAATCCTACCACATTTCTTACACTCCTTCCCAACCGCAGGACACTGAGGAGAAGTTGCAAGGTGATTCATATTTCCACAGCGATAGCATGATGCCCTTTCCATCCTATCATGTTTATCCCATTTCCTACTGAACATATTACTTCTGGAGTTAGCATTACTATTAGAATTACTCCCTCCTATTGCACTCACATCACATTCCCCATTTTTATGTTTATCCGATTCTTGTACTGACTTAATCCACTTCTCTGACTGGTCCAATGCTTTTGCTGTGGTAATGACATCCTGCAATTTTCGGTCCCCCATTACCCACAATTGTTCATGAATTTTCCTACTTTTAACATGCACTATAATCTGATCACGAATCATTTCATCTGTCATTGTTCCAAAATTGCAATGCATAGATAATCTCCTCAATGATGTGAGAAACTCATCAAACGTCTTATCCACCTGTTGTGTTCCTGTATAGAATTTGAATCTATTCAACGCTATACTTGTTGTGGGTTTGAATCTATTCTCCATCCTCAGTAATGCCTCCTTAAGTACATCCATCTCTCCATCAGGTTGCCCCTGTACTACTACTTGTGGCATAGTTCTGAAAATCATTTGTCCTTCTGAACCTAAATAGTGTAGTAAAATATTTTTCTTCCTGTCCTGTGACATTTCATCATCGTCAATAGCTTTCATGTAAGTCAAAAACTCTTCTTTCCACCTGGTCCAAGGTAGAGGTGGGTCCCCTTTATTTTGCAAACATTTTGCTGGAGGTTCGAATTGCATTTTCCCCCTTTTTAAAGAAAATATATATGTATATTTCATTGCACCAAACATACAAAATTAAATATGCAAATCACAGTCGAATAACACAAGTGCCAGATAAAAGATGTAAATTAATCTGCACAAGAATTGCACATAAAAAAATGTACAACTCACTGTTTAATAATATATAAATATCCCAAACCTCCTCTAACACACTGTTTTACAAGTCTGTCACAAAACCAAATCTTCACTTCTTTCCGTCTTTATATCTCCTTATATATTCTTTTTTAGAAGTCCTTCGTCTCTCCCTATGTCATCTTGAACCAGGAAGTAATCCGTAAAAAAAAAAAACGGAAGAAAGATAACCGGAAATAATTGAAAACAACTTGGATCACCACTATCGAGTTAAGATACGTTGCTGTCCTTTCTTGTTGCCAGGTAACATGGTTATTTATATAGGAACATATGCGTCAGATGCACTCGTCTTTAAATCCTCCATTGAAATGCTGAAGTGTATCACGCGATGCCTCGCATGCACGCGTTTTTAAGCCTTTCGTTGAAATGCCGGCAATAAGGTACGTCGCGCAACACGCGTCCGTAAATTGTTCAATGGAGTGCTGGCAACAAAATGCAATAAAGTAAGTCGCGCTTCGCGTCTTTCAAAAATCGCGTTGGGCGACAGCCAAACAAACTTCTAACGGCAACAGCTACGCGCATTAAGGCCCTCATTACAACCCTGGCAGTCGGTGATATAGTGGCAGTAATACCACCAACAGGCTGGCGGTTATCACCGCCAAATTATGACCATGGCGGTGAGAACTCAGATAGACAGCCACTTTACCACACCGACCGCCAGGGCGGAAACAACAGCCACCACAGCGGTAGCCTCCTACTGCCAGGCGGAAGCCAATGTCCCGCCCACCGTATTAAGAGCCTGCAATCCGCCACCTTTTCTGGGGCAGTACCAATGACATCAAAACCCTGGCGGAAACACTGCACAGAAGTGAAAGGACTCACCATTGGAGACACAGGGAACAACCATGCCACCATAGAGCCCAAACTGCATGTCTTCCCCATGCTCTTCTAGGTGCTGCTCCACCATGAACACCAATGATGGCGAAGACGACGACAGTGAGTACAGCCGCCTAGCACAGAAGGGAGGGGCTGGGGAAAAAGAGAGTAACACACACACGCACAACACCCCCCCCCCCCCCAACACTATACACACAATTAGCTGCAGTAATAAAACATATATACCCTGTACCTCGGATGAATAATGCAATGACAACAGGAATTTACTAAAGTGAGTGTAATAAGATCAACACAGTATAAATAAGAAATATGCAATGTAACTGGTATATTCAAATGTACAGTCCAAGGGACACTGCCCAGTCCTCAGTGTGCGTGGGCCACAGGGCCACAGGCCAAAGTCCAAGGCCCCACTTGTCACCTGCACCAACACGGAGAGAACACTGCAGGGGCATAATTTGGAAAATAGGCAGGCACATAGGGGGACGGGAAACAGGGGGCACCTCAACGGGCAGATGGAACAAGACCACTGGCAACATGCCCCATGCTTGGTTCTGGGGAGTGCAAGGCCACAGTCTATCAAGTGGTTGACTTGCCCACATGCTCTGGAGGGGCAACATGCTCTGTGCTTGGTCCTGGGGAGGCTGGGGTAGGTGGGTGTCTTACCCACTGGTCCTAGAGCGGGCATCGTGCCCTGTGCTCTTGATCCTGGGGAGGCTAGGGTTGGTGGGTGTCTTACCCACTGGTTCTGGAGGGGGCATCGAGCCCTGTGCTTTTGATCCTGGGGAGTGCAAGATCACAGTCTCTCAGTTGGGTGTCATACCCACTGGATTTGCAGGGGCCAGGCCGCACAGCAGCCCATGGAGGCAGGACTACAGCCAGCGGTGACGGGTGCTCAGTGGTGGTGGTGGTGCTGCTGCAGCTGCTGGTGGGGGGAAGTTCCAGCCCATCCCCTGCAACCTCAGATGGCTGCCCACTGGTGGTGGTGGTGGTGGTGGTGGTGCTGCTGCTGCTGATGGGGGGAAGCTCCAGCCCATCCCCTGCAGCCTCGGATGGCTGCCCACTGGTGGTGGTGGTGCTGCTGCAGCCGCTAGTGGGGGGAAGCTACTGCCCATCCCCTTCAGCCTCGGACAGCTGCACAACCATGGTTGGTGGTGGGGGCTCCGTCTGAGTCCCTGCCCCAGACCTCTTGTCCTTCCTGCCTGCTGGTGCTGGCTCCTTACCCTTCCTGGCTGCAGCTGGTGCTGGCTACTTGCCCTTCCTGGTTGCAGCTGGTGCTGGCTCCTTGCCCTTCCTGGCAGCAGCTGGGGCTGGCTCCTTGCCCTTCCAGGCAGCAGCTGGGGCAGGCACCCTTTCCTTGGTGCTGCCTGGTGCAGGCTCCTTCACCCTCTGCCCAAGTGCCCTGGATTCTTTCCCACCACGAGGGGGTGTGAAGACTACTGGGCCCATGGACAGGGTGGCTGAGGTGCTTGCCTGGGTTTTTGCCACCCTGGCCAGACGTGAAGGATGGGGGGGGGGGTAGGGAAGAGGTCAATGGTGGAGGGGAAAAGCTTCTTAGGGACATTGGGACGGGAAGAGGGAGAAGGTTTGGGAGTGGAGGAAGAGGGAGTGATTTTGGGTGCAGGTGCATGGGCTGGATGCTGTTGTGAGGTGGATGTCTGTTGGGTGAGGACACAGGGGACGTGTGTATGGCTGTTGTGGAGGTGTCTGCCAGTGAGGTTTGTGTTCTGCTAGGTGTGGTGGTGATGCTGGTAGTGGATGAGGATGTAGTGCATGCAGGTGTGAGTGTAGACGCAACTGGGAGGGAGGTGGAGGAGGAGGGGAGACAGTGGTAATAGTGGATTTTGGTATGTCTGCATCAGGATGGTGTTTGTGTGAATGCCTGTGGGATGATGTGTGGTGCTTGTGGTTGCCAGTGCCACTCTTGTGTGTTGTCTTGTGTGCATGCTCGTGCATGCTTGTCTGCCTGTGTGCTTGGGATAGGTTGGGGCTGAGGGGAATGGGATTGGGAAGTGGAAGTTGGAGGGGGAGGGTGGAAACAGGGACAATGGCTGCCATCAGAGAGGAGGCCATAGCCTGGATCGATCTCTTTTGGGCCGCCAAGCCTGTGCTGCCAGCCCCTGGATGGCCTTCACAATGGTTGACTGCCCTACAAAGATGGATCTCGGGAGGTCAATAGCCTCTTCACTCAGGGCAGCAGGGCTCACTGGGGCAGGGCCTGAGGTGCCTGAGACGAAGGAGATGCCCACCCTCCTGGGTGAGCGGGCACGGGAAACTCTCTGAGGGGCTGCTGGGAGGGTGATGCTGGTACGGGGGTGGCGTATGTACCTGTAGCTGGGGTGGTCACAGAGGTGTCCTCCACCACCAGGGAGCTTCCATCTGAGGAGGTATCTGTGTCTGAACTGTCCCCTCCACTCTCTGCCGCGGTGTTCCCCTCGCCCTCCATCCCACTGGTGCCCTCAGTGTCGCTGGACTCCACCTCCTGGGTCCTGTGGGATGCAGCTCCCTCCATCGCCGGTGCCTCTGCTCCTCTGCTAGATGATGCACATAAGGACAGGGTGACAAAACAAAAAGGGAGGGGGAGAGACAAAGGATACACTTGGTCAATGGCTGCACCAACACCACTGTTGGCGTACACACCACTCTCACACACAGAGAACAGCCCTGCGCACTATGCATTGCACTACCAGTTATTTTTCTAGCCACCAAGGCATGGGGAGGGGCACACACCGCCAAATGCAGAACACCTGGGGCCCACACAGCCCTGACCAGTTGTGGATGCCTACGAGTTAGGTAGCAGCATTATCCCTTCAGGACCCTTGCCCCAGGGGACCTACTCTGCAGTGTCAGGCCTGGGCTAGGGGCACCCACTGACACACATCCCCCACCTGGATACCACCCTACCAAGCGTAAGTTTTAATGATGGGCACTGTACTCACCCCCTTGTGGCTGCTGTGATGCCCTCAAGTGCCCATCCAGCTCAGGATAGGCCACCGCCAGTATGCGGGCCATCAGGGGGGTCAGGGTTCGACGGGCACCCCTTCCTCATTGGGAGGACATCCTCAGCTGAGCCTCTGCCATCTTCCGTGCCCAGCGTCCCAGGTCCTCCCACTGTTTCCGACAGTGGGTGCTCCGCCTGCCGTATATCCCCAGGGTCCACACATCCTTGGCGATGGCACTCCATATACCCTTCTTTTGATGGGCGCTGACCTGCAGAGGTAATACACACAGGAAAATAGTATGTCAGAGTCCTGCCTGTTACACTTATGGTCCACCATACCCCTTCACATCACCATTTGCACACACATGGCCCAGCACACAACCAATATGCCGCCCAGAGGACATCCACCCACCCCCCTTACAAGAGACCTTCACACACACTACTCCATGCATTTGTGCTCACAGTGCACTCACCTGTTGGTCTGGAGGCCCATACAGCAGTCTGTACTGGGGTAGGACCCCATCCACCAGTCGCTCCAACTCTGCCGAGGTGAAGGCAGGGGCCTTTTCCCCAGTCACACGGGCCATGGTAGGTTCCAGACACAGGTCACAGCAGCACATGCAGTGTAGGTCCTCTCCTGTTGAATGTCAGGTAGCAAGTGAGTGATCAGCTAGAAAATGGCGGTCACGTCTGCGGTGGTGCATAATGTCACCACCGGCGTAGATCACCATTGGCCACTGTACCCCTTAGGGCCCTATGTTAACAAATGGGGAGTTGCACGGCGGTTCCAGACCGCCTCCAGTAAAGGCACACAACGTCAACGGAAGTACTTCACTTCCACCTGTCCCTCCACCCAGGACAGGCGGGCGCCATTTCGGGGGGGGGCAGGCCCTTGATAATAACTGCGTCACAGTTAAAATTTGGACATACAGGACAAATCCCACTTACCCATTACAAATTGACATCATGCATTGTGCTGTTGTGGTTCCAATGTTCACTTTGTGACCGGCTCCTCAATCCTTTGTCCCTTAGATTGCTACCACTGCGAAATGAATAGTAGATGGAGACATACCCCCGTGTACAGACCCATGGTGGACTTCGCAACACTGGAGGACAGGCACATCATCCTCACCTAAAGATTTGACAGGGCCACAGTCACAGAGCTGTGTGCCCAATTGGAGCCTGACCTGATATCTGCTATCCATCACCCACTGGGATCCCCCCTTCTTGTGCAAGTTCTATCAGTGCTCCATTTCCTGGCAACTAGTTATTTCCAAGTTACAGTGGGCTTGGCAGAAGGAACGTCACAGCCAATATTCTCAATAATGCTGACAAGAGTGTTGTCTGCCCTGATTAAACACATGTGCAGGTACATTGTTTTTCCCCAGGTGGAGTATTTGGCCACAGTGAACTTCTATGCAATGGGACATATACCCAACATAATTGGGGCGATTGATGGAACTCATATTGTATTTGTCCCCCCCGTCACAATGAACAGGTGTTCAGAAATCGTAAGAGTTTCCACTACATGAATGTACAGATGGTGTGCTTGGTGGACCAGTACGTCTCCCATGTCAATGCTAAGTATCCTGGGTCGGTGCATGATGCCTTTATCCTGAGGAATAGCAGCATCCCAAATGTGATGGCCCAGCTACAGAGGCACAGGTTGTGGCTAATAGGTGAGCCCTGGTTCCCACCCAGTAGGTATTGGTGTATGGGTATGGTGTGGGCCATATGGGATAGTGTGTGGCTAAATGTTGTCCCTCGATATTTGCAGGTGACTCTGGTTACCCCAACCTATCATGGCTACTAACCCCTGTGAGGAATGCCAGGATAAGGGCAGAAGAACATTACAATGAGGCACATGGGCAAACAAGAAGGATAATCTAAAGAACCTTTGGCCTCCTGAAGGCCAGGTTCAGGTGCCTCCATCTAACAGGTGGATCCCTGGTCTACTCACCCAAGAAGGTCTGCCAGATAATCGTGGCATGCTGCATGTTGCACAACCTTGCCTTGAGATGCCATGTGCCTTTTCTGCAGGAGGAGGAGGCTGGAGATGGCCGTGTGGCAGCAGTGGACCCTGTGGACAGTGAGGCTGAGGAGACAAAGGATGAGGATGAGGAAAACAGAACAGCAGTGATACGACAATGACACACAGGTAAGACAGTGTTACTTCACATTTCATTGTCAATATTTTGTATATCTTTGGCACTGGCATGCTGTTATTTCCCACTTCTATGCAAACTTACTGTACCCTTTGGCAATTCATTTTACAGATGTTGGTGCCCCACTATCACTCCTGGTATGATCACTGCAGCCACATACAGGTCTTTCCTAGATGCACAATTACTGTACAGTTGAATTGCAATGTTTGAACCTGGTTAAGCAAATACATTAGTTAAAAATTTAACATACTCCTCTACTTGTTTTTTTCCCGAGGGTGTTTATTGAAGTGCTAAGAAGAAGAGGAGCAAGTGCCAGGGGATAGGGTGATGATGGAGGAAAGTCCAGGGTATTGTTCCAGTCTATTTGTAGCACAGGTGTATTGTCCAAGGGGACATAGGAAGGAGAGCAATGGCAGTTCAAGGTGGACAGGGTAACTAAGTGGGACACAAGAGTGACAATCAGGAGAGTCTCATTTCCTGGCGGGGGTCTTGGCAGTAGTCTCTGGCTTCTGCCTGGATCGCAGGGAACATTTGTGGGGTGGTTCTACTTCTGCAGGAGGGTGCTGGTGGCCTGTGAGTCCTGTGGTGAGGCGTCCTGTCCACTAGCGGCAATGGAGGTGGAAGGCAGTTCAGATGTCTGGTTAGTGGCAGGGGCCCGCTGTTGTGAGACTGCCTCCCTCATAATGTTGGCCATGTCTTCCAGCACCCCTGCAATGGAGACCAGGGTGGTATTGATGGCCTGCAAGTTCTCCCTGATCCCCTGGTACTGTCCCTCCTGCAGCCGCCTGTTCTCCTACACGTTGTCCAGGATCTGGCCCATCGTGTCCTGGGAATGTTGATATGCTCCCCGGATCTCAGTGAGTGCCTCCTGGAGAGTCGGTTCCCTGGGCCTGTCCTCCCCCTGGCGTACAGCACTTCTCCCAGTTTCCCTGTTTTCCTGTGCCTCTGTCCCCTGAACCGTGTGCCCACTGCCACTGACCCCAGGTCCCTGATTGTCTTGGGTATGAGGTGTGCCCTAGTGTCCCTGTAGAGGTTGACACACTGCTGATTGACGTGCCCTGGGGACAAAGGTGTGGGTATGCTGGGTGGGTGCTGTGGTGGTGTTTCCAGATGGGGGAGGCTCTGTGGTGATGTGTGACTGTACCTGGGTAACCGACTATCCAGCGGTCCCTGATGGGTCAAGTTGGTCATCCAGATCCAGGCAACCAGAGTTGCTGTCATCACTGAGGGTCACTTCAGTTGGGGGACTGGGGCTGGGGCACCTCTTCTCCAGTGACATTGGCTGGGATACCTGTGGGGATGTAAATGAAGTGTTATTGTTTCTGTGTGTGACATATTGTGCATCAGTGGGTTGCCCTATTTAGTTGTATTTGCCCTGGCAGCTTTCACTTGTGTAAGTTGGTATATGGTGGGCTAGCTGATTCTCTCTAGTGTGCATGTTTTGGTGATAGGTGTCCATGCAGGGCTGTGAGTGATGTCCATGCATTGGTAGTGCATGCAGGGCTTGACATTGGAATGAGTGGGATGTGATGGTGGGGTGTGTGGAAAGTGGTGGAGTGATGGGAGTGAGGGTTAGGGTGAGGGTATGTGATGGTATGCAGGTAGGGGGGTAGTAATAGCATAGAGTTGACTTACCAGAGTCCAGTCCTCCTACTCCGGCCAGGCCCTCAGGATGCATGATTGCCAAGACTTGCTCCTCCCAGGTTGTTAGTTGTGGGGGAGAAGGTGGGAGTCCACCGCCAGTCCTCTGTACAGCGAGCTGGTGTCTTGCTGCAATGGAACGTACCTTATCCAGTATTGGATCTTTCATAAATTCACATGCTTGAATCATCCCCGTCGTCGAAGTGGGAGTCCCACAGTACATAAAATAGCAATAATTAACAAATACAATTTTTTCCCATAGGCTATAATGGAAATACCAGCCACTCATATAGCCTATCCAAGTCCTTTTGTGAAAAGGACCCAAACCTGCCTGCTGGCCAATCAGGCACCTGCACCCTCTAGAACACTCTCCAGAGAAGCTCCTTCCCTCAGATTTTCTACCGCACGTCGTGTGAAGGGAGTCTCCCTGAGCTCTGCTCAGTTTTCTACATCTTCAGAAGCATTTTCTCTCAGAGAACTCAAAAAATGTCGGATTCTTCTAGAAAAGGCCTTTTCCGCCCTTGTACGACCTGTGGAAAGAAAAGGCTCCATGTGGATGATCCACATAAGGACTGCTTGTATTGCCTCTACCCACAACACCAGGTGAAAGACTGCAAGATATGTTGTACTTTCTCCACAAAAACAGACTCTTGACATGGTTACACGCAAAATCCTGTACTTCAGGTGAGGAGAGTGGGTCAGAAAGGCCACACAAAAGGTCCAAATCTGAGGACCTGGGCCGGGCAGAAAAATCTAGAAAGAGGCAGAAACTACATCATGGAAAAGACTTACTGACTTCAATTTCCTCTAAGCCATCCTCTCCTCTTCAAAAGAAGGAGTCGTACCGTCTTTCTCCTTCCTCGGAGCCTTCTACCTCTAGAAAGGTAACCATTAAAATTAAGTAGACGACGACACCACCGTCGATGACCGTGACGACGACGACGGTGTTTACATTTACCGTCTCCACCACCTCGTCGACGAGACCATCGTCGGCGACGACTACATTGACGTCAATGGTAAGGGCCCCTATTTCCTCTAGCAAACCTCCGTCGACGAGGATTCCAGAATGGAGTGCATCGTTAGCAACATCGACTCCTTCGACGACGACAACATCGTAGTTGATAACACCGTCAACGAAAGCCAATTCAACTATAACACCACCAACGACAGCGTCGTCGGCTGTCTCACCGTTGACGAGACCACCGTTGACGAAACCATTGTCGACGAGACCACCATCGACGAGACCACTGTCGTCGACACCATTGTCGACACCATCATCGACGAGACCGTTGTCGATGGAAAAATCGTCCTTGATTACAATACCGTCGACTGCACCATCATCATTGACACCATCTACTATGCCAGTGGTGCCTGTGAGACACATAGAGGCTACTCCTACCTCTTCCAGGCCTCCTGATCTTCGGGCCATGGTCAGGATCCTATCTCTGCACAGATCAGAGATTCATCCTACAGACACGTCGCCAAGCAAGGTGTCAACTTTAGTACCCAGTCATCTACTGGACTGGGAGGAATCGGATGAGGGTCCATTCGGAGATGCGCACAGCCCATCACAGCTACACGTTAAATACCAGGAAGAGGACGACGATGATTAGTATGACCAATACCAACCATATTACTCACATCAAGAACGTTATTACCAACCACCTCAGCCAAGAGACTCTATACAGATGCCTTCCTCCTTAATCCAGGACTTACAATCAATGTTACAGGATTATAGGAGGAGGTTCCCAGTTACAGCAGAAGATCAACCTCCACCGCCAGCTTCTCCTGCTACACCAAGAAACGTCCCTACTCCCAGGATGACACCTCACTCCGTTTTAGCTGCCCCCCCTGGAGATGAAGGTTCCACTTCAGGGGAAGAAGAGGAAGAAGGAGAAATTTCTACCCGCAACATCCCACTGAGGAATGGGATGACTACTTAGCCCCCACTCCTTCTCCACCACCTCCTCGCCCTTCAGATTCACCACCCGAGGATATAGGTGGTTTCCACAATCTAATGGACAGGGCTGCCGCATGCTTCCACCTTCCAACATCTGTCTCTCAGTCGGAATGCTTCCTTCATGATTTTAAGGAGCTGTCAAGGAAGTCTGTAAGGTCCATTCCCATTATTGACTTTATATGGAGCGAGGGTACAAAGATCATGCACAACCCGGCAACAGTCCCACCAGTGCCGCAAAAATTTGGACAAGAGATACAAGGCAACTCAGGACTCTCCGGCATGTCTTACTGGCCACCCAAAGCCTGACTCGGTTATTTCGCAAGCGGCTCAAAGGCGTTCTAAGAACCCGTCGACGCCTGTCTCTACTCCTCCAGACAGAGAAGGAAGGAGATTAGATAATGTGGGCAAAAGATTTTCCTCCATGTCAGCAATCACTGTTAGAGCAGCAAATTCATTGGCAATCCTGGGTCGTTATGACCGGCAAATGTGGCCAGATATACAACCTTTCATTGATCTCATCCCTGAAAGCAAGCAAGCAGAGGCACGGAAGATCCTCCAAGAAGGTGAGCGTACGTCGGAGGAGATAATCGACTGCGCTCTAGATATAGCCTCCACCGGCTTCCGTCAGCTGGCTGGTGCCGCGGTGTTACGCCGCCAAGGTTGGCACAAGGCCACATCTTTCAGACCGGAAGTGCAGTCCAGAATCCTCGACATGCCCTACGATGGGGAATCTCTCTTTGGCAAGCACGTAGATGACGCGCTCCAGGCCATCAAGACCGACACAGACACTGCCAAGTCCCTAGGTACCCTGCAGAACCAGAAACAGCCCTTTCGGGGTGCAAGAGGAAGAGGATTTACCTTATTTCGAGGTTCCTTTCACAGGCAGTACCAGCAACCCCAATATAGGCCATCCTATCAACAACAGTATAGGCAACCATCCACGGCCTCATACGCCAGACAAGGAGGAAAGAGAAGACAGGGGTCACAAAACAGAGATCAATCCAGAAAGCAAGGCACCGGCTATGCTTCCCCAATGTTCACACTATCAACAAATAGGAGCAAACATCTCCAACTACATCCAGGAGTGGAAGAACATAACATCAGACAAATGGGTGCTGGATATAGTGACAAGAGGTCATAACCTGGAATTCATACAAAAACCACCGCATCATCCACCAAGAACATCCAGACCGTTCCATCTTTGTCTGCTACAGCAGGAAGTTTTAATTATGCTTGCCAAGGGAGCTATAGAAAGAGTTCCAGTTCAGCAAAGAGGTCTTGGATTCTATTCCTATTTTTTCTTGATAAAGAAGAAGTCAGGGGAATGGCGACCGATATTAGATCTCAGGAAACTCAACAAGTTCCTTCGGAAACAATCTTTTTGGATGATCACGCTGTCAGATATCCTGCACCTTCTCAATCCTGGAGATTTTATGACAACAATGGATCTCCAGCTTATTTCCACATACCAATACATCAGAAACATCGCAAATATCTCTGCTTTACTGTAGCCGGTGCCCCTTATCAGTTCAAAGTTCTCCCATTCGGTCTAAAGTCAGCTCCACGAATCTTCACAAAATGCCTTGCCCCAGTCGCAGGTTTCCTCCACAGCAGGGGTTTCCAGGTGTTTCCATACCTGGACGACTGGCTCATAAAAGCTCTGTCTCCGCTACTAGCCTCCAGGGCTACAAACGCTTGCTTGAAGTTATTCCGCAGTTTGGGGCTAACAGTAAATCTACAGAAGTCGGTCATACTTCCCTCATGCAGAAGAGTCTTCCTGGGTGCAGAATTAGACACCATCAAGAACAAGGCATATCTCACTCCGGCACGGCAGCAAAAGCTAACCAACTTAGCTGTCAGAATTTCCACAAAAGAGTTCGTTTCAGTGCAAATGTTCAAGTCACTTCCGGGCATGATTTCCTCAGCCATCGTCCTAGTTCGACTGGCAATGCTGAGAATGAGACCGTTACAAGAAGAATTACAACTCCAATGGACCCAGTCGCAAGGGTCCTTCAACGACTTAATAACTGTCACGCCAAAAATTCGCCAGGCGTTGAAGTGGTGGTCTCAGGCCAACCATCTCTCCCAAGGTCTTACGTTTCTAACACCAATGACAGACTTTATCATCAATACAGACGCATCTTTGGAAGGCTGGGGAGGCCATTTACAAGACATGCGCATTCAGGGAAGATGGCTGAATCTTCAGAAAGGAATGCACATAAACCTGCTGGAATTGAAGGCGATCCACCTCCAACAAGCAGGGAGGAACAAGATCCCTCTGTTATGTTATGTTATGTTATAATGGTTTATATAGCGCCTAAACTGCCCAACGGCCTCGTAGCGCTTATACTGCCATGGCGGAGACATACTGTTTATGTTCATACATGAGGTTTAAATTTTAAATAGCCAAGTCTTCAGATCCTTCCTAAAAGACATCTCTTGAGAATTTGATCTGATCTTGAAAGGGAGATTATTCCAAAGCAAAGCACCTTGGTATGCTAGTGATCTTCCTCCCCATCTAGCTTTCCTCGCTATTGGGACTATGGCCAGGTTGGCTGAGGAGGATCTAAGTGGCCTGGCTGGAATATAGACCTGTGCCAATGTTTTTAACATTTCAGGCCCATTATCAAATATGGATCTATGAATGTGACAAAGGGCCTTGAACTGAATCCTTTCCGCCACAGGGAGCCAGTGTAGGGAAGCGATTCCTGTCCGTATCGAGTGCTGTCTAGGAGTATTTAACAGCAGACGAGCCGCTGCGTTTTGTACCCTTTGTAATCTTTGAATCACATATCTCGGTCAGCCTATAAACAAGGCATTGCCATAGTCAATCCGAGAACCTATCAGTGCTTGAATAACCAATCTTCTGGCAGAAAACGGAAGAATCGTTAAAACCTTCCTCAAGGTCCTTAGCAGAGCAAATGCGGTTCCTGCCATTCTATTCGCATATTGGGCCATTGAGAGAAGAGGGTCCAACCATACCCCCAGGCTTTTAATAAGACATTTAGGGGGTGGAAGGGTAGGCACCTCTCTCAGTAGGCTAGAATTGATCAAGGGCATTTTATTTCCAAAAAACATAACTTCAGTTTTGTCGTCGTTGAGCTTCAGTTTACTTTCAGACATCCAAGTTGCAACTGCTTTCAGGCAAGGACCTAGTGCTGTGCCCATGTCTGGGTGGGTATTGGAGAAAGAGACTACCAGTTGCGTATCGTCTGCATATGATATCAGGTTCAATCCAAATGGCTCAACTATTCCTGCTAGTGGCCACATCTAGACGTTAAAAAGTAATGGACTCAGAGCCGACCCCTGAGGAACCGACCGACCCCTCTCCCTCTCAAGGGAAGCTCAGTCTCTTTGGGACTGGCTCACACTGCACAATATTTGCCTCAGGGTGGAGCACCTGCCAGGGGTCAACAACGCCCTAGCGAACTCTCTCAGCAGGACGGACGACAACTGCCACGAGTGGGAACTCAACCAGAAGATACTCGACTGCATCTTCCAACACTGGGGTCAAACGATCCTAGACTTGTTTGCCACCAACCTGAACGCCAAATGCCAGTTCTACGGCAGTCGATACCCACTCCCGGGGTCATCGGGAAATGCTCTTTTGATGAGATGGTCTGGGATCTTTGCCTACGCTTTTCCCCCCATCCCGTTGATCCCCAGGCTCTTCAGGAAAATGAAGTCCGAATGCTGCAGGATCATTCTCATAGCGCCAGATGGCCCAGACAGTACTGGTACACGGAGCTCCTACTCCGGTCCGTGGCCAACCCAGTCCGCCTTCCCTGCAACCACGCCATTCTCACGAAGAATCAGGGTCAAATTCTTCATCCCGATCCAACTTCTCTTCAATTGCATGCTTGGCTCCTGAGTTCAGAGAGTTTCAGGTTATGAACATTGATCAGGAATGCAGACTGATTTTATCTAGGGCACGAGCAGGGAGCACAAATAAGACGTACAAACTCAAGTGGAAGAGATTTTGTGTTTGGTGCTCTCAGAACAATCTCCACCCGTTACAAATTAAGCCTGAACAAATTATTTCATAACTTCTCACACTCTCAAAGGCTGGTCTTTGCCATGCATCAGTCAAGATTCACCTAGCAGCTATAGCCTCTTATAGGTGATCCGCTGAGATGACCTCAATCAGCTCATCCAGAATCATTAAGCAGTTTATGAAAGGCCTCTTCCGCACTTTCCCTCCCGTGCGTCTACCTCCGCCAGAGTGGCATCTCAATATAGTTCTGTCCCAGCTCATGAAAGCTCCTTTCAAACCTATTCACAGGGCGGAACTCAAGTATATCACATGGAAGGTGGCAACCCTGCTTGCTCTCACTTCCACCAGGAGAGTCAGTGATATACAGGTTTTACTACTAAAGAACCTTTTCTGTTTTTTTCGGATGACTTTGTTATGCTCAGGACCAACCCCAGATACATTCCCAAGGTGCCATCTTCATTTCATCTCAATGAGCCTGTGATGCTGCGAACCTTTTTTCCAAATCTGACTACAATCGCAGAAAAAACTCTGCATTCTTTGGACATCAAAAGATGCCTCACATTTTACCTTCAAAGTACCAAACAAATAAGGAAATCAGATCAGCTCTTGGTATCTTATTCTCTTGGACGACAAGGAATAGGGGTCACAAAGGCCACTATAGCCCGGTGGATTTCCTCTACAATTCAGTTCTGTCACACCAAGGCAGGAAAACCGTTGACTAGGCGCCCGAGAGCCCACTCTACGAGAGCAGTCTCCACATCGGCTGCTTTGTTTCAGGGTATTGCCCTAGATAAGTTATGCCAAGCTCCGACATGGAAGACTACGCACTCCTTTACGCAGCACTATTGTTTGGAGTCCTCGCAGAGAAGTGACTCTTGAGTTGGACAAGCTGTTCTACGTCATCTCTTTCATTAAGGTGAGACCTTTTTCCTTGGTTGTTTAGAAACTATTTGATATGCAAATAGTCTATAATTGCTATGCAATATACTTTGACATGCTCTTATATATATATATATATGTGTATATATTTATATATATTTATATGGATGTTCATTATATATGTGTATATGTACATAGGCGGTCATTCCAACCTCGGCGGTAAAAGCCGCTTACCGCCAGTCAGAAGACCGCCATAACACCGCTGCGGTCGCGGTAAACCGCCACGGTCATTCTGACCCACAACAGGCAAACCGCCAAAATTCCGACATCCACAAAAGTCCGCCACACCAAAGGTCAGCGATAAACTGGCGATGACCAAACCTCCACCGTCACGCCAACAGAAATACGCCCATGCCATTACGACCCACGAATCCACACGGCGGTCTTTCAACCGCGGTATTCTATTGGCGGTACACACCGCCGCGGGCGAAATACACATACTCGTACAAAACACAACCACATTGGACTATTCGAAATACGCACACCTGATACACATACACACACCACTCCCACACACCCAATACAATATAAAACACACACCCACATCACCCACAAACCCCTACGACCAGAAATTCAGAGAGAAGGCGAGAGAGAGACACCACAGTCAACTACCAAGCATCCACAGGCACATAATACCAATACCCACAGAACTTCCACGCACCTCACACAACACACCACTAAATAGCACCCCACCTATCACTACACACTCCACCCCACACATCATCCACACCACCCCATGGCACCTCAAAGACACCCCAGGTTCTCAGATGCTGAACTCAGGGTCATGGTGGAGGAAATCCTACGAGTAGAGCCCCAGCTGTTCGGGACACAGGTGCAGCACACCACCATTGCCAGGAAGATGGAGCTATGGAGCAGAATAGTGGACAGGGTCAACGCTGTGGGACAGCAAAGAGAAATAGGGACGACATCAGGAAGTGGTGGAACGACCTACGGGGGAAGGTGCGTTCCATGGTATCAAGGCACAACATCGCGGTACAGCGGACTGGCGGCGGACCCCCACCTCCTCCCCCAGAGTTTACAACATGGGAGGAGCAAGTCTTGAACATCCTGCATCCTGAGGGCCTCGCAGGAGTCGGTAGAGGAATGGACTCTGGTAAGTCTCATCTTCACTACTTCATCCCCCCCACCCCACCTGCATGCCAACTCATGCCCCCACCCCCACCCTCACCATTACCCCCATCACAACTACCCCTTGCAAATGTCTCACCATCACAACCCACCCATCCCAAAACTTAGCCCTGCATGCGGCCCCAAAGCATGGACACCCATCACCAAGGCATGCCCAATGCACATACCCATCACCCCCCCCCAAAATACCGTCACAACAGCGCCCACAAAGGAATGCCAGCACTGGGGTACACGGGCACCCACCCATTGCACGCCATTGGCACACACAGAAGCAATAACCATACTTTTATACCCCTGCAGGACCCGAACGCCAGGTCACCGCGCAGGAGGGTCCACAAATGTCTCCTCCACCCCCAGAAGAGGCCCACAGTGATGACAGCAGCTCTGTCTCCCTGGATCTAGATGACCAGCCCGGTCCATCGGGGACCTCGGGACAGTCGGTTCCCCTCGGACAGGCACAGGCCACAGCAGACCTTCCCCCCTCTGGGAACACCAGCACAGCACCCACCCAGCGGGCCCATACCCCTGTCCCCAGGACACGTCAATCAGCTGTGTGCCCACCACTACAGGGAACCCAGGCTAACCCACCACCCCAACAACAACAGGGACCTGGGGGCAGTGGTAGTGGGCACACGGTCCAGGGGACGGAGGCCCAAGGAAACAGGGGAACTTGGAGGGCAGCTGTGCGAAAGGGGGGGGACAGGCCAAGGGAACCCACTCTCCACGAGGCCCTCTCCTCCATCATGGGAGCATACCACCGCTCCCAGGAGACGATGGCGACGGTCCTGGGCAGGTTTCAGGAAATCCAGCTTCTGCAGGAACAACAGTATATGGGGTTCAGGGAGGAACTGAGAAACATCAGTACCGCCATGGGTACCATCGTAGTGGCCCTGAATGAGTTAATCTCCACATTGCGGACCACTGTGGCACCTCAAAGGGCCCCTGACACTAGCATGGACCAAGAACAGGCTACCACCTCTGCCGGCGCTAGTGGACAGGAGGCCCCGACAGAAGACCAACAGGCCACCAGAACCCCACTCCCTGCAGAAGGAGAACCACCCCGCAAGCGGGCCCTGAGATCCAGGAAGAAGACAGAGTAACATGTCAAGACCCCCACCAGCAAAGGATACCGCCCTGATTGTCATCCCACTGTCCCACATTGTCACCCTGTCCAACCTTAAACTGCCCCTGCTCCACTTCCCACAGGCATTTGGACAATGCACCTGTGAACCTGATAGTCTGGACTCTGCCATGGACAATCCTCCACCATCACCCCTCACCGATTTGCAACCACCCATCCAAATTAGAGCACTTGAATAAACACACTTATTGCACATAAACAATCTGGAGTCTGTCTGTGATTTTAACAAATGTATTAGACATGACAGTGCCAAAATTGTTATTCACATTGTGATGCCAACAAACCGCTGTCACACAGCTGTAGTCCATGGGGTAACAAAGCAGATGTCACGCAGTGGGGCCCACAGCTCTGAAAACGGAAGGGAAAGTCACAACACAGTTACCATACACTGGGGGAAAAAGTCAGACAGTAGAGAGGTAGGAGTCTTTAAGTAAATGTAAAATGCCGGTGTGTACTCTTACCTGTGTGTCACTGAAAATATTGCTCTATTACTGTGTTCCTGTTGTCTATGTCGTCCTCTCCGGCTTCCTCTTCTTCACTCTCCACAGGCTCCACAGCTGCTACAACACCACCATCTGGACCATCCTCCTGCAGAAAAGGAACCTGGCGGCGCAAAGCCAGGTTGTGAAGCATACAGCAGGCCACGATGATCTGGCACACCTTCTTTGGTGAGTACATTAGGGATCCACCTGTCATATGGAGGCACCTGAACCTGGCCTTCAGGAGGCCAAAGGTTCGCTCGATCACCCTCCTAGTCCGCCCATGGGCCTCATTGTAGCGTTCCTCTGCCCTGGTCCTTGGATTCCTCACTGGGGTCAGTAGCCAGGACAGGTTGGGGTAACCAGAGTCCCCTAATAGCCACACCCGGTGCCTCTGGAGTTGACCCATCACAAACGGGATGCTGCTATTCCGCAGGATGTAGGCGTCATGCACTGACCCAGGGAACTTGGCATTCACATGGGAGATGCACTGGTCAGCCAAACACACCATCTGTACATTCATCGAATTATAACCTTTCCTGTTCCTGTACACCTGTTCACTCCTGCTGGGGGGTACCAAAGCCACATGTGTCCCATCAATGGCACCTATGATGTTGGGGATATGTCCAAGGGCATAGAAATCACCCTTCACTGTAGGCAAATCCCCCACCTCAGGGAAAATGATGTAGCTCCTCATGTGTTTTAGCAGGGCAGACAACACTCTGGACAACACCTTGGAAAACATAGGTTGAGACATCCCTGATGATATGGCCACTGTTGTTTGAAATGACCCACTTGCTAAGAAATGGAGCACTGACAGCACCTGCACTAGAGGGGGGATCCCTGTGGGTTGGCGGATGGGTGACATCAGGTCTGCCTCCAGCTGGGCACACAGTTCCTGTATAGTGGCTCGGTCAAGCCTGTATGTCAGTATGACATGTCTTTCCTCCATTGTCGACAGGTCCACCAGCAGTCTGTACACGGGAAGATTCTTCCATCTCCTCGCATTGCCCAGCGGACGGTGCCTAGGAAGGACAACAGCGAGCACAGAGTCAATCAACCCACAGGTACGTTTCCACAGCCTGCACACAACACGATTCACTATGCATTGAATGGTTTGTATGAGTGTTGAGGAAAGGCCTAGGTATGTGTGACGCAGTAGAAATTAAGCCATGTGGGCCCTTGAAATGGCGGCTGCCTGACCTGTGAAGTGTGACAATGGGATGTGAGGTCAATGCGCTGGTGTGGCACACCGTGGCGGTAGGCGGTCGAAGACCGCGGCGCAAAGCCGCATTGGTTAACATAGAATCCTATGGGGCTCCTTACCCTTCTGGTGCTCACTCCCACTATCCCCTATGGGCAGAGTGGCTATAGCAAAGATGATAGTGCTGTCCCGTCTACTCTATTATTTTATGGCATTGCCTTTGATACTCCCGAGCTCATTCTTTAAACTACTGAATAGCTTATTAACGGATCTAATATGGGGTAATGGCCGTAGACACGTCGCATTGACAAAAGTGCTCCAACCGCTCCAGGTGGGGGGACTGGGCGCCCCCAAATTTGAAGCGTACTATGCGGCTGCCCAGATACATTGGATATCCACATGGGGCGGTAACCCACCTGGGGCTGAAGCTCAGAAGGTGCTGTTAGAGCTCGGCGGTACAGAAATAATACAATGCCTCATGAATCGAACCGACCCAGCACACACTAGCAACGTGCTGCTGTACACGGCACATTGGGCCTGGGGCCGATATGCGTTGCAAAGCGCAAAAGATCAGCAGTACTCACCGAGGATACCACTGTTGGCTCTCCTGAAATTAGCAAAAATAGCAGCCAAAGTGGGCCTAAATGCGTGGGGTAGCAGGGGCATACACACACTGGGAGATATTTGCCAGGACGGACAAATCCAAACCTATGAGGCACTAGCCGACAGGCACGCGTTGGGTCGGGGAGGATTCATAGCCTATGGTGCAGTTCGGCAGGTACTGCGAGAATATTGGAGAAAGGGCAACTCTGAACCAGATGTCTCCCCTCTGTTACATGAGCTGTTGGAGTGTACAAACGCCCCATCAAGTATATCGAATATATACAATATCCTCACAGCCCAGGCGGAACACAAACAGGAACAAGCAAAAAATAAGTGGGACCATGTGCTGCCGGAACCACTGTCCCTAAATGCATGGGAGCAGGCGATGAAAATGATCCGCGAGGTTTCACGTAATCCCCGCTTCCGATACACACAGTTTAATTATGTGCATCAGACTTACCTATCACCACACCGCTTAACACGCATGTTCCCCCGATCACCGCAAACATGCCCCAGATGCGACACAGAAGAGGCCACTTTCTATCACATGACATGGGAATGCCCCCCGATTCGGAACACATGGATAGAGATAATAACGTTGCTAGCTGAATGGACAAACACCTCACTAACTTCCACTCCTGAGGTGTGCCTATTGGGTATAACACCCCACCCCAAGAAACGCAAACGCACATATAAATGCATTGCCCTGGCGTTGGTGCTGTACAGACGCCTCATTGCCATGAAATGGAAGGCCCCTGGCGCCCCCAGTATTACCCAGTGGCGAGAAGAGGTAACACTATGGACCAAAGCAGAAATACAGACATAACAGAATTTACTGGATAAGGGTATACTAGCTAAAGGCCTAGAGGTATGGAACTTATTCTTGTTAGCCGCAGAAAACAAAGACAATGAACGCCCTCCCTAAACAGACGAGAATGTGATAATTGACAAACATTAATGACCATAGTAAAACATTATCATATCGATCGATTGAGGTGCACAGAGGAGAAAAAAAAAAAAGTTGAACTAATTTAAAACTTCGGTGCACCTGGCGTATGCCCCTGGGCGCATCGTGGGAGCCCCGTGGTGCACCAATGGGCATGGGGGCCGGGGGGACTTGAACCCTGCTGATCCCTCCTGTTGTGGACGGCTGCCCATGCACGGCAGCCCACGGCTAACGGTGGGCTGGTCCCCTGTGGTCCTGAGACAACAAGGCTGGGCGCCGAGGCGGCGTTATTGCAGGGATGTACGCGCAACTGCTTTGCATAGCTCGTGGAAGGCACCTCTGGCCTCTCTGGTGACCGGCTCTCCCCCCCTTTCTGGGGTCTCCCCCTCCTACTGCTGGTCCCCCCCCCCTCGGAATGGGTCCTCCGGTGCCGCCTCAGCTCCTATCTTACTCTTTCTCTCTATATCTTTATTTTCCTGAATAACTTAGCACACGTAGAATGCACCTCATGTGTGGATGCGCGGGCCTCAAGGCCCAACTCGGGCAACAGTGCACTTGCACTGGGTTCGCAAAATGTGCATACGCAATAATTACAAATATAATGTAAGATGAAACATAATGTAACCTCATGTATCTCAGTTAAATGTTGCCACTTGGCTGATAAAACAATAAAAATATATATAAAAAAAAAAAAACATAGAATCCTATGGGTTACACGAGCCAATGACGATGTGCGCCGGCGGTTGCGGTACGCACCGCCGCGGTACGCACCGCCGCGGGCGTGACCGCCATTTTCTATCTACTTAATCACTCGATACCTGATCTTCCACAGGAGAGGACCTACACTGCAAGTGCTGCTGTGACCTCAGTCTGGAAGAGACAAAGGCTGCTGCGACTGGGGAAAGGGCCCCTGCCTTCACTTCTGAAGAACTGGAGAAACTCGTGGATGGGGTCCTCCCCCAGTATGCGCTACTCTACGGTCCTCCAGACCAACAGGTAAGTACACTGGGAGCATGCTTTGTGGGCAATGCCTGGGTTGAGTCGGGTGGATGAAAGATGGTGGGGAGGGGAGCGATTGAGGCATGCATCAGACGACAGATGAGAGCATGTGCCACATGGCAAGGGTGGGGATGGGGGGCCACTCACATCAAGCATGCAGAAGGTGATGATGTACATGTCACATAGGTCAGCGCCCACCAGAAAGTCGCTATTTGACGTGCCATCGCCCAGGACGTCCGGACCCTGGGGGTCCACAACAGACGGGGCACCCACTGCCTGAAGAGGTGGGAGGACATCCAACGCGGGAGCAGGAAGACGGCGGAGGCTCTGCTGGGGATGGC
Organism: Pleurodeles waltl; assembly: GCF_031143425.1. Classification (NCBI taxonomy): domain Eukaryota; kingdom Metazoa; phylum Chordata; class Amphibia; order Caudata; family Salamandridae; genus Pleurodeles; species Pleurodeles waltl. Next base: position 134,589,807 of record NC_090445.1, on the reverse strand, counting down.
CTCCCAACGTAGGCGGGGTGCCAGTCGTCAATTGACCCCCTGATGTCCCGGATCCTGGCGGTGGCCTACCCCGATTTGGATGGGCGCGTGAGGACATCACAGCAGACACAAGGGGGTGAGTACACTCTCATTCTGGTGACTTTGCGCGCAGTGGAGGTGTTTGGGTGGGGGAGGTGGGCTGTGAGTATCTCTAGGCCAGGGCGTTTTCTGTAGGCTAGGCCCCTCCGTAAGGCATGGCCCTGTGCCCCCGCCCCCCACCTCTGTAGGGTGCCAAGTACAGCTATTCATGGCCCTGTGTCATCTATGTGTGCAGTCGTCGTCCATAGGCTTGTAGGCCATGTCCCACGGATTGCGTAGTGGACCCCAAGTGCGCAGCGTAGTGCAGGGGGCTTCTGTGTCTGTCCTCTCCGCCAACGGTAGCGGTAATCCATGCACTCAACATGTCTTTATTTCTCCCCCCCCCCCTTTTTTGTGGTCTTCCTGTTCATGTGTGCATTAGCATCATCAGGCGGAGGAGAAGTGGCATCGGAGCACGAGGGAGCTGCATCTCACATGGCCATGGCGGGCCATGCAACTGACTCGGAGTTCACCAGTGAGATGGAGGGCGAGGGGAGCTCCACAGCGGGGACTCGTGCTGATGTCAGTGGCAGCGACTCGTCCTCTGAAGGGAGCTCCCTTGTGGTGGCGGCAACATCCGTGCCCCCCGCAACAACAGGTACAGCCGCCACCCAGCGCACCAGCACCGCCCTCCCAGCAGCCCCTCAGCTTTTGTCCCGTGCCCGCTCACCCAGGAAGGTGGGCATCTCCTTCGCCCCAGGCACCTCAGGCCCTGCCCCTGTCACCCCTGCTGCCCTCAGTGAGGAAGTCATTGACCTCCTGAGGACCATCATTGTTGGGCAGTCTACCCTTTTGAATGCCATCCAGGGTGTAGAAAGGGAGGTGCACCGGAGTAATGCATACCTGGAGGGCATTAATTCGGGTCAGGCTGCCCATCAGCGATCGTTCAACGCTCTGGCCTCAGCACTGACGGCAGCAATTGTCCCTGTCTCTAGCCTCCCCCTCCAACTTCTTCCACCCAGACCCAATCCCCTGTACCTCTGCCTATCCCAGACACACCTACAGACCAGCCTGCACACACCTCAACACCCAAGGGAAGCTCATCCAGACATAAGCACCACACTTCACACAAGCATTCACACAAGCAACATCCACATGCAGACACACCAACACCCACTGCCTCCACTGTGTCCCCCTCCTCCTCATCTCCCTCCTCCCTCCCTGTGACGTCTCCACTCACACTTGCATGCCCAACATCTTCAACCACTACGTCCATCACCAGCACACCCACCAGAACACTCCGCACACGTGCAGTCACCACCCCCACTACCATTTACACGTCCCCTGTGTCCTCTCCCAGTGTGTCTGTCACCCCCTCTTCCAAACCACACAAACGCAGGCAGCCACCCACCCAACAGCCATCCACCTCACGACAGCCTCCAGCCCAAGCACCTGCACCCAAAGACACCAGACTTCACACTCCTACAACCACATCCTCTTCCTCCACTCCCATACCCACTACACCTAGCCGTCCCTCTCTTTCCAAATTGATTTTCCTTTCCAAACTTGACCTCTTTCCAACAACTCCCCAACCCCGTCCATCGAATAAGACTGCAATCAGCACCTCAGCCACCACCAAACCAGGACCTATCAGGACTGTTGTCCAAGGACTGTGGAGTCCCCCACCCTCAAGGGCAACTAGTTCTGGTAGGAGCCAAGGCACGGCCAGCCCACCCCCGGAAAAACACCCAAAGATCACCAGTGCCCGGCGCGAGAGGCCAAGGACACCAGGGACCAAAATCCCTACCCTGGCTCCGCCTGGAAGTGGGGTGCCCCATGGCACACCGACAAAGGTCGGAAAGGGCCACAGACGACCAGGGAAGGGTGGGAAGGGCAGCACGCCCGACAAGTCCGGCAGCAGGCCAGCTGCCCAGGAGGGCCCCACCAGCCCCATCCCAGCTGCCCAGGAGGGCCCCGCCAGCCACAGCCCAGCTGCCAAGGAGGGCCCCGCCAGCCACAGCCCAGCTGCCCAGGAGGGCCCCGCCAGCCACAGCCCAGCTGCCCAGGAGGGCCCCACCAGCCACAGCCCAGCTGGGCAATGAAGGAGCGCCAGCCACAGCCCAGCTGGGCAATGAAGGAGCGCCAGCCACAGCCCAGCTGGGCAATGAAGGAGCGCCAACTCAAGCACCGCTGAACAGGGCAAGGACCGCTGAACAGGGCAAGGACCGCCAAGGCAAGCACCGCTGAACAGGGCAAGAACCGCCAACTCAAGCACCGCTGAACAGGGCAAGGACCGCCAACGCAAGCACCGCTGAACAGGGCAAGGACCGCTGAACAGGGCAAGGACCGCCAAGGCAAGCACCGCTGAACTGGGCAAGCACCGCCAAGGCAAGCACCGCTGAACAGGGCAAGGACCGCCAAGGCAAGCACCGCTGAACTGGGCAAGCACCGCCAAGGCAAGCACCGCTGAACAGGGCAAGGACCGCTGAACAGGGCAAGGACCGCCAAGGCAAGCACCGCTGAACTGGGCAAGCACTGCCAAGGCAAGCACCGCTGAACTGGGCCCTTCATCTCAAGCACCGCTGAACAGGGCACCACCGTCTCAAGCACCGCTCCGCTGGGCCCTTCATCTCAAGCACCGCTGAACTGGGCCCTTCATCTCAAGCACCGCTCCGCTGGGCATAGCCGTCTCAAGCACGCTGAACTGGGCCCTTCATCTCAAGCACCGCTCCGCTGGGCACCGCCGTCTCAAGCACCGCTGAACTGGGCCCTTCATCTCAAGCACCGCTCCGCTGGGCACCGCCGTCTCAAGCACCGCTCCGCTGGGCCCTTCATCTCAAGCACCGCTATGCTGGGCCCTTCATCTCAAGCACCGCTGCGCTGGGCCCTTCATCTCAAGCACCGCTGAATTGGGCCCTTCATCTCAAGCACCGCTCCGCTGGGCCCTTCATCTCAAGCACTGCTCCGCTGGGCACCGCAGTCTCAAGCACTGCTCCGCTGGGCCCTTCATCTCAAGCACCGCTGCGCTGGGCCCTTCATCTCAAGCACCGCTACACTGGGCCCTTCATCTCAAGCACTGCTCCGCTGGGCCCTTCATCTCAAGCACCGCTGCGCTGGGCACCGCCGTCTCAAGCACCGCTGCACTGGGCCCTTCATCTCAAGCACCGCTGGCCCATTGGCGGAAGGGGCAGTGCCGCATCTGTGTCGGGCAGGGCTGTACGAAGCACTCTGGGCACCAGTCCCCCTCCAGAACCAGTGGACACTGTCATCCACTTGAGAGACTGTGGCTTTGCACTCCCCAGGATGGTACAGTGGGCAAACCACCCACTGTAGAGACTTGAGAGACTGTGGCTTTGCACTCCCCAGGATGGTACAGTGGGCAAGCCACCCACTGTATGGACTTGAGAGACTGTGGCTTTGCACTCCCCAGGATGGTACAGTGGGCAAGCCACCCACTGTATGGACTTGAGAGACTGTGGCTTTGCACTCCCCAGGATGGGACAGTGGCCATGGAGGCCCCTCGTGGATCTGGCGTCGTGTACTCATGTGGCTGAGGTGCCCCCCCTTCCCTTCCCCCTGAGGTGCCTGTAGTTATCTATCTGATACCCCTGCAGTGTTCTCTCCGTTGGTGTCAGGTATCCTGTGTGGGCCTTGCCCATGTGATTTGGGCCCAGTGGTCCACGGACAATGACAGCTAAAATTATCGGACTTTTAATATTTATGTATATATTAGTTTTAAATGTGTGATATTTTTATATGCTGATAATACAATATATTCGACTGTTTATGATCATTTCATTTTGTCTTTGCATTCTTCCGGGGGGTTTGGGGGTTGTAACAGTGATGTATTGCTATGCATTGATGTGTGTGTTGTAGTGGGTGAGGGTGGTGGTGGGTGTGTAGCGTATGTGTGCCCGTAATATTTTCTCCTCCCCCCTCCCCTGTGTCGTAGGTGCAGTACTCACCGTAGTCTTCTGCGCCGGCGTTCGTGCTCCTGGTAGAGGAGCAGGAAGACAATGGCTGGTAGGATGTGTAGTTCGGGTTCCATGCTGTCCAGATTCCTCGTGGGGTGTACGGAGGTGAGCGTTTTCCGTTTGAAATGTCTGTTTCCGCCGTGTTTTTGTCGGCGGGGCTACCGCCCCAGAAAAGGTGGCGGATTGGTGGGTTGTGATAGGGTGGGCGGTACATTGTCTCCCGCCTGTCTGTTGGAGGTGACCGCTGCGCTGTTTGTTTGTCCCGCCGTGGTGGTCGGAGTGTTAAAGTGGTGGTCTCTGTTGGCGGTTTCCGCCAGGGTCAGAATTCCATTTTTTACACCACCAGCCTGTTGGCGGGTTAGCCGCCGCTTTAACACCGACCACCAGGGTTGGAATGACCCCCAAAGATCTATGTATATTTGTTTGAAGTTCATAATACAAGATTTATGAGCTAGCTATTTGATACAGGTTATAAAGGATTTTCTATGCTTGCACTCTCCATCCACTGCGAGTATGATGCTTATCAACAGTACTGCTGGCTATTCAGATTCAAGCATGTGAATTTATGAAAGATCCAATACTGGATAAGAAAACAAGTTACTTACCTGTAACTACAGTTATCCAGTATTGGTATCTTTCATAAATTCACATGCGACCTACCCTCCTCCCCTTAGACGCTCGCATTTCCTCTCAGGTTATAATCTTTTCACTCTCGTGCTGGAAAATCTGAGGGAAGGAGCTTCTCTGGAGAGTGTTCTAGAGGGTTCTGATGCCTGACTGGCCAGCAGACAGGTTTGGGTCCCTTTCACAATACAAAGGTATTTCCAGTATAGCCTATGGGAAAACATTTTTATTAGTTAATTATTGCTATTTTATGTACCGTGGGACTCCCACTTCAACGACGGGGATGATTCAAGCATGTGAATTTATTAAAGATACCAATACTAGATAACTGTAGTTACAGGTAAGTAACTTGTTTTCTTCCCCCATAGGTCGTTCCACCTCTTCCTGATGTCATCCCTAGTTCTTGGGTGTTGTCTCACGGCGTTGACCCTGGTGTGTGTTATTTAAATTAACCAATGTAATGTTGTGTGTGTATTTTGAGCGCGGCGGTTTGTACCGCCAATGGTTTACCGCGGTTGAATGTCCGCTGTGGTGATTCGTGGGTCATAATGTGATGGGCGTTGTTCTGTTGGCGTAACTGTGTGGGTTTAGATACTGCTAGTTTATCACTGACCTTTGGTGTGGCGGACTTGTGTCTGTGGCTGAATAGTGATGGATTGGAGTGTGTGTGTCATAATATGGTGAACGGATATCCAATGTGGCGGCGGTATGTTGGCGGCAGTCAACCTGGCGGTAAGTGGGATTTACCACCAATGTCATAATGAGGGCCAAAGTCTGTTAATATAAGATAAAGATGCGCTTCTCAACGAAGAAGAACGAAGTGTACAGATCCTATAAATACATCACCTGCGTTGATCGGTCACGATGTATTTTGCTGTATTCATTCCTTGTATGGGTTTGAAGATGACACAGCTCTTGTGCTGCCCAAACCAGTAGTAACAGGTGTCTCTCCAGCTCATCGCCACTTGTAAAAATCCAGCCAAAAGTCTGATGTAAAAATAAAGTATATTTATTTCCTGGCAGCACAGTACACCTTTCTCTTCCAGCCTCCCAGTCTCCATATGCCACCACCCCTTCCTTTCCTCTGCATTCCAATCTCCCCATTCCAAGTTCTACAATCTCAACATTCCTAAAAGTCCCAGAACAAAATACATTTAACATGTAACACTCGTTCTCGGACATTGATGAGGAAGATTTTTGAGAATATATAGAAAACGTGTCCTCATTTTAACTTTCTATAATTTCTATATCAAAATGATCCCCTCATTTTGTTAATTTCTAAAGGAAATGCTGTCAGGTTTACAGCTTTGATTCCATCAAGATGGTGTTTAGGTGTGCCACAGTTTTGTCATAAATAAAGAATTATAGCGCATTAGTTGTTCTTTAGAACACTGTGGTGAAGCTGCAGTAGGACACAGCGTAATCAACTGACAGGCTGCTTGCTATGTGAACATTATAGTTTGTAATGTCATTGGAAGAAGATATGTTCTTTCCTATTCTATGCCATTGATGTACTTTCATTTTGGAATGTGATATATGTCATAGTGGTGGGATTCTGGAATGTGATTGTTGCAACCTCCCCAGTCCAGTGGCTGGCACAAGAGCACACCACATATGGAGCCCATAGTTAATGTTTCACTCATCAACGTACAGCATTCAACTGAACTTTCAATATCCCTATAACCATTAAAGACCACACATTGACATCTCCCAGATCGATTATATACTTCCTTCATACACCGGCCCCTAGTCACAGGGTCCTAACGCTTACAGTTCTAAGACACTACATTGCCCCCTTGTTAAATAAAAAGATATAAACAAAATATATGAATAAATAGCAGCATTACATTTATTTCATCAGCCATCTAGGTGCTCATACAGGTCCAGACCCTGTGGTGTGAGGTAGGTGAGCTGTACCCGGGTTGGATTCCAGGGGTTCAGAGTCTAATGTATGATCAGAGCCTTCAGGTGGGGCAGTTTCCTCTGAACCTGTAGAGTGCTAATGATCGATGAGACAGATGTCTGAAGTGGGATGAGTCCCTTGTAATGGATTTGCCGGGACAATGCGCCATTATCATATATCCCTCATGGCTCTCCTGAACATCAGCTGGACTTTCACCTGTAATGGAATGAGGAGTTGACCGGTAAGCACAGAGGGCTTGGCATAACGCCTGACTCAGATCAAGTCCCTCTATCGATGAACATTGGATCACCCAGTTCAGGTACCCCATAAATTGCTCCACAACACCGTTGACTTAAGGTCACAATGGTGTGCTTTTCTGATATGTGATGTTAAGACCAGCTAGAAACTCCTTGCTGTTGAATGGTGGACCATTGTCATACTTCAGAATGTCTGGTATGCCCCACATTACAAAGATGTTATCTAGCCAATTAGTTTTTCATGGGTTGTGGATGACATCTCTTCTACCAGAGGATACCAGGAATGTTCTTCAGTGATCACCATAAGGTGTACTCCATTAGCCAAACAAATCAACAGCAATTCTTTCCCACCCATGTGCATGGAGATCAGACATTGTCAGGGGATGCTGGGTCATCTTGGGGGACAGGCAGTTGCATAAATGACAATCCTTTAGTTCCCCAGCCACTTTTCCATCCAAGCAAAGGAACCACACCCGATCCATCAATGCCCCCTTGGTGGCCACAATGCCACAATGACCTTCATTGGTGAGTTCAATAATTTGCTGTCTCAAACTTGCAGGTATAACAATCCAAGATCCACTTAGCACAATACCCTCTTTAGAAACAGACAGTTCATCTTGGACTTCGCAATATTTTTTTAATTTGACATTGTCACTTAAAGGTCGAACACTGATTCCAGGACTGGGCTGCAATAATGTCTTTAAGGGCACACATGTCCTTATCAGCATTAGTAGCAGCAGCAGTCTGCTCAATGGACAGAGCTGCAGGCATTCTGAACTTTACGATGAAGTTGATGTACTCCTCAGCAGTTTTCAACATTGAACTGTGCCACTGTAGGGGTACTCGTTAGAAATAATCTGCAGAGTTTTGATTCTTGCCTGGCTTGTGCACAGTTGTATAGTTGTACTCTTGTACTTGCAATCCCTACCTCTTGATGTGAAGAGGCATCTTGGCTTTTGGATAACTGAAAATGGTGAGTAACACCTGGTAGTCAATGACGATTGTGAAATGCTTTCCATACAGAAACACATGAAAATGCTCATAAGGCCATACCACCACCAGACTCTCCTTTTCTGGCTGCGAATAGGCATGTTCTGTGTCAGACAAACTTAGACTGGTATATGCTACAATGTGCCTCCAAACATTTGGATGTCTCACAACCCCACCAATCTCACATCAACAGTGATCTCAGTATGCAACTTAGGATCAAAGATAGCCATCTCAGTCACATTTTTCAAATGCATGTTTTATATTTTTGAAACTGTGGTCATATTCAGCGGACCATCAGAACTGGACATTTCAATTTGTCAGGTCTCGCAAAGAGGCACTCACTGTAGGAAAGTAATGAATATATCTCAAACAATAGCCACCCATGCCCAAGAAAGACCGTACCATGGTGACATATTGTGGAGGACTGGTGACTGATAGTGCTTGTACTTTGTCAGGATCAGGAGTCATGCTTCCTTCAGAAAATACATGCCCAAAGAACTTGAAATTTGTGTTATGAAATTCACATTTTCCGGCATTTAAGGTGAGGTCTGCATCTATAACTAATTGATACACTTCTTTGAGGGCTTTCTCATGCTCCTTCCATGTTACACCAAATACCAGTATATCATCACTATAATTGAAAGCATATGTCACAGGCTGAATAATCCCACATATAACATCTTGGAATAGTTCTGCAACAGAGGACACTCCAAAGCTTAATCTTGTGTATCTAAATAAAACAACATTAGTTGAATTAATGTACCTGTAGTTCTCTTACAGTTCGAGCTGATGGTAGCCCTTGTTTAGGTCAAGACAGGAGAATACCTTGACTCCAACTGCATGATAATATCCACAATGTGCAGAATGTCTCTCTTTCTCGCTTTGTTGGCTTTGCGCATATCCCTGCAGATGTGCACTGCACCTCCACTGTCCTTTTTCGGCACTACCACAATAGTCGACACTCATGGTGTGGGACCAGTAGAGCGCTCAATAATGTCATGTTTCAGCAAAGCTTCTAGCTCCTTCTTGACGCTTCTTGTAGATGAAACGCTATCCTGCAGTGTCGCTGTGCAACAGGCCTGCTGTTTTCATTAATGTGAAGTTGCACCTTCATCTTTTTGAGCCTTCCTACCATGAAACAGTGAAGGGGAATGACTCACAATTTCAAGTTGCGCATTTAGGTTGTAATTGATGGATATCAGCCCCAAGTCAACAGCAGTTACAAAGCTAAGTAGGCATGCACTAGATGGAGTACCTTGAAGAACGTGAATTAGGGCCTGCACAGACATCTTCTTATGCCACAGGGAATGATCCTTGACTCAACCGTGGTTTGGTAGCAGCCCATGTGTACACCTTTGCACTTCAAACTTTGAGTCATGGTACAGGCGATAAATTGTGAAGTTGTTCAACTGGCATGATGTTGATCGATGCACCGCTATCGATTATAAAAGTTACAGGGCAACCGTTGACTTTAAGTTTGATTTTGGGACAATGTCCATATGAGTTATTTTGCTTTCTCAGCTCACTTGTTTCTGCCTTTCTTTCATATTCCATACAAATGGCAAAGCCCACTTGTGCATGCCGTTCCCTTTTATCTAAGATCATTGCACATTTACCCTCTTCACTGTCCCTCGATGGTGATGTCAAGGAACTCTTGCAGGATGAACTGGATGGCAATCAACTTCGTTTAGTGTTGACCTGTTGTAGTTAAGGTCGTCTTTTGTCTTTGTGGGTGTGGCAGTACTGCTTCTAGAACCTTCTGCCATCCATCTTCTCTTCCTGCCATGACACATTTGGGCCCAGATTTAAGAGGGCCTAGCACCATCTAACGATACATTAGCGTCATTTTAATACTAATGTGGCGTTAGATGGCCAAAAATGCCATGCCATATTTACAAAGTGACGCAATGCATGCATTGCGCCCCTTTGTAACCCCTTGTGCCACATTATGCCTGCGCCAGGCATAATGTACACAAGGGGGGTCTTCTCCCATTAGGGGGACCGAAAAAATGGAGTAAAGAAATCTAAAAGATTTCTTTGCATCATTTTTTTTCCAGCATTTTAATGCCTGTTCAGAGCAGGCGTTAAAAAGGGGCACACACCATTGGTTACAATGGGCCCCTCTGTACTGTTCAGGGTTAGTGCCAAAATGAAGGCGCTAACCATGAACAGTACATCAATAGTGCCAAAAATGTTGACGCTATTGCCCCCTACCCTGCGCCATGGTGCACCGTATTTTAAATACCGCGCACACATGGTGGCAGTAGGGGTGCACTAAGGGGCGCAAGGAAAGTGGCACTGCACTGGGTGCAGCGCCACTTTACTTAAATATGCCCATTGATTTTTTTCCTTCGCTTTACAAACGGTTATAAAGTGGTTCTCCTTTCCTCACCCTTTACATGTTTATTTGATGGCTGAACTTTTATTCTCATGTGGAAATGAAAATCCACATTACAAGGACAGTCTTTCTTTTTTTGAGGATGTTGACTTACGGGAATCTGCGTGGCATTGGTGTCTACTGTTCTTGACTAATGCCAATTCACCTTTTGCTGTTCCCACTTCCATGTCATCAGCTTGCTGATTGGCACGTTCCTCAGCTCTATCAGCCATTAATACCTTTTCTTGACTAAGGGGGTTATTAGAACATTGAAATGCTGGGGGCTCCATTGAAAACAATGGAGTGCTGCGGGCTTTTACTGGCTGGTAAAAGCCCGCAGCGCCAACATTCCAATGTTCGCTTTGTTCACAGCAACAGCTGTGAACAAAGCCTCACGGAGCCCGAGGGGATTTAAATCCCCTCAGGCTCCGTGAACATTTTTTTTTTTAATAGAACATTCTGCCCTGTGTGGCAGAATGTTCTAATAGCCTTAGAGCCCGCCGTAGCGGGCTCTACCGGCTATTAAAGTCCCTCTCCCTTGTTAAATGCCCTCGACTTTGCCTCGGGCATTTAACACGGGGAGCGGGCCTTTAATAGCCGGTAGAGCCTGCTACGGCGGGTTCTAAGGCTATATTACAACTTTGGAGGAGGTGCTAATCCGTCCCAAAAGTGACGGTAAAGTGACGGATATACCACCAGCCGTATTACGAGTCCATTATATCCTATGGAACTCGTAATACGGCTGGTGGTATATCCGTCACATTTGGGACGGATTAACACCTCCTCCAAAGTTGTAATAACCCCCTAAGTGTCTCTTGCAAATTGCGTCTCCTGAACGAGTCCGACAAACAATCATCAATGACTCTGAAAGACATGGCTTCTTCCTCATTAAATTCACTAAATTTGCAATGTTTGATGAGCACATCAAGGCCCATATTTATACTTTTTTAGCGCCACAAGTGCGTCGTTTTTTGACGCAAAATCGGGGCAAACTTACAAAATACAATTGTATTTTGAAAGTTTGCGCCGATTTTGCGTAAAAAACTATGCACATGAGGCGCTAAAAAAGTATAAATATGGGACCAAGTCTTTCACCAAACTCATCCATCATTTCACAAACTTGCTGTCTCACTTGATTGAAAATGTAACTTTCATAGCCTACGTTTCGACGTTTCGCATCAGATTGAACTTGGCTACTAATTCTTCTTAGATTTGACAATATTACATTCTCTCAGTCTGTGAGAGTTTCTTTATTACTTCTTTCACTCCATCACAAGCAAGAGTCTTTAAGTATTTAATGATTTTTTCATAATTTACTTCTTCCAGAGCATCAATGAAATCATCAAAAGTCTCAATCAATGTGGTCCATCTGGTGCCAATATTCTGTTTTTTGGCGATATCAAATGGTGGCGGAGGTTTCAAGAATGCAGCAGCACTATATTCCATGTCTCTTGTGGCAGCTACAGGAAATCTTCCCTATCTTGAAGACCTTATTAGTTGTGATGAAGGCCACCGGGTACCGCCTTCCCTGTCCCCAGCAGCTTCTTTGGGGTCCAACAACTTGTAGAGCACAACCCTTGTGTTCGCTCCCGAGTCACCTTGTCCAGTCTGGGGTCATGAGTAGACTTCACTGTTTTTGACTGGTTGTTGCTGCCTTCTAGAGTTATATCTGGTTGTCGCTGCCTGAGTTGTACCTGGTTGTCACTGCCTTTCATGTTTTCTTTGTATGACTGATGGCTTGGTGTTATGGCGCAGCACTTTCTTTTTTTCTTATCATGGCCGGCAAGTCTTGGCAGCATTTTCCAATGGTGCTCCCTTGTTGGGCCTCAAATTTCTCCACAAGGCCTCGTACAGGTTGGAGTGGAGCTTGCACTCCACATACACCAACTGCAGGCTTCTTCACTTCAGCTTGGGCACATGTGGCATGCACAAGCAGTTTACTATTTCTTGTAAACTCTCAGGGAGAGCACTTCTGTTTCTTCTGGGCTTGTATCCCCTCCTCGCTGCCAGTTGTATGTCCTCAGCAGACCGGTAGCAGGCACAAAAACACACCACACATGGAGCTCGTAGTTAACCTCTTTACTCATCAGCGCACAATATTCAACTGAACTTTAAATTTCCAATAACCATTAAAGGTCACAACTTGACACCTCCCATAATGATTATGTATTTTCTTCATAAGTCTACCCCTAGTCATGGGGTCCTAACGCTTACAGTTCTAGGACACTACAGTGATGACATGCAGTGAGATTTGAAGGCTGAGGAGCTGGAGAGAGGTGTCATGGGTCTTACGCTTGGATTAAATGTTTTGCCTGTGACTTTTGAATCTTCTTTCCAAGAGAATACATCCAACATTTTGGTGGCAAGCGATTTGGGAAGATTTTGATGTGTTACACCCCACCAACAGCATTCAACTTCACTTTTATGTGTTGTCAGCTTGAGTTGTTCTATAGTATTGCAGCATGCTGCCGGAGTAGACAATTTACATGAAGGCAATATTTCACTCATCCTTTTACTTTTACAGGCCTTTTACTCTCATTACTATTACCTTAGTGGCATTTGAAGTTCAATACTGGCACGTGGGAGATCCATACTATTGCTACACATGCTCGCATTTCCTAGACGCTGAAGGGTAGCACGTGCGTGGAGAGCTTTGTGGTCTTCTGTGTCAACTGCGGCATAATGAAGGAAGTTGGATTTGATGCAACAAGCCCAATTTACCTTAGTAACTGTTGTTTAGATACATTTTGGAGGCCATTTTAGGAAGTTGGGAAAAGATTAATTAACCACCTTGGGAGACCGTTTTAATGTACTCTGTAAATGCGATTCTGCCTCATAGTCTATATTTAGTTGCCTATCTGGACAGTGATTGACACATCTTTGCATTTATTACCAGCTGGTTGAAATGTTTTTGCACATAGCACGGTGACAGGCACACCGCTTGTCTGTATTCAACTATCTGTCCGGACAGTGATAGGCACAACTTGATATCTTTTACCTGCCTGTAGAAACTGTTGGCTATATAGTGCGGTGACGGACACACCGTACTTTTATTGCTTTTTCTCGATGTGCTGCTCTACTATTTAATAACTCATATTTATTCAGCTTCCTAATTTAATTGTAATCTTGGTGAATTCAAGTAACGTTATTCAACCACAATCTTTCCTGCAATGCCTTGACAAACCACCCATTTTATGGAAGAAATAGCTCTGGATTTTTGAAAATTATTTGGTGGCAATTGATGCTACAAAATATGATGCTATTCGACATACAGCTTATTCTTTAATCCTTTAGGTGAAGCTGGTCAACAAGTGTTTGATAATTTTCCACAAATGGAAGCCCCTGATAATGTGGGCTCGAGGGATGTTTATTGTGAAGCATTAGCCCCATGGATAAGCAATTTTCTGATAGTTATGCTGGAAAGGCACAATTGCTTTGGAAGAAAACAATTTGTGGATGAGGCAGTGAAGGATTATTTAGCCGTTTTTAAGAGTGCTTGCTGGAGGACACATTTTAACATGTGAATATCTTTCATTAGGTGACGTTATGGACATTCCTAAGAGCATAGAACATTTGTTAGTCTCATCTAAGATGTTAACGGACGATCTTAAAAATAATATTAAAGTAGCCGATGTGTGTGAGTCGGATAATGCAGAAGTTTGTGTTATATCAAACAAAAATAGGTTGAAAAGAAGTTCAGATAAAAATGCATCTGGTACTTGTTATTGATGTAGTTCTAAGTACCATTAGGCTAAGATCTTGGCATGTCCAGTGCAAGAAACAAAACGTAATAACTGTAAAAAGAAATAGGACATTTTCAAGCAGTTTGTAGATCGACAAAAGTGAATCCTAAAGTTATTCAGATTGTTACAACTGAAAATGATATTATAATAAAATAATAATATTTTTTTTATAGAGCGCATGGCTACTCCAACGGAGTGTCCCAGCGCTGGAGCATAAAATGGCAGCCCCTCCAAACCCAAGCCAGAGGCAGTCAGTTATGCCTGCCTAAAGAACCATGTCTTACATTTTTTACGGAAAGCTATTTCTGAGATCCCTGTCTTAAATCCAGGGGCATAAAGTTCCAGAATTTAGTGGCCAATTTAAAAGAGCTTGCCCCCATGTGCACTCTTGTTATTCTGGGAATGACTACATAGGAAGTTCCAGTAGATCTAAGATCTCACTTTGGGATGTACCTTTTTGTAGATTATGCAGAGAATGGGGACCTTTCCCATTTAGAATTCTGTGACAGAAGCACAGAGCCCTGAAAGGGGCTCTTCTAGTGATAGGTAGCCAGTCCAACTGATTTAGGAGAGACCCAGCTGGTGCCCCTCTTGGGATGTTACGCAGAAGATGAGCCACTGCATTTTGGAGACTCTGGAGTTTTGCCAGTCTACCATGTGATACCCCCAAGGTACAACACATCACAATAATCCAGCCTTGAAATCCCTAAAGCCTGGATTACCGACTTTCTGGACTCCATAGGGAGAAAGCCATAGATTTTACTCAAAAGGTTTAGGATGCCAAAACACTTCCCTGCCAAACAGGAGATCTGGTTTTCAAAAGATAGATTACAATCGAACCAGGCCCCAAGATTTTTAACTTTCAGCTGGGGGACCGAGACAGGCCCTAAAACCTCAGGCCACCAAGCGGTGGACCAGATTGAAGGCTGTTTCCCAACAAGTAGTACCTTAGTTTTACCACCATTCAGCTTGAGGCAGCTCTGGGACATTCATTCCGCGAGATCAGCCATGTAGGATTTGAACCTGGAGGCAGATAACCCTCCGTCCTGGGAGAGAGTGATGATAAACTGTGTATCATCAGCGTAGGATACAATATTCAACCCATGCTGCTCAATAACATTGGTAAGGGAATGCATATACAGATTAAACAGAGTAGGGCTCAATGCTGAGCCTTTGGGCACTCCCTGTTGCAAGGGCACCACCTCCGCGATTAACGGTTCTTGGACCACCTGCAAAGAACAATTCTGGAGGAAGGAAGTTAACCATCGCAGGGCCAGTTCAACCACTTCATACTTTCCACAACCGTTACAGCAGCGTGTTACTGGAGGCGATGTCAATAGCAGTGCTCAGATCCAACATAATCTGGGCCACAGTATTCCCCCAGTCCGCAATCTGTCTCAGAGATTCAGATGCCATCAACAGGGAGGATTCAGTGCTGAAAAGAGGGCGGAAACCAGATTGAGTCTCATGTAGCACCTCAATTGCCTTGAAGAAATCCATCACCTGGTCATTCACATGTTTTTCAATCATTTTGGCGAAACACAGGAGTAAAGAGATAGGACTCAGATTATCCAGTTTTGCAGAATCGAGAAAAGTTTTTTTTTTAACAGCGGCACTACAATAGCCTGTTTCCAACTCGCAGAAACCTCCCCCGTAAGAAAAGGCATATTAAGGAGGACACCTAGTCCTGGAGGAATTGCCTCTTTACCGCTCTCCAAAGCCAAAGGGGAGGCAGGGTCCTTAGGAGAACCCAATTTCACCCTTCCCCAAAGTGCCCATAGCTGGTTAAGATCAAGAGCCTTGGGGTCTAGCAGTCCAGTTCTACTCTGCCTATGTTTAAACCATACCTCAAGGCAGGGGGCCCTGGTCACCTCCTTGGGAAAGAAGTCACAGATGCCTAGGGGCATAATTATAAGCCCCTATCGCCAACTTGTGCCACATTAACATCATGTATTTTTAAGCTAATGTGGCCCAACGAGGCCCAAAAAATCCTCGCACCACATTTACCAAGTGGCACAATGCATGTATTGTAACCCTTTACGCTACATTATGCCTGCGCAAGGCATAATGTATCCAAAGGGGGTGTTCCCCTGTTAGGAGTGGGGCAAACAAATGGCGCAAGGAAATCTAAGAGATTTCCTTGCGTCATTTTTTATGGCATTTTTAACACCTGCTCACAGCAGGTGTTAAATGGGGACTTCTATTATTTATAATGGGCCTCTATGTACTCTGCAGGAGTAGCACCAGTATTTTGGCCCTACTCCTGTAGAGTACATCAATAGCGTCATGAAAAATGAAGCTAATTCCACCTACCCTGTGCTATGGTGTGCTGTATTTTAAATACAGCGCACATATGGTGGTGGTAAGGAGACGGTAAAGGGCGCAAAAAAATCGGCGCTGAACACAGGGGCATATTTAAGAAAAGTGGCGCTGCACTAAGTATCTTAACACGGATAAAGTGGGCAATTTACTTACATCCTTACTAAGAAGGAATGTTAATCGGGTAACCCTTTTGAGGGAAACTAATAACTTTACAATGAAGAATAATTCTCTTGACGACTTCTGTGCTTGGTCGATTTTGTTAGCACAGAAAAGGCACTGTGTTTTCCTAAACTACTTTTAGTAATCTTTCAAGGCTGTGCAGTAGCGAACTTCCTCCTGCAGGTTACAATTGCGGCACCAGTGCCACTCAAGACATTTGCACTGCTTTTTTAGAGTCAGTGTGGTTCATTAAACCATTTGTCTGAGGATTTAAGCCGCTTAACCAAGTTGTACGTAACTGGTGCAATATGATCCAGCACACCTGTGATCCAGTTAGTTCACCTCGTCTACTTTAGCAGATAAACAAGGGCAGTGCGAAGCAAGGCTTTCCAAAAAAGCAGAGGGGGTAACCATCCTCCAATTACAAGATTTAGTCCTGCTCTGCCACGCCGGTGGTGGCAGCCAGACTGCCGACAGTGTGGCGTGCAGGACCGCCAAATTTTGACAATGGAAGTGAACTGGCTGTATTGCAGGCAATTCACCACCTGTACCGCCAGGGTAGTAGGACTGCCTGGCTGAAGGTCGACCACCTTCAACCCGGCGGTCCATCTAACACCGCCCGCAGTATTTTGTGCATCCTTACTGCCAGGGATTCCGTGGCGGTAGCCCGCCACAGAATCCCTGGCATTAACAATACTGGTGACAGGAATGCTCATTCTGTCGCCACTGCAGGACTCCCCAACCTCCCCCATGTAGGACCCTCACCCCACCCCGACCCCATCTGAAGCCCCTCATCCCCCCAAGCAGTGACACTCCCCACCCCCGATCCCCATTCTAAAACCCCCCTTCCTCTCCCCCTCATTACGGAATCCCCCCAACCCCGTACACCCACCCAGGCACACATCACCCATTCATACATACACGCACACATTCACAGACACATGCACACAGGGCCTCGACACCCCACCACCCCCCCATACACGCATTCACCCCCCCCCATTCACGCACACACTTGTGGTTGGCTGGACTTCAGCGGTCTAAAGATTGGGAATTTTACTTAGGCAAGGTCATGATATGCCAGTGGTTTTAGGTGACATGCCTATTTTGTCTGCGGAGTCACCACATGTATGTGATGAAGGTGAAGTTATTGATATAGTACAAAAAAAAAAAAAAAAAAAGGGAGCACACTGCCTCACACTCCAGCAAAAAGTTGGCCCCAATGCATCTTGGTAAATGCAGTCAGATTCATTTCACATTATTAAAAGTAATCAAAGTCTTTCACCTTACTAGGTGCAGCAAGTGCTGTGTATCTCTGGACACGTGTTTCTGGGTTTCGCCCGTCATCAGCAGAGAGCAGCAGCATATTTTGTGGGGTTGCTTGAAATGCCACCAAATGTCTTCTCAGGTTTATGTACCACTCTGGTGCGCAGGTGCCTCACCAAGGCTCGTCAGCCCGTTAGCTCAAGGGAGCCGTCATTCGACACAGTGCAAAAAAAAGGGAGCACACTGCCTCACACTCCAGCAAAAAGTTGGCCCCAATGCATCTTGGTAAATGCAGTCAGATTCATTTCACATTATTAAAAGTAATCAGTCTTTCACCTTAGTAGGTGCAGCAAGTGCTGTGTATCTCTGGACACGTGTTTCTGGGTTTCGCCCGTCATCAGCAGAGAGCAGCAGCATATTTTGTGGGGTTGCTTGAAATGCCACCAAATGTCTTCTCAGGTTTATGTACCACTCTGGTGCGCAGGTGCCTCAACAAGGCTCGTCAGCCCGTTAGCTCAAGGGAGCCGTCATTCGACTCAGTGCAAAAAAAAAGGGAGCACACTGCCTCACACTCCAACAAAAAGTTGGCCCCAATGCATCTTGGTAAATGCAGTCAGATTCATTTCACATTATTAAAAGTAATCAAAGTCTTTCACCTTAGTAGGTGCAGCAAGTGATGTGTATCTCTGGACATGTGTTTCTGGGTTTCGCCCGTCATCAGCAGAGAGCAGCAGCATATTTTGTGGGGTTGCTTGAAATGCCACCAAATGTCTTCTCAGGTTTATGTACCACTCTGGTGCGCAGGTGCCTCACCAAGGCTCGTCAGCCCGTTAGCTCAATGGAGCCGTCATTCGACACAGTGCAAAAAAAAAAAGGGAGCACACTGCCTCACACTCCAGCAAAAAGTTGGCCCCCAATGCATCTTGGTAAATGCAGTCAGATTCATTTCACATTATTAAAAGTAATCAAAGTCTTTCACCTTAGTAGGTGCAGCAAGTGCTGTGTATCTCTGGACACGTGTTTCTGGGTTTCGCCCGTCATCAGCAGAGAGCAGCAGCATATTTTGTGGGGTTGCTTGAAATGCCACCAAATGTCTTCTCAGGTTTATGTACCACTCTGGTGCGCAGGTGCCTCACCAAGGCTCGTCAGCCCGTTAGCTCAAGGGAGCCGTCATTCGACACAGTGCAAAAAAAAAGGGAGCACACTGCCTCACACTCCAGCAAAAAGTTGGCCCCAATGCATCTTGGTAAATGCAGTCAGATTCATTTCACATTATTAACGCTGTAGACCGCCAAAGTCATAATGAGGGCCTTAGTCTGTTTATCTGAATTTGTACATTTTATGGGTCTAGGTGTAACAAGCTGAAAGGGTATAGCACAATGGTTCGACCAAACAAAAATATGTGATAGTTTGAATAATTTAAGTTTGCAAGATCAAGGTAGATTGGGAATTTTACTTAGGCTAGGTCATGATATGCCAGTGGTTTTAGGTGACATGCCTATTTTGTCTGCGGAGTCACCACATGTATGTGATGAAGGTGAAGTTATTGATATAGTACTCAAGAAATATGAAATGGTGTTCAGTGACAGTGTAGTGCTTGTGGAAGGGTTTGAGCACAAAAGTAAATTGAAATGTGAAGCTGTTATTCAAAAAGTGAGACCTGTCCTTGTATCAGTCAATAATGATTTTGGAAAGTTTATTGGATAAGATGTGAGAACAAGGAATCATCACACCTGTTGAGTCATCTGAGTGGGTTTCTGAGGCAGTAATTGCTATGAAAAAATCTGGTGGTATATGTTTATCTGCTGACCTCATAGTATTGAATGGTCACATAGTTGTGGATTTCCATCCTTTTCCAAGAATTCACAATATGTTAGCTAATTTGGGTGGTAGTAAATTCTTTTCATCATATCATCAGATTACACTGGCTAAAGAATCACAGCCATTAACAACTTTTGTAACTCCTTATGGGGAATATAAGTATTTGTGGATGCCATTTGGGCTGGCATCCACTGCAAGTTTGTTTCAACAGATGATTGATGAAATGTTTGATAGGTAGGTTGGTATTCAAACCTTCCATGATGATATTCTCATTAATGCTGAGAGTATTGAACAACATAATGAGAAATTAAAAATTGTATTAAGCAAATTAATGAAACATGGTTTTACAGGGAACAGAGAAAAGTTCCACTTTATGAAGAGTCAAGTTGGTTATCTAGAACACAACATCACAAGTGAAGGTATAAAACCCAAGTCATCATTACTGAGGGCAATAAGTGAATCACCTATTCCTAAAGACAAATATGCACTCAAATCCTTTTTTAGGGATAAGTGAATATTATGCCAGATTTATTCAAGGATATGCTTTTGTCGTACAGCCATGAAAAGGACTTTTGAAAAATGGAGTGAAGTTTGAAAGATAGGATGAAGCGCAACTAGCGTTTGATAAGATCAAAATGTTGATCATTAGTGTTTCAGCTATTAGACCTCTTACAGATAGGGAAAAAAGTTTAACTACAGTGGATGAGAGTTCTCAAGGGCTCAGTGTGGTGTTGAGTCAGATTGTTGATGGGAAGGAGTATACTGTTGCGTTTGCTACAAGGATGTTGAAGACTGTGGAACAAATTACAGCACAATAGAGAGGGGGGTGCTTGCATGTTCCTGAGCAGCAGAGAAATTTCAAATGTATATTTGGGTAGCAAAATTTGATTTGTACACAGAACACAAGCCTTTGATTTACATGTTGGGAGACTGTTGCTCTAACAAGGCGTCGTCAAGACTGACTAGGCTGTTGTCACGGTTACAGGAATTTAGTTTTGATATTAAATATGTACCAGTGGGCAAGAATGTGAGAAGAGATTGCCATCCTCGATTACCAGTTGAGGAAAATGAAGATTAAAGTAAATACAACAATGATGACAAATGTATTATAGCTATTAGAGATGCTACTGAATATTTAACATTACTTAAAATTAATGAAATGAAAATTGTGTACATGAGTCTTTTTGCAAAGTTGAGAAATATATAGTAATTGTTGGACATATGACAGAAATTTGAGTTTAGACACAGTGCAAAAAAAAAAAGGGAGCACACTGCCTCACACTCCAGCAAAAAGTTGGCCCCAATGCATCTTGGTAAATGCAGTCAGATTCATTTCACATTATTAAAAGTATTTTAGAGTTAAGCGCTTTTGCACAGGTGGCTTCAGAGTTATCAGTTGTTAAGTATTTAGTTCTTAGACAAAGGGGGTCATTATGACCCCGGCGGTCGGTGGTGATGTGGCGGTACTACCGCCAACAGGCTGGCGGTACATACTGCCACATTATGACATTGGCGGGTTGGCTGAAGCCAACTTGCCAATGTACCACTCCAACTGCCATGGCAGTAGCAGCCGCCGGGCAGGAGATAAGAATCTCCAGCCCGGCGGCCGCTATTGTATCGCCTCAGTCATTTTGGCCCGGCCTACCGCCATGGTTTTCGTGGCGTTCGTAACGCCACGAAAACCATGGTGGTAGGCCCCATCAGTGAAAGGGAATTCCTTCCCTAAAGACTCCCCAGACGCCCCCACCCTCCCTCCATCCACGCGCCCCCTTTCCAATCCCCCACCCCACCACACACACAAGCAGACACGCACCATGCATACACACACCCACTCACAGAGGTATACACGCATGCATCCATTCATTCATGCACACATCCGCACCACATTCACACTGACACGCACACATGCATTCTCAGACATGCATACACACACGCAAACAACACTACACATACATTCTCATTCACGCACGCACTCACCCACACATGCACACACCCCCCACACACACAAACACCCCCTCCCCTGTCGGAAACCCGACTTACCTGAATCCAGGGGGTCTTCCGGCAGGGGACAGGACGGGGGGCTGCTACCGCCAGCAGCGCCTGCCAGCAGAACACTGCCAGGCCATATTATTTTTCATAATACGTCTGGCGGCGGTCTACTGGCGTGGCACTGCTGGTGGTAGCAGCGCCACCTTAACACCATCTGCCAGCATGACCACAGCCGGATTTCCGCCCTTCTTGTGGCGGAAATCCGGTGGCGGAAATCCGTCTGGGGTCATATTATGGCAGACGGATGTTAGCTGCGGCGATGGTCTTTTGGTGGCTGTCGCCGTGGCGGTAGGCAGTTTTTATGGCCAATGACATAATGAGGGCCAAAATCTGTTTATGCCACCTGTTAGTTTGGAAGGAAAAATAATTGCTCTAATGCATGAAGTGCATTTAGACATTTCTGCCACTGTGAAAAAAAATAAACAGCATTATTCGTGGCCACGAATTGGCAGTCAGGTTAAAAAGTATATTGAAAGGTGCAGAGAGTGTTTGTGTTCTGGCAAAAAATAGAAAGTGAACACATCTCCTTTGTGTCTTGTCACATGGCCAGGAGGACCTTGGGGAAAAATGTGCAATTCATTTTGCTGGACACTTTAACATCCTAGGTAGTGAAAACAAATATCTTATTGTGGCTGTGGATTATTTTTCAAAATGGTCGTATTTCGCTTTTGTCAAAATGGCTGGCACAACCAAAGTGATAACGTTTTTGGGTCGCTTGTTTCAGGTGGAAGGTGCGCCAAAGAAAATAGTGCTGGATAATGGTACGCATTTTGTTTCTTCTGCAATGGTGGCTTTTCTTTGAAGGCATGCTGTGCAACATATTAAGGTGCTACTTAATAGCCCTTCTTCAAATGGTCTTTTGGAAAGGGTTAATCGTATGTTGAAGGAAGGTGTAGAAACTGCTGTTGTTAAGTTAAATGTGAGAGATTATTTACAGGGTGGAGTTCCAATATTACTCTACATAGTACCACAGGAGTTTCTCCTTTTTTTTAATGGTAGAAAAACGCTGTCTGCTTTGAATCATGCATGGTTGGGTGATAAAGTAAGTTTTTGTATTGATGAATGCTGAATTCTGAGGAAATTCATGAGCATGTGAAGATAAACAAAATGCTGGTAAGAGGTATTTTGATAAAGTACAGCATGTAAAAGAAATGGATTTGATTCCTGGTGGTTGGGATTTAGTTTAAAGAACCTGTAAGAGTTGTGAAAAGAGAGTCTGCTTTTTCTAAATCAAACAGAGTTGTAAGATCATCTAAAACAGCAGTGTTGTTAGCAAATAAAGGATGATGGAAAAAAAATTAACTAGTCAAATTTAGTGAAGAGCAAGCATGTCTCATGAGTGACAAACAAACAAGATGGATGGAATTCTGAGGGTGGTGAAGTGAGTAGAAATGATTGGAATGATTATGGTACTTTGTCTGATAATGCTCAAAACAGACAAAATGCTGATAATGCTGTACACCAGGCAGTGGGGGATGGTGGTGCAAGAAAGTTGATGGCAATGCTTAAGAGAACAGGTGACAGTGACAGCAGTGGTTTGATCAGGAGCAGTAGAGTAATAGCTGCACCAGTCAGATTAAGGGATTATATAATTTATTGAATTTGTTTTATTTTGTTTATTGTCAAAAAGAGATGTTATGTGAACTTTATAGTTTGTAATGTGATTGGAAGTAGATATGTTCTTTCTTATGCTATGCTATTGATGCACTTTCATTTTGGAATGTATATATGTCATTGTGTTGGGGTGCTGGCATATGATCACGTGCTAGGGGATTTGAAGGCTGAAAAGTTGGAGGAAGGTGCAGTAGGTCTTATGCTTGCATTAAACGTTTATTTTGGAGCTCTACATGTAACACTTGAATCTTCTTTTCCAGAGATTACATACAACAATGCTGCTGCTATTGAAAGTACATGTTTTACTAGTAATATCAGACTTTTTTTCTCACATGGCTGAGAAAGTGGTTAGCTTATAGAAAACAGTTTCTTATGCTACTGTCTGGAGCACCTTCCAAAACCTCCATCATGACAATCATGAGAGAAAATGCTTTCTCTCAAACATGGTTCTTCAAATCCCAGCAGGCAATTTGCACTTTTCAAAAGGTAAGATCACCTTAGAGCGTACCACAATTCATAAAATTAGGGTTGTACCACCAACAAACAATCTATATTGTGATTAAAATCTGTTATCACCCATATGTGTTCCTTTTCGTGACCCTCTAAAACAGGCTTTCAATGCAATGCATTTCAATGTGGACAATGTCCCTAGCAATGGCTGCCACAATATGTAGTCTATGTTGTGACCAGCCAATCAAGGTAACTTTTGAGACCCATCCACTCCCCCACATCACATGCTTCTTGGGGTCAGGGAGTGCTCATTCTGCTCACTTAGATTTTTTTTATTCATTTTCAGGAAACAAGGACCAGGTCCATGCATCCTGTAATCCTGTAATGGCTGCCACAGCATATAGTTCATGTTGAGGCCAGACAATCAGGATTGAACAGTTCCCTTTAAAGTGGACAGTAAGAGCATATCTGGACAAGTCAAGATATAACTATCTTTTTCTGGCAGTTAAACCCTTCATGCACAACCCAAGCATCTCTTTAAACAACGCAAATTCCTCATAAACTTCTCAATGGATTTACACTAACAAAAAGCACTCTTTCTGAGTAAAATTATAACTTTGTGCCAACGTTGGTGTAAATCTGATCAGTTGTTTTTCTATATCAGAAGCAGACTTTCCTGTGGGAACTTAAAAAAGAAATTGATGTTTGAGCACCCCACTGTTTCTTGGCCCTGCTTGACAGTTCACTGCCAAATTTTCCATGAAGGTTCCAGAGTGGATGAACATTTTTCATGCAGAACAGATTTGCCACCAAACGTAAGAAAAAAAATGCCTTTCCTATGGATACCCTGACCTAATTATAACTACTCTATCACTAGCAGAATAATAAAATATATATATATATATATATATATATATATATATATATATATATATATATATATACATCCAAACGTTGTAAATCTTCACGGAAACCAAAGTCCCACAATGAAGAACAACTCGCCGTGATTCCAAGTAGAAAAACTTGCTTTATTTAATGATCCTTACGTGTTTCGGAGCTATAGCTCCTTGATCACAGGTCATATCCCCTGCTGGATTATGCAAACATTTAAAGACTAAATAAACAACATCAAGAAAGGACTCAAGGACACTTGTTGAAAAATATATGGCAGCCATTTTGAAGTGTGTTCTGTACACTACATTATCACAACCTCTTACTATTTCCATGTTCAAATTCAACTTAACAAGCATAAATCTTCTTCTATTAATACTATATAATCTAATATAACCACCAGGCCTATTACTAACACATCCACCACATATAAGGGATATTAAACTTCAAATGAAGTTATAAACCATATACACATATTACAATTTGAACGGAGCATAAATAAATAAAAAATATAAAATATAAATAAATATACATATAAACAAAAAAACAAATAAGTCCGTAAATTATACTTATCTAACTCAAGATATATGCTCCAATGGTACCAATGGCTCCTAACACTTCTGACCCATATCCATATTTTCTATTCCATGCTATAACAATCCTGGTTGATGATAATAGCTCTTTTGCATTGCCACCTCTCCAATGTACCTGTAACAAAATATAACATTACTTACACATATAAAAATAAGCACATATGTAAACAATATACCAGCTTTGTTTATAATCAATTTCTGTGTTTTTTACAACAAAACATACCCTTCTAAACAACTTGAATCGAACTGAGATGAACATAAAGTTCCTCATCCTGATTAAATCCATCTGGGACACAAGTAGAATATTTAATGATTAATTTGGATTCTAATTGTCTCAATTGGAATTCTCTATTGCCCCCTCTTATACTCACTGGGACATTGTCTAGTACACAGAATCTTAATAAGTCTCTATCTCTTTGATGAAATAAAGCAAAATGTCTAACCATAGGGTAAGTTCTGTCATCATTAGTTATAGCTTGCATGTGTTCCTAAATTCTTAATATTCAATATTGAGGGGACGCCGCCCTGCTGTGATTCACCGTCTAAGTAAGTGGCCGGAGTGAAGGCGAAAGCGCAGCATTATATATATATATATATATATATATATATACATATATATATATATATATATATATATATATATATATATATATACACACACATATATACAATTGTACACGTACATACATATACATGGCATATACATGACCAAGACCGTGAAGGTTGAAATGCGTTGGTGTTTGTTCAGATCACACTGCACATTAAAATTAAAAACTAAGGCCCGGATTTATACTTTTTTTGCGCCGCATTTGTGTCGTTTTTTGACGCAAAAACGGCGCAAACTTGCAAAATGCCATTGTGTTTTGTAGGTTTGCGCCGTTTTGCGCCAAAAAGCGGCACAAATGCGGCGCTAAAAAAAGTATAAATACGGGCCTAAGTATCCTGTGAGTGGCATGTCTTTGACAGAGATGTCGAACTTGCGAGAATATATATATATATATATATATATATATATATATATATATATACACACAAAGGTTAAAAGTATAGTAAGGTGAAAATCGTGAAAATGTCAGTCAAAACATACCATTTTGAATTTACAAAACCATTTAAATGTACCAGTTATAGGTATCTCAAGTAACTATAACTTGTGCCCTAAATCAACTATAACTCGTGCCATACGGGCGTGGGATTGGCATCCTGCATTCACCACTAAAGGCCGCATGGCCAAAAGCCTGTTGCAGAAACTCAAGGCAGACACTCAGGCCCAGCCCCCTTTTCAGGACAAATTAGAACACCTTTGCAGGAGAACAGTCATAGCCTAGAATGGTGGTATTTGCCATCTCTGTGGCTATCCTTTCTGGACTCGTTACTCCTGCTCTTCTTTCTGCGGTCACCATAGCCTTAGTCATAGTCATCTCGGTCCATCCGGTAGTGGTGTTCAGAAGAAGGATCACCATTGCGCGCAACTCAGGGTTTAAGTCTCCATACTGCCGGTCCCAACTATAACAGCGGTTGTCGGTTTGATAGTAATAGGGGCTCTGAGATGTGTGCCTATTCTTCCACTAGGAAGACAATACATCACAACTGTGCTGCGTTTGTGAAGTGGTATTTTGACTGTAATAATTATACTGCTGGGAAGAAGGAAACCCAGACACTCCTGTATACGGCATCTGCTGCCACAAAATGTTGTTCATCACAGCTTGTCTTTGCAAATCATCTGGAGAAGAGTAGGATCTCTGCGTCATCTGAGGGATTGTAAACCCAGGAGACTCTCAGCTGTCAGCGCTTCTGACAGTGCCGTGTCCTGTAATGGCAGCCACAGCATTTCTCTTCATGTTGCAGCCAGTCAATCACAGTGCGAGCTCTCACGGGAGCCCTCGCTCCTGTGGAAGCAAGACGCCCAAAGAGCAAAAAAAACCTCAGCCAATCAGATGGTTCTTTTTTCAATTTTGAGCTACAAAGTTTTTGAACCTTAATTTCTCAAAAAATACAGAATGGATTTACACCAAATCATAAAAATCCAGCTTTCTGGACAAGAGCTAGCTTTCTGTGAAATCTGGTGTAAATCCATTCAGTCAATTGGGCTGTGTCTGTATTTTCTACGGAAAATGAGTTTTGAGCCTTATTCTCGGCCTGCTTGGCAGATTGTCCAGACACTTTCAAGGAAGGAGCTTAAGTAGATTAATCTTTTTTTGGAACGTTTTGAGAAAATTTGTCAAATGGGACCAAAGTTATGAGCGAACTAATAAATTATTTTACTATGGAAACATGGTCCTAAATATAACTACCCAGTGGCGACCATCACTTGGTAATATATATTGAATATATATTGGAGAAATATATATATATGTATGTGTGTCCAATTTCCCATGTCAACTGCATTCCTGTTCGGAGGTCAGCACTACCAGCTGACTGCAGTGCCGGCATTTACCTTTGCTTGGTACATTACCACCCTTGAAAGGATTGACGATTTATTCCTGTATAGTACAGAAATATATCTTTATTTCAGATAGGATTAGATGCGGCAACAGCCCCAAAGTTATTGGGGATATAGCAGAAGTGGTAATGTAGTTTGCAACTGCATTTGCACTTTGTGAGGTATTTGCCATGATTAATTATATATGTGAATATTTGCTCACAAGCAAATAGAATTCAGAATTTTGGGATAACTGTTACAATCTTCTCTTCTACATAGAACTCCTGGGGTTAAAAACATTCTTGAGACTTGTTTGGCGGTTCTAGCAAGGGGGCACTGCTACTCGTAAACACAGGAGACAAACCCTGCGAGGTAGAGCTGTCCTCTGCTACCGAGCACAGAGGTTCAGGATGGGGACATAGAGAGGGAAGACAGAAACTAGGCCACCTAGCACCCCCGATCCGCTGAATCAACACTAGCGATCAATGGAGTGACCGATGTCGCAGTCAAATCGTCCTCACATCCGAAGTTATTTAACTTCAACAGCGTAATATTATTCATGCAGCTTTTAGTAAACCTAGATTATTTCTGATTGTATAGGAAAGTGACTAAAGTGCATATTAGACCAGGCTATGATTAGGACTTGAACACAATTGTAGGTGCAAGTTGCTCACCAGCGAAATATGGATTAAGCAAGATAAGATAATTACCAAATCGTCAATTCCCACCGTTGCAGGAGTTGGAATGGGAAAATGCGTGCAGATTGTGCATTCTTCCAACTGGGCCGAAGTGCCCACACTGACAATTAATGACAGTTGTCCAAAAAATATGCATTGGGTTTTACCAGGCAAAAACTGTCGGGCAAACAAATATAGTTAATACCATTTGTACCCGACATTTAATCTTGTTTTGAGCGAAAACAGAAGTTTGTACTCGCACCATGATTACAGTGAACCAGGATTACAGCATCAGTTGTTGTTATGACATATTGACAGGGTAGGAATCTGCACACATCACAAAAAACGTCGACAGAGCATGGTTGGTTCCAGTAAGAATAAGACATCAGGAGAATTGGAGGCGATGGCAATCAGAACAGCTGGAGGTTGGTACTCATAGTCAGGTTGGTCCCCATTCCAAGATGGTGGGGCTTACTTACAGACTTCCTATTTCCACACTAGTACCCAATCCACGATAACATCTGTCACTACAAGTCATTACACTACAAAAGGAAGCAAGATGCAAACACTTATTGCCAGTGGCGTACCTTTTGCCCCCGCAGCCCCTGCAGTGCGGGAGGTGGAGCCCCAAGCTCCAGGAGGCCCCCCCCGCACTTTCCCTGGCCTGAGAGCTCCTGGCAGAGTCTGGGAGGGGGGCCCTCCATGTACTTTGCTGGGGGGCCCTCAAGTTTGGTTATGCCACTGCTCTTTGCCAGGCAAACTTGTGTCTTGCTGGGTTCTCCAACTCTCATATTAGTTGACACCCAGCACACTCCCTCACTGCACCTTTGTTGTTATCTTTTCTTTTCTTGGGTCCCATTCAGGCTCCATATGTTACAGATGTGTTGTGCAGGTCTCTTGCCCTTAGTCACTCTGCAGTTTTTTGGATACTCTCACTGAACCAATCTCCGTGCATCCTCTACGATCAGAAATGCCCAGGTTCTGGTGGAAGTAAGTGTGTTATAAATATTTGTTGAATGCAACATCTACACTATTATATAGGCATTGAATAATCAAATAAATCTATTTAACAGGATCGTAGGTCATGAAGGAAAACACTGGAAGTGTGGCAGGCACCAGGATCACAGGATCATCAGGAAGGTTTGGAAGACTAGAGAGCTGGAAGTTTCGGGCAACTCAGGAGGTAGGTGCAGGGATGATGCCTGCGCAGGACTGGAATGAGGCCAAGCACTGATGCAGGTTAAGAGAGGGTATTTATGCTGGAAGAAGAGAGTGTTCCAGAAGGCACGTGTCCCACTTGGAAGCATGGAATATTCCAGTGAACCTGGGGAAGATCACGTGTTACATACAACGGATTTGGGGCCTTGCGAGAGGCAGGTGCAAATGGTAATTGTCAGCAACAAACAGGTGCAATGGAAACCCAAGTGCATGATGGTACAATTCAGTGCTTCACATTGGAAGTTATAATCTGCAGGTGCAAAACAGACTAAATTTGCATAGCAACAGAACAGGAGGGTCAATGGTTCAAGCTTCCTGGGAGGGGGATCACGGAGTGCTCGAGACTAGAAGGCACCACAAAGGATGAATGAATTGGAGTATTTGGGACAGGAAGGCGGTCCTGTGCTCCCCATGCCACTGGAGTTCAGCTAGCCTGGCTAAGGAGGGGTGATACCCCGAAACCGGTCCCAGGATGCTTGTTTCCAGTCCAGGGAAGACCTGGCCTGGCAGTTCGGGCTGGACTGTTCACATGGGGCACAGGGTCAAGACTGATTTGCATATGGCAGGGGCAGCAAAAAAAACGATGGCTTTAGGCCCAGATCTCTGTACTGTGGGTGAATGTTAGACATTGTTCAACATTCCGCCCATCACTTCTTCTTTTTGCGCTTTTAGAAAGTTAGCATTTTCTGCCTTAGCCATTTCATGCTTGTACCCTATCTCTGGGTCACATGACTAGGTGTAGTTGACAGTTAGGCTTTGTGTAGTCCTCCTAGACAGCCACACACAATGAAGAGCTAAGGTATGACTGGATGGGCCATCACTGGCAAGATGGGAGGGAGCAGCTGGGCCCAGCCCTGCTGCCACTTGAAAAGGCTATGCCCTGCCTTAAAACAAGGGCTGTATACCCCCTGTAGTTATTCTGGAACCAGGAGGGCAGGGAACCATTGCACTTCAAAGGCATGTCTCTAGAAGCTTCTCCCTACTTTAAAGTCACAACTGGGTATAAATATTGGATCTCAAACACTGGACCCACTTATGCTAAGCAAAATGGGATTTAAAGTGCTCTGTTCATAGGGCCTAACTGGGTCCATGTAAGTGGCCCGCGCTCCATCATGGTTAGCCTGAACTTGTGAATTTGTCCTGGATCGGTACAACCAGATATCCACAGTTGTCTCTTTGTGCTTTTTGGTGCTATTCTCACCAAAATCTTTAAAACTGCATATCTCCGGATCTACTGATTGGATGTTTGTCATTTTGGTCTTATTTTATTTATGAAATAAAGTTTTATTTTTCTTGTTTCTTTTGTTGATGTGAGATCCCTGTTATGTGGTATTTCCACATTATTACTGTTTGAAGTGTTGCACAAATACTTTACACATTGCCTCTACGTTAAGCCTGACTGCTATATGCCAAGCTCCCATAGGGTGGAGCACAGTTAATTTGCTTGTGCCTCACCCTGACACCCCAGTCAACCAACAACCCAATTTCTTATGTGCCAATCCTACTATCTTTAGAAAGTTTGTTTGAATTGTACACAACATGACTCAACTTTATGAATACTTCTCAGTATTTCCAATGCCCTAAGAACAAGTTGAAAGGAAGCAAATGTTCGTGCAAAGGAAATCCTAGATCTGAACAACATGGTCTTGGCTGCAGCAGCATTGTTTTACAATTGCCAAACAAAGACACCATAGGCCACAAAGGATGTTACATAGATAAATTTAAAGTGCCCACCACATATACAAACCAGGTGAGAGCTCATGATCTGCTGAGAAATTTAGCACATTATCAGGGCACTATCACATATGGCATTTTCCACACAAAAAAGCCTTTCTACAGGCAACTCTGACACTGCAAGGACTGCCAGCCTTTGCTCATTTAGGAGTGGCGAACGAGTTGGTAGTATCACTCACTCATAAATTCCAAGACGTAACTTTTAGGCTATATTTCCACCATACTTCCTGACAGTGTACCCTCCCAAAAAGCGTAAATTTAGTATGAAAGTCAGAAAGAGTTCCCATGACCATGTGTACCCAAAATTCACTTAAAGTGGTATAGGATGCAAAGCAAGGCGTGTTTTTCCAGAACAGGGTTTTAAAAAGATACATGAAATAACAAACAGATTTCCAATGAATGAGGAAATTTCAGTTGTACAATAACTGGAATCACAATCTGTTCAATCGTCAATAGACTCAGAATATTAGCTGCTATTTAAAAAAAAAATCAGATGCCATTTTTTGGTGAGTAACCATACCTGGATGTTAGGATTGCAAAATACTGATTAATTAACCTAATGAAAAAAATTAGCAAAGTCCAAAAATGTTTGAGTAGCCTTTATTGAAGTTGGTGTGGGTCACTGAACAATTGCTGACATTTCATCCTTGCTAATACGCACTGCAAAAACTCTACAGTGCTCTTTTCAAACCAGCATTTAGCCATCTTAGTGAAATAACGATGGTATCTCAATTGCTGTAGAACTGCTTTACCTTGCGACATGTGACTTTCTAAAGGAGTCTAAATAAATCAAAATGGCATCAAAATGCACAATACAGAACATAAAGATTCTATGGTGAGCATTGTCGTCTACACACGTTCTCATCTTAACCCTCCGCCATCTTTTTTTTTTTAGGAGTAAAAAAATAAAGCAGCTGAAGCAGGAGACTGTGAGGGCATAATAACTCCACCAGCTACATGTTCATCTAATTATTGTTTGAGATATTCTAATATTAAGTGAGTGGATACTCTTGATGACAATATTTTCATGCACCAGGTTCCAGTCCGAATTTACAATCATAATGTCTGTTCGGAGGTAACACTTTGGACCAGATTTATACTTTTTCACGCAAAACTGCATTAGAGCAGTTTTGCGTGAAAAAGTATACCACCGGCTAGTACCATTCCAAGACGCCAGCCGGGCACCATATTTATGGATTGGCGCTAGCCGGTGCTAATGCCCTGTTAGCGCCCTTGTAAAGGAAGCAAACAGGTTGGGAGAGGCATAGGGGAAATTGGAGCTTGTGCGCCGAATTATGGCGCTACACTGTGTAGAGGCCAAAAAATGCCTCTAAGCACTGTAGCACCATTTTCTGGCACACAACCCCATGGGCATGACTTCTGTCTCAGTAAAGACAGGAGCCATGCCCACCACCCTAATGGCCATGCCCAGGGGATAAATGTCCCCCGGGCATGGCCATTGGGGCCAGCGCCATGCAGGGGGCCCCAAGTCAGGGCCCCCTGGTGTGAAAAAAATAAAAAAATAAAAATAATTACCGGGACTTACCTGGGATGGGTCACTCATCCTGTGGTGTCCCTCTGGTGTGGGTGGGGGTGTCCCTAGGGCCAGGAAAGGGCACCTGTGGGCTCTTTCCATGGTCTCTGACCATAGAAATATGCCTACAGGTCCTCTAACACCTGCCCATACCCAGGCGTTAAATAATGGCGCTAAGCAACCTTAACGCCATTATTTAAGACCCCCGTGCTGGATTTTAGCACAGGGCGGTAAATATGGCACTAAGGCCATATCGTCCTCTTCTGGACGGGAACGCCTACCTTGCATCTCATTGACACAAGGTAGGTTTTCACGTTCAGAAAACAATGTTAACTCCATTACATTGGCGCTAGACGTATCTAGCGCCAAAGTATAAACATGGGGGTAGGTTTGCGCTGAATTAGTGTAAAAATAAATGACACTAATTCAGCGCAAACCAAGTATAAATATGGGCCTTTGTATTGCATTCTTATTTGTCTTTGTCAGCTATATAACTGAATTCTCATGGCAAGAGGTAGGGAGGTGGCACAATTTATACATGGGAAAATAACTATTCCTGCAAGAACTTTAGAATGACGACTCTTTCTGAATTTACATGAGCTCATGCAATTAGACTGACAATAATCTGAATTCAGTTTAACTGTTCTTGCGGCCCACTTAAAACAAGGATTATTTTAAGGCAATCAAGGCAGTCCCAAAATTACTTCGAACTGAGAAACATCTAGCAAACCAAAGAGAAACGTTTCATGATGATTTCCAAACCAGACCAAAGAAACCATGTGTGTTGGACACCTCACTGGATTAGGGGATAGAACAAAAGCATCAACTGAATTAATTTCCTCATCAACCGTATTCTTGATTATAGAAATTTTCAAAGATTGAACAAAATTTCCAGAGGATCCAGAAACTAAAAGCCCCAACATGACTTTCTTCTGACAAAATAACCTTACAGGAACTATCATGAGCCACAGTGGATCGCAAGATAATCCCTACTCTTTTGGGAAATAGTTTAACCTCTTCACTCCGAACGACAGTTCTTTCCATAGTCAAAAAATCTAGGGGCTGAGTTTAAAAACCCTGAGTGCCTTATTGTGCCACATTAGCGTCATTTTTGTCTGAGGCTAATGTGGCCTAACGAGGCCAAAATCGGCACGCCAAATTTACAAACCCTCTGCGCTACACTATGCCTGCGCCAGGCATAATGTATGCAAAGAGGGCGTCCCTTCCCCCGTTAGGGAGGCCGACAAAATGGCACAAAGAAATCTAAAATACTTTTTGCTTCATTTTTTTCAGCACTGTTAAGCCTGCTCAGAGCAGGCATTAAAAAGAGGCCTGCCATTTTTTCAGTAAGCCTCAATGGGCTTTGCAAGATTAGCGTCAACATTTTCGACGCTAATCCTGCAAAGCTCCGAAAGCTAACTACCGCCATGGTGCACTGTATCTTAGATACAGCGCACACATGGTGGCTTTAGGGGGGCGCTAAGGGGTGTAAGAAAAATGGAGCTGCACTGGGTGCAGCGCCACGTTTCTTAAATCAGGGCCCTAGTTTTCCACCGGCTGCTGTCTTTTGGTGGGTCACATTACCAACACTCTAAGGCATATTCATCAAATATGTGCTGCACTGTGCTGCGTGAAAGGGATAGGACAGGAGTGTCCTGTACTTAACAATATATGGCGCATTTCTGCTCTCTGCCTGCGCTAGCTCACAAACTGCTGCCTAGTGCCAACGCAAGCCCCCTTGCACAATGGTGCAAGGATGCTTGTAAAGTAGACAGGATTGTTATTGCGCATCAAGAGACACCTTACTGCATAAAAACAATCCACTGAGGCTTTTTCTTCTTTCTATGTGTACTGCACAATGAAGCACATGTAGAATGAGGAAAAATTAGGAGTAATACCCACACTCCACCCATGGACTGCCTCACTGGGGTGGAGTACAACACAGCAATGACTTGTGCTGCCTTGCGTTACTCCACATTTAACAAGCCATGCAGGGCCATGCACGGTGGCATTGCATGGCTTGGTAAGTGTCATTCTAGGTTATGTGTCACCCTTGTGCCCCATTGCATCTTGCAAGGGCAACGCAAAACCATGATAAATATGCCCCTCTACTTTTAAAGTTCCTTGTTACTTCTACAATCCTTTGGAATATGACTTGATCTTCTAAAATACAAGCATAAACTGTGTATGTCTTCTTTTCTCCCTTCTTTAGATGTAGGTCCGATTAAACTAACCACCTGCATTAGGTTAAAAAAATTAATACCTTTATTCTCTTCTACTTTAGGCAATACTACATATACTTGAACCTTATCTGAATGAAGTTCAGATAAGTGATGTTCCAAAAGCACTACTTACTTTATGAGTTTGTCACACTTAGTGGGAGGATTAACCACATGTGCTAAAACATACTCCAATTCGCTTCACAGCCTTTACAAGTATAAGGATGATCTTTTCGCCTCTGGCCAATCAGTTTCAACTACTAAGTGAATAAATGTGGTAATATAACCTAGTTGATGTTGATGGCTCTTGATTAAGTTTAGTAACTAATTGTCTGAAGTAAGAGTGTGAGTTATTTCCTGCCAAACAATGTTCTCATCTGATCAACGATTGCAGAAATTGTATAAAGCAAAGAATTTCTCTTGACGAAAGGAATACTCCAGGTTATGCATAATGCATTTAAATATGCAAAAACAAAAGCTACCTTGTTTGGATCTTCAGTCCAAGTCATAGGTTTTCACAAGTGTAAATGACTGATTAAAAATAATGCAATCTTCTATGGGTCTCCCACAAACCTTTCTGGAGATGCTAAGAGGATAATTGGCATCAGCACAGAAACAGTGTGCAAAAAACTTGATATCACTCAAAGAAGGTGGTAATGCCCATGAATTTAGGGTTCTTTAAATCTTTTGGCAAATGACTTTGAAATATCTGTTATGTTACTGCAGTTAATTCTGAAAGCAGTACTTTATTAATGGATTTCACTAAAATTACCCCTGTTGTAATTTCATTATAACTCCTAAAATCTGAGACAGAGTAGTGTCAGAATCAATTGCTTGGGTTGGATGATAGTGTGGGCTAGGCAATCTGTCAGAAAGGACTAACCTTGTACTATAGATTCAGTGGGAGTGATGCATTCTTACGACTCTCACTGCTTCCAGCAATGACCACATATAGAAGAATATGAGGACAGGTCTTAGAAATACGGAAAAGGGAATGGGAATAGGAAAAGAGAGAAAGCATTGGACTCCACCACTATGACTTGTTGCTTCTGCTGAGCACTGATGTTTACAACGCAGTGGGTGTCTAAAGGCAAAGCAATGTTCATACCAGTTTGCCATAAAATTCCTATTCATCTAACTGTATAGTGAATATAGATATGTTAACAATATCTCTGTATAACTACCTCACTAAGGCCCTCATTACAACCCTGGCGGTCAGTGATAAAGAGGCAGTAATACCACCAACAGGCCGGGGGTAATAAATATGAAATTATTACCACAGCAGAAGCTGCTCAGGCAGACAGCCACTTTAACACACCGACCCCCAGGGCGAAACCAACAGGCACCACGGCGGTAACTGCCAACAGCCAGACGGAAGACAATGTACCGCCCATTGTATAATGACAGTCCAATCCGCCACCTTTTCTGGGGCGGTACCAACGACATCACAATCCTGGCGGAAACATTGCACAAAAGGGAAACAACTCTCCTCTGGAGACTCAAGGAAGAACCATGCCGCCATGGAGCCAGAGTTGCATGTCTTTTCCCCATGCTCTTCTACCTTCTGCTCCATTACGATCACCAACGCCGGCAAAGACGCCCACGGTGAGTACTGCCGCCTAGCACACAGGGGAGGGGGGAGGAAAAAGAGAGTGACACACACACACGCAACATGCAACACCCCCACCCCCAACACCATACACACAAGCAGATGCAGTAACATTACATATTCACCCAGTACCCCTCTGGAATAATACAAGGACACCTACTATAGTGTAAAAAGGCTGTAATCAAATAAATATAGGTGAAATTCGTGCATCCAAATAAAAAAGTATATACATATTTACAATGCAAGGGACACTGCCGAGTCCTCAATGTCTGTGGGCAACAGGGCCACATCACAAAGTCCAAGGCCCAACCTCACTCCTGCAACAACATGGAGAGAACACTGCAGGGGCATCAGGTTGAAAATAGACAGGCACCTCAGGGGGATGGGGAATGGGGGGCACCTCCACTGGTCCTGGAGAGGGCAACATGCCCATCACTCTGTCCTGGAGAGTGATGGCCACAGTCTCTCAAGTGGGTGATTTGTCCACATGCTCTGGAAGGGGCAACATGCTTGGTCCTGGGGAATGCAAGGCCACAGTCTCTCAAGTGGGTGACTACTTCCACTGGTTCATTGTGCCCAGTGAGCTTCATCCTGGGTATGATGGGGTGAGTGGATGGCTTTCCACTGGTTCTGGAGGGGGCATGTGAGCTTCATCCTGGGACGGACCCAGTGGGCTTCATCCTGGGACGGATGGGGTGAGTGGATGGCTTCTCCACTGGTTCTGGAGGGGGCATTGTGCCCTGTGATGCAGATCTTAGGGAGTGCAACGTCACAGTCTCTCACCTGGGTGTCAGACCCACAGGATTTGCAGGGTGCAGGCCGCACAACAGCCCATGGACGCAGGACTACACACTGTCTGCCGGAGGTGACGGCTGCTCACTGGTGGCATTGGCGGTGCTGGCAGTGGTGGGGGGAGGCCCCAGCTCTTCCCCTGCAGCCTCAGATGGCTGCCCACTGGGGCTGCTGCTGCTGGCAGTGGTGCTGGTGGCGGTGCTGGCAGTGGTGATGGTGTTGGTGCTGGCAGTGGTGGGTGGAGGCTCCAGCCCTTTCCCTGCAGCCTCGGACAGCTGCCCACTGGGGCTGCTGTTGCTGGCAGTGGTGCTGGTGGTGGGGCTGGTGGCGGTGCTGGCAATGGTGGGGGGAGGCTCCAGCCCTTCCCCTGCAGCCTCTGATGGCTGCCCACTGGGGCTGCTGCTGCTGGCAGTGGTGCTGGTGTCGGTGCTGGCAGTGGTGGGGGGAGGCTCCAGCCCTTCCCTTGCAGCCTCGGACGGCTGCCCACTGGGGTTGCTGCTGCTGGCAGTGGTGCTGGTGGTGGTGCTGGTGTCGGTGCTAGCAGTGGTGGGGGGAGGCTCCAGCAGCCATCCCCTGCAGCCTCGGACGGCTGCACCACCATGGTTGGTGGTGGGGGGGGGGGGGGGGGGGGTCTGACTCAGTCCTAGCACCAGGCCTCCTGTCCTTTTTGCCTGTTGGTGCAGGCCCCTTGCCCTTCCTGCCAGCAGCTAGGGGTGGCTCCTTGCTTCTTTTGGCAGCAGCCGGGGATTGCTCCTTGCCCTTCCTTTTACTAGCTGGGGTGCCTCCTTGCCCTTTTTTGCAGCAGCTGGGGGTGCCTCCTTGCCCTTCCTTACAGCACTTGGTGCAGACACCCTATCAGTGTGGCTGCCTGGTGTCCAGGATCCTCTCCCACCTAGTGTACCTGTGGACACTACTGTGCCCCTGGACTGGATGGCTGAGGTGCTTGGCTGGATTCTGACCATCCTGGCCTGACGTGAGGGACGGGGAAGGCTAGGGAAGAGGTCAAAGGTGGAGAGGAAAAGCTTCTTGGGGACATTGGGGTGGGAAGAGAGAGATGGTTTGGGAGTGGAGGTAGAGGGAGTGGTTGTAGGAGGTGTCTGTCTGCTGTGTTTGGGTGCAGGTGCACGGGCTGGATGCTGTTGTGAGGTGGATGGCTGTTGGGTGTCTGAGTGCTTGCATTTGTGTACTTTGGGAGGAGGGGACACAGCCATAGTGGTAGAGGACACAGTGGACGTGTGCATGGGAGTGGGGGTGGTGACTGCCAGTGAGGGGTGTGTGCTGATAGGTGTGCTGGTGATGGGGGTAGTGGATGAGGATGTAGTGCATGCAGGTGTGAGTATAGACGAAACTGGGAGGGAGGTGGACGATGAGGAGGAGGGGGCCACAGTGGAGGCAGTGGTGTTGGTATGTCTGCATCTGGATGGTGTTTGTGTGATTGCCTGTGGGATGAAGTGTGGTGCTTGTGTTTGCCATGTCCACTCTTGTGTGTTGTCCTGGGTGCCTGCTCGTCTGACTGTGTGCTTGGGATAGGTTGGGGTTGAGGGCAATTGGATTGGGTGGAGGAAGTTGGAGGGGGGAGGCTAGAAACAGGGACAATGGCTGCCATCAGAGAGGAGGCCAGAGCCTGGATTGATCTCTGTTGGGCCGCCATGCCAGTGTAAATGCCCTCCAGGAATGCATTTGTCTGTTGCATTTGGGCTGCCAGCCCCTGGATGGCATTCACAATGGTTGACTGCCCAAAAGAGATGGATCGCAGGAGGTCAATAGCCTCCTCAAATAGGGCATCAGGGCTCCTAGGGGCAGGGCCTGAGGTGCCTGGGGCAAAGGAGATGCCCACCCTCCTTGGTGAGCGGGCACGGGAAACACGCTGAGGGGCTGCTGGGAGGGCGGTGCTTCTACAGGGTGGCAGCTGTAGCTGAGGTGGGCACAGAGGTGTCCGCCACAACCAGGGAGATTCCATCGGAGGAGGATCTGTGTCCGAACTGTCCCCTCCTGTCTCTGCCATGGTGCTCCCCTCGCCCTCCGTCCCACTGGTGCCCTCACCATCAGTGGATTCAGCCTCCTGGGCCCTGTGGGATGCAGCTCCCTCCGTCGCCGGTGCCTCAGCTCCTCCACCAGATGCTGCTAATGCACATAAGGACAGGGTGACAAAACAAAAAGGGGGGAGAAACAAAGGATACACTTGGTCAGTGGCGGCAACAACACCACAGTTGGCGTACATTACGCACACACACACAGGGAACAGCCCTACGCACTAGGCAATGCACTACCAGTCACAATGATAGTCACCAGGCCATGCATAGGGGCACCTAATGCCAATTGCAGCCAACATGAGACCCACAGACCCCTGCCCAGTAGCGGATGCCTACTAATTTGGTTGGAGGTATTTTACATCAGAACCCTGCCCAGCATGGGACCTACTCTGCAATGTCAGGCCTGGCCTAGGGGCACCAACAGGCCCACACCCCCCACCTGGATCCCACCCCACTAGGCGCAAGTTGTATATTGGGGCACTGTACTCACCCCCTTGTTGCTGCTGTGATGCCCCAAGCGTCCATCCAGCTCTGGATAGGCCAACACACACACACACAGGGAACAGCCCTACGCATTAGGCAATGCACTACCAGTCACAATGCTAGTCACCAGGCCATGTATAGGGACACCTAACGCCAATTATAGCTTACCTGAGACCCACAGACTCCTGCCCAGTAGTGGATGCCTACTAACTTGGAGGTATTTTACATCAGAACCCTGCCCAGCCTGGGACTTACTCTGCAATGTCAGGCCTGGCCTAGGAGCATTCACAGGCCCACACCCCCCACCCGGATCCCACCCAACCATGCGCAAGTTGTATATTGGGGCACTGTACTCAACCCCTTGTTGCTGCTGTGATGCCCCCAAGCGCTCATCCAGCTCCGGATAGGCCACTGCCAGTATGCGGGCCATCGGAGGGGGTCAGGGTTCGAAGGGCACCCCTTCCTCATTGGGAGGACCTCCCCAGCTGGGCCTCCGCCGTCTTCCGTGCCCAGAGACTCAGTTCCTCCCACCGTTTGCGACAGTGGGTGCTCCACCTGCCGTAGACTCCCAGGGTCCGCACGTCCTAGGCGATGGCACGCCATATTCCCTTTTTCTGATCAGCACTGACCTGCAGGAAAATGGACACAGGGAAAGGTATTAGTCCAACCGCCCTGCCTGTTACACTCATGGCCCACCATGCCCCTTCCCATCCCCATTAGCACAGACATGGCCCACTATACATGCAGCACGCTGCCCAGGGCCCATCCACCAACCCCCCCACTACATGAGGCCTTCACACACAGCACTCCATGCATTCATGGCCCATGCATCGTACTCATGGTGTACCCACCTGTTGGTCTGGAGGCCCATACAGCATTCGGTACTGGGCTAGGAATCCATCCACCATTCACTCCAACTCCGCCGAGGTGAAGGCAGGGGCCCTTTCCCCAGTGACACGAGCCATGGTCAGTTCCAGACACAGGTCAGAGCAGCACTTGCAGTGTACGTCCACTCCTGTTGAAGGTCAGGTAGCAAGTGAGTGAACAGATAGAAAATGGCGGTGACGTCTGCAGTGGTGCATACCGTCACCGCCGGCGTACATCACTGTACCCCATAGGGCCCAATGTTAATCAATGAAGAGTTGCACGGCGGTTTTCGACCGCCTCACGCAATGGCACACAACGTCAGCGGAATTACCTCATTTCCACCTGTCCCTTCGCACAGGACAGGCGGATGCCATTTCGGTGGGGGGTACAGGCCATGGCTCCTAACTGCGTCACAGTACACATATGCACCATTTGGAGCTCTCCAAAACAATAATGTTACAATCACAACATGCATTGAAATGTAGTGAATGGAAATAAGAGATACTGACTAGCTGCTCACCATTTTGCCCCATAGATTGCAACTGCTGCGGATGAATAGGAGATGGAGACATCCCCCATGTACAGACCCCTGGTGGACTTGGCAAAAATGGAGGGCAGACACATTATCCTCACCTATAGACTGGACAGGGCCAGAATCACAGAGCTGTGTGCCCAATTGGAGCCTGACCTAATCTCTGCTATCCGTCACCCCACCGGGATACCCCCTCTTGTGCAAGTGCTATCAGTGCTCCATTTCCTGGCAACTGGCTCCATCCAAGTGACATTGGGCTTGGCAGCAGGAATGTCTCAGCCAATGTTCTCAATAGTGCTGACCAAAGTGTTGTCTGCCCTGATTAAACGCATGCACAGCTACATCGTTTTCCCTCAGGTGGAGGATTTGGCCACAGTGAAACCTGATTTCTATGCAATGGGACATATCCTCAACATTATTGGGGCAATTGAAGGAACACATATTGCATTTGTCCCCCCCCCTGGCGAAATGAACAGATGTTCAGAAATCGAAAGAGCTTTCACTCGATGAATGTGCAGATGGTGTGCCTGGCGGACTAGTACATCTCCCACGTCAATGCAAAATGTCCTGGGTCTGTGCATGATGCCTTTATCCTGAGGAATAGCAGCATCCCTTATGTCATGGCTCAACTTCAGAGGAACAGGGTGTGGCTAATAGGTGAGCCCTGGTTCCCACCCAGTGGATGTTGGTGTATGGGTATGGTGTGGGCCCTAAGGGTTGGCGTATGGCTAACAGTTGTCCCTCGATATTTGCAGGTGACTCTGGGTACCCCAACCTCTCATGGCTACTGTCCGCTGTGA
The DNA here is from genome assembly GCF_031143425.1 of Pleurodeles waltl. Lineage (NCBI taxonomy): Eukaryota > Metazoa > Chordata > Amphibia > Caudata > Salamandridae > Pleurodeles > Pleurodeles waltl. The sequence continues at coordinate 134,547,803 of NC_090445.1, read as the reverse complement.
GGAATCCCAGGACAAGGGCAGAGGAACGTTACAATGAGGCACATGGGCGAACAAGAAGAATTATAGAGAGGACCTTTGGCCTCCTGAAGGCCAGGTTTCGTTGCCTCCATCTAACAGGTGGATCCCTGTACTACTCACCCAAGAAGGTCTGCCAGATCATCGTGGCATGCTGTATGTTGCACAACCTTGCCTTACGACGCCAGGTGCCTTTTCTGCAGGAGGATGAGGCTGGAGATGGCCGTGTGGCATCAGTGGACCCTGTGGACAGTGAAGATGAGGAGGCAGAGGATGAGGATGAAGACAACAGAAGTGCAATAATTTGTCAATACTTCCAATAACACACAGGTAAGACAATGTAACTTCACATTTAATTGACAGTTTTGTGTTTGACATTGTCACTGGCAGGCTGATTTTCCCACTTCTACGGCCACTCACTGTAGCCTTTGGCATCTCCATTTTCAGATATTTGTGCCCCACTATCGCTCCTGGTGTGTTGACAGCAGCCAACTACAGGTCATTTCTATGTATACATTTCTGTACAGTTGATTTTCAATGTTTCAACCTTGTTAAACGAATACGTACTTAAATCATTTGGCATACTCCATACTTGTATTTTTTCAAAGGGTGTTTATTTCAGTGCTAAGAGGTAGAGGGGGATGTGCAATGGGCTGGGGGGGGGATGATGGAGGAAGGTCCAGGTTGGAGTCCAGTCTATTTGTATCACAGGTGCATTGTCCAAGGGTGCATAGGAAGGTGAACAATGGCAGTTCAAGGTGGACAGGGTGACAGAGTGGGACACAAGGGTGGCAATCAGGAGAGTCTTATTTCCTGGCAGGGGTCTTGGCAATAGTCTCTGGCTTATTCCTGGATCGCAGGGAACGTTTTCGGGGTGGTTCACCTTCTGCAGGGGGAGGGGTGCTGGTGGCTTGTTGGTCCTGTGGCGGGCCTCCTCTCCACTAGCGACAGCAGAGGTGGAGGGCTGTTCATCTGTTTGGCTAGTGGCAGAGGCCCGGTGGGGTGCCACTGCCTCCCTCATAGTTTTGGCCATGTCTGCCAGCACCTCTGCAATGGAGACCAGGGTGGTGTTGATGTCCTTCAAGTCCTCCCTGATCCCAAGATACTGTCCCTCCTGCAGCCGCATGTTCTCCTGCAACTTGTCCAGTATCTGGCCCATCGTCTCCTGGAAATGGTGGTATGCTCCCAGGATTGCTGTGAGTGCCTCCTGGAAGGGCGGTTCCCTGGGCCTGTCCTCCCCCTGTCGCACAGCAGTCCTCCCAGCTTCCCTGTTGTCCTCTGCCCCTGCCCCTTGAACCGTGTGCCCACTGCCACTGACCCCATGTCCCTGATCATCCTGTGTTTGTGGGGTGCCCTGGGGTCGCTGTAGTGGTGGACACACTGCTGATTGACGTGTCCTGGAGGCAGAGGTATGGGCCCGCTGGGTGGGTGCTGTGGTGGTGTTTCCTGAGGGGGGAGGCTCTGTGGTGGTGTGAGAGTGTGCTGGGTAACTGACTGTCCAGAGATCCCTGATGGGCCAGGTTGATCATACAGATCCAGGAGATCACAGCTGCTGTCATCACTGTGGGCCTCTTCTGTGGGGGGACTGTGTGCTGCTGGCACCTCTTCTCCAGTGACATTGGCTGGGGGACCTGTAGGGATGTAAACATAGTGTTATTGTTCCTTCGTGTGACATCATGTGCATGGGTGTGTTGCCCTCTATGGTTGTTGTTGCCCTAGCAGATTTGCCTTTCAGTGAGTAGCTATTTGGTGGGCTAGGTGATTCTCTCCAGTGTACATGCAGTGGTGAAAGGTGTCCATGCAGGTCTGTGATGGGTGTCCATGCACTGGTGCTACATGCAGGGCTTGGTATTGGGATGAGTGGGTTGTGATGGTGGGGTATGTGGGAGGTGGTGAAGAGATGGGAGTGAGGGTACAGGTTGGGGTTTGTGATGGCATGCAGGTGGAGGGGTGATAGTAATAGAGATTTGACTTACCAGAGTCTAGTCCTCCTACTCCTGCCAGGCCCTCAGGATGCATGATTGCCAAGAATTGCTCCTCCCATGTTGTTAGTTGTGGGGGAGGAGGTGGGGGTCCACCGCCAGTCCTTCGTACAGCTAGTTTGTGTCTTCCTGCTGTGGAACGTACCTTCCCCCGTAGGTCGTTCCACTTCTTCCTGATGTCGTCCCTTGTTCTGGGGTGCTGTCCCACTGCGTTGACCCTGTCCACAATTCTCCCCCATAGCTCCATCTTCCTAGCAATGGATGTCTGCTGCACCTGTGATCCAAATAGCCATGGCTCTACCCGGGTAATTTCCTCCAGCATGACCCTATGCTCCTCCTCAGAGAATCTGGGGTGTCGTTGTGGTGCCATGGGTGTCGTGTGAGTGGTGTGGGTGAGGTTGCGTGATTTAAGGTGCGTGGATGGTGTATAGGTGATGTTGTTATGTGGCTCTCGTTGTGTGTGTGCTCTTGCTGTCTCTGGTAGAAATTATTTCTAATCGTAAAGGGTTGTGGATTGTGTGGGTGTGTGTTTTATAGTGGTGTGGGTGTGTGGGTGTGGTGTGTGTATGGCTGTCAGGTGTGTGTAGTTTGAATTGACCAATGTAGTGTTGTTTTGTTTGTGTGAGTGTATTTTGAGGGCGGCGGCATGCACTGCCAATGGTTTACCACCATTGAATGTCCGCTGCAGTAATTTGTGGGTCATAATGCTGTGGGCATAGTTCTGTTGGCGTAACGGTGTGGGTTTTGCTACCTCCAGTTTATCGCTGACCTTTGGGCTGGCATACTTGTGTGTGTGGCTGTATAGTGACAGATTGGTATGTGTGTGTCATAATATGGTTGGCGGTTATCTGCCGCCGCGTTATGTTGGCGGCAGTCGGCATGGCGGTAAGCGGGATTTACCGCCAATGTCATAATGAGGGCCTAAATATGAGAGAGGCGAGTATCTTAAATATATGTTCACCCAGATTTGTCTCTGTGAGTTTTAAAAGTACCTCAAGCTTTGCACTATGCACTCTGTATGTATGTATTCCGTATATACCACAAACCTAGTCAATAAGCAGCAGAGCACTGCACTGGGTCAAAGGCAAGCATCTAACCAAAGCTTGCGTCTTCAACTCCTTCCTAAACTGGAAAAAATGTTGAGAGAGTCCTGATGGGTACAAGGATATTTTTCCAGATCCTGGGTTGTCGTAGTTTGGACTCTTGGTCTGAGCAAGACTGCTGATTTAAGGATGACAGTACTTTTGTTTGTAGGTGGCTACGACTTTCCTACAACAAGTCGCAACTGTTGTCCCAACCTTACCGGCTCACTAGCAGCACCTCACCAGAAACACGATAGTAAAAGGTGATTTATGGCAGCCGTTACGCATGGACTCGAGAATAAAATATCTCAGGGAGTGTTGTGGTTAAACGGAGATTACCCTTTTCTCACAGATATAACATGTCTCACATAAACACAGGCAATGACACAGATGCAGAAGAGTTGCAATAGTTTTTTATTAACATAACTGCAATTTGTGATAAGTTGCATGGGCTGCAATGATTAGGATAATGAATAATGCAAGAAACAGAATGGTGAAGACGAGAGTCATTATTACAAAGACCCCCACCATCTTGCAATACGTAGAAAAGATATATGAGATGTATTATGCCCTAATACCCTAATGTGAAAGGCCTAACCTCCTACCTAAAGGAGAGCTGGGTTTGTTAAACCTAATCTGTCAATGCCGTGTCCATGAGAGGAGCCCTCAACCCTCGTTACTTTGGAATGAGGTCTCTATCTCAGACTCCGCAGCGACACGAAGACTTGGTCAGCGTCAAGACGACTGCAGCATCGGTATCAGCGATGGTGGCGATAACCTCTGGTCGGAATCCCTCTGATTATCTGTCTAAAGTGTGATGTATTTATAGAGATCTACAAGGTCCCCTGACGTAGGTGTGTTCCTAAACAATAGATAACAGACATGCTTGGGACGGCAATTAATATCAACAGTCCCTCGAAAGTATAGAGAGGGAAAATCCCTAAGTGTGAACACCTACTGTTTGTTTGTCTTTGGTGCTTGATCTTGACGCCTTGGCGCAGTGACACTGACAATGTTACCCATAACAAGTGGCCTATCTATAAACAAGGCAGCCATCTTAGAAGAAATAAATAATTAAATGGGCTAAGACAGAGCAAGCTAAGTAGGTTAAAAGTCACTAGGTGACGGGGGCATGAGTCTGCAAGCCAGAGGCTAAGCTAACTCCTGTTATCCCATTAAAACAAACTAGGATTCACTACAGGGTGTATATATGGAAAAGGCATGTTGCCCTGCTTGTTTCTTTTTTACACTTATTGGTCTCCAGTCTAATGATATCCTGGCTATGGGTGTGCTGAAAAATGCCACAGATTGTGAACTTGTCTGCAAGAAAAGTTGGTGTGCTGTTTGTCATAGCTTTTTAAATCTGTGTAAGATGAGTCTTCTTGACTCTGGGGCTACAACAAGGTAATTTCCAAACATTAATAATCTGCAATTTATATGTTAGCAGTTCTTATGAACATTACTACCTTATGAATTTACATATATGCAGAGAACAAGCAACAAAGACCTGACTTACCAGTCTATCCTGTCCCTTCATAGGCTAAACTTGAAGTTTAATGTGACAATTCTAGTCTTCATAAAATTAATTTGAAATTTTCAAAAATTGTTCAAATTAGTTTCCACTATAAAGCTTGACTTTTAGAATGCTTCTCTGTATTCCAAATGTGCTTTAAACAACTTCAAAGGAAGCAACTATGTGAGTGTGCATTGCCTGCTGGGAAATGAACTTCGTCATGGGGGTGCTGTCATATAGTATGTTCTGCAACCATGTGAAGCCTCTCTTGGGACAAGGGCAACACTCTCCAGAGCCTTCTAACCTTCCCTTCCCTGTGAAGGACTCAGCGGGAGCAGGTTGGGAGTATAGGTTCCCCGTACTCACTGCGTTTTAATCGGTAAACCAGAACGTAATGCTTCCTGGAGGTTTCAACCCCTAAAGCAGGACTAAGCTATGTCATTCATCAGAACACTGTGTATACAGCATATAATAACTGTTGGGTTTTTGTGTTTGAGGGTACAGTATGCTAGTGCTCAAACAAATGACATCGCACAAGCAGCAATAAACCCATGGAATAATGCTTCCTGGAAGTTTCATCCCTTACAGCACATTTGTAATATGGCATTCATCAGGACACTGAATATAGAGTATGTAATGACTGTTGGGTTTCTTTGGTTTGAGGCTACATCATGCTAGTGTTCAAACAAATGACATCACACAAGCAACAATAAAAATATAACTTAACAAAAACATAATGGCGTACTACATTTTTCTCAGATCATATGCTTCTCTTTAAACAGGAGCTGCATATTAGGATGAAGGTTTTATATGTTCTAATAATAAAAGAGCTAATTATAGATAACCATAGTTTTTCATTGTTTCTCCACCCCATTAGAGAATTTACATGGGAGATGCAGAATATTTAGAACACCAAAAAAGGCTTAATTTTAATTTCAAACAAATTTCATAGGATGTGTTACCTTTGTGGGTAAAATTTACATATATATATATATATATGTATGTATATATATATATATATATATATATATATATATATCCTTCAAACAAGGCGCCAGGCACTCACGGGATCCTTAATCATGCTTGATTTCACAGCATGCAGACGCGTTTCAACATTTCACCTTTCTCAATGCCTGCTGTGTTAAGAGACACACATACAATCACTCCTTATAAGTGAGCCAGCTGCGCCTTCATTGGGTAATTCAAAAATGACATATAGAGAGATCTCCATCACACTTTAATGTTGTAATTACAATCGCCATATTGGTATGTCCATTGATCAGATGATGGCAGTCTTTGTATCAGATGAATAATTTTGCCACTCAATACTAAAGCAATGAACATCGTGTATCGATGTTAATCACCAACATCAAAGAAACTTCTGCTCATTGTCCCATACAAATTGGCACTCTTTAAACCTCCTCACATGTTATTATTCAACAAGCGTTATTCCCAGTCCGTATGCTCACTTGTGATTGTGTCTTCTCATCAAAACAGCGTATTATTATCCCTCGCCTGCAGCATGTCATTGTACACACTGCCGCAGGAGTTGTGTCCAAAGGCCATACTTCCCTAGGTTCAATAACCCCCAACTCAGAGTCCATGGAAAATGTGTCCACAATCACAATTACGATGGTGCAGACAGCTTCAACGGTGGTGCAACAGTATAAAGGTGGAACTTTTGAAACAAATATTACATATATATATATTAATTTGATGGAAATATATCTACTCAGTTCTCTTTGAGAAGGAACACACTTCTTCACTTGTGAACAGGGCCTCCCTTTTTGTGTTCAGTTTTCCTTTGTCATATGGAGAGATGGTATCTTTCATATTACACATGTTCATCCTAATATTGCCCAGTCAATCTGGAAGGGTCTGGTTGTGACTGGAAGAAGGTGCCAGTATACAGCAGAAGGGTAGGAGAGGGGCCTAGTTTTGATGAGGAATATTCTGAAAAGGTAAGTGTCTCTCCTTACAGAATACTTGTCTGCTTCTTGAAAGTAAGATAGGAAACAAAGACCTACACTAAATATCAAACAAAACGAGAATGAGACCATTGGATTACTTCTCCGGTGCTGCAAGGAAAAAATACAGCAATAGACCTTAATTATTACAATAGAGGAACTATTAAATATTAAGATTGACTAAATAGTTTCTCCCCTGCGTAATCTTGCTACTAAATTTTCCCTTCTAGAAAAATTGAAATGGGAGCATGGGATGTAGTCCAGTGGCCAACATTTCAGAACCAAGAGACTTGGCTCAAAACCTTAAATTCTCAATTGAACCAAAATATGCGATTCCAGAAGTATCATTTTCTCTGTGTCTCATTTTTCTCATCTTCCAAAAATTAGGCATGCCTAGTGCTAAGTGAATTCAAAGTGCAGACTATACAAGCAGCACTAATTCATCATAAAATCAGAAGACGGGGGGAAGGAAACAGGCACGGTCCAGCACTGAGAGCTGATATGAGCCAGGTAGGCGATTAGTGCATGGGAGACTGGGAATGCACAGAAGCTCAGTTAAATCCCCAATTTGTTCTGCTGCTCAGCTGGAGTCCATGGTTTCGGTCCCCACAGGGTGGAGATCTGGAGTCTGTCAGGATATACTATCCTTTGTGTTTAGAATCCAATAGAAGTGATGCAGTTTTTCATCTCTCACCACCTCCACCACTGGTCACACACACAGGGAAATCGGTGCCAGTGGCAGAAAAGGGGCCAGTGGGATTTGATACGAGAGAAAATAGAGACCAGACTCCACCAGTAAGACTTGTCTCTTCTGTTGATCAAGAATGTCTTCAGGATGTAGTGGGTATGTATAGCACTAACAGCCATCTTGCGTTACTTGTTATAGAATGTTTTATGGTTAACTGTAATAGTGAATGGGTATACCTTAGCAATATATCTGCATAACTAACTCTGTACTTTGACATGAAACTTGTAATTCCTAAAACCTAAACACCCAAAGTCTGAGCACTTAAATAGATAGATAGATAGATAGATAGATAGATAGATAGATAGATAGATAGATAGATAGATAGATAGATAGATAGATAGATAGATAGATAGATTGATTCACTAAAAATGTTACAGGGATGTTATAGTTTGTTTCAGATTTTGCACACATAAAACTATAGAAATTCAGTAGTTTTAATTATAGTTGTCTTAATAAACTATAACCTGTGCCCCAAGGTAACTATAACTTGTGCTACCTTGTAGTTTTTTTTGCGTTTTTCTTGGGACTCGGGCTGTGTTCCAAGATGGCTGCCACCTCTTCCTAGTTAAAGCCAATCACGGCATTGGTGGTGCTGTGTGGATCCGCTGATCCACTGCGGTGGATCTGCTTCTCTAGTTTTACATCAATCTTTTTCCTTTAATGACTGCAAAACTACTAAACAGATGTATACCAAATTACAAAAAGCACTCTTTCTGGACCAAGATCTAGCTTCCTGCCAAATTTGGTGTAATTCCGTATAGTCGTTCGGGCTGCAGTTGTGTCTAAAATCCCTATGGGAAATTGCATTGGGAAAAAACATTTTAGGACCACCTCTTTTTTTTTGCTCCCCGCTTGACGAATGACGAATGAGCCCAAAACTTACCAACGCTTTTCATATGGAATATATATTTATATATATATATACCATATACCATTGCCTGCGCTATAATACAAATTAAATGAATGTGCGAGGGGGGCTATGGTGAGATGAAGGGCACTTTTGTTGGGTGGAAGTGAGGGAATCTGAGGAGGAGGTCATGGGAGCACCGATAATGATAGTCGGACTGGGCTCTACAGGCGCTAAAGACTGTGATGATAAGTATGTGACAAGGTGAAATAATAGTGTGTATTTTTTTTTTTTTTGGAGTGTCTTGAGAGAACGTGCTGATTAAAGGAAAAAGCGAAGGTAAGGTGACTGACCTTTACTGTTACACACATCACACACCACCCAACAGCAATTTTGTGATTGTCTACGTAGGCCAGTGTTTTAGAGGGACAGTTTAGCCAGTAGCAGAGATGACGTCTCATTGGATGACTGCTGCTCAAGCCCTACCTCGGGTTATGGAGGACAGCTCTGATGTAGGATCAGAGACTAAGACAGCAGATACTGAGCCAGCATCTGTGGGATAGGGCAATGGATCAGACTCTGAGAGTGATTTTTCAGCCCGAGGAGTCCCATCTGATATCTCCTCTTCCAGTGATTCTGAGGGAGGGGATGAGGTCAGTCGTGCTGTCCCTTCACAAGCACAGTCTGTGCAGCGGGACAATAGCGGGTTAGCCCAACCCAGAGAGCAGGTGCATGCGGCGGCAAGCACAGAGAGAGTGCTCTCTTGGGAGCTCCCCCATTTAGTTCAGCCCCAAATTCCACCGCCCAAATCGTATTGGTAAGACATCAAAATTATCTATCACAAAACAACCTGGTTTTGTAAGGCAGGCACCTGTGTTTTTAGTCCTGGGCTCGGCTGCCATACCTAGATATTTCTGGAAACCAGACACCCGGGGCACGGAGGTGTGTCTTGTGTGGATTCCCCAAAGTGTGCTTACCCAGAATACCCTGCAAAGGTGAAATGTTGAATAAAAACTCTATTTCTATTTTTTTCTTGCATTTCTGTCACAAACACTACAGGAATATGCTGGGATCCACAAAATACCTACCACCCAGTGTTTCCCCACCTGTCCTTATAAAAACACTACCCCACTTGAGTGCCTGCGTCAGGAATGGATCACTCCAGGGTCAACAGTTGCCCTCTTGTAAGGACTAACATTGACCGTTGTGTGATCTATTCCTGTCATGGGCACTAGGCCTACCCACACAAGTGAGGTACCATTTTTATCGGGAGACTTGGGGGACTGCTGGGTGAAAGGAAGTTCGTGGCTCTCTTCAGATTGCAGAACTTTCCATCACCGAAATGGGCAGCAACATGTTTTGTAGCCAAATTGTGAGGTTTGCAAAAGATTCTTGGTGACATAACCAGGTGAGAGCCCCACAAGTCACCCCATTCTAGATTCCCCTAGGTGTCTACTTTTCATAAATGTATAGATTTGGTAGGTTTCCCTAAGTGCCAGCTGAGCTAGAGGCCAAAATCCACAGCTAGGCACTTTGCAAAAAATGCTTCTGTTTCCATTAGAAAAATGTGATGTGTCGACGTTGTGTTGTGGGGCATTTCCTGTCGCGGGCACTAGGCCTACCCACACAAGTGAGGTACCATTTGTATTGGGAGACTTGGAGGAATGCTGGAGAGAAGGATGTTTGTGGCTCCCCTCAGATTCCAGAATTTTGCAGCACGGAAATGTGAGGAAAGAGGGATTTTTACCCCAATTTTGACGTTTGCAAAGGATTCTGGGTGACAGAACCCAGTAAGAGCCCCACAAGTCACCCATTCTGGATTTCCCTAGGTCTCTACTTTCCATACATGTATAGGTTTGGTAGGTTGCCCTAGGTGCCGGCTGAGCTATAGCCCAAAATCTTCAGCTAGGCACTTAGCAAAAAACACATCATTTTTCAATGGAAAATGTGATGCGTCAGTGTTGCGTTTTGGGGCGTTTCCTGTCGCGGGCACTAGGCCTATCTACACAAGTGAGGTACCATTCTTATCGGGAGACTTGAGGAACACAGAATAGAAGAACAAGTGTTATTTCCAAGTGTCTTTCTCTACATTTTTGCCTTCCAAATGTAAGGCAGTGTGTAATAAAGAAGTCATTTTGAGAAATGCCCTGTAATTCACATGCTAATATGGGGACCCCCAAATTCAGAAATGTGCAAATAACCACTGTTTATGAACTCCTTATCTTGTGCCCATTTCAGAAATACATAGGTTTCCATGATACCTATTTTTCACTCTATATTTTAACAAAATGAAGTGCTACATACCCTGTATACAATGAAAACCCACTGCAAGGTGCAGCTCATTTATTGGCTCTGAGTAGCTTGGGTTCTAGATGAACATACACATACTATATATCCCCGCAGCCAGAAGGGTCCAGCAAACATAATGGTATATTGCTTTCAACAATCTATCATAACTGGAAAAAGTTATGGAAGAAAACATAGTCGGAAAGGGTTGTTTTTTTCAACCTAGTGTCAATATTTTCTTATTTCAGTTGTTACTTTCTGTAGGAAAATCTTGAAGGATCTACACGAATGACCCCTCACCAAATTCAGAATTTTGTCTACTTTTCAGAAATGTTTAACTGTCCGGGATCCACCATTGGTTTCACACCCATTTCTGTCACTAACTGGCTGAAAGCACAAAAAATAGTAAAATTGGTGTTTGTCCAAGTAAAGTGCCAAAACTGTGATGAAAAATGTGGTTTTCTTATTCAAGTCTGTCTGTTCCTGAAAGCTGGGAAGATGGTGATTTTATCACCGCAAACCCTCTGTAGGTCCCCAAAAAAACACATCTTAGCAGTTTTTTGGCTAATTTCTCAGTCTCCTCCAGGGGAACCCAAACCTCTGGATACCGTTAGAATCCCCAGGATGTTGGGAAAAAAAGGACGCAAATGTGGTGTGGGTTGCTTATGTGGACAAAAAGTTATGGGGACCTAAGTGCGAACTACCACAAATAGCCAAAAAAGGGCTGAGCAATGGGGGAGTGAAAGGTCCAGCAGCAGGTGTAGATTATCTCTCCCCTGCGCTTAAGCATCACTAAGGTGTATGCAGTATAGCTAGTCCTGCTTCCTGACATACTCACAACGTGCTATATAGCCTCGCGGTGTCCTGGGAACGGCACTGTGTTGTACGGTATATCTTCTACTAGCACGCGGTGTCACGCGCGCTACTCTGTCGTGGAGGGGACGAGTGGCATGTCTTTGCCACGTTGGTGCAGCAGGGTCGTTTTCCCCTCTACCAGAGTGCAGAGACTGCCGGCAAGTAGGGAGCAGCTGGACAGACGTGGGACAGGTGCTACAGACATGTATAAAAGCTTCACATTCTGACTCCTTGCTGGCCATGCTGGTATTCCTTCCAAATCCTTGTCAGGAATTTCCAACCCCAGTCTTCCCCAATCCAAGATGACTACCTTTAAGCAGCGAATGTTCAGGAGACCAACCGAGGATGGTTGTTAAACTTCCTGTGATACACTTCCAGTTTCCTATTACACAGTATAAAAGGAGAGTTTTATTTGCAGTCCATGGGATCGCAATGTAGTAAAACATCTCTTTTTACTGGGTTTATTGCCCATTGCCATTTTTTCTGTCCCTCTTTCATTTGTTTATTTTCTGTTTTTGCAGAATGGGTATTGTTTTCAGTCCTGTCCCAATACACTGATTTGTACCTACCTCCTTTGAACCATCATCCCACTACATTCAGATTGCTGCTTGACTTCTTGTGATCCTTGCATATTTCTGAATCTTCTTTACCTGCATATGAAGATTTTTTTCTGCTTTATGGGCTTTTTCCTATAGCTTGGTAACACATTTTAGCAATCACCTGGTATCTACACGTTATTCACATCGTGCAAGGCAAAGTGCCTACTGAAGGCCGATGGTCTCCCTTACCTCGGGCAGGCCAGGTCAATGGTTAAACAATGACCTCTGCGTCAAGCTGTTGACTCGGGTTCTAGGGTAGGTGGGTTTATGTTGTCTGCCTGGCACCTAGGTAACAGTTGATCTCAGTGAAGACGATGCACAAATTCGGTGCCCCCTTCTTCTTTTGGGATGGGGAGAATTATGAGAAGATCAACTAACTTTTCTCTAGGTGTTTCACCATCCCAAGGGTCCAGGCATCCATCAAAAGATAGAGGCACATCTGAAAGCACTGGAATGGACAGTGGTAGGAAGGACTGGACACTTGATCTCAGAACTAATTATCACAAAGAAACCCCAGCCAGGAGACGTCCTCCTCTGGTGATATGAGAATATGTGGCTCGAACACTTTGCACTCAGTCATGGTTTAGGCATTTTAGAATCACTCCAATGAGGTTCAATGACCAGAAGGTCTCAAGGAAGAAACAGGACTTTGATGGCCACAGTAATATTTGTGCCATTAACACGTTGTTTTTATAGTGTCTAACCAGAAAACACTAGCTTTGCCGTGTTTCTCAGTGGCAGGATTCAGTCAGGTAACAATGTGATACACCAACCCAATAAATGTTGAGAATGCCCAGCATGGTCTGTCTTCTTGCACTCTACACTGGGTCACCTTTGATTGTCATCGGACCAGCCTCCTCCATTCCAGATGATCTGGACCCCCATGATGTCATGTACCAGAGTAATACACTTTGAATGGAAGGCATCTAGAATCACCATGCCACCCACACTACCCCTAGCCCGTTACGTTGGTGTCCACCTACTTTGGTGGTCTCCCATGAGTATTCACGTAACGTTCTACCTTTGGAGCGCCCAGGTGCATTGTAGCTTATAGGTGGTGATATAGCTAGAACAGAAGTATTGATTGGTTATCTTCCAACTCTGGCAGTCCACTATATGGGAAGCCTAGGGTGGTTGTGTTCTCTGCACATTATGCCATCTCACTACATTGGTGTATAACGAAAGGCAATACCTGAGGGCAAGACACATGTGAAAGGGTAGTCTCGGGGCAACATGGCGTCCTCTCATAGGAGAACTAGGGTGATTGACATGCTGTGTATGGTGCAGTCTTTATGATGCCTGAGTGATGTCTGCCCTGAGGTAAAGACACTGTGTCCTTGTTTGGTGTTGTGTTAGACTGTGTTATTGCTATTAGCATAGCACAGTTATGTCACACCTGTGGTCCCTTTGCACTTGTTGGCTCAGCAGGTGTGCATGAATGTACTTGTACTGGTCTGTCTGGACTGCGTCCATTGCTGCATGCCTGTAGAAAGCTTGCAAACTTAGCCCAAGAAGTTAGCCTAGTTCGGTCAATCCTCTTACTATGATTAATGCTGATTTAAAGAGACACGCTGTCACTTCTAGTGCCCCCTGGGGTGTGTTATTGCATGAAAAAGTGATGTTGGAGTGCCCGACATATTCTCTTGAGTCTGGCATTTGCTGTTGGTGACTGCTGCTGGCAAAGGGGTGTGTAGTGGATTTTGTTGCGTTTGCTGTATTGAGTTTAAAAATAAGTATACAGTTCGGGCTGGACTGTTCCTATTGCAGCAGGCCAGGTCTAGACTGATTTGCAAATGGCTGGGTCCAAACTGAACTGGCGTGGGCTGCAAAGTAACGATGGACGTGGCAGCAAGTAATTACCAGCAGTGGAGACTAATTCAAGTGTTACATCCATCTATTTTTTGCATACTTCAAGCAAATCAGTGGTGGTCATAAGTTCTTATATTTAGAGATGAGTGTGACTGGGGTTGCGGTGTGGATATTGAGTCAGCTTGTGTATTTTCGGATTGTTTTAAGGTGGTGACATTTTGGAATTGTTCAGTGTTGATGATGATGGACACATTTCCAACTGTTTGTTACTTGGCCCTGTACATGAGGGCGTGATGTGTGCTCATCTAGAGTGTTCAGAAGTGATAGTGCTGTTGCATTTTGAATTTTAGAGTTTGTGGGTTCAAGTTTTGGTGCATTTAGTATACTCTTTGGAGATTGTGTGTCTGTTGTTGGGCAGTAAGACCATACATATTTTGGAGCTTAAAGTTATAAGCTTTGCATGACAGAGTGGTGTCCATGTGTTCTGCTGAATTTGTTGTTCAACGCGAAGAATGATACATTGCCACCTGTATGCCTCTTGTCTGTGTGTAGGTTACCTAAGCAGGTGCTGTAATCAAACTGATGGGCTCAAGTTCTGGTTGTGGTTGGCGCTGCATACATTGCATATACAGTTATAGTTGTGTTGTTGTCCTAGAGGTGTCTGGATGTGTTCACTGCTGTTGAAGAGAGACAGATTACCATTGTGAGGTGGTGTTACTATAAGACTGGTGGGTTCAAGTTCTGGTTGTGCTGAGCCCAGGGTGTGTTGTGCATCAAAGTAAGGTACCCGCAGTTGGAGTTGTGTTGTAGATCTGTGTGTGTTCTTGGTGAGCTCATTGTTGTTGAAGAGTGACACATTACCGCCTGCATTGCCCTTGGCGCAGTGCCGGTTGCCTGGAACGGTGGCGTTGGTGAGTCTAATGTGTGCCGGGAACAGTGTTGGGTTTTTATGTGGGCTTTGATGGTTCTCGTGTGTGGATACATTGTCCACCAGCCATCTGAAGCAGTACATTGCTTACATTGCGTCCAAGAGATTCATGACTTCGAGTGTGTTCGGACATTACTGCTGCCCCTTGAGCATGTTACAGCAGCTTCTTTAGCCTAACAGGACAGAGTCATTTTTCCCCCCAGGGGCCAGGGAACGACCCCACATGCATTAAAGGAGGCTGCTTTTGAAGCATCTAAATGGCTGGACCAATAGTAATGACAAATCACATGTCACACGACATACAGCAGCTGAAATGACGATCATGACAAATCACATGTAAACGACTTACAGCAGATCAAATATACACAACTTACTGAGGCTGAAATGCTTGTCAGGGCAGGTCACATGACTGAGCTGAAGCAACAGTCATGACAAATTATGTCTACACAACTTCAGTTCAACCGACAGCTCGTCAAAGGCAAGCCCCTCTGTGCTCATCCAGGCCTGGACCACATCCAGCGTCAGGAACCGTGGTCCCTCCCCTCCTGCAACTACCCCACTGAGGCCCTCTGTACCCTCAACTCCGGCCGCCACTATACATGGTGCTGCCTCACTGCACTACACAACACCAGGGGAGTGATCTCCTGCACTTCCTGCAAGTTTTCATGCACCTACCCACAACCAATACTCATCGCAGCCACACCAACACCCTACTCTCTTACACTCACACAGTCTTGCAACCACTGACACACTTTGCACTATCATGCATGCTTCTCAACATCTGCTCACTCAGCAACAAGCCACAGAGATCAGGGACCTGCTGTATGACAACACCAAGACCTGTTTTTCCTAACAGAAACTTGTTTGAAGCCTGCATCAGCACCTGAAATCACTACAGCCATCCATGCCCCTGGCTACAAGATCTCCATGCAAGACAGACTTCACAAGCTCATTGTCCTCAAGAAGACTATCACCTGCACCACCTCCATGGACAAGTCACACTCTATCATAAAACACCTGTTGTTCAAGCTTCATACCACAGCCAACTTTACCCCAAGCGGTATCCTAATCTACTCTCCACAGGGATCGGGCACCAACTTTACTGACCTCCACC
Organism: Pleurodeles waltl; assembly: GCF_031143425.1. Lineage (NCBI taxonomy): Eukaryota > Metazoa > Chordata > Amphibia > Caudata > Salamandridae > Pleurodeles > Pleurodeles waltl. The sequence goes on along the minus strand of NC_090445.1, from coordinate 134,532,058 downwards.
ACTCGCCCAACTCACAAGCACTCATTAAAGATCTTGGAAGGATGGGCCTCGCCTAACGAGTAAAAGGACCTACCCATGTTGCCAGACACCTGCTGGACCCTATTTTTATGACCTTTGACAACATCAGAGTCAAGGAGCCAGAACCTGTCTCCTGGACAGACCACGCCCTTATCTGCCCCAGTCCAACATACATGCACCACCGCCAAACTAGCACACAAAAACTGTAACAGCATCAATGACAAGGACTGGGACACCATTCTCCACACCCACCAACCCTAACACAGCAACAGCCTGCTTAAAGCCACAAGAATTTCAATAATTGGTTCACCTCCTGTGTTGACTCCATGTCCCCCTTAAACACCACAATACAACAAATTCTAGACCTCAGACCAGTTGGTACATGGAGAAACTCAGACTGATGAAACACCACTGCAATCAACTGGAGCACAAATGGAAAATTAGCCAGGACAATGTAGACAGAAACACATTCAAATCTTCCCTGAGACCAGCAGCAGCTGCTCCGTAATGGTAGAGGAATCTCGCCCACTGCTCAGCGCCAGCAAATGAAAAATAAACTGATAATTAAACAAATTTATTATAATTTTATTTTTCATTCCCTTACTAAGCCATGCGAGAGTAGGGAGGGGTGGGGCCAGGCCATGGCAGGGAGGAGGAGTGGTGGGCACTAAGTGTGCATGTTTGTTTGACAGGCCATCTTAGGACGGCCAAACCCTCATGTGCATTTACATTTCTATGTTGTACAGCTGGGTGGGAAAAAAGGCACAGGGCAAGAGCAAGAGCAAGCATTAAACTAGCCCACTCAGACTAATCCTGATGCTGCTCTCATGCTGGGTAACAGCATGAGAGCAGCACCTGGTTTGGGTGAGGAGTCTGGGAGCCTGTGCAGTGTGGCTGCCAGGAGCAGAGGAACACCAAGGTGGCCGGCAGTGGGACCCGGAGCAGCAGGTGTTTTTTTTATTTATTATTGTTTCCCACCCTGCAATGCCCCACCACTTTCTGTTGGCAGCAGCTGCAGCTGCCTGAGACGCTACCATGATATAATCCAGACCACCAAACGTGCCGTTCTGACGGACCGCGTCGAGGCCAGCACCCACAGAAGACAAGAAATCTTCTCCACTGTGAAGAATTTCAGCTCACCAGCAGCCGCCTCCAACTGGATCACTCACTTGCAGGACCTCCACAACAATTTCTCATTTATTCAGCAACAAAATCACTTTCATTTACAGCACCTTCCACATGCAACCGAACCCAACAGACCTAGCCAAACGCATCCTGATCTTATCCAAAGAACCTACAGTAACCTTCACCCCATCATCACCACCATGAAGACCATCCACTCAGAGGCCCCTTTGGACGCCTGCCCTCACCATGCCTACTTCAGAGGGAAACAGGTAGCTGTCCTCCCTTTGCTGAAAAGCCCTCCACAGACCCTTCAACACTTGCCAACTACAGGATGATCTCTCCCTGCTACCATTCACAGCCAAGGTCTAAGAGAAAATGATCAACAGACACCTTACTGAATACCTCAACAACCACCAACTCATCTACACCAGTTAGTCTCACTTCAGACCCTGGCACCACACTCCTTGAACGCCAGTGACTTCTGCGAAGTCCTGCAAGGATCATCCTTGACCCCGAACCTCTTACTACCCCTAACTTGCATATATGATCCTTCTAGCCAGCATCATCTGCTCTCACAACTTCAATGCCCTCTCCAACGCTGACGACACGCAAGTCATTCTCTCTCTCTCAAACACAAGGCACCCAGTACTCTGATCAAGTTCTATGCCTTCATGACTGAAATCATCCACTGGGTAAAGTCCATGGGCCATATTTACAAGCGGTTTGTGCTATCGGTGCGTCACTTTTTTTGATGCACGGACGGTGCAGGCTGCAGGCCCATTTCTACAAGGCCACGCAAAGCCACTTTGTGTGACTTTACATGGACTTGATATGGAGTAAGGTGACCCGTGCAAGTTGCTGCGTTGTCTTACTTTGCGTCACAGAGGCATTCCATGGGTGTTGCGGTGGGCGTTCCCACACAACACCGATGGATTTTGATGCCTGAGAATGTACAAAAGCCTACGCCTCCCGAGGAGAGGCGTAAAAGAGTTGCAACAAGGAGAAATAGTTATTTCTCCTCGTTTTTCCCTTTTTCAATGTATAGAAAGAGGAAAATGCCTCTTGTGATTGTTTTTGTGCAGGAAGTTGTCCCTTCCTGCACAAAAACAATCATCCCCGCAACACAGGCACCCTTGCACTATGGATCAAGGGTGCCTGCGTTGGCATATGGCAGCCCATTGTGCGCCAGCCCAGGGGACAAGGACAGGAAGGCACCGTATCTTGTAGATACAGAACATTCCTGCTCATTTCTTCTGATGCAGCGCAGCAAGAAGGCGTGTGGCACTGCCCTGAGTCAAAGGTTTATAAATATGGCCATCTGGTGGATTCAGGGCTAGGGCTGACAATGCAAAGGCCCCTGGGATCGCCCTTGAAAGCAAACTCGACATGACCGCCCAAGTCAACGCTGTCACCATTCCCTGAACATGCTGATGAAGATTTTGAAATGGCTCCCAATCAGCACCAAAGAAACCAATGTGCATGCCCTGGTCACAAGAAAGATGGACTATGAGAACACCCTTTATGCCGGGATCAACAACAATCTCCCCAGAAGGCTGCAGACCATTCTCAGCTCAACACCAGAATCACTCTTAATCTCCCATGTTGCACTCATATCTCACCCTGTCTGAAAGAGCTTGCATGGCTCCCCATACACACAAAAGCACAATACCTTCCTTTCAACAAACTACGTAACACTGACCCAGTATACCTCAACAGTCCCGTCTGCTTTCACAACCCTTCCAAATACCGCCACTCATCTGGACTCCTACTTGCACAGATTCCACACATATGAAAGACAAGATCCAGCGGTCGAGCATTATCCTATATCACTCCTACAGCGTGTAACGATCTTCCACTATATGATAGGCTTCGAGTATTCCCACTAGGCCCTAATTCTGGCTATACTCACACCTGCTCAGAGACAGACTACCCTCCCGGGAGATAGCACGCTCTACAGACCTGTATAACACAACATAGAAAATAATGCATAGAAACCTTACATCAGGCAAACCAACAGTTACGGAAAATCATGACTACTGGACTTACAGCAGTTTAAGCGCCAGTTGTGACAAATCTTGTCTCACAACCGCAACTGGAACTACAGTCATGACAAACCTTGCGTACACAACTGAAGGGGGCTTAAACGCTAGTTAGGTCATGTCTTGTGTTTATAACTTGCAGCAACTGACCTGCCAGTCACAGTGGCGTAACAAAGGCCCCTGCGATTCAGGTGGCCCTCTCAGCACAGCACCTGGCCTGAATGAGTCCGGGGAGGGGATCTTGCGTGTACAACTCTTATCAGCATCACCAACAGTCGTGGCAACTCGTGCACACGATTCCCAATGACTGCACCAACAGCTGTGGCATGTCACGTGTTTCCTACTCACAATGGCAACACCTCCAGTTATGAAAATTCATGCGTGCATGAATCAATGTGAAATGGTTTTCAGCATCATTGAATGACTTGCTGTCTGTGCCCGAAGGGAAATGAGCATGAACTCGAGAACAGGGTGCCCAGCTGTGAAGCGTCTTGTGCCAATCTTTGCTCTTATACTAAATGTCAAGGCTCTTCAGAGCACACAGAACAGCTGTGTCTAGTTAGGGGTGATCTCCACGCCCACGTGTCACTCAACAGAGGCGGGGCACATGGCGCCCTTCTTGGTATTCATGTTTAACATTCTGTCTATTTACCTTGTATGCTTTGTTAGCAAAAGGGAAATGACTGCCAGGCTGCCAAGTTCTTTGGAGAGCGCTTTTAAAAGAACACAGGCGAGAAAAAAAGCTCAAAACCCCTGGAGTGCACCGAAGCAGTCAGTTATTATTCCAACAGCGCCGCCTTATGTTTCGAGGACTCCGGTGTGGTTTAAAACAACGGCCACAGTTTAAAAGGGATCTTCCCATTCTGTCTGCGGGGAAATAAGTTGATGCATTGAGGCCTAGAAACAATGAAACGAAACCCGGTCTCGTTTCATTATCATCAATACGGCCCGCTGTTCGACTCAGACGAGAGAGGAGGGCCGGCCACGTGGCCAGACAGTGAGGACCTTGGGGTACATAGAAGTGAGCCAGCCTGAGGAGCTCAAAGAAGTGGGCAGATTGTGAGGCGCTCTGGCCACCCCGGATCCGGATATGACGACAGCTCTACCGGCAGGCTATGTCATTACAAGACCAGACCGGGTGGGTTGGACAGGTGGTGGTGTAGCATTTATATATCGCCCCCATATAGATTTTGTATGTGAAACTGCTAGTATAAAGGATTGTGAAGCACCCTCTTTTAAATGCAAAATTAATAACAACTTCACTTTCTACAGCGTCATGACCTACGGACCCGCAGGCCATAAAGCAACATTTTTAGATTCCTTATGTGATTTTGCTCAGTTACATGATAATTATACCATTTTAGAGATTTTAAAATTCATATGAAAGATTCTAATAATAAAGAGGCAGCCATACTTATTGATAATACCAGTTGCTTAAATCTAAAACAGTTAGTGAATTCAGCCACACAGGGTGCAGGTCACACCTTAGATGGGATCTTCTCGAATTTCCCAGTTCTTTTGGTGGATGCTGTCATTCCTATAACTTGTTCGGACCACTTGGTAATCAGCTTTAGTCTATGCACTCCATTAACCCAGTCAGAGAATAAAACTGATCCAGATAAAATGATCAGAAGCTGGAATAAAATGGACAAGGTAGAAATAATGAAGAGATTAGAGCCTACTCAACCTCTCTTCTCGGGTGATCCCAACTCTGATGCAGCAAAATATTCCACTTGGATAAAGGGGGCAATTGATATCATGGCTCCATTCAGATCCATTAAAAATCATAGGAGTTGGCACACAGCACCCTGGTTTTGTCCTAAACTCGGAGCAATGAGACAGCAATGTTGCCGCCACACATAGGCGTGGAGAAGAAATTATTCTGAGGAAAAAGTCAGGTACAAATCCCTATTTAGGGATTATAAAGCTATGATTTTAGACGAAAAAAACAAATATTTCACAGTTAAAATCAACTCTGCAAAAACTCCTCCAAAGAACTTACGGTACAGGTGCTTTCTTGTCCTCCCTTAGCCAATCTCTATGTAACAAGTTAGATTATTTTATAAAGAAGAAAGTAGAGTCTGTCTATGGGGTATTCGATGCTACTTGGACTCTTTGCTCTCCTAAATTTGGTACACGATACCCGAGGACAATGTAAGTCGGAGCTCTGCAAGTTTCCTTCATTAAGTATAGATTGAGTGGTCAAACTTATCGGAGGCACCAAATCAGGAGCCCCTTCTGAGCCTTGTCCCCCAAAGATTCTTCAGGAGGTACAGAGATAGTAGCTGTCCCGCCCACTTACCTACTGAATACCATCACTGAGGTGGGAATCTTTTCATCTGACTGGAAAAAAAGCATCTATTCCCCCCTTGCTTAAAAAATCCTCTTTAAACCCAGGTGAGGTACAAAATTATCGTCCCATCGCGTGTTTCCCTATGCCAGACAAGATTCTTGATAGGCATTTGAATACTGTACTCTCTGAGTATTTTGGTCAATACGGGATCCTGAATGAATCCCAGTTTGGTTGTAGAAAGGGCCACAGTACTGACTCTGCTTTGATAGTGGATGCAGGAAATTCGCCCCTCATGGATAGCGCAAGAAAGGCCACTTTAATCCTTTTGGATATATCCGTAGCATTCGACAGTGAGTCATGCGGTCCTGACAGAGCAGCTTGTTGAGAGAGGGCTAGGTGGCTCGGCCTATGCTCTCCTTTGCTCATTTCTTTCGGATAGGGAGCAATCGGTTATGTGTGGGGATTTACATTTCTGCTCTTTTTTCCTGCCCAGCGGGATCATCGCTGAGCCCCACACTATTCAATATTTATGTGGCTCCCCTAGCCAAGCTAATCAGGTCATAGGTCATATGGTTTCTCAACCATCTCTTATGCTGATAACATGCAGATCGTAGTGGCAATCACAAGTGATGTCAAAGAGGTGGCACAACGTTTTAATAATTGTATGAGCGTAATAGTTAGTTGGATGAGTAATCACTGTTTAAAGTTGAACTCCAAAAAACTGAGGTATTACTCTTTGGGAAGGAGACCTCCTTCTAGAATACAGCATGGTGGCCCCCTGAGCTTGGTTCTCTTCCTACACCCGTACCGTAAATAAGGAATCTAGGGGTAATCTTTGATTCAGAACTTTCTCTAACCAATCAGATTAATAAACTTATCTCCTCTTACTTTTTCTTGTTAAGAGGCCTTAAGAAAATGTTGCAGCTCATACTGTTTGACTTACAGAAGAAAGTTATAATCTCTTTAGTGCTGTGAAGATTTTATTACTGTAACACTCTGTATTTGGGCCTTCAACAAGGCCCCTTAAACAGACTGCTGAGGCTGCAAAATGCAGCAGCAAGGCTTATCAAGAAAATCCTGAAATTCCACTCGGTCTCTTGTCTTTGGAGGAGCTCCACTGGTTCTCAGTAAGAAAGAAAGTTGCTTTTAAAGCACTTGTTACAGCTCATAAAGCTCCCCATGACACTGGTCCGAAGTACCTAATCAACATATTTCGATGGTATACTCCTAACAGAAACCTGTGTTCTGAAACACACAAAAATGTGTCTGTTCCCGTAATTAAGAAAGTTTCTTTGGGGGGGTAGAGGTTTTGTTTACTCCTACTGTTTACTTTGGAGCCGGCTGCCTAGGAAACTTAGAGGACATCCAAATTTGAGCATTTTTAGGAAGCAACTTAAAACATGTCTCTATTCCACTATTTTGTAGTACATCTGCTCTTAAAGTCGCTCAGACCCTAGCGCCAAGCTGCCTCTGGGCATTCGCTGGACCCTACTAATTTATCAATATCAATACCTGGGTGAGGAGTTCTGGCTACTGGCAGATTGTGAGGATCCCTGGCCACATGGACAGGTAGTGTGAGGACCTCTGATAACCTGGGCAGATTGTGAGGGTCTCTCGCCACTCTGGGCATACTGTGAGGAACTCTGGCCACATGGACAGGCAGTGTGAGGTCTGTAAGACAATGGGAAGATTGTGAGGAGCTCTGGTCACCTAGGTAGGCAGTGTGATGGACCGACACAGTGTAACCAGTGTGTGAGGACTTAGGAGCATATATGAAAAGACAGTGGAAGTGACAAGGGCTCATAGACAGTTAGGCCTCAGGGGAAGACAGTGTTAGGACCCTTGGGCACATGAGCAGGTTGTGAGGAGTTCTGACCACATGGGCAGCTTTGGATGGAGGATCAGTAGAGTGCAGTCTATGGATTTGTAGTTTGAAGAGCCTCAGGGTAGAGGTGGATAAGACAGCATATGTATGAAACTGGATTATTATTTTGCTGGGTTGACTACCAGCCTCAAGGAATAATCACAACCCATGTCCAAGTGAACCCTCAAAGTCACTAAATTAACCTGAACTCAACCGCCTGTAGCTATGGCACACAGCAGACATGCTTAATTTAGGGCAATGTGTAGTAAAGTATTTTATACAGTACCCTAAATAGTAATAAAGTTGACATACAAAAAAATAAAATCCCTAACCAAATTAGAAAAATAGAGTTAACTTTTATAAACAAAATGACGTAAAAATAACAAGAATCCAGTAAGGGGACCAGAGATATGACTTTAAATTTTTTTTAAGTAGGAATAGCAGCAACAAGTATAAAGTGCCAAAAGTTGTGGTAGACCGTGACCTAGGCGCTATTTGAGGCTCGCCAGTGGAGCACAGGTCAGATATACCAACCAGGATCAGCCTGGTAAAATATTTTACCTTCTGACTTAGTCCTTTAAGTCCCAATCTACTAGGCACTGCTACAATTGTAATTATAATGGAGTATTTGGAGTAATTTCAGTAATTTTGCATCACTCTTTTGATGCAAAATTACTGAAAATTGCATGATTACACCCATTTGCATAATTATGAGTATTTTGGCACAAAAATCCTACTGCATGACCATAGGAACAACAAACTTAGCAAGTGGCTGCTGATGTTCCTGGGCTGTTGCATTTAGCACTATTTTTGATAAATGCAGGGTTTACGCTCCTCATGTAATCTCGCATAATTTTGCTGTAATTCTGTGCAATTATGCAATGCCTACGCAAGTTGTGCTTACTGTTACAATCCACCACAGGTCTACACATCTAAAGCCACCGGGGAAGCCCTTAGAGACCCACAGGGTGTCAGGCAGAGGACAACAACAGGGTTAATCCAAATCCAGTTGTCCCTGGTCAGCTAGGCAGTTTCAGGAAAGGCCTCTTTTAGCTTGTTTTGTTACCCTTAAGTTGACAAGGAGGTAAACCTTATGACCTTGGAGTCCACTTCTTCGTTCTGGTAAAAGCTCCGCTCACGTCACAGGAGTATGTAAATTCACTCATGTTTAAAGGGGCAGCACAGTCATTTTACTTCTGGTTAGTAGGGGTAAAGTGCACAGAGTTCTAAAACCAGCATAAAAATAAGGTCCAGCAAGAAGTGAAATATATGGGGTAACCATGCAGAAAAGGTGGATTTCAAACAGCAACTTCTTAGGGAGAGCCAAGTAAAAGCCAAATCAAATGTGTGGTAGCTCTCAGATGCAACTCAAAAGCTGACCTACTATAATAACTGCAATGTTTTGGCCTCACAAAACACACTCTGCCATTTTGTCCCTGGCAGTGAAGAGAACTACTCAGTGTGGACGTGCTCTTTGTGAAAGAGCAGAATGCCATCCCTCGTAGTGATTTAACCGATGGCTGAAGTGTGCTGACTCTTACCCCATGCTGTATGTAGTAGTGGGTGGATGAAAAATGTTAAAGACACAACAACAAACCAATGGATGAAGGGGGCTGGCTGAGTAAGTATATTAAATATATATTATTTTAGTTTATTCAAAAGGTACTGAGAGACCTAAAAAACATCTGTGAGGGTAAGGAAGACACACCACTTTGTGTTTTGCTGTGTTGTGTTATATGTCTGGGCGCTCAGGTGGCATAAAGCAGCACAAAGTGACTCAAAGCATTGCACCAATTCTTTAAGCTATAAAAAATGCAGTGCAAAATTATGCAGCACCACAGAAGCACCAGCGCAATCCTTAGTAAATCTGGGAAAAAGATTCTTATACAAATCAAAAAGCAATAAAAAGGCCTACAGACAGTACAAATTTGTGCAACATCACACAAGCACCAGTGTAATCCTTAGTTAATCAGCATCAACGAATCTTATAAAAATCAAGAAGACTGGAGGTAAAAACTTGAGTTCACATCCCAACACTGCATCAGTTTCTCTAACATGGTTGTGAACTGTGGGCAGCCACGGGCTAGCAGTTCCTAAGCCTTGCTTTCCCTTTGGTTCAGCTGGCTCTATCTTAGTTTCAAAGTTTCACAAAGACAGCAGCATGTACAGATTCTCAGCAGCAAACAGAGCACTGTTAATGTGCTAATGTTGGAATAAGTAGTCAACCACATGACAATTATGAGATGAGTGACGTCACTTCTCCTACTCAGGGTATTTTGATAAATTAAAGTCCACATCAGTGTTTTCTGGCTAGAGGAAAACATCTCTTGATTTATTCCCAAACAATCTTCAGTACTAAGAACATAAAACACATAGCCCAGATCCAGATTTTTCCTGCAAGCCAAAATGGCAGAATGGTGAACTCTCAACAAAGAATGCTATATGCCTACTCTAGCAAACTACAAGCGCACAGCTATGTGGTGGAAGAAAAGAGAATCACAACCTCTTCTCACACATCATACTTGAAACATGTTCTACTTTAGAATTAGCATATGTTCATTGACATCCTCCTGTCTCTCTTTCAGCACAATCCAGTGGTAGATGTAGAAGTCCATCTTAAAGAACTTGAGAAGCAACGTTCAGGGTGGTGGGTTGTGTTGAAGGACTTCCTCATTTGCATCTTAGAGAAGACACCAGGCAGACTCAAACATACGTGGAAGGTGCAAAAACTGAAATTACATATGCACTATCGTGTAAGAACGTTAATTATTATCTGGGGTCGGTGACTACCCACTTGAAGGAATAATCACAACTCTTGTCAGAGTGAACCTTCCAAGTCACTAAATTAACCTGAGCTCAAACCTCAGGGTAGCTGTGGCACAGAGAAGACAGGCTTAACTTAGGGCAATGGGTTAAGTATACATACAGGACCAAAACAATAATAAAGTCAAAATGCCAAACAGTAAAAACCCCAAACTAAATTAGAAAAAATAGAGTAAAAGTTAATAAACAAAGCATCAAGTATCTAAGACAGGGAGCCGGAGTTATGTACTTTTGAAGATTTATGAGAAAAGTTCCACAAATCTCAAAGCGCCAATGGTAACCTATGCTTGCGGTAGACGGGGGCCTAAGCACAATTTCAAGCTGACCACGATGGAGCATGGGTCGGATTCTCCAACCAGGTTTGTCCTGGTCAAAGATTTTATACTTAGAACTTAGTTCTTTATGTCCTAAATCCACCACAGGAGTACACTTCTGATCCCCTTCCCCCAGGACCTCATGGTAGTCGTTTAGAGACTCACAGGGTGACAGGTACTGGTCATCAGCAGGGTCCAGTCCAGGTATAGTATCCACTGGTCAACTGGATACTTCCGGGAAAAGGCCTCTTGCAGCATGTTGTCTCCCTGTAGCCACACACAAGGTCAGCCAACTGACCTTTGAGTCCACTTCTTTGTTCTGTACAAAAGGGATCAGGTCAAGTCCTTTGGGGCTCCTCTCAGGTCACAGACAGCAGATGGAGTCCTCTTTTGATAACTTTAAAAAATGGCGATTGAATTATTTTTCTAGCCAGTTACTGAAATAGAGTAGAAGTATTTTATTCTGTACCCTAGTTTCCGACATAGCACAGCCAGGCCTGCCAGAGTGAAAACTGTTTTAGGGTCTTGCCATTGTAGGGGACATGGTAATGTTACTTTTATACTTGTTTTATGTTTAAATATCATGCACCCTGAAGAGTGGGCTACAGGGCTTGCTTACATAGGTTAGATTTTGTAATATTTAAAAGGGAGGTTTTTACATTTCAAAAATGATTATTTTAACAGGTTGCACCGCAGCAGTCAGGCTACACAGGGTAGCTCATTCCAAGCAAGCCCCTAATCCACGCTGCTCCCTGCTGATGTCTCTTTTTGAACGGACTACAAATTGACTGCATTTACCATGATGCTTTGGGGGTTATACTTTGTTTCTGGAGTACAGGCAGTGTGCGCCCTCTCTTTGAAACTGTCTTGACGGCTCCCTTGAGCCACGGCTGACGAGCCTTGGAAGGCACCTGTGCGCCATGAGCTGTACTTAAACCTGAGAAGACATTTGGCAGCATTCAAAGCAAGCCCCTAGTCCACGCTGCTCCTTGCTGACAACGGGCTAAACCCAGAAACACGTGTACCGGGGATACACAGCACTTGCTGCCCCTACGGAGGTGAAAGACTCTTTTTACTTTTTGAACGGACTACGAATCAACTGCATTTACCATGATGCTTTGGGGTTATACTTTGTTGCTGGAGTGCAGGCAGTGTGCTCCCTCTCTTTGAATAGGTCTGAAGCCATGTTTCCTTTGGTACTGCAGGCCTGCAGCTCACTAGTAGCCTTAATTTCCAGGTCCTGGGTACACTTTGTAAACCATATACTTGGAATTTTTAGGCAAAGTAAGTACACTAATTAGGACTAGGCCAATTCAACCATGTTTAAAGAGGGAGTGCAGGCAATTTACTGCTGGTTAGTACAAGTAAAGTGCAGAGTTCTAAAAGCCAGCAAACAAAAATAGGTTTCAGCAAAGGTGAAAAATCTGGAGTGAGCATGTAGAAAGGTGGATTTTCTATACTACCATTGTCATCTCCAGGAAAGGGACCGCGAGCTCTATGCATGGTGCATTTTTCATAGTGGCCAAGAGCTCTTGCATTCTAACTCCCAACTTGTTGCAGAGAAAAAAAGAGACACCAAATGAATAGCCCCCACATTGATGTGCTTTCTATCCTGAAAACACTGGCATGCCTAAATTCTGGAAGGTGATTTATCACGATGAAGGCCCACAATTCTTGAGCGTCCCAAGAATATGTTTCTTAGTGTCTACTTGCTTCTTGACAGTTGTTGCACCAACAATTCTCAAAAATTACTCCTCTGTGCTCAGTTTTGGCAGGGATGACTACTCTGAGCACCAGGTTTCTGATGTGATGTGTGGATGCCATCTGTAACCAAAGATAGTGAAACTGAAACAGCTTACAAGTGGGCTGATCACCTCTGATGGGTAATTTCTTTGACCTTTGAAGAAGGATCCCAGACAGGGAGTCCCAGCAGAGCTTTTTTTGTGGTTACCAGTGCAGCCTGCTGTAGGTGAAAAGTATCCTTCCAATATGCTGGACTTCTGGTTTCCAACAAAGATTCTCACTACATTTAGCTATAGTGGATAGAAGAAAAGAGGTTCTTGAGGGCAGGCAGCTTCAGAGCAAACACTTACTCTCACAGTGTGAACCGCCCAGCCAAAACTCAGCTGACTTACTATCAATGTGTATGTCAAGTGTTTCTGGTCTGATCAGTGCCAAAAAGCTGATTGCAATACGCCTGCCCTTGGGCGAGACTGCAGACTAAGGAGATACTCTGGCAGTAAACATTCTTTTGAAGAGCCCATCCCACGCATACTGCATGACTTTTTGCTCCACCAATGCAGCGACTGGTCCAATTTTATATTTGCGGCTGACCGTGGAGGCCAACAGGACAAGGGAGTGGCGCCTGGAAGACAGACCAGACCTAAGCTGCGTGTTATGCACATTCTTCCCCCAGACCTGCGTTGGTGAAGGCTTTGGTATTGGATATTCCCTAAGACCTCCTGATCTGGAGAGTCTGCCTTGGGCCTTATAGGCTTGTTCATGGCCCGATACCAGGACCTTTGGTGCAGGGGAGTGGCCTGCTCCTGAATGGGATGCATGCCTCGACTCAGACCATGCTGACAGCTGCTGAGGGAAAAAGGACAGAGAGGGCCTTACCCTAATGACCCTACTGTGCCTGGGTAAACTGAAACATTTGAAAAGAAATGTGGTTCAATAGTATGGAAAAAAATCTCGGCATTAGTACACCAGGGAAACCCTTAATCAGCCACTGGAAGAACAATCAATTTCTAAAATTCATTTAATCATACTTTATCAGAAAGTATAATAGCCTAGATCAAAAGATTAGACACATCAAAAACTGCAAACACATGTACATAACATAGGATACATATAAGACAAATATATATACAAAATAAAACAATTATTCAACCATTTCAGTTCATCAAAGTAGTACTCCAATCGTCCTTTTGCATCCATTCCAGCTCAGTACTACCCCACCATCCATAGGTCTTCAGGGGAGAAGGACCTTGTAAGGAAATGCCTCCTTGGCATGGTTACCCCCTGACTTTTTGCCTTTGCTAATGCTAAGTTATGATTTGAAAGTGTGCTGGGACCCTGCTAACCAGGCCCCAGCACCAGCGTTCTTTCCCTAAACCGTACCTTTGTCTCCACAACTGGCACAACCCTGACACTCAGGTAAGTCCCTTGTAACTGGTACCCCTGGTACCAAGGGCCCTGATGCCAGGGAAGGTCTCTAAGGGCTGCAGCATGTCTTATGCCACCCTAGGGACCCCTCACTCAGCACATGCACACTGCCTCACAGCTTGTGTGTGCTGGTGGGGAGAAAATGACTAAGTCGACATGGCACTCCCCTCAGTGCCATCCCAACCTCACACTGCCTGTGGCATAGGTAAATCACCCCTCTAGCAGGCCTTACAGCCCCAAGGCAGGGTGCACTATACCACAGGTAAGGGCATATGTGCATGAGCTCTATGCCCCTACAGTGTCTAAGCAAAACCTTAGACATTGTAAGTGCAGGGTAGCCATGAGAGTATATGGTCTGGGAGTTTGTCAAACATGAACTCCACAGTTCCATAAGTGCTACACTGAAAAATGGGAAGTTGGGTATCAAACTTCTCAGCACAATAAATGCACACTGATGCCAGTGTGCAATTTATTGTAAAAATACACCCAAATGGCATCTTAGAGAAGCCCCCTGAAAACATACCCGACTTCCAGTGTAGGCTGACCAGTTTCTGCCAGTCTGCCACACACCAGACATGTTGCTGGCCACATATTGCCTGGGACAAAGACTGTACTGGGTGGAGGTGCTTCTCACCTCCCCCTGCAGGAACTGTAACACCTTGCGGTGAGCCTCAAAGGCTCACCCATTTTGTTACAGCACCCCAGGGTATCCCAGCTAATGAAGATGACTGCCCCTCCGGCCACTGCCCCCACTTTTGGCGGCAAGGCTGGAGGAGATCAAGAGAAAAACAAGGAGGAGTCACCCACCAGTCAGGACAGCCCCTAAGGGCCCTGCGCTGAGGTGACCCCTGCCTTGAGAAATCCTCCATCTTGTGAGTGGAGGATTCCCCCAATAGGCTTAGGGATGTGCCCCCCCTCCCCACAGGGAGGAGGCACAAACAGGGTTTAGCCACCCTCAAGGACAGCAGCCATTGGCTACTGCCCTCCCAGACCTAAACACACCCCTAAATTCAGTATTTAGCCCCCCCCCCCACCCCCAGAACCTAGGAAACTAGATTCCTGCAACCTTAACAAGGACTGCTGACCTGAAGCCCTGCAGAGAAGACGGAGACGACAACTGCTTTGGCCCCAGCCCTACCGGCCTGTCTCCCAACTTCGAAAGAAAACTGCAACAGCGACGCATCCAACAGGGACCAGCGACCTCTGAAGCCTCAGAGGACTGCCCTGCACCCAAGGACCAAGAAACTCCCGTGAACAGCGGCTCTGTTCAAAAACCTGCATCCTACTTGCAACAAAGAAACAACTTTAAAGACTTCACGTTTCCTGCCGGAAGCATGAGACTTTCCACTCTGCACCCGACGCCCCTGGCTCAACCTGTGGAAAACCAACACTTCAGGGAGGGCTCCCCGGCGACTATGAGCCCGTGAGCAGCCAGAGATGACCCCACAGCGACGCCTGCAGAGAATCCAGAGGCTCCCCCTGACTGCGACTGCCTGTAACAAGGGACCCGACGCCTGGAACCAACACTGCACCCGCAGCCCCCAGGACCTGAAGGAACTGAACTCCAGTGCAGGAGCGACCCCCCAGGCGACCCTCTGCCTAGCCCAGGTGGTGGCTGCCCCGAGGAGCCCCCCCTGTGCCTGCCTGCATCGTTGAAGTGACGCCCCGGGTCCCTCCATTACTTCCTAATGGAAACACGACGCCTGTTTGCACTCCGCACTCAGCCAGCCCTTTGCCGCTGAGGGTGTACTTTCTGTGCCTGCTTGTGTCCCCCCTGGTGCCCTACAAAACCCCCCTGGTCTGCCCCCCGAGGACGCAAGTACTTTCCTGCTGGCAGACTGGAACCGGGGCACCCCTGTTCTCCATTGAAGCCTATGTGTTTTGGGCACCTCTTTGACCTCTGCACCTGCCCGAGCTGCTGGTGGGGTAACTTTGGGGTTGCCTTGAACCCCCTGAAAACATACCCGACTTCTAGTGTATGTTGACCAGTCCCTGCCACACACACCAGACATGTTGCTGGCCACATGGGGAGAGCACCTTTTTCACTCTGTGGCCAGGAACAAAGCCTGTACTGGGTGGAGGTGCTTCTCACCTCCCCCTGCAGGAACTGTAACACCTGGCGGTGAGCCTCGAAGGCTCACCCCTTTTGTTACAGCGCCCCAGGGCATCCCAGCTAGTGGAGATGCCCGCCCCTCCGGCCACTGCCCCCACTTTTGGCGGCAAGGCTGGAGGAGATAATGAGAAAAACAAGGAGTCACCCACCAGTCAGGACAGCCCCTTAACGGAGCTTGCTTTCCCTGCGTCTGACGAGCCTTCTCATGGAGACTACCTCCTTATGTGCTCTGCAATGCTATGTTTAGAGCTCAAATACATACAGCAAGTCAAAAGTTCTTCTAGTCAGTTTCCAAAAATAGCACCCTTTGGGAGGCCTTCAAAGTGGTAATATGTAGAACGTGTATGGCAAAGCAAAGTAGGATATTGAGGGCAATCAAGGAACAGCTAAAACTCGAAAGTGAGCTCTACACACCAGAACTAGATTTGTATGCCAAAGGAAATATCAAGATGTTGCCTGACAATGTTAAACTTCAAGAACACAGGGAGGCTTCACCAGAAAAACTGATTACCTAGATAGGGAAGTCACTGACAGGCGATATGGTGAGGGTGAGAGGCCAGAGAAAGCCTAAAGTCTTAGCAGGACTGCTGTGCAAGCTGTGGACCAGCTTGCACATTACAGAAATTAGATCGGAGTACAAACCTGCTCTCCTAACCACCACCATTATTGCCAAAGCCTTCACTAAAATGTACTCTCGATCTTCTGCTTCCACACAGTGTACTGTAGGCATAAATTGTCACTTTCCCAAAGCCTGATAAACCACCTGACCAATGTGATGTATACAAGCCATGTTTAATATTGACAAAATCTTAGCAAAGTTGTCTGGCAACAGGTTTCTCAAGCTTCTTCCCAAGCTTAAACTCAATAGGGCTTTATTCCAGGTTGATCTACGCCCCACAATATCTGTGCTAGTTTGGTGTACTTAATTAAACACTCACAACTTAAGGCTGCTGTGGTCTTCCTGGACGCCACCATGGTGTTTAACTCCTTTAAATGGAACAACTTCATGTTATTTGAATGTGTCTGCCTTAGCAGAAACGGGCTCTTTTTTATAAACAGCAAATTGCTTGACTTTAATTAAATGGGAAAATAGCCCCATTGTTCCATGTCCTCGATCATCTTTGCGATTAAGCAGTTTCCATCAGGCTTCGCCAACACCATTCTGCAAGACGACTTAGCTGCATTGCCAGGCGGCTGGCCATTTCCCTCCATGTGGATAAGGTCACTTTCTATATGAGAGACCCCAAGACTAACAATCTTTAAGTTCATCAGATTTGACGGTCTTCCTGGTATTGCAATCAGTTCTTCAAAATCTTATTTCTCTGCTGACTCCAGCCACAGTTCGACACTACCTGCCCCAAAATGGACAAACTTTTTTGAGTGGATCTTGGTCTTTGGGGGGGGGGGGGGGCTCGAAGGCAGACCCAAAAAAAACAAGCTGTGGTGTTTTTGCACTGCTGTCCTCTGCCACAATTGAACTTGCTGCTGCGCACTTGATTAATGTACTCGTTTCGGTTCTAGAAGCCCCAATAAATAAAATAAAAAAGTGTCACTAGCCTGTTAAAAGCTTCACCTACTTGCCTCTAGTTTTACTTTTGAAGTTTCTATACATAGGCCCTGCAAGAAGAACAAATAAAATAAACAGAAATGAACATCTTTCAAAGGTCGAAAATAAAAAAAAATCGGCTGAAGACCTGCAATAGCGACAATCCACAGGAAACGGAGATCAAAGCACTAGACAGTGAACACTAAATGTGATTTTTAAAGCACGTAGTGAATACAAACGGCTTCCTTTTACTAGGACCGGGGGAGTGGTGGGGAAGCAATTGCCAAGACCTTTCTCTATACAACCTTTAAACCTAAAAAAAGAGAATACTTCACTAAAGCAGTGTTAGCCTGAAGTCATTCTGATGTCAACTTTGAACAAGCCGATACGGATGATCGGGATCTTAGACCTCATTTGTTTATAAAATAAAGAAAATCGTGGGAAAACCGAAAATGGATTGTCAAGGAGTTCACATTTATAAAGAAACATGAGAAATTCCTAACCAGTTATTGGGTGGGTCAACTTGTTTCCAAAAGTGCTTAGTTTGCTTTTGCTGGACTCTTATAGAACTGTCAAAGCGTGCAATAAGCGTAGAAATTACTTGAATGCCTAGAACAGTAGTGACACATTAAGCACAATCCAGAGAAAACAAAGGGTGGGCACATAAACGAAAGTGTTGAGAACCGACTGCAGGGTTCTCCATCAATAAACTATTCTACACTACAATTCATTGGCAGGGTACTTTAAAGACTCAGTTCCTACACGATAAGGTGAAGCTCGAGGATTTACAAGGAAGGAAGCTATGGAAATATAAATCCACTGGGTAGTGGAGTAGGAATAAGGTCTTCTTCTCTCCACCTCCTCTCCCTCCCCCCTCCCTCCCCCCTCTCCCCCCTCTCTCCTCCTTCAGGCGCAGTTGGCAGTGCTGTCCGGATGGTAGAGCAAGGACAGTGCTGTTATACACTTTTGGTAACGCTGTTCTTCAAGTAGTTGACATGGGAAGAATGCGTGTCTTGCATGAGACACCAAGATGTGCTTTGGACTTATAGCTGTGAAGTGGAAAAATGCGCATGGGAGAGTTCATTTTCGTATGGGTAGATAAAAGCTTACATCTTCTGGCAACTAGATATATTGCTAGTTTACCAGAAACCGCAGGAGGTGCAAGAACTAAAAAGAAAACCGCCAAAATACTGAGAATATGCTTTTGTGGATGAGTACCAAGCTACATACCCACTACCTTATGCCTAGCTACATATTTGTTTTTTATTCTTCAAATTTGAGACTAAGTGAAGCTGAGCCTGGATAAAAGGATGTGTGTTTGCCTTTCACCCAGATTTATAGCTTGATGTTCTTTCCCAAGCAGCCACATTTCCAATTCGGATAGCCACTGCCTGCGTAGCACAAGCAGTGTGATACTTTCTACACGTCTGAACAAGGCAACCTCGTTCCTCTGATGAAGGTTGTTGTGCAGCCATTTCAAGGATCATGGTAATGTGGCCTTTAAGGAACTGTTGTTGTCCGAGGCCAGTACTGCCATCTTATCCTGGTACTGAATTGAGGTGAGTGGCACAAGGAAGAATTTGGATCTTTGGTGCACCTGTCCTGTTATATTTTCTTAGACAATCCAACTAGAGAACCTTAGCACCGCCTGTCCCCCCCCAAAACGGTACAACTTTCAATCTTGTTAAAAAAAAAAATATATATATATATATATATATAAACAGATTTCCATTTTAGGAAGAGGAATCATGCGGAACACACTTTATCAAACATCACATTCTAAAGCTTTGAAATCGGATGTTAATGTTTTTCATTTTATGAAACTCAGTTGCGGCAACACTAAAATCCAAGACCCTGTTTTGGATATCATTTAACAAAATTATCTGTTGGTACAACAAACACATCCAAGTGCCTTCAATGAAAAGGCTACATGGATAGTTAGGAGACCAGCAACACTTAATTAGAATCCTACAAAAGAAAAACGTGCAAAATATTACAAAGCTGAAAAACGGTCAAGAAGATTCAATAAATTCTTATTTTTCTATTTACCACAAAGCAAATTTAAAATATTTATTTAAAAGAATTGATCAAAACAGTACAAATAATTCCATATATGTCAGAGTAAAATAAACATACCCTTCTAGATTTGAGAAAAGAGTATCTTTAAGATACCAAAAAAAATACATCTGCCAAGTTGAAATAGCAAATACAAAAACATGTTGAAATACAAATCCCATAAGGACTAATGTACTCTGAAAAATATTCACTGGTTTTGCATCGAATTAAAACAAAGTGTCCAATAGCAAGGCAGCTCTCCAAATAACAGATCCGATTTCGTTAAGAGTTTAAGATTGGATAAGAATGCCCGGTTCTATAAAAACTCATGTCATTTTGTTACTTAAATCATGTTCGAGGTAGGCTCATAACTCTTGAACTCCACAAACCTATACAATAAACACGCTTTAACCGGTCCAAAGTAACCAATTAAGATTGTACCTTCTAGTAACAATTAAAAACATGGTTTACCGCAACACTACCTCTCCAGGGAAACAATGCGTCTTATTCTAAGATTGCAAAATTAAGGTACAAATTAGCAGGGGAACATCGAACATCTAATAATTTTTATCATTTCCCCAAAACAGCTCAGCAAGAATAGTCATGGATTTGGTAGGGATAAAAACAACATGTAAAAAATTAAATCCATGACAATTATGCATATTTTCAGAACTATAGTTTGATTTCCATCTTGTCCATCTCCTCTGTAGAGTGAATCCTCAAAAGCGGACACCATGTGAATTACAAGATAAGGACAAACGTTTAGGCCAAAATGTTCAATGTAACTCAATGGACAATTTTTGCCTCAAAGTTTAAATTGAGAAGCAATTTACCTAGCCTACAAACTGCTCTCTCATGCAGAGATAAACCTACTCCAACACCACTTAAGGCAGTAGTCTCTTAAAATGTGCCAACAAAAATAAAAAGTCCACTTATGTAGTGACTTCCATACGATTATGAAAGTCCTCTATGTAGAATATTTCCAATCAAAGCTTTGTCTTTCAGTGCGTGTTCAACGTCTTTCTCTTCTATTTTTAGGCAAATCTGTTGAAAAACAAGAACAGTGGTTGATCTTCAAGCACACAAGCGTGGAGAACATCTTAAGGAGACAAAGTAAAGTTCACAGGTGCACTCTTTCTATAGTATTCAAAGCCTGAGTGCAAAAAGGGAAGACCAGAAGGTGGTTATCGATGTAACTTGCACTATGGTCACGACAGTTAAAATTAACACAAGTTGGACTATCCCTCGTTTGCCTGCTGTGCTAAACAAACGCAGAAGCACAGATGTGTTACTGCATAGAAATCCCTTTTTGTATGCACAAAAAAAGTTTACAAGAAACAAAAAAACACCCACAAGCCATTTAGCAATATTGCAACTCTAGCTCACTTAAATCACCTAGTTTCAGGAGCCAGTAGACAACCGAAAGAGAATTCCAACCCCAACAACTAGTCTATGTGAACTACGGATGTACTTTGGAAGGGAATTAGTTTTTAAACAATGTGATCCTTCCGTCATGTTACACGGGGCCAAAACAGCGACGTTTATAGCGGTTTCTATAATTAATGAGAACAGTTAACTTGACAGAACAGTATGGTGCAAGCCACATTTGTTTGGAGAGACTTGGAATCAGACTCCAGAGAGACTTTTTATTCTAGAACATTACCCAGTAATTAAAATTCATGAGCCCTAGGTCGCAATTAAACCACACTTTTCTCGTTTTCTCCACTCGCATTACTCGGCTGGCCTAATTATGTGCAAGTCAAACCAGGAAGCAAATGTAATTAGACGTTGGACAAACTCTAAAAATAAATAAGCATGGAGTACCTTGGTGAGTCTGGCTTCTTTCGATTTCTTCAATCCCAGAATACCCCGGGACTCCAACAGACTGGAAAGCGACAAGCATTCAGACTGTCCTACTGCTGGCACCTGCTGCTTCCGACAGACCTTTGTGTATTCTTCATGCAACTAATAAGAACACAAATAGTAATTATTATTAAAGGGACAAGAAATGCAGGTCAAGTGTGCCACCGTGACTTTAAGTACTGTACAGCTAGTTTTAGTTTATTCCACAGCCTCCACCACCCGCCCCAAACCCTCTAGCACGACCATTTTCACATGGCCGATTTAAACCTTAAATAATTCAAAACTATTCCATCTCCGTTTACCAACAATAGAACAGTCTCGTCATACACAAGTAAAGGGGCACATTCAATGTGTGCTATTGGTGTAGAATTTCTAAATAATTTTGCACATCATACATCAAAGTATGATTAAAGAAAGCAACCTGAGGCATAATCACATGATCGATCGACTCATTTTATGTAGCTGTACATATTTGATCCCTTATGGTCTGGTTTAGGATTAAACACCTTGGTTTATAACTTCTGGAGCATGAAAAAAATACAGTACGTCAAGAACTATATGCATTCTGCGTATTCCCATTGTTTAATGAAGGAAGGCGCAACATGATCCCCTTTAGTCCTCACCACCCACAAGTCTGCCCTTTCACACACAACTGTAGTAATAAAGAACGTATTAACCTATGCACATCTGTTTACCATATATTACAGTGATGCTGAACGTCGGGGTTTTCAAGAGCCAAGCATATCTAGTATATTGGTCTCATGGCTTTCACCCCGTATGATTTTTGTCTAGCTCACTTCTGCAGCCTCCCAATCGGTTACTGTCTTCCTGTCTTTCTCCCATGACCCAGAGTAAAAAATTAAGACCACAAATTCTGAGGATGACAATAAATCCAGATTCTCAACAGTGGAAATTAAGCACTTGCTAAACCTTACTGGAATGTACCGTCAGTCAAAGAAAGAACATCCATACAAGACCATAAGATAAGACTTGTTATTTACACAATCACTGCACATCACACACGTGGTTGCTTACCTTTCCCAAAGTCACCTCCTTCACTTTGGCCTGTCGGGTCATCATTAACAGGGAGCAGACGAGGAGCTTCTGTTGCAGTGGGAAGGAATCATCAGCACCCCCCGAGTTACCAGAGGTCATTCGGTCACCGTAGACATCAGAGATCACACGAGAGATGTGGGGAAGACTAACTCGTTTAGGAACATGAGACAAAGGCACTTCCTTTGTCGGCGATTTGCCTAAAAGTAATAAAATAAGCAGGAACAGAGTAAAAATGACTGCGAGGATCCAGGACAGCACAAGGTTGAGTTACAAGTTGCTCTTTATCACTACGATATCACTTTAAAACAATTGTCACATCCCATAGACATCCAGTTGACTTCCCCGATGAGTCATCCAGGAGTTCCAATGTAACCTATCACCAATCAGGTATCTTTCAGGCACCAAAGCTTTCTGTGCCCGTTGCATCAGCATACCCTCTTGGTCATACAAGAGGCTGCTGAAGTAAATTGAAGCTTGGTCTTCACACAGACAGTCTAGGACTCGTTTCTTTGGAGGACAATGTGCCAGGCACAAAGACTGCCCTAGGACGACTGGTGGGCTCTTAAGTTCCACTTAGGAGTGTCAGCGAACCTTTAACTCACCAGCACAGAAGAATGCACAAGATAAAATAACCTGTAGCATCCAAGACAGTTGCTGGTGTTAACATCTACCACACCACCAAGTGCATTGGGTGTTTATGCTGCCACAGTATTTTTTCTGTACTTACATATGTCCCACACAAGGTAATTATATGCCACATGTAAAGTTCTCTCTAAGTAGATTACATACAGCAAACCGTAGTGTGACAACCGTGTGAAAGCTGTCGCTGGTGGTGTGGTAGATGTTAAGAGCAGCAACTGTCTGGATGCTACAGGTTTGTTTTATTATCTTGTGCATTCTTCTGTGCCGTGAGTTAAAGGTTCGCCGCTCCTCACAGTAGAGACATGCTTAATCAAGACTCTAGTTGTTTTGAAATCATGTAAGAGGTTATGCAGTACGTAAAGTCATTTGCAAACTTATGAAGAATGCACAGAAGGCCAGCCAGAGTGATAAATGCTTATCTTCCTCACAATAGTAAATCAGTACCAGAAAGGTTCATGACGATTTGAGAAGTCAGAAACAAAACCAGTTCACTTCCACCATTAAAGCTGTGGGCATGAACTGCGCCACTGAGGCTGAACGGAAATAGTACTACTGTGCAAGACAGATGGTCATTGTCTCCCTTTGCATTCCCGCTTGACAGCTGCTCAGTACACAACGAATCAGGGTAAAAGTTTGGCTGAAGCAGATACATTTCGCACTGCAGACTCGGCTGTTCCCAAAACGAGGATCTGTTTCCCATTTATAGGGATGCAGGTGCAAAGGAGAAGCCCCTACAATACCATGGACTAGCAAAGAGCCCTTAAGCGACCTCTTCCTTTGGAGTAGGTCCAAGCAAGTCATCGGCAATAACCATTAAGGCTCCGAGAACACCGCTTGGGTGTGACTTTGTTTATAGTTCACAGGCCCCAGCGCGTGATGCCAAATGTTATTCACCATCCCATGAGATGGCTGCGCAGCTAGTGTTGGAACACACCACTGGCAAAGCCGAGCAGGAAGGAGTAAAGGAAACCACCACGTTTCCTCACTTCAGCGTTAGGAAGTGGGGGAATAACAGAGCCATGAGAGAACACTTACATTCAGCGAGAGGTTTCAGGAGCGTCTGGCTTCGGACATCCGACTCGACGATTTCAACTGCTCTCCTAGCACGGGGGAAAAAAAAAAAAAAGGGGGAAGTGAGATACACAAAAAAAAACCTCAAACTAAACAAATTAATTAAAAATCAGATGAGAGCAAATGTCTACTCGGCCCTTCGGCTACAAATAGGCCGTCACATCTGAGAATAAAATTATTGGACTGTTCACGGCCAGAATTTAAGAATTAATCACATTATGAAATTGACAAATTGTCACAAGATTAAAGTTTTCAGGATCCGAAACCTGCAGAATTTAGCTCGGATTTTAATGCCACCAAAAGTAGGGTACTGAATACGGGTAAAGCCCCGGGGGTAGATCCAACGGAAAAGCAAATTACCTTTAGTACAAATGTAATTAAAGTAAATTGTTAATCGCAGCAGGATGCGCTTGTATTTACGCAGCAGGTAATGGACTGATAATTTAACTGCCTTTAACTTGGGGAGAAAGCAGTGTTCCCCAGTGGAAAGCAAGCTTCAAAAACACACATCACAGGCTCCTAAAAACACATTCGGTTAAAACGTGATGAATAATTAACAAAGCAAAGTCAGCGCTGTGGATTACCTGCACACGTCCAGCGCTTTGCGAGCATCCCCCGAGACAGCTGACACTTTCCTGGCGCAAAACTGAATGGCAGCATTGTCGAGCACCTGCTCACCGGACACCTTAAAACACAATTTGGAGAATCCAGGTTGGTCTTAGAGGAAGACAGCCCCAGCGAGAGTTGAGAGAAAGGAAGGCACAGCCCCCACCACTCCTCCCCCAATCAAAACGAAAAGCCTTACCTGCTTCAGCCTCTCTTGTAAAATGGTAGCGATCTGATCTTTTGTGTAAGGTGAGAAATTAAGCAGCTTTGGTTTACACTTCGGTCGTGCCTGAAGCCTGGGGAGAATGCGGTCTGTGAGATCTAAGGCGTTAGCAATTCCTAAAGGGGAAAAAAATAATAATTTTTTGCCATTTACCAGGGAAAAGTGCACTTTAATTACAAAACCACAGGATTTATGCAGGTTGCACTTGAGATCAGAAACCATTCTGTGCAAGCAAAGCCACATACGTTTAAGATAACCCCACACTAGGCAAGCTTCATTAATCTACTCACCATGGAGCATCAGAGAAAAGCAATCACTTCCTCCAGCTCATTAGCAAATGGCTCTAGGATGTGGTAAAATGAGATTGCTGACTTATAAGATTGACAAATGTAATGAAACTGTACACCAATTCTACTTATTGTGGAAGATGCATGTACCCCATGCACGAGTCATTCTATACAAAGATGCTACAGGCGAGGAAGTCATGGAGGATCTCCCGACTCAGCTCAACCACTTTACAAGATGGTAGGTGTTTATGGGACGCTTTAATACCCAGCACCCACAGTGATCTCGACTGATGGAAGGACGAACAAGTAAAAGCACAATCACATTTAATGCATTTCCACTTTACACCCAGCTGTTCTAAGCTACTGCACACCAAGCGAGCTCAATTGTTTTGCCTTTAGGCACTTCTCTCTTTCTGCCCCCCTCCCCCAGCCGTAACCCATAGTAACAAGCTCTTTAACAAACATCATACATTCGTGCAAAAACCAGATTGATCGAGAGCACGTGAACGGTGCCTCACTCATTTAGAAGTTCAGGGCGTGGGAGGTGTTAGAAATGGGGTCTTTGGTTGACAGTCAGGTTACCCCCTGTTCAAGCAAAGACCCTCACTCTAGTCAGGGTAAAAGAGAATCACCCTCAGCTAACCCCTGCTTACCGCCTTGGTAGCTTGGCAGAGCAGTAGGCTTAACCTCAGAGTGCTAGGTGTAAAGTATTTGTACCAACACACACAGCAACTTAATGAAAACACTACAAAATGACACAACACAGGTTTAGAAAAATAGGAAATATTTATCTAAACAAAACAAGACCAAAACGACAAAAATCCACCATACACAAGTCAAGTTAATAATTAAAAATCAAAAAGAGTCTTTAAGTAGTTTTAAAAACACACTAGCTCTGCTAGAGTGAAAATGTACCTGGTGTGCGTCAAAAATAACCCCGCACGGGCGGGCGTGCGCCGAAAATAACTACGCATGGCGGTACTAGAGTCAAAAATCCAGCCACACGATGAGTTGAAGATCCCGCCGCGCAGGTTGCGATCTCCCAGCCTCCGTCAGCGATGCTGCGTGTCGTTTCTCCTGCTCCGTGCGTCGATTCTTCGGTCGCATTTCCTGCGAGCGTCGTTTCTCAGCTGCGGAGCTGGCGGCGCGTCGTTTTTCAGCCGCAGATCGGATTCGTGTCGATCTTTTCCCCGCACGGCGCTCTGTGTGTGGATTTTCTTGTCTTTAGGCTGCCAGCTTCTCCTTTCAGGGTCCCAGGAACTGGATGGGCACCACAGGGCAGAGTAGGAGTCTCTCCAGAGACTCCAGGTGCTGGCAGAGAGAAGTCTTTGCTGTCCCTGAGACTTCAAAAACAGGAGGCAAGCTCTAGATCAAGCCCTTGGAGATTTCTTCTCAAGATGGAAGGCACACAAAGTCCAGTCTTTGCCCTCTTACTCTGGCAGAAGCAGCACTGCAGGAAAGCTCCACAAAGCACAGTCACAGGCAGGGCAGCACTTCTTCCTCAGCTAACAGCTCTTCTCCAGGCAGAGGTTCCTCTTGGTTCCAGAAGTGTTTTCCAAAGTCTGTAGATTTGGGTGCCCTTCTTATACCCATTTTAGTCTTTGAAGTCACCTTTCTTCAAAGGGGACTCACACCTACTTGTGAAATCCTGCCTTGCCCAGGCAAGGCCTCAGACACACACCAGGGGGTTGGAGCCGGCATTGTTAGAAGCAGGCACAGTCCTTTCAGATGAGTGACCACTCCACCCCTCCCTCCTAGCAGAGATGGCTAATCAGGAAATGCAGGTTACACCCCAGCTCCCTTTGTGTCACTGTCTGGGGTGAGGTGAAAAACAATCCAACTGTCAAACTGACCCAGACAGGGAATCCACAAACAAGGCAGAGTCACAGAATGGTTTAAGCAAGAAAATGCTCACTTTCTAAAAGTGGCATTTTCAAACGCACAATCTTAAAATCAACTTTACTAAAAGATGTATTTTTAAATTGTGAGTTCAGGGACCCCAAACTCCACATGTCCATCTACTCTCTAGGGGAATCTACGCTTTAATCATATTTAAAGGTAGCCCCCATATTATCCTATGAGAGAGACAGTCCTTGCAACAGTGAAAAACGAATTTAGCAGTATTTCACTGTCAGGACATATAAACCACATTACTATATGTCCTACCTTATCCATACACTGCACCCTGCCCTTGGGGCTACCTAGGGCCTACCTTAGGGGTGCCTTACATGTAAGAAAAGGGAAGGTTTAGGCCTGGCAAGTGGGTACACTTGCCAAATCGAATTTACAGTGTAAAAATACACACACACACACACACACACACAGACACTGCAGTGGCAGGTCTGAGACATGATTACAGAGCTACTTATGTGGGTGGCACAACCAGTGCTGCAGGCCCACTAGTAGTATTTGATTTACAGGCCCTGGGCACCTCTAGTGCACTTTACGAGGGACTTAACAGTAAAACAAATATGCCAATCATGGAGAACCAATTACGTACACATTTTAAACAGGAGCACTTGCACTTTAGCACTGGTTAGCAGTGGTAAAGTGCCCAGAGTAACAATAACAATAAAATCAGAGTCCAGCACACATCAACAACCTGGGGAACAGAGACAAAAAGTTAAGGGAGACCACGCCAAGGATGAAAAGTCTAAACAC
The DNA here is from genome assembly GCF_031143425.1 of Pleurodeles waltl. Classification (NCBI taxonomy): domain Eukaryota; kingdom Metazoa; phylum Chordata; class Amphibia; order Caudata; family Salamandridae; genus Pleurodeles; species Pleurodeles waltl. Next base: position 134,504,291 of record NC_090445.1, on the reverse strand, counting down.
GTGTCCCCCCCAGCTAAAAGTGGGGAGCAACTACCCAACCTCATGGGAGTTCTCATCACTAAGGCGGAAGAACCTGGACAGACCATCAGCATTGGCGTGCTCTGTACCAGGACGATGTTCCACCGTAAAGTCCATCCCCTGTAGGGAAATGGACCACCTCAACAGTTTTGGATTCTCACCCCTCATCTGCATTAACCATCTGAGGGGCCTGTGGTCGGTCTGAACTCGGAAGTGAGTCCCAAACAAGTAGGGTCTTAGCTTCTTCAGTGCCCAGACCACAGCAAACGCTTCGCGTTCTATGGCACTCCACCTACGTTCCCTGGGTAGTAACCTCCTGCTAATGAAGGCTACGGGTTGATCTAGGCCCTCTTCATTAAGCTGTGAGAGTACTGCTCCAATACCATGCTCTGACGCGTCTGTTTGCACAACAAACTCCTTGGAGTAGTCAGGTGCCTGCAGCACAGGTGCTGTGCACATGGCAGCCTTCAGGGCATCAAAAGCGTTCTGGCAAGCCTCTGTCCAGATCACTTCCTTGGGTTGCTTCTTGGAAGTCAACTCAGTTAAGGGGGTAACAATGGTACCATATCCCTTAACAAACCTCCGGTAATATCCTGTGAGACCTAAAAAGGCTCTCACTTCAGTCTGGGTCTTGGGAGGCTCCCAAGCCAGAATTGTATCAATCTTAGGCTGTAGGGGTGCCACCTGGCCACTCCCCACCTGGTGTCCTAAGTACACCACAGAACCCTGCCCTATTTGGCACTTGCTTACCTTAATAGTGAGGCCTGCCTTCTGCAGGGCCTCGAACACTCTCCAGAGGTGTTGCAGGTGTTCCTCCCATGTGGAACTAAACACAGCAATGTCATCCAGGTAGGCGGCACTGAACTCATCCAGTCCTGCCAACACCTGGTTGACCAACCTCTGAAAGGTGGCAGGGGCGTTCTTCATCCCAAAGGGCATCACATTGAAGTGGAAGTGCCCATCTGGGGTAGAGAATGCTGACCTCTCCTTTGCCCCCTCAGTTAAGGCAATCTGCCAGTACCCAGATGTTAAATCAAACGTACTGAGGTACTTGGCAGCTCCTAACCGATCAATGAGCTCATCAGCTCGGGGGATGGGGTGTGCGTCAGTCTTGCTGACCGCATTGAGACCCCGGTAGTCCACACAGAACCTAAGTTCTGGAGTGGCACCAGGAGCAGCAGCCTTTGGGACCAAGACCACGGGGCTGGCCCAAGGACTGCTGGAGTGCTCAATAACCCCTAGGGTTAGCATTTTGGAGACTTCCTCCTTAATGCAAGCCCTGACCCTGTCAGTCACCCTGTAAACCTTATGTTTAACAGGTGTACTGTCCCCAGTGTCCACATCATGTGTGTGACTCCTGTGATCAGGGAAAACAGCGAGGCGAACTGTCCCAGCACGTGGCGACAGTCCCTCTGCTGTTCCTCAGTCAGGGAGGGGGAGAGGATCACTCCCTCCACAGACCCATCTTTCTCTCCTGCAGACAGGAGGTCAGGAAGAGGCTCACTCTCTTCCTCCACCCCGTCATCTGTTGCTAGGAGCATGGATAGCTCAGTTCGCTCAAAGTGTGGTTTGAGGCGGTTGACATGGAGGACCCTCAAAGGGTTCCTGGGGGATTGCAAGTCTACCAGATAGGTGACCTCGCTCTTTCTTTCCACCACCTCAAAAGGCCCAGTCCACTTATCTTGGAGAGCCCTAGGCTCCACTGGTGCCATGACCCACACTTTTTGTCCAGGCTGAAACTCAACCAGAGTGGCATTCTGGTCGTACCACCGTTTCATATCCTCCTGGCTTGCTTCCAGGTTCTCCTGAGCGAGACTCCTGAAGCGGGCAGTCTGGTTTCTTAGTGCCAGCATGTAGCTAAATACATCCTGGGGTGGTTTACTAGGAGCTTTCTCCAAAGCCTCCTTCACCAGACTAAGCGGTGCCCTCACAGGGTGGCCATAGATGAGCTCAAAGGGGCTAAAGCCAAGTCCCTTTTGAGGCACCTCCCTGTAAGCGAACAGAAGGCATGGCAAGAGAACGTCCAACTTACGCCTCAAGGGCTCCGACAGGCCCTGAATCATGCCTTTCAAGGTGCGGTTGAATCTCTCAACCAGACCATTACTTTGGGGGTGGTAAGGGGTGGTGAACTTGTAGGTTACCCCACACACCTTCCACAGAGACTTCATATAAGTGGATATGAAGTTTGTACCTCTATCAGATACCACCTCCTTGGGGAACCCCATGCGGGTAAAAACCCCCATCAAGGCACGTCCCACCACGGGGGCATTGACCGTCCTTGGAGGAATGGCTTCTGGGTACCGCGTGGCATGGTCCACCAGGATGAACCTGTTGCCCATGGCTGTCTTGGGATCCAGAGGCCCCACAATGTCAATTCCTACCCTTTCAAAGGGAGTACTGACGACAGGTAAAGGTTGGAGGGGAGCTTTGCATTTCCCCCCACTCTTGCCACTTGCCTGACAAGTCTGACAAGACCTACAATAAGCAGCTGACTGCTTGTGCATCAAGGGCCAGTAAAAGTGGGAGACAAGCCTCTTATAGGTCTTGTCCTGCCCTAGATGTCCTGCAAAAGGCACATCATGAGCCAAACCCAGTAGGAAGGCCCTGAAGCACTGGGGTACCACCAGCATACGAGCTGACCCAGGCTCAGGAACCTTAGGCTCACTATACAGGAGGCCATCCTCCCAGTAAATCAGGTGAGTACCTGGCGCCTCGCCAGCCGCCTGGGCTGCAGCCTGCTGCCGCGGCCCCTCAAGAGTAGGGCACTCCTGCGCTGTGCAGAATGCTTCCCTGGTGGGTCCCCCTTCCTGCTGCCACTGTGACAGCTCAGGGACCTCCCCCTGTTCAGCCACCTGTTCCCCTGTAGGCTCCGGGGCATCACCCTCAGGCTCTGCCTCCTCCCGGACCGGTTTCCCGCGCCCCCGGCCCTTCCTCTTCTTGGCGGTCCCCTGGGCCACTGTTTCAGGCTCCAGGGGCTCTTGACTACCCTGATTGGCTGCCATAGACCGGGTGGATACGCATACCCACCCAGGCAGACCCAACATCTCCAAGTGAGACCTGTGTTCCACCTCCTTCCAAGGGGAATCCTCCAGGTCGTTACCTAGCAAACAAACAGGCATGGTTGGACTCACAGCTACTTTCCAGGAACCTGAAACCCCCCCCCCCCTCCCATTCAAAGGGAACCTGCGCCACTCTGCAGAGGCGCTCAGAGTTGTCTACCGCAACTACTTGGTGAAGTACCCGGGGATCAATCTGCTCTTCAGACACCAGGTGACTCCTCACTGTAGTCACACTGGCTCCTGTGTCTCTCAGAGCCTCTACCCTCTGTCCATTGATGGTCACCCATTGCCTGTACTTCTTAGTGTTATCAGGCACTAGGTTTCTCTGGACCATCTCACTGTCCCCTAGTGAGACAAGGGTCATTTCTGCCGGTTCCCACCCACCTGAAACCAACTCCTCCCCAAGCGCTACACTGGCCAAACCCTGGGACGGTGCACCAGTGGGTGCCGGTGTACTTCTGGGACATTTGGGGTCCCCCCTCACATGACCCACCTGGTCACATGCATAGCACTTACGTGGGGGACCACCTGCCACTGGCTTCCCTTTGGACAACCATGGCTTCTTTTCACTGGGGGGTTGGGAATCCTTAGCCTGGGAATCAGTTTGGGGCCCTTTAGAGAACTCCCCCTGTTTGCCCTTACCCCCCCTTTCTTCTGAGAGGGACCCTGCCCACCCTTGGCGTGGTCTCCCCCATACCTCTTTTGGACCCTGGTGCTTCCCAGCGGTCCGCTTCCTGTGCATGCTTCCTGGGGTCAGTCAGCTTGCTGTCAATGAGGTGCTGGCGCAGCTCTGGAAAACAAACTGTACAAGTGCTCCCAAGCAATTAAATTGTAAAGCCCCTCATACGCGTTTACCTTACTGCCCTTCACCCAACCATCCAGTGACCTGCAAAAAGAATCAACACATTCCAACCATGTTTGGGATTCCTTTCTCTTGTAGGATCTAAACTTCTCCTTGTACTGCTCAGGGGTGAGACCATACCTGGTAAGTAAGGCCTCCTTCATGACAGGGTAGGTGAGATCCTGAGCATCCCCTAAGGCTGTCAGTGTGTCCCTCCCCTCTGCCTCAAAATGCTTCCACAGGGCTGCCCCCCAATGAGCTTCAGGGACCAGGTTCATGTGGAGAGCTGAATCATAACCCTTGAACCACAAGTAGATATCATCCTCCCTCTTATAATCCCTCACAAGGTCTTTTGGGATGTGTACCCTTCTCTCAGGCTGCACTGTAGGATTGCTGCCACCATCTCTACTGGACTGGCTTCTATGATCTCTCTCTTTCAAGCTAAGCTCATGAGCCATTGTTATCTTCTTCTCCTCAAGGGCTAGCCTTCTCTGCTCCAATTGGTACTCCCTTTCTGCCTGTCTGTCCTGTAACTCTTCAGGTGTCAGACCCTTGGAGGATACACTGCTACTTGCCCTAGAGACTCTTTCCCTGGAAATAACAGCCCCCCCCCCCCCCCCACTATACCATTATGTACTGATTGCTCTCCCTCCTCATCCTCAGTGTGCCCTCCAGTGCTTCTGGTTGTCACCCAGGCCCTCAGCGCCTTTTTCAGCTCATCCTTCTTGGAAGAGCTCTTAATGGGACAACCAAAATTTTTACAAAACTGCTTTAGCTGAGCCTTGTTATAACTATCCAATTGCTTCAGGTCAAAAACAGCTTCCACTGGTGCATCTCCAAGTAGAGACATGATAAAAGGTTAAAAGAGTGCAAAGTTCCAAATGCAGAAAAGCAAGTTCTCAAATGAAGTTCCAGAAAAGTCAATCACCGGATCAGCGAAAAAAGGAAACTGAATGCAGAGCAAAAACAGTCCAAATAGAGAAAAACAAAAATCACAAGACTACTAGTATGTGGTCACGTAGTGGTCTGAACTCAAAACAGTAGTGTACACTTAATCACTGTATGTCAAGTACAAATACAAGTCCAAATCCCGACCCTGATCACCAATGTTAGAAATGGGGTCTTTGGTTGACAGTCAGGTTACCCCCTGTTCAAGCAAAGACCCTCACTCTAGTCAGGGTAAAAGAGAATCACCCTCAGCTAACCCCTGCTTACCCCCTTGGTAGCTTGGCAGAGCAGTAGGCTTAACCTCAGAGTGCTAGGTGTAAAGTATTTGTACCAACACACACAGCAACTTAATGAAAACACTACAAAATGACACAACACAGGTTTAGAAAAATAGGAAATATTTATCTAAACAAAACAAGACCAAAACGACAAAAATCCACCATACACAAGTCAAGTTAATAATTAAAAATCAAAAAGAGTCTTTAAGTAGTTTTAAAAACACACTAGCGCTGCTAGAGTGAAAATGTACCTGGTGTGCGTCAAAAATAACCCCGCACGGGCGGGTGTGCGCCGAAAATAACTCCGCACGGCGGTACTCGAGTCAAAAATCCAGCCGCACGATGAGTTGAAGATCCCGCCGCGCAGGTTGCGATCTCCCAGCCTCCGTCAGCGATGCTGCGCGTCGTTTCTCCTGCTCCGTGCATCGATTCTTCGGTCGCGTTTCCTGCGAGCGTCGTTTCTCAGCTGCGGAGCTGGCGGCGCGTCGTTTTTCAGCCGCAGATCGGATTCGCGTCGATCTTTTCCCCGCACGGCGCTCTGTGCGTGGATTTTCTTGTCTTTAGGCTGCCAGCTTCTCCTTTCAGGGTCCCAGGAACTGGATGGGCACCACAGGGCAGAGTAGGAGTCTCTCCAGAGACTCCAGGTGCTGGCAGAGAGAAGTCTTTGCTGTCCCTGAGACTTCAAAAACAGGAGGCAAGCTCTAGATCAAGCCCTTGGAGATTTCTTCTCAAGATGGAAGGCACACAAAGTCCAGTCTTTGCCCTCTTACTCTGGCAGAAGCAGCACTGCAGGAAAGCTCCACAAAGCACAGTCACAGGCAGGGCAGCACTTCCTCAGCTAACAGCTCTTCTCCAGGCAGAGGTTCCTCTTGGTTCCAGAAGTGTTTTCCAAAGTCTGTAGATTTGGGTGCCCTTCTTATACCCATTTTAGTCTTTGAAGTCACCTTTCTTCAAAGGGGACTCACACCTACTTGTGAAATCCTGCCTTGCCCAGGCAAGGCCTCAGACACACACCAGGGGGTTGGAGCCGGCATTGTTAGAAGCAGGCACAGTCCTTTCAGATGAGAGTGACCACTCCACCCCTCCCTCCTAGCAGAGATGGCTAATCAGGAAATGCAGGTTACACCCCAGCTCCCTTTGTGTCACTGTCTGGGGTGAGGTGAAAAACAACCCAACTGTCAAACTGACCCAGACAGGGAATCCACAAACAAGGCAGAGTCACAGAATGGTTTAAGCAAGAAAATGCTCACTTTCTAAAAGTGGCATTTTCAAACGCACAATCTTTTTAAATTGTGAGTTCAGGGACCCCAAACTCCACATGTCCATCTACTCTCTAGGGGAATCTACGCTTTAATCATATTTAAAGGTAGCCCCCATATTATCCTATGAGAGAGACAGTCCTTGCAACAGTGAAAAACGAATTTAGCAGTATTTCACTGTCAGGACATATAAACCACATTACTATATGTCCTACCTTATCCATACACTGCACCCTGCCCTTGGGGCTACCTAGGGCCTACCTTAGGGGTGCCTTATATGTAAGAAAAGGGAAGGTTTAGGCCTGGCAAGTGGGTACACTTGCCAAGTCGAATTTACAGTGTAAAAATACACACACACACACACACAGACACTGCAGTGGCAGGTCTGAGACATGATTACAGAGCTACTTATGTGGGTGGCACAACCAGTGCTGCAGGCCCACTAGTAGTATTTGATTTATAGGCCCTGGGCACCTCTAGTGCACTTTACGAGGGACTTAACAGTAAAACAAATATGCCAATCATGGAGAACCAATTACGTACACATTTTAAACAGGAGCACTTGCACTTTAGCACTGGTTAGCAGTGGTAAAGTGCCCAGAGTAACAATGACAATAAAATCAGAGTCCAGCACACATCAACAACCTGGGGAACAGAGGCAAAAAGTTAAGGGAGACCACGCCAAGGATGAAAAGTCTAACAGGAGGTAAACACACAGCAATGATCAGACATGTGCACTATGGAGGAGAAATGCAAGGTCAGAAGCCAACAAGCCACTGAGAAATACACAATGACAAAGTCTCTTCCATTGGAGGACAGGAAGGTTGAGAGATAATTCCAGTTATTAAGTCCACACAAGATTGAAGCTATAATAAAAGAGCGAGGTATGCAGTTCTGCATGCAAAGTGGTAGATAGGCAACCGTTGGAAATGTAGCATTTCCACGCCTGGTATATTTTGTTTTGGTTTGGGGGGGGGGGGGGGGGGGGGGTAGTAGGGTTGTCTTTTGGGTAGGCTTCTGGTACATAAATGTCACATACGTACGAGGTACGAGTGGGCGAGCACAAAGTGAGTTGACCAGCACAACACCAACAGAACGGCAGGAGCAAAAAAAATATATATGCAAGAGTCAAACAGGTTTGTGGTGTCACATTTTCGCAGCAGTCACCAGAGGGTCACACTTACCAACAAGTACAAGTCTTGAGTTAGATAGCCAGGGCCACTCAAATACAGTGTACAGCACTTCCTGGCCTTTGCTATCAAGTTGATCCATCTCATCCAAGACAAGCAAACTGGGAAGAGAAAGGAAAAAAAAAAAATAAGCGTCCCTTAAAGCACAACAGCTTATATATAAGCAAGACGTCTGCAGATTATGCGGTTTGAAATTGTTAGGATTCTAAATGGGTCAATTAGAAACACTGCATACTTTAGTCACATATTGCGGTGGCATAAGTCATATTCAATGACCAAATATCTGTGATTGGTCCCATTTTGTGGTGGCATACATGCACTCGTACCAACTTGAAGGTGAACCCCAGAGTAAGTGGTCAGTACAATACTAATACTTAGGTATTAGTCAGTCCACTGTCTACACTGCAGCTGTAAGTATCAGCTTTCCCCTTGCATCGGGGACACCATGCTAGTTGAAAAAGCTCCAAACTAATGGACGCTACAAAAAAACAAAGCCAGTCTGCGATCACCAAAATGGAACAGATGGTGGGAAAGAACAGGCCACGCAAATAAATAAATACCTCACAGAAATTGCAAGACAACGGATGTAGAGATATAAAACAATGACTTACACCATGGGTCCTTTCGCTGTCAAGTTTTTCTCTAGTTTACGCACAATGTCTTTGCCACACAACGCCTCCTTCCCGTCCTCCACCAGGCCTTCTGCTATCACACTGAACACACCCTGCGAGTTCCTCAGAGACATGCAGTTAATGAAGACAGTCTTGCATCCCTTTAGCTCGCTCTGCAAGAAAAGCACAGATCACAAGAGGCCTTTATCGCAGACTGAAGGCGAAGTTAACAAAGGATACAAACCAAGCATTGACAATTTGACTAATAACCAATTTGTCACCGACATACTCCTTATTCAAACAGGCCTATACAGTAAGCACCGAAGTGTAAGGAGGATGTGAACACCTTGAAGGAGTGGATGCATTGACCGGTGTGGAACCTGCTGGTAGACAGCCAGCTATGCAGGTCATACAAGTATGGCCAGTAGAGACAATAGGGAATGATGTGTGGGTGTCTAGGCATACACAAAGAAATTAGGGAGGGGCTGGGCATTCCGTTTGCAACGTGACGGTGAGAAGTTAAAGCATTTAACCATGTAGAATATCATGCATTTTCATATTATCTGACTGGGCGCACACTGAGCACCTTACTGGGGGGGATTAAACCTGAGACCCAAATAAGTTTGCAAGAAAAGAAACAAGGTCACTTGCTCACTACGTTCTTGATTTTTTTTTAAAATATAAAAATGGAGCCATTTTAGGTATTCACTGCAAGTCACAAATAGAACATCAAAAACAAAAACCTATGGCCACAACAACAGCAATGTTGATCGGATTCAAGTGCTACCATAGAGTAACTACATCGATGTTGAGGATTTCCCCAAAAGAGAATCCGTGCTATTGTCTAAAGGAGGCTTTTCCCCAAGAGAGAATCCGTGCTATTGTCTAAAGGAGGCTGAACTCTCCAAGGTGACACGCTTGATAATCGGGACAGCTCTTTGCCACGGTAAGAGAGTTATACCACAGTGGGCTCACCAATGGAAGCCAGGAATCTCCTTGGCGCAACGTGCATGCAGCTATCGCCGTTGTTATACTGGTCGTGGCTTGTTTCAATATCCATGCAGGTATGTTTGCCAGATCTTGTTTGGTCAGTTATGGCAGGTTGTACAATTCTAGACTCTTGCATCTTTGAATGTTTGTTTTTGGTCACAAACAAAATATCGGCCAGGTCGAAGGTTTGGTTTCACAGTTGACACTTCACAGCTGTCCTTTGGAAGTGGTGTTGCCACAACTTAGAAGCATATAGTGCACAAAAGCAACTGCAGGAGTCTCAGAGGTGGTGAGGAAAAGAAACTTCACAGAGCTAGGCAGCAGGCGTTTTGGAAGTGTGTTTTCTTTAAGCTGTATAGAAAACAAGTATCCAACAGCACCTCTAAGTCGCAAACCTTCAAAGTGATAAGCGGGCACCCTACAAGAAGCCATGAGAACCTTTTAAGCCCCTAAAGATTGTGGTGTGCTCTAATATAGGTTCCTCAAGAATAGATAGTTGAACTAATGGGAGAGTCAGCTCGGGCGAGAGGGCTGGACCTACTGCTCCTCAGGGTTAACAAGAGTGGCTTGATAAAATGTTTTCTGCTATAGCTGCTGTGCTCAATTCCACAGATCCATCAAGGGTTTATGTTTAGAGGTTTACCATTTGTTTTTGTTGCAAATACAATAATAGACAAATTATCAACAGACAGAAAAGAATCATATCAGTAGCTTATTTATTTGCTTTTTTTCTTTTCCTTGTATGTTTCACAAGGAGCAATCATCAACCAACATGTTCATGCCGTTGTGGTGTACAGGCCTGGGACTTTTCAGGGCTGAAAATAAAAGTAAGAGGGAAGTAGGTAATGACTCAACACAAACCCTTGATCAATCTATGGACCCACTCCCACCTTTCAATGAGCACCTGTGGCACAAAAATGTGTGAAAAGTCATGTTCTTTGTTACACATACCTTTGAATCCTGCAAAATTCTTCTGAAGCAGGCAGTCTTTCCTGTACCAGGGGGCCCGGAAATGTAGAGGCTGCCAGGTTTTGCACCGCAGATGTGCTCTTTTAGAAAGTGCTGAATCGCATCAGTCTCCTTCTCCCTGGCGAGCAGCCGGTCAGGTACAGCTGTGCTGAAAGCCTGCTTCGCCTGCTGGTAACATGTGCCTGCACACAAAAACAAGACATCAGACGTGCCCTACAAAGCCACTAGAAATCTGCTGGTGCAGCAAAAGAAAAAGACTTGCATCTTAACTGGTGATAGCATGCCCCTGTACTTACTGTCTTGCTTGAACAGTTTAGTGCAGACGGATGACCCCTCTGGGCGCAGAATCTGTTTAGAGCTGCTGGGTGTCTCCTGCCCCTTCCGAAGTGGGGAAAGGGCAGTCGTGTCCGGTCCTTTTCTCACTGGTGACAAATTGCCTGCTGCCTGATTCTCATCAAACATCAGCCTACGCCCTTTGGGGGACAGTGGGGTGCATGGCAGGCCATTCTCCTTCTTGTTTTGTTTCGGTGGCGAGCAGTGCGTGGTATTCTGGATATTGCACAGGTTGTCATCTCCTGGAACAATTATGAAGAGGTGTTATTTGTTGCCCTGCTCAATAACAAGCTTGGCTCAAACACCCAGGAATGGTCTTAAATATTTGGATCACACGTGCAGACTCAAACAAATACACGAGCAAGATGCACGCATCTAATTCTTTTCTTCACGTACTGCTCATGGTTTCTAAGTAAAGCAGCCCTGCATCATGTAAATACGACTTTCCAATGACAAGACATGTTTCCTACACAGTGATGACTTTATTTTTGCTTTAAAATCATGGTCAAACAGTCAACATGACCCCTCGAACACTGCCAATATTCACCCAAGTCAATTAATTTACAGTTGAAGTCCACTGGCAACAGAATGTCATACAGCTTAGAGTTAAGGGGGCGTCAAACTTAAATGCAAACCCAGAAAAAAGATATTATTATTATTATTAATTGCCCCCCCGCCAAACGGTTCACAATTACACTGTTAAATTGGCAGTGTTTAAATATGTTTAAATTCTATGTCAGGACCGTAGGCTTCGGATTATGCTTCTCTTCCTTTACTGGTCAAAATATAGCAGCCAAAGAGTTAATAGTAAACTTCAAAAAACTACAAATCCCATAAACAGTAGTCCAGACTGCCCATTCCCAGGCAATCCCCAGCTATAAGAGTCTCCATGACAACCGCTCCTCTTTCTTTGCTGCTGCGCAGCCGAAGTTGAGTTTGCTCTTTTCTTCTATATACGGTATTCAATATATGTATTGTTTGTATGGTATTATTGGGACCCGTGGAGCGGGAGCAGGGCAAGCGGCACTCGATTGTCGGAAGACGTGACTCGTGTCTTCCTGATTGATTTATAGCGTTTTGCAAGTTGCGCGCTTCGGGAACTGTAATTTCCTCCCGATCGTGCTTCATTGACAGAGGTTCTTCCCGCCCGCGACGCAGTTTATTTTAATCCTCTGCGCTCACGGGGCCGAGGAAAACTTAGTTTACTCGGTCTCCGAGAGAGACCGAGCGAGTGCTGCACCGAGAGCGCAGTCCGCTCTCTATTTCCAAGCTCTTTTTTGGTCCGCGCATGCGCGGAGCCGGAGATTCTCATTTTCACCGGAATCTCCGTCTCAGCAGCGTGCGGAGCACAAAATAGATTTCTCTGCCCTGGTGAACGCCCGACGGGGCGAATAAACATTCAGGCCTCGCCTAGGCGGCCTCTGCAGGTGCTCCCTCCACATGATTTTGGGCCCTAAGAAATAGAATAAAATAAATATAAAAAGGTTGCATTTGTGCAAAACTTTAATTATATCAAAGAATCAATTTACCTGCTGGGGTTGCCTCCCCCCTTGAACTCAATTTGTAACCTGCCATGGCTTATTTTGCCGGGGAGGATGAATATTACCAAGAGGAAGTGGAAAGTCCCTTTCCTGAGCAAATGGAGGAGAGATTGGTGCAAGCCCTTGGGCACCATTTTCAAGATTCGGTTAATCAAGCTTTAATAAAAGTGCTTAAACAATTTACCAGACCTCAATGAATCTCAAACCAGAGACCCTGGGTTTACCAATATGGGACCGACGGGCCCTTTATCTTCAGGAGAGATCCTTTCCCAAATGGCCTCGGCCATGTTAAATGATAACGAATATAGCTCGGATCTTCTCCCTCCTTCTGATAACCTTCTTACTCCCTCAGGTTCACATAAGGAGCTGTCTCAGTCTTCCGACTCACTCAGATTCAGATATATCAGAACCCAAGTTCTTAGGCAAACGGAAAAGAAAATCTAAACCCTATGCTTTCGATGAGGGATCCCTCCAGGGGAATCTACTTTTTGACCCAGGGAACATTATTCACCCTAGGTCAACGGAATGGGTCCCTTGCATTGAAGTAGCCCACTATATACAAGATAGACCAAAGGGGAGCACCTTGAATTAGTACCATAGGTGTTTCCACTGAAACTGAAGGGACCGCTGATGCAGGGGAAAAAAACGGGGACCGAAAGATAGGTGTCTGAGATCTAGCCACACTAACCAATCTATCTCTTGAAGAAAATCCCTCAACATATGGATACCCTCCATCTTGAAATGGTGGTAGACTATCCAATGATTGAAGTCCTTCAGATTGAACACCAGGCGAAAACCTCCTCCTTTCTTATGCACTAGAAAAATGGTACTGGAAGAGATGGGTGGGTTGGTGCAGTGAACGGGATATTGATCCCATGGGGGCCCAGAATTCCATGATCTCTAATTTTTTGTCTTGCCTACAGAACGATTCATAATTTCAGATCTGCAATTTCGGCAGGACACCCCCATGTGGATGGTAAACCTGTTGGTGAGCATCCAATGATTTCTAAAATTCGAGGTAATGGTCTTCAGATAATGCATTTAAAGTATTTTATCATAAGCCCATTGTATCTAATGTGGTGGATCAGCTTTAAACTAGCATAATCCGAAGCCTCTGGTCCTGACAGAATAAAAAAAAAAAATTCTAGCGATCGCATAAAGAATTTTCAATTCTATTAAGGACACGGAGGCGAGGATTATCCCACCCGTATTTCACTGACAATTATAATGTCTGATGTTGGATTATTCACATACAAATTTGTGATGAAGTGTTTTCTAATTCATGTTTTTCCCTCCCTTGAGATTAATTCATTTCCAAAAATTATTACAGTGCATTTCTTTCCATTTAGGTACCGTTTCCAAAGGAGATTGAAGTTTCGGTCTGAGATTGATTTTTATATGTTGTGTTTTTCCAGTTCGCCTACGTGTTCATTGGCAAGTGTGAAGAAGTGAAATGTGATTCGTCTATCGCAAAGAAAGAGGAGGAGCAGTTGTCATGGAGACTTATAGCTGGGGATTGCCTGGGATTGGGTAGTCTGGACTAGTATGTTTATGGGATTTGTAGTTTTTTTAAGTTTACTATTGTTAACTCTGGCTGCTGTATTTTGACCAGTAAAGGAAGAGAAGCATAATCCTCGCCTCTGTGTCCTTAATAGAATTGAAAATTCTTGACACGATAGCTACAAATTTTTGTATTCATTTAAACATTGCAGTTATGTTACTGTTTTAAAAATGGACTCAAATGCATGATGCCAAGCATCTGGTCAGGTAGGCCTTACTAGCGTGTGAACGTATCCACCATGTGATCATTAGAAGCTGGGTGGGGGCTTTGAAGAGTATTTGTAGTCCCTTCCCCTTGGACACGTACTCCCAGATTGATTATAAATTACTAAACATGTTAGTGATGGCTTATTACAGAGCGGTTCACATCTGTTTCTTCCCCCCCCGCCCCCCCCCCCCCCCCCCCCAAGGGAAGTGCAGGGGGTTTAGGTACCACCCAGTTTGAAGACCTATTGGCATTGTAAGTGACATCCTGACCGACCAGGGCAGTTCTGATTAAAACAGAAGATAATATTTAACATGAAGCATGGCACCGAGACGCATGGGGAAAGGAGCACGACTGGGATTAAAGACAAAACTAAAACAAGAAGGGAGAAGGTAGGAGGGGCCATCACACGATCTAACAGAAGGAAGTGCAAACATACATGTCCTTAAGAGAAATCGCCTGGGAGGGAATTAAGCACACAAAGGAAGGACATTTAGACAAATGCACCAATAGAAAGGAAGCATGTAAAGCAAATCACAATAAAGAACGAATGGCAAGAGTGGGTGTGGTCAATGCCCATAGACAGAATACAACATGTCTTGCAGACAGCGCTACCTAGGTTTGACCTAAAAAAAAAAAAAAAAAAAAAAAAAAAAAAAAAAAAGGAGGAGGGTTTAAGAGTTTACCCAAGCGCTTGCGGGGACTGAGGGGCAGCACTTTCGAGTGTGGGGAAAGCGGCGTAGTTATAATTTTGGCAACATCATTCGGTTGCTGAGCCTTGATTTGGGTCCTGCCGGTCTTCCGCTTCGGAAAGTTGATGGTTTTCTGTGGGTTGATGTCATCACTGACACCACGGAGTCTGGTGCTGGGCATGGCAGTTCAGATCTACAGGAAGAAAAGAAAAGACACCGAGTGAAATATATTGAGAAGCTTTCATCCCTTTGAACTGTCACTGCCCACAAAGACTCAGTAGTCCTTCAAATACACCTCACGATCAGCTAGCTGTCACAACCATACACTGGGCGTGCCGGGACAATATCAAGCTATATACACCTTCCACTGGCGAGGTCAGAAACACTATCGGGAAACTGACAAACAAAAGAGACCACAGAGGTAGACGATCTAATCAGGTGGGAAAACGGGGGTAGTCAGAGAAAAATAATAGCACGTCCTAGAACTAGGCCTGGATGAGTGAGCACCTCTCATATACAGCACTCATCAGGTAGTAAGTGTTCAGTCAAAGATCGTCCAAGAGTACGGCAAATTCACACACCTTTCACAATAAGCAGAAGGCAATGACAAGTCTTACCTATTGCTAAAGAATACTTCGTGTGGTAAAGAACCATTGCATTCAAGAAGCAGATATGTAAGAGCCCCCGTACAGCAGGTAACGTAAGGGTCGCCACATATACAACTTTCAACAAGTGCAGAAGAAAAAAAATGCTCACGTAAGCGTACATACGTTCCGTTTAAACATACACCTCTGCAACCCCTCTCCTCGCTCCGCGTTACCTCCATTCACGTGACAGGAAACCAGGGTGTAGTTGCAGCGACCACCAAACCAAACTTCTAATCTTAAATAGCAGATAAACACCACCCCCGCCAGAGCTTTCGCGTGGGAAGGCGTAGCAGTGTGATCCCAGGTTGCATTCACGGCTATGCTTACCAAATGGGGCAGTGGATTAAATTAGCATCCCGTATCGAATTTGGGACAGCGTTTTACACGGGGGGGGGGGGTATATCCCTAAAACACTCAGTAACTATTTCCATTACAACATAGGCGGCGTTACAATGATTGACTTTTTGCAACTCCCCTTCCAACCCATCCCCCCCACCGACCATCCTCGTGTTGATTTTCAGAACAGGCAAGTGATTAAAAAAACTGTCCGAAAGCAATGCAAATGTTCCCTCAACTCGAACTTTACAGAGAGAAAGCACAAACATGTTGGTGTTCTGATGTAACGGAAAGCCATGCAAAATAACACCGCTACACCGAAACCAACCTGTCGTGTAAATAATCATGGGAAATTGTCTACACCCCAACTGCGCCCCGGACCACTGCAAAACAGAACATCCGAGGCAGGGGAACAGCTAACACTCACCTCAAAATTGCTGCGAGCACTGGTCGAGTGTCTTGACTCCACAACTAACTCCTTTCTGCTTAGCTCGCGCCACACAGACTGCCCAGGTTGCTCCTCTAGCGCCAAAATCTCTCACACAAATCGCGCGCGCCAAGTGAACCCAGAGCTGCTTATTGGCTGCAGTGCCAGCGCGGGAGACTTTGGGCATCACCCGATAGGGTGACTAGGGAAGAAACAGCCTACCCGTCTGATTGGTTGCATAGCCCTTTGACGGCTAAATGTCTCTAGCCTCTGATTGGCAAACCCGACGTTAATCCTAGCCTTGCTGGTGACGCCTCCTGTTGACAGCTGCAGCCTTTCCGATAACCGCTACGGCTATATGGCTGCTGAGCACATCAGCGCACTACGCATGCTCACGATTAATATCCAATAGAATGCCCGCACTCGTAGCGACCATGGCAGGGCCAGGCAAGAAGCCATTATTTGAAGTACCCAGGTTGCGAATGTCCCGACCTCGCATATTTTTTATAGCTCCTGTCTTGCGCAGTCAGTCCTTAAAATACATCGCTGTGGCTTTCTTTCCCGCCAATTTGGAAATCCCCTGATTCAATCAGACCTAGTATCTTAGTGGAAGGCCATTTCTGACCCCTAAAGCAACGGTACATTTTATCGCTGCTTATAAAGAGACTGGTTCGATTGTAAAGAGAGTTTTCAGCCATTCTTTTGGGCCGCCTCCTTGGGCGTAACGTAACCGAATGGGCGGACCTTAGTCTGTGTTTGCTGGCGGGAAAGAAAATTCAAATTGTATGTATGACTTTATCACAATTGCCTCTTTCCTAGTCTTTTGAATTTAACTGTAGAAACAGAGCCAGTGTTACATATGAAAATCAGTAGAACCAGTGGAGTAACGAAACGCGCCCCCCCCCCCCCCCCTCCTTTTTGCACGGAGGGGCTTCTTCCGGACTTCTAAGTCCCGGGCACTGTGCTGAGGGTGCTTCCTGGAGCTTGGCTCCCAGCCCCCCAACACAGGGGCAGCAGGGCCTTTGTTAAACTTACAGCTGTATGAGACAATAAAATGTAGGAGCTGCCAAATTACAAGTTTAACTATGTGTGACATTTCCATGTTTCTGTTTGCTTCCGTGCTACCACCAGGCCGACGCACAGATGACCCTAGAAGGGACAGCGCTAACCACACCCACTGTGGGGCAGCAAACGAAGGGGCACGGCAGAGTCAAGGGAGTTTTCTTTCCTACAGTCCGTGACGCTTATCATGCTTCTGTGGAAGCTGGTTATGGTGGTGGGGTTGTCCGCAACTGAGAGGATGAGTTGGGTGTTGTCTGCAAAGATTATGGTGAGACTGTGGGACCTGACAATATTGGCTAATGGGGTCATATATGCGTTAAAAAGCGTGGGGCTGAGAGATGATATTTTGGGGGAGTCCCGCAGGTCATGTTTTTTGGTTCAGAGATGACAGGAGGTAAGTGAATCCTCTGGTGAGGAAGGCGGTAATCCATCTGAGTGTGTCCCTTTGGATGACTATGTGGTAGTCTTTTGATCAGCATCTAGTGGGATATGGTATTGAAGGCTGCCAAGAGGTCAAGGAGGATCAAGGCCCCTGTTTCTCTGCAGTTGAGGAGGGTACAGATGTCATCTGTGGCTGCAATTAGGCATTGAGTGGCTAGTTCTGCTCCAGGTAGGTCATGAGTTGGATGTTGATGATTTTTTCCAGTACCTTAGTTGGGAAAGGGGGTAGGGAGATTGTCCAGTAGTTTTTGAGTACTCTGGGGTCTACAGTGGGTTTTTGAGTAGTGGTTTGACTTTGGCATGTTTCCAAGCATCGGGGAAGGTTGCAGTGGTGATGGAGATGTTGACCTCCTGCACAGTCCTTTGGTTTCCGATATTGAAGATGTGGTGTGGGCAGGGGTCTGTGGGGGCTATCGAATGGATAGATATGGTGGAGGTGGTGTCCACAGTGGAGACAAGGTTCAAGGTGGTTATTCTGTGGTTGGTATCGGTTGTGGTGGTGACGACTCCGTAGATGAAGTCGGTTGGGGTTTGAAGTTCCTGTACAAAGTTGCAATCTTGTTGTGAAAAAAATCGTCAAGGTTGGCACACAGCTTCTGTGAGGGTGTGATGTTGTTTTCACTAGCGACAGGTTAGAGAATTCCTTAATGATTTTAAAGAGTTCCTTGGTGGTGTTGCTGCTGGTGGTGGTTTTGATACAAATGACTAGTGCTGCTTTCTTTGTTGCTCTCAGCAGGCAGTGGTAAAGGTTGAGGGTGGTCTTGAAAGCTGCCCTGTTGCCTTGAGATTTGCAAAGTATTGCAGAAATTAAATAGAGATGAAGCTGAAGAACTGAAGGAGAAGTTGATGATTGCACAGATGAAAGCTGCTCAGAAAAGCAGTCAGACTCAGCCCTTTGTAGGGAATGTTGGCAGGGAGCTCCTGCAATGCAAGGCAGAGGTCCAGAAGTCCTGACTCACCCTAGTACTGGAATGGATATAGTCAGTTTGAAGAAGGCCAACCCTTGTCACTATTGCACTAAGTCAGGGCTTTTGGAAGCAGGAATGGCGCCTTAATCCAGCTAAGCCCCAGAATAACAATTCTGTACAGTCACAGAATGTAGGGAGACCGAGAGTACAGAATTACAGTATGCCACAAGCCCCAGTGATGCAGGTTCCACAACCCCCAATGACACAGCAAAATGAGAATGTCCTCAGATTGAACTCTAACCAAGTTCCAAACATGAATACGAATGCTTTCCAGGACAATAATCCATTCCACCAGTATCCTGTGTTTGAGACATCCGAGAATTATGGCTCCCACCAGTCAGTCTGATGGTGCATGAGTGGGGAGGACGATTGCGTATTTGGTGCAGTCTTGGAGGTAGACCTGAGTGGTCCATTGATGGAGGATGAGGTGAATGGCCACCCATGTCTTTCTTGGGTTGACACTAATGCTACCCGCTATACTCTGAGAACAGTAAAAGCCCTAAACCTACCCCAGTAGAATATGGGGATAACTTTCCTCATCAAACTCAAAAGTGATAGCTGACCCGCCCCGAAAGTGACATCACATCATTTACCGGAACTTCCGGGCCCCTGAGAGCCTGCCTGGGAAATGACGTACGTGGGTCACATGAATTGTGACATCATGGGATCACATGTTAGTCACGCGCCAGGGTCCTTTCAACAGTGTCTAGGTCTATGGGTTGTATAAAATGGTGGCCCTACAGGTGTGCACCATGTTTCTGCATCTAAGAGGACAAGTCTGGGCATGTTCAGGCCATGCTCCCCTGTGGCTGTTGTGTGCCTCCTCAGAGGGAGAAGCAGTGGAAATACACTGCCCCCATCCACCCTCTCAGTTTGAATGTGACCTTCTTTTAAATTTATTTATTCTAAAAAAAAAAAAAAAATCTTCATGCCCCACACACACACAGAAAGGGTCAACCTGGGTGTATACAGCCAAAGAGCATAAACTTTAAAAAAACACAAATCATAGTTGTCTTAAAAAGGGAAACTGTATAAGGGGCAGATAAGTGAGGCCTGACTGTCCACAAGGGGGTCTTCATGCTGATATGTATTTTCCAGAGGAGTTACTACCCACCTTCCCTATTATCTTAACTGGACTGCTTGTTACTGCTTATGTCAAACAATGAACTTGCAACCTATGTTTTTTTGCATGTCTCAGGCCTCTTACCTGATTAGCAGATGTCAAAGTTGGAAGTGCCAGTCCCCAGGTGACACACTGAATGGTTGAAGCATCACTATATTATGAAATTGTAACCCTAAAGTTTAATATATTTCTGAGCCCACCCCTCCACAAAGTCTATGCATAATTAGTGTTATCAATTAGCATGGCACAGCAAGTATAGAAGCCCCCAGGGCGATCATACACACAACCACATTCACAAGAATCCTTTTTTTGAGCTACATATTGAAGTCTGCAGAGAGCAGGGCTACCTCAGACCATCAAAGAGAAAAATATGGAGGGCAGAGCACAAACTGGTGATGCAAACAAGCTCCTATTTAAGGTATATAACTATGGCCTTTTTGTATATTTTCTAATTTAGTTGTAACCCACAGCTGTCTCCGTCCCTTTTCCTATATCACCAAGAGCGTAATGTGGCTCCCAAACCACAGCAAAGGCCTCCCTCTCAATGGCACTCCAACGCTGCTCCCTGGGGAGTAACCTCCTGCTAATGAAAGCAACAGGCTGGTCAAGGCCATCATCGTTTGTTTGGGACAAAACTGCCCCTATCCCATGTTCAGAGGCATCAGTCTGCACAATGAACTGCTTAGAATAATCTGGAGCTTTGAGAACTGGTGCTGAGCACATTGCCTGTTTCAGGGTGTCAAAGGCCTGTTGGCAGTCCACAGTCCAGTTCACTTTCTTGGGCATTTTCTTGGAGGTGAGCTCAGTGAGGGCTGTCACAATGGATCCATATCCCTTCACAAACCTCCTGTAGTACCCAGTCAAGCCAAGGAATGCCCTGACTTGAGTCTGGGTTTTTGGAGCTACCCAGTCCAGAATAGTCTGGATCTTGGGTTGGAGTGGCTGAACTTGGCCTCCACCTACAAGGTGTCCCAAGTAAACCACAGTTCCCTGCCCTATCTGGCATTTGGATGCCTTGATAGAGAGGCCTGCAGATTGCAGAGCCTTCAAAACCTTCCTCAGGTGGACCAGGTGATCCTGCCAGGTGGAGCTAAAGACAGCAATATCATCAAGATAAGCTGTGCTAAAGGACTCCAAGCCAGCAAGGACTTGATTCACCAACCTTTGGAAGGTGGCAGGGGCATTCTTTAAACCAAAGGGCATAACAGTAAACTGATAATGCCCATCAGGTGTGGAGAATGCTGTCTTTTCTTTTGCTCCAGGTGCCATTTTTATTTGCCAGTACCCTGCTGTCAAGTCAAAGGTACTTAGGAATTTGGCAGCACCTAATTTATCAATGAGCTCATCAGCTCTTGGAATTGGATGAGCATCTGTCTTGGTGACAGAATTGAGCCCTCTGTAGTCCACACAAAACCTCATCTCTTTCTTTCCATCTGTGGTGTGAGGTTTGGGGACTAAGACCACTGGGCTAGCCCAGGGGCTGTCAGAGCGCTCAATGACTCCCAATTCCAGCATCTTGTGGACTTCCACCTTGATGCTTTCCTTAACATGGTCAGACTGTCTAAAGATTTTGTTCTTGACAGGCATGCTGTCTCCTGTGTCCACATCATGGGTACACAGGTGTGTCTGACCAGGGGTTAAGGAGAAGAGTTCAGGAAACTGTTGTAGGACTCTCCTACAATCAGCTTGCTGTTGGCCAGAGAGGGTGTCTGAGTAGATCACTCCATCTACTGTACCATCTTTTGGGTCTGATGACAGAAGATCAGGGAGAGGTTCACTCTCTGCCTCCTGATCCTCATCTGTTACCATCAACAGATTGACATCAGCCCTGTCGTGGAAGAGCTTAAGGCGGTTTACATGGATCACCCTTTTGGGGCTCCTGCTTGTGCCCAGGTCCACCAAGTAGGTGACCTGACTCTTCCTCTCTAGTACTGGGTAAGGGCCACTCCATTTGTCCTGGAGTGCCCTGGGAGCCACAGGCTCCAGAACCCAGACTTTCTGCCCTGGTTGGAACTCAACCAGTGCAGCCTTTTGGTCATACCAAAACTTCTGGAGCTGTTGGCTGGCCTCAAGGTTTTTGGTTGCCTTTTCCATGTACTCTGCCATTCTAGAGCGAAGGCCAAGTACATAGTCCACTATGTCCTGTTTAGGCTCATGGAGAGGTCTCTCCCAGCCTTCTTTAACAAGGGCAAGTGGTCCCCTTACAGGATGACCAAACAGAAGTTCGAAGGGTGAGAACCCTACCCCCTTCTGTGGTACCTCCCTGTAAGCGAAAAGCAGACATGGCAGGAGGACATCCCATCTCCTTTTGAGTTTTTCTGGGAGCCCCATGATCATGCCCTTTAATGTCTTGTTGAATCTCTCAACCAAGCCATTAGTTTGTGGATGGTATGGTGTAGTGAATTTATAAGTCACTCCACACTCATTCCACATGTGCTTTAGGTATGCTGACATGAAGTTGGTACCTCGGTCAGACACCACCTCCTTAGGGAAACCCACTCTGGTAAAGATACCAATGAGGGCCTTGGCTACTGCAGGGGCAGTAGTTGACCTAAGGGGAATAGCTTCAGGATACCTGGTAGCATGATCCACTACTACCAGGATATACATATTTCCTGAGGCTGTGGGAGGTTCCAGTGGACCAACTATGTCCACACCCACTCTTTCAAAGGGCACCCCCACCACTGGAAGTGGAATGAGGGGGGCCTTTGGATGCCCACCTGTCTTACCACTGGCTTGACAGGTGGGGCAGGAGAGGCAAAACTCCTTAACCATGCTGGACATATTGGGCCAGTAGAAGTGGTTGACTAACCTCTCCCACGTCTTGGTTTGTCCCAAATGTCCAGCAAGGGGAATGTCATGGGCCAATGTTAGGATGAACTCTCTGAACAGCTGAGGCACTACCACTCTCCTAGTGGCACCAGGTTTGGGGTCTCTGGCCTCAGTGTACAGGAGCCCATCTTCCCAATAGACCCTATGTGTTCCATTTTTCTTGCCTTTGGACTCTTCAGCAGCTTGCTGCCTAAGGCCTTCAAGAGAGGGACAGGTTTCTTGTCCCTTACACAGCTCTTCCCTTGAGGGTCCCCCTGGGCCTAAGAGCTCAACCTGATAAGGTTCAAGTTCCAAAGGCTCAGTTCCCTCAGAGGGCAGAACTTCTTCCTGAGAAGAGAGGTTCCCTTTCTTTTGCTGTGTTGCAGTTGGTTTCCCAACTGACTTTCCTGTTCTCTTGGTAGGCTGGGCCATTTTTCCAGACTCCAGCTCTACTTTTTCACCCTGTGCCTTGCATTGTGCTCTCGTTTTCACACACACCAGTTCAGGGATACCCAGCATGGCTGCATGGGTTTTTAGCTCTACCTCAGCCCATGCTGAGGACTCCAGGTCATTTCCAAGCAGACAGTCCACTGGGATATTTGAGGAGACCACCACCTGTTTCAGGCCATTGACCCCTCCCCATTCTAAAGTAACCATTGCCATGGGATGTACTTTTCTCTGATTGTCAGCGTTGGTGACTGTGTAAGTTTTTCCAGTCAGGTATTGGCCAGGGGAAACCAGTTTCTCTGTCACCATGGTGACACTGGCACCTGTATCCCTCAGGCCCTCTATTCTAGCCCCATTAATTAAGAGTTGCTGTCTGTATTTTTGCATGTTAGGCGGCCAGACAGCTAGTGTGGCTAAATCCACCCCACCCTCAGAAACTAGAGTAGCTTCAGTGTGGACCCTGATTTGCTCTGGGCACACTGTTGATCCCACTTGGAGACTAGCCATACCAGTGTTACCTGGATGGGAGTTTGGAGTGGAACCTTTCTTGGGACAGGCCTTGTCTCCAGTTTGGTGTCCATGCTGTTTACAGCTATGACACCAGGCCTTTTTGGGATCAAAGTTTTTACCCTTGTACCCATTGTTTTGTGAAGAGGCTCTGGGCCCACCCTCCTGTGCAGGTTTTTGGGGGCCTGTAGAAGACTCTTTACTATTTTTAGTTTTGGTTGTCTCATCACCCTTCTGCTGGGGAGTCTTTGTGACCCCCTTCTTTTGGTCACCCCCTGTTGAAGTCTTGGACACCCTTGTCTTGACCCAATGGTCCGCCTTCTTTCCCAATTCTTGGGGAGAAATTGGTCCTAGGTCTACCAGATGCTGATGCAGTTTATCATTGAAACAATTACTTAACAGGTGTTCTTTCACAAATAAATTGTACAGCCCATCATAATTACTTACACCACTGCCTTGAATCCAACCATCTAGTGTTTTCACTGAGTAGTCAACAAAGTCAACCCAGGTCTGGCTCGAGGATTTTTGAGCCCCCCTGAACCTAATCCTGTACTCCTCAGTGGAGAATCCAAAGCCCTCAATCAGGGTACCCTTCATGAGGTCATAAGATTCTGCATCTTGTCCAGAGAGTGTGAGGAGTCTATCCCTACACTTTCCTGTGAACATTTCCCAAAGGAGAGCACCCCAGTGAGATCTGTTCACTTTTCTGGTTACACAAGCCCTCTCAAAAGCTGTGAACCATTTGGTGATGTCATCACCATCTTCATATTTAGTTACAATCCCTTTAGGGATTTTCAACATGTCAGGAGAATCTCTGACCCTATTTATGTTGCTGCCACCATTGATGGGTCCTAGGCCCATCTCTTGTCTTTCCCTCTCTATGGCTAGGATCTGTCTTTCCAAAGCCAATCTTTTGGCCATCCTGGCTAACTGGATGTCCTCTTCACTGGAGTTATCCTCAGTGATTTCAGAGTTGTTGGTCCCTCCTGTGAGGGAACCAGCATCTCTGACTATTATTTGTGGAGTCAGGGCTTGAGAAGCCCTGCTCTCCCTAAGTAGGACTGGAGGGGGGGAATTTCCCTCCAAGTCACTATCTTCATCCTCTGAGTTGCCATCCTCAGCGGGGTTGGCCTTTTCAAACTCTGCCAAAAGCTCCTGGAGCTGTACTTTGGTAGGTTTGGGGCCCATTGCTATTTTCTTTAGTTTACAGAGTGACCTTAGCTCTCTCATCTGTAGATGGAGGTAAGGTGTGGTGTCGAGTTCCACCACATTCACATCTGTGCTAGACATTATGCTTCTAAAAGTTGGAATACTTTTTAAGAAACTAAAACTGGTTCTAGAATCTAATTCAAACTTTTAACAAACTTTTAAACTCTAAAAGAAATGCTAAACAGGATCTAACACAAGGCCCTAGCAGGTCTTTTAAGAATTTAGAAAACTTTTCAAATTGCAAAAATCAATTTCTAATGACAATTTTGGAATTTGTCGTGTGATCAGGTATTGGCTGAGTAGTCCAGCAAATGCAAAGTCTTGTACCCCACCGCTGATCCACCAATGTAGGAAGTTGGCTCTGTATGTGCTATTTCAAAGTAAGGAATAGCATGCACAGAGTCCAAGGGTTCCCCTTAGAGGTAAAATAGTGGTAAAAATAGATAATACTAATGCTCTATTTTGTGGTAGTGTGGTCGAGCAGTAGGCTTATCCAAGGAGTAGTGTTAAGCATTTGTTGTACATACACATAGACAATAAATGAGGTACACACACTCAGAGACAAATCCAGCCAATAGGTTTTTATATAGAAAAATATCTTTTCTTAGTTTATTTTAAGAACCACAGGTTCAAATTCTACATGTAATAGCTCCTTCGAAAGGTATTGCAGGTAAGTACTTTAGGAACTTCAAATCATAAAAATTGCATGTATACTTTTCAAGTTATTGACAAATAGCTGTTTTAAAAGTGGACACTTAGTGCAATTTTCACAGTTCCTAGGGGAGGTAAGTATTTGTTAGGTTAACCAGGTAAGTAAGACACTTACAGGGCTTAGTTCTTGGTCCAAGGTAGCCCACCGTTGGGGGTTCAGAGCAACCCCAAAGTCACCACACCAGCAGCTCAGGGCCGGTCAGGTGCAGAGTTCAAAGTGGTGCCCAAAACACATAGGCTAGAATGGAGAGAAGGGGGTGCCCCGGTTCCGGTCTGCTTGCAGGTAAGTACCCGCGTCTTCGGAGGGCAGACCAGGGGGGTTTTGTAGGGCACCGGGGGGGACACAAGTCCACACAGAAATTTCACCCTCAGCGGCGCGGGGGCGGCCGGGTGCAGTGTAGAAACAAGCGTCGGGTTCGCAATGTTAGTCTATGAGAGATCTCGGGATCTCTTCAGCGCTGCAGGCAGGCAAGGGGGGGGTTCCTCGGGGAAACCTCCACTTGGGCAAGGGAGAGGGACTCCTGGGGGTCACTCCTCCAGTGAAAGTCCGGTCCTTCAGGTCCTGGGGGCTGCGGGTGCAGGGTCTCTCCCAGGTGTCGGGACTTAGGTTTCAGAGAGTCGCGGTCAGGGGAAGCCTCGGGATTCCCTCTGCAGGCGGCGCTGTGGGGGCTCAGGGGGGACAGGGTTTGGTACTCACAGTATCAGAGTAGTCCTGGGGTCCCTCCTGAGGTGTCGGATCTCCACCAGCCGAGTCGGGGTCGCCGGGTGCAGTGTTGCAAGTCTCCCGCTTCTTGCGGGGAGCTTGCAGGGATCTTTAAAGTTGCTGGAAACAAAGTTGCAGCTTTTCTTGGAGCAGGTCCGCTGTCCTCGGGAGTTTCTTGTCTTTTCGAAGCAGGGGCAGTCCTCAGAGGATGTCGAGGTCGCTGGTCCCTTCGGAAGGCGTCGCTGGAGCAGGATCTTTGGAAGGCAGGAGACAGGCCGGTGAGTTTCTGGAGCCAAGGCAGTTGTCGTCTTCTGGTCTTCCGCTGCAGGGGTTTTCAGCTGGGCAGTCCTTCTTCTTGTTGCAGGAATCTAATTTTCTAGGGTTCAGGGTAGCCCTTAAATACTAAATTTAAGGGCGTGTTTAGGTCTGGGGGGTTAGTAGCCAATGGCTACTAGCCCTGAGGGTGGGTACACCCTCTTTGTGCCTCCTCCCAAGGGGAGGGGGTCACAATCCTAACCCTATTGGGGGAATCCTCCATCTGCAAGATGGAGGATTTCTAAAAGTTAGAGTCACCTCAGCTCAGGACACCTTAGGGGCTGTCCTGACTGGCCAGTGACTCCTCCTTGTTATTCTCATTATTTTCTCCGGCCTTGCCGCCAAAAGTGGGGCCTGGCCGGAGGGGGCGGGCAACTCCACTAGCTGGAGGGTCCTGCTGGGTTGGCACAAAGGAGGTGAGCCTTTGAGGCTCACCGCCAGGTGTGACAATTCCTGCCTGGGAGAGGTGTTAGCATCTCCACCCAGTGCAGGCTTTGTTACTGGCCTCAGAGTGACAAAGGCACTCTCCCCATGGGGCCAGCAACATGTCTCGGTTTGGGGCAGGCTGCTAAAACTAGTCAGCCTACACAGATAGTCGGTTAAGTTTCAGGGGGCACCTCTAAGGTGCCCTCTGTGGTGTATTTTACAATAAAATGTACACTGGCATCAGTGTGCATTTATTGTGCTGAGAAGTTTGATACCAAACTTCCCAGTTTTCAGTGTAGCCATTATGGTGCTGTGGAGTTCGTGTTTGACAGACTCCCAGACCATATACTCTTATGGCTACCCTGCACTTACAATGTCTAAGGTTTTGTTTAGACACTGTAGGGGTACCATGCTCATGCACTGGTACCCTCACCTATGGTATAGTGCACCCTGCCTTAGGGCTGTAAGGCCTGCTAGAGGGGTGTCTTACCTATACTGCATAGGCAGTGAGAGGCTGGCATGGCACCCTGAGGGGAGTGCCATGTCGACTTACTCGTTTTGTCCTCACTAGCACACACAAGCTGGTAAGCAGTGTGTCTGTGCTGAGTGAGAGGTCTCCAGGGTGGCATAAGACATGCTGCAGCCCTTAGAGACCTTCCTTGGCATCAGGGCCCTTGGTACTAGAAGTACCAGTTACAAGGGACTTATCTGGATGCCAGGGTCTGCCAATTGTGGATACAAAAGTACAGGTTAGGGAAAGAACACTGGTGCTGGGGCCTGGTTAGCAGGCCTCAGCACACTTTCAATTGTAAACATAGCATCAGCAAAGGCAAATAGTCAGGGAGCAACCATGCCAAGGAGGCATTTCCTTACAACAACCATGTATTAAAACCCTCAAAAACAGTGACAGTGACACAAAACAACGCTTGCTAGGCTTCAAAACATACATTTATGAGAGAACATTACAAGCAGCGGGTGCTTTAGGCCCTCCCGGAGTAAAGTTGAGAGATTGGAATACCATGAACACCCAGAAGGTTCCGATGCCGGGGGTGTAGTAGGTGAAGCGCCAGGGACACAGCTAGCAAATACAACAGTGACTGTTCAAATAGGCAGCCTCCCTAAAAACAAATGGGCCTGTAGAAACAAAAATGGGCTAATAGCGCTAGGCGGCAAAGACGTTTAATAAGTAAATTAAAGAAAGCTAGAATATGTGCTACAAGGCGGTTAAAAAATACACCACTGCAGACCCTTAGTCATCCACCCCAAAATGATTCCCCTGAGAGTGAACCGTCCAACACCAATCCTCAAGCTGAGGATTCAGAACCAGTGTTTTTAGAAAGTGGTAGAAGGTACAGTCGTGCTGTAGAGCGGTTTAGTGCTACAGATCATTACAAAGAATTCAGGTTTGTTAACTAGCATAGCGGGGTTACTGATGGATCGCACCACCCCGATGCTCATATGCCTAGAGCAGCTGAAGCCCACACGGCGCTTGAAATACTGCACAACAGAATGGTAGGGTTTGGGGACCTGGGACTTATTGAGAACTATTTTGCTGTTACAGTAAAAGTTCTTTACCACAGCAGCTCTTGAAAGTACTTCACAACCGGGGAGCGTCCGAAAAACAAGACTGTTTATGTTTTCTATCATGAAAATCACTTTTATGGCATCATGAACATGAAGGGTTTTCTAGGAGCCAAGTGCATGTGCCTCCATTACGACCATATCTACAACACTCAGTCAACTCACCAGTGTGAAATGCACTGGAAAATGTGTCAGAGGGACGCATGCACTGTAGTCGCCGAGCAGAAGGTGCAGTGTCGCAAATGTAATCTGTTTTGTCGCTCTCAAAACTGCTTGAGCATACACAATAGTTTTGTTCAGTGCCGCTTTCAAACAGACTGTAGGGGATGTAGGCGTTAGTAGCTGATGATCATATATGCAAAGGCTTGAAATGTCCCAGGTGTAAGATGTTTTTTCAGATGGGGATAGAACATGAATGTTACATTGTTAATGGCGGCCCCAGACTAAAACGGAAGACTACATAATGTTTGATATACAGGTGTACACCAACCTAACTATATTTATGTTGATCATCTGACTTCAGATGACAACTGGGAGTCTGAAGGTCTTTTGTGCATGGACGATTTCCTCAGCACTTTTATTCAGCCAAAATTCAAAGGGTGTGCTATCATGGCTCATAACTCTAAAGCGTATGACTCGTTCTTTATGTTGCAAAACATGATTTGTGAAAAGATGCAGTAGAACTTATCACCCAGGGCTCAAAACTGATGTCAACGGCTGTGCCTTTACAAATAAGGTTCATCGATATCCTGAATTTTCTGCCTATGAAATTGAGAAAATGGCCAAAAGCCTTTGGCTTTCCAGGGTGTTAAGGTTATTTCCCCCATTTTTTCTACACCTGGGCGAATCAGAATTATGAGGGCCCCATGCCTCCGCCCGACAGCTACGGTGTTGCGTATATGATGCCTGCTGAGAAAGAGAGGTTTCTACAGTGGTATTGTGAAAACCGTGAAAACAAGTTTAATATTCAAACCGAGTTGAAAGCTTACTGCCAGGCTGATAAAATGATCTTGCAAAAAGCCTGCAATCTGTTCAGAGACGTGGTGGAGATGACTAAACAGGTAAAGGTTTTGAAGCCCAACACACCCAAGATGACAATATCCACGGAATACATAGACACTTTCCAAAATATTACCCTGGCTTCCATGTGTACTGTATGTACATCTACAAACACATGTTTTTGAAAGCCAAGAGCATAGCTCTAGTACCACCAGGCCTCTATAACAGTAAACAGAAGCATTATTCAATCCCCTCTATCCAATGGCTCATGCACATCTCTGACAAGGAAAACATCTTCATTCAGCACGCCTTACAGGGTTGAGAATACTGATTGGGGCCTTATCATCTAGACGGCTACGCTGTAATTAACGGGGTGCCAACGGCCTTAGAATACAATGGGTGTTTTTACCACAGTTGTCCTCATTATTACAAACCCCATGAGTTTATCAGACTGGTGGGTACCAAGTTTGAACACTTACACCGGCGTACTCTGGTGAAGGCCCAATATGTTGAAAACTGCAGCTTTGTTATGAGAACCCTTTGGAAGCATGAGTGGTTAGATATGCTAACATGAGATGCAGAACTCGTGTCTTTCATTAAGAGTCACCAGTTACCTGAATCTTTGGACGCATTATATAGGGGGCGTACAAACGCTATACAGTCATACAGGGCTGAGGGTGAGAAAATACACTATTACGACGTCACAAATCTGTATCCGTTTGTGAACAAATAGAAGTTATAATCCGTGGGCCACCCCTCCATTATATATAGGGACTTTAAGCCCATAGGAGAATACTTTGGGGTCATTAAATGCCAAATCTATTTGCATCGGCGGCTTTACTTCCCAGTGCTACTGTACAGAGTCGATAGTAAGCTAATGTTCCCACTATGTCGAACATGCACTGAAAGTAAAGACACTAGCGAGTGCAGACACAGTGATGAGCAAAGGATGCTGGTCGGTACCATGTGTAGCATTTTGGTACAAGTGGCCCTAGAGAAAGCATACAGACTTGGTAAAATAGAGGAAATATGGCACTTTGAAAGGACTCTTTTCTGACTGTATCAACTTATTTCTGAGAGACAGGCAGGAGGCTTTGGGGGTTCCAGTGTTGTGTAGCCATTTTATTTTAGCTATCGTTTTATACATGTTATTTTAGCACTCTAGACCTGCTGCTGTGTACTTTAACCTAGATATATTTTATTTAGCTTTGTTATATTATTTTAACATTAGCCACGTTTGTGGTCTTGTTTTAATTTCTCTATCTAGCTGTTATTCGTCTAGGTCAGCACTGTGTTTTTAAACAAGACATTTCTTTCACTCTGCACTTTTCTCAAGGCTGCAGTAAGATAGGTCGCAGGCAAAAGTGGTACGCTTTGTCTCCAGTGTTCACAGAAACATACATACTCTTACATGGGGATCCTTTCTTGGAAAATCAGATGTTTTAATATAGAAACACTACTTTGACCCATGTATGTTAGAGGGAGATTTCAGCCAGTTGACCACGACTGTATGCGGATTGCCGACCGCTTCGCTACAGCTGCTTATGTAGACTACAGGCAACTTGCTCAGGTATGAGGGATGATGTCTTCCCAGGAGGAACCTGAAAGGCAGAATTAGAGCTTAACATGCTATGTTCTAACATAGCTTAGGTAGGAAATATCCCTCCAAACCATAGTGACAATATGGTAGCGTTATTCTTGTGTTTTACTCTCCTTGTCACAATTTTAATCTTATTGTGCTTCATCGTCCTAGTTATTGCAATACATGCTTTATTATCTAAGATGCAGTTACTTCGATAAAACCTTATTGAACTTTACTCTGCCTCTGATTCTCCTTGCATGTGTGAGACTAATGTACCCGAGAGAAACGGATGAGATCTGAGTGACCACGATTCCCCTGAGGAGTCATGTGTGTCATGTGCCCGGTTGCCCCAATCATCCCTGCTCTTGGGTGGAGATGAGGCACTGCTAGTTAGCTGGAACAAACCTGGATTAGGCAGACAGGTGTCACATGGTGCTGGATCAGTCTCAGTCCCCCACAGTACAGGTGATTCTGCCGACTGAATCCAGTAGTCTCATTAGGGTAATGAAGAACCTATGCAACACCAGAATGGTGTGTTAATGAGACCTCTAAGCAAAAGTACATCGATGATGACTACGCTTACGAAGGAATAAGATTGAGACCCAAGTTCATCAAGGTCAGCCCAGCCACCAAGCGGCAGTTAGCCAAGCTCTGCCTACACTCCTTATGGGGAAAATTCGTACAAACTTGTCAAACATGACCATAATAATAGATCCTGATGAGTTGTTTTTAAGTACCTTTTTGCCCTGTTCAATGAGGTGTAGAAAAGTGCCCTGTTTCCTGACATGCTTACCCCCATTTTCTGCCTGTTGTCCGTGTGTTTGGCTGTGCTCACTGGGATCCTGCTAACCAGGACCCCAGTGATTATGCTTTCTCCCTTCTAACTTGGTAACTGTACCTTTTTCTTCCTGCAATTGTCATACTGGTCCATGTAAGTCCCTAGTATATAGTACCTAGGTACCCAAGGCATTGGTGTTCCAGGGAAACCCTATGGGCTGCGGCAGTTATTCTGCCACCCATAGGGAGCCCAATGCAAAGGGTTCTGCATGCACCCATTTTCACTACAGGTCACTGCACCAGGTCACTATAAGTCACCCCTAAGGCAGGCCCTCTCAGCCCAGAGAGCAGGGTGCAGGTACCTGTGTCTGAGGGTGCCCCTGTACTAACAGAGGTGCCCCCACAAACTCCAGACCCATTTTCCTGGACTTTGTGAGTGCGGGACGCCATTTTACCCTTGTACTGGACATAGGTCACTACCTATGTCCAGCTACATAATGGTAACTCTAAACCTGATCATGTTTGGTATCAAACATGTTGGAATCATGCCCCAATACTGTTGCAAGTATTGGAGGTATGATTCATGCACTATGGGGGCTTTTTAGAGGACCCCTAGCATTGCTACCACCTGTTTTACAAGGTTTTCCGGGCATCCACTGAGGGCGGCATGTCTTCAGACTGCACTATCAATCAATCAAAATAAATTGTAGAGCGCGCTACTCACCCGTGAGGGTCTCAGGCGCTTGGGGGGGGGGGCTCAAGGGGAGGGGGGGAAATTTGGGGGAGCAGGGAGGGTCACTGATCGAACAACCATGTCTTGAGGTTCTTTCTGAAGAGCAGGAGGTCTTTGGTTTTGCGAAGGTTGGTGGGGAGGGAATTCCAGATTTTGGGGGTGAGGTAGGAGAAGGACCTGCCTCCTGTGGTGGTGCGTTGGATGCGGGGGACTGTGGCAAGGGCGAGGTCGGCTGATCGGAGGTTGCGTGTGGGAGTGTGGAAGTTCACTCTTTCGTTGAGGTAGGTTGGGCCGGTGTTGTGGAGGGATTTGTGTGCGTGGATGAGGATCTTGAATATGATTTTCTTGTCTATGGGGAGCCAGTGAAGGGATTTGAGGTGTGGTGAGATTCGTTGGTGGCGGGGGAGGCCAAGGACGAGGCGTGCAGCTGTGTTCTGAATTCTCTGGAGTTTGCGTTTGAGTTTGAGTGTGGTGCCGGCGTAGAGGGCGTTCCCGTAGTCCAGTCTGCTGCTGATGAGTGTGTGGGTGATTGTCTTCCTGGTCTCTGGGGGAATCCATTTGAAGGATTTTTTTTTTTAGAGTGTGGAGTGTGTGGAAGCAGGAGGAGGTTAGAGCATTGATTTGCTGTGTCATGGAGAGGGAGGGGTCCAGGATGATGCCGAGGTTGCGTGCGTGGTTTGCAGGGGTGGGTGCGGGACCTAGGGCGGTGGGCCACCAGGAGTCATCCCAGGTGGTTTTGTTGGGGCCGAAGATGGTGATCTCGGTTTTGTTGGAGTTTTGTTGGAGTTGAGCTTGAGGTGGTTAGTTGTCATCCAGAAGAAAGAAGGAATATCCCTTGGAGTGAAAGAGTCACTCTCCTGCATCTGCAGGCACCTACTGCAACAACGACCGGCTGCGTGGATCTCCCCTCATCTTGAGCTGCCCGGATCCTGCATCACGGGTGGTGGTCCAGAGTAGTCCTCTTGGTCCTCTCTGCCAGCTGTCCAACTTTGGTGGAGGTAAGCCCTTGCCATCCCATGCAGGACAGAACCCATGTGCACCATGTTTCTTGCAGCTGCCAAGGCCTGTTTCGTCTCCTTCAAGGGATCTTCAGGCGACGTATAACTCCAGTCCCCAGCACTCCTTCCTGCGGTGCACAGCCCTCTGTGTGGTTCTCCTGCGGCATGGAATGTAGTGCTGCATGGGCTCCTTCTGCAACTTCTGTGTCCCTGTCCTGTGGGACTCCATTGGGTGCTGCCTCTGCTCCAGTGGATTCTCTGTGTTGCAGAGGGTCTCCTGTGACTCCCCCTCCTAGGCTGAGTTCTCCTGGGCCTTGTTGGTCCTCGGCAGCACCACTTTTCCACTAACTGCGAGCTTGCCTATGCCAAGGCTTGCTGGTGGAATTCATGCGACACCCGTCTGCAATCTTCACTCCAGCGTGAGACTTCTTCTGCATCCATCAGGAACTCTTCTCCGGCTCCACAGCTGCAGTGCTGACCTGTTCTTCACCGTCGACCAAATCCTACAAGTACATCTGGGTGGATAGTAGCTCCTTCTCCTCCTGGACTCCACTGTGACTTTTGGACCTGGTCCCCTCTCTCCACAGGACTTCTTCTCCAGGAATCCACCACTGTTTTCTTGCAGTCTTGTCTGGGTGTCTTCTTTTCTTCTTTTCCTTCCTTTTGGGTGGTTTTGGGAACTTCCAGTGATTTACTCCTGCTTTCCTGGTTACTGGGAGGTACTATTACTTACCTCTGTGGTTTTCTAGTACTCTCGGCTCCCCCCTACACATTCCAGTTACCTAGGTGGGGGTCCTGTATTTGCATTCCATTTTTTTTTAGTGTATGGTTTGGGCTCCCCCTAGTGTCACTTTTAGTTATTGCTATTTGCACTGTTTTCTAACCTTTTCTATGCCTATTATTGTTTATAAGTGTATATATTTAGTGTATTACTTACCTCCTATTGGAGGATTGCCCTTGTAGTATTTTGTGGTCTTGTGTTCCAAAAAAAAGGTACCTTTATTTTTGTACTGAGTGTTTTCTTTCATGTGTGGAAGTGCTATGTGACTACAGTGGTATTGCATGAGCTTTGGATGTCTCTTAGGTAAGCCTTGTCTGCTCATCCATAGCTACCTCTAGAGAGGCTGGCTTTTAGACACTGCCTACACTTCACTAAGAGGGGATACCTGAACCTGTTAATAGGTGTAAGTACCATAGGTACCCACCACACACCGGGCCAGCTTCCTACATAAGGTGTCCAGTTGCAAATATATATATGAAGAGACAGCCGACCTGTGTTGGAAATACACAAAAGAGTACCCCACAATGTGTAACAATATAAACATCTTCATTGCCTGTTTCACAATGGCTCACACATGTTTAGGGCTTTACAGGGTGTTGGATATGCTTCTGGACAGGTGTTTGTATCACAATACCCACTCTGTTATTTTTGTGAGTAAGGGAGGGGGATGAAGACCCTCCACTAGGTGATTATCTAGGAGATTTGACCAGCGAACTAGAAAAGGACGAGTACATAGTGGAGTTCACCTCATCAGGACCAAAAACCTGTTCTTACAAAACATCAGACAATGCAGTGTGTATGAAATTCAAAGCCATTACCATATATGTTAACAATATCATCAAAATCAATTTTGACAGTATAAAGGAGCTGGTGAATGACTATGCTATATCGAACGGTTGAGAAAATAATAAAACAGTTGTTGTACAGCAGCCTAGCATTGTGCGGTCCAAAAAACGGTGGGAAAGTACAACCCAACCGCTTCAGAAAAACTTACGTGTAGTGTTTGATAAAAGGATCCTGACTGAGGACTACAAAACCCTACAGCACCGTTTTTAAAGGTGCATTAGAGTCTCGAATCCCCACGAATATGGACACCAGATTGCCATATCTGTTCTCCTGTGGTTTAGCAGGTCCCTCAAATTGCGGTAAAATTTATTTTATAAAGAAGCCTTCAGAAAATGCTCCCGGTGTTTTATCCAAAACCCCAAACAACATTGATTGGCTTTATTCATACTGGCAAGACCTTTATACCTAACTATCCCGAAGGTTCCCCCCCATCAAACTTATAGAATGCATTCTTAGTAATCTCAACGACTACGCGGTGTTATTTACAGACCTTGTTAATATGGTCATTATAGAAAATCTTATGCACGAGGATGGGGATCATCCTGAGATTGAAAAAGCTTTTACACAATATTCACACCTCCACAATCTAAGCATATGCTACATTGTGCAGAACTTTTGTTACAAG
Source organism: Pleurodeles waltl (assembly GCF_031143425.1). Taxonomy (NCBI): domain Eukaryota; kingdom Metazoa; phylum Chordata; class Amphibia; order Caudata; family Salamandridae; genus Pleurodeles; species Pleurodeles waltl. The sequence continues at coordinate 134,468,742 of NC_090445.1, read as the reverse complement.
GGTAAGAGCCGTCGTTCTATAGCTCTCAATGCCTCATAGTTTGTTTTATTTAAAAAACCCTGTGACAAATGGCAAATATCTATCATTGCTAAGCAGATGTACCCCAGAAACACCCAGTTTTTCTCAGAAGCCTTTAATGATGCTCTAGGAGGCTGGCCTGGTGAGCACCTATGGTGTTATCACTAGGTACAGGTATTCCCTATTAGTGAGGTGTAGACAGTGTCCTGGAAGCCAGGGTTATCTAGAGGTAGCTGTGGATTAGCAGCCAAGATTTATCCAGGAGACATGCAAAGCTTAGGCAATACCACTAGTCACACAGCACTTACACACATGAAAGAACCACACTGTTACAAAAATAAATGTACTTTATTATAGTAACACAAATACTAAAATACTGGATAGGCAATACTCCAACAGGAAGTAAGTAAACACACTATTATGTACACATTAGAAGTCAGTGATTAGCATAGAAAGCAATAGCAAATAGTAAAAACAATAGCAAATAGTGAAGGCCCTAGTGGGAGACCAAACTATATACTAAGTAAGTGGAATGTGAAAGGCAGCCCCCCACCCAAGGAAGTGGAATTAGTAGAGGGGAGCTGGAGGGACTAAGACCCCCAAAAGGTAAGTACCAGGGTGCCCCCCCAGCAACCAGGAGAGAAGAGGTAAGTACCTGATTTTTCCTAAAACTCACAGAACTGTGGAAAAAGGACTGTGCAAGACCCAGACAAGCCTGGAAGAAACCAAAGGTGGATCCTGACAGAAGAGGACCTGCAAAAGAAGGAGACCAAGTCCAATTTGAGTTGGAGTATCTGGCTGTGGCACAGGAGCAGAAGAGGAGTTCCAGAAGTGATGCCCCATGTCGGCGGTCGTGATGCAGTCAGTCAGTGGTTTTGGAAAACCACCAACAAGCCTTGGCAAATGCAAGGGTCAGAGAAGAGGATTTTGCAAGACTGAAAAGGACCAGCAAGGCCCAGGGCCCTCGACCCAAGGAGGGGAGTCCGAGGTGACACTCAGCAGCTGGGAGAGTCACAAGAAGAGGAGGCACCCCCACTGGCGACCCACGGGTAGCAGGCATAGGAGTCACAGTGAGGCATACTCAGCACACCTGGAGAGGAGTCTCAAGTAGCTGGAGCAGCAAGCAGGAGAATGTGCTTTGCAGGAGGGAGTGCTGGGGGCCAGGGCTACACGGAGCCTGAAGATCCCTTGGAGGAGGAACAAACAAGGCTTGGTAGCTGCAAGAGTTGGGGTGCATAGGGGTCCTGTCCTGCAAGGAGAGGCAAGGGCTTACCGTCTCCTAGGTTGGATAGCTGGTAGAAAGGACCAAGGAGACCACTCCAGACCACCATCTGTGATGCAGGATCCACGCAGCTGCGGAGGAGAGAAGTTCCACGCAGCTGGTCATCATTGCAGTTGGTGCCTGCGGATGCAGGGGAGTGACTCCTTCACTCCAAGGGAGATTCCTTCTTGTTTCTTGTGCAGGCTGAAGACTCGTCACCCTCGGAGGATGCACAGCCAGGGAAATGTTGCAGTTGCTGGAAGGAGCCGGAGAAACAATTTTGCAGAGTGGAGTCGTCACTGGAGTTGCACATTGTCGGTTCCTGGAGGGCCCAGTTGCAGTCTCAGTGGCCAGCAGATGAAGTAAATGATGCAGAGGAGTCCTGCTGGAATCTTGCATTTTGATTCTGAGGAGCCACCCAAGAGGGAGACCCTAAATAGCCCGAGGGGGGTGATTGGTCACCTAGTAAGCTGACCACCTATCTGGAGGGGGCTGTGGGCACCACCGTTGGGGTGGTGATGGACACGGGAGTGGTCACTCCCATTGTCCAGTTTTGCTCCAGAGCAGGGACCAGGGGGCCCCTGGACTGGTGCAAACTGGTTTATGTAAGGAGGGCACAAAATGTGCCCTTCAGAGCATACCAGTGGCTTGATGAGACTACTCCTCTCCCAAGCCATGTACCACGTATTTCCAAAGGAAGGGGATGTTGCCTCCCTCTCCCAAAATGAATCTTTTTTTGTGCCTCCCTCTGCTCGAGCTGGTCAAGCAGCAGGAGGGCAGAAATCTGTCTGGAGGGTGGCAGCAGTGTGAGCTGCCTGGAAAACCCTGAAAGACTGGTTGGAGCAATGCCGGGGGTCCTCTAAGGAGCCCCCAGAGTGCATGAAATCATCATACAACCAATACTGGCAACAGTATTGGGGTATGATTCTGACATGTTTGATACCAAACATGCCCAGGTTTGGAGTTACCATTACGTAGCTGGACACAGGTAAGTGACCTGTGTCCAGTACACGGCTAAAATGGCTTCTCAACACTTATGAAGTCCAGAGTAATGGAGCTGGAGTTCATAGGGGCACCTATGCTCATGCAGAGGTGCCCTCACACACAGGTACCTGCACCCTGCCCTCTGGGCTAGGAGGGCCTGCCATAGGGGTGACTTGCAGTGACCTGTAGTAAAAGGGTGCATACACCTTTCCACGCAGGCTGCAATGCCAGGCCTGCAGACACATTTTACATGGGCTCCCATGAATGGCACACTACATGCTGCATCCCATGGCGAACCCCTGGTGCCCCAATGCCCTGGGTGCCTAAGTACCCTATACTAGTGACTTATATGGGGGCACCAGTATGCCAATTGTAGGGTGTACTAAGTCCTAAACAACCACATTTAGAGGGAGAGAGCATAGTCACTAGGGTCCTGGTTAGCAGGATCCCAGTGAACACACTCAACACAACTGACAGCAAGCAAAAAGTGGGGGTAACCATGCTAAAAAAAGAGGGTACTTTCCTGCAGACGCTACCACTTAACCTCTTGGCTACCTGCTGGTAGACTTAAAACCCAATACTGTAGAAGACTACAGACCGATATTTTCCCTCCTGATCTCTCTGTCGCTTACACACCTAAAACCAGACCCAGAGCCTACAAAAAGAACAGTTAAAAAGACTTTTGTAACATTTACACTCAAAACCTTATAATGTAAGGTGTTGACCATGTCTACCTGTGTACACCGTAATTTAGCCCTCCTTAAAATGCTAGTCACAGCTAGCTCCCTCAAAGAAAGTGCATGGCTTCAGACGACTTAGTGACTGCCATTTCAGAAATCGCCCTAACCACCCAAAAATGCAACATACCCATATCAGAGAGCCAGTTCTGCGTGTTTAAGCGCCACCTTCTCAAAAAGCTCAGTAATAAAAGGGCTTTCCTCATTTCTAAGTAGAAACTGCTAAAACAGTCAGGTGGTTTTATAGGTTCGCTACCGGGCACAGCGATATCTTTAATTAAAAGCCATCTAGCAGGGAACTGATGGATTATGCCCAAAAGATGTAATTGGTGTCGCATCAGCAGCTACAGCAGTTGTGACCATCTACGGGCGACGCCTGGGATATACGGAAAAATGAAACACTGTGTTTAGATGCTGAGATTAAAGACATTTTGAACAGTACGGATTTAAAACCTCACGACAAAGCAGGTCTTTACTCAAGAGCTCTACAAAACGTTTTACAATATTACAAGCAATGGCATGATGAAAAAAACAAATTGACGCAATATACCCCAGACTCTGAACTGCCTCCACCAACCCCTGCAAGAACAATAACCACCAACGCCATCACCACACAACCATCCTCAGAAGTCTTTGTTGAAGACAGTTTAAAAAAAAATACGTCAAGGGTACAGAGCGGTGGCTCTAATGTTGCTAAGTAAAATGTCAGCTTCTAAAGACCTGACCTTGTGGAATGAGCGGGGTGAATTCCTCTTCAAAGGTCAACCTGTTGTTGGGTCCCACATGTACGACCTAGTGAAAGGTCTCAAGCACCCCAAACGAGCTGCTTCCAAGAAGAACTCTTCTGCAACATTGTTTCCAGGGCCCCTACCACCAACTGCAACATTTCCACCGGCTGTGCATCCACTGAGGGCGGCATTTCTTCAGACTGCACTATCAATCAATTCAAAAAAATTGTAGAGCGCGCTACTCACCCGTGAGGGTCTCAAGGCGCTTGGGGGGGGGAGAGTCAAGGGCGGGGGGGAAATTTGGGGGAGCAGGGAGGGTCACTGATCGAACAACCATGTCTTGAGGTTCTTTCTGAAGAGCAGGAGGTCTTTGGTTTTGTGAAGGTTGGTGGGGAGGGAGTTCCAGATTTTGGGGGTGAGGTAGGAGAAGGACCTGCCTCCTGTAGTGGTGCGTTGGATGTGGGGGACTGTGCCAAGGGCGAGGTCGGCTGATCGGAGGTTGCGTGTGGGAGTGTGGAAGTTCACTCTTTCGTTGAGGTAGGTTGTGCCGGTGTTGTGGAGGGATTTGTGTGCGTGGATGAGGATCTTGAATGTGATTCTCTTGTCTATGGGGAGCCAGTGAAGGGATTTGAGGTGTGGTGAGATTCGTTGGTGGCGGGGGAGGCCAAGGACGAGGCGTGCGGCTGTGTTCTGAATTCTCTGGAGTTTGCGTTTGAGTGTGGTGCCGGCGTAGAGGGCGTTCTCGTAGTCCAGTCTGCTGCTGATGAGTGTGTGGGTGATTGTCTTCCTGGTCTCTGGGGGAATCCATTTGAAGGATTTTTTTTTTTTAGAGTGTGGAGTGTGTGGAAGCAGGAGGAGGTTAGAGCATTGATTTGCTGTGTCATGGAGAGGGAGGGGTCCAGGATGATGCCGAGGTTGCGTGCGTGGTTTGCAGGGGTGGGTGCGGGACCTAGGGCGGTGGGCCACCAGGAGTCATCCCAGGTGGTTTTGTTGGGGCCGAAGATGGTGATCTCGGTTTTGTTGGAGTTTTATTGGAGTTGAGCTTGAGGTGGTTAGTTGTCATCCAGAAGAAAGAAGGAATATCCCTTGGAGTGAAAGAGTCACTCTCCTGCATCCGCAGGCACCTGCTGCAACAACGACCGGCTGCGTGGATCTCCCCTCATCTTGAGCTGCCCGGATCCTGCATCACGGGTGGTGGTCCAGAGTAGTCCTCTTGGTCCTCTCTGCCAGCTGTCCAACTTTGGTGGAGGTAAGCCCTTGCCATCCCATGCAGGACAGAACCCATGTGCACCATGTCTCTTGTAGCTGCCAAGGCCTGTTTCGTCTCCTTCAAGGGATCTTCAGGCGACGTATAACTCCAGTCCCCAGCACTCCTTCCTGCGGTGCACAGCCCTCTGTGTGGTTCTCCTGCGGCATGGAGTGTAGTGCTGCATGGGCTCCTTCTGCAACTTCTGTGTCCCTGTCCTGTGGGACTCCATTGGGTGCTGTCTCTGCTCCAGTGGATTCTCTGTGTTGCAGAGGGTCTCCTGTGACTCCCCCTCCTAGGCTGAGTTCTCCTGGGCCTTGTTGGTCCTCGGCAGCACCACTTTTCCACTAACTGAGAGCTTGCCTATGCCAAGGCTTGCTGGTGGAATTCATGCGACACCCGTCTGCAATCTTCACTCCAGCGTGAGACTTCTTCTGCATCCATCAGGAACTCTTCTCCGGCTCCACAGCTGCAGTGCTGACCTGTTCTTCACCGTCGACCAAATCCTACAAGTACATCTGGGTGGATAGTAGCTCCTTCTCCTCCTGGACTCCACTGTGACTTTTGGACCTGGTCCCCTCTCTCCACAGGACTTCTTCTCCAGGAATCCACCACTGTTTTCTTGCAGTCTTGTCTGGGTGTCTTCTTTTCTTCTTTTCCTTCCTTTTGGGTGGTTTTGGGAACTTCCAGTGATTTACTCCTGCTTTCCTGGTTACTGGGTGGTACTATTACTTACCTCTGTGGTTTTCTAGTACTCTCGGCTCCCCCCTACACATTCCAGTTACCTAGGTGGGGGTCCTGTATTTGCATTCCATTTTTTTTTAGTGTATGGTTTGGGCTCCCCCTAGTGTCACTTTTAGTTATTGCTATTTGCACTGTTTTCTAACCTTTTCTATGCCTATTATTGTTTATTAGTGTATATATTTAGTGTATTACTTACCTCCTATTGGAGGATTGCCCTTATAGTATTTTGTGGTCTTGTGTTCCAAAACAAAGGTACCTTTATTTTTGTACTGAGTGTTTTCTTTCATGTGTGGAAGTGCTGTGTGACTACAGTGGTATTGCATGAGCTTTGGATGTCTCTTAGGTAAGCCTTGTCTGCTCATCCATAGCTACCTCTAGAGAGCCTGGCTTTTAGACACTGCCTACACTTCACTAAGAGGGGATACCTGAACCTGTTAATAGGTGTAAGTACCATAGGTACCCACCACACACCGGGCCAGCTTCCTACATAAGGTGTCCAGTTGCAAATATATATATTAAGAGACAGCCGATCTGTGTTGGAAATACACAAAAGAGTACCCCACAATGTGTAACAATATAAACATCTTCATTGCCTGTTTCACAATGGCTCACACATGTTTAGGGCTTTACAGGGAGTTGGATATGCTTCTGGACAGGTGTTTGTATCACAATACCCACTCTGTTATTTTTGTGAGTAAGGGAGGGGGATGAAGACCCTCCACTAGGTGATTATCTAGGAGATTTGACCAGCGAACTAGAAAAGGACGAGTACATAGTAGAGTTCACCTCATCAGGACCAAAAACCTGTTCTTACAAAACATCAGACAATGCAGTGTGTATGAAATTCAAAGCCATTACCATATATGTTAACAATATCATCAAAATCAATTTTGACAGTATAAAGGAGCTGGTGAATGACTATGCTATATCGAACGGTTGAGAAAATAATAAAACAGTTGTTGTACAGCAGCCTAGCATTGTGCGGTCCAAAAAACGGTGGGAAAGTACAACCCAACCGCTGCATAAAACCTTACGTGTAGTGTTTGATAAAAGGATCCTGACTGAGGACTACAAAACCCTACAGCACCGTTATTAAAGGTGCATTAGAGTCTCGAATCCCCACGAATATGGACACCAGATTGCCATATCTGTTCTCCTGTGGTTTAGCAGGTCCCTCAAATTGCGGTAAAATTTATTTTATAAAGAAGCTTTCAGAAAATGCTCCCGGTGTTTTATCCAAAACCCAAACAACATTGATTGGCTTTATTCATACTGGCAAGACCTTTATACCTAACTATCCCGAAGGTTCCCCCCCATCAAACTTATAGAATGCATTCTTAGTAATCTCAACGACTACGTGGTGTTATTTACAGACCTTGTTAATATGGTCATTATAGAAAATCTTATGCACGAGGATGGGGATCATCCTGAGATAGAAAAAGCTTTTACACAATATTCACACCTCCACAATCTAAGCATATGCTACATTGTGCAGAACTTTTGTAACAAGGGTAACAGCCGTCGTTCTATAGCTCTCAATGCCTCATAGTTTGTTTTATTTTAAAAACCCTGTGACAAACGGCAAATATCTATCATTGCTAAGCAGATGTACCCCAGAAACACCCAGTTTTTCTCAGAAGCCTTTAATGATGCTCTAGGAGGTTGGCCTGGTGAGCACCTATGGTGTTATCACCAGGTACAGGTATTCCCTATTAGTGAGGTGTAGACAGTGTCCTGGAAGCCAGGGTTATCTAGAGGTAGCTGTGGATTAGCAGCCAAGATTTATCCAGGAGACATGCAAAGCTTAGGCAATACCACTAGTCACACAGCACTTACACACATGAAAGAACCACACTGTTACAAAAATAAATGTACTTTATTATAGTAACACAAATACTAAAATACTGGATAGGCAATACTCCAACAGGAAGTAAGTAAACACACTATTATGTACACATTAGAAGTCAGTGATTAGCATTGAAAGCAATATTAAATAGTAAAAACAATAGCAAATAGTGAAGGCCCTAGTGGGAGACCAAACTATATACTAAGTAAGTGGAATGTGAAAGGCAGCCCCCCACCCAAGGAAGTGGAATTAGTAGAGGGGAGCTGGAGGGACTAAGACCCCCAAAAGGTAAGTACCAGGGTGCCCCCCCAGCAACCAGGAGAGAAGAGGTAAGTACCTGAGTTTTCCTAAAACTCACAGAACTGTGGAAAAAGGACTGTGCAAGACCCAGACAAGCCTGGAAGAAACCAAAGGTGGATCCTGACAGAAGAGGACCTGCAAAAGAAGGAGACCAAGTCCAATTTGAGTTGGAGTATCTGGCTGTGGCACAGGAGCAGAAGAGGAGTTCCAGAAGTGATGCAAGTGATGTTCCATGTCGGCGGTCGTGATGCAGTCAGTCAGTGGTTTTGGAAAACCACCAACAAGCCTTGGCAAATGCAAGGGTCAGAGAAGAGGATTTTGCAAGACTGAAAAGGACCAGCAAGGCCCAGGGCCCTCGACCCAAGGAGGGGAGTCCGAGGTGACACTCAGCAGCTGGGAGAGTCACAAGAAGAGGAGGCACCCCCACTGGCGACCCACGGGTAGCAGGCATAGGAGTCACAGTGAGGCATACTCAGCACACCTGGAGAGGAGTCTCAAGTAGCTGGAGCAGCAAGCAGGAGAATGTGCTTTGCAGGAGGGAGTGCTGGGGGCCAGGGCTACACGGAGCCTGAAGATCCCTTGGAGGAGGAACAAACAAGGCTTGGTAGCTGCAAGAGTTGGGGTGCATAGGGGTCCTGTCCTGCAAGGAGAGGCAAGGGCTTACCGTCTCCTAGGTTGGATAGCTGGTAGAAAGGACCAAGGAGACCACTCCAGACCACCATCTGTGATGCAGGATCCACGCAGCTGCGGAGGAGAGAAGTTCCACGCAGCTGGTCATCATTGCAGTTGGTGCCTGCGGATGCAGGGGAGTGACTCCTTCACTCCAAGGGAGATTCCTTCTTGTTTCTTGTGCAGGCTGAAGACTCGTCACCCTCAGAGGATGCACAGCCAGGGAAATGTTGCAGTTGCTGGAAGGAGCCGGAGAAACAATTTTGCAGAGTGGAGTCGTCACTGGAGTTCCACATTGTCGGTTCCTGGAGGGCCCAGTTGCAGTCTCAGTGGCCAGCAGATGAAGTAAATGATGCAGAGGAGTCCTGCTGGAATCTTGCATTTTGATTCTGAGGAGCCACCCAAGAGGGAGACCCTAAATAGCCCAGGGAGGGTGATTGGTCACCTAGTAAGCTGACCACCTATCTGGAGGGAGCTGAGATGTTACCTGCCTGACCTGGCCACTCAGATGCTCCCAGGGCCCTCAGCCCACCTTGGTGTCAGAATGGCAAAATCAAGTGGGCACCACCGTTGGGGTGGTGATGGACACGGGAGTGGTCACTCCCATTGTCCAGTTTTGCTCCAGAGCAGGGATCATGGGGCCCCTGGACTGGTGCAAACTGGTTTATGTAAGGAGGGCACAAAATGTGCCCTTCAAAGCATACCAGTGGCTTGATGAGACTACTCCTCTCCCAAGCCATGTACCACGTATTTCCAAAGGAAGGGGATGTTGCCTCCCTCTCCCAAAAGGAATCCTTTTTTGTGCCTCCCTCTGCTCGAGCTGGTCAAGCAGCAGGAGGGCAGAAACCTGTCTGGAGGGTGGCAGCAGTGTGAGCTGCCTGGAAAACCCTGAAAGACTGGTAGGAGCAATGCCGGGGGTCCTCTAAGGAGCCCCCAGAGTGCATGAAATCATCATACAACCAATACTGGCAACAGTATTGGGGTATGATTCTGACATGTTTGATACCAAACATGCCCAGGTTTGGAGTTACCATTACGTAGCTGGACACAGGTAAGTGACCTGTGTCCAGTACACGGCTAACATGGCTTCTCAACACTTATGAAGTCCAGAGTAATGGAGCTGGAGTTCATAGGGGCACCTATGCTCATGCAGAGGTGCCCTCACACACAGGTACCTGCACCCTGCCCTCTGGGCTAGGAGGGCCTGCCATAGGGGTGACTTGCAGTGACCTGTAGTAAAAGGGTGCATACACCTTTCCACGCAGGCTGCAATGCCAGGCCTGCAGACACATTTTACATGGGCTCCCATGAATGGCACACTACATGCTGCATCCCATGGTGAACCCCTGGTGCCCCAATGCCCTGGGTGCCTAAGTACCCTATACTAGTGACTTATATGGGGGCACCAGTATGCCAATTGTAGGGTGTACTAAGTCCTAAACAACCACATTTAGAGGGAGAGAGCATAATCACTAGGGTCCTGGTTAGCAGGATCCCAGTGAACACACTCAACACAACTGACAGCAAGCAAAAAGTGAGGGTAACCATGCCAAAAAAAAGAGGGTACTTTCCTGCAGACGCTACCACTTAACCTCTTGGCTACCTGCTGGTAGACTTAAAACCCAATACTGTAGAAGACTACAGACCGATATTTTCCCTCCTGATCTCTCTGTCGCTTACACACCTAAAACCAGACCCAGAGCCTACAAAAAGAACAGTTAAAAAGACTTTTGTAACATTTACACTCGAAACCTTATAATGTAAGGTGTTGACCATGTCTACCTGTGTACACCGTAATTTAGCCCTCCTTAAAATGCTAGTCACAGCTAGCTCCCTCAAAGAAAGTGCATGGCTTCAGACGACTTAGTGACTGCCATTTCAAAAATCGCCCTAACCACCCAAAAATGCAACATACCCATATCAGAGAGCCAGTTCTGCGTGTTTAAGCGCCACCTTATCAAAAAGCTCAGTAATAAAAGGGCTTTCCTCATTTCTAAGTAGAAACTGCTAAAACAGTCAGGTGGTTTTATAGGTTCGCTACCGGGCACAGCGATATCTTTACTTACAAGCCACCTAGCAGGGAACTGATGGATTATGCTCAAAAGATGTAATTGGTGTCGCATCAGCAGCTACAGCAGTTGTGACCATCTACAGGCGACGCCTGGGATATACGGAAAAATGAAACACTGCGTTTAGATGCTGAGATTAAAGACATTTTGAACAGTACGGATTTAAAACCTCACGACAAAGTAGGTCTTTACTCAAGAGCTCTACAAAACGTTTTACAATATTACAAGCAATGGCATGATGAAAAAAACAAATTGACGCAATATACCCCAGACTCTGGACTGCCTCCACTAACCCCTGCAAGAACAATAACCACCAACGCCATCACCACACAACCATCCTCAGAAGTCTTTGTTGAAGACAGTTTAAAAAAAAATAAGTCAAGGGTACAGAGCGGTGGCTCTAATGTTGCTAAGTAAAATGTCAGCTTCTAAAGACCTGACCTTGTGGAATGAGCGGGGTGAATTCCTCTTCAAAGGTCAACCTGTTGTTGGGTCCCACATGTACGACCTAGTGAAATGTCTCAAGCACCCCAAACAACTATCACTCCAAAAAGTGCCTAGAGGCTGGGACCAGTTTCTACATGATGCTACTGAACTCAACATTCCTTCTACGATCGTCGGTAATGCCGAACACAGGCGCCTGCCTGAAAGATCCAACTTACAGCCCCCCATTTACTCCAGCACCGATGTTTTTAAACCCAACCCTGGGATGCCCACAGACCCATTTATCCCCCGACTATCCCCCTCATGAAGCACCCCTGCACAGTCTGTGGAACCTAAAAAGAAAAAGACATTGTCTAAAAGGAACACGTGGTTAAATGTATGATACTACTTCTGACTTTTGATCCTATGTATATGTGTTACATTGGATAACATATTGATTGATTTTTCATCTATTTTCTTTAGTATGTTTGCCAGTGTAATGCTTGTACTTAAACTGTTTGTAATAAACAATTTTAAACTTTTTTCTACACGCTTCTATCACCTTTTAAAATCTTATTTTTTTTTTTTTAAAGTGTCTCTTGGTGGCAGAATAAAAATGTATAGTCTGAATTCAAGTTTCAAATATTTTATTGTAGACATTCATTGTTACACGTACATAGGCATTACACAGCCTTACACTTTTGACAAACACCGCATTCTGTTTTAACAGAGCTAGACGTAGATTTTGTATGTTCTCTTACATAGATCACAACAATGCAGTTGTTGTTTACTAGATTGATCGAATATAGATTTAGAAAATTTCTAAATGTCAAACCCTCAGACATTTGACAAATAAAATATATATAATGCTCCCCACATATGATGGCTAGAGAATCCTGTATCCGCATCTGGTATACTATACCCTCGCAGAGGCTTTTTTTATATACTTGAATAAATGTTTTGTATAAATGCTATGTTCGGGGAACGCCGCTGAACTGTCAAACACTGTAACCTTGTTGAAATCCCAAAATAGGGCCACCCAATGTGTTCCACCCTTGTAATGCGGATCTGTGTTAAAGGCGAGCGTGCGGGGGCTTTCTAGCCCTATTTTCTTCGGTAGTCAGTCGCTTGGAAAAACACCTATAAAGTATTTCTTAGCGTATTTATGACGGTTTAAGAACCTGCGTATCTGAATAGTGTCCAGTTTACAATATTTTAAAGATAGCCAAGCAGAATCTGGTGGGCTGACCTGAATGACGCTGTCGAATACAGAGAACACAATCATGTTCACATTGGTAGCAATGGGCTGACTAAAACATATTTCGGCTTTTAGATTTCTGTTTTTGATCAAATTATAGTGATTGCCATCTTCATGTCAGGCGTCAGATCAAAAGCGAACAGTGTAACAAGTCCCATATCATTCTCTTGATACGAAAACTCCCTCAGATGTTTCCTGGTTATGGACACCAGTCTGAGATATTCCCTGATAAACTTAGATGTTCCAAAACTCGGTGTGTATGGCTTTGCAGGAATCACAGCCCTCTTGTGGACCAGTGCTGTGTAGTTGGTATCGTAGGGCTTGAAATTGAAAGGGTTTGAGGTATACAGGCAGCTAAAAGCTGTATTGTACACAAAACCTTTGATACGTTTTGATACCTGTCCCAGAAATAAATGTTGCTGCTGGGTTAATCTGGTACTAGTTGGGATGCTGAATATCTTCAGAGCTACACTTTCAATGGCATACTTGGCAATCGATAGCTGTAAAGCTTTGGTGTGAGCCAGTCTGCCGCTTGGTGACACTTTCACTCTCTTTACAAACAAGCTAGCAGACAGTATGACCAGTTTATACTGTTCTACATCCCCACTGATGAGGCAGAATGAGTCCTTGTTGTGGGCAAGTTTGATCTAAAGATCAGTACCATTGACGAGCAGTTTATCTTGGTAAAAAAAAAGTCCGAATGTATACGACCCAGGAGGTCAAACTTTCTACTACCTGCAGTAAACCTTGCTCTTTTTTACAAAGCTCTGGCTTGCCCGTCCAGCTCCTTGTCTTTAAAATGGCCGTAAGTATCTGTGTAGAAGAGCCCAGCTGAAAGCTGGGTGTCCAGGGTGTCACAGCTGTAATTTAGAATACTCTCGATGTAGGCCCTATACGCATACACGTTATCACTTTGCATGATGACGGTCACCGAGGGTGTTGTCCACCTAGTTATACATGGCTGTGATGGGATAGGCGATCGTCGTCACTTTAGCGTCGCTCGCTATGTTGGAACCATCCGCTTTTACAATTTTACAGATGAGGTGCAGCAGTGTATTTTTGAGGTCCAGATACATATCGGGGGACCCGGACACAAAAAACTCTGTTAGCGGCGATACCTCCATGAAAATACTGTTTGTGATGCTGGTCTAAGTGTGTTTTAGAGAAAATAAGTCTAAATCTGATTTAGCGCATTCACAAGATGCGCAATGTACGAAGGCCATGTCTGCAAGTTGCTGTGCTTTAAAAAATACTGCCAATAAACACCCGTTCTCTTCTTCTTTGAAGTTCTCTTCCGACTTTCTGATCTAATTTTGTGAGCCCTTTTTGAAGAGCATTGTCTTTTTTTATAGGGGGCCTGAGGTCCCCTGTGCCTTGAAACTCGCTTCCTTTTAACACGTGTGCAAGACTTGTACACCACCCCTACTCCTTCTTGGGGTTGTTTATTCATGCGTTCAACAACAGCAGATGCCACAGAACCCACCACATCCTGTGCAATGTTCGTAGCAGCCACTTTAAAGTGGGGTTTTACAATTTCGTAGCCTCTTCTCAAAAACGGCATGGCTCTTCTAAACAAACTACGGAGGAAGCCCCCCAAACCAGCCCCATACATAACAGGGGCCCCTTGAAATTATGGTGGTGGGTCTCCATATCTGGCCTAGTTTCTCCCCGCACATAGAGGGGTCACCATACGTTTTCATAATCACTATGATGATGACTTGTTAATAGTCGCTGTCTTAAACGAAGCTGAACATTAACTTTCCCGTATTTAAAGGACACCGGCTCAGATTGATCGTCGAAGATCATGATCGAAATAGTGTCAAAATGTTTTTTAGAAATTGCAACCTAGTCAGGTTTAATGTATTGAATATTAACCATTGTGTTATTTTTACCTTTCACCTGGACCCATCTTAGCAGCATCAAATAACTATCCCCGATCCTCTATGGCTCTACGATGTCGCTAGACACGTACAATTATTAGAAGCCGCAGTTAATATCAGGGCCCGACGGATCCGGATCTACTTGGGTTTTTATATGTTTTACTGTTCCTAAAACCCTTCTTAATTTATTCGTAAAGCTAAACACGGTATTGCGGATTTGGAGTTTTAAGAAACACCTTCCTTCTAAAATTATCTAACACTAGCTGAATATTCATATACATCTCAATATTGGCTATTGATTTGTTGATGGCTTCAACCACCGCTGCGACGGATGGGTAATAGCCATGACGAAAGCTGGCGTGGATCGTCAAAGAGTCCTGATCACGCTTTATAGTAATCCACCAGTCTAGCCATTTTCACTGTATAATTAGAAATTTGATTGTTGGGGAACATGTCCCTTGAGGCTATGGATGGTAGAGTAATATAAAATGAAATGGTTTTGCCTTCATCTTGATGTCTGCAGAGAGATCTCCCCATACTCACACACCCTGAACGGAACTGGCCAATACTCAACTGTTAAATTTCTCAGGCAATCCCCGCCATTTGACAAAGACCTGCCTCTTATCTCCGCTACCTTTCGTTTTCAGAATCTTTTCAACCCTGTGCGGATCGTCAGGTACCAACCCCGTCGTAGTCCTTTAACCTATAAATATATACATCTTCTTTCAGCTCCACACTTTTCACTATAAATATCTTGTCACTAAAAGTCTGCTAGTAACACTTCCTAAAGACCCCTTTCAACTTTGAAACCCTAACATGGTCACCTTCTTTTAAAAGAGGCTTCTTTACACCTGCAGGGAACCGTCTCCCGTATACCATTCTCCATACCTTTAATGAATTATCTGGAGTTACTTCTACGGGAGACATTTTGATGGTTCTGTGGTAACTGGTGTTATAAACATCTATAAAAGCCTGTCTGACATCCATGTATTGGTAGGCGTTGTAGGCCATGAAATATTGCCACATCTTACACTTTAAAGTGCTGTTAAAATGCTCTATACCAGCTGCTTTTACCTCCGTATGCATTGCAAAATGTTGAACGATGTGCTGTCTTAATATTTTCTGAAACAATTTATTTAAAAATCCTTTTCCAGCATCTATTTGTAGTTTTTGAGGGGTTCGCCCTTTCCTGAAGATGGATTAAAAGGTTTCTGTGACGTTGGTCCCGCTTTTATCACTTAGCGCTTCTGCAAAGGCGTACTTGGACAATACATCTATGACTGTTAATATATATTGAGCACCTTTAATATGCTTTGCTAAATCTTGAAGACTGGTTATGTCCGACTGTCGTTGGTAATATATTTGCACATTAACAATGGTAGGTCTCCTCTCAAAATGCTTCCTGGCTGGCTTGTGGATTAGTACGCCTCTTCCCCCAATAACCAATTCTTCACCTGCACTCTGTTTACCGATTCATTTTCAACTAGAGCCCTTCTAAACAGTGCTTCAGCGCTCCCAAAGCTACCAACCCCTCTTGTATCATAGTAAAGCTTGCTTAACCCGTCCACTGACATGTTATCATCCGTTACAACTCATGAAATATGAGATGCCTGTTTTGTGTAAGGACATTTTATTAAAAATAAAGAATGTTAGCACAACATAAACATTGCATACTTTACAGTTTCTTGTTACACATCTTACCGTTGTTTTTGGACAGCTTGCTGTCTTTTCACTACGTAGACATAGTATGACACATGCTACATTCATTACTATGGGCTGGGCCATTAATTGGCCTCAGCGTCACATGTTTTAATATTTTTATAGATATACGCTCAATAGCTGGGGACACTACTTCCCGCTCACCCCTCCTGTTAATTTTTACACTCAGGATACTGATGACCTTCAACAGTTCATACAGTTCTAGGCTGGAGAATACCTTTATTTGTGAAATAATCTTCGGTCAGAAGTTCCAAAGCGCTGCGTAACCCGGTCAACGGTGATAGTCTTAACTCGCACGTATGGCCTTTGTACGCGCTTCTGTATTCATCCGTTGTAGGTTGCCACGTTTTGATACACCAGTTGACAATACATTCTGAACTGTCGCACTGCATCTCTGGGGGCGGCTCACAAAGCTTCAGATATCACAGAGTTACAGGGTGTATTTTGGCTATTCTCTCTTTAACCAACACAAATACCAATCTGCCAATACATATTTATCCTGAGTGTAACTCATAGACATCTTGCGCCTCAACATTCTGATACATGTCCTATAAGAGAGTAAATATGTACATTAAATAACACAGTGATGACCTGCTACCATGGACTCAACATTTTTTAAAACAGTCTTCATGGGATTAATGAGCTGATTCTTCTATTTTTAAAATAAATATCACACGTCTATGATTCTTTCCATCATCCTATATCAAAAGTTGTACACAACCCTTGCACACGCTCGAGTTTTAAACATGGTTCATTTGAGTATCTGAACGATGAGCGCTGCTGAGAAGACCTTAACCATATCAGAGTGGACATATTTATTTTCCTCGGACAGCCTATACACCACCCTTAACAACTTATATACCTTGTACGGGTCTAGCCTGCAACATAAATGTCAGATTGTTCTTGATGTGTTTGATTGGTATAGACACTCGTGAGCCTCCTGCCCTGGATCGTTAATTTTATGACCGTAACAAAGGTTATAATAGTCAATTTTAATACATGTGTTCACAACAGTTGCTGCAAAGCCTTTAACAGGCCATATGGCATCATACAGGATGTCTGGAGTTTCCTTTTTTAAAAGCTATGCCATTATAGGTACAAGCACATTTCTTATGCAACTCTTTGTTTTGACTGGTGGAACTTTCAGACTGTTTTGAACAACAAGCAGTAAAAATGTACATTGTTAATCTTTGACGATGGCCCATCTCCCACGGCTTTTTTTGTTGATGTTTTCTATGGTTTACAAAAACAAAAAGAGACAAACTATTAGTTAAAAGTAAAAATATAGCCATATATATGTTAAGTGCCTATAGTGTTTTTTTTTTTTTACTAACCTCTTCATTTTTGCGGCACTTGGCGGTGGCTCTGAAATTTTGAGAGTCGCAAAGGTCCATCGGTGCATAATGGGTGTTTACACACAGTTGCTGCACAACAACAGCCTTCGGAGCAGTTTCCTTCAAAAACCCCATATCTTCATAGACCTGTGAGTTAGGACATGCTATAGATTCTTCAACATCTCCCGTGTTGTTTAAAAAGTTTCCAGCATTTAATTCGTCACACGATGCATCGCCACCGCTGTTGTTGCACTTAATAGGGGATATCACCTGAAGTAAATCCTTGAGACTGAGCTTTTCAAGCCGTTGGTAGAGGTCCTCTTGAAAACCCGTAACATTGCGACCCTCCTCTTTAGGAGCACCCTGCTGCGCGTTCTCATCCAATACGGGAGGTGTTAGGGTATGATAATATCTGTCAATAATGTTTAATCCACCCTCAGAGGCCGCCTTTTTGATGAGGGGTTTGTATCTCTTCATAATGACAGAGTAATCTCTTTCAGGATGGTGCTCCGGGTTTGGCATAGGTTGACTAGGAGGCTCCTTATATGCATTCTATGGGTCAATAAAAGGGGGTACTACTCTACAGCATATCACAGACACATGATTTCCAGAGGGACTCTGATTTGCTGAGGGTTGATGCATAACCCCGACCACGTGTTAGAAACTTGGCACGTGACTAACACGTGTTCAACTGATGTCACAACCCATCTGACCCTCCTACACTGATGTCAGTTCTGGGGAGGGTGGGTGGGGGCTGTGTATTTCTACTGCTCCTCCCTCTGAGGAGGCACACAACAGCCACAGGGCCATGGTGGCCTGATCATGCCCAGACTTGTCCCCTTAGGCACAGAAACATGGCGCACACCTGCAGGGCCACCATTTTACACAACTCATAGACCTAAACACTATGGAAAGGACTCTAGCACATGACTAACGTGATCCTATGATGTCACAACCCACATGACCCACCTATACCTACGTCAGTTCCGGGTGGGCTCTCAGGGGACCGGAAATCCCGGTAACGGATGTGATGTCACTTCTGGGGCGGGACACCTGTCACTTGTGAGTTTGATGAGGAAAGGTAGCCCCATAATCTACATACCCCTCTTGAGAAAAATGATCCAAGTTTTAGGAGTTGTGAATAAGCAAATGACAACCCCATATGAAGTACCTGTGAAAATAGGGTCTCTCCAGAAGAATCACTGATTTGTGGTGTGTGATTCCAGTCCAGCGAGTCCTTAGAGGCGAGACCTCCTTTACAAGCTTAATTGTGCCATCTGCTGCATGCCAAAAGATGTGGAAATGCAAACTCATGATGAGGATGTTGCCCTTAAATTGGCGAGTGAAGGTCTTTATGCCGCATTGTTTACTACAATGATCACTGATGATCTGCCACCAGACCTTAGAGAGACACTTAATAGGTTTCATAAAAGGTATTGAACCTGTTGTATCATGGTGGAACCAAATGTTCATTATCCAAGAACATCACAATATAATTTCACTCCTGAGATGACTACTGGGATCACTCCATTAACTGAGTCCATGATTCAACAAGGTATCTTGAAGGAGATAATGGAAAGGTTCTGTAGTTCACCCAATATGGGCTTGCAGCCTATAGGTAAGTACAGCATTGTTCAGGGTTTGAGAAAAGTGAACAACATAGTTGTTCCATGTTGCCCTGTGGTATAAAATCCAGCTATGCTTTTGTTTCAGATTCCATGTGAGGCTGAGTGGTTCCCTATCATTGATCTGTGCCAAGCATTCTTTTCTATACTATTGCATGAGGAAAGCCAGTTTCTCTTTGTATTTCAGTTCCAGAACCGTGTTTTGGTATAGTGCCAACTCTCATAAGGATACAAGGAGAGTCTGTCCATTTTCAGCCAGATTCTCAAACATTGCCCTGCAATTAAATCCTGGTACAATACATTGACAGCCTGTTGGTGGCGTCAAATACTCAAGCAGCTTGTAAACAAGACACCATTGCATTGTTGAACCACCTGGCTGGCTGAGAGTGGACACAGATGTCCCCAAGCAAGTTGCAATATTGTCAGAAAAAGGACACTACGTTGAGAAATGAGCAAGGAAAGTGTCACAAGAGAGAATTTTGGCAGTTCTGAAAATGAATCCACCAACCACCCAGAGAGAAGTCAGGATGTTTCTGGGAATGGTGAGCTACTGTCACCAAAAGATACCCAACATTTCCCTAGTGGCCCAGCCTTTACCGAGACTGACACACAAGCATGTGTCTGATCTGGTACCCTGGAATAACAATTTCTTGATTGCCTTCTTACAGCTGAGAGAACACTTCTGTCATGCTCCAGCACTGTGAGAGCCTGATTACAATAAGTCACTTACACTTTTCTGCAGTGAGAAGGAGGGCTACACGCTCTTAGTGCTTACACAGCTACACAGAAACACCCATAGGCCATTGGCATACTTTTCTGTTACTTTTGACCTGATCGCATCTGCGCTGCCAGGAGCCCTTAGAGCAGTGGTCGTGACTAGTATCAGCATAGAAAGGTGTGAAAATATGTAGGCCACCCGCTGACTGTCTTTGTTCCTCATTCCTTTGAATTGTTACTAATGAGAACTAGAACACAGCATCTGACTAATAGCCACCTACCAAGTATAAACAAGTTATCCTTGCGGCTGAAAATGTTGTTAAGCGCTGTGCTGAATCCTGCTACCTTGTTACCTATACCAGACAATAAAAATTATGATTGTGAGGTGGAGCATAACTGTCTAGATGTCACTGAACTATGCACCAAGCCAAGACCAGATATATGAGGTGAGCCACTACCTGAATCTTATTTTGTGTTTGTGGATGGCTCGTGTTTACAAGCAAATGGAGGAAGTCACATAGAGAGATCAGGAGGTCCTTTCAACAGGATGCAGCTAGACTTCATTGAGATGTCTGTGTGCAAAGGGCTGAGATATATCCTGGTGGTTGTGTGCCTCTTCTCAAGTTGGGCTGATGCTTACCAGATCAGAAGAAATTACAGTATCACAGTAGGCAAACTATTGCTGAGGGAACTTATCCTTAGGTTCGGTTTTCCGACTTATCTAGAGTCAGACCGAGGGACACAATTTAGCAATGAGTTCTTGGAACTATTGTGCACAGCATTGCAAGTGGAGCAGACTGCATTGCAGCTATTGGCCCAAGCCTCTGGTATTGTGGAGCAAAGGAACGGCACGCTTAAATCTAGACTAGCTAAAGTGTGTCCTTCGAAATCTTTGAAATTGCCTGAAACCTTGCCTTTTGTGTTGATGGAGTTTTTACAGTGTACCTGATGCTACACAGGTCTCCAGTGCCAGATCTTTCTTCCAAAACTACACAGTCATTTCTCCAATTAGCAAACCCTTTAGTTACCACTTTAAGTCCCTATTAAATGGTACCCTTGCTACATAAGGCATGAGGCACTAAAGCAGGCCCCCGAGGGTTGCAGTACAGACTGTGCCAGCCTCAAGGACCCTCACACCAATTGCACATAATGCCGCCATTGCAGACTGTGTGTCTTGGTGCAGAGATAAAATTAAAACATAACATGGCCCACAGCATGTGTGCCATGTCCCCTAACACTACGTGCAATATATGTAAGTCAGCCCTATAACGCAGGGTGCATTATTTTATATTTGTGGGCACATTTGCATGAGCAGCTATGCCCCTGTTATGTCTGTCGATTCTGAGACATAGGAAGTGACCAGTGAAGCCATTTTAAGTACATGTGCAGGACACTGGTCTTTACGAGTTCCCCAGCTACATGATTGCTTCACTGAAGAGAGGGATGTTTGGTATCAAACATCTTGTATTAATAAACCCTCACTGAATCCAGTGATGGATTTATTAATACATGCACACAGAGGGCACCTTAGACTTGCCCCCTAAAAACCTACCAACCCATAGCTTTGTCACTGACTGGTGCAAACCAGTGCTGCCATCTTAGACAGTGTGAGGTGAGGGCCAAAGCTCTGAAGGGCTCAGAACAAAGGTCTGTTTTTGGCGAAGGTGATAACACCTCGTCCAGGCAGGATGGACGTTCGATGGTGGGGAGCTTCAAAGACCTTGCCACATTTGAAATGCGACCCAGGCCTCTCCAAATGGTAGAGAAGGCTGACCCCCCAGTTCCTGACCCCACTTTTGGCAGCAGGACTGGTGGGAACATTAGTTAAATTAGGAGGAGTGCTGACTTCATGCCAAACCACCCCTAAGGTGGACGAACTGAAGTGGACACTAGTTTTTAAATTCCTTCATCTTGTTTGGAAAGAATTAGGCCAATAGTGTCAGGGCTATGTCCACTTTCCAAAGGAAGTGGTCATAAAAAGGGTGTAGTCACCCTAAAGGTAAGTATCCCATTGGCAGCCATCTGGCACCCCTGTAACGTTCTAAATGTAGTATTTAAGTGGTACCCCTGAACCCTAAAACTCAGATCCTGATGACCTAAGGAGAGCAAGACACTACAGCGTCACACCAGCAGAGAAGACTGCAGACACCAACTGAGTAGGCCCCAGCCCTACCGGCCTTTCTGCAGCCCTCAATGATTCTGCATCAAAAGATGACCCGTCCTGCAACCAAGTGATCTCCAAAGCCCTGGGAGGACTGCCTGCCTTCGACAAACACCAAGATTTCCCGTGGACAGCAGACCTGTCCAGAAGAGACCAACTTTAAAGATAAAGAATTCTGCCTTGAGGAACTGCGAAATCGCACCCGGACCCACCTGTGGACCCAACACCCACGGCCCAAGTGGCCCATTGGTCCTGTGAAGGTGCCCCCAGTAATTCTGAGCCTGAGTCCACTTGTGGATTGACCCCTGATGGACTCTGCATTGAAGCCTGCAGCCTCAATCCGAAGACACCCCTGACCGCAACCGCCCAGTAAGCTGTTTCTAATGTCAAAGGACACCCCTGCATCTGGAGCCCCTGGACCTTAGGGAGCTGGGCTGACGGTATCCCTGAGTCCTTCAACATCTAAACTAATCTATGACCAAATGTGTTACACCGTTAATTGGACTGTGAAAGTCAAATAACTCTCTTTTACCACTCAGACATCCTAAAAAGATCTATCAGAAGAAGAGTGGTAAGGACATGGGCCCAGTACTTCATCATCTGTAATGATGCATCTATTATGGTTTTTAATCTTATATGTTATTAGACATCATATAAAGCAAGCACACCTCAATAACAGACTATACGACAGTGAGCATAAACAATGATATATTGAGACCCCAGTACAATCTGGGGTTCTTCACAAAGAGTTAAAGCAACAAAAAGTGATGCATTTTTAAGAGTCCATCTAATTAAACAAAAACGGCTAGTCCTCTTACCTATTACTTCATCACAACAAAAATAAGGATTCCTGAATGTCCTTTTATTGGGTTGTAAAACCTATTCGGACAATTTACTGGATAGCCCATTTAAAGAAGCATAGTCAAAACTGGATAAATGGAGAAAACCACTTTGCATATGAGTGTGACAGAGATATCTCGCAAAGACATTCAAAAGTACTCTGATTAAGTAATATTATTTACACCTGATATGGCTTAACGATACAGGGACGCTTCAGAGTTTTCGCCTAGTAAATACTTTTGCAGTTTTTTGGTTGAATGCACAATTTTAAAGTCCATACACTAGACCTTGATATGATTCAACATAAGAGGTTGGAAACATGATGATAATTTGTCCTCTAATGAATTCTTTGTGAACTATATGGTAAAGTAGATTTGACAAGTAGCAGCAATAAAAACTATGATTTTAAAGGCAATTCAGATAAAGCTGACAAAGCATGCCATTGGTGTCAGCTCCCCATATAAGGCTCAACCACTCAAACTTTGAGGGTACACGCCACAGTACACTGGTGCTGTCTTCATTTGTTCTTGTCCATTTGAAAGCCAGACACACACACTTGCTTTCACGTGAATAGTTTATTTTTACTTCTACTCAAACGATGGTCTGTGAAGTCGTTTCTGTTAAGGAATAATCAATAAAAATATCTAGGAATATACTCAAGTGGCATCCCATAAACCTTTGACTTTACACCAAATAGATTGTCCCAAGACTGTATGTCATAGAACACTGAAGCGTGGCAGACTACAGGGTAATTCTTGTGAATTTACACGGCTTGAGCATAGATGACGCTGACAGCTGAATGATGGCTAGCTGCTAGGAATTTCTGGATCACAGCTCACCTGCGCAGGAGACTGTAACACACTACGATAACACGCTTTGTGCAGTCAGCTAAAGCCCTAGTGAGATTGTATGAGGTGTTAGAAAGAGAGGAATGGTTGGAAGCAACATTATATAATGGGCTCCCCAGGTTTTAGGTTCCACTCTGTCTACCAAGCTTCCTCCCAGCCCGTTAGTCCTACCCTGGGCCTGCTACAGTCAGCAGATAAGGGAGAGGTGGTGACAAAAACCCATGTCGGACCATTTTCCAAGTTTAGTGCAGTTATGTCTTAGGGGTGGGTCTGGAAGCACGAGTGACACACATTTTAAGAACCCTGCTGGAGCCAGTTTGTCAGAGTGAGATTAATGAAGTAGTACCGCTTTACTTTGAGGGAATACTGTCTCAGCACGGAAGCACTGTACGTTGTGGAGGGCCTCCAAGGTGTATGCATGCCTATGTTGTGTCGGTGGTCAATCTTGACAAGCAGTATATTTCTCCTCACCCTATGCCCCCAACAGAGCAGGCACAATAAATCTGAAGCATTTTTTTTTTATAAAGCATGATTTGAAGCCAATCTAACGCACAGCATAGGTATAACTATTACAGCAGATATTAACAGATGTGGGGATTATAAATGAATATTATGAAACATGTTACATTTTAAGAGTTCATTTATTAATGAAACCTATCTAATAATAATTACCACTAACGGGACTGCCATGTAGAAACCTCTTAGAATGTGTCCCTAACTTGTCAGCTGAAGGAAGACAGCCTGGAGAAGCCTGCTACCCTAGTTTATGCTCCTGAGAAACCGGACTGTTGTCCGTCTTCAGCTTTCATAGAAAAACAAGTTAGTCCCCAAAGTCAAAAAACGCCCCGACTCTTCGCGAGAGCTTAAAGAGCGGTTTTTAGATTGATTCTCAAAGCTATTGAGAGAAAATGTCCTTTTCAGTGGTGTTATATATAACATGGGTGAAAACTCATAAACATTAGTTCATTATTTTACACTTGTAAACTCTACAAAAATATTAAAACACTACCCTCCATACAAATATGAATATGCAAACTAAAGGCACACTGTGAAAACGCATAACACATATCACACATTGTCATACAATAATAACAATGAAGTTATGCAAGCCATGACATTGAAACAACATATGAGGCTTTGTTGCGCCTTAAAGGAAAGGTGGGCAGGTGCACGCTAAAAAGTGCACCAAGGCAATCAATACAAAACACAACTCTTGGGAATATGTACAGCTGCGGAAAATGGGGTCCGCAGACCCTGCTGGTGCAGGTACCTGACTTGGAACCAAATTAAAATCCTTGGTGGAACAATTTGAATGTTCCAGGGACAAAAGAACTCTAGTCGAGATCGAGCAGGGCCTACGTGAGTTTTGGGAGTCGGTGTCAAAGGAGGTTGATTTATTGAGTAGTGCTGCTGCACTTGGGTATGGAGATGGAGAGCACCATTGCATGGTCCTGGCTTGAATGCTGGTTCACACGGCGGGTCTATGGTCATAGGCGGAATGCCCAGGGATATAAGACATATACTGAGTTTACATACTATAAAAAAATATATGTACGCTGCCCTGTCAGATGCCCGACTAGATGACAACTGCCACTCAATAGATCAAGGTGGCTGCCATGGATAGGGGTTGAGAGCACGTGTGCTGTCCACTGTCATTAGAGCAGATTGAGACCGCCTGGTCTGGACAGTCTCACATATAAAACTTCTAATAAAGCATATAGAAAGCTCAGGCCAGCACCTTTTTGTTCGTCTATTTTGTTTTTTAGCATGTTTGTATAGTTCGTAAAAGGCAGAGGAGCATCAGAGTGCTTCACATAGCAATCTGGAGGACAAACACATAACAGAGCAAGCAGTAAAAACAATAATAAAAGAATATGAGAAGTTAGCACAGTTATAACATATGACATACAAGTTAAAAACAAGGGGGAGACCGCGTAAAGTAAACCCACTGCAGGCCTCTATATCTTTTAGCATTCGAGGACATCTGAGCTGGAAAACGTCATAGATGTCAAGACGAAAAGTGGAGTTACTGATCCAGGAGAAAATATTTTAGTTGTCTTTTGAAGAATGAAAATATTTGAAAAGGCGCTAGCCACGGGTGTATTACTAGCAACACTTGCAAGTTCTTCATTATAATGTGATACGAGGCAAATTGGGTGATCAACACTCCCTGCACCCCAGTAAAACTTTGACATTGTTCACTTTAAAAAAAACTCTGACTCTGCAACCAGAGAAGGAAAAGTAAACATCAACCTGCATTTTAAAAGAATAGGCAGCAATTTGTCAGAAGGTATGGCCTGACATTTGACTTTTGGGACAAAAACATTACTTCCAGCATCTGTGTCTGCACAGGAAGTGTCATCTCTCCATTTTCCACCTGCACAGGAAGTGACACTTAATTTTGTCATGGGTTCATTTTAGTACCTTGTTGGGGTACATGTATTTTATCTTAGCTTAGGCCTGTGACCTGTGCCATATTCTCATTTATGAATTTTAGAATAGCTTGCTTTTCAGTGGGGATGTTTTATTTTTCCTAATCAGCTGCTATTCTGCAAGAGCGTTGTTATTATTATGCATGACTTTTCTCATCATGTTTCTGACCTAGGTTGACAAGGAACAGTACAAGACCAACACAAGATCATGTTTGGCATTGCCACCACAAGAGCAAACACACAGTCACATGTCCACGTCAGTCCCATTTCTCAGAACAAAAAAATGCTTTATATAAAACACCATGTAGACCAAAAGGGGGTTGAGAGGGGTACTTCTGACCAGGACTTCCATCTATGCTGCATGCCATATCCAGCAAGACCTCAGCCTTGTCTCTGAAAGCCAGCTAAGGAGACGAAGGGCAGACCTTCATCCTAAGGCAATGGAGGTAGGTGCTCCTCTCATGGATTGAGTATGGACAGATTGGGCTATGACCGCTGTGCTCTTGCTAGAAGCTAGGCTCTAGGCAGGAATTCTAAACACCTTTGTTGTAGTATGTTGGGATTGTTCATCTTTTTCTCACTAACCGTCACAATCCTAATATTGTTATGCCTCATTATCTTTATAATTGCATCTCATATATTTTATTGTAGATTGCAGTCTTTTCAATAAATGTATTGAAAACCATTCTGGATCTCTCTATTGCCTGTGTGTGTATGAGACCTTTTGCTAACAATAGAAGGGGGTGAGATCTGTTCACTGCGGCTTCCCTGAGAGCTCACTAGAGTGTCATGCAATAGGCTGTCACAAGTCACTTATCCTTCTTGGGTTGGGTGAGGTGCTGCTAGCAAGCCCGTAGGGTTGGGCCAGAAGCTGCCAACTGGTGTGAGAATGACTCCGTCACCAACAAGCAGTGGCGCTTCCACCCTGAATCCAGCAGTCTTGTTTGAATAACGAGAGTCCTATGACATGCTTTCTTGCCAAAAATGTCATATGTCTGCACAGGATGTTACATAACTGATTTTCCACCCACAGCACTCTGCGTGCCGTACCCCCTCACAGGACATGCTGAATGGGGGCTGCGGCGTGGCCACAGGGTAAGCCCAACCATGGACAGCACCCAGCAACAGAACTCTGATTCTCTGCCTACCCACTTCTACTCTGCCGCACTCCTCCATGCTCTTAACCATGGCCGCCAGTCTCTACACTGCTGCCACACCTCACCAGACAGCACATCATGGAAGGAACCCTCATATGCTCCTGTTCAAAGTTCTCATGCACTCTGCCATAGCCCACACCCATCACTTCTGCACAAACAACACCCAGCACCTCACTCACACAAACCAGCCACCCACTCACAGATCAAACACTACCCACACAACATGCCACACTCACATGCATGCCCCTCAACACCTGCTCACTAACCAAATACACCACAGAGTTATGGGCTTACTGCACAATCATGCTTCAGACCTGCTACTCCTCACAGAAACATGGCTTAGCTGCACTGGACATCGCTACAGCCATCTCTGCCAGCTATAAGATCTCCAGCCAAGACCATCAGCACAAGCCTGGAGGTGAAGTCGCCATCATATTAAAAGATAGCATTAGCTGCACCACCTACAGGAACACCCCCGCCATCTACATGCAACACCTCATGTTCAAGATACATATCACAGCCAATTTCACCCTGGGCAGAACCCTCAAATACAGACCACCAGGACCCCTCAACAATTTTGCCAGTGATGACATCATAGAGTTAGCCGCACTCCTCATTATCAACGCCGGCACCTCCATTCTCCTCGGAGACCTTAACTTTCACCTAGAAGACTAGACCAACCCAAACTCTATGGCCCTTCTAGAAAACCTCAGAAACCTAGCCTTTACCCAGCACATAACTGAACCCACCCACACTACTGGACACCTATTAAACCCAATTTCCTCCTCAATCACCATCACATTCAACAAGACAGCAACTATGATCTCGATAGACCACACCCTCATCAGTTACAGCATACCTAACCCGCACCACAACAGACCTACCACCACTGGAAAGACCAACCACAGCTGGAAAAGCATCACAAACACGTATATACCAGCAGCAGATACAGAACACAAAGTTCACAGCTCTTACCAATGGCATAAACGCCGGCACTAACAGCATCGAGGGAATCTTCACCACCAAAGATTTCACAGCGCCTTCTGCTGCCTCCAGCATCACCCCTTCAACAAGACCTTCGCAACAAGCTCTTGGACTTCTTCTGCAACAAAATCAACTCCATATATGGCAACTTCACCCGTATCCCCATAAGGCACTTAGATGAGATTGGCATCCAAGGACCTGCTCTCTATTGGGTCTGCTCCTTCTTAATGGATAGGACACAAACTGTCAGCCTGGCACCTTACTCCTCAGAAGCCCCCAAACTCATCTGCAGAGTTCCTCAAGGATCATCGCTCAGCTCCACCCTCTTCAGCACATACACAATCTCTCTGACCAACTTCATCCACATTCACAACATCAACATCCTTCCTATGCTGACAACATGCAACTCCTACTCTCCCTCTGGGATTAGAGCCCCAACACAAGAAATAAGTTCACCGCCTGCATGACCAAAGTCACTAACTGGACAAAAGTCAGCTGTCTCAAGTTCAGCACTGACAAGACAGAAGTAGGCATCTTTCGCAAGAACACCTCACCATGGGGCTCCGACTGGTGGGCCGGCCTAGCTCGAACTCCCACCCATGCCAGGAACTTCAGAATACTCTTAGACAGTAAACTGGACATGACCACACAAGTCAATACTGTCATTGCATCCTGCTTCCACACCCAACAGACAGAGAGGAAGTCACCCAAGCAATACTAGGAAAATTGTCACTCAAATTCTAGTCACCAGCAAGTTGGACTATGGGAACACCAGGATCACCAAGCAACTCACTAGAAGACTACAAGCCATCCAAAGCTCATCAGCAGCAGACCCATTCTCAACCTCCCACACAAAACTCACATCACACCACACCACACGTCAGGGAGTTCCACTGGCTCCCGATACACAAAAACACTCATGCACATACATTCACAGCACTATACAACTGAGGCCCCACCCACCTGAACAGTCACATCTCCTTCCACCAAGCACTGAGACATCTCCGCTCCACAGGAGTCCTACTCGCAGACATCCCACGCATACACAGACCAAGATCAAGACAGGTCTTCTCTTATATTGCTCCTAAAGCATGGAATCACTTCCCACTCCACGTTGAAGTCTCTTACTCCATTTTTGAATTCCGCAAGCAAGGTGGCTTTTCTATTAACTAATCTACAATAAGCAGGGCAAGGCGCTCACACACACTGGCTCAGCACCGTCATACCCTCGTGGGTGATATTGTGCTTTACAGATACACAAAACATAAAACTAGGGGATCAGTGTTGGTAATCTTGCATAGGGAGGTCACTAATATAATGTGATCTGATCATGATTCCAAAGCAAATAATAGTATCAGGCTAGGATATTCACACAATAATGCTTAGAGAATGTGTGTGGAGTTGACCAAGTGGCTGTTTTACATTTGTCAAACTATGGGAATCTTTCACAGGAAGGCTATGGTTGGGGCCCTCTTGTATGTAGAGTGTGCCCTGGGTACAACAGGGATGGCTCTTTTAACTTTGTGTTAACAAGTTTGGATGCCCTTGATTATCCATCTGAAAAGGTCTGTTTTATACATGGGTCGGCTCGCAGGAGGCTTAGCAAAGGCTACAAACAGGTACTCAGCCTTGCGAAAGGGCCTAGTCCTATAAATAAAGTACATGACACCGCGTTTACTGAAACAAGCACAATCTGGCATATAGAGAATGAGCTATGATAATTAGGCAAATGAAACAAAGCAAGGTAATCAGCATTACAAACATGGTAGAATAGATAAACAATCCCACCATGGTGAATGTGGTTCTACAGGTTCCTACCTAAGTCTTCTGCCTCGCTTGATCTAAGGGATTAGCCCCAATCCCATACCTGGAGACAGTGTCAGAAGTTGGCCTGTGGTGCAGACGGCAATCCTCTCAGGAGGCTGGTAGATCAGTGCCAGCCAAGCCACCTGCTGCACAGCATTCGACCCAGGATTGTCATGGCCGGCTGATAAAAATATGTAAAAATCATTGCTAAAAACAGCCTTAATAAAACATGAACAGTAAAGTGAAGCTGAAACAGGGGTGACCAACTCGAGTCCAAGAGGTTCTCATGACACCCTCCTCTTGCCAGCTAGAGAAGACAGATTCTAAAAACCCATCTAAAATACTAGAAGCAAGACAATGTTCAGACCAACAAGCAGAGAAAAAAATAAAATAAGCCAATTAAAAATAATCAATTAGCTTAAAAACAAAGGCTAAATGTAAAAGTAATTGGAGGCAGCCATGATGTCATCCAACACATCAGTGCAAAGGGAGTTCAAAGAGGATCCCGCATTCACAGACGACATACCCCTCAAAGCCTCGGTGAGCAAATCAAAGGAAGAGAATGATTTGAAGCCTCTGCCGAGGAAGTAGCATCCTGTGGACTACCTGCAGTTGATGAGCAAGATGAAAACATAATTCGTTTAGGATGGCTACACATTCATGTAGGATGTCTCATAAAAGATATCTTGAAGCAACCATAGCCTCACAGGACAAGTCCAGAAATGAACCCTCATCAAGAACATCACAAGATTCACGATAGTACCAATTGCTGTGCAAGACACATATCCAGTGCACACTCAAAAGGGCACCAAAGACAGCGGAACACAGGCTGCAAGCAGTAGGATCATACTTGTCAAATAGACAAAGACCAGTTGTCGTTTAGTTCCTCCAACAACTATACTCCAAAGTGCTGCATCATGCGTTCACGACACAGCTGAATGTGCAGTAGTCCCACCACCATTTGGCTTTAAAATGGGACATCCATTGCACGGCAAAAGTAGTAATAGTAAAATACAGCCAACTAACGCCAATCCAAGCGGTATGCTTCCAAAATCAGTTGAGAACAGGGAGTGGCTAAACGATGGGAGTACTCCAAAAACAGTCTGGAAAGTGCTAACAAAAGCAGAACCAATCATTTTTTAAAAGTGCAGAACATCTGCAGTGTCGGAAGCATTAAAAATGCGGCTCACAAGTTCACCAAAGCGTCTTGGAAAGTTTGTATTTAAAAGTGATTGTATCTTGGCTGGTGATCTCGCCACTTGCAATTCAAATGTTTCACGGGCAGATGTAAGCACCACTTGTTTTTGAAACAATGGATAAGTTACTTACCTTCGGTATCGCCTTATCTGGTAGAGACTATGGCCCTCATTACAACATTGGAGGTAAATGCCGCTTACCGCCATGCAGAAGACCGCCAACACACCGCCGCGGAATTCCTCCACAGGTATTACGACCCACAGCTCGGAATCCGCCAAAATCTAGACACCCACACAAGTCCGCCACACCAAAGGTTAGTGATAAACTGGCGATAACAAAACTGACACCGTCACGCCAGCAGGAATACGCTCACACCATCACGACACACGAATCCACGCGGCGGTCTTTCAACCGCGGTATTCCATTGACGGTACACACCGCTGCGCTCAAAATATACACACTCTTACAAAACACAACCACATTGGACGATTCGAAATACACACACCTGATACACATACACACACCACTCCCACACACCCAATACAATATAAAACACACACCCACATTACCCACAAACCCTTACAACCAAAAATGTTGACGAAGGCCAGAGAGACAGCACAGCAAAGACAGCATACAGAGGCACACAACACCATCACACATACACATCCACGCACAAAACACCACACACCCCTAAACATCACCCCACACATCACAACACATACCACTATACACATCACCCACACCACCCCATGGCACCGCAAAGACACCCCAGATTTTCTGAGGAGGAGCTCAGGGTCATGGTGGAGGAAATCATCCGGGTAGAGCCACAGCTATTCGGATCGCAGGTGCAGCACACAGAGGAGCTCCCATCAGAGGAGGAGTAGGTGTCGCTGGTCTCAGCTCCTGTCCCCGTCTTGGAGCTCCCCTCGCCCTCCGTCCCACTGGTGAATTCGGAGTACATAGTATTGCCCTCCACGGCCATGTAGGATGCAGCTCCCTCCTGCTCTGGTGGCACTGTTCTTCCGTGTGATGATGCTAATGAACAGGGAGACCACAAAAAGGGGGGGAAAGAAAGTAGAAAGACATGTTCAGTGCATGCAATACCGCTACCGTTGGCGGACACTACAGACACAGCAGCCCTCTGCACTATGCCATGCACTTAGAGTTCCCTATTTAATCACAGGAACATGGGTTACAAGGGCTATGCACACATGGAAGTCACAGGGGCCTGACTAGGGGTAGATGGCTCTTAACACTGGTGGGGTGCCACATAGCCTGCCTCACAAAGGGACCTTGCCTGCAAAACTAGCCCTGGCCTAGGGTAACCCACTGCCCACCTCCCATACCCAGGCACATCCCATGCACGCTAAATCAGCTGAATGAGAGTGTACTCACCCCCTTGAGGCTGCTGTGATGCCCTCTATCGCCCATCCAACTCCGGATACGCCACCGCCAGGATCCGGAACATCAGGGGGGTCATGGTGCGATGGGCACCCCTCCCACGTTGGGAGGCCATCCCCAGCTGGGCTTCCGCCGTCTTCATGCTCCAGCGGCAAATGTCCTCCCATCTTCTACGGCAGTGGGTGCTCTGTCTGTGGTGGACCCCCAGGGTCCGGACTTCCTTCGCGATGGCACGCCAAATGTCCTTCTTCTGGTGGGCGCTGACCTACAGGAATAGTACAGGGGAATAGGACAAAACATAACCATCCAGACCGTCACAGTCATTGGCCCATGTTCCCATCTTTGCCCTGACGCACATACATTCACCGTCGTTTCATGCACGCCTCATTCTCCCCTCCGCCATCTTTCATCCACACCACACCAAACAGGCATTGCCCATACAGCATGCTCACAGTGTACTTACCTGTTTGTCTGGAGGACCGTAGAGTAGTGTGTACTGTGGGAGGACCCCATCCAACTCCTCCGATGTGAAGGCAGGGACCCTTTCCCCAGACACTGTAGCCATTGTCGCTTCCAGACTGTGGTCACAGCAGCACTTGCCGTGTAGGTCCTCTCCTACAGTCACCGCCGGCGTACATCGTCATTGGCTCCTGGGACCCATAGGGTCCAATGTTAACCAATGCAGGATTGCGCTGCGGTCTTCGACCGCCTAGCGCGACGGTGTACAACACTAGCGCAGTTACCTCATATCCCCTTGTCCCACATTACACGTCAGGCAGCCGCCATTTCAGGGGGCCACATGGCATTATTTTTGACTGTGTCACACATATCTAGGCCTTGCTTAAACACTAATACAGCCATATGTCGATTTTGAAATATTTTCCGATTAAGTTGTGTTTACGTACCTCAGTGTTGGTTGACTCTCTGCTCGCTGTTCTCCTACATAGAGCATGTCCACTGGGGCAGGTGAGGATATGGCGACATCCTCCGGTGTACAGACCGCTGGTGGACCTGTCGACAATGGAGGAGCGACATGTAATTATCACCTACAGACTTGATCGTACCACAATCCTGGAACTGTGTGCTCAGTTGGAGCCAGACCTGATATCAGCTATCCGCCATCCCACAGGAATCCCCCCTCTAGTGCAGGTGCTGTCAGTACTCCATTTCCTGGCAAGTGGGTCTTTTCTGACGACAGTGGCAATAGCATCAGGGATGTCCCAGCCTATGTTCTCCAACGTGTTGTCCAGAGTGTTGTCTGCCCTGCTGAAACACATGCACAGCTACATTGTTTTCCCTCAGGTGGAGGATTTGCCTACAGTGAAAGGTGACTTCTATGCCCTGGGACACATCCCCAACATCATAGGTGCCATTGATGGGACACATGTGGCCTTGGTAGCCCCCGCAGGAGTGAACAGGTGTACCAAAACCGGATGAGTTACCATTCTGTGAATATGCAGATGGTGTGTTTGGCAGACAAGTACATCTCACATGTGAATGCCAAATTTCCTGGCTCAGTGCATGACGCTTACATTCTGTGGAATAGCAGCATCCCTTATGTGATGGGGCAACTCCAGAGGCACCGTGTGTGGCTATTAGGTGAGGACATGGACCCAATACAGTGTGACTAGGTGTCTGGGGATGTCCCTAAGAGTTAGTGTGTGTCTAATAGTTGTCCCTCGACATTTGCAGGTGACTCTGGTTACCCCAACCTGTCATGGCTACTGACCCCAGTGAGGAATCCCAGGACAAGGGCAGAGGAACGCTACAAAGAGACCCATGGGCAGACTAGGAGGATAATAGAGAGGACCTTCGGCCTCTTGAAGGCCAGGTTCAGGTGCCTCCATATGACAGGCGGTTCCCTATTCTACTCATCAAAGAAGGTGTGCCAGATCATCGTGGCCTGCTGTATGCTTAACAAGGTGGCTTTGCGACAACAGGTGCCTTTTCTGCAGGAGGATGGTCCAGATGGAGGTGTTGTGGCAGCTGTGGAGCCTGTGGACAGTGAAGACGAGGAAGCAGAAGAAGAGGACATAGACAACAGGAACACAGTGATCCAGCAATACTTCCAGTGAGACACAGGTAAGAAGACAACACTGCCTGCAACATTTGATTTAATTCTTCTACCTCTCATCTGTCTGTCATTTTCACCCAGTGTATGGACCCTGAGTTGTCACTTTCCTTTTCGATTTCACAGATGTGGGTCCCACTGTGTGAACTCTGCTTTGTTTCCGCATGGACTACAGCTGTGTGACATAGGTATGTTGACATTACATTGGATATAGCATTTTGCCACTGTTATTGCTAATACACATTTTTGAAAGCACAGACTGACTCCAGATTGTTTTGTGATTTAAGGGTGTTTATTTGAGTGCAAAATAGTGGAGGATGTTGTAAAATGGTCAGGGGTGATGGTGGAGGAATGTCTATGGCAGAGTCCAGTCTATTAGTCTCACAGGTGCATTGTCCAAAGGGGCATAGGAAGTGGAGCTGGGGCAGTTGATGGATGGACAGGGTGACAAAGTGGGACAGAAGGATGACAATCACGGTGGTCTCATTTCTTGGCGGGGGTCTTGGCATTATTCTCTGTCTTTGTCCTGGATCTCAGAGACCGCTTGCGGGGTGGTTTTCTATCTGCATTGGGTGGGGTGGGGTGCTGGTGTCGTGGTCCTGTGGCCGTGCCTCCTGTCCACTAGCACCGGCAGAGGTGGTGGGCAGTTCATCGTCCAGGCTAGTGTCAGGGGCCCCTTGTTGTGCCACAGTGTCCCTCCTGGTGTTGACGAGCTCCTTCAGCACCCCTTCAATGGTGCCCAGGGTGGAATTGATGGATTTGAGTTCCTCCCTGAACCCCAAATACTATTCCTCCTGCAGCCGCTGGGTCTCCTGAAACTTGGCCAGTAGAGTTGCCATTGTCTCCTGGGAATGGCGGTAGGCTCCCATGATGTTGGAGAAGGCCTTGTGGAGAGTGAGTTCTCTGGGCCTGTCCTCCCCCTGTCGCACAGTAGCCCTCCCAGTTTCCCTGTGCCTCTGTCCCCTGAACCGTGTGCCCACTACCACTGCCCCCAGGTCCCTGGTGTTGTTGGGGTGGTGGGTTAGCCTGGGTTCCCTGTAGTGGTGGACACACTGCTGCTTGACATGTCCTGGGGAAAGAAGTATGGGCCCACTGGGTGGGTGCTGTGCTGGTGTTTCCAGAGGGGGGAGGCTCTGTTGTGGCTTGTGCCAGTGTGAGGGGAACCGACTGTCCCGAGGTCCCAGATGGGCCGGGCTGGTCATCTAGATCCAGTTGGACAGAGCTGCTGTCATCACTGTGGGCCTCTTCTGTGGGTGGAGAGCACATGTCTGGACCCTCCTGTCCTGTGACGTTGGGTAGGGGTCCTGCAGGGGTGTAAAAGCATGATTATTGCATCTGTGTGTGCCATGGTGTGCAATGGGTGGGTGACCCTGTACCCCAGTGCTTGCATTCTTGTGTGGGACCTTGTGTGATAATGGTTTAGGGGGTGTATGGGTATGTGCAGTGGACATGCTTTGGTGATGGGTATCCATGCTTTGGTGTTACATGCAGGGCTTGGGTTTGGGATGTGTGGTTTGTGATATTGGGACATCTGTGAGGAGTTGGAGTGATGGGGTGAGAACGAGGGTGGGGGTACGTGATAGCAAGCAGGTGGGTGGGGGATGAAGTAGTTAAAGGTTTGACTTACTAGAGTCCATTCCTCCAGCTACTCCTGCGAGGCTCTCAGGATGCAGTATAGCCAAGACCTGCTCCTCCCATGTAGTAAGTTCTGGGGGAGGAGGTGGGGGTCCACCGCCAGTCCTCTGAACCGCAATCTGGTGTCTTGAGACCACGGAACGCACCTTCCCCCGTGGGTCGTTCCACCTCTTCCTGATGTCATCCCTAGTTCTTGGGTGCTGTCCCACTGCGTTGACCCTGTCCACGATTCTGCGCCATAGCTCCATCTTCCTAGCTATGGTGGTGTGCTGCACCTGTGATCCGAATAGCTGTGGCTCTACCCGGATGATTTCCTCCACCATGACCCTGAGCTCCTCCTCAGAAAACCTGGGGTGTCTTTGCGGTGCCATGGGGTGGTGTGTGTTGTGATGTGTGGGTGATATTTAATAGAGTGATGGTGTTGCGTGCCTGTGGATGCTATTGTTCTTTCTGGTGGTGTCTCTCTATGGCCTTTTGTTGCAATTGTTGTCAGAAGGGTTTGTGGGTGATGTGGGTGTGTGTTTTATATTGTATTGAGTGTGTGGGAGTGGTGTGTGTATTTCAAATTGTCCAATGTGGTTGTGTTTTGTAAGTGAATGTGTATTTTGAGCGCGGCGGTGTGCACCGCCAATGGAATACCGCGGTTCAAAGACCGCTGCATCAATTCGTGGGTCGTGATAGTGTGGGCGTATTCCTGTTGGCGTGACGGTGTCGGTTTTGTTATCGCCAGTTTACCACTGACCTTTGGTGTGGCGGACTTGTGTGGGTGTTTAGATTTTGGTGGATTCCGAGCTGTGGGTCATAATGGCAGTGGCGGTATTCCGCGGCGGTGTGTTGGGGGTCTTCTGCACGGCGGTAAGCAGCTTTTACCGCTGATGTGGTAATGACCCCCATAGTCTCTACCAGATAAGTCGTTACCGAAGGTAAGTAACTTGTCCATCTGATAGAGGCTTCGAGCTGCAGATTCCTTATCTTTGAATAGATACCCAAGCAATACCATCCCCGGAGGAGGGTCTACAAACCAATTTCAAACAAGAAAGTCCTACAGGATCAAACGGGCAAAGTGCCCGTCCCTATGGATCCGACTGTCCAGACAGTAGTGTTTGGTAAACATGTGCAGAGATGCCCACGTTGCTGCCGGACAAATATCCAGGACTAGAATTCCACTTGCTAAAGCTTTGGTTGCCGCTTTAGCTCTGGTAGAATGAGCATGCAAATCTTCGGGGTTGCTTCTTGGCCAGTGAGTAGCATATCTTACCCATCTTGAGATGGTCTGCTTCTGCACTGCCCGATCTTTCTTCGCACCCACACACCCTACAAAGTTGGCCATCCACCTGGAACTCTTATGGACGATCAAGGCAGCACGCCAATGCTCTTTTTAGGTCCAGGCGGTGGAGTCTTTCTTCTTCCTTAGAAGGATGTGTAAAAGTAGGCCGGGTAAAAGATAGGAATACACAAAAAGGTGTGATCATTTTCAGTTGAAAAGAGGCCCTAGTGTGAAGCACCACTTTCTCAGGGTAGATAGAGAGGTAGGGCGGCTTAGATGAAAAGACCTCCAGCTCACTCACTCTTCAGGCAGATGTAATTGCCACCAGAATAGCTGTATTCAATGTAATAAGCCTGAGGGGACAGTTGTGAAGAGGCTTGAATGGAGCACACATCAAGAAGGTCAGATTCCAAGTAACATCCCAATATGGCATAAAGAATGGGGATGGAGGGAACATATGGGTAAGACCCTTCAGGAACCTATGTACAAAAGAGGACTTGAACAAAGAAGGTTGATCAGGCAACTGCAAGAATGCAGAAATGGCAGACAAATAACCCTTAGGAGTGCCCATAGCACAGTCCTGCTTGGCAGGGGAGAGGATGAACAGTAGAACCCCGGAAAGAGGGGCAGAAAGGGGTTCAACAGACTTGGCTGTGCAACATGCCACAAATGTCTTCTGAGGACAGGCATATACCATCTTGATAAGGGACGCCTGGCTGCCAAGATGGCATTACATAGTTAGGGAGGAAGGTCAGAAGCTGTCACTGTCACCACTCAATTTCCATGCAAGAAGACAGAGAGTTGGCAGGTTTGGGTTAAGAACCCTCCCCAGCAGTTGCAACAGAAGATCTTTCCAAAGGGGTAGTATGATTGGAGGATTGAGGGACATGCTCAGCAGCTAAAGATACCAGACTCACTGCTCTGTCTGGAGCCACAAGGACATTTGGGACTGGTTGTTCCTGATCTTCTTGAGAACTCTGGGCTGAAGTGGTATGGGCAGTAAGGTGTACAGGAGGCTTGAGTTCTACCTGAGATGAAAAGCATCCCCAAGCCAGTGCCACAATGAAAACTCCAGTGCGCAAAACTGTTGACATTGTGTTCGCGGCGGAGGTAAAAAGGATTTATCCAGGGCTCTTCCCACAGCTGAAAGAGACCTCACACCACCTCCAGATGTAGGATTTGTGATCCGTCTGGCATTTTCGTCTGAGTTCATCCACTCTGGCATTCAGAGAGCGTGCCAGAAGATGAACCATTAGGGATATGCCCTGCTGTTACAGCCATGTCCAGAGGTGAAGAGCCTCTTGACAAAGGGTCCATGACTCCACCCTGCTCGGTTTGTTGCAGTACCACATGGCGGTGGTGTTTTCCGTGAAGACCTGCACAATCTTTTCCTTGATAGTCGGAAGAAAGGCTTTCAACACCAGCTGGAGCACACAGAGATCTAGCAAGTTGATGGGGAGGCCCTTTCCCGCCAGAGACCAGATTCCTATGATCTCCACCTCACCCAGATGGCCGTCCCAACAGAGGAGTGACACATTTGTCACTACTTTCAGATCTGGGTGGGGAAGGGAGAGGAGCCTGCCTCTGGCACTATCACAGTTCGTTAACCACCACTGCAAGTTCTTTGCAATTCCCTGAGTGATCTGGACCATGTTGGAGGGGTACCCTTGATGCTGCGCCCACTGGAACTTTAAGTCCCACTGCAGAGCCCGCATATGCCATCTGGTATGTGTCAGCAGCAGGAGGCCATAAGTCACAGCAGCGTCTGAGACAGTCTCACCGAAATCTGGGATAAAGGCTGAAATATCCATATAATAACCTTAATATCCTGGACTCATCTCTCGGGAGGATAGGCCCGAATATGCAGAACAACCCTGATGAAAGGGAACGTCTGAGAGGGAGTCAGATGTGACTTTGGTATATTTATAGTAAACCCCAGTAAATGCGAATGCAAGAAACTCAACATAGTCTTGAGGTAGGAGACGACAGTCTGGGGCTAGCTCACCTTCAACAGCCAGGTATCAAGATAGGGGAAGACTGAAACCCCTGATCTCCATAGATGAGCTTCAACCACCACCATCATGCTGGTGAACACCCATGGGTCGCCGGTAAGGCCTAAGGGGAGCACAGTAAACTGAACGAGCTCGTGGCCAACTGTGAACCGCAAGTAACATCCATGTGTAGGCAGGACGGGAATGTGAAAATAAGCATCCTACAAGTCCCATGCTACTATCCAGTCTCCTTTGTCCATGGCAGAAGACCTAAGCGAATGAGGGCTCATCGGTCTAGAGTAAGGTGAAGGCTCTTGTCATTTCTGAGGACCAGAAAGTAGCAGGAATAACAACCACAGCCACTTCTGGCACCGGAACCATCTCTATGGCTCCCTTGGCCAAGAGAGCTGTAACTTTCTACGGAGAAGGGACCTATGATCCTCCATCATCTGGTTGTAGGATGGTGGATTCGATGGAGGGGTAGTCTCAAAGGAGCGGGAGTAGCTCCTTCGGACGATCTGCATAACCTACCTGTTCAAAGTTATGAACGGCCAGTAGGCAGGTAATGGCAAATTCTTTCTCCAACTTGGTGCCCCTTAGTGGCTGAGCAGCATGCGTGTCATGGTGGCTGGACAGGAACTGGTGCGGTTGGTAGCCCCTTCCGTAAACATGAAAGGAGCGAAAGGCAGATTGGAAGGGGAGAGGGGCCGCTGCTATACCCAAGGAGCTGGCTGTAGCATGACAAACCTTGAAGTACTTGAGCGCTCAATCTGCCTTGTCTCCGAAGAGATGGGTGCCATCGAAGGGCATGTCCAGCAAAAAAGCTAGCACATACCCCAAAAAGCCAGGCGTCCTCAGCCAGGTGTGGCACCTCAGGGCCACGGTCATAGAAATTGCCTTAGAGAGTACAGCCCGGCCTCCTCCGGAACCTGTGGCAGCACTTGAACAACTGTATCCCACAGCGTATGGGAATAACGGACCAAAAAGACCACCAAGCTCTCAGGGGTGGGATCCTGGTTCAGGATACTTGGGTCCCCAGGTGCGGGGTGATGGCAGCGGGCAATCGTCCTATTCACAGGAGGAGCCCTGTGCTGGCTTTAGACCAGGTCCCCTGAATGATGTCAGTGAGGACATCATTGAACAGGAGCAGGGGTTCGGAGGTGGAAGCTCCAGATTGCAGCACCTCTGTCAAGAGATTAGTCTTGATGGCCACTGAGGGTAGCTGAAGGTCCAGGACTTCAGCCACCCTCCTCACCACCATAGCATAAGATGCTCCGTGCTCCATAGCCAGAGTAGGAGGATAAAACATACCAGCATCTGGGGATGTGTCCAGTCCAATGGCTTCACCCAAGTCTCTTCTCCAAGTCTTCATTTCCTCTTCATAGGGCTGGTATTCTAAAGGGTCCAGAGACCCCTCTCAGTCTTCCTCAGGCCTAACCCATAAGAATATGGCTCAGGGTCAGACCAAGGAGGCAAAGTTCTTGCCTGTCAGAGTCGGATGACACCAATTCAGCTCCGTGTTGAAGTCAGGGATGACAATGGGGATGGCGCCTTCGGTGGGCACCAGAGGTGCCCGGTGCGTCTGCATCAGTACTGGCACTGAGGAAGGTTGAGGTGGTACCACCGGCACTGGTCCGGATCCAGGACTAGATCCATGAATGCCAATCGGTGCCGAGGCAGAAGCCGCTGGTGCGGAACCAGATGGGGCCCTCGCTTACACCTGAAGTCGCTACAGCAGAGTTAAACTGCCCAAAAATGAGGCGCATGGCTTCATAAAACACTTTCAGCTGGGCAGTGGTCGCTCTGGCTCTCGGAAATAGGGGGTGTGGAGTCCACCCAGGCGCAGGTTCAGAAGAACGAGGTGTAGAATGACTACACTCCGTCACTGCGTCAGCTGACGGACAAGGAGAAGTGTTGAAGACCACTTCGACTTCTTACTTTTTTTTCTTGTGCCTCGACTTACCCAATTGCCTGAGAATTTTAAGTGGGACGATTCTAACTTTGGGATTCACGACTGGTCCCGGGGCCTTCCCCTCGAATGAGACCTCAACTTACAAGGAGTCACCTGCCAGGTCACCATCAGCATTCGGGCCGCTCCCTCAAAGCCTCCGGATGCATGGCCCAGCACTCTGAGCACAAATTTGGGTCGTGGTTGTGCTCCAGACACCACAGGCACATGATATGCAGATCCGCCATGGACATCGCCGAAAGACAAGAATGGCTTGAAAGCTGTCTTCCTAGATGACATCCCTCGACACACCAAATCGCAGTGAAAACAAAAAGTTTAAAAAAAAAAGTCAAAAAAAGACTGAGGCATTGCTTTCTTTGGATCAGCACTGGCTGGCGAAAGAAGAAAGGAACGGACATTGGTGCGCTGGGTTGGGCCTATGTAAGAACTGCAATGCATTTCCAGCGCGGACGACGATGGACAGGGAGCCAACCGACACCACTTACAGGCACGCAGGGATACTGCTCATGAAAATTTTCCAGATCCAGTCTGATGCCTGTGGAGAACTGAAAGGTAAGGAATCTGCAGCTAGAAGCCTCTATCAGATAGTGTTTGTAGCTGGCTCAGCTTGTTTAAGTTAACACTAAAAGTAGGAGTAGAAGGCTACAAACTAGCCACCGTAATCTCATGGATGGGGGGGAAATAACACATTACCACAGCAGATCACGCTTTGAGAAACAGAAATCACATACAGGACACCTGCTCTCATCCCACAAAAGCCTGGACGACTCAATATTAAGTAACTTCCATTTGACAGTAACTGACACATTGGGCGAATCAAGGGGACGGGAACTCCCTTCAAGTAACAAGCTAAATTAGCCACCAACAAGTTACATACGCCAGGCAGTTTCACCTGTTTACGAATCATTGAGTGGCTTACAGAAGTGTCACAATCACTACCATTGAGAAACACTTCCTTTTCCTTGCTCATACATTTGTAATTGAAAGGCAATTCCTGCACTTCATGTATAAAACTCTCCCCTAAAGCCTCAACTCTGCCTACCGGAAAATGTTTAAAAAACGATGTTTATTGAAAGATGGCAGGGAAATTACTCCACATACTAACCACACTGCTGATGGTGTTTCAGCCACTGCAAAAGGCAAGTTTTCTTACTTTTCTATGTTAAGCATTGTTTATGTTGCGTTCTTAGCAATTATCTGTAGTTTGCATATTAGAGTGAAGGGCAAGGATAACTCTTCGAGTTCACGTGCTTCCAGGGCACGGGGTTCGATTTTACAACCTGTAATTTTTAACTCAGTAGCTTTATGGATCTAGGCTGACTCTGTCCAGGTTGTAAAAATGACATGTCATTTTGTATAATATCAATTGCAGATGAAATAATGTTGTTAAGTGAGTAACTAAGAGTGGACAATGTATTCATGCCATTATCGACAACAGCTAATGTTTTGTCTAAATTTGCCTGATCTATTTGCCTCAAATGAGCAGCAGCTTCCATGTGAGAGAGCTTCCATATTTCAATATATATTGCATACAAGAATCTTTAGGAGTGTGGTAATCTAGGAGCTAACAAGACATCTTGCAAATCCATGTCATCAGAGAGGAGAGAGAGGCGCTCTTTTACGACTGTCACGGTGGAGTGCTGCAACCATTGCTGACATAACTTTCCTACGCTGTATGTAGTGACAATCCCGGCATGTTGTGTCTCAATATAATGAGGATCCAGTCTGCTTGCTTTAAAACCCTGTGTAAAGTTTATAAAATGTGTGTGACAAACATTTGTGTCCACTGGCCACAATAACTACCCGTTGGGACCTGAAAGTGTCAAATTAAGGGATTAAAGGAAAACTGGGCACATTGATGTCTTTAATTATTGCTAGACCTAGGCAACTTTTCTGCTGAACATTGTCATTAAAAAAATCATCTGCATTTGAATAAATTAATTTAGTAGCGGTCAGCATGTTTTTTCTC
Organism: Pleurodeles waltl; assembly: GCF_031143425.1. Taxonomy (NCBI): domain Eukaryota; kingdom Metazoa; phylum Chordata; class Amphibia; order Caudata; family Salamandridae; genus Pleurodeles; species Pleurodeles waltl. Next base: position 134,425,456 of record NC_090445.1, on the reverse strand, counting down.
CCTTTTGTTGCTGGTATTTTGAAATAATATGATATAGGATCAGTAGTATCATGCCCAGAAAAACATGTGAATTTATCTGAATATGCTTTAAAACTCCCCGCTGTAATGGTGCGCACAATGATAACAAAACATTTCACCATAATTTGCAGAGTTCATGCACGTTTTCACTTTCAAATATAGTATAATTTTCAAGCTCGGAGAGCACTGAGAAAACTATTTTCACATCCCAATAATCAGACACAACACTGGGTGAGATATCATCCACATAAATTTTGAAAACATAAGGAATCTAACTAATCTCTGTAGGACCAAATATATCATTTGGAACCTTATCCCAAACAATCCCATCAGGAACTGGAACACCACACATGTTCACTGGGAACAAGTCTCTTCGCACTTTGTGGTAAGACAAATGAGGCATCAGTACCTCATCTACCATTTCAACAGCAGAGCGTTCAGGAAGGTGATACCCATTTATAAGCAAGAAGAAGACAATCACAAACCTAATCCACAAGAAAAGAGCAAGCAAGGTGAGTGTAGTCCACAAATAGGACCATGGACGGATCAGATAAGTGTGTTTAAGCCAGTGAAAAAGCTTACATATACCATTTAGAGAAGTGGTGGGTGACTCTGAAGGGATGTCGTCAATATCGACAAAGTACCCAGAAGCCATTTATGTGAAGACATGAGCACTGCAGGTAAAAGGGAACTGGTAGATGCCTCTAAAAATGGTTCATCATAAACTACTCCATTGCGTTGAGAAGTAGTTGAAGACTATATACTTACATCTGGTGCATTTCTGGTACTTGTAGCGGTAATTGGAATCAACAAAAGTTCATGCTCTGCCCCCACACCCCCAGCCTAGGGGAAACAATTTCAGCGTGGTTCAGAGCTTGAAGAGGTATTTACTGTATGGTAGTGAGGGGGGATAGGAAACTACCCAGGAATCCTCTGGGCCTATTGTGTATGATCAGCCACATGATGCAATTTTACGTGGTAAATGAGGACAAAGAAATTTGTCTTTACAACCAGCAGGCGGTGGCAAGATCACAGTTCTGGTAACTTGAATTCCAAGGACTGGCACTAGTGCATGGAATGATGGGCTGAATTCCTTCTTCACTGCAATCTTTTCTCAGACTGGATCCCTAACTTTAAGAATCCAGCTTGTGGATGCTGGCGTATCTCTCATTCCCACAGTGGCAGCATGTATAGTAGAACACTCAGCTTGGAAGTGCTGTAGTTGCTGTAAGACAGTGAGATGTTCATTTATGTCAAAAGGAGTTTTCCCATCAAGATTAGGGACCTACATCGGTATGCCAAACAGGACTTCATATAGGGCATGGCCACCAAAGAATTTCTAGGCAGATTATTTAATGCTCTATGGAACCCATAAGGGTGATGGATTCAACTACGACCTGAACCTAATACTCTAGCTGGTAAGGACTGCTTTAAATCCAGGTCATTACTCTCCACTATGGATTTTTTCTCGCAATGACAGGGGAAGAATAGTGCAAAGCTACACCCAGGGCTCCCATGGTATCCCTGTATGCTTTGGAGGCAGAGGCAGGTCCCTGGCTCGAGTGGAATGTAGCTACATGTGTCCCAATAAAGACTTGCAAATCTTTAATAACAATGAGATCATCAGCTGATCGTTGTGGCCACACCCAAAGGAATCTCGAGCAAGAATCTACAGCAAGTATACCATATTTGTATGCACAATCTGAATTTAAGGGACCACAGTAGTATAGGTACATGCACTGCATATGCTTGTTTGAAACTAAGAGGGATGTCTGCTGTGAGCGCTTAAAGGTAGAGCCTTTTATTTGTTGACAAATGTCACAGCTAAGTACATACTGTTTTGTCTGTTTGTACAGACCATTTCACCAATAGAGTTTTTGTAACAATGATATTGTAGCTGCCACACCAGCATGGGCATAAGCAACACCCTCTTGCACCACTTGAATTAGTTCTAGTCAACGGTCTTGGTAGGGGATCACGCGATCACCCACCCTTAGAATGGTTACACATAAGGATTGTTTCGGGCACTTAAATGGTAGGAATATTTTGCTGGGTGCCGCCAGCCAAGGCGTTCATGGCAGCCAGTATTCATCCACCCGTCATATTGGAATGAGTAATCACAGCTAGAGTTTCATTAACAACTGTAGATCTGGCTGCTTCATATTCAAACACATTGATGGCCCAATATATGTACTACATGAGCCTGTGGCAGTTTGTCTATGAGTTCTGCCGCCTTTCCCCAAAGCACTTTATGCTTGTTAGTGTTTACTTTAGAGTTTCTCAGCTCATTGAGGCACCAGTAATGCAAGTTTTCATTGAAAGACTAGACACAATAGTACGAATCACACACTATAAGAGCCAGGAATTTGGGATCCATATGTTCCAGTGCCAGAATCAATGCTTTCAGTTCAGCTGGCTGTGCAATGCAATCCCCAAAGGACTACATAAAGCTCTGTCGAGGGTGGGATTCTTCATCCCTCATAACTCCATAAACGGCTGCACAACCCACAGAGTATTGATGCTTGGTACCTACAGCAGGTAGTTCGTACTGGAGAAACTTGAGTTTGCAATTTTGGGTCAAAGTCATAGTCTACATCAATGGCAGTGAAGGGAGTGGCCCAATGTATCCATCTAGGATGTAAGACTTTTGCATTTGGATGCTAGCCTTTATGAGAGCCTCTAAGGCTGGAACTGGTGTGACAACAATAATGTGTTTCCCATGAGCCAGGGGACTTTCCTTAATGACAGCCATCTGAACTGCAGTCTGTATTTTTTCAGTGGATGAAAAATGCATTTCAGCATTGGAATATAAATACGATTTATATGCAATCACCACTGTGTCATCTTCATTGAATATGAAGTAGGTAAAGCCAATGGCACCTGGAATTACCCAGATGACCAAATTTGTTTTTTTTGCACATGAATGTAGTTGTTTTGCTTCAAGTATGTCAGTCTGTAGTGATCTGAGTATGTGTGTGTTCTGGTGTCCAATGTTTGTTTGAAAAATCTAGACAAATTCAATCATAAAGAGGTGTTATGCGTTGTGCATAATATAGTATGTACATTGTGCCAAAATTGAAGCATTCTAAGAAGGATTGTGTTTTTTTTATGGTGTCTGATGGTTGTAATTGTGCACACTTCTCAAGGAAGTGTGGTGCCAGGCTCTTCCTCCCATTTGAAAGCTTGTATCCCAAAAATAGGACACTGAGAAAAGCTATTTTTGGTTTCTTAAAATTGAATTTGTGGCCATGTTCAGCAAATACCAAAACAATGCAATCTACTGTGGCTAAACGTGTTTAAATCATCAGATATGTGTCATCAACATAGGACAATGCTTTTAGATCAGTGTAATGCAATATTGATGTCACATGCAGAGAACAGCCCTGAACTGTTCTTATACCATTGGGAAAGTCATCAAAAACAGCATTGAGAGCCGAGCCTGGAAAAAGTGGTTAGATCCCAGCTTTCAGCCACTATGTTTTGGTAGAAAAACCCATTGGAAATACCCAAGGTTGTTTTGTATTATTTGCAGGCAATGTTGTTTATTAGAGCTTGTTGGAAAATGGGTTATTGGTAGGGCAGGTAGGTACCTACACCTAGCAACAAGCCACAAACCTCCACGTAAGTACAGTTAGGTCTCAGTAAATTAATCCCAGCTCTACCCTTGGTAGCTTGGCATCGAGCGTCAAGGCTTAACTTAGGAGACAAAGTGTAAAGCATTCAAATATCACACAACAGTAATTAAATAAAACACAGGAAACAGTTTAAAAATCCAAAACCAATTTATAAAAATAGCTTATATTTTTATCTTTAAAATGACACAAAAACGATTAAAATCGGTTCAGGGGAACCGGAGATATGAATTTTTAAAGTATTATTATTTTCTAGCGCATAGAAACAAAAAAGCGCCAATCGGGTCATCTGGTTGCACCAGGACCGGGACAAAGTCAAACTTTCAGGCCGACCGCGATGGAGCCCTGCTCGGCTACAGGTCGCGGGAAGCCTCGGTTAAAAAGTTACCTTCTGACTTAGTCTTTATTTTGAAGTTTTTCTTCACCGGGACGAACCACGAAGTCAGGCCGGGTCGCGGTTGAGGCAAGCCGGCTAGAATTTCCGCGTCGGGTCGGTCACTTTATGGAGCTTTTTTCCAAAATTTCTCCAATCTTTTCCAAACTTCTGGGGCTTCACCCAGATGTTCTTTTAAGGTTCTTTTGGGGTCCACAGCTCACCCCAAGGGTCCAGAAGTTCTGTGATGGTCCTTGGGAAGTGCGGACTTCAACTCCCAGAATACACCTGGCGCAAACTCCTTTTTGGCCACTGGACAGTGGTCAGCTGGTCACTTTTTCAGGAGTTGGTGCAGGGGACTCTGGTTAGCAATTTTTCACCTGTAGCAAACAGGGAGTCCCTCCTTGAACCAGTGGAAGTCAGGCAAAGTCCTTCTTGTGGTGAAGCCCAAGTGTGCAGCTGGTGCAGTCTTTCTGAGTGCAGGGTCCAGGTGCAGGCCAGGGGTCCAGCAGGGCAGTCCTTCTTCTCCTTGTAGTTCTTTCTTCTTGAAATTTGGTGGGGATCTCAGGCGTGGGTGCAGGTCTGCCAGTTTTATCCTTGCTCCTGGGTGAAAAGCAGGGGGGCCCTGGTCCTCCAATCAGGGACAGGGTCGTCCCCCTGTGATGACCACTTCCTGGGAAGTGTGGCAAAAATCCATCCCAGAAGGCAACAGTCTCTAAAAATCCAAAATGGATGAATCTGATTTTTAGAGGAGAGATCTGGCTGAGCCCACCCACTGGTGTGGCTAAAAATCATAAACACACCCCTCTCCTGCCCTCTCCTAATCTAATCAAGGGGGCACCTAGCTGTCTGGGGTTGCAGGATGTGGGGGTGTTGCTGGGTGCTCCAGATGTCCTTCTCTGCCTTTGAAGACCAGTTTGGCAGCCCTCCCCCTTCCTGCTTCCCCGTCTGCTGAGGGGAGATTCTCTCCCCCAAGCACATTCCTTTGTGTGAAGTCAGGCCACTTCACACCTCATTAAAGTAGCCTGGCAGAAGCTGCTGCAGGCTGGCCAATCAGAGCACAGCAGCAAAAACAATGCAGAGCTGAAATTGGCAACTTTTTAGGTAAAGTCTAAACTTTTTACCTGCACTAGTTATATTAAATCCAACAACTGGAAGTTGTGGGATTTATTATAACAATCAATTTGATACCAAATTCTTGGTATGTAACATTTAAGGAGACTTTAAAATTTTAAATAAAGTCTGCCCATTCTAGCCTATGAAGGCCATTTACTTCAATGAGGGAAAAACGAATTTGGCTGTTTTTACCTCACCAGGGCTTATAAATCTATTTTTATAAAGTCCCTGCTTATAGTTACATGGCACCCAGCCCTAGGGGCACATAGGGCACACCTTAGGGGTGACTTATATGTAAAAATAAGGTAGTTTAAGACTTTGGAAGTACCTTTAATTCCAAAGTCGAATTTGCATATAACTTTAATTTAAAAGCAGCCAGCAAGGCAGGCTTGCTTTTAAAATGACACTGGGCACCTCAGCAATGCACCTAGGTGTGCACCACCTATGCTGTGGTCCCTAAACCTACATGCCCTACCATATACTAGGGACTTATAGGTAGGTTAACTTAGCCAATTATAATTAGCCTAATTTGCATATCCATTTTACACAGAGCACAGGCCCTGGGACTGGTTAGCAGTACCCAGGGCACCATCAGAGTCAGGAAAACACCAGCATAAAGTGGAAAATGGGGGCAAAAAGTTAGGGGGCCTCTGCAATCAGCCCCAGTTTCTCACAGAGCTGTACTGTGTGAGGTTTGTATTGCAAAGGTGCGTGTGATTATTTAAATGTCTGTGATCTAAGACTATACTATGGGAATGATCCAGCCTGGGTACTGCGAATAAGGGATTGTACATAGGAGATAAGCATGGTTCAGTTACTTCCTGATATTCGAGCTGTGAGAAAATCTTCCTCACAGGAGCTTTTGCTTCATGTTTTATGGGGTATTGTGGTTGCACTTATGAGTATTACATGATGAGGAGAGTACCTATCCATTCCCACATGGTTGCAGTATAGTGGCGGCGTTTGTGCAAAAGCCCAATCTGCAGCATACACTTGGTTTACTTGCTCTGGAATAAAGACTGAGAAAGATGGTAAGAGCACATATTTCCCTGTGGGAGTATTCTAACAAACTGTTGTGACCAGTCTTTCTCAGCCAAGAGAATGTCATAGCTAAGTCTTAATCTTTCTCCCTCAATTTGTATGTTTAATTTATAAACTTGGTCTGGAGGGGCGCAACTCACCTGTCTGCAGTTTCAACTTCTATATAGTTGTTAGTTGTTCTTAGATCCAGAAAATCTTCAAGGTTCTGGCCAACTATCGTGACCTCTGCCACTCTGTCTAGCAGCATCACTGCCCACATCCTGTTCCGCAGTAATTTTCTCAGTAGATATTTTGCAGAACTTCCTGCAATCATCTTCTTTCTGAATTGGGATTTCTGTTGATGAAGTTTCTCTTCCTTCTTTATGATGACATCCGATGAGTGCTGTGAATCCTTTTTTGGTTTCACATACTGCGTTCTAACCACCCGCTCTCTCAGACCATGTGTCTGATGCATCCTGAAAGGTATGAGAAAGGTGTGTATCAGTATAGTGATATCTGTCAGGCTGTTTCAAATTATCAGAGTTACGCAAATTATAACGTTTCTCAGAGTTCTTTATTTGATATTTGTTCGTCCCAGCACTTTTCAGAAGACTCTTGTGCTGGCTTGGCATTATCCTTTTTAGGATACCTTTAAGCTGTGGCTTATTTCTTCTGGACGCCAAATTATTTCAACCTATACACGTATAAGTCTTGGCAATTATTTTTTATAACTCACCGACCCCACGCACACAAAGCAGAACACACATTGGACCCAATCTTCACATCCAGCAACAGAGTCAAATACAGCCACACCACAAAGATCACCTGGTCCAACCACACCATTGTCCACTTCACCATCACAGGCACACAGAACACCAAAAAAGCTGCTCACAACAGCTGGGGCAAAGCCATGGAGACCCAGTGGACGCAGGCCCTCAGCACCATCCAAACCTAAGCTGTGTCAGACCTAGAACAGGCCGTACTGAACTTCTCCACCTGGATCACCAAATGCGCGGACGGAGTCGTCCCTATGAAGCCAGCGAAACTAACAAAGCTTCAAGGCAAGGAACACCCCCAAACCCAGAGCCATCAAATTCAACTGCAAACGTCTACAGAAACAATGGTGCACCACCAAAAACACAGACGATCGAGACGCCTACAAAGCCGCCCTCAATAACTATCAATAATGCATTAAGGATGTTAAGAGAGCAGCCCTCATGAACCTCATCAAAGTGAGAATCAACCACACAAGAGAACTCTTTAACATTATCAAAGAATTTTCCAGCCCATCAGCCACAGAGAACACCATTCGCCCCTCCCAAGAACTCTGCGTCAGCTTATCGGACAATTTCCACAGCAAGATAGCCACCATCTACTATAACATCCACCCACAACCCTCCGAAGTCAACCTCAACCCACCACCACACACACTAACCAAGCTATCACCTCCTACACACCGCTCACCATACTGGCGACCACAACCATCATGTCCTCCACCCACTCCGGGGAACCCAGCGACCCCTGCCTCACCACCTATTTAACTTGGGAACTAAAGAAATAGGCACAGAACTCACCAAGATCCTCAACGCCGCTATCACCACGGCTAACTAACCCAACAAATGGAAACGTGTGGAGGTCGGAAATAGGCATAAATAGCAATAGAAAACAGTGCAATAGCAAATAGGCAATAGTGACCCGCCGGGGAGCCCAAAGCATATACAAAAAAAATGGAATGCAAATACAGGACCCCCACCTAGGTAAATGGAGTGTGTAGAGGGGAACTGGTGGAACTAGGAACCCCCAAAGGTAAGTACCACAGTGCCTCCCAGCGACCAGGACGAAAGGAGTAAGTTACTGGATTTTCCCCAAACCACCCAAAAGGAAGAAAATGCAACACCCAGACAAGATTGCAAGAAACCAGCTATGGATTCCTGAAGAGTAGGACCTGTGGAAGAAGGTGACCAAGTCCAGAAGTCACGGAAGAGTCCAGGGGGAGCAGGAGCTACTACCCACCCAGCTGTGGTTGCAGGACTTGGTCGACAGTAGGACCAAGAAGGTCAGAAATGCAGCCCTGGAGCAGGTGAAGAGTTCCTGGAGGATGTAGTCGATGTCCTATGCCAGATGGATGATTGCAGTCAGTGGCAAGGAAGGGCCACCAACAAGCCTTGGCAAAGGCAGAAGTTGCGGAGAAGCAAAAGTGGAGCTGCCGGGGACCAGCAAGGTCAAGGAGGATTCAACCCACGGGAGGAGTTCTAGTGGGACCCTCAGGAAGAAAGAGAGTCCACAGAAGAAGAAGCAACCCCCACAGGAGACTCACTGGAGGATGACAAGGAGTCACAGAGGATCCCATGCAGCACAACTGGAGAAGGGTCCCACGCTGCAGGAGAAGCACGCAGAGGGCTGTGCGTCGCAGGAAGGAGTGGTGGGGGCTGGGGCTACACAGAACCTGAAGATCCCTTGGAGGAGATGACAACAAGCCTTGGTAGCTGCAAGAGACACGGTGCATGGGGGTACTGTCCTGCGTGGGAAGGCAAAGGCTTACCTCCACCAAAGTTGGACAGCTGGCAGAAAGGACCAAGACGACTACTCCAGACCACCACCCGTGATGCAGGATCCATGCAGCTCAAGATGAGGGGAGATCCACACAGCCGGTCGTCGTTGCAGTTGGTGCCTGCGGATGCAGGGGAGTGACTCCTTCCCTCCAAGGGAGATTCGTTCTTCCTTCTCATGCAGACTGAAGACTTGCCACCCTCAGAGGATGCACAGTCGGGGAAATGTTGCAGAAGCTGGAAGGAGCCGTGGAAACATTTTTGCAAGCAGAGTCTTCGTCATGGATGAAGATAGTCGATTCCTGGAGGTTCCAGTTGCGGATCCAGTGGCTAGAAGTTGAATTAGAGATTGCAGAGGAGTCCTGCTGGAATCTTGCAAGCTGAATCTGAGGACCCTCCCCAGAGGAAGACCCTAAATACCCCTGAAATGGGGGCTGGTCACCTAGCCAGGTAACAACCTATCAAGAGAGGGCTCTGATGTCATCGTCCTGACCTGGCCACTCAGATGCTCCTAGAGGTCCCTGCCAACCTTGGATTTAAGATGGCAGAGCCCAGGGCCCCTCTGGAGGAGCTTTGGCACCACCCCTAGGTTGGTGATGGACAGGGGAGTGGTCACTCCCCTTTTCATTGTCCAGTATTGCACCAGAGCACGGACTAGGGGTCCCTGAACCAGTGTAGACTGGTTTATGCATGGAGGGCACTAAATGTGCCCTTCAAAGCATACCAGTGGTTTGGGAAGGCTACCCCTTACAATCCCAGTAACATCTATTTCCTAAGGGAGAGGGTGTTAACCCCCCCTCCCAAAGGAAATCCTCTGTTCTGCCTTCCTGGGCTTGAGCTGGTGAAGCAGCAGGAGGGAAGAAACCTGTCTAAGGGGTGGCAGTAGCTTGGGCTGCCTGGAAAACCCCAGAAGGCTGGTAGAAGCAATGCTGATGGTCCTCCAAGGAGCCCCTAGAGTGCATGGGATCATACTTCCAATATTGGCAACAGTATTGGGGTATGATACCGACATATTTGATACCAAACATGCCTAGGTTCGGAGTTACCATTATGTAGATGGACATAGGTAGTGACCTATATCCAGTACACACATAAAATGGCATCCCTGCACCCACGAAGGCCAGGAAAATGGAACTGGAGTTTGTGGGGGTACCTCTGCTAGTGCAGGGGTGCCCTCATACATAGGTACTTCCACCCTGCCCTCTGGGCTGGGAGGGCTTGCCATAGGAGTGACTCACAGTGACCTGGTGCAGTGACCTTTAGTGAAAAGGAGTGCATGCACCCTTTCATGCAGGCTGCGATGGCAGGTCTGCAGATATACTTTGCATGGGCTCTCATGGGTGGCATAATACATGCTGCAGTCCATGGGGATCCCCTGGTCCTCCAATGCACTAGGTATCATATACTAGGGACTTACATGGGGGCACCAGTATGCCAAATGTGGGGTGTGAATAACCTAGTTAGAAGGGAGAGAGCATAGTCATTGGGATCCTGGTTAAAAGGATCCCAGTGAACACAGTCAAACACATTGACAATACGCAGAAAATGGGAGTAACCACGCCAAGAAAGAGGGTATTTTCCAACAGATCCCCACTAACATCAGGAAGACCGTCACCCAGGCCCTCATCACAAGCCGACTTGATTACAACACACTGTACGCCAGCATTTCCACCCAACTCCTCAAGACTCTCCAGGTCATACAGAACGTAGCCTCCAGGCCCATCCTAGACCTCCCCAAACGAGCCCACATCCCCCACACCTCAGAAACCTCCAGAAGAGATGCCTGTTCAAGATTCTCATGCATGCCTACAAAGGCTGTACACAGCCAGGGACCGACATACATCGACCACTGCATGAATTTCCACAATCCTTCCAGACACCTGCGATCTGCCTCCCTGGCTATTGCACACGTTCCCCACGTCCGTCGCAGCGACTGTGGAGGTTGCTCTTTCTCCTACACCACCTCCAAAACCTGAAACAACCTGCTCCTCCACATACAAACATCTTCCTCCCTGACCAACTTCAGGAAGAAGCTAGAAGACCTGGATCTTTGACTGAGACTCTGCAACTTCAGTGCCTGGATACCCTTAGGGGTGATAGTGCTGTTGCTATAAAAATACCAATTGATTGACTCGCACACCTGGTCTGTTAAAGGAACCTGCGCGAGACATTGATGAACCACCAATGCTACTGCTTTCCCTTTTATGTTTCCTAAAATTATTGAGGACACTGTGGCAAAGTTGCCTACTATTTCATCCACAAGTCAAGGCAGGGGCAGCCCCATATTCGCTTTAACACCTCCAGTAGAATCGCAAAAGATGGTGTACCATGAGTTATGGTATATTTTGCTGTAAAAATTGTGCTCCAGGTAGTACAATAATCAATAGAGGGTACCATCCTAAGTGGCAAGCACATTGTGAGAGTTCTTTTTTTATTGGGGTCCTATATGGGAAAACACTGCTTTCAGCTTATTTTAGCAATCTAAAACAGAATGTTCTCCTGTTTGGTGGATACCTTACCCATAATAGCAATATTCACTGGGTTAATCCCAGGTATAGCCAACTGTTGATGTACAGCTGGGGCAACCCTCGCTGGGGCAGTGATCAATGTTCACATTAAAAATTGTGTTAAACGTCTATATAATCTAACTATGTTAATATATAATGGGCGTAGATCTGCTGCTGCTCAATTTTGTATATCTGGATATAGGATATATGCCTCTAGAACTGGCCATGTAGCTTTGTCATTACTGAGGGGACCCAATCTAACCTGTTAAACATGTGGTAGGGCGCCTTGGAACCAGTTTTGATGGTCCTGATATGTTAATGGTATTTCTAAATAGTTGTATACTCTGTATTGTTGTGGAGCATTGGTTACTTTGTATGTATGAAATGTTTTGGCATTGACTGCAGGATAATTGACACAAGTATAATGTTTCAGTTTTGTACGGTTCGTGTGCCTCTACCACGAACGTAATATCTCACCCCCCTCTGGGAGTTCATTTTGAAGTAAATGTTGTGTGACAGCGTGTCTACAATTTACTGGAATAAAAATTGGATTCGTTATTTTAAAAAACAGGATTCAAAGAAGGAAACACTAAGTGGAGTATCCTTTAAAATGTTCAAGTTTAAACAACATACATACAAATGCATGTACTACCTATAACGCTGAGGAGGATATTTCCAACACCACAGACACTTTCGTATAAAGGTGAATAGGGCACCTTAGGCATACAAGAGAAAACTGTTCAAGAGATCCGTTAAATAAGTACCTGACCCTGATACGTTGGTGGCTCCATGTAATGCGGTTCCTACTCAGATAATAAGACTGCATATTTAGGATGTCAGAGTGGCAGTGAGGAAGAATAAACCCCTAATTGTGTCGTTGGCAGTCTTTTCTCAGGACCGCCGAAACCACGGGCGCGAGAAGACCGCCAGTGCTGGCGGTCTTCCGACCACCATATTCCGAGTACTGAAGGATTTCTGCCACAATTTGGACAGAAATCCTCCAGTAGTCGTGCTGGCAGTCGAAGGCGCAGGGGCGGTTCCACCACCGGCCCCATCCCGCCAAAAGGACTCCGCCAGCCTTATTACGACCTGTGATACGGCTTGGCGGGGCCCTGTCGGCAGTGGAAGTGCCTGTTCCCATTCCCTGCTGGACGACCTCCTCGCCGGATAAGGTAAGTCGATCATCTGACAGGGGAAGGAGGGTGGGGGGTGTTGTGTGTGAGTGGGTGTTGCCTGCGTGTGTGAGTGTAAGTGTATGCATGTGTATGGATGTGTGAATGTGTGTATGATTGTTGAAGTGAGTGCGTGTTGGGATCTTTGTGTGGATGCCTGTATATATGTGTGTGAGTGAATGCGTGTATGTGTGCGTGAGTGAATGAGTGTATGTATGCGTTTGAGTGAATGCACGTATGTGAGTGTATGCGCGGTGTGTGTGTGCATATATGCAGGGAGGGGGTTGGGGAAGGAGGGTGCTGGTATGGAAGGGGGTTGAGGGAGGGGGGTACTGTTCTGGAAGGGGGGGTGGAGGGTGATGGTATGGAAGGGGGTATTGAAATTGCAGGGAGGGTGTTGGGAGAGTCGTCTTTGCAGTCACAGGAAAGACATTTCCTGTCACCGGTAGCCTCTCCGCCAGGGTTTTCATGGCAGTGCTACCGCTGCGGAAACCCTGGTGGAAAGCAGACTCATGATACCTCCGGCGGTCTTCAGTGGGCTGCCAGTACGGAGATGCTGATCTCCGGGCCGGCTGCCCAACCGCCCTGGAGGTACAAGTAAGGATGTGGCGGTCTTCACCGCTGGCCAGTCGGCGAGAGACCGCCACCGCGGCCCTGGCTGTCTTCAGCCCGCCAGTGTCATAATGTGGGCCTAAGTCTATCCACACCATTAGTAATTGTCGGCCTAACTCCTGGCAGCTCACAGTGCCTCACCCAAACCCCCTAGGGTGAAAGGTGATTATGGCAACCTGAACATGACACTCCAACTCCCCAAGGAAGTAATGGAAACAGATCTTATCCCATTTGTGTTGTTACTCATGGATGCCACGGTGAGACATAAAAAATGCAAGATAAGTTTTCAATACCTTTATTGAAACAATTGCAATCTGTGATTCTAGATGTTCCTACCTAAGTCTACGCTGAGAGCACAGTGTGTGAACCTTTTGCCTGGCCCAATATAGGGGATTGTCCCCAACCCTATACCTGGGGCAGTGTTAGGAGTCGGCCTGTGGTGTAGATGGCAATCCTCTCAGAAGGCTGGTAGATCGGCGTCAGTCAAGCTGCATGTCACACAGCATGTATCCCAGGACAGTTGTGGCCGGACTGCTCTCTGCCCCTCCCAGGTCAGTGCACTGTATAAATAATAACCCATACTGTATTGGAAGTACAGTTCCCATGCAATGCAGTGTCTAGATGTTAGAAGCTGTCTCCTTAACGGGCAACACAACTATCCTATCTTATTCAGTGTTCTTAGCCTTGGACAGAAAATACTGATTACATGTTGTGCAAAGGGTAGCTAAACACCAAACCAGCCAACCAAAGATATTTACACTTTCAGCAAAATAATCTCTTACAAGAAATTATATATACACATAATTGCATTGAAGATCATACTAGGACAAATCACAATTCATAAATATAACTTGTTGCTGATCACATATGAAAATTACAAACCTACCCCCAAATCTAGAAACATGCCCTTCCGATGCCTTCCTCGTGCCTGTACCTGGTGTCTGTTCCTCGTTTTCCTAGAATAAAAGCAAGCTGATAAAAAATTTAAAAATCATTGCTAAAAATATGAAGAGTAAAATGAAGCTAAAACAAGGTTGACTACTTCAGGTCCAAGAGGTCCTCAAGACAATCGTACAGAAGTATTCGAACAGGATGTATTGGTTGAGGGACCCGAGGAAACAGTCCTTCCTGGGATGAGGAAGAAGAGATGGTAAACCTCCTTGCCCTGCTTGTAGAGGGCACTGGTTCTTTTACCATTTTTTGAAGGTGCACTTGTATCTCTTCCTCTAGAAGGTTGAGATGTTATTTGCTGAGGGAGTGGTAGTGGGAGGGGATCTGAGAAGTTCTAGGCAGTATCTGTGACAACCTACAGCTAATACCTACTTGTCTGATGTGATTTACTGCCAGCCACCAAGAAAATATTGTAGCCTACTGTGACAGGTGTTGCATGACAGGGGCCAGGCAGGAGGAGTTAGTGCTTTATGGCTGAGGCCTCTTTGGTGGAACCTACTTTGCCCTGTTGTTGTTTCCCCTGTACCACCTTTAGTGTACCCTTGTGATGTCTGCTGGGAATACCACTGTTTCTAGCACTGGCAGGAGGGAGAAGGGTTTGGGGAGGTGGCTATGGAATGGGAACACTAAGAAATCATATTTCTTAAGGAGGGCATGCATCGCTACCTTATGGAAGGTGCCTGTCCTTTGACTCACTTCATGCTAGGGGGTGGTATTGTCTGGGTGGGATGCCCTTACTGACTAGTGATCTACGCTTGGATCTCTCCAGGGAATCAACATAGTTGTCTCACAGGTCGTCAGTGGGTTCCAGATCAAACAGTGCATCATAAAGGTCAGTGGGACGGAAAAGGCTGCCTTCCCTGTTGGAAGAGTGTGGGGATCCCCCTAGTTAATATGGAGGTGTTGATATAGTAGGTTGAGAAGCTGGTGGCAAAGGAGGAGAAGGCAGAGGAAGGAATGAGGGTGGGTTGGTGCCCATTCTTGCGCCTTTTATGCTCAGGAGCTGGGGAGAGGGTTCCAAACCAAGCTTCTCCTCGAAAGTTAGTGTCCACTTTCGAGGCAAAGTCTTCTTAGGCTTGGGCAGAGGCAGCTTGGCAGCTTGTACAAATAGTCTTTTCTGCCATCCGATACTGTCATTGAAGAAGTCAACACTCGACAAAAGCCTTCAGACCTGAAAGCGGTGTTGCTGCAGATGGAGATTTGGGCATCAATGTGTTGGGGGGTGGGTTTTTGTGGCAGCTCTGAAAGGGTCTTAAGCATCAAAGAGGCTGGAGGCCTGTGGAGAATCCTCAAGCTCGACGTGGGTGGGAACATTGAGGGCTCCGATGCCTTTGGCTGGTGCTGACTAGAGTCCAAGGGCAGTGGAGGAGTGGAAAGCTGCACGTTAGTTGGAGGGCTCAATGCCCGACCTCCTCGGGCCGGTGCTGTGCCTCTACTTGGGTCCTTTTGGAGGCCCTGGTGTGTTTTACGGTACTGACCAAACTCCTGGTCCGAGATGAGGTCTTTTTCCAGGGACCAGAAGACATGGAGGTCGGGGAAGCCTCCTGAACATCTTTCTGTGGTTTGGAGTCAGAGGAAAAGGTTGCTTCTGTCTTGGCGATGGCTGTTGGGTAGCAGACTACTTCACTCTCCTCCGGTGACGAATGTTTCCCAATGTCCAGGGTGTCATCAGAGATTAGACGCTGCATCCTCTGGTATGTCCACCTTCACGCTTATTGATACAAAATCATTTTCTTAAAGCGTATGGTAAGAGGCAGAGGTCCACAAGAGCTTCGCCTAGTACTGGGGAGAGTTCTGGAATGGCAACCATTCTGTGTGCATTCTCCTCTGTGAAGAAGCCATTGAAGACTAGGGGCATGCAGCCCCAAAGAGGGCAAAAAAGGCCTTGGGGGTTAGAAGTTGATCATGAGTGAGCTTAACAAGTGTGGGGATCGCGTCCAACTTGGACCTTGGCCCTGGCAGTATGTATCCTAAATTGATGGCGGAAAAAAAAACAATCTAACATGTAATCTATGCCCATGAGAACTGTCAACTAAGATAGGAGTCACACTATAGTTTGCGACTCAAAACACTTTTTCATAGAGAAAACCTGCAAACATCCAAATACTAGATGACATTAGTTTGCAGAGCACGTTTATTACAACATGCTATGAGCCCAATGCTTTAAATTGATCCCCCTATAAACGGGAATACCACTAGGTAGGCTTCTCTCTCTGTACAATCTCTAATATATAACTCTGTATGCTCCAAACTATCACCAGTCACATAGGCCACAGAGAGCTGTTAAGACATGGCCATTCATTCTGGCTTAACACAAGGTAAGTAGAGGATCATAATGAAAGGTATTCATCTGCAGGCCTCACACAAAACTTAAATTTATTGCCAGCTATCAACATCAGGTGTATGCTGGTATAGGGCTCTTTATGCTAGTCAGTCCTCAGCACTAGCAAGCAGCACCTCAGACATCACTACCATGCTCAACAGTGCTTAATAGGCTTATATATCTAGTCTCAATAAAGTCTTTAAACAGCCTTAACCATCTTCAGGCCAGTGGAGACTGCATACGTAACTTATTGATGAGAAATAGAATGGGGCTACACATTCTTTACACCCGATTTGATTTTACCCATCTTTTACATCAACCACTGTTCTGCTGATTAGGTTCCCACCTTCGTTATTCTCATGCCTTCACCATACAGTAAAATTCCCCAAACCAGTCATAATCTGCTCCTGCCTATAGACATGTGGCCTGTATTCTGCTTCAAATAAATCCAAGCCTTCTAATACCTGAGCCAAAACCTACTTCACACCCTACGAGCTAGCTAAGGGTAGCACTAGAAAACTCAATCACATTTCCACCTGGCATTGGCCTTTCTCACCATTTCTCCACCCAACACATCAACATCAAATTTGTGACTGGATGCTTACCCGCATCTACAACAAATGCCTCATCATAATGAAGAACTGATTATTCAACTGCTCTCCTAACCAGACATTACATCTGGTCTCAATCGTCAACAAGCATTGGCAAAGCCAATAGGGCTGGCTTATGCAAGAGACATTGGCCTTGGCATTGCGCTTTAGCCACACCAGGGTGGCTGTTGTTCAGCATGGCAAAAAGTTAGTGGGGCTGGGTGGAGTAGAGTGGAGTATGGGTAGAAAGGGGTAGAATGGAGTGAGTGAGGATTGGGGTAGATTAGAGTGGCGTGGAGTGGGGTAGATTGGAGTGATGTAGATTGGGATAGAGTAGGTAGATGGGGCAGATTGCAGTGGGGGAGATTGGAGTGGAGTAGGAAGAAGTAGGGTAGATCGGGGTAGAGTCGAGTGGGATATATTGGGGTAGAGTGGAGTGGGGTGGATTGGGGTAGACTGGAGTGGCGTGAGGTGGAGTGGAGTAAGGTAGAGTGGAGTGAGGTACATTGGAGTGGGGTAGGGTGGATTGGGTGAATGGGGTAGAATGGAAAGGTGTGGCATGGGGTAGATTAGAGTGCAGTAGAGTGGGATGTATTGGGGTAGGCTGGAATGGAGTGGGTAGATTGGATGGAAGAGTTGAGTGTGGGGGATTGGGCTAGACTGGAGTGGAGTTGGGTAGATTGGAGTGGAAAGAGTAGAGTGGAGTGGGGGTAGATATGGGTGGAGTAGGGTATATTGGAGTGGGGTAGATTTTTGTGGATTGTAGTAGGGCAGATTGAAGGGAAGTGGGGCAGACTGGAGTGAAGTTGGGTGGATTGGAGTGGTGTTTGGAAAAGGGTAGACTGAGAAAGACTTGAGTGGAGTGGAGTTGGATAGAGTGGTGTGGGTTACAATGGGACTGGAATTGGGTGGTGTATTTTGGAGTGTGGTAGATTGGGTTAGTGTGGAGTAGATTGGAGTGGAGTATATTGGGGTAGATTGGAATGGGGTATATTTGAGTGGAGCAAATTGGGATGGGGTAGACTGAAGTACAGTAATTTGGGGTGGAGCGGGTGGTTTGCGGTGGAGTGCGTTAAATTGGACTTGAGTGGAATAGATTTGAGTGGGTGTGGTAGATTGGAGTGAAGTGGAATGTGGTAGATTGAGGTGGATTGGACTGAGGTACACTGGAGTGGGATAGATTGGAGTGGAGTCGAGATTGGAATGAGTGAGATAGATTTGGGGAGAGTAGAGCGGTGTGGACTGGGGTAGATTGGTGGAGGTGGGAAGTGGGGGAGATTGGATTGGAGTGGAGAGTGAGATTGGAGTGGGGTAGACGAGTGGAGTGGGATGTATTGGGATAGGGTGGAGTGGGATGTATTGTGGTAGACTGGAGAGGGGTTGATTGGGGGAAGAGTGGAGTGCGTTAGATTAGGCTAGACTGGAGTGGGGTAGATTGGAGTGAAATGGGGTAGATTGGAGTGGAGAGAGAAGATTGGTGTGGATTTTAACAGGCCAGATTGGAGTGAAGTGGGGAGAATTGGAGTGGGATATATAGAGGTGTGGTTGTTTGGAGTGGGGTAGATTGTGATATATATTAGAGTGCAGTGGGGTAGATAGGAGCAGAGTTGGATAGAGTGTTGTAGTATAGTTTGGTATGGGGTATTTTGGAGAGGGGTAGATTGGGTTAGTGTGAGATAGATTGGAGTTTGAGTAAATTGGGGTAGATTTGAGTGGGGCTGATTGATTAGGGATGGGGGAGATTTGACCAGAGTAATATGGGATGGAGTGGGTTGGTTTAAGGCAGAGTGCGTTAGACTGGACTTGAGTGGGGTAGATTTGAGTAGTGTGTGGTAGATTGGAGTGGAGTGGGGTAGATTGGGTAGAGTGGAATGGAGTGTGGCAGATTGGGGTGTACTGGAGTGGAATATATTGGAGTGGAGTTGAAATTGAAATGGAGTGAGATACCTTTGAGGAGAGTAGAGTGGTGAAGACTGGGGTAAATTGGGGGAGTGGAGGAGATTGAATTGGGGTGGGTTGAGAGATTGAAGTGGGGTAGACTGGAGTGTATTGGGGTAGATTGGGGTAGATTGGGGTGGGGTAAACTGGGGGAAGAGTGGAGTGTGGTGGATAGGGTTAGACTAGAGTGAGGAAGACTGGAGGGGATAGAGTAGAGTGAGTAGATTGGAGTGGAGAGAGTAGACTGGAGTGAAATTGGGTAGACTGGAGTGGAGAGAGTAGATCGGAAAGGGGTAGATTTGTGGGGATTGTAGTAGGGCAGATTAGAGTGAAGTGGGGTAGATTGGATTGGGATATATAGGAGTGGGGTTGTTTGGAGTGGGGTGGATTGGGATATATTGGAGTGCAATGGGGTAGAATGGAGTGGAGTTGGATAGAGTGGTGTGGGGTACAATGGGATGGGATAGGGTATTTTGGAGAGGGGTAGATTGGAGTGAGTAGATTGGGGTAGATTAGAGTGGACCAGATTGGGGTAGATTGGGCTAGAGTAATTTGGGGTGGAGTTGGTTGATTTGCGGTGGAGTGGGTTAGACTGGCCTAGAGTAGGGTAGATTTGAGTAGTGTGTGGTAGAGTGGAGTGGGGTACATTGGGTGGAGTGGGGTACATTGGGTAGAGTGGACTAGAGTGTGGCAGATTGGGGTGTATTAGAGTGGGGTAGATTGAATGGAGTTGGATATATAGGAGTGGAGAAGAGGGTAGAGTGGATTGAGAGATTTGGGGAGAGTACATTGGGGTAGATTGGGAGTGGAGTGAAGTGGGTAGATTATGATAATTTGGGGTAAATTCAGTGAATTAGAGTAGGGTAGATTGGAATGGAGTAGGATGGATTGGAGTAGAGTGCAGTGGAGTGTGATAGATTGGAGTGTGGGGTGGACTGGACTAGATTGGAGTGGAACAGATGGGGGTAGATTGGACTGAAGTAGGCTGGGGTGTGGTGGATTTGGGGAGATTGGAGGAGAGTGGGTAGATTGGAGTGGATTGTGGTAGACTGGAGTTCAGTGTGGTAGATTGGAGTGTGGAACATTGGAGTGGTGGTGGGTAGATTTGGATGGAGTGGAGTGTGGTAGACTGGATTGGGGTAGATTGCAGTGGTATAGATGGGAGTGTGGTGGGGTGGAGTGTGGTAGATTGTGGTGGAGTGGGGTAGATTAGAATGGAGAGGAGTTGGATGGAGTGGAGTAAATTGGAACGGAGTGGGCTGGGGTAGATTTGAGTAGGGTAGATGAGCAAAGTGGGATAGATTTGAGTGGAGTGTAATAGGGGTAGAGTGGATGGTGGTCGATTGGGTTAGATTGAGTTGAGTGGAGTTGGATATACTGTAGTAGAGTTAGGTAAACTGAAGTGGAGTAGAGTTGATTAGGTCATAGTGGAGTGGATTGGGGTAGACCGAGGTGAATTGGGGCAGATTGGAGCGCAGTCGGATAGAGTGTGTAGGAAGCTGGCCTGGGTTGTGGTCGGTATCTATGGCACTTACACCTTATACCAGGTCCAGGTATCCCCTCTCAGTGAAGTGTAGGCAGTGTCTAGAAGCCTCTAGAGGCAGCTGTGGATGAGCATCCACGGCTTGTCTAGGAGACATGCAAAGCTCATGCAATACCACTACAGTCACACAGAACTTACACACAAGAAAGAAAGCACTTGATGGAGCAAAAATAAAGGTACTTCCTTTTTGGAACACAGTATCAGAAAATACTAGAGAGGCAACCCTTCAATAGGAGGTAAGTAAATACACTATATATATATATATACACACACACTAATAAAAAGTAAGAGGCATCAAAAGGTTAGAAAACAGTGTCAAATAGCAATATGCAATAGTAGCCTTAGGGGGAGCCCAAACCATATACTAAGAAAGTGGAATGCGAACACAGGGCCCCCACCTAGGTAACTAAATTGTGTAGAGGGGAGATGGGAGTATTAGGAAACCACACAGGTAAGTAATGTATTCCCAACCCCCCAGCTTCCAGGAATGTGGGAGTAAAACACTGGATTTCCCCAAAACCACCCCAAAGGATGAAAAATAGAAAATGAAGACACCCAGAACAGCCTGCAAGGAACCAGTAGTGGAAAACCGAAGATGGAGACCTGTTCAGAGAGGGGACCAAGTCCAGAAGTGTCTGTGGAGTCCAGGGGGAGTATGAGATACTACCCACTCAGAGGTACCTTTTGGAGTTGGTCAACGAAGGAGGAAGACAGGTCAGCACTGCAGCACAGAAGCTGGAAAAGAATTCCTGATGCGTGCAAAAGGTGTCCTGCGCTGGAAGCTGGATTGCAGATGGGTGTTGGTGAAGGATTTCCACCAACAAGCGTTGGCAAAGGCAAACTAGCAGTTGGAGGAATAGGGGTGCTGCCGGGGACCTGCAATGTCCAGGAGGACTCTACCCAGAAGGGGGAGTCACAGGGGAACCTCCGCGTTGCAGAAGGCCCACAGAAGCAAAGGCAGCACCCACAGGTGTCCATTAGGGCAGGGACACAAAGGTCGCAGAAGCAGCCTACGCAGCACCACAGAAGTTGCTCCCACGTCGCTGTAGGACCACACAGAGGTCCAGAAATTGCAGGAGGGAGTGCTGGGGGCTGGAGCTACACATCGCCTGAAGTTCCCCATGGAGGTGAAGCAACAAGGCTTGGCAGCTGCAAAGGATGCAGTGCATGGGGTACTGTCTTGCATGGAGTGGAAAGGACTTACCACCACCAAAGTGCGACAGCTGGCACAGAGGACCAAGGGAGACTCTCCGGACTACCACCCGTGATGCAGGACCCACGCCACTCAGGATGAGGGGAGATCCACGCAGCCGCTTTGGGATTTTCACCTTTCATCGGTTTGAGCCATAGAAGTAGTTTGTGGTCTGCCTGAACTATGAAGTGAGTGCCAAACAGGTATGGCCTCAGCTTCTTCAAGGCCCAGACCACAGCAAAGTCCTCCCTTTCTATAGCTGACCAACGCTTCTCTCTAGGGGTCAACCTTCTGCTGATAAAAGCAACTGGTTGATCCTGGCCCTCAGTGTTGAGCTGAGAAAGGACTGACCCCACTCCTACCTCTGAAGCATCAGTTTGGACAATGAATGTTTTGGAGTACTCAACACTGGTGCAGAGCACATGGCCTGTTTCAGGTCCTCAAAAGCCTTTTGACAGCTAGCTGTCCACAAAACTTTCTTGGGCATCTTTTCAGATCTGAGGTCATTAAGAGGGGCTACAATGGAGCCATATTTCTTAATGAACCTCCTGTAGTACCCAGTGAGGCCTAAGGCGCCTCTTACCTGGGTCTGTGTTGTAGGGGGAGCCCAGTCTAAGACAGTCTGGATCTTTCCCTGCAAGGGTTGAATCTGGCCTCCACCTACTATGTGGCCCAGATATACAACCTTTCCATGCCCTATCTGGCACTTAGGGGCCTTAATAGTGTGCCCTGCCTTTTGCAGGGGCTATAAAACATTCTACAGATGGACCAGGTAGTCATCGCCGGTGGAGCTAAAGACAGCTATGTCATCAAGATAAGTTACACTATAGGCTTCCAAACTTTAGAGGACTGAATTCACCAGTCCTCTGGAAAGTGGCAGGTGCATACATCAGACCAAAGGGATAATGCCCTCCAATGGTTGAAAATGCAGTTTTTGGTTTTGCATTCTGTGACAATATGATCTGTCAATACCCTGCAGTCAAGTTAAAGGTGCTTAGATACTTGGGAGATGCCAGTGTATCTATTAGCTCATCTGCCCTGGGGCTAGGGTGAGCATCAGTCTTTGTGACTGTGTTGAGCCCTCTATAATCTACACAGAACCTCATCTCCTTTTCCCCATTTTGTGAGTGAGGTTTTGGTACTATCGTCACTGGGCTAGCCCTGGGGCTGTTAGAGTGTTCAATCACTCCTAGGTCAAGCATCTTTTGTACTTCAGCTCTGATGCAATCTCTAACATGATTAGGTTGCCTGTAGAGTTTACTTTCAACAGGCAAACTGTCCCCTGTGTCAATGGTGTGTTCACACCAGGTGGTTCCTGCAGTCTTCCTTCTGAGATTCAGAAAGGCAGTCTGCTAGGACCACTCCATCCACTGAGCCATCAGCTGCAGTAGTGGAGAAGAGATCAGGGAGAGGGTCACTCTCTTCCTGCCCCTCATCAGTTGCCATGAGCAGGGTCAGATTAGCCCTGTCATAGTAGGGCTTAAG
Source organism: Pleurodeles waltl (assembly GCF_031143425.1). Lineage (NCBI taxonomy): Eukaryota > Metazoa > Chordata > Amphibia > Caudata > Salamandridae > Pleurodeles > Pleurodeles waltl. Next base: position 134,402,435 of record NC_090445.1, on the reverse strand, counting down.
GTGGTTCAAGAGAAGTACCCTCAGGGGGCTTCTAGGAATGCCAAGGTCCACCAAGTAGATGACCTCAACCCTTTTCGTCCACTATAATGTGGGGACCACTCCATTTGTCTGGGAGTGCCCTTGGAGCCACAGGCTCCAGGACCCACATTTTCAGTTAGGGCAGCCTTCTGATCATTCCACTGCTTTTGCAGATCTTGGCTGGGCTGAAGGTTTTTAGTGGTCAATTTCATGTACTCGGCCATCCTGGATCTGAGACCAAGTACATAGTCCACAATTTCCTGTTTAGGAGGCTTGAGAGGTTGCTACCATCCTTCCCTTACAAGAGCAAATGGACCCCTAACTGGGTGACCAAACAGAAGTTCAAAAGGGCTGTAGCTCACGCCCTTCTGAGGAACCTCCTTGTAGGCAAACAGGAGGCATAGGACATCCCTTCTCCTTCTGAGATTTTCAGAGAGTCCCATAATCATACCTTTGAGAATTTTGGTAAATCTCTCAACCAAACCATTGGTTTGGCGGTGGTCAGGGGTAGTATACTTGTAAGTACCACCACATTCCTTCCACATGGCCTTGAGGTATGCAGACATGAAGTTTGTACCCCTGTCCAATACCACCTCTTTTGGGAAGCCCACCCTAGAGCAGATTCCCAGGAGGGCTTTTGCCACTGTAGGAGCTGTAGTGGTCCTTTGAGGTATGGCCTCTGGTGGCATGGTCCACCAGTATGAATCTGTTTCCAGAGGCAGTGGGCGGGCCCAGGAGGCCAAAAATATCCACCCCAACCCTCTTAAAGGGAACCCCAACTTCTGGTAGTGGAATTAGGGGGGCCTTTGGAGTGCTACTTGTTTTGCCACTGGCTTGACAGGTGACACAGAAGCAACAAAACTCCTTTGTATCTTCAGACATGTGGGGCCAGTGAAAGTGTGGGACAAGTCTGTCCCAAGTCTTGCCTTGCCCCAAGTGACCTGCCAGGGGTATGTCAAGTGCCAGTTTCAACACAAACTCTATAGGGCAGAGGTACTACCAACCTCATGGTGGCACCAGGTTTGGGTTCCCTTGCTTCTGAGTGTAGGAGATTGTCCTCCCAGTACACCTTGTGGGTGCCACTGACATCCCCTGCTTCCTGAAGGACAGCTTGCTGTCTTAACCCTTCAAGTGTGGTACAGGTGTGCTGTGCCCTAATGAATGAACTCCTTCCTGACTGGCCCTCTGCACATTCAAGTTCAGCTGTATCAGCTTTCAACTCTTCAGGTGTAGGTTCTACCAAGGGAGTGGATCCCCCCAGTCGCAGAAGCAGCCCACGCTGCACCACAGAAGTTGCTCCCACTTTACTGTAGGACCACACAGTGGTCCAGAAGTTGCAAGAGGGAGTGCTGGGGGCTAGAGCTACACGTCGCCTGAAGTTTCCCTGGGAGGTGACTCTATAAGCCTTGGCAGCTGCAAAGGACGCAGTGCACGGGGTACTGTCTTGTGTGCAGTGGAAAGGACTTACCACCACCAAAGTGCAACAGTTGGTAGAGAGGACCAAGGGGGAATCTCTGGACCACCACCAGTGATGGAGGACCCACGCCACTCAGGATGAGGGGAGATCCACATAGCCACTCGTTGATATAGCCAGATACCTGTAGTTACAGGGGAGTGATACCTTCACCCCAAGGGAGATTCCTTCTTCTTCTTCTTGTGCAGGCTGAAGAGTTACAGTCTTCTTAGGATGCACAGCCAGGGAAATGTTACAAAGCTGGCAGGAGTTCCAGATACAATGTTGCAGAAGAGTCTTCCTCGTGGATCTGCAGCTTGTAGGTTCCTGGAGGGTTCAATCACAGTTCCTAAGGCCAGAAGTCGAAGCAGAGGTTCCGGAGGAGTCCTGCTGGAATCTTGCAAGCCGAATCTGAGGACCCACCCAAGAGGAAGACCCTATATAGCCCAAAGAGGGGGCTTGGTCACCTAACCTGGTAACTACCGGTCAGAGGGTTCCTCTGACGTCTCCTGCCTAGCCTGGCAACTCCGATGCTCCCAGAGTTCCCTGCCAACCTTGGAATCAAGATGGCAGAACCCAGGGACCCTCTGGAGGAGCTCTGTGCACCACCCCTGGGGTGGAGGATGGACAGGGGAGTGGTTACTCCCCTTTCCATTGTCCAGTTTCGCCCCAGAACAGGGACTGGGGGCCCCTGAACCAGTGTGAACTGGTTTATTCACAGACAGCACCAAATGTGCCCTTCAGAGCAAGACTAGTGACTGGGGAGGCTACCCCTCCCAAGCCAGTCACACCTATTTCCAAAGAAAGAGGGTGTTACCTCCTCTCCAAAAGGAAATCTTTTGTTCTGCCTTCCTGGGTTTGATCAGATCAAGCAGCAGGAAGGCAGAGACCCGTTTGAGGGGTGTCAGCGGCTGGGCTGCCTTGGAAAACCCTGTAAGACTGGTGGTAGCAATGCTGGGGGTCCTCTAAGGAGCCCTCAGAGTGCATGGAATCATACTTCCCATACTTGCAACAGTATTGGGGTATGATTTTGACATGTTTGATACCAAACATGCCCAGGTTCGGAGTTACCATTATGTAGCTGGACATAGGTAGTGACCTATGTCCAGTACATATATGAAATGGTGTCCCCCAAGCTCACGAAGTCAGGTAAAATGGAACTGGAGTTCGTGGGGGCACCTCTGCTAGTGCAGGGGTGCCCTCTCACACAGGTACCTGCACCCTGCCATCTGGGCTGAGAGGGCCTGCTATAGGGTGAATTACAGTGACCTGGTGCAGTGACCTGTAGTGAAACTGGGTGCGTGCACCCGCTTCACGCAGATTGCAATGGCAGGCCTGCAGAACCCTTTGCATGGGCTCCCAATGGGTGGCAGAATAGCTGCTGCAGCCCATAGGAATCCCCTGAAACCACAATGCCCTGGATACCTAGGTACTATATTCTTGGGATTTACACAGAGGCCCCAGTATGCCAATTGTGGGCGGTAAAGGTAAGTAGCAACCAAATTTGGAGGAGAGAGCAAAATCATTGGGGTCCTGGTTAGCAGGATCCCACTGAACACTCAAATACACTGACAACCGGCAAAAACTGGTGGTAACCATGCCAAGAAATAGGGCACTTTCCTACAGAGTGGAGAGGGGTAAATTGGAGTGGAGTAAGTGGTGTGGAGTGAAAGGGCATAAAGAGGAGGGGCATATTGTGTTATGAACTGAGTGGTGTAGAATTGAATGGCATGTTGTAGAGCAGTGTCGTAAAATGCAGTGGGGAGGCTTAGTGTGGGATATGCATGGTATTGTAGTGCAATGCCATTACAGACAACACATTTTCATTTGAAATTACCATTACATTTGCACTCAAATATGGTTGTACTGTGCACAAATGATAACATGTGCAAATGCCATCACCTAGTTCGGGGGCCTCCAACATCTTTAGTAACAAGAGCTACTTATGTTCAACTAAAATTATCCAAAACTATTTGTGTTGCAATAGTGACCACATTAGACAAAATTACAATAGTTGCCATGCTATAAAAAAACATCATCAACAATGATCACCTCTGTGCAACAGGGAGAGTTGCTAGAAGAAATGTATGTAGAATAGGCTTTGTCAGTTTTACATGGGTAATACAAAGCCATCATAGCTGCAATGCTCATAGCTTCAAGGTAATAATATTAGTAATAATTTTCATCACCACATTATTTATCTCTCATATATCAGATTTAAAAATATTTATCCAAACACCTTGTTATGAGTACTGAATATACATATATTTTTGTCTCAAATACACACTTTTCAATTTTGTTAAAAATACATTCAGCCAAGCAAAATCTTCTAATTTAGTAGGTTTGGCTGTCCACAGGAGAGCTACTCATAGATGGAGAGCTACCAATAGCTCACAAGCCTTCCTTTGTTTCTTATCTAGGATGCCTGCAAGTCCCTCTCGCATCGGTACCCTCCAAATGTCTGATTTGGACACTGGAGGTAGCTTCAACTTCAAGGCCTAAAGTCCTGGATCTTTGGCGTAGACTTTTGCTCTGAAGTGGTCTTGTAGGCATCGGGGATCCAAGGTCTCTGTAGTTTGAACACCAAATGTAGCTGAGCTTTCTATACCAACAGGACCCGTGCCTTTGACACCAAGTTGGGCCTCTCTGTACCTGCATAACTTGCTGGTATTGGAGTTAGTGTGGGTCGGTGTCCTTTGTCTTGCTGAATGTCTAGCCGGCCTCTAAAGGGATATGCCTCTAAGACTTAGGCTTCTTGTGCCTTGGTGCTGGGCTCAATGTCTGATTCCCACAGGTGCGGTACTTCGCTTCAACAACCATGTACTTGAAGTCTCAAGACTGACCTGCATGCACCACCGAGGTGTGCGGTGTCGACTTCATCTTTGGAGTTGGAACTGATGTTGAAGTTTGGAGGCAGTCAGGCTCTCCCTTGATGTTAAAAGGCTTCGAAAAGCAGGCCTCAAACCTTGTCTTGCCCCATATGGATGTGGGAGGGGCCAGCCTTTTCCTCTTCTGTCCTGTGGATATCTTCGGCCTCTTGGAGGTCTTTTACTCCATAGATATTGGGTGTGTCCTGTGGTAAATTCATTTTAGTTATCCACTGGGCACAAGAGTTGGCTTAGCCTTCCCCTTGCAGGCCTGTTACCCCTGTCACCTAGTGACCTTTTACCCACTTAGTATGCTCTGTTTTATTTAATTTATTTTATTATTTCTTTTAGCACTTTAAAGCTGCCTACATTTTATAAGAAATGTTTTGCTTTTGTTTATCAGTGCCATTCTGAGAAGGCGTCATTATCAGTGATGTATGTAGGTATTGTCATCATGTCTCCTTCTCAATTACGTTTGACAGGAACATATGTGCAGTTTTTAGGGATTATTTATGTGATTGCCGACACAAGTCTGCCACAATATCAGTTGTTTAGGAACATACCTGTGTCGGGGATCATACATGATTAGTATAAATATACCTTAGTCTGACAAGGTCATTAGAGGCGTTCCCTCTAGATGCCATCTATGTTGCATATCACCTTGCTGCAGAACTCGGCCTTTGTTTCTCCACGGAGTCCGACCTACAGACCTCATTCCAAGTTAACGAGGGCTGGGGGACGCTTCTCATGGACATGGTACTGGCAGATTAGGGTTTGTCAAACCTGTTGGTAGGGTAGCGATTAGGTTTTCCTTGTTAGGAATTTAATATCTAATGTTTATTGCAATATGGTGGAGGTTTTCATATTCACAACTCTCATCTTCACAATTTTGCTCGTTATTGCTCTATATCCTAATCATTGCAGCTCATGCATTTTACTGTAGATTGCAGTCTTTCCAATATATTGAAAACTCTTCTGCATCTCCTTCATTGCCTATGTGCGTGAGACTTGTTGCTAACGAGAAAAAAGGGTAACTTCTGTTTCACCACAACTCCCCTGAGAAGTCCTATCTAGAGTCCATCCGTAAGGCTGCCAGTAATCATCTTTGCTGTCTGAGTTTTGGTGAGGTACTGCTTGTGAGCTGGGAGGGCTGACAGTTGTGACTTGTTGTAGGAGTGACTCAGTTGCCTATAAACAAAAGTGCTGTCATCCCTAAACCAGCTGTCTCGCTAGGGAGCAAGAGTCCAACTACGACATGGCACCATCAACGATAGTGTTTTGGCACTAATTTACAGATATCCTGAGTAGCTCTGTTACACACATAGTAGGTACCATAAGTACCAATATATGGAGATGTCTGTGGCCATAGTCGTAATCCTCCTCAGCTGAATAGGAAGCACCTAATTAGGCTGTAGGTTCTTCAAGCTTGCACCTTAAAAAAGATTTCCCCCCATTTGATGTTCCTTTTCTGTACCCATTATTTAACATGGCTAACGCCTTAGACATTTCAGAAAATTTGAGACACGCATTAACACAATATTTAGTAGCCCATGGCCTAACAGATGAGGGCAGGGATGTCACGTTCATCGTGGAAGCTTACCAAACAGAAACATTTTATTCCTGGGTTACCTTTCCTGAGGAAGACACTACAACATATACATTTCACACATATCAAATGGCGAACGTGCTGCAGCGGTACCAGGGTTACCAGTATCTAGAGATACTGCTTTCTTATCAAAAACATCAAAACTGGTTCAATGGCACCCTACCATATGTAATACAACCTATGAGATAAGGGGCCAGATGTAGCAAGCAGTTTTGCCCATTCTGTGTGTCTATGGGAAAATGTGTTCGTACATATGGCCCTAGGTCCCTTAAGTAATGACGGATCAACGTGGCCTATATTTGCCACGTATACACCATATCCTGGCATACAGGCAATGCAGGTAGCTGACGTACACACACTTTATAATGAGCTGGTAACACTTTACAGACGATTGGTACAATTCGCTATGCGGACCTTGAATACTACCCCTGCACGGGCTGCACCAGCTGGCCACCAATTGGCGGATACGGGGGGTTAACCCACGGAACGTGAGAAAATTCACAGCATAGCACAAAAAAACTAACCAGCTGGAAGCAGTGTTTCCCCATAGGGGACCCCAAGATAAACATACAATTCTCACAATGTGCTTGACATTCGTAATGGTTCCCTCAGTGGATGACTGCACCACGTTTTTGCTGCACTTTATACTACCACGCATAGTACCCCGACACTTGCCAAAAGTGTTAAAATAAATTCAAAATGAACACGGGCTGCTCCAGCCCTAGCTTTGGGGATGAAACTGTTGTGCCACTTCGACACCGTCTCCTCAATAATATTTCATAACATTGAAGGGGGGGAAGCGGTAGCGTTGGCTATACGCCACCAGCTCCGGGAGATTCCACAGTTGGAACAGAAGCGTCAACTACCAAAAGTTATTTCCGAAACATATACTAGTATAGGATGGGTTAGTTTGGGAGTCAAGCCAAAGCCAGAAATTCAGAGAACCACCCCTAAGGACGGCACTAAACAAGCACAAGAGGGTCCAAAAAAATGCTGGGATAAACAAAAACAAAATGAAGATAGAAGAAGTCAGAGAGCATACTCTCTGCCTACAGGGAGCTCCGAAAAGAGATATAATCTCAGGAGTAGAGAAACTTTAAAGGCTCCTAACAGATATACGGATACACGCCCCTCTCGTTCCTTTCAGGAGACGCCGGATAGACAGAGTGTGAGAGTGGGCTGGTCAGAGCAAAGCACTAAGTGAAACAGAAGAAAGACTCACTGCATTCCTCAGACAAGAAAGAGGACAAATCTCCCCAACAGACGCCCAAATTCAAAAGAAAAAGGTGGCTGCAATAACAGTTAAATATGCCAGCAATGTTGAGGACATTGTAAGGAACAAGACGTGGACAAAGCTAGACAGCACAGTAGAGATCACAATTCTGCTAGACAGCACAGTGGAGGTCACAATTTGTCACCAGTGTCTGAAAGATCATCTGAATGTGACAACAACTAACAACTTTCTTTCAGTCGAGACTGCGATGGGCGCATCCTCTCACCCGACAGGGTTTATGATTTAAATATCCAAATTGAGGGAGACATAGAGTACACTATTAGTGTAATTTTTTGGGAAGAACTTAATTGTGATATCCTATTGGCAGAAAAAGAATGGTCACCTGAGTGCACCTGCAAGCTCCCACATGGGGAAGATGTCATTTTGCCTCCCTTCTCAGATCTTGTTCCGGATAAAGTTAAGGAAGCCCATGCTGTTGAATGGGCTTTGGCGCAGGCACCCGCATTGTACCACAACCATGTAGGGTGGGATAAGGATTACACCTATCATGTAATACCTATTAGGTCTACACCCCAGCCTCAACCGTAGTATCCAGTCAAACATGAGGCTAAAGCACTGGTGAGGGAGATCCTCACTCAACTCGAGTACCTGGGAGTAATAGAGCCCAGTGTCTCTCAAATTAATAATCCTTTATTCCCATTGCAAAACCAGACCAATCATATAGTCCTGGATTATGGACACTTAAACAACTATACATGCACATAAGCGATACAAAATGCACACAGCACCACACAACATAGTGCGCAAGAAGTACAAAACAACCTTGGATAGTTCCAACATATTTTTCTGCCAAATCTTAGCATAAGAGAGTCGGGACCCGAGTGCATTCTTATTTGGCTCTCAGCAGCGCTTCTGCCATTTGCCAAAGGGCTACTAGAAGAGCTCAGGTTTGTTTTCTGTCTGTGTGACATCAATATTGTAGGATATTGATTCTGAGGCATTTTCCTATGTGGATGAGATCTATCTCACAGATGACGACCTTAACATTCATCTAACCAGGGTCGATCAGATCAACTTAGGATTCACCGCCTAGGGCTACAAATTCAATTTTAAGGAAAGTAAAATAGGCTTTTTCAGTGTATTCTTCCTGAGATCATAGTTATCAGATAACTTTTTAGAAACATGTGCTTAACTTCAACCACCAAATATAATTAAGAAACTGCAGTCATTACTTGGTTTCTTAAACTTTGTCAGAACTCACATTCCAGATTATGCACAAGGCATAAAACCCCTCTATGACTTAATTTGCCCAGATTTCTCGACCTAACACTGGACAGTTAAACACACGCACATCCTTTGAGGGTTGCAGCAAGACATGCTAGAAGCAAAACACTTACAGACATGTGACAACAAAACAAATTTGGTCATCAGAATAATTGCTGATGCCATTGGGTTCACCTATGTCAGTTTCACTGAGGGTGATACAGTACCCATAACGTATAAATCACATTTATACTCAAACGCAGAACAACACTCTGAACCCATAGAAAACATTCTGACTGCTATACAGATGGCAGTCTTTAAGGAGAGGCCACTTGCCCAGTGAAATGCATTATTGTCGTTACCTCAGTGCTGGCCTTAGTCACCAGTGTCACCAATTCTAATGCTAAAGCATTACATCCACGTTGGATTAAACGGGCAACCTCCCTGACTGACACTAATTTTGACTACATCTTTGACCAAAAGCTTCAAACACAAGAATTTCTCCAAGACAAACAGTACCTTGCACCTATTAACATTTTGCCACTTGACAGATATCAAAATGTCATTTACAGTGATGGTTCAGCACAACCAGCTGTAGGTACAAAACAGAAATACTCAGACGTTTGCGCAGTTATGAGCATAGTGATGAGGGAAGGTGTATTCCACCCTCAACATACCTACACGCAGACCCTGGGGGACTACACAGCACAGTTGGCTGAGCCTGAAGCTCTTATCTTGGCACTGGAACATACGGATCCTGAAAAGCTCACACTGATTGTGGGTGATTCATACTACTGTGTTCAGTCCTACAATGATTATCACAATCATTGGCAATTGAACGGGTTCAGAGACTCAACAGGGAACACCATAAAACACAGAACTCTGTGGGGGAGGGTAGCTGATCTAAAGGATAAGCTACCAGATGCTCATGTAATACATACAGTGGGCCATCAACGAGTAGGAGTAAACGTTGTAAGAAATACTTTGGCTGATGATGCTACCAAATCTGCAGTAGCTACGGCTTCTGTTGCTGTAGTGACTTGTTCTCATACAAAATTGGATAATGAGATTTGGGCTGCCGTGAAAGCTTTGAGTGAGAAAGCACACACTTCAAAATATTCCTACCATATCAGTGCACAGAATGTTGCCTTTGCCACAATTCTTGGGGTGGGAGATTGAGTGATACTTAACCAAGACCACAGATTAGATCTCATCAAAGCAGCACATGAAGGTGTTGCATCTGCTGATGCTGCTGTGGCAGCCACAATATCATTTTCACAGAAACGCTTCTAGTGGCTGGGTCTATACGAACAGCCCAAGCAATATGTCCTTTGTTGTGACATTTGCCAGCAGATATAGGGCTCTAAAATCAAACACCCACCACAGACATCCCTTTTATTGTCCAATAGGCCACTACAATGTGTGTGTACCTGGACCATTGTGGTCCCTTACAACCTTATGGTGCATACAAATACATCTTTACTCGCTGTTGAGTCTTGTTCTAGATTCCTGTGGGTATGGCCACAGTGATCGGCTAATGCTCGAACTGTTATTAAAGACTTGCTGGTCTTTATCCGTATATATGCGGTTACAGCATTCTACTTGGATCAGGGCTCTGATTTTGCCTCTAGGGCATTCAAGGACATCATGAGGACGATGGGTGTGGAACTCTATCACTCTTATCATATCATCCAGAGGGTAACATTGTTGGGGAGGAATAGGAATCATGACGTAAAGAAGTCCTCAACAGCAAGAGTATTAGGTTCAGGCGCAATTGGCTTCGTCACCTATATGGGGTCCAGAGAACATTGAATAATCTGCCAAGACAGTCCTTGAGGGGGAACACACTCCTTATGAGATCCTCTTTGAGATACCTATGTATGTCCCAGATCTAGATGGCCTTGGTGTGGTGGCAGCAGACACACCATTTGACATAAATGAACGTCTCACTGTGTTACAGGAGCTTCAACAATTTTGTTATGACAATTCATCCGCCAATGCCGCCACCTTAGGAATAAGGGATTTACCAGCAACACCTATGTCGAGACGGTGCCACTCACCTGAAAAGCAGGATGTCTTCAGGGGCGATGGTATGCCCCGACCTCCTGGAACACCTCTTAGCACTTCCTGGTGGACACAGAAAGCCCGACAGGTGTCCCAAAAGGAAAGGGGGAGTGGAAGAGAAAGAGACAAACGCTGCCACATCTTGCTGGTCCAGCTAGGCACCCTGTATCTTCGGGGGGCAGGTCGTTGTTGACAGAGTGATAGTAGAGTTAGTGCACTCAACTTCCTTGAAACGGAATCTCTCTTTCTGATATGGGCACGGGAGCAGTAGAAGAACACCGGGATGCTCCAGCACTTTTCTTGAATAATAATAACTGTTGGCACAATTACTAACACTGCATTACCAAAAACCCAAACTGAGTACCATAACAATAAGTACTGCAACACTAGGGCTGGCTTCACAGAGATTCACTGTTGCACACTACAATTAGAACTGTGGTTGCACTTATCATGCACGATAAAGACAAACAAGGGCATTCATTCTATCACATATAGCTTTCCTGCATGCATAGGGTTAAACTAAAAGGAACAAAAACAATCCAAGAAATACAAATGTCCACTCTGGGTTTAAACAGTTAGGGTGGCACAGTTTGGTTTGGTTTCACTGTGTGTGTGAAAAACTCTTCAAAAAGCAAATTCCTCAAACCTGAAACACAAGCATGAATGACACAATTTAAATTCAAGAGTTATGCTATTAGAGAAAGAAAAGTCATGTAAATGTCTTAAAATTGCACTGTCACTTTTTGTAGTGCTTGAGCTCAAGCAGATTTCCTGAAGCACATTTAGGCAAGTAACTACAATAATAATGTAGAATGTTCAGAAATGCATTTGTCTCTTCAAGATAAGCACTCTGCCAAAATACGAGGTCTGAAATACACCAGCTGTTCTAGGAAAGCGCAGCGCTCAAAGAACAAACTCCCTGGAGAATACTAGTCACTTAGCTGCAGTCTTTTCTGTGGTGCTGGAGGAATGCCTGGTGTCAGCTGGTACAGGAACGAAGAAAATAATTGCCTCAAAAGTCCTGAATACGAAGATGACAGCAGGGGCTGGACTGCCAAGTCAGATGCTGAGGTCAGGAAGCGAAACAAAGCCAAGCAGGGAGGCATGCTTCACTCTGCTATTTATAGCCAATCAGGAAAGCAGTTGAGTTTCCACATGTGGATGAGTCACCACACCCAATTAGAAGCACATGTCCACACCTGCTCACATTAGCAAACAAGCATTGATAAAACCAATTGTGTAACACAGCACATTATGTTTACTTAGAAACATGAAGGTTTAACCAAGAACAGAGATATGATTTAACCCTAATCCCTGGGGATGCAGACAGATAACGCAGGAGGCACCTTGGGGATTCCTGACATCTACAGGCTGGATTCCTAAAGTTGGGGATCTGGTTCATGAGAAGATTGCTGTGAAGAAGGAATTAGGCCCATCTTTTAGGGCACCGGTTGCAGTCCTGGGAATTCAAGGCCCCAGAACTGTCATTCTACCACCGCTGCCAGGTTCCAAAGGGAACAGATTTGCACCATGTGGCCGATCCTGCACAGAAGACCCCGAGGTCCCTTGGGCAATTCCCAGTCCCCTCTCACTACCCAACAGGATATACCTCATCAAAGAAGAAACAACACTTCTGAATATTCCAGCATGTACAACAATGCTATAAATGTCTCCTTGAGCACGGGTGGGTAGAGAATCAGCTTCTGCTAATTCCTGTTACTTCACTGACAAGAACAGTCCATGATGTGGCTGTTTATTACTCCAATACAACACAAACTGACGACATTGTCAACTATGAACCTCCACAGGAAGTGGATTAATCCAGCAACTCAGCACTGGCTCCTGTGTTTGTAGAGACTGCTTCCTGTTACTTCATCGACCAAGATGACTTTTCTTTAACTTCATCTACATCTGTAACTGAAACTGTTTTAAAGACACTTAAGCTGTATATATGGCTTAAGAATAACTATGTGGTCTATCAATGGTGTCTGTGGATACTACTGACATTGCTTCCTCTCTGTTATAGATTGTTTTTGTGACTGTTTTCTTTCTTCTGATAAATGGTTATCTTCTTGAACGCTCTTCTGTTGAGCCAGTGGATGACGTTTTAGCACCATATCTTTTCTTACATAAGGTCTGAAGAGACTTGTCTCTTGTGAACATTTCAGCAGTACCAATTCTTAATGGGATTGTTTGGGATAAAATACCATTGGATATATATGGGCCTACTGAGGTTATCCAAATTCCTTATACAATTAAGATTTCAGTGACAGATGTAACAACACCTGGTGTTTTTTCCAATGGCTGGGATGTTAATACAGCTGATTCTATGCTTCCTGAGCTGCAGGATTACCCTGTATTTGAAAGTGATGATGTGTGTATGAACACAGTGAACTATGGGGAAATGTTCTGTTATCAACATTGGGGACATTACTTTCCGCACTGAGCTAACGCAGTATTTAATTACACACAATGGGAACATTGTTCAACTCCACCTGTGGGGAGCCCCAAAACATACGTGGATAGATTTGCATACTTCTCTGGACATGACATTACAGAGTCATTTTATTTTAAATTACCACCTTCTAAAATGCGGAAAATTTTGCTAACTGACACCAAATTAATTTATTCAGATTACTTAGTTTCCCGGTTTGCTGTTAAGGTTATGAAAACTGGAAGAGCACTATAGATATGAAAAGTGTATGGGGAACACAAGATTGGCAAATAATTCAGGGTAAGGAAGGTTTGTTTAGAGAATGACTTATTACTGTACAAATGATATTTTTAAATGACACAGTTTAATAAACATCCTGCTTGGACTTAGCAAAAATAAAAGAACTGAACACGCCCAGTATCCCCACATCAACAAAATTCACCAATTGGCAAAACTACATAAATGTCACCAAAGAAGAACTGAATGCTTAGGTCCAGAATGGTACCTTTAATTTCACTCTTTTAAGTCCCGGCTGGTGGTTATTGTGGCCTTTTGACACAAATGGGTGTCAGTCACATTTTGTTAATTTCTCACAAGATTAGCCGGCAAGACCCTTACTATGTCTCGGGTCAACACTCTGGTATAGTTACTACCTACAGTGTGGGAAAACTGTGCCATCAATGGTTACACACGAATAACTTAGCAGCAGTTAAAGCATATCTTAGTCCCCCTATCAGCTAGTGACATCATTCAGAATGAGATGTCCCTTTTACAACATGGGCAAAGTCAGTTGCGTTCTATCAAGCAGTTGGGTTGGACATTACAGATTCTGAAAAATGGCTCTGTCCCTTGGAAATACATAAACAGTAGTGAATTGTTTGTGTGAATTGTTAATCTGTCCAGCGAACAACACATAATGGCTAAAAAGGAAACAAGTTACACCATGCTTAACAGTGGAAAGTCAGAAAAGCTGCCTTTCACTGTAGCAGAGACACCATCAAGTGTCTGCTGATTTCCACCCTTCATTTCACAAGATGTTTGAAACATTTTGCTGTGGGCAGATGCGAGCAGCTAGGAGATAGCTATATTAAGGAAGAGTAGGAGTTGCCTTTTGAGTTTAAATGTATGAACAGAGAAACAGAGGTCTTTCTGAGCAGAAGCAAATGTGAGACTACTGTTAGTCATTCAGTGACCTGCAAGCAGGTGTCCCCTCACGGCTTTTGCAATACGGAGGTTGCAAACCTGGCATGCGTTCTGAAGAGTACTCCGGTCCCTTTGAATCATCCTGCATTTCGTGCACTTTCGAATGGAAGTTATGTGGTTCTAAACAATCAGAGTTGCTGCGGAATGAGCCGGGAATAGCCTATGCAATTCAAGTTTCTCCAATTGTAACTTGTTGCAGCCATGTTGTATTCCCTCATACACAAGAGAAAGAGTAGCAGAAATGTAGCCTCACATTGATACTACTAATGTAAATGTTGGCAAGCTCAGCAGACTAAAGGCGTTACTGTTTCAAAAACAATTGGCGTGGAGATCGGCTAAGGAGAGGTACAATCTTCAGATACCGGGATCATCAGCAGAGATACAATTCTTATTAAATACCAGCTTCCCCAAGCACTTTGGAGAGCTGGTCTGCAGAATATTCAACACCTCGAGCACTGCAGGGATTGAACACTTTAAGGCTGTTGGGTCTGGATGTGTTTCTAGAGCGTCTTCAGAGTTATTCCTTCAGCTATCCATTCACTCTTTTCAAGTGTGTTTGCCGGATTTCTTATAACTCTGGTGCTGATTGGCGGAATACTGAATTTGTTTTAACATTTCCAGCAGGTTGGCAAGTGTTGGGGTATCATGCGTGGTAGTGTAAAGTGCAGTCGTCCACTGAGGGCACCATTTCAAATGGCAAGCATATTGTGAGAACTGTATGTTTATCTTGGGGTCCTCTATGGGGAAACACTGCTTCCAGCTGGTTAGTTTTTTGTGCTATCCAGAACAGAATGTTCTCACGTTCCATGGGCAACTTGCCCATGATAGAATGTACTGTTTGTAGGTTACCCCCAGCAACGGTCAATTGGTGGCCAGCTGGTGCAACGCATGCTGGGGCGGTATTCAAGGTCCGCATAGCGAATTGTACCAATCGTCTGTAAAGTGTTACCAGCTCATTATAAAGTGTGTGTACGCCAGCTACCTGCATTGCCTGTACACCAGAATGTGGTGTATACGTGGCAAACATAGGCTACGTTGATCCATCATTACTTAAGGGACCTAATCTCACAGGTTGTATAACAACAGGTAGGGCGCCATTGCACCAGTTTTGATGTTCTTGATAAGAAAGCAGTATCTCTAGATACTGTTAACCCTGGTACCGCTGGGGTACGTTCACTATTTTTCAGCTAAGCAGAGTGATGGAGCTACCACCAGCCCAGCTGTGTTATGATTGCATGATGCAGTACTTTGGCACTCCTTTGCTGGAAGAACTGGAGCATAATTGGTCATTGTCATTCTGGTCAGTCATATGGTGCGTGAAGCCTGTGTTTCATTGCATCTGGTGCCTCTTTGAATGCACACTGATGTACAGCCAGTATCTCCTGTGGAGAAGGAAATGTTAATGTTCCTGATGAGCACCATGAAACTAAGGTGATTTGCGAGGCCGTTCATGAGCCACCGTTTGCAAACTACTTGGCTCTGACGACATCTGGCACAATGGATGGTGCTGCCTATGCAGGTGATCCGGCATCTGAGGCTTGTGCGCTGTGGGTCCTTCTGCCAATCCTGTCATTGATTTGACAGCTGCTGATATTGAGTCCTTCATGGACACACTCGCATTTGATGACTTCGGGGACCTTCTACGAGACCATACCTATTGTTGAGAAATTCCACCATTGGCTTCTTTTAACCATTCAAGTTTAACACCAAATTGCTTTTTAAATTTGGCCCGTATTTGGCCTGCCTGGCTTGTCATGGTTGACATTAGGTCTCTTTTGTATGTTTTTAGCTTAGCTTTGAACTAGATTTTATGCTTTTTAGTTAAGAGTATTTTTAGGTTTGGACTCATGCAGGAATTAGCTTAGCCTTCAGCTTGCAGGCCTGTTGCCCCCGTCAGCTAGTGATCTTTTACTAACTTAGTATGCTCTGCTTTATTTCATATATTTTATTATTTCTTTTAGCACTTTGCAGCCGCCTACATTTTATAAGAAATGTCTTGCTTTTTCTTATCAATGCCACTCTGAGGTTTCATTATCAGAGATGTACGTAGGTATTGTCATCATGTCCCTTTTTCACTTACATTTTACAGGAACATAATGCGCACTGGTTAAGGATGGTTTACACATTATCAGTTGTTTAAGAACATATCTATTTCAGGGATCCTACATTATCAGTATAAATACACTTCACATAAACAAGATCATTAGAGGGGTTTATTCTGGATACCATCTATGCTGCACGTCACCTTGCTGCAGAACTCAGCCTTTGTGACTCCACGGAGGCTGACCTAGAGACCTCATTCCAAGGTAACGAGGGCTGGGGGTTGCTCTTCATGGACATGGTACTGGCAGATTAGGGTTTATCATACCTAGCTCTCATTAGGGTAGAGATTAAGTTTTCCTTGTTAGAAATTTCATATCTATTGTTTATTGCAATATGTTGGGGATTTTCATATTCACAACTCTCATCTTCAAGATCTTGCTCTTGTTATTGCTCATAAGCCTAATCATTGCAGCTCATGCATTTTACCCTAGGTTGCACTCTTTACAATAAATATATTGGAAACAACTCTCCTGCATTGCCTATGTGAGTATGAGACTTGTTGCTAACGAGAGAAAAGGGTAACTTCTGTTTCACCACGACTCTCTTAAGTCACATCTAGAGTCCATGTGTAAGGCTGCCAGAAATCACCTTTCATGTCTGAGTTTTGGTGAGGTACTGCTTGTAAACAGTGAGGGTTGGGCCGACAGTTAGGACATGTTTTAGGAGTGACTCAATCGCCTACAAACAAAAGTGCTGTCATCCCTAAACCAGCAGTCTTGCTAAGGAGCGAGAGTCCAACTACGACAGTCCAATAGTCCCTCAAGCCACATGTTGTAATGCATCCACCATCAGTCCCTCCTATGTTCAAGGGTTTTTTTTTGTCTGTTTTTTTTTTTGTTTTGTTTTCCAAGGCAAGTCTTGCAGGTTAACTCTTTAAGGCTCTGGGAAGCAGTACAGATTATATATGCTGTGTCAGTCCAACCAGGCATATTTTGCATTGCACTGAGGACAACAGTCAAAAGGAGTTTGCTTCATGGCTAAATCTTCAGCATATTCTTTATATTTGCCTTGAGGGTTTCTATAAGGAAGCATTAGGTTGATGCTGCAGGATGTTCGAGTGTATTCAGCAAGAACCCAAAGGAAACAAACATTGGCAAAGCAAACAGGTTTCACCTTTGGGTTTTCGCTCTATCTAACTGGATTAGAAAATATTAGAAAAATGTTATAATGGTTGTTTTAAATTTGATAAACCGTTAATGGTTTATCAAATTTAAAACCAACATTATTATAACATTTTTCTGATATTTGTAATCCAGTTAGATAATGCGGTAAAGAAGACGGCAGTGAACAAAGACAGCATGCGGTAAAGATGGCATGCGGTGAATAAGAAAGACGACGGCAGCGAAGAAGGAAAACAAATAAGACATCAGCAAAGAAAGAAGACGTCAGCTAAGAAAGAAGACGGCATGCAGAAAGAAAAGAGAAGATGCAGGAAAGAAATAAGACAGAAGTGAAGAAAGAAAACGGCATTCAGAAAGAAAAAAGAAGTACCTTCAGCATTGTAATCAGAGGAAGGCCAGTGTCCAATGGGAGGTGGCCGGAAGGAGTACTTGGTCCAGAGGCAACCCGATGGCAAGAGCACCAAAGAAGACAAAAGGAAGTGACATGCAGATAACGTGCTGGCCAATCAGAAGCACGTAAATCAGAGCAACGGACTAAGCAAATGGTAAGTTCGGTAATTAAGGGGCTGGTTCTAAGCCCCTTAAAAGTTATTTTTTTAATTAACAATAGATTTCGCAAGCAGCGTGCAAGAGTGTGTGTAGGCAAAACCTAAAAATTTACATCTTCAATGCAAGTGACTGTCTTCATCTTTGGAGTCGAAGAACCTAAAAAGGAACCAGGCCGAGGTCTCTAAGTGTGATTTAAAACTGACTTCACAGCAGCATCCCCAACATTCAAGCCTGATGGCAGAAGGAAATCTGAGGTGGAGCCGTTGTGCTGATGCATTTTGGGACAAGGAAGGAGTTATATTAGATCTTGAGACTCAAACTTATTCAAAGTAAAACAAGTTGCAAACACCAAGGCACAACAGTAGATGGCAGAAATATGTCTCACATGCTACGAATATATATATATATATATATATATATATATACATATATATGGAAAATGTCACTTATCTAGTGTACATCTCTTCGTGGCATGTAGTGCTGCAAATTCACATGCTTTGCATTATTCCACCATTTAGTTTTGGGCTCGGAGTGTTACAAGTTGTTTTTCTTCGAAGAAGTCTTTTCAATCACAGAAGTCTTTTCAGAGTCATGGACTCCTCCTCTCGGTCATACTGCGCATGGGCATCGACTCAGTTGTTAGATTGTTTTCCGCAAAAGGGTGTAGGAAGGAGTGATAGAGTGTAATAATATAAATGTTGTATAGAAATAGTAAGTAAAAATAGATGTCCATGCAAATGTATATACATATGTACAAATTAGAAAAACTGCAATGACTACAGGCTTCCGGGGAGGAGGGATGGTGCATGTGAATCTGCAGCACTACATGCCATGAACAGATTTACACTAGGTAAGTGACCTTTTCCATTTGATGGCATGTGTAGCTGCAGATACCCATGCTATGCATAGACTACAAAGCAGTTACTCTCCCCCAAAAAATGCAGTGGCTAGCCTGTAGGAGTTGGAGTTGTTTGAAATAATGTTCTTAAGACAGCTTGACCAAAGTTGGCATGTTGCTTCGAAACTACCTCTACACAGTAATGCTTTGTAAATGTATGTGGTGTAGACCATGTGGCAGCTTTACATATGTCTGCCATTGGTATGTTTCCTAAAAATGCCATAGATGCACCTTTTTTCTTAGTGGGATTTGCTTTAGGTGTGATTAAAAGTTGTCTTTTTGCCTAAATGTAACATGTTTGTATACATTTAACAATCCATCTAGCTAATCCTTGTTTAGAGATTGGATTCTCTTTATGTAGTTGTTGAAAAGCAACAAAAAGCTGTGTTGTTTTTCTGAATTCTTTTGTTCTATCCACATAGTACATTAGAGCTCTTTTAAGGTCAAGAGGGTGAAGGGCTCTTTCTGCAATTAAATCTGGCTGTGGGAAGAAGACTAGCAATTCCACTGTTTGGTTTATGTGAAAAGGTGATACAACTTTTGGCAGAAATTTTGGATTAGTTTTAAGTACAACTTTATGTTTGTGTAATTGAAAAAAAGGTTCTTCAAGAGTGAATGCTTGTATTTCACTATCTCTTCGTAATGAAGCAATGGCCACTAGGAAAGCAACTTTCCAGATTAAGAATTGAATCTCACAAGAATGCATGGGTTCAAAAGGTGGGCCCATTAGTCTTGTGAGTACCATATTGAGATTCAAAGCAGGAACAGGTGGTGTTCTAGGTGGAATAATACATTTTAGTCCTTCCACGAAGGCTCTCATAACTGGGACTCTAAAGAGAGAGGTATGTTGAATAGTTTACAAGTATGCTGGAATTGCAGTAAGATGGATTTTAATAGATGAGACAGCTAAATTTGACTTCTGTAAATGAAGTAGTTGGGGTACAATATCTCTTTATTGATGCTGTAAGCGGGTCAGTATTTTTAGATTGACACTAATAAACATTTTCCATTTGTTAGCATAGCATTGCCTAGTTGTAGGCTTGCATGCTTGTTTGAGAACTTCCATGCATTCTAATGGAAGTTGTAAGTATCCAAATTCTATGACTTCAGGAGCCAGATCACTAAGTTGAGAGCACTGGGATTTGGATGTCTGATTTGTCCTTTGTTTTGTGTTAACAACTCCCGTCTGTTTGTAGTGAGGTACTACTGACAGGTCTAGCAGTGTTGTGTACCAATGTTGTTGTGCCCACATTGGGGCTAGGAGTATCATGGTGAGAGAGGTCTGATGTAGTTGGTTGACCAGAAATGGAAGTAGTGGGAGAGGGGGAAAATCATAAGCAAATATCCCTGACCAGTTGATCCATA
Organism: Pleurodeles waltl; assembly: GCF_031143425.1. Classification (NCBI taxonomy): domain Eukaryota; kingdom Metazoa; phylum Chordata; class Amphibia; order Caudata; family Salamandridae; genus Pleurodeles; species Pleurodeles waltl. Next base: position 134,382,257 of record NC_090445.1, on the reverse strand, counting down.
GAGCATTGCCCTTGGATAAAGGGTGTAGGTGTCTGGATGCGAAGTTTTGGCATTTTGTGTTTTCGCTTGTTGCGAATAGGTCTATATCTGGTGTTCCCCACTTTTGAAAGTACTGTTGAAGTACCTGAAAGTGAATCTCCCATTCGTGTATCTGTTGGTGTGTTCTGCTTAGGAGATTCGCTAGCTGATTGTGTATTCCTGGAATGTATTCTGCTAGTAGATGAATGTGATTGTGAACTGCCCCTTTTCATATTGTTTGGGCTAGAAGGGACAGTTGAGATGAATGTGTCCCACCTTGTTTCTTTAGATAATACATGGTCATCATATTGTTTGTTTTTTATCAAGACAGTCTTGTGTTTGAGAAGTGGTTGAAATGCTTTTAAGGCAAGGAACACAACTAATAATTCTAAATGGTTTATGTGATAATGTAGCTGTTTTGAATCCCATTCCCCTTGAATGGTAAGGTTGTTGAGATGAGCTCCCCAACCTATCATTGATGCATCTGTTGTTATTGTGGTCTGAGGCACAGGGTCTTGAAATGACCGCCCCTTCATTAAATTGCTGAGATTCCACCATTGAAGGGACCTGTGCGTTTGGCGGTCTAACAACACTAGATCTTGCAATTGACCCTGTTCTTGAGACCATTGCTGTGAGAGGCACTGTTGTAGTGTCCTCATGTTTAGTCTTGCATGCAGTACTATTGTACCTTACAGTGTATTGTTGATTTGGCTGCATTTGTGGTATGAGATTTTGGAAAGCTAGTATTCTTTGTGTATTTAGATAGGCTCAGGCTTTTGCGTATTGAGAATAGCACCTGGGTAAGGTTGCACCTGTGCTGGCTGAAGATTGGATTTTTGGTAGCGGAGAGTGAACCCTAGTGTATGTAGGGTCTCTATAATGTGTTGTTGACATTGCATAAAATTGCTTGATTTTATTAGCCAATCGTCTAGATATGGAAAGACATGTATGTGTTGTCTTCTTAGGTAGGCTGCTACTACCGCTAGACATTTTGTGGATACTCTAGGAGCTGTTGTGATGCTGAATGGTAGAACTTTGAATTGATAATGTTTTCTTGCTATCACAAACCTTCGGTATTTTCTGTGAGCTGGATGGATGGGTATATGGAAATACACAACTTTGAGGTCTAATGCAGTCCTGTAATCTTGTGTTCTGACATGATATATAAATTTAGGGATCTGGGGTCTAGGATGGGTCTGAGAGCGCCATCCTTTTTGGGAATGAGGAAGTATAGTGAGCATACACCTATTTCTTGTTGAGAATGTGGGACCAATTCTATTGCCTCTTTTAGTAGTGATTGTACTTCTTGTTGTAATAGAACATTGTGTTCTGGGGACAACTTGTGATAATGTGGGGGAATGTCTGGAGGGGTAGAAATCAATTCTAGGCAATAGCCATTGCAGATAATTGACAATACCCATTGGTTTGTGGTGATACTGTGCCTTTGGGAGTGGAATTGCTGCAGTCTGCCCCCCACAGGAGATGTGTGGAGTTGAGGGATGATTAACAAGTCACTGTTTAGATGGGGTAGTGGCTTGTTTTGAGGCCTGGAATTTGCCTCTGGTTCTAAAGTATTGGTCTCCATAAGAACCTCTAAATCCCCCTCTCTGGTACTGCTGTTGTTGTTGCCCTTGTTTTGCCTGGGAGGTAGAAGCCTCTGTGGGTTGTGGCTTGAATCCTCCTCTAAATTGTTGCCTACAAAAGGAGCCCCTGTAAGGTGTTGTATATAAGGCTTCCATTGCTTTGGCAGTGTCTGAGTCCTTCCTGAGTTTTTCTATGGCAGTATCAACTTCAGGACCAAACAGGTGTTTTTTTATTTTATTTGAAAAGCATATTCAGCACTGACATGTGTGTCTGTGTATGGTGATAGCAGTATTCATGCTTCTAGGTGCTGTATCTGCAGAATCAAGGGCAGACCGTATTTGGTTGTTACTTATGGCCTGACCCTCCTCAACAATCTGTTGTGCTCTCTCTTTTGGTGTTCTTTTGGCAGGTGTTGTAGGAGTTCCTGCATCTCGTCCCAGTGGGTCGCCATTGGTTAGCAGCTTGTGTCGCTACCCTCTTGCCAGCAGCACCAAATTTTCTACTCTCTTTGTCATGGGGAGGAGCATCCACTGATGACTGGCTATTAAGCCCTTTTTCTGGCAGCACTCACAACCACGGAGTCTGGAGGTACTTGGTGGGTAATGTTATCAGGGTCTGTAGATGCAGGCTTATATTTTTTGTCAATGCGTGGTGTTAAAACCCTAGCTTTGACCAGCTCAGTGAATATTTCATCCGCATGCTTAATCATGCCAGGTAGCATTGGGAAGCACTGATATTGTGAGTACATGGAGGATAAAGTGTTAAAAAGAAAATCCTCTTCTAAAGGTTCACTGTGCATAAGCACCCCATGGTATGCTGCTGCCCTAGAAATAACCTGCGTGTATGCAGTAGTGCCTTCTGGTGGAGAAGGTTTGGAAGGGTATAAGTCTGGGTGATTGGCAGGAACAGGATCCGGATCATAGAGATCCCAAGGATCAACCGTATCACCATTAGAATATTGTGAGTGAGTTGGTGAAGGCAAAGGTGGTGGGCTAGTGGGTGGTGGTGAAAAAGAAAGTTGTGGTGAATGATGGGGCGAAGTATGCATAAGAAATGGCTTTTCCTTCCATTTAAAAATCTTTGCTGGTGGTGGAGCAGTATCTAAATGTTCTTGAAAAACCAACTTTCTCTTGTTCTGTAAAGGAGGTGCAGTAATTATTCTGCCAGTCTCTTTATGGATTTGAATCCTTGATTGTCTCTCATCCATGATTTTAAGGATGGGTTGAATCTCTGTGTCTTCAGAAACATGATCAGATGGTCCATATGACTGTTCATCAAGTGACTTTGAGCTCTGCTTAAGATGGCTCGAAAGTCCTTGTTTTTTCTAAGAAGAAGACTTTTTCGTCTCCGAAGATGATAGTTGTTTTGGGCCCGAAAATAAGGCCGGTTGTTTCGGCTCCGAAGCAGGGTGTCAAGGCTTTGAGCCCGAAGAGTGGGGATGTCGACTTGGTCCGGAAGTTGAGCTTTTGGTGGACTTGCTCGATTCCAGGTATCGATGGATGTGTGGCCTTTTTCGTCACCAAACTCGAAGGTTGGACGACGAGAATCTTCTTTCGGGTCGAACCATGGCTCTCTGTCAGTGGTGCACCCAAAGCCTTTGAGGACTTTTTAGGAGTGGGCGTAGGGGCAGTCGTACTCACGTGCTTACAGCAGTGATGAGTCTATCATCCTCCGAGTCTTCTTCGGAGTCGGTGTCTCTGATGGAAACTGCCATCTGCGCCTGATCTTCCTCCATGGTGTTGATATGTTCAGTACTCTTCAATGCCATTTCCAGTCTCCTGGCTCTCTGATCACACAGGGTATTTTTGGATCGAAATGATCGACAGGCCTCGCAATCCTCTTCTTTGTGATTGGGGGAAAGACACAGATTACATACAAGGTGTTGGTCTGTGTATGGAAATTTTGCGTGGCATCGGGGACAAAAATCTAAATGGAGTCCGATTCGTCAGTCTTCAACGTGGTAGGCCCGAACAGGCCCGAGTCGGGCGCTCGTGCCCAGAAGGGCGAAATTTAGTTTTCAACAGTACTATCGGTTCGAGTCTAGGTGAAAACGTGATCGAAACAATACCGACGGTCAAAGAAGTTATCTAAAGTTTCCGATTCGAAATCTCAGAGCGAGAGGAAACACATCCAAACCAGACAGCGCAAAGAAAACAATCTAACAACGGAGCTGATGCCCATGCGCCGTATGACCGAGAGGAGGAGTCACTCGATCCCATGACTCCGAAAAGACTTCTTAGAAGAAAAACAACTTGTAACACTCCGAGCCCCACACTAGATGGTGGAATAATGCATAACGTGTATCTGCAGCAACACATGCCATCGAACATGTAATGCCTGCAGACCCTGAAATGGAACAGAGATGTATATACATATTTACAAATTTTAAATGTAACTTAAACGGCTACAGGCTCCCGGGGAGGAGGGAGGGCGCATGTGAATCTGCAGCGGAACGTGACAAACAGATGTACATTGGGTAAGTGACATTTTCCGTTCGATGGCATGTGTAGCTGCAGATACACATGCTATGCATAGACTACAAAGCAGTACTCCTCCCCTAAGTGGTGGTCAGCCTGTAGGAGTTGAAGTTGTTTGAAATAGTGTTCTTAGTACAGCCTGTCCTACTGTGGCCTGTTGTGTTGCTAACACATCTACACAGTAATGCTTGGTAAATGTATGAAGTGTCGACCAAGTGGCTGCTTTACAGATTTCTGTCATTGGTATATTTCCTAAAAAGGCCATTGTTGCCCCTTTTTTCCTGGTGGAATGTGCTTTTGGTGTTACTAATAGCCGCCTTTTAGCCTTCAGGTAACACGTTTGGATGCATTTTACTATCCATCTAGCTAGTCCTTGTTTTGAGATTGGATTCCCAGTATATGGCTTTTGGAAAGGCACAAATAACTGTTTCGTTTTTCTAAATGATTTGGTTCTATCAATGTAATACATTATAGCTCTTTTAATGTCTAATGTATGTAGTGCTCTTTCTGCCACTGAGTCTGGCTGTGGGAAGAAGACTGGAAGTTCCACTGTTTGATTTAAATGAAACGGTGAGATGACTTTAGGTAGAAATTTAGGGTTTGTGCGAAGTACAACCTTATGTTTGTGTACTTGTATAAAGGGTTGTTGTAGGAAGATGGCTCTGTATATACTATTTCAAAGTGAGAAAGTGTGCACAGAGTCCAAGGGTTCCCCTTAGAGGTAAGATAGTGGCAAAATTAGATAATTCTAATGCTCTATTTTGTGGTAGTGTGGTCGAGCAGTAGGCTTATCAGAGGGTAATGTTAAGTATTTGTTGTACACACACAGGCAATAAATGAGGAACACACACTCAAAGACTTACTCCAGGCCAATAGGTTTTTATATTGAAAAATATATTTTCTTAGTTTATTTTAAGAACCACAGGTTCAAGATTTACAGTTAATACTTTAAATGTAAGGTACTTCACTTAGATACTTTAGGAACTTTGAATGAAAGCAATATCACATACAGTCTTTGTAAAAATGGCAATAAGCTATTTTCAAAGTGGACAAAAATCAACAGTCCCGGGGAGGTAAGTAAAGGTTAGTTTTGGAGGTAAGTAAAACACTTACAAGTCTCAAGTTTGGGGCATATGCAGTCCACCGTTGGGGGTTCAAGACAACCCCAAAGTTACCACACCAGCAGCTCAGGGCCGGTCAGGTGAAGAGGTCAAAGAAGTGCCCAAAACACATAGGCGCCTATGGGGAACAGGGGTGCTCCGGTTCCAGTCTGCCAGTAAGTACCTGCGTCCTTGGGGGGCAGACCAGGGGGGCTTTGTGGAGCACTGGAAGGGGGGGGGGGGGGGGGGGGGGACACGGGAAGGCACACAAAATACACCCTCAGCGGCACAGGGGCGGTCGAGTGCAGTGAGGAAAGCAGGCATTTGGTTTCAGGTAGAAATCAATGGAGGGACCTGGGGGTCACTCTAGCGATGCAGGAGGTACAGGGGGGGCTTCTCTGGACAGCCACCACCTGGGCTAGGCAGAGGGTCGTCTGGGGGTCACTCCGGCGATGAAGTTCGGTTCCTTCAGGTCCTGTGGGCTGCGGGTGCAGTGTTGGTTCCAGGCGTTGGGTCCCTTGTTACAGGCAGTCGCGGTCAGGGGGAGTCTCTGGATTCTCTCCGCAGGCATTGCTGGGGGGGCTCAGGGGGGTCGTCTCTGGTTACTCATGGGCTCGCAGTCGCCGGGTAGTCCTCCCTGAGGTGTTGGTTTTATGCAGGTCGAGCCGGGGGCGTCGGGTGCAGAGTCTGAAGTCTCACGCTTCCGGCGGGAAACGTAAAGTCTTTGGAAGTTGCTTCTTTGTTGCAAAGAAGTTGCAGGTTTTGAACAGGGCCGCTGTTCACTGGAGTTTCTTGGTCCTGTAGTCCAGGGCAGTCCTCTGAGGCTTCAGAGGTCGCTGGTCCCTGTCGGATGCGTCGCTGGCGCAGGTTTTCGAAGTTGGAGACAGGCCGGTAGGGCTGGGGCCAAATCAGTTGTCGTCTTCCTCCTTCTCTGCAGACTTGTAGGTCAGCAGTCCTTCTTTCTTCAGGTTGCAGGAATCTGATTTCCTGGGATCTGGGGAGCCCCTAAATACTGAATTTAGGGGTGTGTTTAGGTCTGGGAGGGCAGTAGCCAATGGCTACTGTCCTTGAGGGTGGGCTACACCCTCTTTGTGCCTCCTCCCTGTGGGGAGGGGGGCACATCCCTAATCCTATTGGGGGAATCCTCCATCCACAAGATGGAGGATTTCTAAATGCAGGGGTCACCTCAGCTCAGGACACCTTAGGGGCTGTCCTGACTGGTGGGTGACTCCTCCTTGTTTTTCTCATTATCTCCCCTGGACTTGCCGCCAAAAGTGGGGGCTGTGTCCAGGGGGCGGGCATCTCCACTAGCTGGAGTGCCCTGGGGCATTGTAACACGAAGCCGGAGCCTTTGAGGCTCACTGCTAGGTGTTACAGTTCCTGCAGTGGGGAGGTGTTAAGCACCTCCACCCAGTGCAGGCTTTGTTTCAGTCCTCAGAGAGCACAAAGGCTCTCACCCCAGGGGGTCAGAAACTCATCTCTCAGCAGCAGGCTGGCACAGACCAGTCAGTCCTGCACTGAAGGATTGGGTAAAATGCAGGGGGCATTTCTAAGATGCCCTCTGTATGCTTTTTAATAAATCCAACACTGGCATCAGTGTGGGTTTATTATTCTGAGAAGTTTGATACCGAACTTCCCAGTATTCAGCGTAGCCATTATGGAGTTGTGGAGTTTGTTTTTGACAAACTCCCAGACCATATACTTAATATGGCCACACTATACTTACAATGTCTAAGAATGCACTTAGACACTGTAGGGGCATATTGCTCATGCAGCTATGCCCTCACCTGTGGTATAGTGCACCCTGCCTTAGGGCTGTAAGGCCTGCTAGAGGGGTGATTTACCTATGCCACAGGCAGTATTTTGTGTGCATGGCACCCTGAGGGGGATGCCATGTGGACTTTGCCTTTTTCTCCTCACCAACACACACAATCTGCAATGGCAGTGTGCATGTTTTAGGTGAGGGGTCCCTAAGGGTGGCACAACACATGCTGCAGCCCTTAGAGACCTTCCCTGGTACCTTTTACACAGGACTTATCTGTGTGCCAGGGGTGTGCCAATTGTGGAAACAATGGTACATTTTTACTGAAAGAACACTGGTGCTGGAGCCTGGTTAGCAGGGTCCCAGCACCCTTCTCAGTCAAGTCAGCATCAGTATCAGTATCAGGCAAAAAGTGGGGGGTAACTGCAACAGGGAGCCATTTTCCTACAGTTGTTAAATAGTGAATGCTTGTATTTCACTAACTCTTCATAATGAAGTGATTGCCACTAGAAATGCTACTTTCCAAGTTAGGAATTGAATCTGACATGAGTGCATGGGTTCAAAGGGTGGAACCATGAGTCGTGTGAGTACAATGTTAAGATTCCATGAGGGTACTGGTGGCGTTCTTGGAGGTATGATTTGTTTTAGACCCTCCATGAAAGCTTTGATGACAGGCACTCTAAATAGAGATTTGGTTTGTTTATTTTGCAAATAAGCAGAAATTGCTGTGAGATGTATCTTAATGGATGAAAAGCTAAATTTGCTTTTTGTAGGTGGAGTAAATAACCTACAATGTCTTGTATGGTTGCGTCTAAGGGCGTTATGTGTTTTGCTTGACAGTAGAAAAAAAATATTTTCCATTTGTTTGCATAACACTTCCTGGTGGTACGTTTTCTTGCCTGTTTAATCACTTCCATACATTCTGGTGGAAGATTTAGATATCTAAACTCTAAGATTTCAGGAGCCAGATTGAGCATTGCTGGATTGGGGTGTCTGATCTGTTGTTTGTTTTGTGTCAACAGGTCCAGTCTGTTTGGGAGTTTGATGTGTGGTACTACTGACAGGTCTAGCAATGTGGTGTACCATGGTTGACGTGCCCACGTTGGTGCTATAAGTATGAGTTTGAGTTTGTTTTGACGCAGTTTGTTGACCAGAAATAGAATGAGCGGGAGACGGGGAAAAGCGTAAGCAAATATCAATGACCAGTTGATCCATAGAGCATTGCCCTTGGATTGAGGGTGTGGGTACCTGGACACGAAGTTTTGGCATTTTGCATTGTGGTTGGTGGCGAACAGGTCTATGTCTGGTGTCCCCCACTGACAAAAGCATTTGTGAGGTACTTGGGAGTGAATTTCCCACTTGTGGGTTTGTTGGTGATCTCGACTGAGGTCGTCTGCTAATTGATTGTGAATTCCTGGAATGTATTGAGCTACCAGCTGTATGTTGTTGTGAATTGCCCAATGCCAAATCTTGTGTGCTAGAAGGAAAAGTTGTGATGAGTGGGTTCCTCCCTGTTTGTTTAGGTTGTACATTGTTGTCATATTGTCTGTTCTGACAATGAGGTGTTTGTGAGCAAGAAGAGGTTGAAAGGCTCGTAGTGCTAGGGACACTGCTAGCAGTTCTAAGTGATTTATGTGAAATTGTTTTTGTTTGTTGTCCCATTGTCCCTGAATATTGTGATTGTTGAGGTGTGCCCCCCCATCCAATCATTGATGCATCTGTTGTAAGAATGGTGTGAGGCACAGGGTCTTGAAATGGCCGCCCTTTTTAAATTTGTGGGATTCCACCACTGAAGCGAAATGTGTGTTTGGCGTTCTATCAACACTAGATCTTGGAGATGACCATGTGCCTGCGACCATTGTTTTGTGAGGCACTGTTGTAAGGGCCGCACGTGTAATCTTGTGTTTGGGACAATGGCGATGCATGATGCCATCATACTCAACAGTTTCAATACAAATCGGACAGTGTAGTGTTGGTTTGGCTGCATTTTTGGCAATATGGTGTGGAACGATTGCACTCTGTATGGACTTGGGCTTGCAAGTGCTTTTTGGGTGTTTAATGTGGCCCCTAAGTACTGCTGAATTTGTTCTGGTTGTAGGTGTGATTTTTGGTAATTTATTGAGAACCCTAGTGTGTGTAGGGTGTTTATTACGTAACGTGTGTGATGTTGGCACTGTTTTTGAATTTTGGCTTTTATTAGCCAATCGTCGAGATATGGGAAGACATGCATATGTTGTCTCCTTATGTATGCCGCGACTACGGAAAGGCATTTTGTAAATACTCTGGGGGCTGTTGTTATCCCGAAAGGTAACACTTTGAACTGGTAATGTTTTCCCTGTATTACAAATCTGAGATATTTTCTGTGAGCTGGATGGATGGGTATGTGAAAATACACATCTTTTAGGTCCAGTGTTGCCATAAATTCTTCTTGTTGTAGCAGTGGGACTACATCTTGTAGTGTTACCATGGGAAAGAGCTCTGATCGGATGTAGAGGTAGAGAGTCCTGAGATCTAATATTGCTACTGAGTCTGGCTATGGGAAGAAGTCTGGAAGTTCCACTGTTTGATTGATATGAAACGGTGAAATAACCTTAGGTAGGAATTTTGGGTTTGTTCGAAGTACTACTTTATGTTTGTGTACTTGTATGAAGGGTTGCTCAATAGTGAAACTTTGTATTTCACTAACTCTCCTTAATGACGTGATTGCAATGAGGAATGCTACTTTTCATGTTAGGTGTTGAATCTGAGACGAATGCATAGGTTCAAATGGTGGACCCATGTGTCGTGTGAGTACAATATTTAGATTCCATGAAGGCACTGGGGTTTTTCTTGGTGATATCATTCGTTTTAGTTCTTCGATGAAGGCTTTGATAACAGGGACTCTAAATAGAGAGGTGTGTTGTATATTTTGCAAATACGCTGAAAAAGCAGTGAGGTGTATTTTGATGGATGAAAAAGCTAAATTTGCCTTTTGGAGATGAAGCAATTAACCTACAATGTCTTGTAGTGATGCTGAAAGAGGGGCAATCTGTTTGGATTGACAGTAAAACACAAACCTTTTCCATTTGTTTGCATAACACTGCCTGGTAGTGGGTTTTCTAGCTTGTTTAATTACTTCCATACCTTCTGTTGGAAGATGTAGATATCCAAACTCGAAGACTTCAGGAGCCAAATCCCTAGATTGAGAATTGCTGGATTTGGGTGCCTGATCAGTTGTCTGTTTTGTGTTAACAGATCTGGTCTGTTGGGCAGTTTATGTGTGGTACTACTGACAGGTCTAACAATGTTGTGTACCATGGTTGACGTGCCCACGTTGGTGCTATAAGTATGAGTTTGAGTTTGTTTTGATGCAGTTTGTTGACTAGAAATGGAATGAGCGGGAGAGGAGGGAAAAGCGTAAGCAAATATCCCCGACTAGTTAATCCATAGAGCATTGCCCTTGGATAGAGGGTGTGTGAATCTGGATGCAAAGTTTTGGCATTTTGCATTTTCGCTGATGGCGAATAGGTCTATGTCTGGTGTTCCCCAGTGATGAAAGTATGTTTGGAGTACTTGGGGATGAATTTCCCACTCGTGTATTTGTTGATGATTTCGGCTGAGAACATCTGCTAATTGGTTGTGTATCCCTGGAATGCATTGTGCTACAGGGTGAATGTTATTGTGTATTGCCCAATGCCAAATCTTTTGTGCTAGAAGGGACAGTTGCGATGAGTGGGTCCCTCCTTGTTTATTTAGGTAATACATTGTAGTCATATTGTCTGTCTTGATCAGAATGTGTTTGTGAACAAGAAGAGGTTGAAAGGCTTTCAGTGCTAGGAATACGGCTAGCAATTCTAGGTGATTTATGTGAAGTTGTTTGTGTTAGTTGTCCCATTGTACTTGAATGTTTTGATTGTTGAGGTGTGCCCCCCATCCAATCATTGATGCATCTGTTGTAGTTGTGGCTTGAGGCACAGGGTCTTGGAATGGCCGCCCTTTGTTTAAATTTGTGGAATTCCACCACTGAAGCGATATGTGTGTTTGGCGGTCTATCAACACTAGATCCTGAAGTTGACCATGTGCCTGTGACCATTGTTTTACAAGGCACTGTTGTAAGGGCCGCATGTTTAGTCTTGCATTCAGGACAATGGCGATGTATGATGCCACCATGGCCAACAGTTTCATGACAAATTTGACCTTGTACTGTTGGTTTGACTGAATTTGTGCCAATACATTGTGGAATGATTGTATCCTTTGTGGACTTGGGCTTGCAAGTGCTGTTTGCATATTTAGTGTGGATCCTAAATACTGTTGAATTTGCGCTGGTTGCAAGTGGGATTTTTGGTAGTTTATGGAGAACCCTAGAGTGTGTAGGGTTTGTATTACATAATGTGTATGGTTTTGACACTGTGTCTGGCTGTTGGATTTTATTAGCCAGTCGTCGAGATATGAAAGACATGGATGTGTTGCCTTCTTAGGTAGGCTGCGACTACGGCAAGGCATTTTGTAAATACTCTGGGAGCGGTTGTTATCCCGAAGGGTAACACTTTGAATTGGTAGTGTTTTCCTTATATTACAAACCTGAGATCTTTTCTGTGAGCTGGATGGATGGGTATGTGAAAATACGCATCCTTGAGGTCTAATGTTGCCATAAAATCTTGTTGTTGTAACAGTGGGACTACATCTTGTAGTGTTACCATATGAAAGTGTTCTGATAGGATGTAAAGATTGAGAGTTCTGAGATCTAGTATTGGCCTCAAGGTTCCATCTTTTTTGGGAATACGGAAGTACAGGGAGTAAACCCCTGTTCCTTTTTGATGTTGTGGTACAAGCTCTATGGCTTGTTTGAGTAATAGTGACTGTACTACATGGAGATGTGTTGGGCGGAAAGTTTGTGTGGTTTTGGAGGTATTTCTGGAGGAATTTGTGTGAATTCTATGCAGTAACCATTGTGGATAATGGATAATACCCAATTGTCTGTTGTAATGGGTAACCACGTTTTGTGGAACGTTTGCAGTCTTCCTCCCACAAGAGAAGTGTGATGAGGGAAGATGTAAAGAGGGTCACTGTTTTGTGTGTGAGGTCTGTTTTGTTGGCTGATATTTTCCCCTACCTCTGGGGAATTGGCTTTTGTAAGTTCCTCTAAACCCACCTCGTTGGTACTGAGGCTGGTAAGATGGTTTTGATTGCGAGGTGGATGCCTCAGATGTTACACCTTAAAAAAAAAAAAAAAAAAATCATAACTGGTGACTTAAATAAAGAGAGTTGCTCTGCTAAACTTAGAAAGGCAACAAACATTGGCAAAACCAGTTGGTCTCACAGATGCAAAATGTATTGGCTTTGTTAATGTTTTAGCCATGCGAGTCTCGCTACCGGCTCAACATCCTGTGATTCTGGACAAACCACTTTAATATCATGTACCTAAAAAACATGAATGTGACTTTGTGTGTTGTTACTGGTGCTCATGTAAGAGCACTTGGGTAGCGTTCCAGCTATATAAAACTGCAAAAAATAAACAGACAGTGGATGACAATAATGGAGCAGGGATTTGTTGTCGGCTGGAGGGAAAGGGGCAGCAGGGGGCAGTGGAGACGTTCATAAGGAAGGCAGTAAGCCAGCAGAGGAAAGGAAGAAGCACAGGGGCGAAGAAAAGTAGCCCACAGAACATATTATTTTCAAATTGTGTGCATTACAATTAGTAGCTACAAAATAACCCTCTCTGCCCTTTTAACACAATTCAGACATGTTGTTTGCAAAGTTCTGACTTCAAAAAGCATCACACACAGTGTAAGTAAAACAAAATACAAATTCTCCTCTCTGTGTGAAGTGCATAAGCACTCCAATACCTTTGGGCAGGATCGATTTTGTGCTAATAAAAATGTAAAAAAAGAAACAGTACGTCAATAACATTGCGACCAGTGGAGGGGTACTAATTAAGTTTAATCAATCTGGACTTGGTCCATGCCCCACACAAAGAACAAGAAGTGATGCGTCGCGAGGGCTGCTGAATAAAAAGGCAGCAAAGAAGACTGATTATGATGGTAATGAATGGAAAGTAATGGCGGGTTAAAAGCCGCTTTTTAGTACAGGATTTTAAAAAACAAAACAAACACAAGAGATCATAGGCATAGCACCAGCACATGCGTGCTGCCTGCAGGCTCGACCTAAAAAGGGCTGACAAATAACCTTGCCACAGCAAGATCTTGCCAAGCTAGGCACAGTAAAAACAGATGAACATTTCAAAGTTTAGCCTGCAGTGGATCGACTTTACAGTTAGGACACCATGCCTCGTACTTTGCCCAAGGGATTTCGGCTCGCTGTCTAAGAGGTGAGGTGGTCGTTGGAATGTGGTCAGCATCTGAGTGTGATGAAATCTCTTTTAACAGCCAGCCATTGAGGTATAGGAATGCATGGAATCCTGATCCACAAAGATGGGCAGCCACCACTGCCACCCCCTTCTTAAACACTCTAAGGGATGAATTGAGGCCAAAGGGCAGGATGGTGAATTTAAAGGGATCCTTCCCTCACAAGAATAGGAGGAACTGCCCGTGGAAATGTAGTATGGGTATATAAAAATGTGTCTGCTGTTGGTCTAAAGATACCATCTCATTTCCAAAATTTAAAGTAGACAGAACAAAATCAGCCTGAGCCTACTGTCCTTTTTGGGCACCTAAAAGTAAAGGGAGTAGCATCCGCTGCCTTGCTTCTCTGGGATTCTTTCTGCTGCCCCTTTGTTCAGAAAAAAACTGAACGTCTTTGAAAGGGATGGAGGTATGTTCTGCAGACGTCAAAGTGAAATCAGTAGGTATTTTAGGAGGGGTTGATGGGAATGGTATAACTATGATTGACAGCCTGCAGGATCCATTAGTACTAGCTAACTGCAGTCTAGTTGGGCAGGTACAATTAAATTCTGATGCCAGTGGCCACAGGTCTCTCTTCCTTGGGCAAATACGAGCTTGAACATGGCGGCAGGTAAACCAGAATATGGCAGCAAACACTGTTTATGTGGCCCTACTCTTCTACCACAATGCACCCTCAGGCAGCATATGAGCTGGATGGCTGATACAGCTGCCACTGGCGGTACGTTTCACCTCAGGAATAACTTCTATAGTTCAGATATTGTTGATGGAACAAGCAGGCTGGAGAGAGCAAGCCCAAGGGTCGTTCCTGGGCTAGGGAAAGCTGAATTTGTCTGGTCACAAAATAGTCTGGAACCTTCAAAGAGTGCATCCTTGAGGGATGCCTGCATTTCTCCAGAGAAAACCATGGAACACATCCAAGCAGGATGATAAATCACCACACCATTACCCATAATCCAAACTACACAATCTATAGTCTAGCACGACCCACAAAACATATATTTGGCGACATCCTGTCTGTCATGGAATATTTGCGCAAAGGAGGTATAAAACTATTCAGCAAGGGTGGGCAAGATCTTGCTCGCCATACACCAAAGGGCATGCATGTATCTGCCCCGAAGACATAGAACTACATTCTGCCAAGCGCTTCAGTGCGCTTTATTATCTATCAGGCAGAGCAGTAGGCAAGGCATTCGGGTTGACTGTGCTGGCTGAAGTCTGCACTAGAAGACTTTGCAGTGTTGGGAGCACAGTCAAGAAGACTGGGTTACCTAGATTAGGACTATTGGGCAACTTACTGGAGACTCTGAGTAAGGCCATGTCGCAGGCAGTGTCAGTAAAGGCCTTAAAGAAATGCAGTAAAGGCTCTAATGATGAAGGGGCAGGTTGCAAATTTCAATAAAAAGATTAGGTCTGGAGTCTATCACTGGCAACTAGAGTTCCAATACTTCTGTTTCTTTGCATATTTCAAGAGCAAAAGAGACACATTCCTCAGTAGTGGGTCCAAACAGAGTCAAATTTAGTCTTTGGTGAAGTGTCTGGAATACTAGCATTTTGTAGGTTCAAATATAATCCATCATCTGTGTAATGAAAGGGCAACAAATTATCCAGTTCCTCCTGCTCCTCCTCCTCATCATCATCATCATCCCCTTAATGTGGAAGATCTTGTAATGAGATTGATATCTTTGTACAGGAACAGAATATCAGCAAATGAGGCCTCAAGGCAATTAAGATATTCGCACAGAGGCACTGTCCGAGGGTCGTCAACCACCACAGGCTGTGCCTTAGTAATCTCCAAAAGAGACAGTGGCCTAGATCTAGCTGGGTTGGATCCACTGCCACTGGAGCACAGGCCAGTACTGGCTAAGCAGGAACTGGTGTTGTTTATGGTACAGGAGTGGATGTGAGGCTCAATGCTGGAGAGGGGTCTGGTGGAGGTTTAACAGTGTCATTTGGTGCCAGGGCAGGAACCGCTAGCAGATGTCTTACTGGGAGGGCCCGGTGCATCCATAGATTCCCTCTAAAAGGAACTGAAATTGTCTAGAAAAAAATGCAGCATTGCCTCTTTGAAAGCCTCTACCTGCTGTGAGTCAAGGATGGCATGGGGTATTCTGGGTGGACCAGTTCTAGATTTAGAATGGATTCAAAGTCAGACCACTAGTGTGGAGTCCTGCCTTTAGAGTGCAGACTACATGATCTCTCCTTGAAGCACGAGAAAAGGAGGAGTTTGCATCAAGATTTGTCCTTGGCCGGTCACAGACTTAACTGAGAACAATGACCAGAACTGGAAGCTGTAGAGGGAACAGGACTTCAAGTGGGGCTGTTTCTTGTACTCCGTGAGATACAGCATTGCCCTCCCCCCCGCTCCCTGGTGGTCTCTGGTGCATTAAAGAGCATTTGCAACATGACTTTAATCATGTTTAGATCCAAGCCACCAAACATCATGCGGCTGACATCCGCTTCATGAATGAACTTCGCATTTATGGAGCACACTCCCACTTAAAAGAGATCATCCTGGCGCTAACTCGGACACCAACTAAAACTGTACTCAGTCCAAGGGAACAAACAGACCCAGCAAGACGACAAAAAAGAGAAGGTAGGGGATCCGGCCCAAATAAATAACTGAGTATCCAGTTCAAGAAAAAGCCAAGTCTTCAGTCTCTTTTTGAAGTTGGCTTCTTTCTCTATAAAGCGAAGTGGACCTGGAAGTTGATTCCATGCTTTAACACCTGAAACAATAAAGGAATTACCACCCTGAAATTTAAGTCTGAAGGTTTTAAAACACTGGCATTAGAAGATTGCAGCATCATCTGGGTCCTATAGTGACTGAACCGGGCAGTGAGATATTTGGACTCGTTGTATGAAATGCCCTGGACACCACAATGAGGATCTTAAATAAGACCCTTTTGTAAACCAGTAGCCAGTGCAGTCTTCTGAGTGCTTCAAAGGCTGAACTCTGTTTGGAAGTTTAAGCACAAGTCTGGCGCCCGCATGTTGGACCATGTGAAGTTTGCGAAGCAACTGCTTTGAAATCCCTGCATAGAGTCTATTGCAGTATTCAAGCCTAAATGTTATTAAGGTGCAGGCAGCTGTTTTCCTTGCGGCTAAAGGGAGGAAGTCAAAGAGTTTAAAAAAAAAGATTTGATCAATGTAAATCACACACCAGACACTGATAGAGCTTGCGGGCTAAAGGAAAGAGCAGTGCTGAATTTGACTCCCAAATCGTTTGCCACTTTGACTGCTGCGGGGGCATGGGATTAGGCCGCCACTGCGTGGGGGAAAACAGGTTTGACTTTATAAACAAGAGAATTTTGGTTTGGTCAGTGTTGTATTTTAAATGTCTTTTTTCCCATCCAACAGCTAACATTCTTAAAGTTTATCTAGGACTCAAAGGAATGCTTATCGAGAGATAGGATCAGTTGTGTGTTATCCGCATATGACGTGGTTGCAATTCCATAGGCAGTTATCCAAGATATCAGAGGGGCCATATAGATTTTAAATACGGCAAGGCTAACTGATGAGTTTTGCGGGATGCCAGACACCACCTACCTCTTTGCCGAGGAATATTGTCCAATGGCTACTAATTGTTTCCTGTCTGCCAGAAAAGATCTAAGCCAGGTTAGAGCCTTTTGAGATATGCTGATCTCACGAAGACTCTTGAGGAGAATAGAGAGGGAGATGATATCAAACGCCGCTGAAAATTCCAACAGGATGAACACAGAGCTGTTACCAGAGTCCAGCATCATCTTGATAGTTTCAGGGACTTCCAAACAAGGGGGACTCTGTGGAGTGTTTAGGTCTGAAGCCTGATTGGCAGATATTTAATGAGTGGGAGCTCTCAAGATTGGAAGTGAGCTGGCCATTCACAATCTCCCTCAAGATTTTGCCCAGCGCAGGCAGCAGCAAAATAGGCCTGAAATTGGCCAAAATTGAAGGGTCTGCACCAAGGGCTTTTTTTTTTTTTTTTTGCAGTGGTTTAACTATTGCTACTTTCCAAGATTTGGGGACTTTGGCCATGGAGAGAGAGAGAGAGAGGTGTTTAACTTCTGATTGATCACTGGATTCACTGTGTCAGTGGCCTTATGTAGAATGGTCGGAGTGCAAGGGTATCAGGGAGAGCCCCACTTACATGAAAGAATGGCTTGGCGTGATTGAGATAATGAAATCTCTTGAAAAGAGGCTAACTTGATATGAATGGGCTTTCGATGTAGCTGGCTAGGTTCAAGGCACAGGGTTGTGAAATCACACTGTAAAGTTAAGATCTTTTCTTCAAAGAAGGTAGACATTTTAATCACAAATGGGCCTTCGGCACGGGGTGGGGGTGGGGGCGGGGTTAATATCTCTTGACAGGGCTTTAGGCTGCAAAAAAGATTTAGAGATTTGAAAAATCTTTTAGGGATCAAAGTTGGCCTGCTTAACTTGGCTGGGAAAGTAGGTTTTTGTGGACACTCTAATCAGGTCATGAAATGATTTCTGGGCCAGCCTGAAACTGGTCAGGTCCTCGTATTTGTAAGCCAGACGCTGCTTACGCTTGAGCTGCTTACAGCAGAACTTTCTTTCAGCTAGAACAGGAGAGTACCAGGGCACAGATTAATTTGGGTGGCGTTTGCCAGAACAGCCTGGAGGTGCTAGCTCATTGGCAGCATGCCTAATCCACTGATTGACTCGAGATTTAAACCACACTAAGGATATTACATCTAGTTTTTAAATATCTTTAATTGTTATGGAAGTGCAGATATTCACTTCCCCCGAGTGACCAAGTTTGTATTTATTATTTAATTACCCAGGTCTAAGGGTTATTTGGGTCTGCCTCATTAGGTGTAATAATCCACTGATTGAACAGATTGAGATCGTCTGAAAGCCATCCAGTAAGGGGGGAGAAGTCATTGTCAGCCAGGTAGTAAGATTAGAGTTAGTAATTTTACTACACCATTTCCAGAGGTGGGAAGGGCTCTGGTCAGATTGGGCAACGGCTAGCGCACTAACATCTGCTATCAGGCTGAAGGGAACCAGTCGGTGATCAGACCATGATTGAATTACTGGTTCCTCCGAGATCAATAGAGGGGACTTGGGACAGATCCCTTCCAGGTTATGACCAGCTGAGTGAGTGGGGGCTGCCACTAGTTGGGTGAGGCCTAAGATTGTTAGAGTCTCTCTAAGGCTATTTGCTTTGGGATTTGTCAAGTCGAGGTAGGAATTAAATTCCCCTAATAAGGTGAAATTAGCATACTGAAGCAGTAATGGTGATAGAGCCTCTCCTAGTATGGCCAGTAAGTTGGGACACAAACCAGGCGGACAACAAATTAAGCACCTGGCAAAGGACTGAGAGGGTCTAATACTAAAACCGAAGCCCAGACTCTTGGCCCCCTTCAAGTTGCCCACCTCAAAGGAGCTGAATTGAAAAGAGCTGGAGGAAGCTGGCTTTTTATGTGGTATATCAATAATTAGATACACCGTGTAAACAGTTCAGGGGCTCCCCAATGAGTGGACAGGGCTTGCTATGCAATCCCAAAGTGCTCTATTTGGAGGTAGTGTGGTCAAGCAGCCTTAGGCTTAACACAGATGAGTGCAGAACATCCACAAATACACACAACGGTCAATAAATGAGACACGACTAAAAAAGGAGATCCACATCAATTTATAAAAATAGCAAGTATCTTTATATTTGTTTACACATTAGAGAAAAATCACTCAGGTAAGTAAGTTTTAAAATATAATTTTTTTCACTTTCTAAAGTGTACATCCAAGATCTGAAATGCCACCCTATGGGAGGAAGAACAAGTTCTGCAAAGAGGTAGAGTACGGAGACTTACAAGACCAATCTCCAGAAATTAAGGTCCAAGGCAGCACCAGCAGCAAGGGGCCAGCAGTGTACAAAACAGCATTGGGGGCCCAATGTGTTTCAATGGAGATTGGTCACTGCGAAGAGGCTGCAAGCTCTGGCTAGGAAGCTAGTCAGGCTGAACCAACAAAGGGGCTCAGGTCTGACAATGCTCGGGCACAGGTAGGCACCTTTGGTCCTCTTCTCCACGGCCTAGGGGTGACGGGTGCAGAGGTGTCTTCAGGCACCAGGTTTACCTCACTGGAGCTGTCTCGGTAGAGTGGGCTGCGTGCAGAGGCTGCAGGTGTCGTCGGGGAGGGGTGAAACCATGATAGACTTGGACTCTGGAGGGCTGTGGAACCTTGTTGGCACAGTGGTCCACTTCAACTCTAGTCAGAGACAGCAGGTGCGTTGGTAACTTCAGGTGTTGGGTTTTGGTGGTTCTGAAGATTTCAGAGTCCCTTCTTTGGAGCCTGCTGAAGAACAGGGCTGCTGTTCATGGGAGTCAGGCAGTGCTCCCGGATTTCTAGAGACACAGCTGCAGGATGAGTCAACTTTTGTGCAGATTTAGATGAGGGATGCAGACAGGCCAGCAGGGTTGGTAGCAGGTCAGTTGCTTCTT
This sequence comes from Pleurodeles waltl, assembly GCF_031143425.1. Taxonomy (NCBI): domain Eukaryota; kingdom Metazoa; phylum Chordata; class Amphibia; order Caudata; family Salamandridae; genus Pleurodeles; species Pleurodeles waltl. The sequence continues at coordinate 134,362,535 of NC_090445.1, read as the reverse complement.
TTCTCCTTTTCTGCTTTTGTGGCTCTTCAGGGTTCTTCGGTCATCAGGATCTGCTTCCCTGGTGCCAGAGGCTTCCCTAAAAACTGAATTCAGGGGGGTCCGGGGAGTTTAAGGTAGTAGCCAATGGGCTACTTACCACTGGGGTCACTACAACTCATATATGACCACTTCCCGTGGGAAGTGGGCATAGCCCTGTCCCAGAGTTCCTAAATCTGCCAACACCAAGATGGCAGATTCTGAAATGTAGTGCCCAAATCAGACAGCTCACCTTAGGGGTGGGACTGCACCAGGGGTGGACACACCTCTCTGAACATGAAATTTCCAACCTGTGCAGGTGCTAAATGGGTCCAGGGCCAGGAGGAGGGGGCTTTTCCCATAGCAGGGAAGCCAGATCTGCATACCCTCCCCTCATCCTGTTGGGAGTGGGGGTGTAACATCCCTCCCAGAGCAGGCATTGGGTTTGAACACCCAAGAGCAAACACTCTCACTTTAGGGGGTCAGACTTGTGTTTGGTGGGGGCAGGCTTGCTCAAACTAGTCAGCGAGCACACCAGACGCTGGTAGGTTTTCGGGGGACACCTCTAAAGTACCCTCTGAGTGCATGTATTGATAAATCCATTACTGGAATCAGTGTGGGCTTATCAACATGAAATGTTTAATACCAAACATCCCTATCTTCAGTGAAGCCATCGTGTAACTGGGGAGCTCATATTGACCAGTGTCCAGCACATGCATTAAAAATGGCTTCCCTGTCCACTTACTCTATCGAAGAATCGACAAAGACATAGCAGGGGCACATCTGCTCTTGCCCTCACCTGTCATACAGTATAATGCTCCCTGCCTTAGGGTTGTTAGGCCTGCTGCAGGGGGTGACTAACGCATATTACGTGCAGTGTTAAGAGACAAGGCACACAGGGATACGTGAAATGTCGTGTTTTCACTTTTGTCTGCACCAAGACACGCAGCCTGCAATGGAAGCCTGACGTGCTTGGTGAGGGGTCCCTTAGGGTGGCACAATTTGTGCTGCAGTCCTAGGGCCCCTCTTTAGTACTTCAGGTCCTAGGAATCAGGGGTACTATTTACCAACTGGGAAAATAATGGTACAGTTTTGGGAAAGAGATGTGGCACTGGGGACCTTGACTGCAGGAACCCAATGCACTTTCAGTCAAAATCACAACAGGTACCAGGCAAAAGAGGGGGGGTTACCATGTCAAAAAGAGACTCTTTCCTACAAGAGTCTTGAAAGATAATGGCTAAACCTCCCTATGTCCCTCAACCCTATCAATTCTAAGGACGGAATAGCCTGGAGGGAGAACAATAGCAATGTCAGGGTTGAAAGCCAAGGTTTGAACCGAGACTCAGCAACAAACAAGAAACCAAGATGTAGATCGGTAACCAGGTCATATACTTCTTGGGCATGTTTGGGGAGGGAACATGCATTAATCAGTCCACCAGCAAGAAGTTTATCCACAGAGGATTGCTGGAAAGAATAGCTAAGACCAAACTCACACTTGCAGTATTTACATGACACCATGCCCTCTAGGCAGGAGGAGTCAAAAGTATACCCGCAGTGTAGGCAGTTTATTCTTAATGGGGTTTTTTTAAATATAAATTCAGCAGGTAGCACCATACCTGGCTTTAAAGGGCTGGGGGTGGGAGGAAGGAGGTGGGGGCTGGTGCCGGCCACAGAACAGACGTGGACAGGCTTGTCTTCGACGCACACGGGCCTGAACATATCCTGTTTGCCTCCAAAGCCCCGCCTCCCCAACACCTCACTGAACACTCACTTAGACTGGTAACCTCGCCGAAGATGGCGTCTTCGCAAGGTTACATGGGAGGAAGAGTAAAGCCCCTGTGAACAACAGAGAAGAAAACACTATAAAACACTCAAACACATTAAAGGTAAAGAACTATAAAATTGCAGTAGTGGAGCTCTGGATCTGTGTCAAAAAGTACAGAAAAAATGAACCAACGTCAGCATGCAAGGGTGGTGCTATATATATATATATATATATATAGCTCTGCTCTGTCACTTTTGGAGCTGGGGGAAGACACCCTTGAGTCAGATTGTAAGGAAGCAATTAGTGGAAACATACTTTGACTTCTCAATGTAGCTGCATGGCAAGGGGTATTCCCTGTGGAGAGGGCAGCTGAAGCTGCCACGCTTCTTGTAGAATGTACAATGACTATTCATGTAAGCAGTTGCCCTGCTTTTGTAAGGCAAGCAAAAGGCTGCAGCTCTCCATCTGGAGCTTCCTTTTTAGACAATGGGTAAACTTTTCAAAGGATAGTGAACACTAGCAACAATTGCTAACATTTGCCTTTTGTCCTGTTCAGGTAGAATTTCAGATACCAGTGCACATTAAGAGAATATAGAGATCTCTCAGATGCATCAGAAGGATTCTGGAAAAAAACAAACTTTCAACATGCCTGGTCCATTTAGGTGAAAGTCAGGAGATACGGTTGGTATGAACCATGGTCTACTGCACAGTGTAACTCTATCCTTGGTGACAGCTAGCAACAGTGCTGTTTTCCACGAGGGGCATTTGAGGCTTGGCCCATGGTTTGGCTCAAGTGGGCCCCTCCTTAGCAGGGATGATTTTGTCAATGAATTTTGTGCGAGAGGGAAGACACTCAAAAAGCTTTCATTCTATAACAAACATAAAGAAGGATGGTCCGTAGTCCTACAGGAACTGAAAAAAACAGCTGCAAAATGCACACTGATCAACTTATTCTTATGGCTTGTTTATGCCAGCTATCGGGTAAAGCAAAATCTGATGGGGTTGGGTGAAAAATGTCTAGAGGCATTTAGATGAACACCAAATACAAGCACTCTTACTTTTTGACTGATATGTTTTGTGAGTGTATAGTGCTCTGGCTTACAGAAAAATGTCTCTACAATCTGGAGCATCTCTACATAAGATAATTAATTGTACTCAGGGGACCCAATGCATCAAACACTTTCTGTATCAGGATGTCTTTGAGCTCCCATTCATGGTAATAGTGTTATGAGACTCAAGAGAGTCCGCTCGGTCGCTTTCGAACCCAGGAATATGTTCATTTCTTAAGGAGAGCTGATGATATATCTCTCAAAGTTATAGTCCACCAATAGGGTAGTTGACCTTGTGACTCCCTGCTAAACTAAGAACATCCATGCCATGCTGTCTGTTCAGATCAGCACTGAATGATGTATCTGGGGTAGGAAAGATTGTAGACCTCATCTAATGGCTCTCAGTTCTAATTAACCGATGTGAAGGGTTGTCTTTTGTCAGGCCCATAGTCTACTTTATATGAACTCCAGAGTGTGCGCTCCCCAGTCATACATTGGTGTATCTTTGGTCACAAACAAAATATTCTCATGGTTGGAGGAATGAGAGACCCACTCCTGTGTTGCTCTCAATCGTCCACCATGGAAGAGCATTTCATCTCAGAGGGAGGTGGACTTGTCGGAAGTGTTTGTTATTTGAATCCATTGCTTCTCAATTTCCTCCTGACTTGGTTGCATTCTCAGCAACAATTCTGTTTAGCAAACATTAGTGATCCATCGGTAACAGAATTTAGACCACTATCAATGCTAAATAGCGACTTTAAGATCTTGAGTAAGATACTAGCTAATCGGTTACTGCCCCTTATGCCGACCCTGGTGCACCCTGACCAGAATGGTTTTATTCCTGGTCGCAGCACCTCCTTGAATCTTAGGCGGATTTTCTCTATAATGCATATGCCTGATGAGGCGAAGCCACCAGCCGGGACCTTGCTAGCTGTGGACTTTGAAAAGGCCTTCGACTCGATCAGATGGGATTACTTGAGGGCGACAATGTTAAAAATGGGCCTGGGTGGTGGCTGGGTTGCCTGGGTGGACCTGTTATATTCGTCCCCATTGGCAAGGGTCAAGACGGGTAGGACGGTCTCAGCTGTTTACCCAGTGCATCGGGGAACTAGACAGGGATGCCCCCTGTCCCCATTGTTGTTCGCGTTGGCGATGGAACCCTTAGCGGCGTGGGTGCGAGGTGAAGGAGCGGGCAGAGGGATTCGGTGGGGACCAGGGGATCACATTATCTCGCTATATGCAGACGACATTTTGATATACCTTAGAGACGGGGCGAGTGGACTCCCCTGGGCCCTGAACGTACTTGAGGAATTTGGTTTAGTATCAGGATTAAGACTTAACCGTAATAAAACATATGTGTTCCCCCTGACGTCTGGATATGGTCGCCCCATAGCGTGCCCGGTGGACCTGAAATGGGCTCCGCGTACATTTAGATACTTGGGGATCCAGATCTACCATGGTATGGCTGACCTAAGAGAGGGTAACCTAGGTGGAGTGCTTCGTTCGCTGAGATCATCAGTAACATTCTGGCGCTCTTTAAAATTGTCAGTGATGGCTAGAGTGGCGCTATCCAAAATGATCATGCTCCCCCGACTGCTCTATTACTTTGCCAATTTACCGCTGCTAATACCCCGGGCATGGTTCCGTGATCTGAACACCTTGCTTAGAGAACTAATTTGGGATAGTGGGCGAAGACGTACCACTCTCGTGACCATCTGCAGGCCTCCCCAAGCGGGAGGCCTGGGGGCACCTGACTTTGAGGCATATTACCTTGCATCCCAATTGCAGTGGATAGCCGGGTGGCTTACGGGTCGGGGCCAATTGGATTTATATACGGCCCAGGGAGTGATTGATACGGCGTGGATTGCGGCAAACATGGCAAACAGGAAGATAACTCTCCCTGGGAACAACATAATGATAAAAGTGGCAATAGGATGTTGGAAAAGATGCACGAAAAGAGTAGGAGTTGGTCACCCGTATTCTCCAGCTCTGCCGCTGGCAGTACTTGCTATAGAACCCAGGGGGAGGGGGCCGGGAAGTATGGGACTCAGTCATTGGCTAGCAGCGGGAATAGAAGTAGTGGGAGGACTTTTCAAAGAGGGTGTCCTGAGGGGATTTGATGACTTGATGGAAGAGGGTGTTCCCGGTGGACAGTTTCTACTGTACGGGAGACTGGTACATACCCTTAGGGCTCACTGGGACACGGCAAATGCGGAACCTGACACACACGGGGTTTTGCACTCACTGATGACATTAGGTGAGGAAACACGTCTCATCACCAAGATATATCGGTCCCAGGTTGAGGCAGCTTTAGACCCCCTACGTTCACTGAGAGGAGGCTGGGAGGGCACGGTTGGTCGAGAACTCACAGACTCAGAGTGGAAAAAGATACTGGCTTACCCCCGGATGGTGTCCCGTAATACACGCTTAAGGTACCTTCAATATAATTACCTGCATAGAACATACCTCACACCCCACAGGCTGTTCCGTATATACGGTGGATCTCCAGCGACCTGCCCGAGATGCGGGGGGGGTGGGGCGAATTTCGACCACATGGTTTGGACTTGCCCGGTGATCCAGACTGGCTGGAAGGAAATGTTGACTACCTTAACTGAATTGCTTGAGGTTGAGTTAAGACCCAGCCCCGAGATGTGCTTGCTGGGCCTTGGACCAACGGCACTCCGTGGAAAAGTGAAGGGGCGCTTTTTGGACCTCACCCTGGCACTATATAAGAGACTAATCTCGAGGGGCTGGAAAGCTGCGGGTTGTCCTTTACTGACTGTCTGGGAGAATGATACATTAACGTGGGCTAGAGCAGAATTACAGGTCCTAAAAGCAGAAGAAGCCAGGAGTATCCGCCGGGTTCCCATAGCTCCGGGGTGGGAGAACTTAGTGACGAATTGGGAGAGTATAACTAGGAGATTGGTGAACCCAGCAAGAGAAACCAGCGACTCCCAACCCACGCCGAGGTCGGAGCCAGGCGATTGTAGCACATAGATAGGCGCCCAGAACAAACCCGACCCCCACGTGGCTTTCATTAAGTGTAGAGGCCTGAAGACAGCTGGGCCGTGGATCCCCACCTCGCCATCGAACATGATAGGCAGTGTGCGTGCCCCTCCGCCTACACGGCGCGTCCCTGCGCCCTGGGTCGATATTACCCCCTGCTTAAAATTAAAATAAAAAGTGGATCTGACATAGCACCTTCAGTTCAACAACTATAAAAATCATTTGCACATAGCCGCATGGTTGGCCCTGTGTGGCCTGTTCTTTTTTATTCCCGCCTCTTCCTCCTTCCTCCCACACCCAATTGGGTGGCACCTAACCCTCTATATCATTATTCCAAGTTACATGGAAGAAGGGGTTTAAACCTGTTGCTTGACTATTGCTTATGCAGAACAAAGAGCTGTAACAAAGAAAAGTGATTGAATAAGTAAAAGAGTAACTGGTTGAATAAAGAGAAATAAAACGACTGTTAATAAAGATTGAGCAATAAGCGAAAAAGTACAAAATAAGAAGCAGATATAAAAGTGCATGTGAAATGAATAAATATGTAACGTTGTAATAGCAAAATGTTAATAAAAATATATTCTAAAAAAAAAACAATTCTGTTTAGCAGTTGCACCTTGACCTTTGGCTGTCTTTTAAAGGGCGTGCTAATGCAGACAACTTTAGTAGTCTTTCAGGCGAAGGGTTACCTTAATTTCCACAGGATTTGGGTTGGCACTTTAGAAACCAACGGTGTGAGCCTGTTGTAGGCTTCATTTCTCTTACTTCAAGCTAAGGTCTAAACGTCAGAATAACAAACAATCTAGAGTTCATTATTTCGTGGTTACAACTCTTTGACTAAGAAATTGTCAAGGTGTGGGAATACATTTTGTTAAGATTCTTAGAGCTTACATTAAGCCAAAAGGGTGCATTTTGAATTGATAATAGGGGCTCACCACCTTGAATTGAAATGCATTTTTGTACAGTGTGAACCATTGATTCATATAGAAGTGCCCCAGCCCTTTTGACACAAAATAATTTTTGATGTCTGGAGTGAAGGGGAATGAGGAAGGAGGCATCCTGGTGGTCCAGATAAGAAAATTAGTTACTTACCTGTAACTTCAGTTATCCAGTATTGGTATCTTTCATAGATTCACATGCTTGAATCATTCCCCGTCGTTGACACGGGAGTCCCCCGGTACCATAACATAGCAGTATGTGTCATTACAATAGGCTTCAATGGCAATGAACAATGTCTTTAACAACATATCCATGTCCTTTTGTAAAAGGGACCAAACTTGAACTATGACCAATCAGACAACAGCACCCTCTAAAAACAGTGGTTCCCAACCTTTTGACTTATGTGGACCCCCACTTTATTACTGGATCCCAGGGCCCCCCACTGAATGACTACTGGAATCTGGAGACACCCCACTACTGAAAGCTGGGGACTTAGGTGGTCATTCCGACTTTGGCGGGCGGCGGAGGCTGCCCGCCAAAGTAACCCCGTCGGAAGACCGCTCCGCGGTTGTAGGAAGTTGGCTCTGTATGTGCTATTTCAAAGTAAGGAATAGCATGCACAGAGTCCAAGGGTTCCCCTTAGAGGTAAAATAGTGGTAAAAATAGATAATACTAATGCTCTATTTTGTGGTAGTGTGGTCGAGCAGTAGGCTTATCCAAGGAGTAGTGTTAAGCATTTGTTGTACATACACATAGACAATAAATGAGGTACACACACTCAGAGACAAATCCAGCCAATAGGTTTTGTATAGAAAAATATCTTTTCTTAGTTTATTTTAAGAACCACAGGTTCAAATTTAACATGTAATATCTTGTTTGAAAGGTATTGCAGGTAAGTACATTAGGAACTTTGAATCATTTCAATTGCATGTATACTTTTCAAGTTATTGACAAATAGCTATTTCAAAAGTGGACACTTAGTGCAATTTTCACAGTTCCTGGGGGAGGTAAGTTTTTGTTAGTTTTACCAGGTAAGTAAGACACTTACAGGGTTCAGTTCTTGGTCCAAGGTAGCCCACCGTTGGGGGTTCAGAGCAACACCAAAGTTACCACACCAGCAGCTCAGGGCCGGTCAGGTGCAGAGTTCAAAGTGGTGCCCAAAACGCATAGGCTATAATGGAGAGAAGGGGGTGCCCCGGTTCCGGTCTACTTGCAGGTAAGTACCTGCGTCTTCGGAGGGCAGACCAGGGGGGTTTTGTAGGGCACCGGGGGGGACACAAGCCCACACAGAAATTTCACCCTCAGCAGCGCGGGGGCGGCCGGGTGCAGTGTAGAAACAAGCGTCGGGTTTTCAATGTTAGTCTATGAGAGATCAAGGGATCTCTTTAGCGCTGCAGGCAGGCAAGGGGGGGCTTCCTCGGGGAAACCTCCACTTGGACAAGGGAGAGGGACTCCTGGGGGTCACTTCTGCAGTGAAAGTCCGGTCCTTCAGGTCCTGGGGGCTGCGGGTGCAGGTGCAGGGTCTTTTCCAGGCGTCGGGACTTAGGTTTCAGAGAGTCGCGGTCAGGGGAAGCCTCGGGATTCCCTCTGCAGGCGGCGCTGTGGGGGCTCAGGTTTTGGTACTCACAGTCGTAGAGTAGTCCGGGGGTCCTCCCTGAGGTGTTGGTTCTCCACCAGCCGAGTAGGGGGCGCCGGGTGCAGTGTTGCAAGTCTCACGCTTCTTGCGGGGAGTTGCAGGGTTCTTTAAAGCTGCTTCTTGAAACAAAGTTGCAGTCTTTTTGGAGCAGGTCCGCTGTCCTCTGGAGTTTCTTGTCGTCGAAGCAGGGCAGTCCTCAGAGGATTCAGAGGTCGCTGGTCCCTTTGGAAGGCGTCGCTGGAGCAGAGTTCTTTGGAAGGCAGGAGACAGGCCGGTGAGTTTCTGGAGCCAAGGCAGTTGTTGTCTTCTGGTCTTCCTCTCCAGGGGTTTTCAGCTGGGCAGTCCTTCTTCTTGTTGTTGCAGGAATCTGATTTTCTAGGGTTCAGGGTAGCCCTTAAATACTAAATTTAAGGGCGTGTTTAGGTCTGGGGGGTTAGTAGCCAATGGCTACTAGCCCTGAGGGTGGGTACACCCTCTTTGTGCCTCCTCCCAAGGGGAGGGGGTCACAATCCTAACCCTATTGGGGGAATCCTCCATCTGCAAGATGGAGGATTTCTAAAAGTTAGAGTCACTTCAGCTCAGGACACCTTAGGGGCTGTCCTGACTGGCCAGTGACTCCTCCTTGTTGCTTTCTTTGTTCCCTCCAGCCTTGCCGCCAAAAGTGGGGGCCGTGGCCGGAGGGGGCGGGCAACTCCACTAAGCTGGAGTGCCCTGCTGGGCTGTGACAAAGGGGTGAGCCTTTGAGGCTCACCGCCAGGTGTTACAGCTCCTGCCTGGGGGAGGTGTTAGCATCTCCACCCAGTGCAGGCTTTGTTACTGGCCTCAGAGTGACAAAGGCACTCTCCCCATGGGGCCAGCAACATGTCTCTAGTGTGGCAGGCTGCTGGAACTAGTCAGCCTACACAGACAGTCGGTTAAGTTTCAGGGGGCACCTCTAAGGTGCCCTCTGGGGTGTATTTTGCAATAAAATGTACACTGCCATCAGTGTGCATTTATTGTGCTGAGAAGTTTGATACCAAACTTCCCAGTTTTCAGTGTAGCCATTATGGTGCTGTGGAGTTCGTGTAAAACAGACTCCCAGACCATATACTCTTATGGCTACCCTGCACTTACAATGTCTAAGGTTTTGCTTAGACACTGTAGGGGTACAGTGCTCATGCACTGGTACCCTCACCTATGGTATAGTGCACCCTGCCTTAGGGCTGTAAGGCCTGCTAGAGGGGTGTCTTACCTATACTGCATAGGCAGTGAGAGGCTGGCATGGCACCCTGAGGGGAGTGCCATGTCGACTTACTCATTTTGTTCTCACTAGCACACACAAGCTGGTAAGCAGTGTGTCTGTGCTGAGTGAGGGGTCTCTAGGGTGGCATAATACATGCTGCAGCCCTTAGAGACCTTCCCTGGCATCAGGGCCCTTGGTACCAGAGGTACCAGTTACAAGGGACTTATCTGGATGCCAGGGTGTGCCAATTGTGGGATCAATGGTACATTTTAGGTGAAAGAACACTGGTGCTGGGGCCTGGTTAGCAGGGTCCCAGCACACTTCTCAGTCAAGTCAGCATCAGTATCAGGCAAAAAGTGGGGGGTAACTGCAACAGGGAGCCATTTCTTTACACAAGCCCCCCCCAGCCCACAGGCCAGGAGACTCAGCCAAAGCTGGGAGAGCCTTCCTAGTCTGTCAGGCGGGGAAGAGTAGAGGAAATAGGCTGGTTTGTTGCAGGGCCTACTCTGCCTTACATCCTCCTGTTCAGGTCATTCCCTCTGGGGAACTGACCCACTTCCACAGTGATAGGACCTAGTCTGAACTGCCTCTTGTCTGTGCTTTTTATGTCTTCACCCATTCTCTCTATTTTGGGGTTAGAGGTACACCTCTGCTAATCTTATCTTAGCCAGGGTCACCCTTAGCTTACCCAAAGAGGTTACCCAGAGCTGGAGTAACCCCACCATGACCAACAGGGTCAGGGGGCCTAACTTGTTATTTGGCATGGGGTCAGACCACCATGCCAAGGATAGTGCAGCCATAAAGGCTAACACCCAGCAGAGGCCACTGACAGCTGTCAGTGCCCAGAACCACACCTTTAGCTCTTCACCTACAAGGGAAGGGGCTAAGTTACAGGCTTCTTTGGGTTCAGGGTGCCTGTCTGCTGTATTAGAGTGGGGGGTTACCACATCTTGTAGTAAACACCCTTCTTCCACTCTTTCTTCTGTTAGCTGAGGAGCCACCCACTCAGGCTTAACAGTTGCCTGACTAGTCAGGACTTCTTGTGGGTCAGGTTGGACTTTATCAGAGCCACTTTTGGAGTTCTCCCCTACTGGAGCAGAATCTCCTTGGCTTGCTGGAACCTTGGCTAAAGGTTGTCCACCTTTCCTACTCTGTTTCTGTAAGGAAATGCCTCCTTGGCATGGTTGCCCCCTGACTTTTTGCCTTTGCTGATGCTATGTTTACAACTGAAAGTGTGCTGAGGCCTGCTAACCAGGCCCCAGCACCAGTGTTCTTTCCCTAACCTGTACTTTTGTATCCACAATTGGCAGACCCTGGCATCCAGATAAGTCCCTTGTAACTGGTACTTCTAGTACCAAGGGCCCTGATGCCAAGGAAGGTCTCTAAGGGCTGCAGCATGTCTTATGCCACCCTGGAGACCTCTCACTCAGCACAGACACACTGCTTGCCAGCTTGTGTGTGCTAGTGAGGACAAAACGAGTAAGTCGACATGGCACTCCCCTCAGGGTGCCATGCCAGCCTCTCACTGCCTATGCAGTATAGGTAAGACACCCCTCTAGCAGGCCTTACAGCCCTAAGGCAGGGTGCACTATACCATAGGTGAGGGTACCAGTGCATGAGCATGGTACCCCTACAGTGTCTAAACAAAACCTTAGACATTGTAAGTGCAGGGTAGCCATAAGAGTATATGGTCTGAGAGTTTGTCAAACGAACTCCACAGCACCATAATGGCTACACTGAAGACTGGGAAGTTTGGTATCAAACTTCTCAGCACAATAAATGCACACTGATGCCAGTGTACATTTTATTGCAAAATACACCCCAGAGGGCACCTTAGAGGTGCCCCCTGAAACTTAACCTACTATCTGTGTAGGCTGACTAGTTCCAGCAGCCTGCCACACTAGAGACATGTTGCTGGCCCCAAGGGGAGAGTGCCTTTGTCACTCTGAGGCCAGTAACAAAGCCTGCACTGGGTGGAGATGCTAACACCTCCCCCAGGCAGGAGCTGTAACACCTGGCGGTGAGCCTCAAAGGCTCACCCCTTTGTCACAGCACCGCAGGACACTCCAGCTAGTGGAGTTGCCCGCCCCCTCCGGCCCGGCCCCCACTTTTGGCGGCAAGGCCGGAGAAAATAATGAGAATAACAAGGAGGAGTCACTGGCCAGTCAGGACAGCCCCTAAGGTGTCCTGAGCTGAGGTGACTCTAACTTTTAGAAATCCTCCATCTTGCAGATGGAGGATTCCCCCAATAGGGTTAGGATTGTGACCCCCTCCCCTTGGGAGGAGGCACAAAGAGGGTGTACCCACCCTCAGGGCTAGTAGCCATTGGCTACTAACCCCCCCAGACCTAAACACGCCCTTAAATTTAGTATTTAAGGGCTACCCTGAACCCTAGAAAATTAGATTCCTGAAACTACAAGAAGAAGGACTGCCTAGCTGAAAAACCCCTGCAGAGGAAGACCAGAAGACGACAACTGCCTTGGCTCCAGAAACTCACCGGCCTGTCTCCTGCCTTCCAAAGATCCTGCTCCAGCGACGCCTTCCAAAGGGACCAGCGACCTCGACATCCTCTGAGGACTGCCCCTGCTTCGAAAAGACAAGAAACTCCCGAGGACAGCGGACCTGCTCCAAGAAAGGCTGCAACTTTGTTTCCAGCAGCCTTGAAAGAACCCTGCAAGCTCCCCGCAAGAAGCGTGAGACTTGCAACACTGCACCCGGCGACCCCGACTCGGCTGGTGGAGATCCAACACCTCAGGAGGGACCCCAGGACTACTCTGATACTGTGAGTACAAAAACCTGTCCCCCCTGAGCCCCCACAGCGCCGCCTGCAGAGGGAATCCCGAGGCTTCCCCTGACCGCGACTCTCTGAAACCTAAGTCCCGACGCCTGGAACAGACCCTGCACCCGCAGCCCCCAGGACCTGAAGGACTGAACTTTCACTGGAGAAGTGACCCCCAGGAGTCCCTCTCCCTTGCCCAGGTGGAGGTTTCCCCGAGGAACCCCCCCCTTGCCTGCCTGCAGCGCTGAAGAGATCCCGTGATCTCTCATTGACTAACATTGCGAACCAGACGCTTGTTTCTACACTGCACCCGGCCGCCCCCGCGCCGCTGAGGGTGAAATTTCTGTGTGGGCTTGTGTCCCCCCCCGGTGCCCTACAAAACCCCCCTGGTCTGCCCTCCGAAGACGCGGGTACTTACCTGCAAGCAGACCGGAACCGGGGCACCCCCTTCTCTCCATTCTAGCCTATGCGTTTTGGGCACCGCTTTGAACTCTGCACCTGACCGGCCCTGAGCTGCTGGTGTGGTGACTTTGGGGTTGCTCTGAACCCCCAACGGTGGGCTACCTTGGACCAAGAACTGAACCCTGTAAGTGTCTTACTTACCTGGTAAAACTAACAAAAACTTACCTCCCCCAGGAACTGTGAAAATTGCACTGTGTCCACTTTTAAAGTAGCTATTTGTCAATAACTTGAAAAGTATACATGCAATTGAAATGATTCAAAGTTCCTAATGTACTTACCTGCAATACCTTTCAAACAAGATATTACATGTTAAATTTGAACCTGTGGTTCTTAAAATAAACTAAGAAAAGATATTTTTCTATACAAAACCTATTGGCTGGATTTGTCTCTGAGTGTGTGTACCTCATTTATTGTCTATGTGTATGTACAACAAATGCTTAACACTACTCCTTGGATAAGCCTACTGCTCGACCACACTACCACAAAATAGAGCATTAGTATTATCTCTTTTTACCACTATTTTACCTCTAAGGGGAACCCTTGGACTCTGTGCATGCTATTCCTTACTTTGAAATAGCACATGCAGAGCCAACTTCCTACATTGGTGGATCAGCGGTGGGGTACAAGACTTTGCATTTGCTGGACTACTCAGCCAATACCTGATCACACGACAAATTCCAAAATTGTCATTAGAAATTGATTTTTGCAATTTGAAAAGTTTTCTAAATTCTTAAAAGACCTGCTAGGGCCTTGTGTTAGATCCTGTTTAGCATTTCTTTTAGAGTTTAAAAGTTTGTAAAAGTTTGAATTAGATTCTAGAACCAGTTGTAGATTCTTAAAAAGTATTCCAACTTTTAGAAGCAAAATGTCTAGCACAGATGTGACTGTGGTGGAACTCGACACCACACCTTACCTCCATCTTAAGATGAGGGAGCTAAGGTCACTCTGTAAAATAAAGAAAATAACAATGGGCCCCAAACCTACCAAAATACAGCTCCAGGAGCTTCTGGCAGAGTTTGAAAAGGCCAACCCCTCTGAGGGTGGCAACTCAGAGGAAGAAGATAGTGACTTGGAGGAAAATTCCCCCCTACCAGTCCTATCTAGGGAGAACAGGGTCCCTCAAACCCTGACTCCAAAAATAATAGTCAGAGATGCTGGTTCCCTCACAGGAGAGACCAACACCTCTGAAATCACTGAGGATAACCCCAGTGAAGAGGACATCCAGTTAGCCAGGATGGCCAAAAGATTGGCTTTGGAAAGGCAGATCCTAGCCATAGAGAGGGAAAGACAAGAGATGGGCCTAGGACCCATCAATGGTGGCAGCAACATAAATAGGGTCAGAGATTCTCCTGACATGTTGAAAATCCCTAAAGGGATTGTAACTAAATATGAAGATGGTGATGAGATCACCAAATGGTTCACAGCTTTTGAGAGGGCTTGTGTAACCAGAAAAGTGAACAGATCTCACTGGGGTGCTCTCCTTTGGGAAATGTTCACAGGAAAGTGTAGGGATAGACTCCTCACACTCTCTGGACAAGATGCAGAATCTTATGACCTCATGAAGGGTACCCTGATTGAGGGCTTTGGATTCTCCACTGAGGAGTATAGGATTAGATTCAGGGGGGCTCAAAAATCCTCGAGCCAGACCTGGGTTGACTTTGTAGACTACTCAGTGAAAACACTAGATGGTTGGATTCAAGGCAGTGGTGTAAGTAATTACGATGGGCTGTACAATTTATTTGTGAAAGAACACCTATTGAGTAATTGTTTCAATGATAAACTGCATCAGCATCTGGTAGACCTAGGACCAATTTCTCCCCAAGAATTGGGAAAGAAGGCGGACCATTGGGTCAAGACAAGGGTGTCCAAGACTTCAACAGGGGGTGACCAAAAGAAAGGGGTCACAAAGACTCCCCAGGGGAAGGGTGATGAGACAACCAAAACTAAAAATAGTAAAGAGTCTTCTACAGGCCCCCAAAAACCTGCACAGGAGGGTGGGCCCAGAGCCTCTTCACAAAACAATGGGTACAAGGGTAAAAACTTTGATCCCAAAAAGGCCTGGTGTCATAGCTGTAAACAGCATGGACACCAAACTGGAGACAAGGCCTGTCCCAAGAAAGGTTCCACTCCAAACTCCCATCCAGGTAACACTGGTATGGCTAGTCTCCAAGTGGGATCAACAGTGTGCCCAGAGCAAATCAGGGTCCACACTGAAGCTACTCTAGTTTCTGAGGGTGGGGTGGATTTAGCCACACTAGCTGTCTGGCCGCCTAACATGCAAAAATACAGACAGCAACTCTTAATTAATGGGACTAGAATAGAGGGCCTGAGGGATACAGGTGCCAGTGTCACCATGGTGACAGAGAAACTGGTTTCCCCTGGCCAATACCTGACTGGAAAAACTTACACAGTCACCAACGCTGACAATCAGATAAAAGTACATCCCATGGCAATGGTTACTTTAGAATGGGGAGGGGTCAATGGCCTGAAACAGGTGGTGGTCTCCTCAAATATCCCAGTGGACTGTCTGCTTGGAAATGACCTGGAGTCCTCAGCATGGGCTGAGGTAGAACTAAAAACCCATGCAGCAATGCTGGGTATCCCTGAACTGGTGTGTGTGAAAACAAGAGCACAGTGCAAGGCACAGGGTGAACAAGTAGAGCTGGAGTCTGGAAGAATGGCCCAGCCTACCAAGAGAACAGGAAAGTCAGTTGGGAAACCAACTGCAACACAGCAAAAGAAAGGGAACCTCTCTTCTCAGGAAGAAGTTCTGCCCTCTGAGGGAACTGAGCCTTTGGAGCTTGAACCTTATCAGGTTGAGCTCTTAGGCCCAGGGGGACCCTCAAGGGAGGAGCTGTGTAAGGGACAAGAAACCTGTCCCTCTCTTGAAGGCCTTAGGCAGCAAGCTGCTGAAGAGTCCAAGGGCAAGAAAAATGGAACACATAGGGTCTATTGGGAAGATGGACTCCTGTACACTGAGGCCAGGGACCCCAAACCTGGTGCCACTAGGAGAGTGGTGGTGCCTCAGCTGTTCAGAGAGTTCATCCTAACATTGGCCCATGACATTCCCCTTGCTGGACATTTGGGACAAACCAAGACGTGGGAGAGGCTAGTCAACCACTTCTACTGGCCCAATATGTCCAACATGGTTAAGGAGTTTTGCCTCTCCTGCCCCACCTGTCAAGCCAGTGGTAAGACAGGTGGGCATCCAAAGGCCCCCCTCATTCCACTTCCAGTGGTGGGGGTTCCCTTTGAAAGAGTGGGTGTGGACATAGTTGGTCCACTAGAACCTCCCACAGCCTCAGGAAATATGTATATCCTGGTAGTAGTGGATCATGCTACCAGGTATCCTGAAGCTATTCCCCTTAGGTCGACTACTGCCCCTGCAGTAGCCAAGGCCCTCATTGGTATCTTTACCAGAGTGGGTTTCCCTAAGGAGGTGGTGTCTGACAGAGGTACCAACTTCATGTCAGCATACCTAAAACACATGTGGAATGAGTGTGGAGTGACTTACAAATTCACTACACCATACCATCCACAAACTAATGGCTTAGTTGAGAGATTCAACAAGACATTAAAAGGCATGATCATGGGGCTCCCAGAAAAGCTCAAAAGGAGATGGGATGTCCTCTTGCCATGTCTGCTTTTCGCTTACAGAGAGGTGCCACAGAAGGGAGTAGGATTCTCACCCTTTGAACTTCTGTTTGGTCATCCTGTAAGGGGACCACTTGCTCTTGTTAAAGAAGGCTGGGAGAGACCTCTTCATGAGCCTAAACAAGACATAGTGGACTATGTACTTGGCCTTCGCTCTAGAATGGCAGAGTACATGGAAAAGGCAACCAAAAACCTTGAGGCCAGCCAACAGCTCCAGAAGTTTTGGTATGACCAAAAGGCTGCACTGGTTGAGTTCCAACCAGGACAGAAAGTCTGGGTTCTGGAGCCTGTGGCTCCCAGGGCACTCCAGGACAAATGGAGTGGCCCTTACCCAGTGCTAGAAAGGAAGAGTCAGGTCACCTACCTGGTGGACCTGGGCACAAGCAGGAGCCCCAAGAGGGTGATCCATGTGAACCGCCTTAAGCTCTTCCATGACAGGGCTGATGTAAATCTGTTGATGGTAACAGATGAGGATCAGGAGGCAGAGAGTGAACCTCTCCCTGATCTTCTGTCATCAGACCCAAAAGATGGCTCAGTAGATGGAGTGATCTACTCAGACACCCTCTCTAGCCAACAGCAAGCTGATTGTAGGAGAGTCCTACAACAGTTTCCTGAACTCTTCTCCTTAACCCCTGGTCAGACACCCCTGTGTACCCATGATGTGGACACAGGAGACAGCATGCCTGTCAAAAACAAAATCTTTAGACAGTCTGACCATGTTAAGGAAAGCATCAAGGTGGAAGTCCACAAGATGCTGGAATTGGGAGTAATTGAGCGCTCTGACAGCCCCTGGGCTAGCCCAGTGGTCTTAGTCCCCAAACCTCACACCAAAGATGGAAAGAAAGAGATGAGGTTTTGTGTGGATTACAGAGGGCTCAATTCTGTCACCAAGACAGATGCTCATCCAATTCCTAGAGCTGATGAGCTCATAGATAAATTAGGTGCTGCCCAATTCTTAAGTACCTTTGACTTGACAGCAGGGTACTGGCAAATAAAAATGGCACCTGGAGCAAAAGAGAAAACAGCATTCTCCACACCTGATGGGCATTATCAGTTTACTGTTATGCCCTTTGGTTTAAAGAATGCCCCTGCCACCTTCCAAAGGTTGGTGAATCAAGTCCTTGCTGGCTTGGAGTCCTTTAGCACAGCTTATCTTGATGATATTGCTGTCTTTAGCTCCACCTTGCAGGATCACCTGGTCCACCTGAAGAAGGTTTTGAAGGCTCTGCAATCTGCAGGCCTCTCTATCAAGGCATCCAAATGCCAGATAGGGCAGGGAACTGTGGTTTACTTGGGACACCTTGTAGGTGGAGGCCAAGTTCAGCCACTCCAACCCAAGATCCAGACTATTCTGGACTGGGTAGCTCCAAAAACCCAGACTCAAGTCAGGGCATTCCTTGGCTTGACTGGGTATTATAGGAGGTTTGTGAAGGGATATGGATCCATTGTGACAGCCCTCACTGAACTCACCTCCAAGAAAATGCCCAAGAAAGTGAACTGGACTGTGGAATGCCAACAGGCCTTTGACACCCTGAAACAAGCAATGTGCTCAGCACCAGTTCTAAAAGCTCCAGATTATTCTAAGCAGTTCATTGTGCAGACTGATGCCTCTGAACATGGGATAGGGGCAGTTTTGTCCCAAACAAATGATGATGGCCTTGACCAGCCTGTTGCTTTCATTAGCAGGAGGTTACTCCCCAGGGAGCAGCGTTGGAGTGCCATTGAGAGGGAGGCCTTTGCTGTGGTTTGGTCCCTGAAGAAGCTGAGACCATACCTCTTTGGGACTCACTTCCTAGTTCAAACTGACCACAGACCTCTCAAATGGCTGATGCAAATGAAAGGTGAAAACCCTAAACTGTTGAGGTGGTCCATCTCCCTACAGGGAATGGACTTTATAGTGGAACACAGACCTGGGACTGCCCATGCCAATGCAGATGGCCTTTCCAGGTTCTTCCACTTAGAAAATGAAGACTCTCTTGGGAAAGGTTAGTCTCATCCTCTTTCGTTTGGGGGGGGGGGGGTTGTGTAAGGAAATGCCTCCTTGGCATGGTTGCCCCCTGACTTTTTGCCTTTGCTGATGCTATGTTTACAATTGAAAGTGTGCTGAGGCCTGCTAACCAGGCCCCAGCACCAGTGTTCTTTCCCTAACCTGTACTTTTGTATCCACAATTGGCAGACCCTGGCATCCAGATAAGTCCCTTGTAACTGGTACTTCTAGTACCAAGGGCCCTGATGCCAAGGAAGGTCTCTAAGGGCTGCAGCATGTCTTATGCCACCCTGGAGACCTCTCACACAGCACAGACACACTGCTTGCCAGCTTGTGTGTGCTAGTGAGGACAAAACGAGTAAGTCGACATGGCACTCCCCTCAGGGTGCCATGCCAGCCTCTCACTGCCTATGCAGTATAGGTAAGACACCCCTCTAGCAGGCCTTACAGCCCTAAGGCAGGGTGCACTATACCATAGGTGAGGGTACCAGTGCATGAGCATGGTACCCCTACAGTGTCTAAACAAAACCTTAGACATTGTAAGTGCAGGGTAGCCATAAGAGTATATGGTCTGAGAGTTTGTCAAACACGAACTCCACATCACCATAATGGCTACACTGAAGACTGGGAAGTTTGGTATCAAACTTCTCAGCACAATAAATGCACACTGATGCCAGTGTACATTTTATTGCAAAATACACCCCAGAGGGCACCTTAGAGGTGCCCCCTGAAACTTAACCGACTATCTGTGTAGGCTGACTAGTTCCAGCAGCCTGCCACACTAGAGACATGTTGCTGGCCCCATGGGGAGAGTGCCTTTGTCACTCTGAGGCCAGTAACAAAGCCTGCACTGGGTGGAGATGCTAACACCTCCCCCAGGCAGGAGCTGTAACACCTGGCGGTGAGCCCCTTTGTCACAGCACCGCAGGACACTCCAGCTAGTGGAGTTGCCCGCCCCCTCCGGCCCGGCCCCCACTTTTGGCGGCAAGGCCGGAGAAAATAATGAGAATAACAAGGAGGAGTCACTGGCCAGTCAGGACAGCCCCTAAGGTGTCCTGAGCTGAGGTGACTCTAACTTTTAGAAATCCTCCATCTTGCAGATGGAGGATTCCCCCAATAGGGTTAGGATTGTGACCCCCTCCCCTTGGGAGGAGGCACAAAGAGGGTGTACCCACCCTCAGGGCTAGTAGCCATTGGCTACTAACCCCCCAGACCTAAACACGCCCTTAAATTTAGTATTTAAGGGCTAGCCTGAACCCTAGAAAATTAGATTCCTGAAACTACAAGAAGAAGGACTGCCTAGCTGAAAAACCCCTGCAGAGGAAGACCAGAAGACGACAACTGCCTTGGCTCCAGAAACTCACCGGCCTGTCTCCTGCCTTCCAAAGATCCTGCTCCAGCGACGCCTTCCAAAGGGACCAGCGACCTCGACATCCTCTGAGGACTGCCCCTGCTTCGAAAAGACAAGAAACTCCCGAGGACAGCGGACCTGCTCCAAGAAAGGCTGCAACTTTGTTTCCAGCAGCCTTGAAAGAACCCTGCAAGCTCCCCGCAAGAAGCGTGAGACTTGCAACACTGCACCCGGCGACCCCGACTCGGCTGGTGGAGATCCAACACCTCAGGAGGGACCCCAGGACTACTCTGATACTGTGAGTACAAAAACCTGTCCCCCCTGAGCCCCCACAGCGCCGCCTGCAGAGGGAATCCCGAGGCTTCCCCTGACCGCGACTCTCTGAAACCTAAGTCCCGATGCCTGGAACAGACCCTGCACCCGCAGCCCCCAGGACCTGAAGGACTGAACTTTCACTGGAGAAGTGACCCCCCCAGGAGTCCCTCTCCCTTGCCCATGTGGAGGTTTCCCCGAGGAACCCCCCCCCTTGCCTGCCTGCAGCGCTGAAGAGATCCCGTGATCTCTCATTGACTAACATTGCGAACCCGACGCTTGTTTCTACACTGCACCCGGCCGCCCCCGCGCCGCTGAGGGTGAAATTTCTGTGTGGGCTTGTGTCCCCCCCGGTGCCCTACAAAACCCCCCTGGTCTGCCCTCCGAAGACGCGGGTACTTACCTGCAAGCAGACCGGAACCGGGGCACCCCCTTCTCTCCATTCTAGCCTATGTGTTTTGGGCACCGCTTTGAACTCTGCACCTGACCGGCCCTGAGCTGCTGGTGTGGTAACTTTGGGGTTGCTCTGAACCCCCAACGGTGGGCTACCTTGGACCAAGAACTGAACCCTGTAAGTGTCCTACTTACCTGGTAAAACTAACAAAAACTTACCTCCCCCAGGAACTGTGAAAATTGCACTGTGTCCACTTTTAAAGTAGCTATTTGTCAATAACTTGAAAAGTATACATGCAATTGAAATGATTCAAAGTTCCTAATGTACTTACCTGCAATACCTTTCAAACAAGATATTACATGTTAAATTTGAACCTGTGGTTCTTAAAATAAACTAAGAAAAGATATTTTTCTATACAAAACCTATTGGCTGGATTTGTCTCTGAGTGTGTGTACCTCATTTATTGTCTATGTGTATGTACAACAAATGCTTAACACTACTCCTTGGATAAGCCTACTGCTCGACCACACTACCACAAAATAGAGCATTAGTATTATCTCTTTTTACCACTATTTTACCTCTAAGGGGAACCCTTGGACTCTGTGCATGCTATTCCTTACTTTGAAATAGCACATACAGAGCCAACTTCCTACAGTTTCCTTTTCTTTTTCTTCTGGGGCCTACTTGCATTTACTGCAGAGGCAGGCACTCCAGAATCCTTGGGAGAGGACTGGCCCTGGACCAGTTCTTCTCTTAGGCTCTGACTAACCTTTGGGTAGTCATTTCCAAGGAGACAATCAAGGGGGAGGTCTGTACTGACTACCACCCTTCTCCAGCTAAAAGTTCCACCCACTTCTATGGGCACAAAAGCCACAGGCCTATTAGTGACCCTGTCTGGGCTAACTCTTACTCTGGCCATCTCACCTGGGATGTACTGGTTTGAGAACACCAGCCTGTCATGCACAATAGTGTGACTGGCACAAGTGTCTCTCAGGGCAGTGGCTGGGATTCCATTCACCAGTAGGTGGTGGAAGTGTCTACTTCCCTCTGGAATCTCCAACTTACCTGTTGGGCCCTTTTTCCAGTTGAAGGCTATGAAGACCTCCTCATCTGAGGAGTCATCCCCAATGGCTACACTGGTCACCCCTGGGATTTTGCTAGGGGGTTTGTTTTTGGGACAAGAAGTGTCCTTGGTGTGGTGCCCCGTCTGTTTACAGTTATGGCACCATGCCTTAGTGGCATCCCAGCTCTTACCCTGGTACCCACCTTTGTTTTGGGTTGTGTCTCTGGGCCCACCCACCTGGTCTGGTTTTTGGGGGCCTACAGGAGACTCTTTTTCTTTGTTTCTAGTGTCACCCACTTTCTCCTGGGGAGGCTTTGTAACCCCTTTCTTTTGGTCACCCCCAGTGGAAGTTTTGGTTACCCTAGTCTTGACCCAGTGGTCTGCCTTCTTTCCCAATTCTTGGGGAGAAACTGGACCTAGGTCTACCAGATACTGATGCAACTTTTCATTGAAGCAGTTACTTAAAATGTGTTCTTTCATAAACAAATTATAAAGCCCAACATAGTCATACACTTCATTTCCAGTTACCCAACCATCCAGTGTTTTAACTGAGTAGTCAACATAATCAACCCAGGTCTGGCTCGAGGATTTTTGAGCCCCCCTGAATCTAATTCTATACTCCTCAGTGGAGAATCCAAAGCCCTCAATCAGGGTACCCTTCATGAGGTCATAAGATTCTGCATCTTTTCCAGAGAGTGTGAGGAGTCTATCCCTACACTTTCCTGTGAACATTTCCCAAAGGAGAGCACCCCAGTGAGATTTGTTCACTTTTCTGGTTACACAAGCCCTCTCAAAAGCTGTGAACCATTTGGTGATGTCATCACCATCTTCATATTTTGTTACAATCCCTTTGGGGATTTTCAACATGTCAGGAGAATCTCTGACCCTATTTATGTTGCTGCCACCATTGATGGGTCCTAGGCCCATCTCTTTTCTTTCCCTCTCTATGGCTAGGATCTGTATTTCCAAAGCCAATCTTTTGGCCATCCTGGCTAACTGGATGTCCTCTTCACTGGAGTTATCCTCAGTGATTTCAGAGTTGTTGGTCCCTCCTGTGAGGGAACCAGCATCTCTGACTATTATTTGTGGAGTCAGGGCTTGAGTAGCCCTGCTCTCCCTAAGTAGGACTGGAGGGGGGGAATTTCCCTCCAAGTCACTATCTTCATCCTCTGAGTTGCCACCCTCAGAGGGGTTGGCCTTTTCAAACTCTGCCAAGAGCTCCTGGAGCTGTACTTTGGTAGGTTTGGGGCCCATTGCTATTTTCTTTAGTTTACAGAGTGACCTTAGCTCTCTCATCTGTAGATGGAGGTAAGGTGTGGTGTCGAGTTCCACCACAGCCACATCTGTGCTAGACATTTTGCTTCTAAAAGTTGGAATACTTTTTAAGAATCTAAAACTGGTTCTAGAATCTAATTCAAACTTTTACAAACTTTTAAACTCTAAAAGAAATGCTAAACAGGATCTAACACAAGGCCCTAGCAGGACTTTTAAGAATTTAGAAAACTTTTCAAATTGCAAAAATCAATTTCTAATGACAATTTTGGAATTTGTCGTGTGATCAGGTATTGGCTGAGTAGTCCAGCAAATGCAAAGTCTTGTACCCCACCGCTGATCCACCAATGTAGGAAGTTGGCTCTGTATGTGCTATTTCAAAGTAAGGAATAGCATGCACAGAGTCCAAGGGTTCCCCTTAGAGGTAAAATAGTGGTAAAAATAGATAATACTAATGCTCTATTTTGTGGTAGTGTGGTCGAGCAGTAGGCTTATCCAAGGAGTAGTGTTAAGCATTTGTTGTACATACACATAGACAATAAATAAGGTACACACACTCAGAGACAAATCCAGCCAATAGGTTTTGTATAGAAAAATATATTTTCTTAGTTTATTTTAAGAACCACAGGTTCAAATTTAACATGTAATATCTTGTTTGAAAGGTATTGCAGGTAAGTACATTAGGAACTTTGAATCATTTCAATTGCATGTATACTTTTCAAGTTATTGACAAATAGCTATTTCAAAAGTGGACACTTAGTGCAATTTTCACAGTTCCTGGGGAGGTAAGTTTTTGTTAGTTTTACCAGGTAAGTAAGACACTTACAGGGTTCAGTTCTTGGTCCAAGGTAGCCCACCGTTGGGGGTTCAGAGCAACCCCAAAGTTACCACACCAGCAGCTCAGGGCCGGTCAGGTGCAGAGTTCAAAGTGGTGCCCAAAACGCATAGGCTATAATGGAGAGAAGGGGGTGCCCCGGTTCCGGTCTACCTGCAGGTAAGTACCGCGTCTTCGGAGGGCAGACCAGGGGGGTTTTGTAGGGCACCGGGGGGGACACAAGCCCACACAGAAATTTCACCCTCAGCAGCGCGGGGGCGGCCGGGTGCAGTGTAGAAACAAGCGTCGGGTTTTCAATGTTAGTCTATGAGAGATCAAGGGATCTCTTTAGCGCTGCAGGCAGGCAAGGGGGGGCTTCCTCGGGGAAACCTCCACTTGGATAAGGGAGAGGGACTCCTGGGGGTCACTTCTGCAGTGAAAGTCCGGTCCTTCAGGTCCTGGGGGCTGCGGGTGCAGGGTCTTTTCCAGGCGTCGGGACTTAGGTTTCAGAGAGTCGCGGTCAGGGGAAGCCTCGGGATTCCCTCTGCAGGCGGCGCTGTGGGGGCTCAGGGGGGACAGGTTTTGGTACTCACAGTCGTAGAGTAGTCCGGGGGTCCTCCCTGAGGTGTTGGTTCTCCACCAGCCGAGTCGGGGTCGCCGGGTGCAGTGTTGCAAGTCTCACGCTTCTTGCGGGGAGTTGCAGGGTTCTTTAAAGCTGCTTCTTGAAACAAAGTTGCAGTCTTTTTGGAGCAGGTCCGCTGTCCTCGGGAGTTTCTTGTCGTCGTCGAAGCAGGGCAGTCCTCAGAGGATTCAGAGGTCGCTGGTCCCTTTGGAAGGTGTCGCTGGAGCAGAGTTCTTTGGAAGGCAGGAGACAGGCCGGTGAGTTTCTGGAGCCAAGGCAGTTGTTGTCTTCTGGTCTTCCTCTGCAGGGGTTTTCAGCTGGGCAGTCCTTCTTGTTGTTGTTGCAGGAATCTGATTTTCTAGGGTTCAGGGTAGCCCTTAAATACTAAATTTAAGGGCGTGTTTAGGTCTGGGGGGTTAGTAGCCAATGGCTACTAGCCCTGAGGGTGGGTACACCCTCTTTGTGCCTCCTCCCAAGGGGAGGGGGTCACAATCCTAACCCTATTGGGGGAATCCTCCATCTGCAAGATGGAGGATTTCTAAAAGTTAGGGTCACTTCAGCTCAGGACACCTTAGGGGCTGTCCTGACTGGCCAGTGACTCCTCCTTGTTGCTTTCTTTGTTCCCTCCAGCCTTGCCGCCAAAAGTGGGGGCCGTGGCCGGAAGGGGCGGGCAACTCCACTAAGCTGGAGTGCCCTGCTGGGCTGTGACAAAGGGGTGAGCCTTTGAGGCTCACCGCCAGGTGTTACAGCTCCTGCCTGGGGGAGGTGTTCGCATCTCCACCCAGTGCAGGCTTTGTTACTGGCCTCAGAGTGACAAAGGCACTCTCCCCATGGGGCCAGCAACATGTCTCTAGTGTGGCAGGCTGCTGGAACTAGTCAGCCTACACAGACAGTCGGTTAAGTTTCAGGGGGCACCTCTAAGGTGCCCTCTGGGGTGTATTTTGCAATAAAATGTACACTGCCATCAGTGTGCATTTATTGTGCTGAGAAGTTTGATACCAAACTTCCCAGTTTTCAGTGTAGCCATTATGGTGCTGTGGAGTTCGTGTAAAACAGACTCCCAGACCATATACTCTTATGGCTACCCTGCACTTACAATGTCTAAGGTTTTGCTTAGACACTGTAGGGGTACAGTGCTCATGCACTGGTACCCTCACCTATGGTATAGTGCACCCTGCCTTAGGGCTGTAAGGCCTGCTAGAGGGGTGTCTTACCTATACTGCATAGGCAGTGAGAGGCTGGCATGGCACCCTGAGGGGAGTGCCATGTCGACTTACTCATTTTGTTCTCACTAGCACACACAAGCTGGTAAGCAGTGTGTCTGTGCTGAGTGAGGGGTCTCTAGGGTGGCATAATACATGCTGCAGCCCTTAGAGACCTTCCCTGGCATCAGGGCCCTTGGTACCAGAGGTACCAGTTACAAGGGACTTATCTGGATGCCAGGGTGTGCCAATTGTGGGATCAATGGTACATTTTAGGTGAAAGAACACTGGTGCTGGGGCCTGGTTAGCAGGGTCCCAGCACACTTCTCAGTCAAGTCAGCATCAGTATCAGGCAAAAAGTGGGGGGTAACTGCAACAGGGAGCCATTTCTTTACAGCGGTCAACAGACCGCAACGGTCATTCCGACTTTCCCGCTGGGCCGGCGGGCGACCGCCAGAAGGCCGCCCGCCGGCTCAGCGGGAAAGCCCCTTCAACAATGAAGCCGGCTCCGAATGGAGCCGGCGGAGTTGAAGGGGTGCGACGGGTGCAGTGGCACCCGTCGCGATTTTCAGTGTCTGCAAGGCAGACACTGAAAATCTTAATGGGGCCCTGTTAGGGGGCCCCTGCACTGCCCATGCCAGTGGCATGGGCAGTGCAGGGGCCCCCAGGGGCCCCACGACACCCGTTCCCGCCTTCCTGTTCAAGATGGCGGGAAGGGGGTCGGAATCCCCATGGCGGCGCTGAGGATTCCCTTGGGCAGGGGTAAACCGGCGGGAAACCGCCGGTTGCCCTTTTCTGACCGCGGCTTTACCGCCGCGGTCAGAATTGCCCATGTAGCACCGCCAGCCTGTTGGCGGTGCTACCTCCGGCCTCCACCTGGCGGTCTATGACCGCCAGGGTCGGAATGAGGCCCTTAATCTGTTAACATTATTTAATTTTCTAAGCAGTTGTGGACCCCCTGAGGAGGCTCTGCGGACCCCAAGGGGTCCCCCAACCACAGTTTGGGAATCACTGCTCTAGAACACTCCCCAGAGAGGCTGTTTCCATCAGATGTTCGAGCGCAAGTGTAAAATTGGTATAAGAGATGCAAGGTAAGCCTGAGGAGGGTGGGTCACATGTGAATCTATGAAAGATACCAATAATGGATAACTGAAGTTACAGGTACGTAACTCATTGTCTTAACCCCTATTGTATCTTTTACAGATTCACATGCATGAATCAGAATAGCAAACAGTTTCCAGCATTGTGTTAAGAAACAACACAACTATTTGCGGATGGTGAGCATTAAAACCAATGCATTAAACAAAACAAAATTATTGTATATTCATAATAAATTGAAAATAGAATAAAAGTTATAATAACAATATCATGCAATACCTATGACATAAGCAATGTTGTAACGAAATGTTCCTCTAAAATAGAGGCTCACCTTACTGGAACAAATGTTGTAACACCGCTTGACCTATAGCTGCATCTTTCTCAAAGCATTGACTGCAGGCAGTAGTGTTGCGTAAATGTATGGGCATTTCTCCATGTTGCAGCACGGCAGATCTTCTCCAAAGGCATGCCCGAAAAAAGAGCAGCTGAGGTGGACACTGCCCTAGTCGAATGTGCCCTGGCTTTGGTTGTAAGCGTTTTCAACGCTTTTGAATGACAAAACTGGATGGTCGTGGAAATCCATCTTACGATTGTGGCTTTAGTGACTGCAGACCCCTGATGTGCCTGACTGTATGATATGAACAGGTGTTTGGATTTGTGTAAGTTCCTTGTACGAATTTAAGGCAGCTCTTAACATCCAAGTATGAAGTGCTTGCTCAGCTGGATTTGGGAAGAAGGTCCACAGAATGACCGGTTCATTCATGTGGAAGTTAGCTGTAAGTTTTGGAATGAAGCGAGGATTTATTCTTACTACGACATAGTCATCAGTGAAATGTAAGAAAGGCTCTTGAGTAGTGAAGGTGTGTATCGCACTGACTCGTCTTACAGAGATAAGGGCTAATAATGACGCTACCTTCCAGGTGAGAAATTTTAGGTCTGCCTTATGAATTGGTTTAAATGGCAGTTTCATCATCTGTGAAAGCACTACAATGAGATGCCATTCTGGTGGTGGGGCTCTTACTGGAGGGAAAGCCCAGAAGAAACCCTTCATAAACTGCTTGATGATCCTCTCCGAGCAAGGGGCGGAGAGTTAAATGATCTTCTGTATCTTGATATAGTTGCAATGTGGACCTTGATGGAAGCATGCACAAGTCCAGATTTTGCTAGAGATAGGAAATACAGTAGTATCTGTTCAAGTGATGCTTTTAAAGGATGTAAAGTAGTCTGTTGACACCATATACAGAACCTTTTCTATTTTAGCCTGTATATTTTGTTGGTGGAGTCAACTCTTGATTTAGCCAGTATATCCTTGCAGCCCTGAGGAATATCTAAGTCCTTGTATTCATTGAATTCAGGAGCCATGCACACAAGTGGAGGGATGTTGGGTCCGGATGGAGAACCTGGCCCTTGTCTCTGGTCAATAATGCTGGAATCGAAGTTAGGCGAATAGGTTTACACTCCAACAGAGACGTTCTGTATACCAGTGTTGCCTGGGCCATCTGGGTATGATCAGGCGACAATGCTTGTTTTTCATCTTCCATAGAACTGTTGGTATGAGAGGGAAGGGGGGAAGCATAAGCATAAGTCCCTGACCTTCTCATTGAAAGAGCATTCCTCCACGACCCTGGGAACGGGTATCTACTGGCATAAAACTGGCATTTGGTGTTGATGTTCATCGCAAACAGGTCCAATGCTGGCCTGCCCGAACGTGAAACCTTCTTGTTTGTCTGCGTTTGATTGAGCTCCCCACTCGTGACAGTTTTCTGTTGTCCTGCTGAGTGACTGCTAGGGTGTTGTTGACTCCTGATACATGCCCCACCCTTGGTGATATTTTGTGAAAAGTGAGCCAATTCCAGAGATCCTCAGCCTCCTGGGAGAGTGATAGGGATTGTGTTCCTCCTTGCTTATTTATATAATGCATGCTGGTCGTGTTGTCTGTATGGACCAGCACTGACGAGCCTTGTATCCTTTGAAGAAAGGCTTGAAGCGGGAGATAGATGGCTGTTGATATGCAATGTTCTTTGCTGTTGTGACCACTGCCCCTGAATTTGTAAATCCCGTAGATGGCCGCCTCAGCCATGGAGGGAGGCCTCTGTTGTCATCACAAACTTGAGCACAAGAGGAAGGAATGTGACGCCTTGAGATAAATGAGAAGCCTTGGTCCACCACGATAGGGCGTTCTTTATGTTCAGAGCGATGGTTATCATATCGCCGAACGATCCTTCTTTCTGTATCCATTGCTTCTGCAGTTCTTCCTGAAGTAGCCTCATTTTGAGTCTCGCAACAGGCACTAGATTTATAGCAGACAACATCATGTCTAGCATGGACTTGTACAGACGTACTAAAACTAACTTTTTTCTTAAAAGCTTGATCGCCAGCTGTCTTAACTTGTATTGCCTGTCCTGGGATAAAAATGCTTTGTTGTGCAGGCTGTCAAGAATAGCACCTAGAAACAGTATGTTCTGCTTTGGGATGATAACTGATTGCTGCCAGTTGATCGTTAGCCCCAATTTGAGGAAGAGGTCAAGACAAGTGTACATTGATTTTATTGCCTGTTTTGCTGTGGGGCTTTGAGAAGCCAGTCATCCAAGTAGGAAAATACTTGATGACCTTGGTTCCTGAGAGATGCTGCTACTGGTGCCAGGCACTTTGTAAATATGCGAGGTGCGGATTTTAGTCCAAAGGGGAGAACCTTGAATAGGTAATGGGTACCAGCCACTGTGAAGCAAAGATATTTTCTGTGTTTGGGGTTTGTGGGGGTATGGAAGTATGCGTCTTCCAGATCAAGAGATGTCCGCTTTTGAGGAGGTTCAGGATGTCAAACTGAGTGACCACCCGAAATGACTGTAGAACTTTCTTCAGTCTTCTCAAGTCCAGGATGGGCCTCCATTCGCCCGTTTTCATTTTTATCAGGAAGAACCTAGAATAGAAGCCTATGCCTCTTTGAGAAAACGGTACTCTCTTGATTGCTCCTTTTGCCAGCTTGATGAGGGCTTCTTTTATTAAAAAGGGGACAGGGGATGTTCCGCTTGAGGTGTGGAGGGGTAATTTCGATGGTGTTTCTGCAAATTTCAGAGGATGGACATTCTCTCTTAGGTCTAAGACCCACCTGTCCGCTGGTATTTGTTTCCATTGATATAAATGTCTGGAAATCTTCGCACCCAATGGATGGAGAGATGTTGTGGTAGCTGATACTGGGTGGAGGTCACTGTTTGCAACCTGTGTGTCTAGTCTGGGAAGGTTGTTTTCTGCAGGGAGCCTGTTTAGTGTAGGCAGTTGTAGTAGGTTGATTGTATTGCTGTTGGTAGGGCGGCCTATATTGTGGCTGAAAGGGCTGATATTGTGGTCTTTGGTGGGCCCCGCTGTAGGATGAAAATCCTCTTCTGTGGACTCTTCAAAAGGGACCTTTTTATACTGGACTGGAGAGTGTCTAGGGACCTTGCTGTATCTCTGTCTGTTTCAGTGGCTAAGAGGGCATCACTGATGTGTTTACCAAACAATGTCTCTCCGTCAAAGGCTTAGTCTGTACCTCTGATCTGAACAATGTTGAATTCAGCCATCTTTGGGGTCTAAGTACTGCCGCTCCAGCTAACTGGTGAAAGCCTGTTGTCACTATATCCGGAGCGCAATCAATTACCTCAGAGGAGGTGCGCTCACCCTTCCTGCAGGATTTTAATTACCTCAGGCTTTTTAACCTCTGGGATGAGGGTCTACTAGATTTCAATGAACAACCACATCTGCGTGTCATAACAGCCCAAGATAGCTAGAGCTTTTTCAGCACGCACCACAGTGGCAGACACAATGGAAAACCTTTTGCCCACATTATCTAATCGTCTTCCGTTCCTGTCCGGTGGTTTGGAGATGAGGGTGGAAGGATTTTTAGATTGTCTTTGACCCGCCTGCAAGATAACGGGTTTGGGATGACCCGTTAAGTACGCTGGTGAATCATCAGGGACCTTGTATTTCTTGTCTATCTTGGGTGTCACTGGTACCACTGTCACAAGATTTTTCATAATTTTAATCCCCTCTTCCCAGGTGAGGTCTATTAAGGGGATGGCCCTGACAGAGTTCTTTGCTTGCTCCTTGAAATCATAAAGCAAGCAATCAGCTTGTTTTACTGAAGTTGGGAGGTGGAATCTGCTGGATGCTCTATCCATTAGGTTATGGAATCCACCTATGTCCTCCGGCAGTGAATCTGATGGATGCAGAGGTGAAGGTGTGGGAATGAGAATCATCCCACTCACTTTGCAGCTGAATAGTCACCTGGATTTCTCCTTCTTCTCTCTCCTCTTCTGAGGAAGAAGGGTTATCTCTCGGTGGTGCTGCCACAGTTGATTGTGGTGTAATTCTAGAAATTACTGGATGAGGTATAGGTGGAGGTGTAGATGGTGCAACAGGCTGAGATGGTGGATCTGATGCCATGTCCGGAAGCCTTCTTTTATAGTCCTGTAACATTGTTTGCAGATCCTGCACCAGCAAG
Organism: Pleurodeles waltl; assembly: GCF_031143425.1. Taxonomy (NCBI): domain Eukaryota; kingdom Metazoa; phylum Chordata; class Amphibia; order Caudata; family Salamandridae; genus Pleurodeles; species Pleurodeles waltl. Next base: position 134,331,413 of record NC_090445.1, on the reverse strand, counting down.
GTAGGTATTTGTAGATTGTCCTGTAATTTTTGGTAATCATAGCACTCATGCAGAGACCTACACTGAGACGCGTAATATTGTTGGTAGTATGGGTGATCTGCCTCATGAATTTCATCTTAGGCATCATCCTGTCATTTAACCAGAAACTCAGATGGACTATGCGCAGTCCCAAGCAGTCCTTCGTCATCATCAAATTCCTCCAGATCAAAGAGATATGATGGAGGATAGGGAGAGACTTTACTAGGTGAAGAAACTTCGGGAGTAATTGTCTTTTTTGAGACTTTTAATATCACCGTCAACGGCGGTTCAGTCATCGCCCTATAGTGTCGTTGTCACTGCTGTTGACGGAGTCGTCGAAGGTGGCATCTTCGTTGACAGTGGTGTCGCTAGTGGAGTAGTTGTAAATGGTGGTGTCGTCGTCAATGGTACTGTTGACGGGGCCGCCAACGGTGGACAAATCCTAATTGAAGGAATGGGCATGCCGATGACTGTCGTCGTTGTAGTGCCCGTCAACGAGACAGTAGTAACTGTCGTCGTAGTAGTCAACAGATTTTTTTATAGATATGGAGATGGAAGTTTGACCAGCTTTGCGAGATGGTGTAGCTGGCTGAGAGGAGGCTTTTGTCTTACGAGACATGTTTTTTCTCCTTCTTGGCAATGTCTTTATGATGGGAATTGAAGGCCTTCTTACCTCCTTCAGATAGTCTGTCAGAAGATCTTGCTCTTTTCCCGGATCTTTCAGAAGAGTCGCTTTCGTTGTCAGAAGTGTGATTCTTGGACTTCTCTAGCCAAGGAAGTAGCCTTCCTTCTCTGTCCTATAGTTTTTGTAGAAAAAATTCTACAAAGTTTGCAATCCTTCACCTGATGACTTGGATAAAGGCAGTAAAGGCACTCCTTATGTGGATCTTCCACATGTAGACGCTTCTTGCCACAGGAATTGAAAGCTCTAAATAAACCCTTTTTTAGAGGTGTCAGATATTTTGAAGATAAAGTAAACTCAAGAAATGTGAAAAACTGAGCAGAGCTCAGGGAGATTCCCTTTCCATGACGTGCAGCAGAAAATATGAGGGAAAAAGCCTCTCTGGGGGGTGTTCTAGAGGGTGCTGTCGCCTGATTGATCATAGTTTAAGTTTGGTCCCTTTTGCAAAAGGACATGTATATGATGTTAAACCTGTATATGATGTTAAAGACATCATATACATGACCATCAAGACCATACTGCTATTTTATGGGACCGTGGGACTCCCATTTTGGTGACAGGGAATGATTCAAGCATGTGAATCTATGAAAGATACAATACTGGATAATTGGAGGTTCTTGCATTAGAAGATTTACTGCTTACCACGCCGAACAATTGTTTTTTTAGGAAAACATTGAGTTTGCTCAAATCTAGTAAGGGTCTCCATACTTGATCTGTGTCAATTACTGCTAAGGGTAGTTAGGATAAGAATACTGCAGTTGTGTGTCATGATTATAGTGTAACGACTATCCGCCTTTTTTCTCAGGATTCTGACATTTGACCTGGTTTTAGCCTTGGTTACAAGCAGGACCAATATGATTCTCTGCATAAGACTCCTCTTCCTGCTGCTTTATTTTCGGATACTAAGCCAGAGTTGGGGCAGTAATTGTCTTGAGAAGTGTATTCCAACAAGAGTCAATACAACTGTTGACTATGGAGTGTTGTGAGCTATTGATGGCAGTGGAGTACATAAAGGTATTTGACAGAGACAACTTCATTGACAGCAGAGTCATCAACAATTTACCTCTTTAGACTCAGGAAGTAGCATGGTTGACCAAGATTTTGGTGATAACTTTTCTTTACTTCATGCTCAATTGAAGGAAAGCAACTATGTGTGATTTTTTAACAACTTTCTAGAACATTTTTGCATGTGGATCATAGGAGGAAAAGACAATATGTTTGTTTCTTATTAGTTTGAAAGATTCTAAGCTTGTGTAGTTTTTTCACCTGTGTTAGAGAGGCGCTTTAGACAGACCCATCCCAAAATCAGGGTGCGCCTATGGTCTTAGTTTTTCATAGCCATAGCAGGAATCTTTTCTCACAATAATTGAGGTTCATGGCAGAAAACATTACTCAAATCTTGCAGTCTTCTGGTTTATGGTCTGGTAAGAGGCAGTAATTTGCATGTTCTGTGAGGTTCATCTACGTATGCCGTTTTTAAAGCGAACCTCTCTCTTAAATTGAGATATACAAGAGCTGCTTCCACACTTAGAAAGGTAATGGTGGAAAGGTACAACACAAATACCAAAGAAAAGAAATGATGAGGAAAAAATGTAGATCTTGTCATGAAAAAAATGACATCCATTTAATGGCTAATCAAGGCCCTGGGTCCCTTTCCGGATGACGTGCAGAAGAAATTAGAAATGTGAAGTGGGATAACTTCAGGGCAGTGTGGAACTCAAGCCACTCTCCTCACTGTTTGGATGTTGGGTTGTTATCAATGAGGTAATTGTGTTACTAAAGTGACACTGGTTTGAGGCTTTTCAGGAATGTTAAAGTAATACTCCAACTGTAAGATTACAGCGAGTCTCCAACCTCAACGACAGGGAATGAATCACGCATTTGAATCTATGAAAGATCCGATGCTGGAAAAGTAAAATGTGGCTTTCACTTGACAGCTGATACAAGATTATAATTATATTTGCATCTGACTACAATAAAAGTATTTATTGCTTTCAAATAAGCACGTTTTCTTCATGAACTAAACAGAAAATAATGACACTTCTCTATTTAAAACGTGGTCTGTGATATCACACGTAGTAGACAAATGCAAGCGTTGAAGAATTTATAGATGCTCCCGTAATCTATTTCAATTTGTATTACATCGTCGAGCGACTACCAAAAAAATCCCCCATTTATTTTAAGAATACCACTGTTTACACACAAAACAGAACAACATGTTAAAATAGTTCTCTCTAAATATATCTATATATATTTTATTATTTTCTTTTTTGAACAAAAAATGCACAGTGCATTTAACTTCACCTCCCAGCTTGTCTGGTCGGGCACATTCATTCCCCACTGGCCCAGAAAAAGACAGGTTTGCATTTAAAATGGTGGAGCAACAGACTGCAGCCCAACCACCCCAAACATTACGAAGAGACATTTCCATGGGAACAAAAGGACTTGTAGTTGAGAAGTGTTAATATGCTTGTATCATTTCTGGCAAGCCCACTTCCATCCTATATTACAACCTTTTTACAACATATAAAAGATCAATAACTATGATTACCATACTTTCCCATTACTTAAGAGTGAATATACATTATTATAATCATAAATCTGGTACCAACATACTTAGTGTATAAGGCAAACATCTGTTAGGTGCAAAAATATTAATCAATTAAACAATTTCCAGAAAACAAGCATAAGACACACATTCTGGCGACTAGTCACTTAAAAACAATGAGACCTCAGTGAGTATCCTAGAACCCCCAAGTCACATGCATTTCATGGAAGGTTTACAAAGTGCAAAGGAGCATCTCTGTTAACTGAACATGGGACACTGTTACAATGGCTGGGCTTACAAGTGCTATTTTTAATGTATAAAGGTAATGACACCTCTACCACCTTTGATCTAAGATGCCCTTGCCACTCAAAGCGTCTGCACAGTTGCGATCCTATGCATTCAAGACCAGTGCCCAACACACTGTCAGTTTATACCCGTTATTCATTTCCATTGTGCCTTTATTACACCATGTTCAATTATATCAGTCTTTTTGAGATTTGTATAATTAAAAACCTGGGCTATTGGTTATTGCTGCTACCCTGTGGCAGGATCAAAATGCCTCTGCAGCCTGAGCTATGCAAAGCACAAGGCTTCATAGTATGTGAACTGCCACAACATGCTTGCAAGTAGCCTACCCTTAAAGTAGTACAGGTAACAGTACATTACAGGTGTCTGCATTCTTAACAAAACCAGGGAAAGAGTACAGGGAAGAATCACTGCATAGATGGCTCTTTCCACAACCAGCTGGCTTTACAAATGTGAAGGGCATCTCCCCCATCTGGAAGGTATCTCGTTCAGTTATTATAATGAAAAAATCCTTTGGATTTTAACATCACCACAGCAATCGAGGTCTGTCTGGAAAACCTTAATGCACTAAGTTCCCATGCACCTTTTTGTCAATACTGAACAAGATTCTTTAGACACTAACATTTTACTGAAGCTTCTTCGGCACATTTATTGCAGTATATTCGATTTTGAAGTCAGACTTCTACAGAAATGGCAAACAAGGCCAGTGGGATTTCAAAAGTCAATATCCTGCTTTATGCTAATATCCATACAAAACATGGCATTTTAACAGACGGTTCTGAACGGAGAAATGCACAGAGCAACATGTCTGAGATTGCTTACTCCAGGCAAAGTATGGGAAGCCAAGGTCTCACTGTTAAAAGGACATTAACATAGGAACATATATAAGCTGTGTCATCCGTACAAGACCAAACTCACCCTTTGTCCCTCGAGTACTTACAGTGACACAAAAGACCAGTATGACACACAGTGAAAGCATAAGGAGGTGCCGGCCACCTTCTCTTTTCATGAAATCAGATATTTAAAAAAAAAAAATATTTTAGACAAATGGGTTTCTAAACACTTTTTTTCCGTTCCTGTTATTTGTTTAAAACGATGAATTTGGTAACAGCATTAAAATCAGACAGAATATATAAGATTTCATAGCGCTAGGTAAACCAACCAATTTGACATGAAACAATTTCTCAGAGTGCATCACGTTACAATGGAGAGAAACTGCCGAGCATCCATTAGTCAATGTTAAGCATTCACACTGGTCGGCCAGCTTGATGTCAGGAGTCCACAGTAACTGGAAAATCTAAGCAGCTGAGAGCATCTAAAATGAGCAATGTGCAAGTGATCCAGACAAGCAAATAATCAGTTGGTCCAAAGGTATTAAGAAGCTACCTGTAGCTCAGACAAACTACTACTCTTGATCCAATTTTAAGTGTTCTAGGCGAGGAGAGCGTGGAATAGCCAAAGAATTCCCATGCTGGAAACACTCGGCTATAGTCAAGAAAAATACATTTCGTGCTACGAAAGCTTTAGCTCTGTCTGGCGCTATTCCAAGAGGCTGCAGCACTAACATGATACAACGGCCTATTGCTTCCAAGTTGCCCATGGTTCATCTATTTGAACCACGGCATGCAGCCGCTAACTGATCTCAGAAGAGGAGCAACAACAACGCCAAAGCAGGCACAAAGCAGCCAGAGAATGCCCTGAATGAATGACTGCATTAGTCCTTGGAGTGGGTCAGCCACTTTTCATTTTTTTCGTTTCACTCACTGAGGTCATAGCGATTGGTCCAGGAGGGCTCCCTTAGTACAACATGGTCCCTCCAAGGTTAAAGTTATGAAACTGTTCACTGTAGTGCGTTGTGGTGAAGGTATGATGGGGAGGGGCTTATCCTGCATTCCTTCGCCATACCTCCCCAAACACACACTGGCTGAATTTTTAACAGTAGTGCCGTTCCAATTGGCAATTCAGTTTTGAGGAAAAAATAACTATCATTAGTGTTAATTCATTAGCATGTAGACTGACAAAACGTCAGCAATTTCCAATTATGTAAACTTAATAATCGTTACCACCCTAAACCCTAAATATTCACCATTACTTCCTCTCTCGATTCTGAGAAGTACTTAGAACATTGCCTTCGCCAACACTCCCTTTCCATTCAGGTCCCCCTCGTATTTCATTACTAGACAAAAAGATGACACTGCCTGATGGACACAGACAGTACACGTGTAACCATCTTTGCTGGATCCTGTAGTCTGCACCCTCTGCGATCGGTCCTCAAGTTTAAGTAATATCAGTTTTTATCTAACTAAAAACGAGCAGGAGTCTCAAGTTCTTGTCCTGCAGAAACAGGCACAAACCCAGACTGAGAAACTGCACGGGCCACCCTTTAGTAGCCCAGTTATGAAATGCATCAATGGAGGAGTTAGATTTCTTCCTTTGTCATCTTCCTTATGTTGTTGGAATCACTGGGATTTTTTCATGCATGTTTGTTAAAGGTGAGAACAAAAGTGTGTGAGAACAGGGGGATGGGAGATCCCGTTCAAGGAAAACAAATTGTTCATCTTCACAGCACGCTGATCCTCACCTCGGTATAGGCGGCAATGGGGGAGCCCCGCGCATGCCTGAAAAATATAAAAATAACAATTTCAATGCTTTCTGTACAGTATATGTCAACACCTGACACACATTTAATTTAAAACGAATTAGGCGTAGGAATGTGGCAATGCTATGGACCAGAGCAGGCGGCTTTAGGCTAACACTTAGCAAACACTGGCACAGCGAAAAAGGTCTGTCCTTGGCATAACTGCAGTGTTTTCATTTTTTTTGTTTGTTAGAAAACACAAACATTGGGGGCCTGATTCACATATGTAACTTACACTTTTGAGTAAGCTTCCTACTTTTAAGTATTCACAAACATCACAACTGCAGTAACACAGTTTGGTAGTAAGTCCAGCACTACACATGGTCAACCACTGGTACTGCAGCACATTCCCATAGAAAGTAATGAGGTAGGGCAGTGGTTCCCAACCTGTGGGCCGGGGACCCCTGGGGGTCCGCGAAGCCTCCTCAGGGGGTTTGTGGCTGCTTAAAAAATTTAATAATATTAGGTCCCAGCTATCAGTAATGACTCCTTGGGGGTCCCCGTGTTCCAATAACGATTCAGTGGGGGTCCCCGGGCTCCAGTATTGATAAAATGGGGGTCCAGCAGAAGTCAAAAGGTTGGGAACCACTGAGGTAGGGACTTATACCCCACAGAAAATGTTATTTAAAATAGTCACTATTATATAAATACATATAAATGAATGTAAACAAAGGTATACAAATAGTACATATGTATTTAATTACAAAATTTAATTTTAAATAACTGTAAAATATGTTTAATAGATATAATTTAATGTAAACATACATGTGACTCAACCTGTAAGCATCAGTTTGTGGCATGTAGTGCTGTAGATTCATGGGCTCAGACATGTACAACTTGTTTTGGTTCAAAGAAGTCTTTTGAGTCACAAGGCATAAGGTCTCCTCCCTTAGTTGGTAGTGCATATGGACATCTACTCCATAATCAGACTGTTTTCTCGCCTGGAGATGGAGATAGAGTATAAGAAAGTGTAAAGATGCCCATGCAATAGAAAAAAAACAGTAGAGAAAGAGAGAAACTATCTGCAACAACCAACAGCTTCTGTGGAGGAGGGTGGTGCATGTGAATTTACAGCACTACATGCCAGAAACAGCTGCTGACAAGGTAACATTTTCCGTTTGTGGCATGTGTAGCTGTAGATACACATGATGTGCATTGACTGTAAAGCAGTTTCCCCTCTAAGACAGTCGCTAGCCAAAGGATGTGGCACACCACTGGAATAGCGTATGTTAAACAACTTGGGCCCCTTGTCTAGCAAGGACATCCACACAACAGTGTTCGGTGAATGTGTGCAGTGTGGACTAGGTAGCTGCTTTACAGGTGTCAGCTACAGGAATGTTGCTTAAAAATGCCACTGTGGCGGCCTTTTACGTGTAGAATGCAGCCTTGTAGGAGCAGGTATCAGTCTTTTGGATTTGGCATAGCAGGTCTGAATACACTTGACTAAACAGTGAGTAATTCCTGCTTTTGAAAAAGCAGTCCTGTTGTGTGGTTTTGAGAAGGCCAGAAATAGCTGTTGTGTTTTGCGAAATTGTTTTGTCCTATCAATGTAATATATAAGGGCTTGTCTTACATCTAGCATGTGAAGTGCCCACTCTGCTACAGAGCTTCGATGCAAGAAGTAAACTGGCAGTTCAATGGTCTGGTGAAGGTGGAAGGAAAAGGTCACCTTCGGTAGAAATTTTGGATTAGTCCTAAGGACTATCCTCTCAGTGTATACCTTTAAAAATGTTCCTGGGAGGGATAACCCTCTTGAGCCCTTCCATGAAAGCTTTAATAACAGGGAGTCTGAACAGAGGAGTGCTCCCTGTTTTGTAAGTATGTTGCCACTGCAACTAAATGTAGGCAAATGGATGTGTATAAGCCAGTCCCAAGGGCTCCAGTTACAACAGGTAGCAGACAATGTCTTGCACTGTTGGTTTCAGAGGGTCATTGTGTTGTGTAAACAGTACTGTACTTTTTTTTTTTACACTTCGTGGCATAACAGGCCCTAGCAGTGGGACGATGGGAACTCAGAAGCCAGGTCGCTAAATGGAGCCGTCTAAGGTTGGGATGCCTAAGAGTACCATGGTGTTATGTAAGAAGGTCCAGCCTGTAGCGGAGCTTCTCGTGAGGAACTACGGAGAGTTTGAGGAGGTTTGTGGACCAAAGTGGTCTGGCCCATGACCCACCAGTATTTAAGGTGTGGGAGGTCTGTCAAAGCTTCCAAATCGCTTATGGAAAGAGCAGGATAGGTGGTAAAGCATCCCTAACCAATTCATCCACAGTGCACTTCCCATGGACTGTGGGTTTGGAAACCTGTAGGCAAAGCTTGGGTACTTTGCATTTTCAGTGACTGAGAAGAGATCTGCATCAGGAAACCTTCAACGTTGAGCAGGACTTCTGGGAGTAGTCCCCACTTGTGGACTTATTGCTGTATCCTGCTGAGCATGTCTGCAAAGTCGTGGTCCACTCCTGGAAAGTATTCCGCTAGGAGGTGAACCTTGGGGTGAATCGCCCACCACCAAATGTCCTGCGCCAACCTCGACAGCTGGGAGGAGTGAGTGTCCCCATTTTTTACGGTAGTAAGCAGTAGTCATTTTGTCTGTATTTATCAAGACTGTTTTGTGGTGAACACGGCAGAAGAATACTTTGAGAGCCAATTGGACTGCAAACAACACCAGATAGTTTATTTGAAAAGGTCTGAGGGTGGAGAGTCCACAAACCATGAACAGTGATGTCTTGCAGATGCCACCCCCTCATCAGCCTGTGTGGGAAGTGTCTGTGGTGATGGTCACTTGAGGAACAGAGTCTACAAAAGGTGTTCCCCGCCAAAAATTGGTTCTGTTCTACCACTGTAGAGAGCGATAGGTGCTGGCCATTTCCAACACCAGACCCTCCACTTGTGACCACTGTGCTACAAGGCACATTTGTACTTGGGCATTTGGAACAACAGCAATGCAAGAAGCCATCATGTACAGGAGGCTCATGACTCTAGGCGCATGGCTCTGCATACCGTTAGCTGTAGATCCAGCTGAAAAAGAGGCAGCAAGGACTGAAAAGCTTGTACTCGAGCAGGAATGGGTTAAGCCTTTCCAGTGACTGAATTCAATACTGTCCCTAGAAAAGGGTTGTATCTGTAGTGGGTGTAGATTAGATTTTTCCGCACTGATGGTGAAACCCAGATTGTGAGGGAGCTCTAAAGTGATCTGCATGTGCGCAAGACACTGCTGCTTGCTTGCACTCTATCCGCTAACTGTCAAGGTAAGGGAAAGATGTGGACACCACTCCTCCACAGATTAGCAACGACCACTGGCAGGCATTTGGTGAAAACTCTGGGTGTGGTGGGAATACCAAAGGGTAGACCCTTGAATTGAAAGTGCTGGTCACTTACCATGAATCTGAGGTAGCAGTGATGTGCAGTGTGGATTGGGATGTGGAAACAGGCATTGGTGGGTGAAGCGACCTTTCAAATATATTTGGATCACCCTACCTAACTTTTTGGGGGAATGTGATAAGATAGAAGGGATCAAAAGCTGGACTTCTCAAGTATCTTATTTGCTGACTGATGTGATGTTTTACCATTGTGAAAGGAACCCCAGCAAATTACCCCAACAGGTGTTGTATGACTGCGGGAAGGGAGTGTGAGTCACTGCTTCGGAGAGGCGGAGGCCTTAGCCACTCCACCTCTACCCCAGCCTTTGGAATTGTTTCCCCTTATATACCACTGGAGTATCCTTGGAATGCTTGGGGTTGCTGTTGCGGCTTCTGATAGGAAGAGGAAGCCTCTGGTGAGGTGGATTTGGTGCTGCCAAGAAAATATGTAAAGCAAAAAGTGAAACGAGCGGACGGTGACTGGAAAGGCCCCATCGCTTTGGCTGTATTCAATGTGTTTTTTATTTTCTTCAGCTTCTGACCAGCTTGTGGGCCAAATATGTGTTCTCTATTGAACGGCATATTGATTAGATGCAGACTGAACTTCTAGCTTAAAACCGGAGATACAAAGTCAAGCGTGTCTGTCACTGGTGTTTACTCCCCTTGCGGTGGGGTCAGCCTTGTCAACGGAACATCTAATGGAGGTGCTGGAGATGGTCTGCCCTTTTGACACAATCTCCTGAACCTGCTGTCTCTGCTGATCAAGGAGATGCTGTATGAACGCCCCCTTTTCGTTCCATTGGGCACGGTCAGATCTTGCTAACAGCCCTACAGAATTGGCAGTATGCCAGTGAGTCGCTGACTGTGCGGCAACTCTTCTCCTCCAACTGTGTCAACTTTTTAACTTTCTTCATCAAGGGGTGCCTGGTACCCTGGGTGTTGACTTGCTTGTGGGCGGCATGCACCATCAATGAGTCAGATGGGATTTGGCCTCTAATGTACTGTGGGTCAGACGCTGAGGGATAATACTTTGTCAACGCTTGGAGTGACAACTTCGACCTTCACTGGGTCCTTAAACACTTCCAGTGTTGGCTTAAGCATGCCCTTAAGTACTGACAGGAACTGGGTGGCCCACTGCGTGCAAGAGTTATTCCACCATGAAGTCCTCCTCTTCTGTAATGGAGTATAAAGCCACCTTGTGGAACGTGGCTGCTCTCTGAATAACCTCATGCTAAGAGGTGGTGGCATCAGAAGGGGAGGATTTGGCAGGGTATAGGTCAGGGTCGTTTGGCCCTGGAGGAACCACTTTATAGTCATCGTGGGGATCTTCGTCTTACTGGACCTCATTGGAATTTAAGGGTGGAGGGCTTGCTTCCTCATCTCTTTTGAATGGGCGGACCCTTCTGGTGAAGAGGGCGTTTGTGGTGGTGGAGGAGGAGGTGGTGGTGACATCATTGGCAGTGGTGGTGTGGGTGAAGGAGCAGGTGAAGGGCGAGGAGGAAGAGAAAGAGAAGCAGGTCTTGGGACAGAGGACTTGTGCTCCAATCATGTTTTTTTTCTGCTTTGGGGACAGTGGAAGTTCAAATACCAATTGCTCCTCAAATGTGAGCTATCGCTTGCGAGAAAGAGTGTGCTGCACTTGTGGTGAGGATTGGCAATAATCTTGTTCATGTGAGGGTGAATAAGCAACAATTGTTGCAGAGTTTTCAGTTCCTCCTGAAGGTGATGTAAAATGGAGAGCTCCTGGCTACCTGAGTCTGCCATGGAGAGGCGACTGAGTGCTTAAGTTTGTTTAGACCTTCGAGGTCGCTTTTAACATCAGTGCATGTTTCAGCTCTGAGGAGTCTTTCGGTGCCAGCATCAATCCACTAGAGGGCATTGATGGTTCTGTTGCTGTTAAAACAGGCCGGGATTTGTGTGGACTTGGTATTGGAGTCCGCTCCAAAGTCTTAGGTTGGTGCCAGCCATGGCCTGAATGCAGCTGCAGCCCAAAAGGCTGTATCCCCAAATGTGCACTCAAAGCCTGGCCCCCTAAGGAGTGTTTTGGTGTAGTGTGGTACTAACTGCGTCTTACTCCACTGAGCCACAGTCGGCTGCAGAGCTGGGTTTCTGTAGTCCAATGGAGAATCAGGGTCTGGGCTACAGGCTGTTGCTTGTTTGGCGTCAACGTCTTACTCTGTTTCGTCCCCTTTGACCTCTTCCTTGAAGATGTCAAGTGTATCGTAGTTGATTTTGGATGGTCTTTTTCGACCGAAACGTGAGACATGAGGAGCAGGAGGGCTTGTGATCTGGGGACATACTAAGTTTGCATACAGCGTGCTGCTTTGTCCTCGAGTACTTAAAATGGCACTGTGGACAGTATCGAAAAGGTGCTTTTTCAACCACCGTATTAACATTCTTAAGCGTGTGGCTCGATGAAAGGGGTCCATTAGGGGCAAGGCCCTGCGTGTGAGTCAGGAGCACAGTTATCTAGAAATCAAAGCAGTAAACCACAACAGAGAGAAGCAACATAGGTGCACTGAAGGAACGGAGAACCTGAGAGGCCCCAACTAAGACTGCCATGGGGCATTGACTCAGAGCCACGGCGAAGCAAGTCCAACCCTAAAGGTTGAACAAAGCAATCTAACCAAGGAGCCCATGCTCGTTGCCAATTAAGGGAGGAGTCACTAAACCTCATAAAACTTCTTCAAACAAGTTGACACATCTGAGTCCAACCCTACAGGACAGAAGTATGCACAACTTGTGTATCTACAGCTATACACGCAACAAACATTATCCTTCTTTCCAGATCAGTCTTGTTTCCTTTAGTTAATACAGGACTGCCCTACTGACACTCAATGTATGAAGAGCTCTTTCTGCTGTGACTTTGGTTGTTGGGGAAAAAACAGATTACTGATAGCCTGGTAGATGTAAAAATGAGAAATCACCATAAAGTGAGAAATCACCATTGGCAAACACTGAGGATTAGTTCGTATTACCACTTTGAATATTTACAGGAAAGGCTCTTGCGTTGTAAGCGCCAGAAGTTCACTAAATCTCCATAAAGACATGATGGTGATTAAGAAAAGCTGTCTTGAGTATTAAGTAGTTGACATCACCCCTGGCCATGGGCTCAAAGGATTGTTTCATGAGCTATCAGCATTAAGTTTAGGTTCCACATAGGTGTGGGGAATGACCTTTGACGCTATCCTCTTTGCTCCCTCCAGGAATCTCCTGATAACCAGTGTTTAAAAAAAACACACAGCATTTTACTGTGATGCTCCATGTATATGCCACTACGGTTGGCAGGCAGGTGTACCTTGACCGAGGAGTCGGAAAGTCCATCATCTAGCAAATAGGTGAGGTCCTTGAAAATAGTAGTCTCTTGTGTCCAGCTTTGCCCAAGTCCTTTCCTGTTGCACTAGTGTATGAACCCCTACCCCTTTGCAGTGCAGCACTTTGTTGAAGTAGGCCTTCTGGCTTCTTTTATTACCTTCATGGCCCTTCTAGGTAGCCCCAGAAGCCCAAATACAAGTCTTAAGGAGCAATGCTTCTAGTATGAGGGCAGCTGACACCTTTGTAGTGGCAACAAGTCTTCATGAGCTGGCAATCTCATAACCCTATCCTGTGCCATGTCCACCAGATCAGAGGACCATGTTTTTCTGGGCAGTTAGAGAGGCATTACAATTAAAGTCACGGGTGCTTCCTTGAATCTCAGTATGAATGGAATTAGCAGGATTAGAGGGAAAGCATATGCAAAATCTGCAGAAAATTCTATAAATAGAACATTCAGTAGTGACTGATGGTGTTGGCATCTGGAACAGGGACATTTTGTTGTCTGTCTGGATTTGAACTGCCTACCGTGCTCTCCCCCACCCCCAATCTCACCCCTGACCTGTGCCTGGAAGGCTTTTAGTGATAGGAAGATGAGATGGACTTCAGTTCTAACACATTTATGTGTTTCATGCCACCTCTGGATTCCATAGGTCCCTGAATTTCAGTATTTACATGTGGGCTCTTGATGTGTGTGCCATGCATTCATCGTGATAGTTAAAGAGCAAACTGGTAGTTTAAAAGGTCTGCTCATTGTGATGATGTTTTTGTTCTACTACTGCACCTCTGTGTACTTGCTGTGACAATCACAAGATCCTCCCAACTCTGTTGCTTGAGACCACTGCTGCTGCAGCCACTCCTAGTGTGGTCTAGTCTGGTGTGGGGCATGAGGGTATGGAAGATGTCATCATGCCCCTTAACTTTCACAATATCCTCAATGTCAGAGGTTCTGGTGTCAAACCTCAGCTCCCATAATCTTTGAACACTGTCAGCATAACAAACTCATCCCCTTTAATAAAGCAGTATTAGCCACAATACCAATATGGTTCTAGGTTGGTCATGCTATATTTAACTTTGTAACAGTAGGTGGATATGCAGCGCAAATTAGCCACTGAAAAAAATGAACATTCTATTGTCCATGAGGAGTTTGAACTAACCGCATAAGGTTTCATTGGCCAAGAAATGTTAGAAAGGCCAATGGTACATAGGGAGGAACTTTTTTTTCCTTTGCCAGGCTAGCCATGTCTCCCAGAGGACACATGATAGAGTGGTGGAAGGGGAGAAAGGGACAGATTGGGGGGGCGGGGGGGGGGGGGGGGGGTTGTGGGAGGCCTGTGCAAGGCTTTCATGGGATATGCATTCCCCCTTTTAGGGGAATCAGTTTTCGGATCCTGACACAACATCTCTGTTGGTTCCAGGCCTTGAAATAGCTCTGGATCAAACTGGCCCTTTTAATTTTCCCCTTCATACTCGTAGATTTCCTCCACTTGCTCTTCTTGAGCCTCTATTGTGGTCTCCTCCACTTGCTCTTCCTCCCAGGCTAACTCCCTTTGTGGCTTCAGAGGGATTCGAACGGCTTTAAAAGCAGTCATCAAACTTCTTCCTCTTCAGGAGAGACTACATTTCAACCTGAGGCTGCATTTGTTTCTTTTGACATGGAGGGCTTTTTTTTTTACTTGACATTGTGCACTGAATCCTTTTTCTCCATCAAAGTCTCCTTCTCATGAGAATCCTTGCCTCTCCCGGCTGCTTTTCAGGGCCTAGACAAGTTCCTAGAGTTTAATTGCAGCAGGGTCTTATAAATTAAATCCCTGGGATTCTTTAAGTTTGTGTTTCTCTTTGATTGCTTTGTTTTTGATGTCGGAATAGCCTTTGAGGATTTCAAGTCTGAGGATCTCGACCCAGTGTATACCTGCGGTGTTATCTGACCCTCTATTGAGCTGCTGTCCTTTGATGACCTCATCATTCTTCTCCTGCTTGACCTCTGCTGCATCAAAGCCTTCGGTTTCATCCCCGCTCAGTTTTTTCAGTGTCACCTTACCACTCAACAGAGCCAGGTCTTTCAGCGATGCATGCTTGTGCCGAGACCGTGCCACAGTGTAATGTGCCCACCTATGCTCTTCTCTTGCCTTCAGGGTGAGTTTAAATTCAGCCCACATGATGCACCACTCTGAGCTGTGGTCTTCTGCAGATAAAGGTTGTGCACCTTGTGGCTATGTTTCTGGGTGAACTTGTGGCACTTGGGACAGAATCTAAAGAGGGTATATGCTCCATTCTAGTTTTGTTTAGGGTCTCCAGTGAAAAACCTGCAACTTCAATGTTCTGTGGTATTTTCCTTGTTTCCCTCCATGATTCTGTTTTTTTCAGTTTTTTCCTGATTCTCCTGTGCTTTTCTAGTTTCTTCATCAAAAATACAGTTTTCTTCTGCTTTTCCACTCTGGAGCTGTCGGCTGTGCTGCCATACCCAACGATGCAAAAAATAATCTTAACAGTAACTACACAGAGGGGGTTCTGAGACATACATCTAATGTTATGTAAGGAGGGACATAGCACTAAATTCCAAAAGTACTTCTGGTGCTTGGACTGTGGCCAAATTGGTTGCCTTGTGTACATCATTTAATTAGGCAGAATGTGTGTGCTCCCAGAAAAAAAAAGAAAAAAGAAAAAAAAAAAAGTGCGTATAGTGCACATATTGGTTTGTATAAAGCTCAATACAGGAGGACAGTCTTCGCTATGGTGTGATACGTTTAGTATGAAATGTTAAGATAAAAGGCAGTAGGACTGAAAAGCAAATGTATATGTCAACAGGCATTTAAGGGTGGATTTTTACTTTGTATTAAAGCCTGTAGAGAGGTATTTTCTTACACAGAATTTCACAAATTACTGCAGTAGTTAAGGGTTTTGGTGTTTGCTACCTCCTCTAACAAACCATGGGGACATAAGAGTTAAACTGTGAAAATCCTTGTTAGGCCCTTTTAAGAGAGTATTTTGCTTTGCCAAATGTAATTATGTATACATTTATTACTTTATGATTTTATGCCTAATGGATGCTTTGTGGGAAAGCATACAGTCAATTCCGTGGGCCTTGGTTGATTAGTGACAAGCCTATACTAAATGTTATAAGCCTGACTGGTTAACTGGGAAAGATTATTTCCAGTGCCATAGGTCGGATCTGTTTATGCAAAAAGTGAAGATAAAGGCCGAAAGCCTGCCTTATTTATAGTGAAAAGCATTTCTCAAAGCAGTAGGCCTGTAACCGTGCGTTGTTAAGACACTGCAGCAGGCTGTAGACAGGTTACTATACTTGGCAAGGACTTTGGTAGTTTTTATTCCCTCTGAAACATTTGGAGGTTAGAAGAATTTCAGTGTGATGATCTTTATTAGGCCTTTCTGAAAGGTGTGACATATTGTTCAGTCGGCTGAAATGTGTAAATTTTTGTAGTTTTAGAACTGCATTGTGGCTGTTAGTTTATGCACACATCATTAAGCCTGTACTGGGTATGGTACCTGGTAAGCCAAATGTAAAGGGTATAGGTCTGATTCGTTCACTGGGGAAAGTTATGAACTGTGTTGGAAACGGCCCTTTTTGCAGGGTTATCCCCAAACATTTTGCCTTCTTCCTCCTATTTTTTTTAGGTCTGTTTTTGCTGGTTTATTGTCTCTGCGCACTTTACCACTGCTAATCAGTGCTAAAGTGCATGTGCTCCCTATAGAAATTGTACTGCTGATTGGTTTATCCATGATTGGCATATTTCATTTACTAGTAAAGTGCACTAGAGATGCCCAGGGCCTGTAAATCAAATGCTACTAGTGGGCCTGCAGAACTGGTTGTGCCACCCACATTAGTAGCCCTGTAAACCTGACTCAACCCTGCCATTGCAGTGTCTGTGTGTGCAGTTTTAAACTGCCAATTCAACTCGGCAAGTGTACCCACTTGCCAGGCCTCAACGTCCCCTTTTACTACATGTAAGGCACCCCTAAGTTAGGCCCTAGGTAGCCCCATGGGCAGGGTGCAGTGTATGTTTAAGGTAGAACATATACTAGTGTGTTTTATATGTCCTAACAGTGAAATACTGCCATATTCGGTTTTCACAGAGAAAGGCCTATCTCTCTCATAGGTTAACATGGGGGCTGCCTTTAAATATCCTTAAAGTGCAGATTCTCTTTGAGAGCAGATAAAGATGTGGAGTTTAGGGTCTCTGAGCTCACAATTAAAAAATACATCGTTTAGTGAAGTTGGTTTTTAGATTGTTAGTTTAAAAATGCCACTTTTAGAAAGTAGGCACTTTCTTGCTTAATCCATTCTGTGACTCTGCCTGTTTGTGGATTCCCCGTCTGGGTCAGTTTGACAGTTGGGCTGTTCACACCTCTCCTCTCGACAGTGACACAAAGGGGTCTGGGGCGTAGCCTGCATATCTTGATTAGTCATCAGTGCGGGAGGGGAGGAGTGGTCACTCACACCTGAAAGGACTGTGCCTGCCCTCACACAATGCCGCCTCCGACCCCATGGTGAGTGTCTGGGGCCTGGCCAAGGAAGGATCTTGCAAACACTTGAGACTTTGCTTTGAAGTTTTTACAACTTCAAAGGCAGAACTGGGTATAAGAAGAAGACCCCAAACCCCCATACTTTTAGAAACTTTCTGGAATCAAGAGAAACCTCTGTCCAGGAGAAGAGCTGAAGGAGGAGTACTATCCCTTTGCTGCTTTGCTGGACTGCACTCTTTTCAGGCAGAAGCAGCAACTGCAGGCCAAAGAGTGAACTTTCCTGTGTGTCTTGCTTGAGAAAATTCTCCAAGGGCTTGGAGTAGAGCTTGCCGCCTGCTGGAAGTCTCAGGGACGCCAAAGACTTCAGTTTCCTCAACCTGCAGCACTGGGAACTGTGTGTTTTGTGCTGTTCAAGAGCAGAAACCATTGCGACGCGACCAACGACACTGCTCGCCTGCACCGTGACCTGCCGACGCCACATGGAATTGCATTGCCCGGCTTCGCACCGTGACCCTGGTCTCCCTGACGCCGTCATCGGATGACTTCACAGAGTCGCTGCTCGCTCCGCGACCTGTGGGCCCGCTCTTCGGCAACGCCTGCTCACACCGGAGCCTGGGCATCCCCGCACCGCCGCTCCTGCTGACACCGGCGCCGCTGCCTGCACAGTAGCCTGTGCTAACCACTCGTGAGGTACATGAAGCACCGTTCCGTCCTGCACCGCAGCTCCGGTCTACCGATGCCAGCAACATCGACTCCTGTGTCGTCACCAGGCATCCTGCCTGCAGCGTGGCCTGTGGACACTGCTTGTGAGGGTCACGAAGCACCGTTCCGCACCGCTGGCTTGGGCCTACAGACCATGACCTGTGGACACCGCACGTCGCACCGCCCCGCTTCACACTGCAGCCCTGGTCTCGCCGTCACCGAGCCACAGCTTGCACGTGACCTGTGGGCAGCGCACGTTGCATTTTGCACCGCAGCCCAGACGCCTTCCACGCTGGCGCACATGACTTCATCAGCCTGGAGTTCGATCCGCAACACGTGTGAACTCCAAGGGCCCGACGACTCCCACACGACTCCGGAACCAACACCGTTCTCTGGAGCTCACCGCGAGGATCATGACGCCCTACAAATCCAAAGTACTGTTTGCGGGTCTTCCTGACACTGTAGCTGGCCCGCAACACCACGGCCGGCCTGAACTGTTGGTTTTGTTGATCACGACGCCGTGATAGCCCCAGGTGGAGCTATCGACTTCAACGAACTGTAGTTTTGAGTAAATCTCACAGAATTCATATTTTTCTTACTGTATGTTGGATGTTTATCGTATTTGGTCTTGTTTTATATAGATATACATTGGCTATTTTTCTAAAACTGGTGTCCTTTTGAAGTGTTTTCACTTATTACTGTGTGTTATGTGCAAATGCTTTACACATTGCTTCTGAGATAAGCCTGACTGCTCGTACCAAGCTACCAAGGGGGTGTTGCAGGGGTTATCTGACTAGAGTGAGGGTCCCTACAGGGACAGGGTGCAAACCGACTCCCTACTAGAGACCCCATTTTGAACAAACTGGTATGACAAAGGAAGTGGGGCTCGTTTATTTATAAAACACGTTATAAATTATAAATAATTGGCAGCTCTTAAAAGCCTGCAAACATGCATTCTGTTAGATAAAATCGCGAAGATTACCTTTGTAGGTCGGGATTTTGTTGTAGTTTACCCCATTTGACAAACCCTACATGTAGAAGATTTGCACAGAAATAATTTTAGCTAGAATCGCTTCAGAATGCCTGACAGGCTTAGTTGTCTGTCAAGATCTTTTAAATAAAGGAAACCATTAAACTATCAATAGGTACCTGCAAAGAGGGGTTTCGAGTCAGACATCTTCTGACAGTTTTCTGTAGGAGTATAATTTCCAATCTGCTTTCATCCAGATAGCATATAGGACGAGGCAATGGGTCAGCTTACTTCGGTCACTGGCTCTGTTTCCCTCTGAGTGAAAGCATTTGCCTTTTCAACATTATAAAGCAGCCTGAAAATGAGTTTGCTTCAGTCCAGGGCTGGCAGGCCAGTCCTTTAGTTTTCCAGTTTCTGCCCATTTCTATGTTTCCTGTAATGTGTGTTGTTCTACTCTTTACTTTTTTTTAAATTTTTTTATTTTTTTATTTTAAGAGTGTACTAAAGCTCCACAGATGTACTAACACACTATTTGCTTGCAGCTAATTTCATCTGCACTGCATCCCACCCAACTACTGCCTTTAATCCAGACAACAATCATGAAACGATGGCCATGATATATAATTGTTTTACCATTCCAAAATGGCCAACACATTTGATTATAAACGTGGCAGCCATGCTTGAAGTTTAAAACAACATAAATTATGTAGAATATCATTGTATGAAGGCCATATGCTGCTATGTTCAATTTTATTTCTTACTGCCATGTTTAGACACCAGCATTTTATCTTTTTTCACTTTTAATTTATCTTGCTTTTATTGCTGAGTCTGTGTGTGTTTAATTGCGTTTAAGTGGGTGAATACAAGAATGGGTGAACGGATTCAGGGGTGCAAGGAGGAGCGACAGAATGCATGTCTGATGACTTAGTGAATACGTAAACACATCAATAACTGAAGAGGAACTTTAATTTATAAGCCTGACCTACAGGCATTGTCATTGTTTGTTCTGTTAGCAACAGACATTGGAGGTCCACAAAGACATTGATTATTTTATTTAAAGCACACTGGTGAATATCACAGACACTGTCCATAATTTTTTAATGGAGAAGAGCCTGAAATAAGAGGGTAGGAAACTGGTGGAGAGGGAAAAGAATGCCATTCTGGGGACAAACTATATCCAACCCTTAGTGATAAAATCAGCACTAGGAGGAAGAGTAGCTATGCTTTGTTAAGTGATTACGTGCTTTATTCTTAGAGGAGATGAAAAACAGATCTGGGCGTTGTGACTAAGGGTGGGCGGATCTCACAGAATTTGACCCTGTGGGGTTACATAAAAACTCTGCGAGATTCCGCAGAGTTTTGCTTAAAGGCAGACCTAGGTGCATTCTGTGCTGAAAAATCAGTGTGAACAGCACACCGTGGCACGCAAAAGGGCGCAGCTACTTGAGTTGATTTTGCTCCTGTTAGAGTATATTTTCGACCCGAGTGGCAGTCTTCTGACCACAAATGGTTCCGTTAGAAAAATCTCACCGGATGTTCTCTTAGTGCCCGGAAATTGCACTAGGCAATGCCAAATCTCGCTTGGGTTCGCCAACTTACCGTCCTGGAGCTGCGTGCAAGAATAAATTCTGCCATGCAGCGTTTGGCGGACTTTGGCTGGCACTCCACATTACAAGAGTAGCGTGGAATTGCCAAACTTCTGCCAATTCCACCGGCGGAACTGAATATTTTGCCTACCCCTAGTTATAATGACATCACTGTCTAAGTCCTATAAACCAACAAACTTCAACCTTTGCAGTTACTGAAACAATGAAAACATTAGCCACAAAGTAACTTTTGGCCCTGTTACAGATTTTTCAGTTAAATTGATTAACTCTTTAACAATTTACCAATACACTATTTCAGAATACAGGATCTATATATGTATGCAATTAAGAAGGCATACACACTCTTAATAAAAACACTGAATGCTGCTGAATGTCAAAATGGCAGATGTCCTGCTGTGACAGACAAGGAAAATCAAGTACTCTTTCAAAGCCAAAGGCTAGTTTTTAACAAAGGATGGGCTTGCTACTTTAGTCAGTATTTAAGATTATCAACAGATCTCTCTGAAGGAGAAGGGGTGGCTTCTTAGCTGCTATCCTAGTTCCCCTTTAGGGGACTCTCCATTGAAAAGATAAGCAACCAGTCTACTCCCCAGCGGAGAGGATAAGTGAAGTTAATGTCTTCTTTAATTAGTAGCCTCTGCCACCATTGCAAAAAATAGAGAACTATGGTACCTACAGCTTACAGAAGATGATGGAATACTGGAAGGCTAGGAGCCTTAAACCATTAGAATCAGTTTTCAGCCCAGCGTGGCAGCAGCCCAGGGCTACATTTGTCCTTTTTCCTTTCCCTTCACTTGCTTTAAAAAGCTTGTGAAATAGTTTTTTTCCCTTCTCATCCAGTTTTCTGGTGACAATTTTACATTTAAAATATATTTTAATTTCTTAAGTAAAGAAATAGAATTGATCAATGTAGCCTGGTGTTTACCTGCTGGTAAATTATTGAATTTAAAGTAAGAAAAAACTGCTTTCCTGAAGAAAACTAATGATGTAATGGAAAATGTCACTTACCCAGTGTACATCTGTTCATGGCATTAGTCGCTGCAGATTCACATGCTGTGCACAGTCCGCCGTCTGGTGTTGGGCTCGGAGTGTTACAATTTGTTTTTCTTCGAAGAAGTCTTTTCGAGTCACGAGACCGAGGGACTCCTCCCACTTCGGTTCCATTGCGCATGGGCGTCGACTCCATCTTAGATTGTTTTCCCCGCAGAGGGTGAGGTAGGAGTTGTGTATGCTAGTAATAGTGCCCATGCAATGGAATGAATACGTATGTACAAAATGAAGGTTTAAAGTAATATATTTACAAATGTACAAATGTTCAAGATTTACTTCTAACCGGCTACAGGCTCCCGGGGAGGCGGGTGGGCGCATGTGAATCTGCAGCGACTAATGCCACGAACAGATGTACACTGGGTAAGTGACATTTTCCGTTCGGTGGCATGTGTAGCTGCAGATACACATGCTGTGCATAGACTAGTAAGCAGTTATCTCCCCAAAAGCGGTGGTTCAGCCTGTAAGAGTTGAAGTAGTTTGAAATAAAGTTCTTAGTACAGCTTGACCTACTGTGGCTTGTTGTGCAGATAACACATCTACACAGTAGTGCTTAGTAAATGTATGAGGCGTAGACCATGTTGCTGCCTTACATATTTCGTTCATTGGAATATTTCCTAGAAAGGCCATGGTAGCACCTTTCTTTCTGGTTGAGTGTGCCTTTGGTGTAATAGGCAACTCTCTCTTTGCTCTAAGATAGCAGGTTTGAATGCACCTAACTATCCATCTAGCAATGCCTTGTTTTGAAATTGGATTTCCTGTATGAGGTTTTTGAAAGGCAATAAATAGTTGTTTTGTCTTCCTAATTAGTTTTGTTCTGTCAATGTAGTACATTAGTGCTCTTTTGATGTCTAATGTATGTAGTGCTCTTTCAGCTACCGAATCTGGCTGTGGGAAGAACACTGGTAATTCTACTGTTTGATTTAAGTGAAACGGTGAGATAACCTTTGGTAAGAATTTTGGATTTGTTCTTAGAACTACTTTATTCTTGTGTATTTGAATAAATGGTTCTTGTATGGTAAATGCCTGAATCTCACTCACTCTTCTTAGAGATGTGATGGCAATGAGAAATGCAACTTTCCACGTTAGGTATTGCATTTCACAAGAATGCATGGGCTCGAAAGGTGGACCCATGAGCCTTGTTAAGACAATGTTGAGGTTCCATGAAGGAACAGGTGGTGTCCTTGGTGGTATAATTCTCTTTAGGCCTTCCATAAACGCTTTAATGACAGGTATTCTAAATAGGGAAGTTGAATGAGTAATTTGCAGGTAAGCAGATATTGCGGTGAGATGTACCTTTATGGATGAGAAAGCTAGATTTGATTTTTGCAAATGTAGTAAATATCCTACTACATCTTTTGGAGATGCGTGCAATGGTTGAATTTGATTATTATGGCAGTAACAAACAAATCTTTTCCATTTATTTGCATAGCAGTGTCTAGTGGAAGGTTTTCTAGCTTGTTTTATGACCTCCATACATTCTTGTGTGAGGTCTAAGTGTCCAAATTCTAGGATTTCAGGAGCCAAATTGCTAGATTCAGCGATGCTGGGTTTGGATGCCTGATCTGTTGTTTGTGTTGTGTTAACAGATCTGGTCTGTTGGGTAGCTTGACATGAGGTACTACTGACAGGTCTAGTAGTGTTGTATACCAAGGTTGTCTTGCCCATGTTGGTGCTATTAGTATGAGTTTGAGTTTGTTTTGACTCAATCTGTTTACTAGATATGGAAGGAGAGGGAGAGGGGGAAAAGCGTACGCAAATATCCCTGACCAATTCATCCATAGAGCATTGCCTTGGGATTGATGGTGTGGGTACCTGGATGCGAAGTTTTGGCATTTTGCATTTTCTTTTGTTGCAAATAGATCTATTTGAGGTGTTCCCCAAATTTGAAAGTAAGTGTTTAGTATTTGGGGGTGAATTTCCCATTCGTGGATTCGTTGGTGATCCCGAGAGAGATTGTCTGCTAGCTGGTTTTGGATCCCTGGAATAAATTGTGCTATTAGGCGAATGTGGTTGTGAATTGCCCAATGCCATATTTTTTGTGTTAGGAGACACAACTGTGTCGAGTGTGTCCCCCCGTTTGTTTAAATAATACATTGTTGTCATGTTGTCTGTTTTGACAAGAATGTATTTGTGGGTTATCATGGGTTGAAATGCTTTCAACGCTAGAAATACTGCTAACAGTTCTAAGTGATTTATGTGAAACTTCCTTTGATGTATGTCCCATTGTCCTTGGATGCTGTGTTGATTGAGGTGTGCTCCCCACCCTGTCATGGAAGCATCCGTTGTTATGACGTATTGTGGCACTGGGTCTTGGAAAGGCCGCCCTTTGTTTAAATTTGTACTGTTCCACCATAGAAGCGAGATGTATGTTTGGCGGTCTATCAACACCAGATCTAGAAGTTGACCCTGTGCATGTGACCATTGTGATGCTAGGCATTGTTGTAAGGGCCGCATGTGCAATCTTGCGTTTGGGACAATGGCTATGCATGAAGACATCATGCCTAGGAGTTTTAACACCATTTTTGCTTGTATCCTTTGTGTTGGATACATGGCCTGTATCACCTTGTGAAATGTTTGAACCCTTTGTGGACTTGGAGTGGCTATCCCTTCTGTTGTGTTGATTGTCGCTCCTAAGTATTGCTGTGTTTGACACGGCAAAAGGTGTGACTTTGCATAGTTGATGGAGAAACCCAGCTTGTGAAGGGTCTGTATGACATACTTTGTGTGACGTGAACACCTTTGTTAGCGTGTTGGTCTTGATTAACCAGTCGTCTAAGTAAGGGAACACGTGTATCTGCTGCCTTCTGATATGTGCAGCTACTACTGCCAGGCATTTTGTAAAGACTCTTGGCGCAGTTGTTATTCCGAATGGCAACACTTTGAATTGGTAATGTATTCCTTTGAATACGAACCCTAGGTATTTCCTGTGGGAAGGATGTATCGTTATGTGGAAATACGCATCCTTTAGATCTAATGTTGTCATGTAGTCTTGCTGTTTGAGCAGTGGGATTACGTCTTGTAATGTGACCATGTGAAAGTGGTCTGATTTGATGTAGGTATTTAGTGTTCTGAGATCTAGTATTGGTCTCAGAGTTTTGTCCTTCTTTGGTATTAGAAAGTACAGTGAGTAAACTCATGTGTTTTCCTGTAGGCTTGGTACTAATTCTATTGCGTCCTTTTGTAGTAATGCTTGAACTTCTAGTCCTAGAAGATCTATATGCTGTTTTGACATATTGTGTGTTTTCGGTGGGACGTTTGGAGGGAATTTGAGAAATTCTATGCAATAGCCATGTTGGATAATTGCTAAGACCCAAGTGTCTGTTGTTATTTCTTCCCAAGATTTGTAGAATTGGCTTAGTCTTCCCCCCACTGGTGTTGTGTGATGGGGTTGTGTGACTTGTGAGTCACTGTTTATTTTGAGGGGTTTTGGGACCTTGACATTTTCCCCGACTTCTTGGGAATTGGCCTCCTCTATATTGTCCCCGAAAACCTCCCCTTTGATATTGACCCTGGTAGGTAGGTGGTCTTGTCTGTGAAGTGTTGGTTTCTGTGGGTTGACCCCGAAACCCTCCCCTAAAAGGTGTCTTCTGAAATGTGCCTCTGCTCTGCGGGGAGTAGAGTGCGCCCATGGCTTTGGCTGTATCGGTGTCCTTTTTTAGTTTTTCAATGGCAGTGTCTACCTCCGGCCCAAACAATTGCTGTTCATTAAACGGCATATTGAGCACAGCCTGTTGGATTTCGGGTTTGAACCCAGAAGTACGCAGCCAAGCGTGCCTCCGTATTGTGACTGCAGTGTTGATTGTTCTTGCAGCTGTATCGGCTGCATCCATGGAAGACCGTATCTGATTGTTCGAGATACTTTGTCCCTCTTCCACCACTTGTTGCGCTCTTTTTTGGAACTCTTTGGGAAGGTGTTCGATGAAATGTTGCATTTCATCCCAATGAGCCCTGTCGTATCTTGCCAAGAGTGCTTGCGAGTTGGCGATACGCCACTGATTTGCTGCTTGTGCTGCAACTCTTTTTCCTGCTGCATCAAATTTGCGGCTCTCTTTGTCTGGAGGTGGTGCGTCGCCTAATGTATGAGAGTTGGCTCTCTTACGAGCTGCCCCCACAACTACTGAGTCCGGTATTAGTTGTGTTGTAATAAATATTGGGTCTGTGGGCGGTGCCTTATATTTTTTCTCCACCCTTGGAGTTATGGCTCTGCCTTTAACTGGCTCCTGAAATATTTGTTTTGAGTGCCTTAGCATTCCTGGGAGCATGGGAAGGCTTTGATACTGGCTATGGGTGGAGGACAGGGTGTTAAAGAGAAAGTCATCCTCAATAGGTTCCGAATGTAGTGAGACATTGTGGAATTCGGCTGCCCTTGCGACCACCTGTGCATATGATGTACTGTCCTCAGGTGGTGACGGTTTAGTTGGATACGAGTCTGGACTATTGTCAGACACTGAAGCGTCGTAGAGGTCCCATGCATCGGGATCATCCTGGCTCATTGTGGGATGAGCTGGTGAGTGCGTTAGTGGTGGAGTTTGCGACGGTGATGCATGTGTTGATTGTGGTGGAGAAGGTGGTGGTGTTACTTTCTTTACCACCTTTGCTTGTGGTTGCTTGTCCCCTTGTTGGAAAGCAAGTTTCCTTTTCATCTTGATTGGGGGAAGAGTGGCTATCTTCCCTGTGTCTTCCTGGATGTGAAGCCTCCTTTGAGTGTAGTCAGTCTCTACAGATTGAAGCTCTTCACCAAATCTATGCAATTGGGTGTTTAGTCCTTGTTCCTCTGTATAGGAACTAATTTTCGGTTCCGAGGCTTTTTTCGGTACCAAAACCGTTTCGGTAGCCTTTTAAGGCTCCGAAGATGATTTCTTTGATTTCGGCGTGGTATCTCGGTGCCGAACATCTTCGGTGCCGCTGTCTCTGCGCCGAAATTTCTCAGAGCCGGTGTCTCGGCCCAGAGGTTGCTGTGTGGCGGTATCACGACCGGAGTCGGATGACTTCGCCACCAGCATGCCCTTTTTCGGTGCCTTGGCTCGGTCACCTAGTTTTTGGGTTAAGCCATGGCCTGTTGGCAGTGGCGTCTCCTGGGCTTTTGTGGACTTTTCGTGAGTCCTAATTTTCGACGTCTTACTCACGGTTGTTATGTCTTCGGCGTCGGATTCCCCCGAATCCGACTCGTGGATGGAGAACGCTTCCTCTTCGTCCTCGAACCATTGTTGTCCTGTCGGCGTGGACGCCATTTGCAATCTCCTGGCTCTTCGGTCTCTGAGCGTCTTCCTCGACCGAAACGCTCGACAGGCTTCACACGTATCCTCCTTGTGCTTGGGGGACAGGCACAAGTTACAGACCAGATGCTGATCCGTATACGGATATTTGTTATGGCATTTAGGACAGAAGCGGAACGGGGTCCGTTCCATCAGTCTCGAAGTCGCACCCGGTCGGGCCGACCAGGCCCCGACGGGGGATCGAAATTACCCCGAAGGGCCACCGGAGCTCTTCAAGATTCGGTGTCGATTTGTTCTAACTAACCTGATACCGAACGCAACAATACCGACAATTTTTTCTGAGATTCTAACTAACTTTTCGACCCGAAACACGGAGCGAAAAGGAACACGTCCGAACCCGATGGCGGAAAAAAAACAATCTAAGATGGAGTCGACGCCCATGCGCAATGGAACCGAAGTGGGAGGAGTCCCTCGGTCTCGTGACTCGAAAAGACTTCTTCGAAGAAAAACAACTTGTAACACTCCGAGCCCAACACCAGATGGCGGACTGTGCACAGCATGTGTATCTGCAGCTACACATGCCACCGAACATGTAGGTACACAGTCTTGGAAATAGGGGTCTCGGAACCTCCACCTGGGCAGGATTATTCAGTACCTATGATTTCAATGGAGCTTCCCAGAAGGAGAACCAGCTGTCTGTGACAGATCAATTACATTATCACTCAGTATGTTTTCTTTATTTTGAGTGCTTTTACACACACTTGCAAGGATTCTGCACTGGGAACTTAAAGGGTAATGGTTTTCTACACAAACTGAATGAAGAAGAAAAAGGTGCCACTGTCCAAAAATGAAACAAATGGCACTGTTATACCAATGTCTAGCTCCTGACACTGACTGCACCAGTACACCTTGTGATTTGGAATACATCACTGTGAGTAGGCTTCTGAGTCAGACTATAAGTAACAGCTAAGTATCAAAAGAGAGACCCTAGTGTGGATTTGGGTGGCAGTATGCATTTGTCACTACTGCTTATTAGCCAAAGTGAGCTTACGTTTGTAGTTTTCAATGTAGTCAGTGTGTCACATTAAAACCATATTCTGATTTTTTCATAGTAGGCACACACAGACGAATAGGCTGTGTAAGGCTTTGCATCAGTGGGCAACACTGCAGTTTAACATGAACTAGTGGACTGTTAGTAGCTTTTTATCTCTAGCTACAACAATGGAAATGCTACCACAAACACCAACTAACTCTGTACCTGTTGTGAAAAGAGTCTATCATTTCAGTCTGCCTCTTGGTGGATATACTATGGACCACATACAGAAAACAACCACTATGTAATTCCTTTTGCCTAATCTAAGAAGTTGAAGAATACTGGAGACTGAATAGTTTTTTTTTTTTTTTTTTTTAACTACCACAGTCCCTTGTTAAGAAAGCTCTCCATTCAAGGGTCATAAAAGAAAGTAAAGAAAGAACAGTAGGAAGACACTTTCCATTACCAACTGGAATGCATGTTTAATGGGAGTAGACATTATACCAATGTATAATGATTACCACGACTATAGCTCTCTTGTAGTGCACACACAATACAATCATTTGCATAAAAGCTCAGGCATAAAAATAAATGTATGCAGGTAACCTCTTCAATGCAGGTGCAGAAACCGCAAGCCCCTTTCTAGATTCGTTTAGCAAAAAATACTAATATGAGTCATATTCTTGGGGTTGGTCCATATGAAATAAGTTTCAAAAACTGGTTCTTACCTCTGTTATTTCTGCTTGGGTAAACTTTCTGGAACGGTTTGAATTCTTCAGGAGCTGGAAAATCATCAATGGGATGAAAGGTGTACTTTGATTCAAAATCGTCTAGGAAGAGAGAAAGTACATTATTATCTAATGGAAGCAACAACCACCGTTAGCAATTCAGACAGCTCACACATATCCAACTAACTTTATCCCAAGCACAGCTTATAATTTAAATGTATTTTACAATCCCTATGTATGTAGATCCATCGTTCATTTTTCAGCCAGGGTTTCCAAACAGGAATGATATGCTTGTGACTAGAGTTCACCTGCAAAAGGGTCCAGAGCAGCCGCTGCTCTCTCGAAAGCTTGCTAAGGGATAAGCACTTCAGTGATGCCATTCATGGGGATACCAAAAAAATGTATGCAAAGAGGGTAAACTTCAGTCAAATCTATGGGGAACAGGAGCTATTTTAAAGCAGCCAATCTTCGTGGAGGAGTTTAGCCTAGGGTGACTATAGTGTTGAGTACAATCATAGTTCAAACTTTGCACGAAATTTCAATTGGCTGCTTAAAACAACACTACTGTTAGCATGTATTCTTTATATTCTTTGATTTTGTTTTAGCTGGGAGGCAAAATGCAGTAAATAGCATAAAGAGTTCTGTCAGAGAGTCACAATGGGGATTACACCAATCCAATAAACCACTCGACATGATACAACACATTATATCCTTATGGGGGCATACCCATCCCTTCAGTAGCACAACCTCCCTATCTACCTACTCCAGAAGGATAACTACAACAACAAATTCTGAGTCTGTCACATGGCACAACCATACACCTGGGAAATGGCACAATTAAACCTCAAGTCAAATTAATCTACCAAACTCCACCAGCAAAGCGGAATAGTAAACCTGAATCCGGTCAGTGTTAATTTTAACAGCAAAAGCCCTTCCTCATTGGCATCAAGGGTGCTTTATGAAAACAGCTATAACGTAGCAAAATACTCACATAAAGACGCAGATAACACTGAAGTTGTGAAGAGACAACTAACCACTGGCCTGTCAAATTGCAAAACGAAATTAATGGCCTGAAACCTCAGCAATGTATTACTTTTAGGAATCATGTTCTCTGTTCTTGCACAAACAGCTCCACGAGTCCCTCCTCAGTGGCTAACCTTATGCTCCCACCAGGGGTTCTTGAGAGCTCTTCGGTGGTTGGTTTACCTATCAAACCTTTGTGATGAAATGGGGTGTATTATATGGTGGGTTGTGCAAGTAGGTTTTGTCTGTAAAACTCTCAGCTCAACCCTGAGTAGCCCAAGTGTTAAGCAGTCAACACCCAGAGTTCATTCAACATGTTGACTCAAAGAAAAAAGCATTTGTGCCTTTTTCTAGCACACCTGTGGGCATGATTATCAACCACTCACATTTTTTTCAGCCAACTTATAACCTTTATATCCAGAAATATTTTGACATTTAGAGCATGCAAATAATAATAAGAAATTATATCAAGTTAGCTATCATACATGCACTACAAAATGTATATTATCATGAGTGCAGGACAATTGTATAATCCCATTTCTTTCATTATCATCTGTCTTTAACAGGCAAACATCGCAATTAATGTAGTCCCATGCGAAGGCAAACATTTAATACCTACATTTACATTAGGGTCTCTCTTTGGATTTATTTTTTTGTTTCAACAAATACCAAAACACCCAAATGGTGTTAAATTTCTCCTTATATTATGAACAGCTAATTTATTAAGGACAGGTTTAATGAACTGAGGTGACTGCAATGACACCAGAAATTCCAGGATGAGCGTACATAGCATCTATGTTGTATAAAGGTAAAGACTAAAAATAATTATGCTACTTCCCCTATAAGCATCTGTTTGTTGCATGTACTGTTGTAAATTCACATGTTCTGCAAACTCCTGTCATATGGTACTAGGCTCAGACTACTGCAAATTGTTTTTCTTGAAGAAGTCTTTCGAGTCACAAGGACTTGGTGATGCCTCTTCAGGTACTGAACAAGCACGGGCATGAACCCCACTGTTGGATTGTTTCCAGCACAGTAGGTGAGAACAGCTACGGGGCAGTGAGTAGAATAAGTTAGTGGCCAGGCATGTGGTATAAATTATTATGTAGGTTGAAGATATCTGTGGCAAACGCTGGCTTCGGGGGGGCGGGGGGGATACTCTGCATCAACTGTAAAGCTCTATGCAAAGGCTAGCCACTGGATGGTGTCGACGTCTGAAACAAAGTCCTTAAGGCAGTCTGAACTTCTCTAGCCTGTTGCCTAGCCAGAATGTTGACACAATAATACTTTGGGAAGCTGTGTGGAGGAGACCAGGGAGGGAGTAGCCTTACAGATGTCAGCCATGGGCACGTTTCTAAGAATGGCAACAGTGGCTCTCCAATTTACAGATGGGGTGATGCCTGTAGGGAGGGGTGGCATTCGCTTGGCTTTAAGATAACAGGTCTGGATACATTTAACAATTTACTTGGCTATCCTTCCCTTAGAACTGGAACAGCCTTTATAAGGCTGTGCAAAAGCAACAATAAGTTGTTGTATATTGCAAAAAGACAGCAAGCTTCACGTCAAGTGTGTGAACTGCTCTCTCTACTACCAAGTCAGACTGGGGGAAGAAGACCAGAAACTGAACTGCCTGGTTAAGGTGGAAGGGGAAGGCCACCTTAAGTAGGAACTTAGGGTTGGTTCTAAGGACAAGCCTGTCATTGTGTGCCTGGAAGAAAGTATTTTGCAGTATAAGGGCATGTTGTTCACTAATAGCTCTAAATTATATTATGGCTACTAAAAAGGCAACATACCAATAAAAACTGAAAAGAGCAAGAATGCGATGGTTCAAAGGGAGGTCCCCCTGAGTCTCGTTTCAGACTTCTGCTAGTGGCACTGTAGGTGGGATGACATGTTTAAGGCCCTCCAGGAAGGGTTTCATAACCAGTATCTTGAAGACTGTTCTCTCTGTTCTGCATGTATGCAGCAACAGGTGACGCTAAATCGAGGTGTAAGCTATCCCTGATTTTTGTAAATGTTAGTGGTAGCATAAGATACCTTGTAGTGTAGATGTAAGAACATTTTGGGTAGCGGTACAGTAGTGAAGGACCATCTTCTACTTAGTCGCATAACAGGTGCATGTAATAGGCCTTCGGGATCCTCATAGTGACCCTCCGCCTGTGACCACTGTGCCGAGAGGAACTTTTGGAGCCAAGGCATATGGACCCTTGCGTGAGGAACTCTGTTTATACATGAGGTAATCATATGTAGGAGGTGCATCACTTTTCGAATGGTGAGAAGACAGAGTACCAGAAAATGAGGCAGTAGTCTTGGGTAGGCTTCGCCCGAGACAGCACTGAGGACTCACCCTAGGAAGGATTGGACTGTAAAGCCCATTTTGGGGAGAGATTGTAATCTCAGTGTGGGCTAAGCAGTCTTAGCTGCTTGCACTTCTGTTCTGCCAGTCGTCTAAGTAGGAGGAGACGTGAGCCCTCTCGCCTTTAGAGATGGGTGACAACCACTACTAGACCTTAGGTGAAAACCTTGTGGCTGGTGTGATTCTGAAGGACAAAACGTTGAACTGGTAGTGAGGATCACTTACCATTAACTGTAGGTAGTGTCAATAGGCTGGATGGATCAGAATGTGAAAGTAGGCATCCTTCAGGTATAGTGTGGCTTGCTGCAGCATGGCCATGACAGACTGTAGGGGGACCATGTAGAAATGTTCTGAGAGAACGTATCTGGTGAGAGGCCAGAGATTGAGGATTGGTCTGAGGGAAACATCCTATTTTGGCGCTAATGTACGGGGTATAAACACCCTTGCCCTGGTGCTGCAAGACATTGTTTCGATGGCCCATTTGAGAAGCAGCGCCTAGACCTATTCTTACAGTAGGACAAGGTGTTCTTGGCTAAGAGTGTGTGTGTTGGCGGGTGGGGTAATGTTCGGTGGGGGTGAGATTTGCTCTAGGCAGTAGCTGTGCTCGATAATGTATAGTACCAACCGGTCTTTGTGATCACATCCCAATGGAGAAGAGATCACTGAAGCCTCCCCTGACAGGTGTAGTGTAAACGGGGCAAAGGGGGATGCTGGGCAATTCAATGCTTAGAGGTAGAGTGTTTCTGTCTTGACTCTAGAGTGGCTACCCCTGAAGGTGCCCGGTGTATAACCTCCAACTTCCTGTTGGTGCTTAGTCTGCTACTGGTATTGGTATGACGGCGTTGGGTCAGGAGAAGTAGCCTTGGACCCCACCCGTTGTCTGCTGCCTTTGAAAGAAGCCCCCGGCTGAAGGAACTTGAACTGCACCCATAACCTTAGCAGTGTCAGTGTCTCCTTTATGTTTATAACATCTTATCAACTTGCGGGCTGAACAGGTGCCCTCTGTCGAAGGGCAGGTTCATGAGATGTTTTTGGACTTCTGGCTTTAATCCAGAGATCCACAAGCCGAGCTCTTTACACTCTGGGAGCTGTAACAGCCAAATTTAACACGCACCAAAAGGAGGCACTGGATAGGGCTCTCTCCTCCTCAACATTTTCTTCCCCCCTTTTCTGGTACTGGTCAGGGAGATGCTAGAGCAAGGCCTTCATCTCTTCCCATTGGTTCCTGTCATAGTGAGAGAGTAGGCCTTCAAATTGGGGATGCACCTGTGTGTTGTGGCACCGAACACTACCCTCTAGCCAGCCACATCTAGGTGCTTAATCTCCTTATCAGGAGGAGGGGCATCAACTGTGTCTGGGCTGTTGCTCTCTTCCGAGTGGTGAAAAGAATGGTCTGTATCCAAATGCTGCATGTAAACAATTTGAGCCATCCCTCCCCCCGCCAGCCACAGTTATGATGGGATGCAGATCTCCTGAACTAATCTTTGTAGGGAATAAAGGGGGGGGGGGGGGGGGGGGGGGGGGAGGATAGCCAAGAATAAAGGAGAGCAGACGAAGAAAAATTGGTTACATGCTGCTCAGTCCATGTATGTTGGACAGATTGATTCGCAAAGGGTTGGCAAGATGAGCTTATATTCCTACGCAACCCTAGAGCTGTTGAGTTATAAGGCTGTATTTGTGCATTATTGGTAAAAACCCTTTTCATGCTCTTGAAAGCGGATCCACCTTCCGCTACCCACTGGAGGCCGCCTTCTCTACTGACTCCTGCACTAGGCATTTGCATGACCTATTATGTAACGACCAGCAGAAGCCCAGAAGAAACAGAATTTTTTTAGGTTGCATAACAATCACCACCAGACTATAAACAAGGAAAACGTTACTTACCCTGTAACCATTTAGCATACTTTATAGTGCTGCATTCACATTTTGTGCATACTCCTGCCATCTAGTGTTGGTTGTGTTTGCAAGTTGTTTTTCTTTGAAGAAGTTTTGAATACCAAGATACCTCATCACTCCATCCTTAGCACACAATGCACCGGTACGGATGCTCCACCTCAGATTGTTTTTTCTTTAGCAGGTGAGTAAAGTTAGTCAAGAGGAGTAAATTAAGACAGTATGATTTTGCTGTGCATTGTGAAGTGACTGAAAGTGTAAGTCATTTTGGACATTGCTCACTTTCAAGAAAGGGGAGATGCATGTGAATCTACAGCACTACAAGTTACTAACAGATGGTTAAAGGGTAACATTTTCAATTAACAGCATGTATTGCTGCAGATACACAGGCTCTGCATAGGCTACAAAGCAGTATCATCCCTGAGCGGTGGCCACTGAGTGGATGCTGCAGATATTTGGAAGAAAGCTCTTAAAACTGGTTAGCCAACTAAAGCCTCCTGACTGTCTTTGATGTCCACGCAATGTTTAGTATCCGTGTGTGGGTTTAACCAAGTTCCAGCCCTACATATTTTGCCAGAGAAATGTTCTCAAGGAAGGCAATGATAGCTGCCCTCTTTCTGGTAAAATGCGCTATTAGCAACACATATAAAGTACTCTTAGCCTTAACCTAGCACATTTGTATTCATTTAACAATCCGTCTAGAAATTCCATCCTTGGAAATAAGGTTGCCAGTGTGAGGTCATATGTGACACAGTTGCTTTGTCTTTTGGATGGATTTAATTCTGTCAATGTAGATCATCAGTGTGTGTAGAGCCCTTTCTGCCACAGTCTCTGTGTGAGGGAAGAAAATGGGCAAATCAAATATCTGGTTTACATGAAAAGGAGAAATGTTTGGATAATATTTTGTGTTTGTCCGCTTTGTTTTGTTCTAAAAACCATTCTTGTGCCGTTGGAGCTTGCATCTCACAAAGTCTCCTGAAACAGGTGACAGCAACCAGCAAGGTTCCCTTCCAAGACAAAAATTGAGCATCACAAGAACAGCCGCTCGAAAGGAGGACCTACTAGTCTTGTTAGGGCTAAGTTCAAATACTAGGCTGGCACTGGAGGAGTTCTTCGAGGAATCACCCTAAATATTTGATAAATACCCTTGGGGCTGCAGTAAATCCAAAAAGGAGAACTCTGAATTGGTACACAACAGGTGCACAAAATGCAGTTAGAGGTGATTTACTGGATTACGGGGATGTGAAAATATGTATCCTTCAGGCGGAGGGTGGCCATTTGATCTGATGTGCAAAGCAGCATGAAGATGTTGTGTTGGGTGGTCATGTGGTATGTCTCCGATAGGACACAGGCTTTAAAAGGCCTCAGCTCACCACTCAGGGTACCCATTTGGCTGAGGCTATTTCCTCCCTTTGCAGAAGAAAAAACCTTAATTTTTCACTGACTGGTTTTGTGTCATTAGGGGTACTGATGGGCAAGTGACTTCTTTGAAGCACAGATGTCCTTGCTGGAGCCATCTCTACCCTTACCTCTGCCACTGCCTGGTTATCCACTTCTACTGAAGGATGTGGTCCCTGAGTGCCCTGAATGGACTTCTGCTGTTGATACTCCTGATTTTGGGTAGAAGTAGATGTCCTGGGGCGATCTCTCTCATGCTATTTGCAGAAGTCAAACATGGGTGTGTGTTTGTCTACAGAGTACTTGTGGCCTTAGCAGCTTGTGTCTGTCTAGATTTCACCAAACATAGTCAACCTAGGGAATGCTAATTAGAAGTTGTTGGACCTGTGATCTAAAGCCTGAAACTCTGGGACAGTCATGGAGTTTGAGAAGAATGCTTGTATTAATATTCCCGAAAACCAGAGTGCACTGAAACCTCCCTTCCTTTCCAAATCTTGTTTCACCAACTCTTCCATCTACTTCCAGTAACAGCAATCATATCTGGTGAGCAGTTCAACTGAACTAGCAACTCTTGATTGAGTGGCTGGCACCACAGCCACTCGCTTCCCAGCTGCATCAATATTCTTGCTCTCCTTGCCTGAAAGAAAAGCATCTACAGTAGCCTGTGCTGAAGCTCTCTTAGATGCGGTGTGAAACATTAAAGAATCAGATGAGACCTGGGCATTGATTCAAATTGGGATGTCTTGGGTTGCCATACATGTTTTTGTTTTACCCTCTGGGCAACAACTTTCACCTTGACCAGGTCTTTGAAGTTGTCGGCAGTGCACTTGGTCATGCTTTTAAGCATGGGCAAGTATCTGACACACCTTTGTGTTCTAAGAAAGGGCTTTCTCTAAAATGTTGCTCTCTTCCTCCACTACGTGGACTTAAACTTATGATGCTGCACCACCCTCTGGATAACTGCGTTGTACCCTGTGGTGCCATTTTTAATAAGCATTTAGAGCAGTGATTTCCAATCTTGTTACTTCTGTGGACCCCCACTTTATCATTACTGGAACCCAAGGACCTCCACTGAATAACTATTAGAATCCGGGGCCCCCACTGAGTCATTACTGAAAGTTGGAGACGTATTCTGTTATTATTATTTAATTTTCTAAGCAGTCTCGGGCCCCCTGAGGAGGCTTCGCGGACTCCCTGAGGAGGCTTTGCAGACCTCCCCCAATGGTCCCTGGATCACAGGTTGGGAACTACTGATTTAGAGAATAGGGCTCCACTCTTAGGGGTCAATACAGGATTGTCATCTACTAAACGTTCAGGTTTTAAACCATGCAGGAAAAGTGATTGAGTCTATCACAGCCTACATGATATCTGCCTCAGGTGCCTTGGGTTGCACAACAAAGCAAAGCCCTGTAAACCCTGCAGGAGCAGGTATCCCAAGGCAATAAAGGAGAGGGAAGCTAAACTCTTCAAGGGCAAGGCTCAAGACAATCATCAAGCCAGGTGAAAGACTACACCCAGATCAAAGTTGCCATAGTCATCAAAGTCCACTCCAGGAAATTATAAGAAAAAGCAATGTCACGACTCCAAGCAACAGGGTAGGGCTCTAACAATCACAGGTGCTGCACCACAACCTCCAAAGCCTCCACTTTCATGCCTGGAGAAAGAGTGGAGACACATGAATGCTTTTTCTCTACCTTCAAAAGTGGTAGATGTCAACCTAAGTGTCCTCCAACAAACTGGTTCTTAAAACGAGGGTTGCTTTCTGGCCCAAGGTGGTCATACCATTTCATATAGACCAGTCTATCACCCTAGCTGCTTTCTTTCCCCCACTGCATCCAACTAAAAAGGTGGAGAGGGTTCATACACTGGATCCAAAGAGAGCTGTCAGTTTTTATACTGAATAAATCAAAAACATCAAACTTGCTAACATTAATTTCTTCGGCTGAACTAACAAGATGTAGGACAAAACCATCCAAAACAGGATGCAGTCAAGGTAGATCACCTTGGGCATCGAGAGATGTAAAGCCTTGGCTCACAAGGATGCCACCGAGGGCATCAGAGCTCATGCCACCAGAGAGAACTCTTCTACTTCAGCTCTGGCAAGTGCAGTGTCCGTTGCAGAGATCTGCAAAGCTGTGAACTGCATTCCCATCCACATATTTGCAAAGCCTTACCATTTGAATTAGAGGGAAAGACATTTTGCACTCTCACTCCTCCATGACTTTAGTTTAGCCAGTCATTTAAACCCACCTCAAGGTAGGGGTCTGCCTGGGGAATCTATTCAAAAGTTGAGGAATCTGGAATATCTATTAGCAGAAAAAGGTACTTACTTTCAGTAACAATCTTTCTGTTGGATACCCCATCTACCTGCAGATACCTTACCAACTCAAACTTTTATACGGCACTCGCCGCACCAACTTATGGTGAAAACTTTCAAAACTCAATTCAAATTTGTGCTAATGACTGCATTTACCATGATGCCTTGGGGTCACAAATGCTGGAATGGAAGACAGGGTGCTCCCCATTTTGACTGTTGTAATTAAGGCTCCCGTGAGCCTCTGAGCTGACGAGCTCGGGTGAAGCACCTGTGCGCCTTCTTGAGTGGTACTTAAACCTGAGAATACTTTCAAGGCGGCATTTCAAGCAACCCCGCCAGCTACACGTTGCTCTTCGCTGATGACAGCCAAATAGCGAGAAACACGTGTTCGAAGATACGGCACTCGCCGCACCAACTTATGGTGAAAACTTTCAAAACTCAATTCAAATTTGTGCTAATTACTGCACTTACCATGATGCCTTGGGGTCACAAATGCTGGAATGGAAGACAGGGTGCTCCCCATTTTGACTGTTGTAATTAAGGCTCCCGTGAGCCTCTGAGCTGACGAGCTCGGGTGAAGCACCTGTGCGCCTTCTTGAGTGGTACTTAAACCTGAGAATACTTTCAAGGCGGCATTTCAAGCAACCCCGCCAGCTACACGTTGCTCTTCGCTGATGACGGCCAAATAGCCAGAAACACGTGTCCGAAGATACGGCACTCGCCGCACCAACTTATGGTGAAAACTTTCAAAACTCAATTCAAATTTGTGCTAATGACTGCATTTACCATGATGCCTTGGGGTCACAAATGCTGGAATGGAAGACAGGGTGCTCCCCATTTTGACTGTTGCCACCTTACCAACTCCACCTTGCTCCTTGTACTGAAGGTTGGTTTGCTAATATAGTTATCATAATAAGGTCCCAAACCTTAGATTGTGCACTGTATCTTTTAAATCTGATGTTCTCTTAATGTCTGCCTTGAAAGAGCATAAAAAATGGTGAGTAATCTGCAGACAGAAGTATCGATCAGAAGATCTTTCAAGACTGAGCAAGCAAAATGTCCATCCCGCCAGACCTGGCTGCCAAGGTGCTAGTGACTTGTGACCGTATGCACTGATTCTACACTGTAGCCTCGCATATACCAAGGTCAAGCACTTTGCATGTCAACAGTGGAAGCAGTTTCAGCCCTGGTCGAATTGGCTCTCAACATAGTCCTTTTCCGATGCGTGTTCCTTTCTCTGCTGTGGAAAACTCCCGAAAAAGCTGGTTGTCCTCTTGATGGGCCTTGGTACGATAAAAGTAAAAGCTCAGAGCCCTTTAGTCGATGGACCCTGTCCTTCACTTTCAAGGAATGGCTGGAAGAATAGAACAACAGTAGCAATGGATTGCCCAATGTGGAAGTGAGTCATGATTTTTGGCAAAAATTCAGCTCGATTTCTCAGCACCAAGTTGTCTGGAAACCGGTAATGTAGGGCCATTGCTTGTAAAGGGTCAGTTGTGTGAACATAACATCCGGCTATAAATTTGCCTTATGCAGATGTGGAGGTGGCTCATTGAAAGAGATGGGGCAGTTCCACACAGACTTTATTCAAAATATGGACAGGATCGCAAAAGTGATTTAGCGGCCTGTAAGTCAATAGCTGGATACTGAGAAATTTTCCATGCATGCCTTTGAATGGATTACTTGTTGAGGGTCCCCAGATCCACATGATTTATGCAACATTAGCCAGAGGACACTAATTACAATGTGACCCGATAAATAGCCGCAGGTCGAAACTTTGACATTTCCTCCCTAGGTTGGGTTAAGCGCTTT
The DNA here is from genome assembly GCF_031143425.1 of Pleurodeles waltl. Classification (NCBI taxonomy): domain Eukaryota; kingdom Metazoa; phylum Chordata; class Amphibia; order Caudata; family Salamandridae; genus Pleurodeles; species Pleurodeles waltl. The sequence goes on along the minus strand of NC_090445.1, from coordinate 134,291,965 downwards.
GGAATACGCCAAGAGACACTGTGAATGTACAGATAGGATCTCTACATATTGTTTCTTTTCAAAATTCATGGACAAAACCCAGTTATATGTTCAGTGTCTTTCTTTATGTTATGTATATTTCTGTGTACAGTCTGGATGATCACTGGGTGATCTGCACTAAATTTTGTTCCTACACAACAAATGTAATTTTATGTGCTAACAAAAAGTGTGTCCTGTACCTTTTTTCGTAATATTGATTATTAATTAGGTAACAAATAGAGTTCACACACCTTGGAAGTAGATGGGAGGGGTTTATAAAGGAGTCCCACAGGACAACTGTTTTGTTCCATTACATTTACCGTGGTTCTTGTGGGCAAATAGGGTTTGGCCTTGTGTTGTTTACAAAGTGAGTTATGACTTCTGGAAAAAAATCTGCAAGAATTCTCAGCACCAACCTGTCTGGAAAAAGGTGATTATAGGGCCTGTCCCTGCAAGTGGTCAGTTGAGTGAATGTAATACAAGACCACAAATTTGTCCCAGTACCTAAATGACTTTCTTGGAAGGGCACCTGGTGACAATGATGATATACTCAACATCAGGCAGGAGATCAAACACAGTCAATTACATCTGCTCAAACTCCAAGTGTGTAGGTGTGGATTGTGCAGATTTGGGTAGAGGACCCTGCCCTGTTGCTGAGGCAGGAGGTCCTCGCGAAGTGGAAGCCTGATCGGAGGACAGTTGCTCATGCCCAGGAAGTCTATATATCACACTCTCCGGGCCCAACCCAGACCCTGTAAAATGACTTGGGCCAAGTAGCTCCCGACCTTTTTCAGAACCTGGGCAGGCGAGGCAGAGGTATGACGGAACACAGGAGTTCCATGTTCCATTCCAGCTGGAATGTATCTCCTAACAAGTGTTCATGCGGAAACTCCAACACTCAAATCTGTTGCCATGTCAGTTCTTGATGGTGACTTCAGAACTGCCACTCAAGCCCTCATATTGTCACATCTTGATGGTGGCAATGGCCTGCATCACAGCCTCCAGATTTTGCTCATTGCAGTATGTTTCATCAAAGGCTACAAGAAATATTAGTATTAATAAATCCACCCTCCCCCCCCCAGAAAAAAACCACAATTGTCACTTCACTGACTCTCGTCAATGACTTGCGTATTCTTCAAAATCAGCAGCATCATCTACAAAGCCATCACAACTGCTGCCAAGTCTATCTGGCTCAAGGACACCACTTCCAATGACTATTACCACACATGTGGACAGGACACCTTTTGACTGGAGAAAAAAAAAGTGTAAAAAAAAAACAAACAAAAAAAAAAAACAGCCATCTCAATTTATTGACCCAGGTAATGGCATGACATCATAGTACCCATCAGGACCACTCCATTCATGCTACAACGTAAGAGCTGAAGACAAATCTCCTAAAGAACACCACATCACAACTTAGTTACACTTTCACTCAAGCCAGAACACAGTTATCTCCTCCACTCACTCTCTGCCTCTGTCGTTTTACAGCGCTATGCTGCTTTATAGCTAGGACAGAGATATGCAGGGCAAAAAGTTGGGGTGGAGAGAAGCAACAAAACTGTAGTTTTCAATAACGTGGATTTTATTCTAACACATCCAGGTCCCAAGTGATATAGACAACTTTACTTTTCTATGTATTGTCACTTGGAAGGCCTTGGTGGAAAACATCCCGATTATCGACAGCTACCCAACTATAGTTATATACGTTATCTTAATTTTTTTTTTTTTTTTTAAAAACATTCTCATTAATGAGCAATCAGACAGGCTGTAGCTTTACACACCTTACATTTGACACACCCTTATAAGGCTGCCAGTTACTCTCACATGCAATCACACTGCTTTCATTAGCATCAGTAAGCTGTGATAGAAACTTGGGATCTTAACTTTATATGGATTACCACAATAAGATTATCACAAGGGAAAAAAGAAATATGTTATTACCATGTGAGCATCTGTTCATTGCATGTAGTGCTGAAGATTCACATGCTGTGCATACTCCTGCCACTTAGTGTTGGGCTCAGATATTACAAGTTGTTTTTTTTCGAGTCTTTTTAGTCACAAGGTCTTAGTGACTCCTCCTCTAGAGGTAGATGCGCATTGCCACAACTCCAGTATAGATTGTTTTTTGCCCAAAGAATGAGTGTATGTAAAGAAGTAGTGTGTATAGAAAACCAAAAAAAATAAAATTGTGACTATGTAGTAGAAAGCATATATCTGACAGAAAAACAACTGCATCGGCGAGGAGGGTGGGTGCATGTGAATCTACAGCACTACATGCAACAAACATGCTTACAGGATAAGGAAAATGTCACTTACCCAGTGTACATCTGTTCGTGGCATTAGTCGCTGCAGATTCACATGCTGTGCACAGTCCGCCGTCTGGTGTTGGGCTCGGAGTGTTACAAGTTGTTTTTCTTCGAAGAAGTCTTTTCGAGTCACGAGACCGAGGGACTCCTCCCACTTCGGTTCCATTGCGCATGGGCGTTGACTCCATCTTAGATTGTTTTCCCCGCAGAGGGTGAGGTAGGAGTTGTGTATGCCAGTAATAGTGCCCATGCAATGGAATGAATAAGTATGTACAAAATGAAGGTTAAAGTAATATATTTAGAAATGTACAAATGTTGAAGATTACTTCCAAACAGCTACAGGCTCCCGGGGAGGCGGGTGGGCGCATGTGAATCTGCAGCGACTAATGCCACGAACAGATGTACACTGGGTAAGTGACATTTTCCGTTCGGTGGCATGTGTAGCTGCAGATACACATGCTGTGCATAGACTAGTAAGCAGTTATCTCCCCAAAAGCGGTGGTTCAGCCTGTAGGAGTGGAAGTAGTTTGAAATAAAGTTCTTAGTACGGCTTGACCTACTGTGGCTTGTTGTGCAGATAGCACATCTACACAGTAGTGTTTAGTAAATGTATGAGGCGTAGACCATGTTGCTGCCTTACATATTTCGTTCATTGGAATATTTCCTAGAAAGGCCATAGTAGCACCTTTTTTTCTGGTTGAGTGTGCCTTTGGTGTAATAGGCAGCTCTCTCTTTGCTTTAAGATAGCAGGTTTGGATGCACTTAACTATCCATCTGGCAATGCCTTGTTTTGAAATTGGATTTCCTGTATGTGGTTTTTGAAAGGCAATAAATAGTTGTTTTGTCTTTCTAATTACTTTTGTTCTGTCAATGTAGTACATTAGTGCTCTCTTGATGTCTAATGTATGTAGTGCTCTTTCAGCTATTGAATCTGGCTGTGGGAAGAACACTGGTAATTCTACTGTTTGATTTAAGTGGAACGGTGAGATAACCTTTGGTAAGAATTTTGGATTTGTTCTTAGAACTACCTTATTCTTGTGTATTTGAATAAATGGTTCTTGTATGGTAAACGCCTGTATTTCACTTACTCTTCTTAGAGATGTGATGGCAATGAGAAATGCAACTTTCCACGTTAAGTACTGCATTTCACAAGAATGCATGGGTTCGAAAGGTGGACCCATGAGCCTTGTTAAAACAATGTTGAGGTTCCATGAAGGAACAGGTGGTGTCCTTGGTGGTATAATTCTTTTTAGGCCTTCCATAAACGCTTTAATGACAGGTATTCTAAACAGGGAAGTTGAGTGAGTAATCTGCAGGTAAGCAGATATTGCGGTGAGATGTATCTTTATGGAAGAGAAAGCTAGATTGGATTTTTGCAAATGTAGTAAATATCCTACTACATCTTTTGGAGATGCATGCAATGGTTGAATTTGATTATTATGGCAGTAATAAACAAATCTTTTCCGTTTACTTGCATAGCAGTGTCTAGTGGAAGGTTTTCTAGCTTGTTTTATGACCTCCATACATTCCTGTGTGAGGTCTAAGTGTCCAAATTCTAGGATTTCAGGAGCCAAATTGCTAGATTCAGCGATGCTGGGTTTGGATGCCTGATCTGTTGTTTGTGTTGTGTTAACAGATCTGGTCTGTTGGGTAGTTTGACATGAGGTACTACTGACAGGTCTAGTAGTGTTGTATACCAAGGTTGTCTTGCCCATGTTGGTGCTATTAGTATGAGTTTGAGTTTGTTTTGACTCAATCTGTGTACTAGATATGGAAGGAGAGGGAGAGGGGGAAAAGCGTACGCAAATATCCCTGACCAATTCATCCATAGAGCATTGCCTTGGGAGTGCCGGTGTGGGTACCTGGATGCGAAGTTTTGGCATTTTGCGTTTTCTTTTGTTGCAAATAGATCTATTTGCGGTGTTCCCCAAATTTGAAAGTAAGTGTTCAGTATTTGGGGGTGAATTTCCCATTCGTGGACTTGTTGGTGATCCAGAGAGAGATTGTCTGCTAGCTGGTTCTGGATCCCTGGAATAAATTGTGCTATTAGGCGAATGTGATTGTGAATTGCCCAATGCCATATTCTTTGTGTTAGGAGACACAGCTGTGTCGAGTGTGTCCCCCCCTGTTTGTTTAAATAATACATTGTCGTCATGTTGTCTGTTTTGACAAGAATATATTTGTGGGTTATCATGGGTTGGAATGCTTTCAACGCTAGAAACACTGCTAACAGTTCTAAGTGATTTATGTGGAACTTGTTTTGATGAATGTCCCATTGTCCTTGGATGCTGTGTTGATTGAGGTGTGCTCCCCACCCTGTCATGGAAGCATCCATTGTTATAACGTATGTTGGCACTGGGTCTTGGAAAGGCCGCCCTTTGTTTAAATTTGTACTGTTCCACCATAGAAGCGAGATGTATGTTTGGCGGTCTATCAACACCAGATCTAGAAGTTGACCCTGTGCTTGTGACCATTGTGATGCTAGGCACTGTTGTAAGGGCCGCATGTACAACCTTGTGTTTGGGACAATGGCTATGCATGAAGACATCATGCCCAGGAGTTTTAATACTATTTTTGCTTGTATCTTTTGTGTTGGATACATGGCCTGTATTACTTTGTGAAATGTTTGAACCCTTTGTGGACTTGGAGTGGCTATCCCTTTTGTTGTGTTGATTGTCGCTCCTAAGTATTGCTGTGTTTGACACGGCAAAAGGTGTGACTTTGCAAGGGGAGCTCTGGGCACCACACCCGGGGTGGTGATGGACAGGTGAGCGGTCACTCCCCTTTCCTTTGTCCAGTTTCGTGCCAGAGCAGGAACCGGGGAACCCTGGATTGGTGCTAACTGGTGTATGCAAGGAGGGCACCAAATGTGTCCTTCAAAGCATACCGGTGGCTTGGGGAAACTAACCCTTCCAAGCCTCGTAACACCTATTTACAAGGGGAGATTTCCTCTTCCACAGGAAATTCTTTATACTGCCTTCCCCTGCCTGAGCTGGTCTGGTTGCAGCAGCGAAGGCTGCCTGGAAAACCCCAGAAGACAGGTGGGAGCAATACGGGGGGTCCTCTAAGGAGCCCCCAGAGTGCATGAAATCATACAACCAATACTGGCACCAGTGTTGGGGTATGATTCCGACATGTTTGATACCAAACATGCCCAGGTTCGGAGTTACCATTATGTAGCTGGGCACAGGTAGGAGCAGTACACGGGTAAAACGGCTTTCCTGCACTTACGAAGTCCAGGGAAATGGAGCTGGAGTTTGTAGAGGCACCTCTGCTCATGCATGGGTGTCCTTACACACAAGTACCTGCACCCTGCCCTCTGGGCTTGGAGGGCCTGCCATAGGAGTGACTTACATTGACCTGTAATGAAAGGGTGCATGCACCTTTTCACGCAGGCTGCAATGGCAGGCCTGCAGACACATTTTGCATGGGCTCCCATGGGTGACACAATACATGCTGCAGCCTATGGGAAACCCTTGGTGCCCCAATGCCCCGGGTACCTAGGTACCATGATGATATCTAACAAGTTACCTTGGTGCCGGGCCCACTAAGACTTCAGATTCCACCACAAAGCTCACACATGCCACCTGCCCAGGTGGACAAGCAAGATGCATAAGGCAAGCCTCAGAACTGCTCTCACAGAGATCCAGGACCAAAGCTGAAACATTGGGATCATAGCTCTAATGTCCTGGACTCGTTGCGACAGAAGAAATGACTTGATCTGCACCATGTATAGAACAGCTGTTACAAAAGGAGGTCTCTGCAAAGGAGTCAGGTGTGACTTTGTCTCGCTGACTGAAAACCCCAAGGATATCAGGAGGTTTGCTGTCATCTAGAGGTGGTTTCTGAGTGACCGTGGAGAGCCCACCATCAAAATACCAGTTTCCCCAACCGCTGAAGATGGGTGTCGAAAGCTGGAAAGGGCGAAGGGGAGCTCAGCAAACTAAAAATGCTCCTGGTTGATCATGAACTGCAGGTAACGTCTGTGGGACTGCAGGACGGGCACATGAACGTACGGTTCCTGCAGGTCCAAAGCAACCATTCGGTAGCCCAGATCCGTTTTCCAAAAGCAGTACCCTCTAGATTACTCCTCTCAAGAGTGGAGCTTGCACCTCCTGCAACAAGATGGACAGTTACTCCTCTGAAAGCTCCTCTGATGTGGGTGGAACATGAGGCGGGTTGGCAAGCAATGGAAGGGCATAGCCCCATGGAATGATTTTGAGGACCCATTGGTCGAATGTTTTCCACCCTTAGAAAAAGTGTATGATTCTACCTTCCAATGGATGGATGTGCACCACTAAGGGTAAACTAAAGTGGCTTGGTGACTCATGCTGCAGGGAGAGGGATCTGGGCAGGTTGCCATCCTCAACGACTAATACATTGTATGCCTGATCCCCGCTCCCCACCATGAAAGGGCTGAGAGAACTGCAGCAGGGCTGGAGGTCCTGGTGTTGCTTGTACGCCACACCTATGGAGTAGCCTCAGAAGGGCAGAAAGTGATAAGAGAACAGTCTGGCAGGAGTTGAAAGACCCAATGGGTGCACTATAGACATGCTTTCCTTAAATGGCTCCTTGGGCAGAATATCCCTCCCCCCCTACCATCTCCCCCCCCAACAAAAGGTGGGACCCATCAAAAGGTGGAACCATGAGGGGTACACATGGTGACTGAGCACCACGCTATTGCTGACTGCTTTCCCTCAGTAATCAGTGGGGTCCAGGCCAGCCTAGATAACATTTGGCTGCTTCCGTTCTGTCTTGAATAGTTTGAGCCAGGGAGGCCCTAAATTACTTCAAGACCGTCACTAAGATCCCTCTGACGATTCCTTGAAGGGCATGCGTATACTGGTCCAGTAGGCAATGTGTGTTGAGAGACCTTAAAACTAGACAGTCTAAGTCAATTTCCGAATACCTCAATTTGTTTCAACTTCCTGTCTGAAAGCACATGAAAGGTGTTGCGATTTAACTTCCTGGTGGAAGTCTGAACCACTAGGCTCTCCAGAGAAGGGTACTCTGTGGTCAACATATCAGGGCCACCTGGCACTGATCTGTGGTGTCTGGCAACCTGCCTTTTAACCAGTGGGCAAAATCAAAGCTTAGAGCAGGTGTCCATGAACATTTGTTTTTACCTCCAAAGAAGGAAGCTGTAGATCAAGAACCTCAGCAGCACATCTATTCACCACAGCAAAGGAAGTACTTTATTTAGTAGATTGCAGGATGAGCAGTGGGGATGTTGTAGTGGACACACCAACCAAGTATAAAGGGAGTGTATTGTGCTGTAACTTGATCAAGTTCTAGATTGTAGGCATGCGGGAGTTCCAAGGATGCCAGTTGACTCTGGGACCTTGGAGGAGACCGACGTCAGGTTGTGTTTTGGCAATTAAACTTACCGAAGAAATACCGTTGCGTGTGGCCGTCAATTCTTAACATTTTAGCAACGAGGGTCTTGAAAGACGGAGGTCCCGTGTGTGAAAGCGGCAGAGCACACAACCTGGTGTTCTTCGCGGTTCGCCCGGAACGGAATATATACAGTGAGGACGGGGGGCGTGCCCGGCACCTTACCTGGGATCCTACGTCCTGAGTTGGTCTCTTTGTACACCTGACATCGGTTATCTGGGGCCACTGTCGGCAGGGTCTCACAAGGAGAGGGTCATCTCGCTCACGCTTCTCCTCGAGCACATTAAGCCTTCGTGCACACATTCGTGCTGCCGCGCGTGCCTGAAGTTGATGTTACAATTGCTAGAAAAGACTAGAACGTCAACCCGATATTGAGCGTGCGGACCATAGTAGAAGCCTTTTCCTTGAAGCTATACAAGTCTAGATTGGATACCTTACTCAGCGAGGGAGGAGACTAGAACATCAACCCGATGTAAAGTGTGCGGACCAAAACAGAAGCCATTTCCTGGGAGCTGTAAAAGTCTTGAATGTAAACCTTATTCGGCAAGGGAGCCGGGGACCAATAACATTTTTTTTTTTTTAAAAAAGTCCTTTCAGTCTACAGTACTTATCGAGAGTGATCTACCTTGTCACTTTGGTATGGCTACACAAGCAAATATTATTACTCCTCCATACTTTTTGCCACAAGCAGGTCAACCTGACATCTGTTGGGAGGATTCGATAGAGATTTTGGAAAATTACATAATTGCCCTTGATGGTCAAAACGTCTCGCCAGCCAGGAAAAAGGCACTTTTACTGAGTGTTCTGGGTAATGAAGGTCAAAGAGTTTTAAAATATCTGCCTGTGGCGTTGGGCCCGAATGGTCAACCTATGGATGATGTGTACAAGGAGGCAATTAAAAGATTGGAAAATAGATTTGCTAAGGAGGTAAACTTGGTGATGGCCAGGTACAAGTTTTATACTCAACCTCAATCTGAGCATGAGTCCATAGATGAATTTGTTGCTAGACTGAGAGAGCTTTCCATTAAATGTTGTTTTGGAAACATGACTGATGAATTAATTTGTGACCAGTTGATTGTCCAATGCAAAGAGAAGAAAATTCCAGAGAGACTATGGGCAGCGAAAGATCCCACACTAATGGAAGCCATTGGGATGGCGAAAGTGATTGAAGAATCTCAACGATGCATGAGAGAACTGAGTAGAAGAGATAAATCTAGTGATGTATCCCTCGTTAATGCAGATTGTCAGAACAGTAATGAAAGTGAAATAGCGTAATTAGGAGAAAAGAGAAGAGAGAACATGCTCTTCCAGCACCCAGAAACAAAGGAGACTGTGCTCGTTGTGGCAGTATTTATCACGATTCAGACTCAAAGAAGTGCTTTGCAAGCAAAAAGATTTGCAGGAAGTGTGGGCGTAAGGGTCATTTTGCAAGGGTCTGCAGGGAAGTTAGTAAGGTAAACAAGAATGTCAGTTTCAAAGTGGGTGCAATCAGTGACTCAGAGGAAAGTATGTTTACAGACAGGGTGCTTATGGTTAATAGTGATCTTAAGGTTGGTAATGTTCAGTGTGCGAATACTGATGTCATGGGAAAGGAGAGCAGAGGGAGGAGGATGTCTAGACCCACTGCTTCCTTTACAGTGTGTGGAGAGAATGTTGAGCTTATGGTTGATTCTGGATCCATGTATACTATTATCCCGGAACGTCTTTTCAAAATGTGTTGGGAAGGTTTTAAACTCAAGCCCAAAGACATTAACCCAGGAGGTTATCAGGGTGAGTCTATTGACATCCTGGGATACATTGAGGGTGATATACAATTTGGTTCAAGGTCTACAAGAGGCAAGGTTTATGTGTCGATCGAGGGACCCCCAATTCTAGGGTGGATGCACCAATTTGATTTGAACATTGTACTGAATCCCAGAGTACCTACACAAGTAATGGTGGTGGAAGAGATTTCTTTGGAAGATGTGCTGAGGGGTGCGAAGAATGTTTTCAAGGAGAAATTGGGGTGCTTGAAGGGATATGTTCACAAAGTCAAGCTGAATGAGGATGCTGTTCCAGTACAACACAAATTGAGGAGAGTGTCACTGTCTGCAAGAGATGGATTGAGTGGATTATTAAGAGAGATGTTGGATGAGGGGGTTATTGAACCGGTGGAAGCTTCAGAATGGATTTCGCCTGTTGTCATTACCCAGAAATCTAATGGTCGTATGAGGTTCTGTGTAGACTTGCGTTCGGTGAACCAAAATATAGTGATTGACATGTTTCCGCTTCCCAACATCAATGAGTTGCTGACCTTAGTGAAGGATAGGAAGTACTTTTCTAAACTTGATTGGAGAAGAGCATATCACCAGATTAGGCTGCACGAGGACTCCAAATCACTCGCGGCTTTCATTACTTCAGAGGGAACCTTTCAGTTTAAGCGCATGACTTTTGGGTTAGCGTCTGCTGCTATTGTTTTTCAACGGGTGATGACAAAAATTCTTGGGGGGATAAGCAATGTAATTTACTTTCAAGATGACATTTTGGTCATGAGAAAAACCAGAGAGGAACACAATTTTACTTTGAGATTGGTGTTGAAAAAATTGGAGGAATTTGGTCTTACATTAAATCAAGAGAAATGTGTATTCTTGACGGAACAGGTGGAATATTTGGGGTACACAGTTGCCATGGGAGCAGTAAAACCAAAACAGTCATTGTTGGATGCTATAAATAAGGCACCTGTCCCAAAAGATAGGGATCAATTAAGATCGTTTTTGGGGTTGGTAGAATATTATGCTAAGTTTGTAGAGAAATTTGCTGAGAAGACGGAAGACTTGAAAAAATTGTTGCGCAAAGGCAATAAGTTCTCGTGGGGAAAGGAACAACAAGTTTGTTTTTACACCATTAAGAGGGAGATATGTGAAGAGGGAGATATGTGAAGCGGGAATTTCGTCGGTGTTTAACAAAGATCTGAGATCAGTACTCACAGTAGATGCTAGCGCATCTGGCACTGGGGTGGTGTTCTCGCAATTTCACGGCAAGGATGAGAGGACTGTGGCGTTTGCCTCTCGTACATTGACGACGGCTGAGAAGAACTATTCAGTTATTGAACGTGAAGCTTTGGCAGCAGCGTGGGGAGTGGAATATTTTCGTGTATATCTATGGGGGCTAACGTTTATCATAAGGACTGATCATAAACCGCTGGTGAGGATTTTATCTACGGGAGGGGCAGGCAAAGGTTCAGCCAGACTGGCCAGGTTAGTGGCCAGTCTTCAAGAGTATACGTATTCGGTCGAATTTTTACAACAGTGGAAGAATGTACAGGCCGATTGTTTATCAAGGTTGTCATTAGACTGGGAAACAGTTGATGATGTTGGAGTAAGAGAGGCAGACAAGGAAGGTGCAGTTGCTTCTGTACAAGATGCAGTGTACAGTGGTACCGGATCTTTCACAGAGGCACAGTGGAAAGAGGAAATGGAGAAGGATGCGGTTATGAAGGATTTAGTCAAAATGATACGGTGTGGTCAAGCAAGAGAAAGCACCCTAGCGTTGGCAGTGAGGCCGTACGTGAAAGTGCTCGATGAGTTATCTATGTGTGGGGAAAGTGTAATTATGAAGGGGGATTGCTTTATTCCTCCAGTGGGACTACGGTTCCGGATATTTCAATTGGTAAATGAAGGTCATCTAGGGCAAGGTTTAACGATTAGGAGAGTAAGGGAAAACTTTTGGTGGCCATGTATGGACAAACAAATCAAAGAATGGGTGGAAAGATGCAGTTTGTGCAAAGAAAGTAAGAAAAGGTTGCTGCTTGGTAAAAAGATTGAAGGTCATTTAGAAGATCCGGGAAAGCCTTGGCACACCATTTGTTTGGATTTTATTGGGCCTTTGGGAGAGCTTGCCAGCAACATGAGGCATGCGGTGGTTGTTGTGGATATACATTCTAAGTGTCTGGTTGTAGAGTTCGTGAAAGATATCACTACTAAAACTACAATCGAGATTTTGGAAAAGATTTTCAAGGAGGAAGGTGCGCCAGTGGTTCTTATCACTGACAATGGTACACAATTGACTTCGCATGAAATGGTGAGGTTCTTGAAGGGATGGGGTGTTAAGCACTCTTGCACCTCATTGTATAATCCCAGAGGAAATGGAATGGCTGAGATAGCTATTAGGTTGGTCAAAGGAACTATACAGTTAGCTCATACCAATCGTTGTGATGTCAGAGTGACTGTTTATGATATGGTGTGGGCGCATCGGACCACACTCCACAGTGTTACACAGAAGATTCCTTTTGTGTCCATGCGGGGACGGTTGCCAGGTACGAGGTTAGTTCCAGCTTGGTTGAATGGAGGGTGGTTGGGAAATATTGGAAACCACACTATCATCAAATCTTCTGAAACGCAAAGGGTTAATGCCAAGCTACGGGTGGAAGTAGGGGACTGGGTCAAAGTGAAATCAGGCAGAATTCACGGGGGCTGACCAAGTTCAGGGGACCATTTCGGGTTCGGCGAGTAGGCACGTTTTTTGTGATTTTAGACAATAGTGAGAGATAGAACCTTAGGAATGTGGCTTTGTATCAAACGAATGGGGGCTGCATAGAGGAAGTTGATGAAAGCTGTTCAGGGCTCATGTTTATGAATGATGATGAGGTGATCAAAGGGAATAGTGCGAGTTCTCAGCATGATACCAATGGGCATGGAAGTGGAGAAGAATGTTTGGGTATGCGTGACCACATCGAGTCAGGATTAGAGAAAAGGGTACGAAAAGCACCATCTTTTTTGAGGAACTTTGTGAGATAGTGAACTTCTGTATATTGCATACGTCATCTTATCCATCAAATGTATGTCCTAATATCTGTAGAGAAGAAGAGCTTTATAGAAAGCATGATTTACTTTATGTTATTTATCAGAGCTTCATAGTAAGCATAGTTTACTTTATGTTGTTTAACGTGTTATTGTTTTTTTAGTTTGTTAAGGAACAGGGGAGGATGTGTTGTGATGTAACTTGACCAAGTTCTAGATTGTAGGCGTGCAGGAGTTCCAAGGATGCCAGTTGACTCTGGGACCTTGGAGGAGACCGACGCCAGGTTGTGTGTTGGCAATTAAACTTACCGAAGAAATACTGTTGCGTGTGGCCGTCAATTCTTAACAGAGTGTCAATGCCCACTGGCCTCCTGCAAGTCCATATACAAAGTATTGTCATTATAATGTGGAGAAAAACCATCTCCTTCATCTGCGTTAACTCCTAATGGTGGCAGACTCTGATCAGAGAAAAAGCTTTTTATTTGATTTACAAGAAACAAAAATCATAAAGGTCCAAAATAAAAACACAGTCCATCAACAATAAAAACAAATTTGATCAGCATTTAAGTTGAAAAAGTTGATCAGAGTTAGAATCGAAGAGCTAATGGAGCAACTGAGGGCGGCTCCAATGGCAGAGACAGTCTGAATCAGACTGTATGGGAACCGGATGCATCAAAATGACGTTGGGACGAGACCTCAGTCGGGGTCGGGATGATTTAAGCTTAGAGTCAAACATCAGCAAAGAACCCCCCTCTATCACTGGCAGCGTCAGAAATGGGGACAAGAGAATCAGCACAGACTGTGGGGCTGGAGTAAAGTCGGCACCAGAGGCAGGTTCGAAAGGAACAAGCGGCACTGAGAAAAGATCACCCGCTCTTAACCAGACTAGTGTACCGTTCAGATATGTGTGGCCTGCCGATACAACAAAGGGAATTGGAACAGTGCCAAAAATGCACAACAAGGTTTCTCTAAGGGCCTTGATCTGCTGCTATGCTGTCCATGTCCCAGAGAACTTGGGCTGCATTGGTACCAATTGTGGAATCTGATCCTTAAACTGAGATCAGGAGCGAGACTGAGGGGCACTGTTACACTTTTGCAACTTCTTTGATGATTGAGAGTGGTGGGATGGAGATAAGTCTTTCTTGGTCTTATGTTTCTGCTTTGATTAGGATTTAGTCTCGACAGACTACCTCAACAGCAAATCTGGCGTGTCACAACAACAGGTTTCCGGCCTCAACTTCAAGACAGAATTGTGTGTTTGTTTTTGTTTTTCCAATGCTCAGTGCCATACAACTTTGCTTCACAGTCCAAGAATGCCTTTGGATTCATGAGGGTGCATTCTTCACACAACTTGGAGTCGTGCCTCAAGGGCCACCACAAAAAAGGCACACCTTGTGTGGGTCTATCACCAACATCTCTTTCCGACAGTTGCAGCATAGTTTGAACCTTGTACTTCTAGGTGGGGACATTGTTGTCCTGTACACTGTATTTCGATTTTCTGAAGAAAAGTGTCATTAAACCGACGAAAATAGGAAGTGAAGCTCTGGATTCACATTCTAAAAAGTGGAAAGAAAGGAATCAACGTTAGCATGGCAGGGGTGTCGCTTATATACTGCTCCGTTCTGTCACTTCTGGGACAGAACAAAGTCCGTGCAAAGCTGCAAGGCACCACCTAGAGGTGTGCAGGGCACTGCTCTTCCGAATCTAATCTAGAGCCGGAAGATAGTCTAAAGGTCAGGAATCAGTGGTTAGAAATATCCATTAGAAAAAAGCTTTAGGAAGCTCATAATTGTTCTCTGGAAATATAACCACACTATAAAATGAAACAAGAATGAATAATTAGTCAGTATTTATACAGATGTGATCACATGTTGAAGGGAGTCCTCAAAAGACGGATGTAAAGTAGGAGTGAAAGACTGACAAGCAAAAGTTAACAGACACTGTCAAGACTTGGGCTCCTTGAAGCAGCACTTGCTGAGAAAAAGAACAGCTTACCTTTTATTTAGAATAGAATAGAAGGACATAATTAACTCAAGAAAGCATTATATCAAAACCATCGGTTAAGTTTGTCTGGATTGGTCTATGAAAGATAAAGATGTCCCAATTTTGTAACTAATGCATACCAGCTTAGGCGTAACATTTATTTCTGTGTCTTTAGCCTTAGACATATCCTGAACATCAGAGATTTCAAAGCTCAAATCACGAAGACACCAGTGGAGGCAGGACTCGCATCACAACAAACCTGGTCTTTGGCTGAATATGTTCATTGGGTCAGGAGAACATGAAACAAATCGGAATTTCATAGGGCCTGTGTCATATCTCTATCAATGAGCATCTATGCACTGCATGGAAAAGATTACTAGATTATTTACAGATCCACTGCCATCTATATGGTAACAAAGGTTTATCCAGCACTGCCACTTAAAAAAAACAGAACCTTTTAGCATCTTACATATGTGTCAGGTAAAAAATAAATAATCTAAAAACACTAAAAATGTTCAGACTTTTAAAGTGAAAATAAGTATCAAGAAAGGACATAACTGGATTTTGTTTTTGGGGACGGGGAGAGTGTAGCAAGAAAGACATAAAAGGCACATGCACTGGGTCACTGTGTATGCAATATTACAGGTGGAAAAGCCAGTTTCCAAGGTTGCCTAACAAGTTGGAATTTCAAGCATCTGAAAATGCTTGAGAAGCTAACTCAAGAATCCAGTGTTACTTTTGCAAAAATGTGGCCAAACACGTTGTGAAGGCACACACCATGACACTATTCATTTCTGGAAACTTCAGAATGCAGATCGGTCAAAATTATACATGGAGGTTGCAAACATTTCTTGAAACTACAACACAGAGGGATTTCATTCTCACCCACATGCATAGTTTACAGTACACCTCATTCTCTAAGGTCGTCACTAATCCTAAATCAGCACCTGGAATACCTTGTTCACAATTTAAATTGAGTCCTCGGAAGAAAAACACAAACCATCTCATAGAACCATCCAGCTTGGTGTACCGTGAAATATCACCCACAATAGCATGAAAGAAAGTGCTACTTTGTCTTTTGTCTCATGCAGAAAAAATCCCACTGTTTTCTAGAGGGCTCACTCACCCAAAAAGGATCTCCCCGATGAGATGGAGTCTCTATGTCCGTTTCTCACTGGTGGAGGTGGAGGCGGCGGACCTGCGGGGGTCCTCGAGGGTGGAGGCGGAGGCTTTCCACGGTTTGGGGTTTCACTGTTGAGATGCATTCTATAAGTTGGAGGAAGTGGGGCTTCTCGGGCACCATTTCGTACCACAGGAGGAGGCGGTAGAGGTGCTAAAACAGATGACAAAATAAATTGTGGGTTGCATTAAAAGCAATGCAATATGGTCAAGGGACAGCTTAACAGAGCTGAGGAATTAAAAAAAATATATGTTTACTGAAAGAGAAAGAAAGAGGTTGTACAGCTGGTCAGTTAAATGTCACATTATCTCCAGAGACAATGACAAAAACTTGCAACGCATTTACCTAAGGAGGGCACACAGAATGTATAGGGTAATACGAGTTTTGGAGTTCCTGTGTGCCCGGAGTAGTATTCTTACCTGACGTAGTATGTGGCAGCATGTCCAGCAACCCCAGAGCTCTACTGATGATGGAATAATCCAGAAACATGTGTCTAGAGATACAGCAATGGCTGCACTAGCTTTGGTAAATATTTTTGACAAATTCTGCAATCCGAATGAAACTATGTACTACAATGACCAAGATGCAAAGGGGTAATGGCGCCGGGATGTGAGGCAGTTTGCTCCTACACCCTTTACTGTCCCACAAGTAGCCTGTTTTTCTTGACACATTTTGCTGTTTACACCATGACATCATGCAGTTATGCCATTCAAGCTATGTGGCGCATATCTTATCACACACACAAATACATGTACATAAATGGAGTGTGGCCTTCCAGATATCACACATGACCTCCTTTCGTATCATACACTCACATCAAGTCCATGTATAATCTACCTCATACAAAACAATCAAACACACACTTGTGGAAAGGGCCGAACAGAGTATCATACAGACCCAGAAAATATACAAAGAAATGTGTCCTTAACGTCTGGGGCAGCTGAATAATGTTTTTAAATCACTGTCTAAAACTGAAAAAAACCAGTTGAAGTTGGCCATTAATTTCTGACTGCGTGCAACAACCAAGGAGTCTATGGTAGCAAGCAATTTTTCAATGGACACAAACGTTACATAAAAAGAAGAGTGGAAAGCCCCTGTAATATATAGGGCTATTTGAGAAACCAGATGAAATTATATGCCAATGAACAACCTGAGTAAAATATTTCAGTTTCTGAAAGCTTCCGACATAGTGTGACAACACTATTACAATACTCACAAGAGCACTTACTTCAAGACGGCAGCAGTTCCAATTTAGGTCTTGCCTACAGTCAGGTCAGACTGTCTATTTTTGAAGAATTATTGACTCCAATACAACTTAATACGTAACAAAGGCTCTGGATCAGTATCTTGCTAAAGACTGAATCACTTTCTTGTTTATCTCAGTTTCCTGCTCTTTATTCGATGGCTTTCCTTTCTATTCTTGTATTTCGCCCTCTCTGGAGTGTTTCTGTTTACAATGTTTCTGAATGGATATGCTGTATCCTTATATTGTAGACTTCCCTTGCTGACAATGGTGAACCACTATTATTTTTCTTGAGAATCCGCAATCCATGGGGGTGAATGTCTTTTCTTAATCTCTCTTCCATCTACTCAGTCCCCGCACATTCCCACCTCACTGCACTTGTCCATTGCTCCCCACCCCTTTTCTGCCCATACTGAATACTTTTTAAATGTATTTATTTAAAATAAAATTGCTTTTGGGAGGACCTGGAAGCTGCACAATGCTACTGAGCCATTCACGTGGCACAATTCATAATGCACACACATCAGCCGCCATCTAGGAATGCTTTTAATTTATTAGAAAAAGAATTCCAATATGGACGTCCATGGAATTGTTTCCATATTTGCATATGCATCATGATGCAGCAGTGGCCATATTAGGATTATTGATATAATTTTAAAGAATCCAAGATGGCTGCTGATGTGTAAATGTGAGCATGTGTTGTAATGCACCGGCGCCCATCTTAGAATTACTTTTCTCAAAGGAAAAATAACATTCCAAATGGATACCCATGCATGTGCATCCATTTTTAAACACTGGAGAGAATGTCTGGCACTAGCAGAGCCAATACCCATTTAAAGGTGAAACTATTGGGCTTGCCAATATCAGTTTACTCTGGTTCTGGAAGGTGGGTGACTCGCCAGAGCTAAGCAGGATATCTCTCCACCCAAGACAGGGTGATACACAACAGAAACTTTCCCAACAGCGACAAGAAGGAATAGCACAAACCCAAATATGACATGCAGAATCAGGAGTCTGTTGACTTATGAGAGCAAAGTCATAGATATGCTGAGTATGGAAATTCCCCCCAGAGAATGCAATAACAAGAATAAGCAAAGCCAGAAGTTATGTATTTGATCTGCAAATGCATGCAGCGTTCGCAGATTACACCTAGGAGGGAGTCAGCAGGAACTGACAGAGTGGTCTATAATTGCAGAGTAGACCCTCATGTAGTTTAATTCAATCACTTCATTGGAGGTAGAAGGATACACTAAAACAACCAATAGCATTAGGTGAGGGATAGAAACAAAACCCAAAGTATATTCTTATCAAGAAGCATGTTTGACAGCTTTACTGTCAAAACCCAGGCACAATTAGAGGAATGTTAACTCACCCATTCTGCTGTGAAAATATGGCACATACATTAAGGACACTAGAATCCCTAAAAGTATGGTTTGTATATTAATCATGTTTTCTTATGGGAAGAAGTTGATGAACAAATGACCACATAAATTCATTCAAAGCATGAAAGCGTGATCAAGGAAGACAAAATCCTGGGCCTCACCTAAAGGGAACCTTCAACCTTAACAACAGAATCTGCAGTTAAAGCCCTTACTCCCTACCATCTGATTAAAGGTTTCAATCAAGTCTAATCAGCAGGCCCTTACTAACAAAGCCTTCACTGATTTTGTAAAGGAATCCTTGCCACAACCCTCCTCACACCAGTGTCTGCATCCCCACAATCCAACCACTAGAAAGAAGGCACTGCAATCCTCTGTCTAGAACGCTGTCTATACCCTCAATCCTGTGTTGCTACAAACCAGAGGCATCCAATGGATTCCACTCTGCTTTTTTTTAAATTAATACTGTGAACCAAACTTGAGGATGAACCTCAGAAGACATTGCTCTAGCATTTTGCAGAATCTCCTTTCAATGTGTATATCATTCTTCCATATATTTTTCTCACATTGCTATTATCATGAGGTTACTGATTCTTATTCTTGAGTGCACACAAGCAAATAGTGTTGCTTCTTTCCACAGTTTTGCATTGTCAAATTGCATGCTATATATAAATAGCCGTTATATCCCTAAAATCTGGCATGAAAACCTAACCTTTACTTATAACTTTTGACTGTCGCCTCTCTTTTTTTCATTCAAATGTCTCTCATTTCCTTTCCATCCTCTGCATACCTCCTCTCTCTGAACACAACATTAACTTGCATGTTTGCTTTTATCTCTATTTTTGTATCCCTGCAATTTTCCCACAAGTCGTTTACAAGATCACAACCTCTTCTTCTTCCTCCTCTGAAACTCTGATCCCCCTAAACCTAACAAAACCTACCCTCCTGTAGCTCATATATGAACCCCCAACAACGGTGAGCATGTCACATACCAACATTAATGATCACAAATAACACCTATGAATTTAATCCACCACAAAGAAACTGGGGTGAATTCATAAGATTGCGCTGCGGGCACACGAGACAAATTATATTAACCAATAACACTGGACGAACCACTCATCTTGGGTCCTGGAGCAACATGTTACCTGGCGTAAAGTGCTTCAACGTCTCATCAGAGGTAGTAAGCAATATATAAATACAATAACAATTCATGAATGACATGCAACATATGGAGTGGACTGTTTTTCTAGGGTGATTCGCTGTGGGCTATCTAAATCTAGCTATTCCTACACCAAAAGAGGTCCCTGATTGACCTCCACTATTGTCCCAGCACAGAAATTGAATCATTTCATCATTGCTATGTTATTTTTTTAAATCCCTAGCAAGAGGACACAATGACAAGTCTTTGGTAGTCTTTCTAAACGTTATGTTCTCTTTTGCACAATGGTGGATGTAGAACTTTTTCACACCACCTTGTGAAGGGGGGGTTGTTGGACAACAGGAAGTCTCACTGATACACAAGGAAGAGAAATGTATGTCGCACATAGTCTCTAGTTCATCAATAGTCGCAAATAGATAGTAACGGAGGAAGTAGATAAAGTGTAGAATGACAAGCATTCTAATGTCAGAACGAAACTTCATGTGGCATAAGCTTAGGCGATCAAGAGATCAGTGTGCCATATGAGGCAGTGCGGGGTTTGAAGGACCATCTAATAGTGCAAGTTTACTGTTCACCAAGGACAACTTAATTATGTAACTGTACTGTCTAGCATCAAGTGAAATAATATCTTTGTCGTCAGATGCCTAGTGAAAGAGGAGAATGGAGGGGAAGAAAAGAGGGGCTTTTCTCATTGAACTCGTTTTAACTGCTAGATTCTAGATGCAACATAGGCTGAGCCACAATCCAGTTTTCTGCTATTGATCTCTTTTGCAGATTTGCATCCAATTAAATATTGCCCATTCCCAGGCTTGGGCTACCCAGTAAAAAGAACAACATAGCAGTGTTAAGCATACATATTAATACAATGGTCTATAAAGTTTGTTGTATGAGTACGCCCTGCAGCCAATGACGTCAAGAGGCTTAGAACTCTAGCACCCTATAGGCTAACGCACATCAGTAATCTATGAAAGACACCAATGCTGGAGAACTTTAATTAAAGGTAAGAAACAGGATCAGATTTTCATATAGTCACAAACGGAATTTTGGGGAGCAAGCAGCACAAGAAAACATAGAACCCTGCGGAAGCAAGTTTGAGTCTTCTATATCCCACTCAAGGCTGTTCTTAGTAGAAAAGTTGAACCACAGTGACTCATGGAAGTGTGCTACAACCATGTTGCTGCCTTCAGTCACTTCGGCAAACTGCGCCATTACTCTAGTTTGAACTGCAGAGAATGCGTGACAGCAACCTACCTGCTCTATTATGAAGACAACAGGGATGTCTCGTGCTCTGAACTATAATCACTTAACAGCTAAACTGTGTGTAGTAATAAGCTCCTTTGCTTTGTCAGTAGGGCTTGACAGAGCTTGGACTTGAAAGGTCTGTACACTGATGAAGACCCAAGTATCAAAACTGTTTTGACCAATGTGAGGTTATTCACTATTTTCAATATCCGTGTAACTGCAGTTGTATGGGTTTGGTCCAGAAAGTGAATGTGCTCCCATGAAGTAAAATAACCATTCACCGCAATGAGTATCTGTAGGTATGAACCCATAATTAAATTAAGGTGTCTAATCCAAAGAGGGTGTGCCACTGTTGCTTTCTGCACCTGTTTCTGAGGGTTTATTGGCATCCCTATCTCTTCACCCTGATGTTGTGTGTGTCTCATGTCTCCTGGCTGCTATCCTTTGACGTGAAGATATTCATTTGAGGGGAGTGGGGGGAGAAGAGTAATAAGGGTTCAAGAGGACTGGTCTTGAGACCTGCCAACAAATTATGGGAGAGAAGGAAGGGTGCCTATTGTGGTGAAGTCTAAAGTTAATGTCAGTGCGCTAGTGACTATGCAGTCAGCTTACCGATGTTATGTGGTGTTACACTAATAGTAAGTCTTTCCTCATGGTATGGTATTAGTACCTTCCAAAGGGCCACCCGCTGGCAGTGAGAGCATGAGCTACATTTGTTATTGTAACCCTCCTTTCTCTTTGTTCATTTGCTTAGCTGGCAGTGGCCACCTATTAGTCTGTCATTTAATAGTATGGGCAGCCACTGAATCATGAAATGGCAAAGACTCCTGAGACCAGCTCATCAAAATCAGAATCTCACTTGTTAAAGACTTTCTGAAGCTTCCAATAATCAAGATCACACTCGTCAAATGCATTGCTGTGCCAGATAAGGATAACCACCAGGTTAATCAGATCTGGCATATGCTCTACTGAGATGGAAGCCTTATTTGTAAAGACCTTGTTATTAGTTGTCAGTGTCACCAATACTATTTTGAAGAAGATTTGTTCCCCGGGTGCCTGTGTGCCCCTGGGTCTTCCTTGTCTCTTGCAATATAGTGTCACCAATGGAACAAAACATACATTTAATAAATCACACCCTCCACATCAAATACCCAAATAATTCTTCTCCCTTGAGCAGTCGACCGAGCAAACGTGACCATACAGGAATCGAGATACACAGCTGGTGCATAATATGATTGTTTAACAATATATGCATTCAGTCAAACAATCTCAACAACCGCAGTCTCAGATTATATGTCAATACCCTGTTGTCTTTGGTCACATACAGAACAAACAGTTCTCATCATGTTCATTTAGGAGGACCATAGTCCATAAGTTCAAGTACCACATCCCTAATAAGGGTAATGTCTGCTATTTCCAGTTTTCAGCAATGCTCAAATTCAGTGTGGAAAAATTGCCATTCATATTTTAACTATTTATTTTAATTTCCCTGCATGATTTTGGTTTCAAGCATAGGATCTATGTGAAGGGACACTTATCGCCTTTCTTTCTTCTTCAATTGATGCTAGGGTTTCTTTCCAGAACACTTGGCTTTGAGCATGACTACCAGATATGTATTGCTGAAGTCTCTTCCACACACTATCTCCAATATATCCCTGAAGTGTTTGCTAACATTATCGTAAGCCAATCCATTGTCGAGTGCAAACTACCCATTTACCACCCATACAATTCCTACTTATACCATACCCGATGTAAGGTCAGTGTTCTTCCAAAACTTTCCACACAAGGGTCTTCTCCCATTTTCCTACGTAATTCTTAACCGGTTCAAAGGGTGGAGATCTCAAAAGGTATTAAGTATTGTACAGATTGCCAAAACAAGCACCTTGGTCTCTGAGAACACAGTAACCTTGATTTCAAGGTTGTCCTCTGCTTTCGGCATGTTTTCTGATTATCTGATACATAACCCAAAGCCTCAGTTATTGGTATGTGAACCATTAATTTGCTCCCATCCTGAACAAATTCATACATTCCCCTCCTGAATTCGATTCTATGCCCTGCAGACATACCACCTACAATGCACCAGTCTCCACACTGTGTATGATTATTCCTTAATCACTGGGGAAAATGCTACAACAAAATTAGCAGGTATCAATGACGACAGGAAAGAAGCTATGGGCACCCTGTAAGCTATGTTAAGGAATGTTTTTGTTATTTATATGATCGATAAGAGACTATTTATATCCTTTGGCAGCCGTGATGCATCCCAGAGGGCCTTAATCATGACAGATTCATTCACATAAGCCAGTGCCTAGCAGATTTCTTTGCGCCAGTGCTAAGTAGTGCTACTATCTAATAATTGACAATGTCTGGAAATCCCAGACCCCGATTTCAAATAGGATGCCTTTATTAAGGAAGCCATTAAAATGGACCATACCTCCACCAGTTTTTCTGTGCTAATGAAAAGGTTATGAAAGATACATAGCAATTTGGGTCCAACAGACTGTTCCACTGGCGAAAACCCATACTCACCAGAATAAATATTGCCCATGCCTCCTGCCATATCAGTTCCATGGATGTCATTTAGGGGTCGCAGCTGCGACCCCTGTCTTGCCCCTTGTGACCCCTGGCACTGTGTTTACGACCCCTGACCTCAGAGGTGGCATGTTCAGTGCTAGGAACATAGTGGCAGCACGTCATCTGGGGATCTGCTCTCTATTTTCTGTTAATTTTTCATTACACTAATAGTGAACAATAATTCACTATTTAGTGTAATAAAAATGGAGTACAATTACCTGTAATATGTCCTTCCATGGCAGTTCAGGTGAGTAAAAAATTATTTTAAATGCATGTTGTGTGCATGCTTGCGGGTAAGTGTGTGTTCATATGAAAGAGTGTATATAAACACTCATGTAGAAAGTGTGAATTTGTATCTAAGTATGTCACTTCCGCTACCCTTTTGGTAAATGTATGTCCTTGATCAGCCCTAATGTTTCCAAGCACCGTAGATGTGTTTGCCCCTATGCTATTCGCTCATGCAGTGATATTTGCTGCCACAGTTTGCTCACGTGGGGGGTGCGATAGACACCCAACAACTTGAGTCAGAGTCTAGACAAGAAAATGAGGAGCTTCTCCTGCACAAAGCAAACATTACCTTCGATCAAGTTAACAAGTAGCAAACTCTGACACTTATTTTAAAACTGGAGATCGCAGCACATTCACCCAGTCCCTCCAAAAATAACATTATTAATCAATACTATGACTTCATCCACAACCAGCAGTAATTCTATTCAATGCCCCTGAAATGTATGCCCTTAATCTGACCTGCAATTTCAATTTATGATATAGCTTGACTGCTTACAGAAGACATATTTGAAGAATCCCAGAGGAGCTCCCCTTTATAAGCAGACCTACATTACCATCACCTATAGCGTCCTACCATCATTTCGTCAGCTCACAAATCAATCCATCCATCCATCCATCCAGCTGCAGAGGATTGTGAAGTCAGACGTACTCCATTCCTCTCTTTCAAGTAATCGTCACCTTGATTGCTGACACTGTTTCCATGGTGACAATACCAGTCGAGGCTCCTGAATCCGGTTAAGACATGTAATTTGTTCCCTCATTTGCCATGTTCCGGACCTTAATCCCTTTCTGTAATGACACCACGAGTGAGGAAGTGTGTTCCATCCGATATTAGAACCGACTGAGAAGCATTCATCGGTATTGCACTTTTCAGTTTAGAGATTTGGAAAGTGGCTTCAAAGCTGTGTGTGCTTCAACAAAGCACATTTGGCCCAAGTCCTGTGGCTAGAATATCCTGTCATCCAGCAAAATCTGTGACATGACTTCTTTCCTCTTTCGTTTTCTTTCTACTGCCAGAAACATGTCATCTTCCCCAGAATATGGTTAGGACTTTTGTCATAGGAGGGTCTCATAGGGCCGGCCCACTATGTGAGCACATTCAATTCCAACTTTCTCACCATGTTTTATTTTGGCATAATTAGGCTGCAAATAATCCAGGAAACTGGATAACTCTGCGCCTTTCTTTGTATTTCGCATGCCAGTGTTCCTCCTGCCACTGTTTTCTACGTCCTCACACTTCAGCTGAAAATCTCCAACATGAAGCTCTGCTCGCAATATATACTTGTCTGATACATTGGTCCCAATGCCTTCCAGTTCGCAGCCATGATGTTTTGTGCCACCGCTACGCACTATAACTGCCAGCCAACAGCTGTACAGCATAAAGCAAACTTAGCCCTCAGCGTGCTAAGCACTGCGGTGTCTGGCATCCACTCCTTGTCTCGACCACCACACAGGAGAGATGAAAAAAGCTGTGGCATATATGCTGAGGTATTCAGGTTCCCAGCCATTCTGGTGTCCATTCCCCAGTGCCAACGACTCATTACAGACGCCTCAAGCAGGCCAGGCCAATCCTTTCTGCCCTCTCACCACCATTTCTATACACCCTTGACAGTCACTCAAGCCAAAACCTCCTCATGGTCCCAGCTGCTGTTGGACAGATGAGGAAACAGTATCAATCCATTGAATGGCGCATCAGCAGGGCCTTACAGCGATCATTAGGTTTATTTCCCAGCACCCAATCACTTTCGTCTCCAAACCACAGAGGTCTTTGTCTGCAGTACGGTAGAAAGATATTGATGGTGGTAAAGGAAGGATGTAGCTCAGGGGAGCTTTGCTTTCACCTCCGGCGACTGCTCATCATATTCCACGCCACTAAATACTGTTGTAAATTGCCCATGCCGCCTTTTCATTTTGCAGTGTCCTCTTTGTTTCTGCAGCTGAGCACAGACTTTATCACCCATTGCCTTTACCTCGTAGGTCTTTACAACGCATGCCTTTACAACGAAATGGTAAGTATATATCAGGTAAGTGTATAAGTGTGGTATGTATACATGCAAGTATATACGTGTGTGTGTATATACATTCATATAAGGAATTACTTATATTATTAGGGATTTTATATAAGGCATTAAGGTAAGGGTGATTTAGGGTTTAGGGGCAGGTAAGAGTATTGTGTGGTGTGGGTGTTTTTAGGCTTTAGAAGTGGGTAAGGGTATTGGGTGGTAAGGGTATATAGGAAATGGCTCCCTGTTGCAGTTACCTCCCACTTTTTGCCTGATATTGATGCTGACTTGATTGAGAAGTGGGCTGGGACCCTGCTAACCAGTCCCCAGCACCAGTGTTCTTTCACTAAAAATGTACCATTGTTTCCACAAGTGGCACACCCCTGGCACACAGATAAGTCCCTTGTAAAAGGGACCAGTGGTACCAAGCGCCCTGTGACCAGGGGAGGTCTCTAAGGGCTGCAGAATGTGTTGTGCCACCCTACTGGACCCCTCATCTAACACATGCACACTGCCATTGCAGATTGTGTGTGTTAGTGGGGGGAAAAAGGCAAAATCCCCCTCAGGATGCCATGCACACAAAATACTGCCCGTGGCATAGGTAAGTCACCCCTCTAGCAGGCCTTACAGCCCTAAGGCAGGGTGCACTATAACACAGGTGAGGGTATAGCTGCATGAGCAATATGCCCCTACAGTGTCTAAGTGCATTCTTAGACATTGTAAGTACAGTGTGGCCATATTAAGTATAGGGTCTGGGAATTTGTCAAAACAAACTCCACAGCTCCATAATGGCTACATTGAATACTGGGAAGTTTGGTATCAAACATCTCAGAATAACAAACCCACACTGATGCGTGTTGGATTTATTACAAAATGCACACAGAGGGCATCTCAGAGATGCCCCCGGTATTTTACCCAATCCTTCAGTGCAGGATTGACTGGTCTGTGCTAGCATGCCACTGAGATGAGTTTGTGACCCCCTGGGGTGAGAGCCTTTGTGCTCTGAGGCCAGAAACAAAGCCTGCACTGGGTGGAGGTGCTTAAAACCTCCCCCCTGCATGAACTATAACACCTAGCAGTGAGCCTCAAAGGCTGAGGTTTTGTGTTACAATGCCCAATGACACTCCAGCTAGTGGAGATGCCCGCCCCCTGGACACAGCCCCCACTTTTAGCAGCAAGTGCAGAGGAGATAATG
Organism: Pleurodeles waltl; assembly: GCF_031143425.1. Lineage (NCBI taxonomy): Eukaryota > Metazoa > Chordata > Amphibia > Caudata > Salamandridae > Pleurodeles > Pleurodeles waltl. The sequence goes on along the minus strand of NC_090445.1, from coordinate 134,265,220 downwards.
AGAAAAACAAGGAGGAGTCACCTACCAGTCAGGACAGACCCCAAGGTGCACTGAGCTGAGGTGAGCCCTGCCTTCAGAAATCCTCCATCTTGGTTTTAAAGGATTCCCCCAATAGGAATAGGGATGTGCCCCCCTCCCCTCAAGGAGGAGGCACAAAGAAGGTGTAGCCACCCTCAAGGACAGTAGCCATTGGCTACTGCCCCCAGACCTAAACACACCCCTAAATTGAGTATTTAGGGGTGACCCTGAAACCAGGAAATCAGATTCCTGCAACCTGAAGAACGAAGAAGGACTGCTGACCTGAAAGCCCCGCAGAGATCACGGAGACACCAACTGACTTGGCCTCAGCCCTACTGGCCTGTCTCCAGACTCAAAGAACCTGCACAGTGACCACTGAGGACTCAGAGGACTGCTCTGCACCTAAAGGACCAAGAAACTCCCTCTGAACAGCGGCACTGTTCAGAAACTGCAACAACTTTACAACTTTGTAGCAACTTTTGAAGAGACTCTGACTTCCCCCGCCAGAAGCCTGAGTCTTCACACTCTGCACCCAATGCCCCCGGCTCGAGTCCAGGACAACCAACACCGCAGAGAGGACTCCCAGGCGACTCCAACAACATGGACACCCTGAGTCGATCTCCCTGCACCCCCACAGCGACGCCTGCATAGAGGATCCAGAGGCTCCCGCTGACCGCGACTGCCTGGTAACAAAGGAACCTGACACCTGGACCAGGCACTGCACCCGCAGCCCCCAAGACCGAGAGGAACCACCTTCCAGTGCAGGAGTGACCAGCAGGCGGCCCTCATCCTAGCCTAGTCAGTAGCTGGCCTGAGAAGCCCCCCTGTGCCCTGCCCGCTTCGCCTAAGTGACCCCTGGGTCCCTCCATTGCTTTCTATAGCAAAACCAACGCCTACTTTGCAACTGCACTCGGCGGCCCCTGTGCCGCTGAGGGTTTGTTTTGTATGCCTGTGTCTCCCCCCCACCCGGTGCTCTACAAAAAAACCCTGGTCTGCTCCCTGAGGACGCAGGTACTTACCTGTAAGCAGACTAGGACTGGAGCACCCCTGTTCTTCAGAGGCGCCTATGTGTTTTGGGCCCTCCTTTGACCTCTGCACCTGACTGGCCCTGTGTTGCTCGTGCTGTGGCTTTGGGATTGCCTTGGACCCCCAACAGTGGGCCCAGGAGACTGAACTTGTAAGTGCTTTACTTACCTGAGAAAACTAACCAAATTTACCTCCCCTGTTGATTTGTGCACTGTGTCCACTTTTAAAATAGCTTATTGCCATTTTAACCAAAACTGTGTGTACTACTGTTTTAAATCAAAGTTCTATACTTACCTGTGTGAAGTACCTTGCATTTTATGTACTTACCTCAAATCTTAAATCTTGTGGTTCTAAAATAAATTAAGAAAATATATTTTTCTATATAAAAACTATTGGCCTGGAGTTAAGTCTTTGAGTGTGTGTTCCTCATTTATTGCCTGTGTGTGTGTGTGTACAACAAATGCTTAACACTACCCTCTGATAATGCTACTGCTCGATCACACTACCACAAAATAGAGCATTAGCATTATCTAATTTTGCCACTATCAACCTTTTGAGGGGAACCCTTGAACTCTGTGCACACTATCTCTCACTTTGAGAAAGAATATACAGAGCCAACTTCCTACAGGGTATTATTAGTTTTTCGAGGTAGGTAAAGGCATTGGCTGGTAATGGTATTTTTAGGGTTGGGTAATGGCATTGGGTGTTAAGGGTGTTTTCACGGTTTAGGGGTGGGTAGGGGCATTGGATGGTAAGGGTGTTTTTAGGGTTTAGGGGTGGGCAAGATCAGCCACTATTAGAGCCTCATTAGAGGTGTTGTGGCAATCCTGATGCGACCAATTCCAGGAGGCAGCATCAAGGGTGTTTTTAGATTTCAGGGGTGGTGAGTTTAGGGGTTAAGATTATATATTCACTGAAAAAAATACATAAAAAGGTTACATGGACGGTATAATTAGGTTCTGCATTTACTCGTACAAAACCATAGAAATTCAGCAGTTAGAGTTCTTTCAAGTCACCATAACTCACGCCCTAAGAGAACTATAACCCGCACCCTCGCCAGGCACAGTAGTCTCATCAATAATTTTATTGCAAATGTTGCAGTGATAATATGAAAGATGGCATAAAAGATGTCATCAATGATATAATATGTGGAGTAATTAGCTGTGCATGGCGAAGGTGTGAGTTATAGTTGCGAGCCAGCCCCTGCAGCCAACCCGCCTAGCCACACAACCCAATGCTGTGCACGGCCCTTTAACAGCAGCTCAGTGCTTGCTGAAGAAAACCTTTCATCTTTGGTTCCTACATGCATGCAGAGTACAGAGATGAAAGGTCTGCTTTTAGACAGCAGGACCTGCCTGACTGGTCCCGCTGACTGAAACTGGAGTGTTTGCTTGTGGCTTGGCTGTGGCCAAGCCACAGCAAACAGCTATGTCCCGGGGGTAGGCACCCCGTCACATAACAGGAGCCGGCCCTGAGGGGTGGTGGCCCCAGGGCCATCAGTGGCTCCTTGAGGGGGGCCACGAGGCCTCCCCTCCAGCATTCACATTGCCCCATAGAGGAGGTGGCTTTCTATATTTTTATTGTTTGCCCCAAGGAGGTGGTGATCCATGGGGATGCGGGGGGCGGGTGGGGCGCGAGGCACCTTTGTACCAAATTTAGAAATTGCCCCAAGGAGGTGGTGGTCTCGGTTCGGGGGAGACGTGCACCCCCCTTGCACCAAATTTAGAAATTGCCCCGGGAAGGTGGTGGTTCCCGGGGCTGTGGTGGAGGCCGATGGCTCCCCACACTCAAAATTATTAATGCCCCTGGGACCTGGCCCACCTGGGGGCCTATCAAAAACAAGTGCGGGAGCCCACAATTTTTTTTTTTTTTTTTTTTTTTACTTTTTCAATGGGACTCGGCTGAAGCAGCTGTTTTCCCCGCAGAGGGTGAGGTAGGAGTTGTGTATTATAGTAATAGTGCCCATGCAATGGAGTAAATATGTATGTACATAATGTAGTTTAAGGTGATATATTTACAAATTTACAAATGTTCAAGATCAACTTCGAAACGGCTACAGGCTCCCGGGGAGGCAGGTGGGCGCATGTGAATCTGCAGCGCCTCATGCCACAAACAGATGTACACTGGGTAAGTGACATTTTCCGTTCGATGGCATGTGTAGCTGCAGATACCTCCCCAAAAGCGGTGGTTTTGCCTGTAGGAGTTGAAGTTGTTTGAAATAATGTCCGTAATACTGCCTGTCCTACTGTGGCTTGTTGTGTTGTTAACACATCTACACAGTAATGTTTTGTGAATGTATGAGGCGTAGACCATGTGGCTGCCTTACAGATTTCTGTCATGGGTATATTTCCTAGAAAGGCCATTGTGGCGCCTTTCTTTCTAGTGGAGTGTGCCTTCGGTGTAATAGGCAGGTCTCTTTTTGCTTTTACATAGCAGGTTTGAATACACTTAACTATCATTCTGGCAATGCCTTGTTTGGATATTGGATTTCCTGCATGAGGTTTTTGAAAAGCTACAAACAATTATTTTGTTTTGCGAAATTGTTTGGTTCTATCAATGTAATACATTAGTGCCCTTTTGATGTCTAATGTATGTAATGCCCTTTCAGCTACAGAGTCTGGTTGTGGAAAAAATACTGGGAGTTCCACAGTTTGATTTAGGTGGAACGGTGATATAACTTTTGGTAAAAATTTGGGATTTGTACGTAGAACCACTTTATGTTTGTGTATTTGTATAAAGGGTTCTTGTATGGTAAATGCTTGTATTTCACTTACTCTTCTAAGAGATGTGAAAGCTATTAGGAAGGCTACTTTCCAAGTTAAGTATTGCATCTCACAAGAGTGCGTGGGTTCAAATGGTGGACCCATGAGTCGTGTTAATACAATATTGAGGTTCCATGAGGGAACTGGTGGTGTTCTTGGGGGTATGATTCTTTTTAGACCCTCCATAAATGCTTTTATGACTGGGAGTCTAAAAAGTGATGTTGAATGTGTAATTTGCAGATAGGCAGAAATTGCTGTGAGATGTATTTTAATGGATGAAAAAGCTAGTTTAGATTTTTGTAAGGGTAATAAGTAGCTTACAATGTTTTTTGTGGACGCGTTGAATTTGATTATTATGACAGTAATAAACAAATCTTTTCCATTTATTTGCATAGCAATGTCTTGTAGTAGGTTTCCTAGCTTGTTTAATGACCTCCATACATTCTTGTGTAAGGTCTAAATGTCCAAATTCTAAGACTTCAGGAGCCAGATTGCTAGATTGAGCGATGCTGGATTCGGGTGTCTGATCTGTTGTTTGTGTTGAGTTAACAGATCTGGTCTGTTTGGTAGTTTGATATGAGGTACTACTGACAGATCTAATAGTGTTGTGTACCATGGTTGGCGAGCCCAAGTTGGTGCTACTAGTATTAGTTTGAGTTTGTTTTGACTCAATTTGTTTACTAGATACGGAAGGAGTGGGAGAGGGGGAAAAGCGTAAGCAAATATCCCTGACCAACTCATCCATAACGCATTGCCCTTGGAGTGAGGGTGTGGGTACCTGGACGCGAAGTTTTGGCATTTTGCGTTTGCTTTTGTTGCGAATAGGTCTATTTGCGGTGTTCCCCAGTTTTGAAAGTAAGTTTGCAGCATCTGGGGATGAATTTCCCATTCATGGATCTGTTGGTGATCTCGACTGAGATTGTCGGCCAACTGATTTTGAATGCCTGGTATATATTGTGCTATCAGGCGAATGTTGTTGGGAATTGCCCAATGCCAAATTTTTTGTGCTAAGAGACACAGCTGTGACGAGTGTGTCCCCCCTTGTTTGTTTAGATAATACATTGTTGTCATATTGTCTGTCTTGACAAGAATGTGTTTGCGGGCTAGAAGTGGCTGAAATACTTTTAATGCTAGAAATACCGCTAGAAGTTCCAAGTGATTTATGTGAAGACGTTTTTGACGATTGTCCCATTGACCTTGTATGCTGTGATTGTTGAGGTGTGCTCCCCACCCAATCATGGAACCGTCTGTGGTGATAATGACGTGAGGCACTGGGTCTTGAAAAGGCCGCCCTTTGTTTAAATTTACAGGGTTCCACCAGTGAAGCGAAGAGTGTGTTTGGCGGTCTATCAACACTAGATCTTGGAGTTGACCCTGTGCCTGCGTTCATTGTTTTTCTAGGCACTGCTGTAAGGGCCGCATGTCTAGTCTTGCGTTTGGGACAATAGCTATGCATGAGGACATAATGCCTAGTAGTTTCATCACAAACCTTACCGTGTATTGTTGGTTTGGTTGCATGCTTGATCTTACATTTTGGAACTGAACTCTTTGTGGACTTGGAGTGGCAATTGCTCTTTGTTTGTTGAGTTGTGATTTTTGGTAATTTATAGAAAACCCTAGTTTGTGTAGAGTATCTATGACGTATTGCGTGTGAAATTGACATTGTTGCCGAGTGTTGGCTTTTATTAGCCAATCGTCCAAATATGGGAATACGTGCATGTGCTGTCTCCTTATATGAGCTGCTACTATGGCTAGGCATTTTTTAAATACTCTGGGGGCTGTTGTTATTCCGAACGGTAGCACTTTGAATTGATAATGTTTGCCTTGTATTACAAACCTGAGGTATTTCCTGTGAGACGGATGGATGGTTATGTGAAAATACGTATCCTTGAGATCCAGTGTTGTATTCCCCCTTTTTTTAATAAGGGAACTAAGTCCTGAAGTGTTACCATGTGGAAATGATCTGATTTTATGAAGAGATTCAGTGTTCTGAAATCTAAGATAGGCCTTAATGTTTTGTCCTTTTTTAGAATAAGTAAATACAAGGAGTAAACGCCTGTTCCCTTCTGGTGATAGGGTACTAGCTCTATGGCTTGTTTTTGTAGCAGTGCTTGGACCTCTATTTGTAATAGGTCTAAGTGTTGTGGAGACAATCTGTGCGCTTTCGGTGGAACATCTGTAGGGAATGTTGTGAATTCTATGCAATAACCATGTTGGATAATTGATAGGACCCACGTGTCTGTGGTAATGTGTGTCCAATTGTGGTAGTATTTGGTTAGCCTCCCACCCACTGACGATAAGTGTTGGGGTAGTGTAACATTGAAGTCACTATTTGCTAGGGCTTGGTTTGGAGGGCTGGAATTTCCCTCTTCCTCTTGGGAATTGTCCTCTGTAGGAACCACAAAACCCCCCTCTTTGGTATTGCGACTGGTAGGTGGGTTTTGGTTGGGAGGTGGATGGTTCAGATGTCTGTTGTCGAACCCCCCCCCCTAAACTGTGGTTTCCTGAATGTGCCTCTGTACTGTGAGGAGTAGAGCACGCCCATGGCTTTGGCCATGTCTGTGTCTTTTTTCATTTTCTCGATTGCGGTATCCACCTCCGGCCCAAACAACTGATGTTGATTAAACGGCATATTTAGTACCACCTGTTGTATTTCTGGTTTAAATCCAGAACTTCGCAGCCATGCATGCCTTTGAATCATTACAGCTGTGTTGACAGTTCGTGCTGCTATATCTGCAGAATCTAGGGCAGACTGTATTTGATTGTTCGATATGGCCTGTCTCTTCAACTACTTGTTGGGCACGTTTTTGGTGTCCCTTGGGCAAATGCTGGATGATGTCTTGCATTTCGTCCCAGTGTGCCCTGTCGTAGCGTGCAAGTAGGGCTTGCGAATTTGCAATTCGCCATTGACTGGCTGCTTGTGATGCTACTCTCTTGCCCGCTGCATCGAACTTTGGACTCTCTTAATCGGGTGGTGGGGCATCCCCTGATGATTGTGAGTTCGCCCTTTTCCTTGCAGCACACACAACCACTGAGTCCGGAGGGAGCTGTATAAACACTGAGTCTGACGGGGGCGGTTTAGATTTCTTTTCGACCCTTGGCGTGATAGCTCTCCTCTTTACAGGCTCTTGAAAGACCTGTTGTGCGTGTTTGAGCATGCCCGGTAGCATTGGCAGGCTTTGATAGGATGCATGAGTGGATGCCAGAGTGTTGAAAAGGAAGTCATCCTCCACTGGTTCAGAGTGCATTGTTACGTTGTGGAACATAGCTGCCCTGGCTAATACTTGCGTATATGCTGTACTGTCCTCTGATGGTGAAGGCTTGGTTTGATAACACTCTGGGCTGTTGTCCGATATAGGTGGGTCGTATAGATCCCAGGGATCCGCATCATCTTGGGTCATCCCAGTATGTGTGGGTGACTGCGCCATCGGTGTACCTACTGGTGACAAGTGTGGTGATTGCAGTGGGGATGGTTGTGGTGAGAACTGTGGTGGTGGTGATTTGTCTCTAACCACTTTGGCTTTCGGTTGCATTTCAGTTTCTTGGAAGGCTAGTTTTCTTTTCAATTTGAACAAAGGGATGGTTTGTATCCTCCCTGTGTCCTTCTGGATCTGTAACCTTTGTTGCGTTTGGTCATGTTGTTCTACCTCCAGATCTTGCTTAAATCTGTGCCTTTCTTTTAGCTGCATAGAAAGCCCTTGCTCTTCAGTGTAGGAAGAGCGTTTCGGCTCAGAAGCCGTTTTTTTCGGTACCAAAGTTCCTAACGGAATTGTCTTTTTCGAGGCTTGCTTGACTCTATAACTCAATGCCGAATTTTTTCAGTGCCAGAATCTCGACCGGAGTCGGAAGTCTTCGGAAAATCTTTAGCCTTTTTCGGTGCCGATGTTATTTGGTCACCTTACTTTCTGTGGGTTGAGCCATGGCCTACTGGCGGTGGCGTCCCCGTGGCCTTGAATTTTTTGGTTTGACCCTGGGTTTGGGACGCCGTTGAGGGTCGATCACCGGCGTATTCATCCGAGTCCGTTTCTTGGATGACTATTCTCTCTTCCCCCTCGACGTCGAGATCTTGTTTCGGCTTCAACACCATTTGTAGTCTTCTTGCGCGTCGATCTCTTAAGGTTTTCTTCGATCGAAACGCTCGCAAGCTTCACAAGTATCCTCTGTGTTCAGGCGACAAACACAGGTTACAGACCCGGTGCTGGTATGTATAAGGATACTTGGCGTGACACTTAGGACAGAAACGTAAGGGGGTCCGGTCCATTAGTCTGGACGACGGGTGTGGTCGGGCCGACCAGGCCTTGATGAAGAGCGGAAGACCGGAAGGGCTGCCGAAGCGGTCTTGATGTTGGTGCCGATACACTAAAACGAAACCGGTACCGAACGAGAACAATACCGACGATTTTTCGATTCTTTTCTAACTTTCCCGATTCGAAATACGGAGCGAAGAGGAACACGTCCGAACCCGATGGCGAAAAGAAAACAATCTAAGATGGAGTCGACGATCATGCGCAATGGAGCCGAAAGGGAGGAGCCACTCGGTCCCGTGACTCGAAAAGACTTCTTCGAAAAAAAAAAAACTTGTAGCACTCAGAGCCCAACACTATATGGCAGGAACAGTGCACAGCATGTGCATCTGCAGCTACACATGCCATCAAACATATATATATTTTTTTCATTTATTTACTGACCTAAGATTGCAAATACTACTTCAATCAGTAAATTAAAAAAAATATATTTTCCACTGCGCTAAAGCACATTTCTCAGTGGGCAGGCCATCAGCAAATGGGACATATGAGGTGCTTAAAGTCCAAGTTACTTACCTTCAGTAACGAAATATCTGGTGGAGACATATTCTAGTTGCAGATTCCTTACCTTTGAATTTCCCCAGGCATCAGTCTGGATCTGGAGATTTTTCTTCGAGCAGTACCTTTGTGCACCGTCAGGTGGCGTCAGTCGACTCCACGGGCATCGCGCTCGCCATGAGGACGTTGCGGTCGTATATAGGCGCCACCCGGCACGCTGACATCAGTTTCTTTTCACAGCTTTCCACGTCAGTAGCGAGGAGCAATGAAGAACACAAAGTGGTTCGTTAAAACTAGGGCCCTCAAGGGAAAGTTCCTCTCCCTAGAAATCAGTTTGCAGTACGGGAGGATAGACAGGTTGGTAAGGAATCTGCAACTAGAATATGTCTCTACCAGATATCTCTATCAGATGTAAGTAACTTGTACATCTGATAGAGACTTCTAGTTGCAGATTCCTTACCTTTGAATAGATATCCGAGCAATACCATCCCCGGTGGTGGGCCTGTGAACCAAGATCACACCAAAAAGTCCTGCAGGACCGAACAGCCAAAGTAGTCCTACCTTCGGACCGGATTGTCCAGGCAGTAGTGCTTGGTAAAAGTGCGCAGAGATACCCACCTTGCTGCCTCACAAATATCCAGGACTGGAACGCCCTGTGCTAGCTCCGTGGTAGCAGCAGTAGCTCTGGTGGAGTGAGCTCGCAAACTTTCAGGAGGTTGCTTTTTAGCCAGAGCATAGCGCATTTTGATGCATAAGCGTACCCATCTGGAAATGGTCCTCTTCTGCAACGCCTTCCCCTTCCTTGCACCCAACATATCCCACAAATAGTTCATCTTCCACCTGGAAGTCTTTGGTACGATCAAGATAGAACGCCAATGCTCTTTTTGGGTCCAGACGATGGAGTCCCTCCTCCTCATGAGAGGGTTGTGGGGGTGCATAAAAAGTAGGCAAGGTGATGGACTGTCCGACATGGAAGGGTGTCACAACCTTAGGTAGAAAAGAAGCCCTCATGCGAAGCACCACTTTGTCAGGATGTATGGCAAGAAAAGGTGGCTTAGATGACAGAGCCTGGCATTCACTAACTCTGCCGGCAGAAGTATTGGCAACTAACAAGACAGTCTTTATAGTTAAGAGCCTTCGAGGACAGTTGTGAAGCGGTTCACACGGGGTACACATAATGTAGGTTAAGACCAGGTTCACATCCTATTGGGGCATGATGAATGGGCTAGGAGGAAAGAGATGTGGGAGGTCTTTAAGAAACCTCCCAACTATGGGAGATTTAAATAAGGAAGGCTGATCAGGTAACCTTAAGAAAGAAGAGATAGCAGAGAGATATCCCTTAAGAGTGCCCAAGGTGGAACCCTGCCGGGCAAGGGAAAGAATAAAGAGAAGAACTTGAGAGAGAGAAGCAGATAGAAGATCGACAGAATTGTTGATGCACCATGCCACAAAGTTCTTCCAACAACAGGCGTATACAGTTCTGATTGAGGGACGCCTGGCTGTCAAGATAACGTCACAGACTTCGGGTGGCAAGTCAAAAGACATCAACTGTTGCTGAAGTCAATCTCCACGCAAGAAGTCGCAGAGTTGACAGGTTCAGGTGGAGGACCCTCTCCTGCTGCTGTGACAGAAGATCCTCCCAAAGTGGCAGTCTGATCGGAGGAGCAATGGCCATGTTCAAAAGCTCGGGATACCAGACTCTTCATGCCCAGTCCGGAGCCACCAGTATTACTAGGGACCGGTCTTGCCTGATCTTCTTCAGAACTCTGGGCAGAAGTGGTATTGGCAGGAATGCGTACAGGAGGCCTGAATTCCACTCGTGACGAAAGGCGTCACTGAGCGAGTACTGCCTTGGAAACTCCAATGCGCAAAACAGCTGATATTGCGCGTTCTCTACAGAGGTGAACAAGTCTAACTAAGGTTCTCCCCAGTGCAGGAAGAGACCTGGCGCCACCTCCGGATGGAGGTGCCATTCCTGGTCGACCATGCATCGTTGGCTGAGTTCATCTGCTCTGGCATTCAAGGAGCCTGCCAGGTGTTGACCCACTAGGGAAATGACCTGATGTTCCAGCCAAGTCCAGAGCCTCTTGACAAAGGGTCCACGAACCCACTCCGCCTTGTTTGTTGCAATACCATATGGCTGTGGTGTTGTCTGTGAACACCTGCACTGCTTTCCCCTTGAGGGAGGGAAGAAATTCTTTCAATGCTAGTCGAATCGCTCGGAGCGCCAGATGATTGATATGGAGCCCGGTTTCCACTGGAGACCAGATGCCTCTGATCACAGGAGTGACGCATCTGTCACGACCGCAAGATCTGGTTGGGGAAAGGAGAGGGATCTGCCCTTGACCCAATCCTGATTCGTTAACCACCACTGCAGGTCTTTCGCAGTCCCTTCTGAGATCTGGACCTTGTTGGAAAGATTTCCCTGATGCTGCGCCCACTGGAACTTCAGGTCCCACTGCAGAGCCCGCATATGCCATCTGGCATTTTGAAACAGCATGATGCAGGAGGCCATGAGGCCCAGCAGCTTTACAGTTATTCGCACCAAAATCCAGGACAGAGGCTGAAACATTGGTATGATAGCCCGAATATCCTGGACTCGCTTTTCGGGAGGATATGCCTGTAAAGAAATGGCTCCCTGTTGCAGTTACCCCCCACTTTTTGCCTGATACTGATGCTGACTTGACTGAGAAGTGTGCTGGGACCCTGCTAACCAGGCCCCAGCACCAGTGTTCTTTCACCTAAAATGTACCATTGATTCCACAATTGGCACACCCTGGCATCCAGATAAGTCCCTGGTAACTGGTACCTCTGGTACCAAGGGCCCTGATGCCAGGGAAGGTCTCTAAGGGCTGCAGCATGTATTATGCCACCCTAGAGACCCCTCACTCAGCACAGACCCACTGCTTACCAGCTTGTGTGTGCTAGTGAGAACAAAATGAGTAAGTCGACATGGCACTCCCCTCAGGGTGCCATGCCAGCCTCTCACTGCCTATGCAGTATAGGTAAGACACCCCTCTAGCAGGCCTTACAGCCCTAAGGCAGGGTGCACTATACCATAGGTGAGGGTACCAGTGCATGAGCATGGTACCCCTACAGTGTCTAAACAAAACCTTAGACATTGTAAGTGCAGGGTAGCCATAAGAGTATATGGTCTGGGAGTCTGTTTTACACGAACTCCACAGCACCATAATGGCTACACTGAAAACTGGGAAGTTTGGTATCAAACTTCTCAGCACAATAAATTTACACTGATGCCAGTGTACATTTTATTGCAAAATACACCCCAGAGGGCACCTTAGAGGTGCCCCCTGAAACTTAACCGACTGTCTGTGTAGGCTGACTAGTTCCAGCAGCCTGCCACACTAGAGACATGTTGCTGGCCCCATGGGGAGAGTGCCTTTGTCACTCTGAGGCCAGTAACAAAGCCTGCACTGGGTGGAGATGCTAACACCTCCCCCAGGCAGGAGCTGTAACACCTGGCGGTGAGCCTCAAAGGCTCACCCCTTTGTCACAGCCCAGCAGGGCACTCCAGCTTAGTGGAGTTGCCCGCCCCCGCCCCCTCCGGCCACGGCCCCCACTTTTGGCGGCAAGGCTGGAGGGAACAAAGAAAGCAACAAGGAGGAGTCACTGGCCAGTCAGGACAGCCCCTAAGGTGTCCTGAGCTGAGGTGACTCTAACTTTTAGAAATCCTCCATCTTGCAGATGGAGGATTCCCCCAATAGGGTTAGGATTGTGACCCCCTCCCCTTGGGAGGAGGCACAAAGAGGGTGTACCCACCCTCAGGGCTAGTAGCCATTGGCTACTAACCCCCCAGACCTAAACACGCCCTTAAATTTAGTATTTAAGGGCTACCCTGAACCCTAGAAAATTAGATTCCTGCAACTACAAGAAGAAGGACTGCCTAGCTGAAAACCCCTGCAGAGGAAGACCAGAAGACAACAACTGCCTTGGCTCCAGAAACTCACCGGCCTGTCTCCTGCCTTCCAAAGAACTCTGCTCCAGCGACGCCTTCCAAAGGGACCAGCGACCTCTGAATCCTCTGAGGACTGCCCTGCTTCGACGACGACAAGAAACTCCCGAGGACAGCGGACCTGCTCCAAAAAGACTGCAACTTTATCCAAAGGAGCAGCTTTAAAGACCCTGCAATCTCCCCGCAAGAAGCGTGAGACTTGCAACACTGCACCCGGCGACCCCGACTCGGCTGGTGGAGAACCAACACCTCAGGGAGGACCCCCGGACTACTCTACGACTGTGAGTACCAAAACCTGTCCCCCCTGAACCCCCACAGCGCCGCCTGCAGAGGGAATCCCGAGGCTTCCCCTGACCGCGACTCTCTGAAACCTAAGTCCCGACGCCTGGAAAAGACCCTGCACCCGCAGCCCCCAGGACCTGAAGGACCGGACTTTCACTGCAGAAGTGACCCCCAGGAGTCCCTCTCCCTTGCCCAAGTGGAGGTTTCCCCGAGGAAGCCCCCCCTTGCCTGCCTGCAGCGCTGAAGAGATCCCTTGATCTCTCATTGACTAACATTGCGAACCCGACGCTTGTTCTAACACTGCACCCGGCCGCCCCCGCGCCGCTGAGGGTGAAATTTCTGTGTGGGCTTGTGTCCCCCCCGGTGCCCTACAAAACCCCCCTGGTCTGCCCTCCGAAGACGCGGGTACTTACCTGCTGGCAGACTGGAACCGGGGCACCCCCTTCTCTCCATTGGAGCCTATGCGTTTTGGGCACCACTTTGAACTCTGCACCTGACCGGCCCTGAGCTGCTGGTGTGGTAACTTTGGGGTTACTCTGAACCCCCAACAGTGGGCTACCTTGGACCAAGAACTAAACCCTGTAAGTGTCGTACTTACCTGGTAAAACTAACAAATACTTACCTCCCCCAGGAACTGTGAAAATTGCACTAAGTGTCCACTTTTGAAATAGCTATTTGTGAATAACTTGAAAAGTATACATGCAATTGAAATGATTCAAAGTTCCTAATGTACTTACCTGCAATACCTTTCAAACAAGATATTACATGTTAAATTTGGACCTGTGGTTCTTAAAATAAACTAAGAAAATATATTTTTCTATGCAAAACCTATTGGCTGGATTTGTCTCTGAGTGTGTGTACCTCATTTACTGTCTATGTGTATGTACAACAAATGCTTAACACTACTCCTTGGATAAGCCTACTGCTCGACCACACCACCACAAAATAGAGCATTAGTATTATCTATTTTTACCACTATTTTACCTCTAAGGGGAACCCTTGGACTCTGTGCATGGTATTCCTTACTTTGAAATAGCACATACAGAGCCAACTTCCTACAATGCCTGAAACTGCACTGTATCCAGAACAGCTCAGATAAAAGGGAGCGCCTGAGAAGGAGTCAGGTGTGACTTCAGCACATTGATAGTGAACCCCAGCGAATGCAAAAGGTTTTCCTTAGTCTGGAAGTGGGAGACGACTGTCTGGGGTGAGTTCGTCTTTATCAGCCAATCGTTGATGTAGGGGATGACTGGGACCCGTAACCTGCGCAGATGAGCTGCCACCACTACCATCACCTTTGTGAACACCTGAGGGGCACTGCAAAGGTCAAAGAGGAGCACAGTAAACTGAAAGTGCTCGTGACCTACCACGAATCGTAGGTAAAGTCTGTGGGCCGGCAAGACGGGAATGTGGAAGTATGCTTCTTGCAAGTCCAACGCTACCATCCAGTCTCCTAGATCCAGGGCAGATAGGACCTGAGCCAATGTCAACATTTTGAACTTCTCTTTTTTTAGGAAGAGATTGAGGGACTGAAGATCTAATATAGGTCAAAGACCTTTGTTCTTTTTCAGAACCAGAAAGTAGCGGGAATAGCAACACGACCTACTTCTGGCAACGGAACCCTCTCTATAGCTGCTTTAGCCAAAAGGGCTTGGACTTCCTGGCGGAGAAGCGCCATATGATCCTCCGATATTTGACTGTATGAAGGTGGCAGGGCTGGAGGAGATGTCTCGAAGGGGAGGAAATAGCCCCTTTGGACAATTTGGAGTACCCACCTGTCCGAGGTAATGGACTGCCATTGGGGCAGGTGATGGCATATTCTGCAACCTACTGGCTCCTGATGTACCTGCGGACTGGGAAGGCTTGGAGGATGAAGAGGGGGTGGGGGTGGACTGGGTGACCCGCTGGCTCCCTGATCCTCGGGAACGTGGGATCCCGCGTCCGCACAGGGGCTGTACAGAATGCCCGGGTCGGGGAAAAGGACGCGGTTGGGTGCCACTTCCGTAGCCACGAAAGGCGGACTGCTGGGGTCTAGGTGCGAGCGTGAGGCCAAGTGACCGGGCCGTGGCTCAAGCACCAAGTCCGCCTTGTCTCCGAAGAGACGTGTGCCATCAAAGAGCATGTCCATAAAAGATTGCTGGACAGCTCCTGAAAAGCCAGATGTTCTCAGCCAGGCGAGCGTCTCAATGCCACAGTCGATGCAACAGATCTGCCCAGAGAGTCAGTCGTATCCAGTCCACAACAAATCATGAACTTGGCTGCATCCCTCCCATCTGTTACGGCTTGGGACAGGACAGTCCGAGCCTCCTCCGGAACTGCAGGCAGCACCTGCGTGACCATATCCCAGAGAGTATGGGAATCGCGGCCCAAAAGGCATGCGGTGTTCACAGACCACAGCGCTAGACTGTTGGAAGAAAACAACTTCTTCCTGAAAGTCTGGGTGACTTGGAGGACAAAGAACGGCGGTGACCCTGTAGCCGGTCTCGAGACCTTCCTCCCGAACGGGACCGTGAGCACTGCGGAGTCAAGTGTCGGGCCGCCATGAGCATTAGGGACCGCTCCCTCAAAGCCTTCAGGTTCATGGCCCGACACTCTGTGCACGACTTCAGGTCATGATCGCGCTCCAGGTACCAGAGACAGACGAGGTGCGGCTCCCGTCACCGACATAGTTCGGTGACAGGAGTCGCAGGGCTTGAATCCAGTCTTGCGGGGCACATCCCTTGACGCATTCACGAACTTGTCCCAAAATTTGACAAAAGTGTTGAAAAAAAAATTACTGAGTTGCTCTTCTCAGGATATGCGTGTAGGCTGGCGCGGAAAGAAAAGAACTGACGTCAGCACGCTGGGGTGGTGCCTATATAAGACCGCACGGTCATCACGGTGAGCACGATGTCAACAACACCTGAGGAGTCGACTGACGCCACTTGACGGCACGCAGAGGTACTGCTCGAAGAAATACCTCTGGATCCAGTCTGACACCTTGGGAAATTCAAAGGTTAGCAATCTGCAACTAGAAGTCTCTTTCAGATAGGACCAACAGAGGTGGGAGGCCAACTATGAAGTGTGTGTGTGAGGGGAAGGAATAGGGCGTAGGTGGGGGAAGAGGTGGATATCAGTCCATGAGGTAGCAAGCTACAGTGGAGTTATGGGGAGAAGCACACAAAGGACAGAGCAGCACAGGAGGGGGAGAGTCAGCAGCAGAGGTGGGAGAGAGTCAGCAGCAGAGGTGGGAGAGAGTCTGCAGCAGAGGTGGGAGAGAGTCTGCAGCAGAGGTGGGAGAGAGTCTGCAGCAGAGGTGGGAGAGAGTCTGCAGCAGAGGTGGGAGAGAGTCTGCAGCAGAGGTGGGAGAGAGTCTGCAGCAGAGGTGGGAGAGAGTCTGCAGCAGAGGTGGGAGAGAGTCTGCAGCAGAGGTGGGAGAGAGTCTGCAGCAGAGGTGGGAGAGAGTCTGCAGCAGAGGTGGGAGAGAGTCTGCAGCAGAGGTGGGAGAGAGTCTGCAGCAGAGGTGGGAGAGAGTCTGCAGCAGAGGTGGGAGAGAGTCTGCAGCAGAGGTGGGAGAGAGTCTGCAGCAGAGGAGGGAGAGAGTCTGCAGCAGAGGAGGGAGAGAGTCTGCAGCAGAGGAGGGAGACAGTCTGCAGCAGAGGTGGGAGAGAGTCTGCAGCAGAGGTGGGAGAGAGTCTGCAGCAGAGGTGGGAGAGAGTCTGCAGCAGAGGTGGGAGAGAGTCTGCAGCAGAGGTGGGAGAGAGTCTGCAGCAGAGGTGGGAGAGAGTCTGCAGCAGAGGTGGGAGAGAGTCTGCAGCAGAGGTGGGAGAGAGTCTGCAGCAGAGGTGGGAGAGAGTCTGCAGCAGAGGTGGGAGAGAGTCTGCAGCAGAGGTGGGAGAGAGTCTGCAGCACAGATGGGAGAGAGTCTGCAGCAGATGTGGAAGAGAGTCTGCAGCAGAAGTGGGAGAGAGTCTGCAGCAGAGGTGGGAGAGAGAAACACTGATTGAGGTGAGACACACGAGTGTGAACAGGAAAAAATATGCACTCTCATGGAAGGTTAAACTAAAACAAAAGTCCCTAAAAGTGAGCACGTGAAGGATACAAGTCAAACAATCAAAAGGATGATAAAGAGGCTATGCTCCAGTGGAAGAACAAACACAAGATGAGGAAGGCCAACCATACAATGGCAAATAAGAGCAACAATAAATCCAACCAATGGTAACCAATGAGCAGGCTGAAAGCCTACTCCATGATTTTGGTAAATCCAGTGTAAACGTTTAGTAAGCCCACAAAAGGTCCTTTGCAATCAGACAGTGGTCTGGTAGGTGAGACCTAAAAATAGAAGGCTGACACACAGGCAAATTAATGGCTTGCAAACCTGTTCTAACTGTATAATAGTTATGCTACTAATGGTAAAGAGGGAGAATGTTTTGTTCTTATGTAGTACCATCTTTATGTTATTCTGTAATCCCACCAGTCCTCTGTTCTCAATAATCTTATGTGAATTGTTTCCTATTTCTAATACTTGCCCAGCTGCATTTTTGTCAGGCCAAAGACCTCCTCTGCTGACCACTATGGACCTAATGAAAAGAATGTGACAAGAGAAGTACCAAGCCATTTAAATTTTTGAGTGTCATGGGATTGCCAACGGAAGCATAGCAGCACATTAAATTGATGTGCCATACAGTCGCTCCAACTGAAAATATTTATGCTAAATCAGGTACCAGTCAGATATGGAAACTGTGTCACAGAAAACTAAGCATGGTCTGATCAATTTTCCCTTTTAAAGTTAATAAAATAAGTGCACTCACCAGCTCCCCGGCTTGGAGGCTCTCTGGCAGGTGGAGGTGGCCTATTGCTCTGTGATGATGGGGAGGCACCAACAGGTGGAGGAGGGGCAAATCCTCTAACTGGGGCAGTCGTCTTCCTGTGCAATGAGTTGTGTCTCTGAGGCAGCTCTGGTGCAGACTCATGGTTTGGGCTCGATGGGCCATTGGGGACACCAGGTGGCTGACGGTATGGAGGAGGAGGCGGTAAGGACTGGTTGTGAGCACTGGGACCTGTTCTGACATTCAAGGGAGAAGGGGGTGGCTTGATTGGGGGAGGGGCTGGAGGTGCATCCCTGCCTGAGGGCACCTTCTGGCATGGTGTTGGTGGCAATGGTTTTTCTCGGTTGTAGGACTGCGCCTTGTTGCTGTGCATGGCTGGAGGCACAGGGGGGGCAATGTTGCGTCTTCCAGGCGGGGGTGGCGGAGGAGCAGAGGAGCTGTGCTTCATGCCAGCCTGGCTGGCGCTATTGGGTCGAGTGAGGTCGGGCAGCGACGGCCTCTGCATACGAGGAATCTCTGGAGGGGATGATCGGCTACTTTCCAAGTCTTCATGAGGTCGGCTGTTGCTTGACGGCACGGTAGGCTTTGAAATAGCTGACCTGTAACCAGGTACCTGAAGGGACTGCTTCGAGCTAGAGCCCTCTGAAATACAGGCACATAAATAGATTAGTCACTTGAAAGTAAACCAAACATACTCAACAATCACTTCTAGAGACTTCACAAAACTATGCAACCACCAACAGAACTTCAGTTTAAATTTATTGGGTTCAACAGAGATCGAGAAGCTGTCTGCAAAATGCATTTAACATAATTTGATTACGCACCTAAAACAAATTGCTGTTACAGCCGAGAAGTACACCAAAAACCTCTGACATTCCAAGAATGTGTTGCCGTGCTTGTAAAATGTTTTTCACAGCAGATACCACAAAGAAGGTTGTACTTCTTAGTATTGGAAAGAAGCCTTGCATATACCAGTGAAAGGATAATAAGGTAGACAGCTAGGAAAATATTGTTAGAATATCTAATAACAGAAGAAGTTTGCCTATAGCAAAGGCTTTTGAGAGCATTTCTGAACCTGCGCAATGGTAGACATGGAGCAAGGGGTGCATCATACCCCATATTAGGATCAAGGTCAAATCAAAACGCTACAAACTAACCCCACTACAAATTACTTAACTTTTCACACCCAAATTTTATGCTTCCTCACTAATATCTAGACAAACGATAAACAGTCAAATTCAACGAGTTCCTCTTCTAGTTCACAGCCAATGTGACAGCTATCAAAGAACACATTAGATCCATCTTAAACTTGAATAACAAAATCCCTCCCAAAAACGAAAACACCTGAGACACTCTGGCCCCGCCCCCACTTCTAGTGAAAACTATGGGGTCATTAAACTCTTGAAGCACACAAGCTACTACCCACATTCATATCAATCACCATCACTAAACCCAACTTTCACATGTTTGAGCTATCCTGTCATGATTTAAGAAATGTTTTGTAGCTTGTGATCTGCTAAAAACTGGAGGAATAACACCCATTCCTAAGAAATAAAAACAAGACTAAAATATTCAATTTCACACCTATCTCAAATTTACCATGGCATGTGGAATCCAGCTATTGCCTCAAAAGAGTTACTCCTACAATGCTAAATAACATTTACTGTGACTGATATGACGAAATATCCTGAGTCCCCTACTGCTCAGCAGCATTTGACATTACTTAAAGACTAATTTCTGTATTCAACACCACAAAGAAAGGACTGAGCTTGCTCAAATGTTTATATCAAATTGGCAACAACTAGTCCAGATTGCAATGTATGCATGCAACAGCATTACAATCTCATGCGATTTACAACAACGTTAGGTTTTAGCAACCACACTTTTCAATCTACATAGCTGAGTAATTTATTCAATGAATGATCTACACAGCTGAGCAATTTATTCAGGAAGGTGTCTGAACCCAGTAATATGTGGATGAGACACAAATTTACTTGAAAGCTTTGTCAGTCACAACATACTTACCTTTCGCTCTGGCCTGTCAAAGCTTCAGAGTTGGTAGTTAAACCCACAAACATTGGGAACCAACTAATTACACTGAGACACAAACAGTTTTACTTTTCACCGACACACAAACAAATTTACTTTTCACTCCTCAAGAATTCTGTACTTTCTCTCTTTCAATCTCTCTCTCAGAAAAACTTAAAACTACAGAGCATGCACTTGTCACGACAAAAAAGTGGCCATACCTCATCCCTAAGGGCGCCCTGCCTACCGCCAGAAGCCAGAATTCAATTTAAGATCAGGTATCAGGCAAACAAAACAATTCACTGAAGGTATCGTCCTTGCTTAAAACAGTAGTTTTATTTACTGTGATTTAACAGCCCAACCCTCCCTACCTCACCTACTGGAAATGTTTAAAGACTCACCTTTTCAGGTTATTCCAGAAATTAACAAGGCTGCCCTTTGCAGCTATAACAATTGAACAAAATAAACAATGCTGCTGAAGTTGAAAGGATATTATCTTCACCTACAGAGATCTGATGCTTTATTGGTTTTATTTACTACTTGCTTGTTCTATGGAAGGTGCACTAATATCCCAGCGGCAGGATATAAAACTGTCAAATAGCTTGGGCAGGGGTGTTAAAGGGAAGTGAAAGGGGGATACACAAGAGACTACATTGTAACGTGGTTTAGGGAGGAGAACACTAACAAACACTAATTGAAGTGATCCATTGGCAACATGGCTTGATAAGAATCAGGAAGTAGACTAAGGGATCAGGCTTTGCCAAAATTCACGGCACCTTTTGCTGTGGTACTGACAGTAGAAAATAAACTGATGAACGCAAATTGGTGTATATTTCGAAAATGCCTCCCCATAACCTCCCAAAAAGTATTTCTGATGTGGCATTCTATACAGGTTTTAAACAAACCGCATCAAATCACCATTAATTTCTTTAATACGTACACACATAAGGAAAAGTTATTTCCCCCTCATAATTTTGGAACTTGTAGAACGAATTCATGTGTGCACAATCCAGCTTATGGTTGCATGTGAATTTTCAACAGATACAAGCTGCAGCTATTGTTGCAGGTACATTATTTGTTTCAATTGCAGTTTAAATCTTTTATAGATTTGCAGACTGTACAAAAACTCAAAAGCAGTTACAACTCACAGCTGAGGCATGTGGAGGAGCTGTTTTTCTCTACTACCATTTCTTGATGTGACTGAGCGTTCACACGGTAATGGGATTGAAACTTTGTATGGCCCTTCATACTGCAGCCTTCCACATGCCTAGTAATAATATGACATCCATACATGCTAGCATTGCTCCCTAGTTTGTCAGCTGAACATGTTTTGGCATGTCAGAAAAGGGTTTTTTAATTAATATTTTTAAAAATCTATATGCGGCGCACAATCCATTTGGCAGCGCATGCGTCTAGGGTGGCACTGCAATTATTGGAAGAAATTATCAGCATTGAGAATAAGCTTTATCATATACATTTAATAAACAAGTAACCCCCTTACATCTAGTGCATACTTGTAGGAATGTTTCCACATAATACTGAAGTAGAAACAGCACTGGCAATACAATAGATTAATTGACAGTAAAGATGTCAATACACACCTAGAATCTAGAGTTTGGTTACTGCTCATCTTTAAAGAACCCATCGTGGTGGGTTCAGGAGGAAAACAGTCAGCCCCTTCAAATGTTGGAAAAATAACAACAAGCGAGAACTCAGAGCGCAGTCTGCAACCCATCAAAGTACAACATTTGTGTTCACCAAAAGAAAAACATTTTCCAGATTAAGTACATATTGCTGGCAATCAAAATGTTCCACTCTCACACAGAAAGCAGAAAGACAGTCATGTTTAGAGGCAGCAACATGGGTATGCTCTGCATCCACAAGGAAAACAGCACACCCCCTCCCAACTTTCACCACAAAGTGCTAATAATATATGTCTTAACTCAAGATCTATGACTCAGACTTACAAGAGATGAGTGACTTCATTCGGCATCAAGAATAAGTACATCATTTTGGCAACACAGATCGAGCGATGGAAGACTTTCATAGGTGAGGTTTGCCTGGAGCAGGAAAGCTTACTGTCTTTCAATCAACTTTCCTGGTTTGCAGGAATTGATAACAAAGATACCAATAAAATATCACCACAAAAGTGAAATAGCATGTAAGGTGTACAGTACCTGAATTATCTTTGCCGCCCACTGGTCGGAGTTTTGGGACTCCACCTTGGAATAGTCCCCCCTTAGGCTGCAGAGCTCCAGAACTGAGTCCACTGCTGCCTCCCTTGGGTTCTGTAAGGAAATCATTTCTGTTAAAGTCACCAAGCAGCATAAACAGTCAACAGTGAAGAGCCATCTCACCTCCACCCCCTATAAGAAAAGAACCTTACACATGCTTACTCATCATCAAACTTACTCTCAATGACCGGGGCGCTCCTGTCATTGACAACGCCCACCTTTTTCAGCCGTGTGCCCTGACAGATGTCACTGAGCAATGCCCCACGGCCTCGCTGCTCATCCCGGCTCAGCTTTGGAGGCTCTGTATTTGCCTTTTTAAAATAAAAACACAAAATACACAAATTAGGATGACCGACCTACATTAGGACACTCTCAATCTTTTTTCACTCTCATTCTGCATTTTAAGTTCTCAGGCAGCCTGCCTGCCCGTCTGTGTGCATATGCACTGGCTAACTGTATGTGACTGTCAATAACTGTCTCGATAGAGCTTTCAGTGGGGGCTTTTTGTAGGAGAATTAATTGCATGTGTATTTATAACTCAACCATTCCAGGCACAGAAGGTCGAGAAATGTGAGACGGGCAATATTTAACAAAAAGGTAAGAATTTACACGTGAAAACAGAAGAAATCAGTTAAAGCATAAATGCTACTAAGATTAGAAAACCCCTCAGGGAAAATTATGAGAAGCAAAGTTGTCACTATGGCACAGGACAAAAAACAATAAAAATTAATTCTAGTTCCCCATTATGGGCATCTATTCTAACTTCACTAAAATGTCGCCATCTGAGTAGGAGGCTAGGGATCACTATAAAAAAAAGCATTCTTTTAAAAATGATAAAGAGTAACTCTGCCCATCTGATGATAATGAAGTGTGATGTAGAGGAAAAATTGCTGACCTTGGAATTCAAAGGCCTATTTCTAATCCCATCTTTGGCATCTGACAAATAATTCTGTGATTCCAGCCACATCACGGAATCGGTGCATCAGATTGTAAATGTGATGATTGTAAAAATGACTTTCTCAAATATGCTAAGACACAAAAAAAGCATATGTAGAGAAGTAACTCCACCAAAACGCTCCACTCCCCCACTTTATGCATGCAATCTCAAATTATCTCCCAAACTTATATTAAAGTTCACAGCGAGGTTAGCGTTTTCTAATACAAATATATACACAAGCTGACATTTAAATAATCATATTAAATTACATCTGTACTTCTTGCGTCTATTTTAAAAGGAAACAAACTGATAGGCTAAAAGATTTTATTAATGAAATGCAGACTTTGATACCTCAATGAAGGTAATGACTCCTAGAGCACTGCATCTACAGTTCACTAGTCATTTCAGTGTTTGAGTAAGACTTCTATGTTGATCATTTTTTCTCCCCCTGGATTGACTAAGGCAGCAGAGGATATTAGTTAAGTGAAATTATTAAATAAATTAATGATGAAGAAACAAGCTTACAAGCGAGACAGCTGCTTTAGCAGCTACTCAACAGGCACAAAACCAACCCACTGTGTCAATCAGCCTTCTGATAAGTGATGAAAAACTGTAAATATGGCAAAAGACTTGGTAGACCTAACTAATCCAGTGCACGTGGCACCATAATTCAAGAGTTTCTTAGATTACTTTAGATGCTGCTTATCCAGTTCATTCATCACCAATGATAATAGTTTGCTTGGATTTTCTAATATCATTGGTCTTGAGAAATAATGTTGAACTGGATAAAAAGATATAAAAAATACAAACCAGGAAAGGGTAATATAATCATAGGAAGAAAGGGCAAGTTCTCAGAGAGATTACAATTAATTTGACTTTCTTAAGAAATATAGTATACGGTTCATGAGTGCACTGCCTGTACTGCGCTAAACCTGCTGGCTGACGCAACTGCAAGTAAAAAGTCTACATTTTTTTTAATGAAAGATGCCCGCAAGGTATACAAGTCAGGTTTACAAACCGGCTGAAACGGAAGGCCCAACAACTTATTGAGTACTACCCAAAAAAAAGAAAAAAATCTATAAATCAGACGTGTCTAGGTATAGTAGGTACTGTAGTGCAGCCTTTTCTAGAAAGTTCTGTGATTAATCTTCTGTCTAGAGACCATACTTAGAATCTTTAAAATTTTAATGTATATGAAGACCTTGTAGATAATGCAAAGGCTACTTAAGGATGGTCAGACGTTTTGAAGTCCGATTCAGTCGTCCCTACTGTAGGCATACAGCAGTAATTCAGCCAGACTCAATAAAGAAAAGCTCTATAGGGCAATGCTGCTGCTCATCCTAGCCAGGAGATCTGATTTGCAATGCAATACTCTACACAGTTTGTGATTAGTGAATAATGTCAAGACATTACAGCTCTTATGGTCACTTCGGAGCTATCAAAATTATCCTCAAAGTGGATTTTCTCAATCTGCAAATTAATTGATAGAAAGGAAGGCAGGCTGCAATTGATTTGACAGAAGAGGAACACAGGGTGGGAAATGAAGGGAGTGTTTGTCCATCAGAACAAAAAGGTATTCCCCTGAGAGATAATTATAGATAACAGGATGTGCATTTTTGACCTGTTTTGTTTGTGATCATTCCGATTGGATATTACCAATGTGTGCAGTGCTTTTGGAGACGTGGCACAGTTTCCATAAGGTGGTCTAGTGTCAGTGTGTGGTCAATAATGATCCGTCTGTCATACTTTGTGTATTGCATTTCTTAATGACTCAAAAAGGTATTCTGCTGTCTGAAGAGTTATGCAAGAAGCCTAACTTTGATGATCCATTTGTGATTCTGTATGAGATTTGAATAAGGCACTTGCTTTATTATTTTTCACACCTAGAAGTACCACAGTTATGAACAAGTTACTTACCATCCATAACACTATTTCTTGTAGAGACAACTTAACCGCAGATTCCTCACCATTGACTATTTCCTAGGCCTCGGACTAGATCCGGAAACTTTTCAGAAATACCTTTGTGCACCGGTAGGTGGTATCATGCGGCTCTACACTGAAGCCATTCCGCTCCTGAGATGATGTGCAAAGCATACATTGGCACCACTACTGCACAGTCAGTTGGTTTTCAGCTCCAGCAGCAAATTGCCTTTGTTCAGTGTGCAGCTTCCTAAGCTTTTATTCTTATTAATGGGAAGAGTGCAAGCCACAGAACAGGGAGGATGCGAGAGTCAGTGAGGAATATGCAGTTACATAGATTCTCAACCAGAAAGAACCTTACCAAAAGTAACTTGTTCTTCTGATAGAGATTTCTAGCCACAGATTCCTCACCTTTTGAATATAAATCAAAGCAATACCCTAATTGGAGAGGGGTCTATGCATGAACTCAAACCAAAAAGTCCTTTAAGACTGAGTGGGTGAAATGTCTCTCTCGTTGCACCTGGCTATGTGCCTGAATAGATACTGTAAGCATTTCAAACAAAATGCATCACAGCTGGCGATTTTAATAATGAGAGCAGATCTGGCAACTGTAAAAAGGTTGAAATACCCCAAAGAAACCCTTTAACTGTGCCTAGAGCAAAGCCTTGCTGGACGAGAGACAAACAAACAAAATGTCAGATAACTTAGCCTGGAGGGGGCTCAATTTACCGTATGCTGCCCCAGGCCACAAATCTGTCCCAAAGGCACGAGTATACAGTTTTTGTTGAGGGATATCTGGCTGCTAATATGACATCAACCACCTACGGAGGGAGAAAAAAAGGCGTTCAGCTGTGACCGCTCAAACTCAAAGCATGAAGTTGGAGACTGCAGAGGCCTGGATGCAGGACCCTGCCCCGTTGCTGTAACAGCAGATAATCCTGAACACGCAGCCTGATCTGAGGACAGATGCGCATGCCCAGGAACTCTGGATACCATACTCCATATGCCCCATCTAGGGACATTAGAATGACTTGGGCCAGTCACGCCTGATCTTCTTCAGAACTTGAGGCAGAACAGGAATTGGTGGAAAAGCACACAGGGGTTTCA
This sequence comes from Pleurodeles waltl, assembly GCF_031143425.1. Lineage (NCBI taxonomy): Eukaryota > Metazoa > Chordata > Amphibia > Caudata > Salamandridae > Pleurodeles > Pleurodeles waltl. The sequence continues at coordinate 134,239,323 of NC_090445.1, read as the reverse complement.
ACATAGGCGTTACACATCTGTTAGTGAAAGACTCCTTGGAAACTCGAATATGCAGAACCGCTAACACTGCATTCTTAGCGGTGGAAAATAGGTTGAGCCAAGGTTATCTCCATTCGCAGAACAGACTGTGCGCCACCCCAATGTGCTTGACCAGCAGGATACTGGAGGCCATAAGTCCCAGCAGCCGCAGAATTTATCTCACTGAAATCCAGGACAGAGGCTGAAAGACCAGGATCATAAGCTGGACTCTCCTTTTCAGGGGGAAAGGCACAAAACTGAGCCAAGCCTAGAATTACTCCAATGAAGGGTATCGTCTGAGAAGAAGACAGGTGTGACTTTGGCGTGTTGATAGTAAACCACAAAGATGACAGGAGGTTCTCTGTAGTCTGAAGTAGTTGATGACTGCCTAAGGCCAGCCCGTCTTCAACTGCCAATGGTCAAGGTAGGGGGAATCAAATCAAATCAAATCATTAACATTTATAAAGCGCGCTACTCACCCGTGCGGGTCTCAAGGCGCTAGGGGGGAAAGGGGGGGTTATCGCTGCTCGAACAGCCAAGTCTTTAGGAGTCTCCGGAAAGCGGAGTGGTCCTGGGTGGTCCTGAGGCTGGTGGGGAGGGAGTTCCAGGTCTTGGCCGCCAGGAAGGAGAAAGATCTCCCACCCGCCGTGGAGCGGCGGGTGCGAGGGACGGCAGCAAGTGCGAGGCCAGCGGAGCGGAGGGGGCGGGTGGGGACATAGAAGCTGAGGCGTCTGTTGAGGTATTCCGGTCCCTTGTTGTGGAGGGCTTTGTGTGCGTGGGTGAGAAGACGGAAGTTGATCCTTTTGCTGACTGGGAGCCAATGCAGGTGTCTCAGGTGTGCGGAGATGTGGCTGTTGCGGGGTACGTCGAGGATGAGGCGGGCCGAGGCGTTTTGGATGCGTTGCAGGCGGTTTTGGAGTTTGGCGGTGGTCCCGGCGTAGAGGGTATTGCCGTAGTCCAGGCGACTCGTGACAAGGGCGTGGGTCACGGTTTTTCTGGTGTCGGCGGGGATCCAGCGGAAGATCTTGCGGAGCATGCGGAGAGTGAGGAAGCAGGCGGAGGACACGGCGTTGACTTGCTTGGTCATGGTGAGAAGAGGGTCCAAGATGAAGCCGAGGTTGCGGGCGTGGTCTGCGGGGTTCGGTGCGGTGCCGAGGGCCGTGGGCCACCAGGAGTCGTCCCAGGCGGACGGGGTGTTGCCGAAGATGAGGACTTCCGTTTTTTCAGAGTTCAGCTTTAGGCGGCTGAGCCTCATCCAATCTGCGACGTCCTTCATACCCTCTTGTAGGTTGGTCTTGGCGCTGGCGGGGTCCTTGGTGAGGGAGAGTACAAGTTGGGTGTCGTCGGCGTAGGAGGTGATGATGATGTCGTGCTTGCGTACGATGTCGGCGAGGGGGCTCATGTAGACATTGAAGAGTGTCGGGCTGAGCGATGAGCCTTGAGGTACGCCGCAGATGATCTTGGTGGGTTCTGAGCGAAACGGAGGGAGGTAAACTCTTTGGGAGCGGTTAGCGAGGAAGGAGGCGATCCAGTCCAGGGCCTGGCCTTGGATCCCGGTGGAGCGTAGGCGGGTGATTAGGGTGCGGTGACAGACGGTGTCAAAGGCAGCTGAGAGGTCGAGGAGAATGAGGGCGACTGTTTCACCGTTGTCCATCAGGGTTCTGATGTCGTCTGTGACTGAGATGAGGGCGGTTTCCGTGCTGTGGTTGGTTCGGAATCCGGTTTGTGAAGGGTCGAGCAGGTTGTTGTCTTCCAGGAAGGTGGTCAGCTGTTTGTTGACGGTCTTTTCTATTACCTTGGCTGGGAAAGGTAGAAGAGAGATGGGGCGGAAGTTTTTCAGGTCGCTTGGGTCAGCCGTAGGTTTCTTTAGTAGGGCGTTGACTTCAGCGTGCTTCCAGCATTCGGGGAAGGTAGCAGAAGAAAAAGAAGAGTTGATGACGGTCTGGAGGTGCGGGGCGATGATGTCGTCGGCTTTGTTAAAGATGAAGTGCGGGCAGGGGTCCGAAGGGGCGCCGGAGTGGATAGAGTTCATGATGGATTTGGTTTCTTCCGTGTTGATGTGGGTCCAGTTGTTGAGGGTGATGTCCGGGGAAGCGGGTTCAGTGGTGTATGGTTGGGTCTGGTGTCCGAAGCTGTTGTGGAGGTCGCTGATCTTGCGATGGAAGAAAGTGGCGAGGGATTCGCACAAATCCTGTGAGGGCGTGACGGCGTTGGCGCTGGCGCTGGGGTTGGGGTTGGAGAACTCTTTGACGATGCTGAAGAGTTCTCTGCTGTTGTGGCTGTTTTTGTCTAGTCTGTCGGTGAAAAAGTTCCTTTTGGCAGTGCGGATCAGGTGGTGGTGTTCGCGTGTAGCGTTCTTGAGGGCGGTCATGTTGTCAGCGGTGTGGTCCTTGCGCCAGGCCTTCTCAAGGGCACGACAAGTTTTCTTTGATTCTTTGAGGGTGTCAGAGAACCAGAGAGGTTTTTTGGTGTTGGTCTGTCGATGCGTGCGTTTGAGGGGAGCAAGGTTGTCAGCGCAGTTGGAGATCCAGTTTGTGAGGTTGAGAGCTGCGTCGTTGGGGTCGGTGGTGAGGGTGGGTTGGTTGGCGGCGAGAGCGGAGAAGAGTTGCTCTTCAGGGGTCTTGTTCCACTGTCGACGAGGGATGGGTTGAGTGCGGAGGTAGGATCCCATACCTCCAAAGTTGTGCTGCTACCATTACCATCACTTCCATGAATGCCCGAGGGGCATTAGTGAGATCAAAGGGGAGCACAATTCACTGAAAATGCTCCTGCCCTAAAATGGACAGCAGGTAGCACAGATGGGCCTGTAGGAGGGGTATATGGAAATAAGTGTTCTGCAGATTCACCGCCACCATCCAGTCTCCAGATTCGAGGGCAGACAAGACCTAGGCTAGGGTCGGCATTTTGAAATCATCTGTCCCGAGGAAGGTGTTGATAGGGCACAGTGTAGAGGTGTACCGGGACACATGGGAGGACCTGAGCAATTAAGTTCCAGAAAGCGTGGGAATAGCAGCCCAGCAGGCAACTGGCATTGACAGACCTGCGAGACAAACTAGTTGTAGAAAATACTCGCTTTCCAATGGCCTCCATTCTCTTGGACTCACTTTCCAAAGGAGTAGCTGAGAAAGTACTTTGATTCATCCAACTGGTGGAAGTCTGCACCAAGAAGCTTCCAGGAGAGAGAGGGGTGCAGAGGGAAAAAGGTGAGGTTGCCAGCAGTGGTGTCTCGCAAATTGGTGACTGTAGGAAGTTGGCTCTGTATGTGCTATTTCAAAGTAAGGAATAGCATGCACAGAGTCCAAGGGTTCCCCTTAGAGGTAAAATAGTGGTAAAAAGAGATAATACTAATGCTCTATTTTGTGGTAGTGTGGTCGAGCAGTAGGCTTATCCAAGGAGTAGTGTTAAGCATTTGTTGTACATACACATAGACAATAAATGAGGTACACACACACTCAGAGACAAATCCAGCCAATAGGTTTTGTATAGAAAAATATATTTTCTTAGTTTATTTTAAGAACCACAGGTTCAAATTTGACATGTAATATCTTGTTTGAAAGGTATTGCAGGTAAGTACATTAGGAACTTTGAATCATTTCAATTGCATGTATACTTTTCAAGTTATTCACAAATAGCTATTTTAAAAGTGGACACAGTGCAATTTTCACAGTTCCTGGGGGAGGTAAGTTTTTGTTAGTTTTACCAGGTAAGTACGACACTTACAGGGTTCAGTTCTTGGTCCAAGGTAGCCCACCGTTGGGGGTTCAGAGCAACCCCAAAGTTACCACACCAGCAGCTCAGGGCCGGTCAGGTGCAGAGTTCAAAGTGGTGCCCAAAACGCATAGGCTTCAATGGAGAGAAGGGGGTGCCCCGGTTCCAGTCTGCCAGCAGGTAAGTACCCGCGTCTTCGGAGGGCAGACCAGGGGGGTTTTGTAGGGCACCGGGGGGGACACAAGCCCACACAGAAATTTCACCCTCAGCGGCGCGGGGGCGGCCGGGTGCAGTGTTAGAACAAGCGTCGGGTTCGCAATGGAAGTCAATGAGAGATCAAGGGATCTCTTCAGCGCTGCAGGCAGGCAAGGGGGGGGCTTCCTCGGGGAAACCTCCACTTGGGCAAGGGAGAGGGACTCCTGGGGGTCACTTCTGCAGTGAAAGTCCGGTCCTTCAGGTCCTGGGGGCTGCGGGTGCAGGGTCTTTTCCAGGCGTCGGGACTTAGGTTTCAGAGAGTCGCGGTCAGGGGAAGCCTCGGGATTCCCTCTGCAGGCGGCGCTGTGGGGGCTCAGGAGGGACAGGTTTTGGTACTCACAGTCATAGAGTAGTCCGGGGGTCCTCCCCGAGGTGTTGGTTCTCCACCAGCCGAGTCGGGGTCGCCGGGTGCAGTGTTGCAAGTCTCACGCTTCTTGCGGGGAGATTGCAGGGTTCTTTAAAGCTGCTCCTTTGGATAAAGTTGCAGTCTTTTTGGAGCAGGTCCGCTGTCCTTGGGAGTTTCTTGTCGTCGTCGAAGCAGGGCAGTCCTCAGAGGATTCAGAGGTCGCTGGTCCCTTTGGAAGGCGTCGCTGGAGCAGAGTTCTTTGGAAGGCAGGAGACAGGCCGGTGAGTTTCTGGAGCCAAGGCAGTTATTGTCTTCTGGTCTTCCTCTGCAGGGGTTTTCAGCTAGGCAGTCCTTCTTGTTGTTGTTGCAGGAATCTAAATCTTTAGGTTCAGGGAAGCCCTTAAATACTAAATTTAAGGGCGTGTTTAGGTCTGGGGGGTTAGTAGCCAATGGCTACTAGCCCTGAGGGTGGGTACACCCTCTTTGTGCCTCCTCCCAAGGGGAGGGGGTCTCATCCCTAATCCTATTGGGGGAATCCTCCATCTGCAAGATGGAGGATTTCTAAAAGTTAGAGTCACCTCAGCTCAGGACACCTTAGGGGCTGTCCCGACTGGCCAGTGACTCCTCCTTGTTATTCTCATTATTTTCTCCGGCCTTGCCGCCAAAAGTGGGGGCCGGGGCCGGAGGGGGCGGGCAACTCCACTAGCTGGAGTGTCCTGCGGTGCTGTGACAAAGGGGTGAGCCTTTGAGGCTCACCGCCAGGTGTTACAGCTCCTGCCTGGGGGAGGTGTTAGCATCTCCACCCAGTGCAGGCTTTGTTACTGGCCTCAGAGTGACAAAGGCACTCTCCCCATGGGGCCAGCAACATGTCTCTAGTGTGGCAGGCTGCTGGAACCAGTCATCCTACACAGATAGTCGGTTAAGGTTTCAGGGGGCACCTCTAAGGTGCCCTCTGTGGTGTATTTTACAATAAAAGGTACACTGGCATCAGTGTGCATTTATTGTGCTGAGAAGTTTGATACCAAACTTCCCAGTTTTCAGTGTAGCCATTATGGTGCTGTGGAGTTCGTGTAAAACAGACTCCCAGACCATATACTCTTATGGCTACCCTGCACTTACAATGTCTAAGGTTTTGCTTAGACACTGTACGGGCACAGTGCTCATGCACTGGTACCCTCACCTATGGCATAGTGCACCCTGCCTTAGGGCTGTAAGGCCTGCTAGAGGGGTGTCTTACCTATACTGCATAGGCAGTGAGAGGCTGACATGGCACCCTGAGGGGAGTGCCATGTCGACTTACTCATTTTGTTCTCACTAGCACACACAAGCTGGTAAGCAGTGTGTCGGTGCTGAGTGAGGGGTCTCTAGGGTGGCATAATACATGCTGCAGCCCTTAGAGACCTTCCCTGGCATCAGGGCCCTTGGTACCAGAGGTACCAGTTACAAGGGACTTATCTGGATGCCAGGGTGTGCCAATTGTGGAATCAAAAGTACAGGTTAGGGAAAGAACACTGGTGCTGGGGCCTGGTTAGCAGGCCTCAGCACACTTTCAATTCAAAACATAGCATCAGCAAAGGCAAAAAGTCAGGGGGTAACCATGCCAAGGAGGCATTTCCTTACAGTGACAGACTGGCTTGGCTGAGTCCACTCATAGGGCCTCAGTGAGTGCCTCATTAAATAAAGAAGGACTCTGTAGGGGTTTGCTCCAGCTGGAGTACTTCAGTCAGGACATTGGTTTTGACCTTAAAGGGCGGGAGCTGGAGGCTGAGAACTTTGGCTACCGTCCACATAACCACTGCAAAAGAAGCACTCTCTTCAGTGGCAGGAACATGGGATGACAAGAGGCCAGAATCAGGAGAGGTATCAAAGACTAATGGCATCCTGGAGGTCATCATACCTGGGTTCTTCGTGGTAGGGTTTGCTTATTTTATCTCCTGCATCATTATCGTTGTCGAACTACATACAGAACACGGAATGCATATTATATGATCTGCCTTGTAGAACGTTAAGCAGGGCAGGTTGCGGTTTGGTGGGAACTGATTGCAGCTTCGGTCGAGCTCAGAGCCGCAGAGACTCTTAGTCAGAAAGCACAAAGGGCTCTTAGTCTTCCGGCACTAGTAAACTCAACGTACTAGAAACTGGAGTGACTCGAGGAACCAGAGTTGGTGCAGAAGCTGGGAGAGACACCTTAATTGGTTGGGAGGGTCCAACTGACACAGAGGGCAAACCTGCACCATCATCCCAGACGGAGCGACTCTTGGCTCCATGGGCGCACAGGCGCGCCATATAATCCTGGTCCCCTGATATACCTCCATAAAAAAAATTGTTTCCCAGAGATTTTCTTTTTTGATTTGCGTTTTTGGATCATTAGAGAAGTAATTTGCTTGGGGACATATTGCTGATAAGGGTCGAATTTTTCTGGACATTTTTAAAAATGGCAGATGTGTTGCACTGATGATGTAATATTTCAGTAACCATGAGACCTATATACTTCATTTGGGTGCCAACAAGTAGGCTTTGGGGGTCAAGTAGTCTTAGAGACAGAACATAACTCCTCAGAGCAACCCTTCCACCATATTCCATTTTGGTGGATATAATAGAGGAAGAAGAGATAAATACAAATGAAACAAACAATAGTGTTTTTTTTATCCTTTTATGTATACACCAATGTTTACAATCTGAATATTACAAAAAAAATGTATCACTCCTGTTTTAGACACATTTTCTTAGTTCACTTTATTTTTTTTGGCAATCGCTTGTGGTACATTTACAGAATGTTGAACACTGAGAAGAGCATATCGACAGGGACATCTTTTTGTAGCACAGGTTTTGAAAGTACATGTACGTGTAAGTTCTGTGGGTAGAGGCTTTAGAACTTTCATAGGGTTTAGCACCCCATCAATATCTTCCCAACCAAATTCACACGGATCTTTCTCTACACATGCACAATTCAAAACATTTACACACCTTCTGCTCAAGTAGAGTGCTCTTTTAATGTGTCCATGCACAGAATATGACACCGCGGAGGGTCACTTAGTGAGACTGGTGCCTTGAACTCACTGTACCGAAGATCGTCAAATGTGTGACAGTCAGAACTCATTTGCCATACACGCAAAAGGTATTTTTCGATGTCTTTAAAGTCACATTTTTCTTATGTCTCAGCAAATCCTTTTAGAAACTCTACAGGTTCAGCAGTTAAAGCGCGAAGCTTTGGTCCAATTTTGCTCATAGTATCATCACCCATAACAATGGGTGCCTTGATAAGAACACCGGACATCTCTGGGTCTAGTTTCTTGTACAGAATATGAAGCAGGATTAAGTGTCTTTTCTCGCCTGTTCCATAACGAATCCATAACTCTGACTAATCTTGACTTCTGAACACTGCAACAAATCTAAGTAGCACAATAATAACATCAGTCTCGTTTGACAGTACAATTACTCGATTGGAACTATTTTAAACAGCCCACTCAACATGTGGCACAACTCGAAGGTCAGCTTCCTCCGACTTGCTGTTAAGGTCTTGATCAATATGACCCATACCTCTTGAATACATCTCTGCAGGCACTAACTCATCAGTGAGAATCATTTCACTTGCAACAGTTGGAAGTTCAGTGTTCACTGAAGCATAAGCAATGTTTTGGGCGAGTTAACATCTTCAAGTTCATCTTATCAAGTTGTAGAGGTGTCGAATTTTTGAACCAGGCAAGGTTTCCACTTTAAGAGATTTGTCTGATTCCCTCACATTCTTTGACAGATAGTTCAAGATAAGTGTGGAAGGCAATATGCGGTTCTTGCAAGGTGCACACTGACTGATATCTGTAGAACAGTCTGCAAGACCTCTCCGAAGGATGGAAAAAATCTTGACCATTTACAATTATGACCTATAGTCCACAGCAGTTTTCAATGAGGACACCTTTTCGAATAAAAATTCTTCAGCTGAAAGATTTCGAGCTCTTGTATGAGTTTGTCTTTCACTGGTTTGGTTGCAGCATCTCCATCAAATAATGCATTTGTTTGAAGAAGATTGTGCGACAATCACCTTGATAAATTCACCCCTTTCTTTAGCTACATCCATCTCTCTATGTGCTTGCAAAAGCTCTTTTTTTGTAACCTGTTCTGTAGTGGCTAGTTGGACGAAACTCTTACTATGGCAAAGCGTGGGAGTTTAGCTTTAGTGATTATGTCAAACAGCTTTTTCTCTTTCGATACAAATTTCTCCTGCTTCAGTTTTGTGTATAGTTTCGATCCATGATCCAGAACATCTAGGAGACGTGTCTTTACTTAGTTATCGACATATTGTTTGGTCACAAAGTTGTGTAGTCGCACAGGCTGTCATTTCAAAGGGGTTTCTTTTCTGCTGCATGAGATGAAGAAGGCTGTCAATATGTTTATTAAATCCTTCCCCCTTCTCTTTCCCACACGTTTGTGGCGAGGAACAGTTTCACAATGGTCCATTAATTTTGGATTTGAATGGTAAACTTAGCTGCAACTAAGCAAAATATTCACTTTTATGTGTCGGACCATCAATCCCTTGGAGCCTTTCTGTCATCTCTGGATCGTCTGTTCCAGTTTCATATCTGGAGCCACAGCATTCAACCTTCCCTCTCTGTCTTCCACCACAAAATGTCTTTGGATTAATTTTCTATAGAGGTATGGCTTTTTCACCTCTAGCTCCTTCACTTTTTCCAAATACCAGGACCCGTATCTCAGGTAGTTTATGCATTCAAAGTTGCGAAACACAGTAATCAGTGACTCCACAGTCTTTACACGCAGCTCCCAATCACCTTCTCTAGCAGCATGTACCAAGATTTTTTTTTTTTTTAACTAGAGCCATCTTGTGTAAAACATTTCCCCAGTACTTGCAAATTTCAGATTTTTCTTCACATTCTACACATTTGGTTTTCAGGTTTTCTGATTTTTTAACTAAGTGTACTGAACATTGCCTGGCTTTGCATTATGTCTTTTGAATGAAGTGCACACTGTGCCTTGTTCACTTCTGAGATAAAATATGCAAAACCTAATTTGTCATTCTTGTTCTAGAAAGCATTCCAACGCAATGTTTCTATAGCCTCAAAACATTATGAGTTCCGCTCAATACTGACTGGACAGTTTTGCTTCCAAAGATTTCAGCCTCAATAAGTGCAACGTCTATGACACATCCTTTGAGATAACTTCCTGCACATCGCAACGCAACATAACACAACGTTTGTCATGTGGAAGACATCCATCATTGGATAAAGATCATCATATTGTACTGGATTGCTCATAAAAACGCCAGCTACAATACAGAAAACACCTTCATCGCAGAAAATTGGCAGGATAGGCTGGTCTTCACGCTGAGCACGCACATTTTGGAAATAGTCTTAAAGCTGTGTACACTCTTGCATAGTGTGTGACTGGAGATGGTATTACTAGTGAAACCCCAACTTTCTTCAGTGGGATGGTATTCTGGGAGATCAAAGCATGAATTCCAGCCTATGGAGGAACTGGCTTTTCTTCATCCTCCAGTTTGCACCGAATAGGCGATCTGATAAATACAGTTAAATCAGCTTTGCGGACCGTATAATCAGGTAAAAGATCCATGCCCTCATCCACTTTAAAACTTTCTGGTAGACTGGTACGTGTTGATGGCTTCTAGTGATTTTGCACACACTGGCAAGGCAGTTGGGTTATAAGTTTGCAGCTTTTTTTGTTTATGCCTACAGCGGACACAGATTGTTTTCCAGCAGCTACTTCATTGGTACAGTCTTGAAAAAGCACCAGGGCAGTATCATATGTGCTGGATGTTCCAGACAAAGAAAATGGGTCTTAAAATCAAAATTATCAAGAGCAGCAATTGTAAATCCTTTCCTGGTAAAATGATTTGGAAGTGGTGTGCTGTCGGATTCACAAGATTTTACAGCATCAGCTGCTATCAAGTTCCTGTTCCGTACTATGACATTATATCTTATTGATACACCAATTATATTCATGGCAGTGATTAGCTCTCTACTTTTGCACTTGTCAGATTACGTGGGCAGCCATCCTTTGTAGCAGAGTTTTCTTTTTGCCATGCTGTAATTCATAAAACATGATTTGGAGAAGACCGTACATTTGCACAGCATAAGCCTGTTGGTTCATGGAATTGTCTTCCACATCTTGTCTTATATCTTCAAAGCCATTATCAATGTTGTCGGCTTCTGTTCCAAACTCAAGAACTTTAGTTTGCAACAGTTTTGCTTTGCTGATATTAATCAATGCTGTAAAAAAACATTAAGATAATATCAGGCATTCTTGCTGACTCCCCTGATTTGCAGAGCTCTGGGGCATCACAAAATTTGTCATTAAGTCCAAAATGTAAATCTGTCAGGACGTTCTTAAAATGGTTCCTGCTGATTTTACTGCATCCTGCAATCTTATTTTGGCAGCAAGAACTTCAGGAGTCAAATCAGGTGAGAACAACATAAGTGGGTAATTGTTTTTGTTAGACTAACAAAAACAAATTCTGTTGTACATTCTCACCAGAGAAATCTTAATGTCATTATTATGGATCAATACAGTTTCATCAGTGTTGACCATTATTTCTCTGATCTCACTGAATGGGAACCCATAGCCAGCACTCAACAGTGGCTTTAAAACTTAATTTGATTTCCAAAGAGTGCAAACTTAACTGAAGGCTGGTGTTACGTTGCTGCTGGGAGCTCATCATACATTCACATTTTCTAATGTATACATGCATGCAATTCGGATGGGCACACAAATCCGCTGCAGATACATTCACCTCACTGTTTAGATCAGCTAGTCAGCTGAAAACGTCATCTTCGAAGAAACTACCTGCAGGTAAAAAATTGTTTGCCCTTTAGAGACTCACATACTCTGTACTTTGTTCTTTTGGCAATCCCTTTGGCCCTTGTTCTGGCTAAACCACAGATGGCACATTGAAGATCCTTTCCTTTATGATCAGTTGTTGGAGTTTGAGAAGGGGTTGCCATGGACCTTCTAGGTGGATGGGCATTGAGTTTGGTTGTTGCTATCTCTGATATCACCTGCTTCACTAATGTTTACGAATTTGAATAAATGGAAAATAAGCAACAAAAATAATATCAGAATAAATTACCACTACGATAGCTAAAGCACATCTTTACAATGCTGCCATTTTGGGAAATGGAGGAAAGGTTACCCTGAGGAGTTATTTTCTGCCTCTTTATAATTACTTGACCCCAAAAAGCCATCCTTTGACACCAACATGAAGTGTATAGGTCTCACTGCTCCTGAAGTATTACATCATCACTGCAACACATCCACAACTTTTAAAAATAGCATCCAGAAAAAAGACGGCGCGGATTAGCAATATCTAGCCAAGCTAAATTAATTCTCTAACTATACAAAACCACAAATCAAAAACTAAAATCTGTGGCAGCAATTTTTTTTTAACAGAGGTATATCAAGGGGCCAGGACTAAGAGGGAGTAAGAAAGGATCAAAATAGTTGAAGCATGGCCTCGCAGAACTCTTCTATCTGCCTCAGAGTCACAGGCTGTCTCAGAAACTCTGGCTATGCTATGATAAGTTGTGGGATGGGCTCAGACACTGACCAACTTTGGGAGTGAGAATGAGAGTCATGGCAATGCCCATGTACCTTTTCAGAGGTGCAAGAGTAGTGGACAGGAGCACAGTTCCACTTAGATTTAATGTTTTTTTTTCTTCAACTTAGCCGAAGATCTGGAGTGTAATGACGATCAGCTCGGGATCGGCTCCTGTGACTCCTATACTGAGAACGGAACCAAACTCAACTCTTAAACGGGAAAGGTTGTGATGAGGAGTTACGCATTGCAGTACATTATGGCCAGCAGGCTGATCAATGCACAGTCACTGCAGGATTCGGAGTCGACACATGACCCCAGGCATCACCATCAAACCTGAAGAGGATCTGTCACAGACATTTGCTTGCAACAGCCTTAAGAAAAGGAGGGCCCATGTACCATTATGGAGAGCAGTCGCCAGGGCCCAACAGACATTAGAACCAGAACAAATACTGCATCTTCTCAATATTAATAATTTGAGCAAAAATTATTAGGGATACACAAAGAGAGCCAAAAATGAGCACATAGAAAGATCAAACTACATATTTTTATTACAAAAAAATCATACTAAATCTTTCAATATTATATACACATACATTGACTAAATCAGTCCTTGCGCAGCTTAAAACCTGTCGTTTTGGGAGAGGGCATTAACCTTGAACACTGTAAAATTTATGGGGTGAAAGGTCTCAAAGATACAAGAGGTAGCTCTGGATCCGCATCTAGTGGCTGGAAGGAAATAAGTTACCTACCTATAATTGTATTTCTCCAGTGTTGGTATCTTTCATAGATTCACGTTTGAATCACTCCCCATCGTCGAAATGGGAAAGCATTTACTTCATTGGCTTATTCAGATCAAAAGACCCTAAGTTCAGCCAAACAGCACACTTTAGAACCCTTACCAGAGGCTCCAGTCCCTGAGATTGTCCAGCACAACTGTGAGGTGCTAGAAAATAGCAATCAGGGGAACCCCGAGGTGGGTGGTTTGCATGTGAATTTATGAAAGACACCAATACTGGGGAACTACAGTTACAGGTAAGTAACTTATATTTTTCTCCAGAATAGGATCTTTCCTAGATTCACATGCTTGAATCAGAATACTCAGCAGTTAGCATTTGAAATATCAACATTACATTGTTGTAGCGGATGGTGGGAAACAATGAGTTAGAACCAACTCACTTTATTAGTATAGATTGCGCAACACTGCTTGTCTCACAGCAGCATCATTCTTGTCTGAGGATTCTAGGCACTAATGCTGTGTAAAGGTGAGCCTGCTGGACCATATTGCCACCGGCATATCTGTTACACAGGCACACCAGTGGAGAGAGCCGTAGTGGTGGAAACAGCTCTTGTGGAATGCACAATAACCTTTTGTGATAAGGACTTTCCGGCTTGTCTGTGACAGAACTAGATAGTTGGCTATGGTTTGCTTTGACACTGAGAATCCTTTCCTTAGTGTACCATAAGCCACAAACACCTGGTTCATCTTGCGAAGTTGGTTAGTCCTATACAAGTAGAAATTAATAGATTGCTTTACGTCAAGCGTATGCAAAGATCTTTCCGCTGAAGCCTGCGAATTGGGAATTTTTTTTTCTCAATATAAAGGGTTTGTTAAGGTGGAAGTCCGACGGCACTTTTGATATGAACTTTGGATTAGTTCCTAAGATAACGTTGCTTTGGGTAAAATGAAAGAATGGTTCTGTGATTGTCAAAGCTTAATTGCCACTAACTTGTTTCACTGACGTGCTGATGTTAGTACCAGTAGTATTGCTGTTGCCCATGGAAGGTAATTCAAGACTGTTTTATGTAGTGACTTAAAAAGGAGCCTACAATAACTGACTTAGTATGATATTGAGGTGGCAAGTTGGGTGGGTGGAAACACCCTGAAAAGTCCTTGACTTTGACACTGATTACCCTAGCTGACCACAGAGATGGTAGTTTGCTTGACCTACGAAATTGAGATATTGCTGCTAAATGCACTTTGATAGATGAGTGAGCTAGTCCGGACTTCACTACTTTAAGAAGATATGGTAAAATCTCTTGCAATGGGGTAAAGGCCTTTACCCTGGCACCACAGACAGAAACGCATCCCCATGAGCTTATATGTCCGATTAGTAGTATCAGCCCTGGCTTTGCCGATCCTCTCTCTGCAGTCCTTCGGAATATCTAACTGTGCAAATTCACTGAACTCAGTAACCAGGCCCACAAATGCAGCAATGATGGATTGAGATGATGTACCAGGCTGCTGTTCAATGTAAAAAGTTGGTATGGGTGTGAGTTGAACGTGGTCCTGTTCCGAGAGAAGGAGGAGTTCTGTGAACCAGAACCTTCTGGGCCACTTGGGAGCAAAGAGAACCATTCAACAGGGTACTCTCTTAAGCTTCTTAAGGAGCCTGGGGATTAACGGGATCTGGGTGAAAACTAATGCAAAGATTCTTGACCATCTGATCGAAGACGCATTCCCCACTACCCTGGGTGATGTATGCTTGTGTAGGATTGGCATTTCTGATTGACCTTAGTCACAAATAGATACAGGTTCGGGGAGCTGCAAAAATAAAAATCAAAGATGTTGTGTAAAGTCTGCTGATCAAGCTCCCACTCATAGCAGCTGCTAGTCATCCTGCTCAGTGTGCCTGCTAAGACATTGGTTGTTTCGGGCACGTGCTCTTCCATGAGTGTTATTTGGTTGTGCGGGACCCACTTCCAAACTTGTTGTGCTTGCTGTGATAGAGCTGATGACTTTGTTTCTCCTTGATTATGTAATGCATGCTGGTGGTATTGTCCATGCAGCTCAGCACAGATGAACGTGCTATCCTGGGGAGGAAAGGTAGTAGGGCCAGTGCTATGGCCTGGAGCTCCAGCAAGTTTATGTGCATTTCCTTTTCCACGTTCTTCCATCTCCTGATGACTGTGTGGTCCTGAAGGTGAGCGCTCCAAACTTCTAAGGACGTGTCCATCGTTATTACATAATCTACGACTTGGGAGAGGAATGTGAGAACTTTGGCAATGTTACCAGTCTGAGCCCACCGCTTCATGGATGTTACCATGAAATGGATAGTCTGAACAATGTCGCTGAAGGACCCTCACACTTGCTTCCACTGCTTGTCTAGTTACTCCTGCGAAGGATGCCTGCAAAGCCAGCAACTGGAGATCAAAAGTACGCAAGAGGACAGCATCCCCAACAGTGACTTGTATAGTGAGCCTGAAACTGACTTTCTTTTGCCTTACTGTTGAGTCAGTTGTAAACTGTTTTGAAGTTCTTGAGATGCGAATGCCTCGCTCTGTATGGTGTCCACAATTGCTCCTAGGAAAGTTAATGTTGTTGTGGGAGGAAAAGAAGATTTTTTCCTGTTGACTGCTTTTTGAAGAGTAGGAGGCAGAAGGAAGTATGCTGTGGCGTATAGAGGAGTGACCAGGAAGAAACAGGAGAACAGTGTCTTCGGGGCCTCTTCTATTGCACCCTTTGTTAGCATGGTCGATCTCTCCAGCAGAAGTTGTTTGAGATAGAGAGGTGATGCCCCTTTTGAGGGGAATTTAGGGAGAAGATTTAAAGGCTTGGTTATGAATTTGAGGGTGTGTCCTTGAGCGACAACATCCAGGGTTCATCTGTCAATAGTGATTTGGGACCATTGTGGGAGATAATGGTATATATACGGCCTCCAAGGTGCCTGCTGAAGCTGCTGGAAGTAACCGGCACAGTGGAAATGTTACTGCTTCCTCTGGAAGGTTGTTTCTCTCTTGCTGGCTGCTTGTGTGCTGCTGTATGTGGCTGCTGGTATTGCTGTGTGTATTGTGAGTGATATTGACCTTGAAAAGGTTGCTGGCGCTGCTGGTAAGGTTGATATTCTCCTCGATACAAGGGCTGTCAGAAGGGTGCCTAGGGACTGGGCCGTGTCAGTATCCGACTTGATGATTTGAAGCACATCATCAACATGCTTGCTAAAGAGGGCCGTTATACGGCATATCCAGGATCTTGCTCTGAATTTCTGGTCTGAACGATGTTGCCTTCAGACAACCTTGTCTGAAAAGTACCGCTGCTCCAGCTAACTTCCTAAACCCTGTGGAGAAATTGTCAATGGCACAGTCAATAATCTCTGCTGATGCCCTCTACCCCTCTTGGAGAATTTTCTTGGCCTCAAGCTTTGCATCCTCTGGCAGTAAGTCTAGGTAATGAGTTATATCGGACCTCATTTGTCTTCTGTAACATCCTAATATCACCAGGGAATTGTCTACTTTGACAGTGGTGGCTGCTGCAGTGGTAGAATGCATACTGATGTTATCCAGTTGGCGCCCCCCTCCATCAGGTGGTGTAGTGATAGGAGTTGATAATTTCTTGAGTGATGATAAGCTGCTTTTGTTATGACAGAATCTGTGTTGGGATAGCAGACTAAGCATGCCAGAGAGTCATCTGGTGCCTTATATTTTTTGTCCATTCTCAGCATCACTGCTGCCAATGTAGCAAGGTTTTGCATTGCCTTTATTCCTTCTTCCCAAATAAAATCTACGATTGGGATGGCTCTCATAGATTTCTTTGTTGGCTCCTTGAAATCAAAAAGAAAGCAATCCGACTGCTTGATGGTCAGAGGATTTGGGAATCTCTTTGCTGCCCTTTCCATGATGTTATGGAAACCACCAACGTTGTCTGGTGGAGAGCCTTTAGGTGGAGGCATTGGTGGAGATTGCATTGGAATTAAATAGCCATCCCACTCAATTGGTATTGAAGTGGAATCTCTCATTCCTTCTCTGTACTCATCTGAGGATGGTGGATAGCCCGCTGGAGGCTCTGCTAATATACGTGCCGGCGTGGGTAGAGGAGCTCTTGGCAATGACGCGGCTGAGCGACTGGCGTACAAATTTGCAGAGATGGGTTGGATGGTGGTTGCAGAGGTGCAGAGGCTGCCGGATCAGGAAACCTTTTGAAGTAGTCCTAGAGCAAATGTTATAGATTGTTTACCAACTCTAATGACATCCGCACAAAGTGTTGCTGTTCCTGTTGGCAGTAGGTAATGTAGTCTTCATAATGTGCTTGTTCACCTGTGTAAAATTGGTCCTCGTAGTATTGCTCTTCGTCATCCTCCTTCTGAAACTTTAAGTGAAGTTCAGAGGATCTATGCACTATTGTGAAGGGTGCTTCATCCTCTGACTTGTTGTCTGAAAAATGTGTAGGAGGGAAAAGCAGAACCTTCCTAGGTGACGTATGTACCAGCAGTATTGCCCCTCTGTAGGTGATTCTGCTTTAGTTGAGATAATAGATGTAGGTTTCACTGGTGTCAGTGGAATTGTTGCCGACAATGCTAATTTTGTGGATGAGATTTGTGATGTCACCAACGACAGTGTTGTCGTCAACGGGGTTCTTGTTGTCATCGATGGTGCTGTTGTCGACTGTCTTGTCGCTGATGGTGCTGCAGTCAACAGACTCATCGTTGGCGCTGCTACCATCAACGGTCTTGTCTACAAAGTCTTTGTAATTTCCAACAAGACCTTCTTGGCTGATGGTGCAGTCGTCAAGAGGATCTTCAACGCTACATTTGTTGCGGACGCTATAGGCGACGATGATATCAACAGGGGAGACGAGGATGTCATCAACGGTGCAGTCAACAAGAAGCAAATCAGTGCCTCACATGTAGTTTTTGACAATTTAGTCATTGATGGAAGGGATTTAGATGACCTTTTCGTTGTCTGTTCTTTTAGAGAAGGAGGTGGTGGTTCCGAATAATAAAGGAGATTTTCTCCTTTTTACAGGTATGTGAACGCTCCTCAGATTATTATTTTTTGACTGTCCAGGAGATCCACAGTGGGATTTGTTTGGTGACTCAGAGGGCACCCTTTTAGGAGATCTATCCCCTTTTCGGGATTTGGCCCTGGACCAGTCATCACTATCTTCCTCAGACAGAGGGTTTCCTTAGCTTTTAGTCTCTGCAGTCAAATCAGTAATCTTCCCTCTCTGTCCTTGAAGAGTTTTCTGTGAAAAACTGTGACATACCTTACAGCCCTTAGGTTTATGTTCAGGGTGAAAAACAACAGATGCAGTCTTTGTGTGGATCATCAGAGTGTAATCTATATTTGCCAAATGTCCTACATGGCCTAAACAGTCCCTTTTGGTTGGTTCTGTCATTGTACAGTAGGCAGAGTCTGGAACAGTAGAAATAAAACTTGACCTGAGAAGAGTTCTTCTCAAAAGTTGAGTAGACTGGAAAAACTGATCAGAGCTTAGGGAGACTCCCTTCACACGATTTGTGGTGGCAAATCTGAGGGACTGGGATCTCTGTGGTGAGGGTTCTAAAGGGTGCTGCCAGTATAGCGCTGGAAGGCCTTTGGGTAGCTATGCGCTCTATAAAATTTCATAACTTAACATTCAAGCATGTGAATCTATGAAAGATCCAATACTGGAGAAATAAAGGAACTGATGCCAGCGTGCAAGAGTGCAGATTATGTATAGGTTCCACATGTCATTTCCCCGAGTGGAACAGCGTCAGTGTGGAGCTCCATGGCACCACCTACTGGCATGAAGAGGTGCTGCTGAAAAGTGTCCAGATTGGGAATATTCACAAGGTGAGTAATCGGAGGTTAGAAGCCTCTATCAGAAGGAAAATGTTACTTACCCAGTAGACATCTGTTCGTGGCATGTAGTGGTGTAGATTCACGTGTTTTGCATAAGTCCGCCATCTAGTGTTGGGTTCGGAGTGTTACAAGCTGTTCTTCTTCGATTAATATTTTCAAGTCACGAGATCTAGTGACTCCGCCTCTCGGTGATACTGTGCATGGACATCTAGCTCTTTGTTAGATTGTTTTGCCACTGGCAGGTGAGGTAAAGAGTATAGATAGATAGATAGATAGATAGATAGATAGATAGATAGATAGATAGATAGATAGATAGATAGATAGAGAGTAAATGTAAAAAGAGATGTCCAAGAAATGTATATACATATTTACAATATATTCTACTACAACGACTACAGGCTTCCAGGCAGGGCGCATGTGAATCTATAGCACTACATGCCACGAACAGATGTCTACTAGGTAAGTAACATTTTTTGTTCAATGGCATATGTGGCTGTAGATATACATGCTTTGCATAGACTTTAAAGCAGTCCCCTCCAAGTAAGCGGTGGCTAGCTTGTAGGAGTTGGAGTAGCTTGAAAAAGTGTCCTGAGCACTGCCTGGCCAACATTTGCTTGTTGGCGAGCTTTAGACACCCCATAATTGGCTTGCTGGTGCCCCATATAAGTCCCTAGTATAGGGTACCTAGGTACCCACAGCAGTGGGGCACCAGGAGTTCCTCATGGGCTGCAGCATGTATTGTGCCACCCATGGGAGCCCATGCAAAATGTGTCTACAGACCTTACATTGCAGCCTGGGTGAAAAGGTGCATGCACCCTTTCACTACAGGTCACTGTGATTCACCCCTGTGGTATGCCTGCCTAGCCGGGTGCAGGTACCTGCGTGTGAGGGAACCCTTGCATAAGCAGAGGTGCCCCTACGAACTCCAGCTCCATTACCCTGGACTTCATAAGTCATTTTAGCTATGTTCTGGACATACCCTTGTCCAGCTACATAATGGTAACTTCGAACCTGGGCATGTTTGGTATCAAACATGTCGGAATCATACCCCAATATGGTTGCCATTATTGGCTGTATGATTCCATGCTCTTTGGGGGGTCCTTAAAGGACCCCCAGCATTGCTCCTACAAGTCTTGTGTTTTTTTTGTTTTTTTTCCCCCTCGGGCTGCCCGTGCTGCTGCCACCCCTCACACATGTTTCTGCCCCCCTGCTGCTTGACTAGCTCGGGCAGAGGAAGAAAGAACAAAGGATTTTCTGTGAGAGAGGGACGCAACACCCTATCCCTTGGAAATAGGTGTAACATGGCTTGGGAGGGGTAGCCTACCCAAGCCACTGGTATCCTCTGAAGAGCACATTTGGTTCCCTCCTTGCATAAACCGGTTTCCACCAGCCCAGGGACCCCCGGTCCCTGCTTTGGTGCAAAAGTGGACAAAGGAAAGGGGAGTGACCACTCCCCTGTCCATCACCACCCCAGGGGTGGTGCCCAGAGCTCCTCCAGGTGGCCACTTGATACTGCCATCTTGAATTCAAGGTGGGCAGAGGCCCCTGAGAGCATTTGAGTGGCCAAGTCAGGTAGGTGACGTCACAGCCCCCTCCTAATAGGTTGTCACCCTGCTAGGTGACCAATCCCCCTTCCTGGGGTACTTAGGGTCTCCTTCTTGGATGGGAACTCAGATTCAATGTGAAAAATTCCTGCAGGACTCCTCTGCATCGTTTACTTCATCTTCTGGCCACCTGGACTGCAACTGGAAACTCCAGGAACCGACAATCTGCAACTTCAGTGACAACTCTGCTCTGCAACATTGTTTCTCCGGCTCCTTCTAGCAACTGCAACATTTCCCCAGCTGTGAATCCTCTGACGGCAGCGAGTCTTCAGCCTGCACCAGAAGTAAGAAGGAATCTCCCTTGGAGTAAGGAGTCACTCCCATGCATCCGCGCAGCGACAAACGCTCTCTAGCCGCTGTCCAACTTGGGAGACGGTAAGCCTTTGCCTCTCCTTGCAGGACAGTACCCCTGTGCACCGCGACTCCTACAGCTATCAAGGCTTGTTTGTCCCTCCTCCAAGGGATCTTCAGGTTCCGTTTAGCCCCGGCCCTTAGCACTTCTTCCTGCAAAGCAGTTTTCTGCCTGCCTGCTTCTCCAGCAACGTGGGACACTTCTTCAGGGGTGCTGAGTGGGCTTCACTGCAACTCCTGTGCCTGCTGCCCATTAGTCACCTATGTGGGCTACCTCCTCTTCTTTCAACTCTTCCAGCTGCTAAGGGTCACCCCAGACTCCACTCCTTCGGTCGAGTCCCCTGGACATTGATGTTCCTCTTCAGCCTTGCAAAACCTTCTTCTCTGACTCTTGCGTTTGCCAAGGCTTGTTGGTGGTTTTCCAGCACCAATGACCGACTGCATCACGACTGCCGACGTGGGACCTCACTTGCATTACGTCTGGAACTCCTCTTCTGCTCCTGTGCTGCACTGCTGACCTTCTTCGTCCATTGTCAACCTGGTCCTTCATCCACTGAAGGGTGGGTAGTGGCTCCTGCCACTACCGGACACTTCAACTCGAACTGGACTTGGTCCCCTTCCTTTGCAGGTCCTCTTCTGTCAGGATCCAATTTTTGGTTCTTTCAGTCGTGTCTGGTCGCTGGAGGTCACTCTTTGCATGTCTCCTAGATACATCTTGGCTGCTCATCCACACCTACCTCTAGAGAGCCCAG
Organism: Pleurodeles waltl; assembly: GCF_031143425.1. NCBI lineage: Eukaryota > Metazoa > Chordata > Amphibia > Caudata > Salamandridae > Pleurodeles > Pleurodeles waltl. Next base: position 134,218,167 of record NC_090445.1, on the reverse strand, counting down.
GCTTCCTAGACACTGCTTACACTTCCCTATTAGGGGATACATGGACCTGGTATAAGGTGATAACACCATAGGTGCTCACCACACACCAGGCCAGCTTCCTGCAACTATTGTCACAAAAACCTGGTTTTGACTCTTAAACATTGATATCATATCATGAATTTCCCTGATTTGCTGTGGAGGTGAAAGCACCCTAAACCCCACTGTATCAGGGTTGCTTCAATAAAGGCAATCTACCATGTAGGTGACAAATAGGACTTCGGTTTGCTAGGCTGGCCTGGTGTCTAAATGAGGCCTACAACTGACTATAGCATGTCTGCATTGAGCAGCCAGTCGCCAAAGTACAGGAATATGTATATTGGCAATTTACAAAAAGCACTTGGAATGCAACAGGTCTCGCGTTTGCTCGAGTTAAAGCTATTAGCGCTGTAAACTCCTAACCGGACTTTTCTTGCCACATAAACCAAAAAGTAAAACAGTTTCACATAAGCAAGCCGATGTCTGCCATGAACATAAAACAAACACAAAAAAGGAAACAGAAGTTTGCTTGCAGTGAAACGTATCAGTCAAAGTGCAATTATCCATAAAACCGGCAAAAGTGCAAATATCCATGTAGTAGGGTCGATGTCATGCAAAGCGCTCTACTAATGCCCAGCGAGATCGTGCGGCCTACGAAATCAAGAGAAAAAGTAAGGCAGAAACCACATGGAAAATATGTATGTTTTCCATATTTGGACTGTGCGCTCGAGGCAGGCTAAACACTGGAAAAGACATGACGTATGCATGCCTTTCACTAATTAAATTAAGCTAATTTTAAAAGGCAAGCCTACCAACCAACCAAATTGATGGGCTTGACATGGGTGTGGTTAAAGGCCCACAGAGAGATTACACCAGGGACAGAGCGCTTTGCCCTCGACTTAAAAAATGGACTGCGACCTCCATCATCACCTTCGTAAACACTAATGTTGAGGCCAAATAGAAGAACAGCAAACTGAGAGTGTTCCTATCAAGAACTACAGTTCGAGTCCATAGGGATGTAGAACGAGTACAAGAAAATAAATGTCCAGAACGTCCAAGGATGCCATCCATTCCTCTGGATACAGAGAAGCAAGAACTTGACCAGGATTAAGTATTTTGAATCTGCCCTTCCTTAATAAGGCCTTTGAAGACCAGAGGTACAAATTGGGTGTTAGCCCTCCACCCTTCAGGGCATGAAGAAGTTGCGGGAGTAACATCCTCACCTTTTTTCGTCAGGTACTCTCTATAAGGCTCCCTTGGCGAGGTTTAAATTAACCTCCTGCAGATGGATGGTAGTATGATATGTTCAAACTTCAGCGTAAAAAGGTTAGATGTGTATAGAGAATGAAATGAAACGTAGGGCATAGCCCCTCTGAACAATATGTAGTATCCACCAATCCTAAGTAATGGACTTCTAGTCAGAAAAAAGTGTGAAAAATCATATCCTACTCTCTGAAGGCTGATTGCGGTCCTATAAGGGAAATTCATTACAGCTTAGAGGACGCTGCATCAGGGAACAAGGATGGCATTGGCCATCAACACATCCCCTTGAGCTGTGAAAGCTCTGAATCAGTTGCTGTACTGGTTCCAAGGGATGCTATTGACAGCAAATCCCTAAATATCTTGTACTGATGGTGGGATTGGCAAGCCGGTAAATCGCTCTAGTGCCGAATCGGCCTTCTCCTCAAAAAACAGCAGAACTTTCTCCTAAAATCAGCATTCTTCCTGAAAACTGTAGATCTGACAAAGGTCCATCGGGGGCGCTTGGACATCCCTTGAAAACCCAGTTGCAAACATATAGGTGTAATGCCTGAGCTCTATGCTGGTGCCACTGTTCGACCCACAGTCTGTAGTATTGAGGTCAGCATGTATAACGTGTCGCATCGTATTGATCTCGGTTGAACTGTGCGAAGACTGGATGTCGCTGGTCATGTCCCAGAGTGCATGCAGTTATCAGCCCAAGTGTTTAACTGCATACAAAGATCACGTCTAGGCTGGAAGAACAAAATAACTTCTTTCTGAATGTACTTGAATTTCCTGGAAGCATTTAGGTTAACTTGGCTTTTCATGATGCACAATTTAGCCTACTGCATAAATCTATGGCACTTGGTACGCTTACCTGAGGACTAACATTCTATATGTCCAAAGAGTTCTACATCTGTGTAATGAGGGGAGCAAGTCCTCCTCATCATCATCATTGTGGTGAACACTGTAGAGCCATTGGATGGCATTTGAATCCGATCCAAACAGGGCCTCCAACCACTGATGGTATCATTGTCAAGGAAGAGGCTGTGGATCGTATTTTAGCCTGGGTGGTTGCGCCTTAGTGATCAAGTAATGTGGCAAAGGCCTGGCGTGAGCTGACATTGATTAGACTGGCATTCGCATTTTAGCTCCTACATGGATACAACCCACGTTGACCGAGAGGATAGGGTAAAAGGTTGGACGCATGGGAGTGGGCCCAGCAGGGTGAGTTGGTGCTGGGCAAGGACCGGCCAGCAGTGATGCAACTGGTGGCCCCTGAGGCTCTATGGGTACTGAAGGCTAACCAGAATGCTGGCAGAGTCATCAAGGCCTCTACTGCTGCATCAATGGATGTCCAAGAATTTCAGGGCATGTAGGGACTAGCTTTAGAATGGGCTCAAAGGAGTACCCCCTGCACTGCTTCTTATCTGACTTCAAGGAGCGGGGTGGTCATATCATGGCTGGACTTCTTGCACTTGTAATGCACTTTGGACTTTGACTAAGCTGATAACCTCGGACAGGAATGAAATTTGGCACGAGTAGCAAGACGATCTGAAGCGGAAGTGACTCCTTGACTTGGAGTGGGATGGCTACTTCTAACAAAACCTCTTGCATTTTATAGAGCTCTGCTTCCCACTCTGATTTCCTTCTGGTGAATCAGTCGCTTGTTTCATGGCTTTGAGTTGTGGCTGGAGTCCAGGCACCAAAAGACATGCTGTGACTGACATCTGCTTCTTGCAGTTATGACACAATTTGAATTCTAACATTTTGTGGAAGATATATTTCTTACCTAGCACACTACCGAAAATGTTGAAGTGTCTGTAGACCAGCAAAGTTGGGAGAGAAGCTCTTGATCCTCATTGAAGGTCACAGTAATAATGAGTGATGTCAACGCACAGGGTTATTGCCCATTTGCAATTTCACTCTGTCACATCTAGACCAGCAAAGAGGTTGTCATGGACTCCAATGGTGCCACAAGGAGGCATGTTGCAACAATTGCAATACAGTATTCCAGATTGAGTCTGAGCAAGGGAATGTTCTAGAGGTGAATAATCTGAGGATATGTGTCCATCGGGAATAAGGAATTTTTGTTCTTTGACTTCTAATGTTTTAATGGTTCTGAAGCTCTCAACATAAATGGAGTTCAATTTAAAAGGAAGCCAAAATATTGAAAGGGGCCTTGACATCAAAGGTGTCTGTAATGCCATATTCCCAGGGATAATTACATTTCATTACCATTACAACTTCTTTTTTTCTTCGTTTTAAACATTTTGCAGCCGACTTTAATTTTACTGAATGACAGTGATGACTCAGAATTATGTCCCACTCCATCTAAATATATTCAGGCTGAATGTATATTCTGAGCATATTAAGGTTTGTTTTGACTGAAACATTGTGTGTTGGATTCTGTAAGGTGTGCATACATTTCTGAATGTGAAAGCGGATACGTTTGGTCTGTGTTGAGAAGTTGAACATATGTTGAAGTCTACAAGTGTAATGCTCAAGTGTGAAGCCATATGGATTAGTGTTCCTTACAGTATCCTGTTTTAGCAGAGGATGGGGGTCAAACCCTGCACAGATGAGAATACTTGCAGCATGGTTAGTTGTATTTAGGATAGTTATGCTAGCGTGAGTGTCCAAATTAGTTTTCTTGCACGGTATGCTTTACACTAGGAGCAGTGTAGTTTAGGTGGTACTCAAATTATGCACAGATGTTCACTTGTGACTCGGGGTTAGCAGTTTATGTGCCGTTCAAGAGTGATATGCATGCACGAGTATTTGCATGCTGCATTGACAGGTATTCATCGGCTATGTATTAATAAGAAGTGTTGTACTCAAAGACTGATGCACATGGTTAGGAGTATGGAAATAATGTGCACTAGATTGCAAACAGATAATGATTTGGAAGGTTGCTACATTATGTGCCATGCATACAGCCAACTTCCAACCAATTTGTTCAGACTCAACAACCAAATGTGCGACGGTGACTAGGTATCCATTCTGTCAGCCCCCTAAACTGTAGACAACCCCCTAAATTGTAGACAAACTCATGTTTAATGCTCTAGGGCACATATGGATTATTTAAAGCTATTTTTGAAATGCAACAAGGTAGGCTCTCAGTGCATTTCAAATCTGACAAATTATGCAGTATTAAATTATTTTTTACTTTACACTATATATGAAATATCATTTGTTGAAACAGATGTTCAGAATAATCTGCAAAAAAAAGTTTTCAACTGAAACTCAAGTCTAATTTCCACTAAATATCACATGACCAAGTTATTATCAGAAAGTAATCACTATAGCTCATTCAAGAAAACATCACAAGAAGCTCTTACAGCAAAAATGTTTGTTGGTGTGAAAAAAGCAAGGAACCGCATGAGATGTAACCAGGATCAGCTCAAGCCAGGTGTACTGTCTAAGGCTGTTAAGATAGAGATAAAACATGGCAGAAACATTTATGTGCAAGGCACAATGCATCAGTGGAAGAAAAAAAACTTCACTCTAGCAAGAAATGCAAACATGCTTACTCCGACCCTAGATGCAAGCATTGAGAGCAATATGCATGCATGTAGGAGAGCAAAGGAGCACATTCAAGCCCACAGCTGACAGGGTTCACTGTTTAAACTGAAGTATAATCGAGTACACATCTTCTGAGAATACTATCAGCGATGCACTACACCATCTAATGGCAGCTTGAGACGACAAATATAATGAAAAGAAAGACGAGAGAAAACCAAATGCACATTTTGTAGAGAGCTATCACTCAACAACGTTGTCCTTTCAAAGATGAAAGCAATGTGATCCTTACCAGGCCAAAGGTCGGAGGAGGAGGGCCAGGTGGAGGAGGAGGTGGGGGTGGAATCGGCATCTTTTTCTAGTCTCCGTAGGTGGTGGCCTTGTGCTGACAGTTTCTGAAATGTTTGGTCACTCATACACCTAAGGAGAAAATTAGTAACATCAATTAAAACCGCCAAAACATGTGAGGAGCTTGCAGGGAGGATCTGTCCAAATTGTTAAGTATTCCCTCATCAAACGATGTTAAACTATACCTAGATGTATAGAACTACATCACCCCTGAAAAATTAACCAAACATGTTCCTACACAAAACCAAGGGGATATTCAATATGTACAATAGCAGGGGTGTGAAATTAATAAAATATGTACTTGTCCATGGGACGGGTTGCTTCTTAAATCTACTTGTCCAGTAAAAAAATCTACGTGTTCCTTTGGTGCCATGTAGTGGGGAGACAAGTTATGGCAGCAATCGCATTATGTAAGAGTTCTCTGGTTATGCAAGGGCTACTATTATAGTAGGGCTTGAATACTTGCAATTTCAATCCCTACTAAAGCAATTTCTTTTTTTGCCACCTTTCCGCATTTGTGCTCGGGAAGCAGTAAGCAATAGTTCCAGGGCTGGAATGCCTTTGATGTTTTAAGGATTTTCACCAGCTCTTCTCTAATCTTTTCTCGTCATGAGAAAGGTTGGAAAGTTACTCCTGACAAGGGTAGAAGTTCCTCCAGCATGGGGAAAAAAGTGGTTGGAGGAAAAGTGAACTTGTAAGCGCTCAATAGATTTTCACATGAGCAAATCTACAAGTGCATATTTGCTCCTACTAATACACAGTTCACAAATATTTTCCTGGAGTACGATTTCCAGGTCTACTTCTGTAAGTTCTTGTGAATTCATGAAAGCCACTAATTCAAAGACATATATCATTGGTGCACTTTTGTGACCTTCTTTAAGGATTGGGTCCCTAATTAGGTCTGGCGTTAACAAATAAATTTTGTTTTAATTAAACTTCTAGTTCTCTCTTTATCTATCGTCTGGCTTTACTGTGAGTGATCGCATTCTGTTCTTTCACAAGGAGCATATTGGCATACAAAGTAGTTTTGTTCAGTGCCAGGAACCACTGTGGCAATCAGTGGCATAACAAAACTTGAGGGGGGCTCCTCATGCAAAGAACATGGAGCCCCCCCCCCTTCAGACTCACTCAGGGCTGGAGCTGTGCTGAGGGGGCCACCTGGAGGGGGGCTGCCAGGCCTTTGGTAAGCCACTGGTGGCAATGTGTGCTTTTTGTGACCAAAAACTTTTTTTTCTTTTTGCCAGTTTTTGTTACAATGGTGAGGACATAACACCTCCAACAAAAATAAAGTATTACAAAAGCCATATCAAAACAAGACATGCACTGACTAAATACAAAAGACTTACAAAAAAATTCAGATTGGTTGGCTTTGCTAGTGCTTGTTTATTTTCATGCTTCCCATAATCTTGCTAAAAATGGTTACACTGATTTTCCATTAGGAATATTTTTGGTAAATACCAGCATGCATCAACACATTTTACTAAATGATGCTTCAAAGAAATAGCACCTAAAATTTTATTGTGGCGAAACGTTTTTTCCTACTTGCATTTTTTAAAAACATTTTATTCTGAAAGCAAAGAATCATCATTCTTTTTTACAAGCTTCTGCAATATTTGCATCTAATTAGAGAGCATTCTGAGAACATTATACTTAGCTTTATATTGTTAAACGTTTCAAACGTGTGCGTATTTTTTTTTCTTCTTTTATTGGAACCACTATCAGAAGTGCAGTGTGACCTTAAAACGTTTATATACAGCACTCACCCTAATAATGAAGGTTTTTAATTAATGAACCATAAATACAAGTTCGAACAGCATTAACATATGGACACACATTACCTCAACTGCAGACAGTTCCCTGCTCTATAAACTGGTAGCCAAAGGGTTTGTGCTGCAGGGGTTCGGCCTACTTGTCCCAAGGACAAAATAAACACTAAAACTTGTTGCCCTTGACCCCAAACAGTATGTCCAGGGTGGGCAATAGGAATTCCACATCCCTGAATAGCTTCTAGATCTTCAAATCGAGTTTTCAAATCTTTATGTACCAGGAGACTGACAAATCAAGGACATTCACTTTTTCATTGTTGAACTTTTACATCAAGCTGTAGGACTGAAGAACAATGTTTCTTCAGATGTCTTCAGATTAATGAGCTAAGCTCGAGACAGTCCCTCCCCTTCCCATTATAACACTGCTAGTCGTCTACCACTGCATCACACCTACACTTTATTCAGCAATAGGAAATCCTTAGAATTAACCTTGACATCTGCTGCAGTTCCTCCTGACTCTTTTAACCAATTATCCTTTAACTTTCAATCACAGATCTCCTCTCTATCAAAATTGTCCTCCTCTGTGATGTGTATTTTTCAACTGTGCTTGTTCCTAGAAATACACAATATGATCTGGAATCCTATAACCATTCGCGAAGAATACTGTCTCATCTAAAATAAAGAAGCTACGTGAAGTGTGAACTTTGCTACCTCACCAGCAGGACATCCCACAAACAGCATCATAGTGACAATTTATAAGCACCAGAACCACTGATGTTGACTGATACATATAAAAAAAAAAAAAACACATTAAACAGGTCTTTGACTTTTTTTTTTTTAAATAACATTTTTCATGCAATAAAATGCAACCATAGATCCAACTACAAGGGGTCCCTGCACTCCAGCTGAAGGGCATATTGCTCCAGCTCAGAATGCTATAAAAATATGGTAAGCTCTACTGGGGTCATAGATTCGAGGGCAGATGTGCTTCCTGCATCCCTCCAGAACATTAAAATAAATGTTTTTTTTTATTATTTTATTGGTTTTCACATCGAAATAACAAGCAAAAAAGCAACGTAAATATCACAATTCGCCAATATCCAATCGATCACTTGATGACATCCATCGCCCAAAATGTACTTGTAACAGAATATTGTTACAGAGATGAAGGTCTGACAGAATGGTACATTACTGGATAGGACATTAACAATGGTAATGAAATCCCTGACAGAGGATAGCTATTAAGAAAGGAGGGGCACATGCTCTCTACTATCGCAATGTAGAATATCTACCCTATATTTCACGGGCAGCTTCCAGGGGTGGACTACTCTGTAGTCCAGCCGATTCCAGAACAGTGCCAGAATTCAGCATCACCAAAGTCCCAAGCGTAATGGCCTGGGCGTGAAGAAACGCCTGAAGGGAGCCCCATATATCTACAGGCTGTGAATTTGCTGACATTAGATCACAGTAAAGATTTAGTTGTTCCTGATAGTACGCAGCATCTTTCAGTCAGTCTACTTATGTGGGCTGCGGTTGCGGACCAGATACATTGCTATTGTGCGCTTAGCTAAAATAAGTAACATACTTACTAAATTCCTACAATCAGACTGTACGTCCTTGACATACCAGAGGAGTGCAAGCAGAGGGGTGCGTGGGAGCGCTAAGCCAGTCATCTTGTTAATCACATAAAACACTTTCTGCCAAAATGCCTGTATCCTACTACAACTCCAAGCGGAGTGCCGAAGATCTGCTTCAGCTCGTGCACACCTTGGGCACCCAAAGTCTGCGCGCAATCCCATGTGACTGAGCCACTGAAGGTTGTAGTATAAACTATTAATAAACTTGAAATTAGTTAAGCGCAGCCTATAGTTGGGGGTAAAAGTTCTTGCGTTTGTGCACAGCAGTATTTCCAGACCTCGGACAGTAGCATATCTAAATCGTGTCCCCAGTGCACTCTAGAAAACGGACTAGTAGAGGAACAGTAGTCTGCATAGTTGTATATAAGCGAGTAATGAGTCTCCTGGCCGTTGGGGCAGTGTATAGCAGCTCCAAGGCCTGAAATACCCACAGAGCGGAAGTCTCTACACCACACTCGTACTGCCACTCCGATCTGAAAATAGGTCAAACAGTATAATGCCGCGTTGAAGGTCCGTTAAGCACTTTCGTGGGGGGACACAAATTCACCCTACGGGTACAAGGAATCCAAAGTAGTCAACTGCATGTAGGGAAGGCGCATGCACACATTACTCCCCCCGTAACAGGTAATCCTGGTTGGTCAAGCAGAGGCACAGAGGGTGCATACAAAGTAGACGCAGATAAGGGAAAATAGCACCTACTAAGCAAGGGTTGTACACACCACCAGGTCTATGCCCATGCGTGGCCGACACAGGCAGAAATATAGTGCCCTAGAAAGTTTGTGCGGACATATGGAATCCTTGTTTAGGGGCCGTGTGTGGTAGATATCTAATGGGGTGGATTCAGAAGTGGGCGAAGTGTGCCTGGGAGCAGCTGTAATATAGCTCCAAATCCGGAGCCACCAGACCTCCCAGATCGAAGCGCTGGATTGGCATGTCTCATTAAATTCTGTACTGTCTACCTGCCCAGACCAGTGATATTAATAAAGAGCAAAGCCTCCTCTTAAAACAGGATGTAAGAGGCATGGGGATATTGACAAATAAATATAGGAATTTAAGCAGGACCACCATCTTGATGACTCCGATACGTCTCGTAAGCAAGTGGGGAGAGGGCAGTAGGCCTTAGTCTTGTCCTCCAGCCAGGAGATCGCCCTGCCATCGTTTTTGGTCCAGAGATCATTCAAATCTTTGCACAGCCAGATTCCTAAGTAACGCACTGGCTCAGTTGGCCAATGTAGCGAATACGCTGAGGGTAGCGTCTGTCAATGGAAAAATAACAGATTTTGCCCAATTTATTGTAACACCAGAGAGTAGGCCGAATCGTGCAAATTCTTCTATAATGGGGTCTAGATGTATATGTGGGTCCCGCATATACAGGGTGATGTCATCAGCGTACATAAACACAAAAATGGGACGCTGACGAAACGGCAACCCCTGATTATTATGGTATTATTGCAAGCGCGCAGCCAGTGGTTCCATCGCTACTGCAAAAAAAAAAACAGTGGGAAGAGGGGACAACCTTGCCGGGTGCCCCTAGATATTGGGAAGGATTTGGTGATGTACCCATTGATTCTCAATTTGGCAGTTAGGTTTGAGTAAAGAAGCTGGATCAGTTGAATGAATCTGGGGCCTAGGATCAAACACGCCAGAAGTGCAAAAAAGAAAGGCCACACTAGGGAGTCAAATGCCTTAGTGGCATCAAAGAAAATAGCCGCAGATCAACTCTAGGGGTCCACCACCTGGGCCACCGCAAAAATGGTGTGTAAATTGGACATGATAGAGCGGATGGGCACAAACTCTGACTGGTCTGGTAGCTCACTGGCAGAGAGAAGAGGCTGAAGTCTAGATACAATCAGCTTTGCCAGAATCTTATTGTCTACATTTATTAACAACAGCAGTCTATAGGAATCACAGAGGCTGGGATCCTCCCCAGGCTTCAACACAGTGACTATGAGCACCTGGCGCAGCAAAGGAGGAAGTGTGCTACCCTCCAGGGACTCCGCAAACATCTCTAACAAGTGCAGAGCCAACATCTCTGCATATTCCTGATAAAAGGCTGCCATAAGACCATCAAGCCCTGGCACCATATCGCTCAGGAGACCACGTATTACCCAGATTATATCGTCCTCGGAAAAAGGGGATTCCAATCGTTGCCTGTGCACACCCTCCAGCCATAGCAGGCTGACCGTATCAAAGTAATCAGTGTACTGCTCGGGGTCTGGGATATCTGTCGAGAAATACAAGGATGAATAAAAGGCCTTGATAACTCTCTACATTTTCATCATCCCCGCGCCCCCCTTCGTCCCTGAGCTCAACAATGTACTCGCCAGCCCAGGGTTTCCTAAACATCGCGGCAAGCACATTCCCAGCACATTCTCCCATCTCCTTTACCAAAAGGCAACCTTCATGATGTGCTGCCTCATTGTATTGTGTCATCTTGTCCCTAGCCTCCCCTGTGAGGGCACCATCTCAGGAGTCATAGTAGTGTTGCTCCAAGGAAGCAAGCTGACCCTCCAGCCCAGCCAGCTTGCGACATAGAGCCGAGGGCACGCCGTGCTGCTTGGCAAGACATACTCCCCAGAGAACCGCCTTAAAGGCTTCCCAGAGTACACCGGGAGAAGACACTGTACCCTTGTTATGGGCAAAGTATTCCACAACAGCCTCCCAAACCTCTGCTCTAAATACCCTATTTTGTGCAGAGCAAACGGCAGGGAGGCGCCAAGCGAAGGCACATCTAACACTTCCAAGAATCTGCAGCTCCAGGAACACCAGAGAGTGATCTGATAGTGTTGGCTGCAGATGCTTAACGTCAAGCCGTCCAAAACTCCGGGCCCTAGTACTAAGCCACAAGTCAATTCGGGACCAACTGTTGTGCACCGTATTAACACAGGTGCCTTCCATAAGGATAGCATGTTTAGCTCACCAAATATCAACCAGGTCGTGCTCCTTCATTACAGCGTTCAAAACCTTTGCAGCGGCCGGATGTGAGGGTTGTGCACAACTACACAGTCCGCAGCTGGTTTAAGCGCCACATTGAAGTCACCCTCCCCCACACACACACAGACAAGATAGTTCCACAGCTGAGCGTGCCTGCCAAGCGCCAAACCTCAGCAAAAAACTCTGGGTCATCCACGTTTGGGTAATATACTGATAGCAGACAAAATGGGCGATCGTAAAGCACAACTGAAAGCATAACATAGCATCCGTTTAGATCTTAAATCACCCCTTAAGGTGCGCCAAGTCCCTTACGAATAATAATTGCCATGCCACGTGCATAACCAGAGTACGCAGCAATATAGCGTTCCCCCATCCAGTCTGCGAGCTGCTTCGACCTTGATTCCGTAGCTAAGTGAACTTCCTGCAGCATACAAACATCTATAGCCTGTCGACTTAGGTATGCAGACATCAGGTGCATTTTACGCATCTCATTCAGCCCCCTTATATTCCAAGACTAACATCTTAATGTTAAACTATCACCTTGAAGCATCATACAGTCACACGTCATGTAGTAAGTACCCTCATCTTACGGAGGTGCCCGGTTTGTCTGAGTGTGGGGAGGGGAGAAGGAAAGTACAGGGACAGCTCAATAACATCAAAACCTGCATTCAAAATTTCCCATACCACCGACCGCCCATGTCGGGCCCTTAAATTGCCCAGACAGCTGCGCCAACCCAAATTATCCCGGAAACCGGCCCCAAACATCAGGGATATAACCATATCCAGGGACTCATCCTTGGGGGTGCTGGAGAGAAAATCAATACCCCTTCAGATAAAGGAATGAAGAAAGCAAAACTAGAAATGCAAATATGGAGCCATCTATGCCGAGAAACATAGTGTATAACACTTCAGGCAGAGGGCCAACCAGCAAATCAATGCTCATACAACCCAGTTTGTGCTCAGTCATTGTCAGTCAGACGACCCCCGTACCCCTTGTCACCCTTCAGGACAGCTGGATCAGGTTTCTTAGGGATTTTTTTTTTTTTTTATTTTTTTTTTTTTTACAAATTTCGCAGTTTGTTTCGGATCTGTGAACAAGTGCAGCTTTCCATTGTGCTTAATCCTCAGTTTTGCTGGTTAGATTAAGGACTATTTATCTGAAGTTTGATTCAGTGAGAGCTTCACTGGGAGAAAAGCCCTGCACGCCGCTTGGTCCGGGAAGATGTTGAGCGTGTTGTTGCTGTGGATAATTGGTCTGCGCTCATGGGCCAGGTGGAACTCCGTGTCTCGGTCCCTGTAGTTCAACAAGCGCACTATAATGGGTCAGGCAGGGGTTTCCAGCGGAGGCCTGGGGCCAGTGGATCTATGCGCCAGCTCACTAACAGCACAGGATTAAAGCGCCCCAGGGAAAAGCGACGTTAGCATGCTCCCCATATTCCTCCATATGGCCCATTTCTGTAGATTCAGGGATACCTGGGATACTGGGGTTGTTCCGAATCAACGGGACTCAAGGCCCTCAATTTTACTGTAAATCATGTCAAGCACTTGCTCCATCTGAAGGAGTCGTTCGTCAGAAGTGTGCCACCCATCTTTTATGTCAGAAGTGCGAGACTCCACATGATCAAGTCAGGTATCATGTTTGTCCACTTTGTTCTTCAGGTGGTCATGCGATCAGTGAGGTGATCTAACTAAGCATCAATGCCTGTGAGGCTCTGCCTGAGGTCCAGAAACATAGCCTTGATTGACGATGACTGTGCCTCATCCTCCTGAAGTGGTTCCATTGCATCCTCGTCGGCAACCGCTCTGCCAGCGTGCCTGAATTTCTTCCTGCTTTCAAATGAAAGCTTTCCTTGCCTGTGGTCAGTCTTTCTCATACTGGCAATCTCCAGCCTCAGCCAGTCGTGTTTCAAGTGAGATGTCACTTGCGGTCAGCATGCTCCTGCTCCCTGCGTAATAACTCTTCACAGTGTCCGACAGCCAGGCCAAGAGTACCAGGTAGTGCAAACCGATCCAAATCAAAGACACAGGACACCCATTGAGCACTTTCCCCTACCTCCCAGGTGGCCCAGGGTCCCCCAATGCCCTCCACTACAGGGCAACAACACTCCACAGTGGCTCTCGGGAGTGCCCACTTCATATGATCTGCAGCCAAGCTCCGTAAGTTCCTAACCTCTCCAGATGGGGCTGGACACCAACTGGCTGCACAGGGCCCAGATCTTCGCTCCTAACCCTCAGCTCAGAAGTGGCCCCAGGTACGCAAGGTCTTCCCTCCTGCACCTCCCACTTCAAAGTCGGGCCGACAGTCAGTTCATTCCAACTGGGGCTCTCCTACCTCCAGGTGTGAGCCAATTAAGTCAGGACAGCGTCTGATTCCCAGTCGTCATCTCCACTGGGGTAACCTACAGTACCATGAGTCAAGAGGAGCCCACCGAGGCACACCACCACACCACACAACCTGTGCTCCAGTAGGCCTTCTGGGTCCACAACGTTCCTCCGGTAAGCAGAAAGCAAACACCATGTCTACCCTCCTGCAGTGAAGCACTCGAACCGAGTGGGTGCTGATCAGGCAGAGCACCCGCCCAAGGCCTCAAGCGGAGTCGCCCTGCACACGCCCAGGCCCCGCAACATCCATGGCCCATATCACGGCCGCTTCTCTTGTCAATTGGTCCAGTTACCTCCCGCCAACAGAGAGGGGTGCCTCGGCTCTCTCGGGGCCGCGCCACTACAGCTGCGGCTCAAGCACAGTCTCACCATCACCGGGCAGAGGCAGATTCCTTGAGGCGGGGACCTCGCTCCATCCAGGCCCCAGAGGTCACAGCCTGTTGAATGCGTCATCGCCGCCCTTGCAGCCACAGTTTGCCGGGAGGGCCAAATCCATTGCCCGTGCTGCAGGGCTCCAAACGTGCTGCTGCATTACATTTCCTGCGACCCACAGCTCCAGGGACAGGATAAATGGAGGATTTATTTTCCTGTCCCGCAGAGTCTAACAAAGTGGTGGCCATCTTACGGTCTGGCCAAGCCACACCCAAACATTAAAATACATGGTTGGTGGTGCCCATGGTCCATCTATGGGCACCACCATAAGAAAGATCATCCTTCTGAATATTGTTTTTGCTCTCTTCCCTTCCCTGTATCCTTTAAATGAACGTATTACCGGGATAAGCATGTTTACCTAGTTTAGCTGACTGCCGTTGGGTTTATGCAAAGGTTTGTTGAATTACATGCTTAAGGAAAGTCTTCGACTGCAGAATGCTTGCCTTCCTGTTCAAAGATTACTAAAGGAAAGCATTTATCTTTCACTTAGTCTTGTAAACTGTCACCGAGAACTGAGAGCTAGTAAGGAAGTTGATGCTGCAGGTTTTCTTATAAATACTACCAACTTCCCATTTACTTATAAATAGTATACTACAAACTCACCATTGTGTTGTCAAGGTTAGTGATTCATGGTGTATTTAAAGTGTAACATGTAGTTATAAGAAAGGAAGGAATCCAATCAACTGCTGTTAATGATAAATGGCAAGCTGTCTGAAATCTTCATGATTCAGCCGAGTTTCTTAAGGACCTTTGAGTTTTATGATCATTTTTTGTTGAGATCATTGTTTTTCACTATTTCCTATGTGATTACAAATGTATATACGCTGAGTAGTTTGTAAGCTGAAGCAGACTCTCTGGCGAAGGATCTAAGGATTTCTGCTCCAGCGGAGCAGAAATAAATGATTTTGGAGATTCCTAATGATTGACTCCTTCGTTATTTGAAGACCTCTTAATTTCAGCTTTAAAAATTGGTGGACCGTATGGCAATGAACAGGGGCCACTCCAGTTGGTCTCAGCACTGGGGTGAACTGGCCAGCCTGAACCACTAAAAATCAAAAAGTGCACACCTCAACAACGGGACTGGTTTCCTGAGTCGGCATCTGCAGGGGACTAGCTGAGCTACCCTGACACGAGGTAAGTGACCCCATGCTTCATCTCATAGAGTTACTGACAAGTTTGTCATTAAGTTAGGGTGGCATACAGGCTAAATGAGACAGAGAGGCACTGATAAACACATTACTTACCATTGGTAACGCATTATCTGGTAGAGACATATTCTAGTTGTAGATTCCTTACCTCCGACTTTCACCCAGGTGTCAATTTGATCTGGAGAATTTTCTGAGCAGTACCCCAGCGCATCATTAAGTGGGGTTGACCGGCTCAGGGTCCATCGACAGTGGTGTTCACAACGGATATGACATCACAGGACCTACATTGGCACCACCCCGGCGCACTGACGTCAGTTTCTTTTTATGACTTTCCACACCAGAAGCCCAGAGCCTTGAAGAACACAGACTATACTGGTGCAACAAAACTAAGGCCCTGAAAGGGGAGTCCCTGTCTCTAGAAATCAGTTCGCAGAGCAGGGAGGATGGGTAGAGGTTGGTAAGGAATCTGCAACTAAAATATGTCTCTACCAGATAACTTGTTACCAAAGTTAAGTAAATTGTTCGTCTGATAGAGACTTCTAGTTGCAGATTCCTTATCTCTGAATAGATACCCAAGCAATCCCATCCTCGGAGATGGGTCTGTGAACCAAGATCATACTAGAAAGTCCTGCGGAACCAAACAGGCAAAGTAACCGTCCTTACAGACCTGCCAAGGCAATAGTGTTTGGTAAATGTGTGCAAAGATGCCCACGTTGCCACGTGACAGATATCAAAGACTGGAACTCCGCGTGCTAACCCAGTGGTTGCAGTTGTAGCACGAGTAGAATAAGCACGCAAGCCCAAAAGGGGTTGCTTTTTGGCGAGTGTGTAGCAGATCTTAATGCAGAGTACAGCCCACCTGGAGAAAGTTCGCTTCTGCATTGCCCGACCTTTCTTCACATCCACATAACAGACAAAGAGTTGATCATCCACCGGAACTCTTTTGTACACTCATGGTAGAACACCAACATTCTTTGGGTCCAAGCAGTGTAGTCTCTCCTTTTCCGTAGAAGGATGTGCGGGTGCGTAAAAAGTAGGCAAGGTGATGGACTGCCCTACATGAAAAGGCGCAATCACTTTTGGCAGAAAAGATGCCTTAATGTGAAGCACCACTTTGTCAGGGTAGATGGAAAGGCAGCTTGGCTTAGTCAACAATGCCTGCAACTCACTCACACTGCGGGAAGATGTAATGGCCACAAGGAAGGCAGTTTTCAAAGTAAGAAGCCTGAGGGGACAGGTGTGGAAAGGCTCCAAGGGAGCACACTTCAGGAATGCCAAAACCAAATCCAAATCTAACTGGGGCATAATGAAAGCGGATGGAGGAAACATATGTGTTAGGCATTTAAGGAACCTATTTACAATAGGGGATTTAAACAAAGACGGTTGATCAGGCAACCTCAAAAAAGCAGGAATTGCAGACAAATAACCTTTGAGAGTGGCCATAGCAGAGAAGGTATAAACAACAGAACTTGAGAGAGAGGGGCAGAAAGGGGGTCAACAGACATGCCTGTACACTATGCCACAAATTTCTTCCAATGACAAGGGGTATACTGTTTTGGTGGAGGGACGCTTGGCTGCCAAAATAACGTTACAGACTTCCGGAGGAAGATCAAAAGCTGTCAACTGCCACCATTCAATCTCCACGCAGAAAGGGAGAGAGTGGATAGGTTTGCGTGCAGAACGATCCCCTGCTACTGCGACAGAAGATCCTCCCAAAGGGGCAGCCTGATCGGAGTCTCAATGGACATGCTCAACAGCTCGGGATACCAGACTATCAGTGCCCAGTCCAAAGCCACAAGGATTCCTTGGACCCGGTCATTCTTGATCTTCTTGAGAATTCTGGGAAGAAGTGGTATGGGTGAAAAGACGTACAGGAGGCATGAGTTCCACTGGAGACCAAAAGTGTCTCCAAGCGATTGTAGCCTTTGAAACTTCACCACTCAATACTGCTGATGCTGCACGTTTTCTGTGAAGGCAAACGGAGCTAACCAAGGCTCTACCCCCTGCTGAAAGAGACCTTGCGCCACCTCCAGATGGAGACGCCATTCGTGATCCGGGAGACATTTTCGGTTGAGCTTGTGTGCTCTGGCCCGCCAGATGTTGAACCACCATGGATATGCCCTACTTTTCCAGCCAAGTCCAGAGACAAAAAGCCTCTAGACAAAGGGTCCACGACCTCACCCTACCCTGCTTGTTGCAGTACAACATGTCAGTGGTGTTGTCCGTGAACACCTGCACCATCTTCCCCTTGACAGAGGGAAGAAATGCCTTCAATGCTAGCTAGATCAAACGTAGCTTCAATAGGTTGATGTGGAGTCCGGGGACTCTTCCGAAGACCAGATGCCTCTGATCTCCACCTCTCCCAGATGGCCACAACTCAGGAGTGACGCATCTGTCACTACCGTCAGATCTGGTTGGGTAAGGGAGAGGGGATCTGCCTCTGACCCAATGCAGTTTGTTAATCACCATTGCAGATCTTGTGCAGGTCCCTCAGAGATCTGGACTTTGTCAGAGAGATTCCCCTGAAGTTACACCCACTGGAACTTTAGGTCCCACTGCAGAGCCCATGTATGCCATCTGGCATGTTTTACCAGCAGGATGCAGGAGGCCATGAGGCCCAGCAGCCTCAAAGTCATTCTAACCGAAATCAAGGATAGAGGCTTAAACATTGGTATCATTGCCTAAATACCCTGGACTCCTCGCTCGGGAGGATAAGCCCGAAACTGCACTGAGTTCAGAACAGCTCTGATAAAAGGGAGCATCTGAGAGGGAATCAGGTGTGACTTCGGCACACTTATAGTGAAACCCAGCAAATGAAGGAGATCTGCCGTAGTCTGGAGGTGTGAAACAACAGCGTGGGATGAGCCTGCCTTCACAAGCTAGTCATCAAGATAGGGGAAGATTGTAATCCCTGCTCTGCGCAGATGAGCTGCGACCACTGCCATCATCTTGTTGAACACCCAAGGGGCGCTGGTAAGGCCAAAGGGGAGCATCGTGAACTAAAACTAAAAGTGCTAGTGGTCTACCGTGAACCACAAGTAATGTCTGTGGGCAGGCAGGACAGGAATATGGAAATAAGCATCCTGCAAGTCCAACACTACCATTGAGTCTCCCGAGTCTAGGGCAGATAAAACCTGAGCCAGAGTGAGCATTTTGAACTTCTCCTTCTTGAGGAAGAGACTGGGGGACCAAAGGTCTAGGGTAGGGTGGGGGTCCTTGTCCTTTTTGGGTAACAGACAGTGGCGGGAATAGCAACCACAACCTACTTCTGGCACAGGAACTCTGTACGGCTCACTAAGCCAAAAGAGCCGTAACTTCCTCTTGGAGAAAGGACAAGTGATCTGCCATCATCATAAGATGGTGGCATAGATGGAAGGATAGTTTCGAAGGGGAGGGAGTAACCCCTTCAGACTGAAAAACCCACTTGTCTGACGTGATGGTTGCCAGAGGAGGTAATGTTGGTGAATCCTGCCTCCCACTGGCCCTTGACAGGTAGTCAGTCTAGAAAGCCTTGGAGGGTGCTGCGGGGGGGGGGGGGGGACTGTCCAGACCGCTGTCTCCCTGATCCACGAGGTCAGTGAATCCCATGCCCTTAGCCTGGCATTGGCTGTGCAGCATTCGCAGCACGGTGGCTGGCCGGGAATAGACTCAGCTGGAGGCCCCTGCCGTAGCCATGAAAGGGGCAAACAGCAGGCTGAGGGGGACAAGGGGCCGCTGCCAGGCCCAAGGATCTGGCCATAGCAGGATAATCCTTGAAGCACTTGAGCACAAAGTTTCCCTTGTCTCCGAAGATATGGTGCCATCAAAGGTCATGTCCATCAGTGTAGTCTAAAGCCAGACCTCCTCAAATAGGTGTGGCACCTCAGGGCCACTGTCAATGAGATCGACGACCACTGATCTATACTGATGGTCAATATACCTTTGGGGTTGCACATGATTTTGGTAGGCTTTGAGAGAAAAGAGGATTTCAGACCTCTAGCGGTGCTAAAATAAAACATGATACCTTCATTGGGCGCTTCTTCAATGCATTGGATGAGCCCCAAGGCATTCGCAATCATTAAATGTGCTTGCTGGCCATCAGAAAGTGACAGATGATGTAAGTAGGGGATAACAATTTTGCTGATCAAACTGCTAAAACTACTTCCTTAGCTGAGACAAGTTCTATGCATGTGGCTAAACCAGAACAAATGTTACAAGCAGAATGTAATGTAAACATGGATCTCAGTTTGTTACAACAGCATGCCATTTATGAAGAAAAGGTTAAATGGCAAAAGGAGGGTACCAAAACCGGTGGGAGTGAGGTAGGGCTCAACTGAATAATTAGGTTGTCTAATGCTTTTTTGTATATTTTAGACCTTACTATTCATGGCCCTACACGTTTGTGATGCAATGCCATGTGTAGACACTTTTCACAGTTCTGGTATAAGAACTGTTGGAAAAAAATGCTCAGACCATATGCCAGAACTGTGTCACTTGTGGACTATTTAACAGCTGTAAGGAAACACCCACAACATCAGGACACTTTCCAGCTCCTGAGGTGCCTTTCAAACATTTACAGATGGATTTTGTGGAGTTCTCACTGGCACACACATTTTGGTATGCACTGGCGGTGGTCTGTATGTTCTCTGGCTGAATTAAGGCCTGCGCTACAAAGAAAAATGATGCACAAACAGTCGCTAAATATCTGCTGAAGGAAAATTAAGGAAAAAGTAAGGCTGTGGCGATGAAGCAAACAAATAATTGTGTGTACCATCCACAGGCAGGCGGCACAGTGAAGAGGAGGAATGGTATTCTAAAAGCAAAAATTGCATAGGTATGTGCAGAGACTGAACTGACTTGGGTGGATGCACTGTCAAAAGCACTTCTAAGTACGCGCAGTACTCCAGAAGGCCACCGCTAAATTGAGCCCTCATGAGACTGTGATTGGCAGATTGTGACTGGCAGATCAATGGCAATACGTTGGGCTCCCCAAAGAAATGCTATTGTACACACTGGTGATGCAACTTAGAGACTACTGCATTGTCCTGACTAAAAGACAGAATATTTTGCACAATCAGGTGAAAGACACCCTGTCTGAATCTTCCTCAAGTGAAGAACACAGTCTCCAGTCCGGGGACTGGGTGCTTAATAAGAACTTCCAGTGCAATAATCTTCTTCAGCAGAGGTTGAAGGGCCCACCCAAGTACTGCTGGCTACTAACGCAGCTGGCCTATGCCAAGGACCTTAAAACGGGATACACACCAACCACATGAAGAGAGCGCCTGCACTGATGGGTTATGAACAAACAGAGCGCTTATTAGATCTAGGGCAAGCAGTGCATACTGACAAGCCCAGATATAACTGATGTCGAAGAAGTGAGAGACAGTAAATGTGAACAGTATTTTAATATAAACAACATCTATTCATTAGGCTATCTGAAGTACAAGGGGAAAACAAGTGTATTTAATATTTGGGGGAAAAAGCATACACCTGGTTGCCAAAAGACTGGGGAGGTTCCAGTTACACACATCCTAACAACACAAACAAACAAAAAACACTTACAAAAGCATACATAAATCCTAATTCCACGCTTAGAAGAAAGAGAAAAGCGACCAGACTGATGCAGCAGCCCAAGAACCCTGTGACCTAGGAAAAGGGATAATACAGATGCTGAGAGTAGCCCTAATTCCAAACAAATAAATCAACTGGGTAAATTACTGGATGCAACTATAAACAAAACCCTAAACCTCAGAAGCATTGGGAAACCTAATGGTAGAAATGGTTGTTATGAGGACTGTGATTCTACAAAACCAGATGGCTTTAGACATGATATTAGCTGAGAAGTGTGGAGTCAGTAGAATTATTAAAATAGATTGCTGCCTATAAATACCAGATAATGTACCAAGTAAGTATAAGGCATTGGAAAATCTGTATGATATTGGGTATCAAGTGCATGAGGCAACCAAAACACTTTCTGTGATGATTTGGGATCCCTCTTTGGGTCTTGGGGCTCACTGTTATTGAAAGGACTATTTATTTGCTTGGCAATATTAGTAACAGTATGTATTCTCATGAATATAATACTTGCATGTTTCTCCGCATGTATCCCCCAAGCCTTGTAGTACAGCTTTGGTGTCCACAAAACTCCATTCAGCATGAAATTATGCAAATGGTGCAGATATAGAAAGAATGAATGCCTGTGTAAAAAAGGTACACACAGGGAAGATTGAGAGAGACCATCCTTCTTATTATTGCTTTTTCGCTCTTCTCTGTATCTTTTACATGAATTAATTCCTGAGATAAACATGTATATATAGTTTGGCAGAGTGCAGCTGGGTTAATGGAAAAAAGGTAGTTGGATTACCTGTCTAGCAAAGGTTGGCTGCAAAATGTTTTCCTTCATATTCAAAGATCACTAAAGGAAATTGTTTAATTTATCATTTAGTCTTGCAAACTGTCACCAGGGCCTGAGAGCTAGTAAGGAAACTGAAGCTACACGTATTTTCTCTAAAGATTAGTTATGAATGCTACAAACTCTGCATTGTGTTGTTACTGTATGGTGATCCAATATAGATGGCAGAGTATACCCCCTAGGCTGGTGACCTCTCCATCTACCACAGTAACTACCCCTCGTGTGCCATGTGTAGTTCAGATCCTAAATAGCTTTGTTGCCTACTCTGGGCTTTGGGTCACCTAGATCAAGATAAAGGTTTAGCCCCTAAGCCGCAGCAGTTGTGGTGCATTTGACAAGCCAGGCATGAATGCAAATAAGACACCATCAGATCCAAATACTTGGGAATCAGGTTGGTGGCAAGGAATCGTTGGTCTGGACAGAAAATATCCTTCCTCTACTAGCCTGCTTTTGGGAAGATACTTTTCATTAGTCCCTTCTTCCTCTTTTTTCCTAGGAATGATGGCTGTGGTTAAAGTGGTGGCCCTGCTTAGAGTGCTTGTTCCTGCTGAACTATTCTTTCCAGATCCCATCCTCATTTTTTTAAGCACCTCACTAAAGAGCTACCTACAACTGTGGGGGAGTAGCTAGGGCTGACTTCATCTCATAGCACTGTGCTTCCCAGCATGCCCCACTTCTGATCAAGGTCACAGAATAGAATAATTGACTACAAGAGATCCTCCCCTCACTTCACTAACTTTAAAGGTGGAACTTCCACCTGATATCCGTGGCAACTAAAGTAGTACTAGACACTTGGCAAGCATCCCTTTCACAAACTGAATGGGCAGATAAACTCACTAGATTGACTCCCCTCCCCCAATGATTAGGCAATCAGATTCCCTATGTATCTTTGGATAAAGGGACAGATGAGTGTATCGTAGGGGAGATAATGTCCCCAATGCAGGTGACATCATTCACTGATCTCCAGGAGAAATTTGGGATAGTACAGACACCGATTTATCGACAACTTATACATGCCCTCAGCCTTTATCTGGCCAATGTGGGAGAGATAACTGCTTTCGATCCGTTGAAGGCCAAAGTGACTACGTCACAGCAAGTGGGGGGGCTGTGTTTGTGTGCATGCACATATATATATATATATATATATATATATATATATATATATACACACACACAAACATATATGTCTTAAACAGATTTGATACGAAAGGACATTTGCCTTTACAGCACTAAGAGATAGCCATCTCAATTAGGTGCCATCTGATACATTTTTTCTATATCAAATTTAATATACACCCCCAAGAGTCTATGTCAGAGGTGTTTGGAACCTTATCCTGCCTGCCTCAGGAGCCAGGAGGGTGATTTCCTTCATACTGTTTGATCATCCAGAATTATTTGTCTCTTTTGGACAGGGCCGACTGAGGTTTTAGTGGGGGTTCTGAACCACCCCACAGGCCTAACTCCATAAAAGATGCTACTTAACATGTTTGAATTAGCGGGCTTCACAAAGGACCGAGAAAGCCCCACCAGGTTATGGAGTGGTGCTACTAAAGCGAGATACTGTGAAAAACTAGAGTAATACTTTGCCTCCAAGATTTGCTAGGTGGAAAACAGAGGTGAATGTCTGTCGCCTGCATAAGCTTCCTATATATCAAGTTAGAGGCTTCTGCTAAATGCTTAAAAAAAATATGACACAGTGGATTCAGCATCAGAGCTCAGGGGAAGGGAAGGCAGAATGAATGTTTGTAATCTTACTTACAACTTGAGTTTGTACTGTAATGTTTTACTGCCAACTAATTCACAATGATATAGAAGTGGGAATAATCTACAACATATTCTGTATTATTCCTGTGGTGGGTTAAGCATTGTTATTGTTTTTCATATCCTGTCATTTTGTCTTTTCTTCATGTGACATTTTGATGACAAGGCAACAGAAAAAGCTATTAAATATCTAAATATAAGAGTTCAATTCTAACCTTATAAGATAAATGGATGTGCAAAATTACTTTGGTTACATGCACACGCCTTTTCTAACTAGATTTCAGAAAGTTGTAACTTTCCCACCAATTTAAACGTTAAAAAATAATCCATGTCAGACATTTTCAAAATCAACTTCTGTTTTCTGGACAAGAAGTAATTCAAAGCTACTGAACTAAATGGCTGCAAATGTGCACGTTTAGAAAATAGAGATTATGGATAAACTTGACCCAAATTTAGCTGGACCATTATGCATTTTTAAAGTTATAACCTGCATTCCAATCAAGCAGGTAAACCACACACAAAAAAATCCCTAACTTCTCTCGCACAATTGAGTGAAAGCCTCAACTCAAAAAGGAAAACATTCCCTGGCAGTTCCCAAATCCACAAGCAATCTCTGAAAGAAAAGGCAATTTTCGTAAGCGGTAATCAGTCTTTTACATCAGACACGATATATAGGAAACCAAAAATGTTTTTTTGAACAGTTGTGGCTCATCTGTAAAAAAAAAAAAAAATAGATTAATTGGGACCGCCTCAAAGATTCTCTCCAGGTCCAGACATATTTCCTGGGTACTTAAAAGCGTTGAAGATTTAGCACGACAAAATACTTCTAAATCCAAAAATAAGATGGGGCTCCCCTTAGTGGGCGACATCCATGAACAAACCCTGGATCTGACTGCCTTCTAGTATTCCCCTTTAAGTTTTAACCCCCATTCCCAAAGCAATTACTTTACTGACCCTCGTTTAAACAGTCAATACCGATGGTATACACTAGCATTGAGGAGACGATTCTGATAAAAATAAAAATAAACCAGTTGTTTATTTGCCAACTCCTGCATCACTAACTGCCCCCAACAATAAGCATTCTAAAAAGTTAGTCTGATGGCTTCTGCTGATGTTCTGAAACACTGTAACATCGCTCACAGAATGGCCCGTTTAGCGTATAGATGAACTCAATCAAATGGCTTTTCATTCAGTCACCATTAATCGAAATCCCAATTCACTGTAGTGATTCTCGGCATTTTTTTTACCACTTTAATTTGTCATGCATTTTTACCTACAACTGCTTTCCGGTAGTCACAGCTGTGGACTTGTCGCACTCATAATGCGGAAAAATAACCAGCAGGAAATGAAAGTGACATCAGGCTATCTAGGATTACCCGCCCGCCTTGGTCATTCCATCCAAAGAACAGGGATGGTTACGGTTACATTTCTTGGCGAGTGTTGGCCATCAGCACATCTACAGGGGCATTCCAGGCATATGACTGGCCTCGAACTGTTCTGTAGTCCAGGATTCCCTTCTGCACGTGGGGTTTGCCACTGACAGGCACAGGATGGAACGTGCCACTGTGCCCGCGGTTCGAAAGATTCGGTAATAATTTATAAGATCACCTGACATTTTGTGCTCTAGGTACTGTACTTCCTGCATGTTTAACACGACCTTCTTAACAGCAAGCCATGATGGTTCACTTGAATTAACACACGCCTCAGTCACATTATGCCCTTTTTGACTGCTTTGCTTACAAATGTACATATATCATCTTTGTAAACTGTTACCCTGTTTATACCTTAGATTATGCTTCCTATTGTAAACTGAAAGAACGCAAATCTGCTGAGATTAAGCCAAATGGCTATCTCAACAAACATTGGAAAATAGAACAAGCATTTTCAATACAACAGGTCTCACGTTTGCTTGAGTTAAAGCTATTGGTACTGTAAATGCAGAACAGGACTTTTCTTGCCACATCCACTTGTCAACCTTGCCCTATAATTTGGTCCTCTCGGCCACATAACTCCACTGGTCCTACATATAACTAAAACACTTCCATTTACATTCTTCCTGTATCTGAAGCAAAAAATGAAAATATTGCCATTTTTTTTTATATTATTATTTTGCACCCCTACCCCCCAACCTAGTGTGGGGACCCAGAGATGACCTAGACAGAAAAAGCACCAGTCATGGGCAAAAATGTTTTGTAAAAGGAATGCCCGCAAAGCATTATGGGGCGAGTTTACGAGTCCGGCGAATACTGCAGTAACTTGGCTAAATGCTCAGAACAGCCACTAGAGGGCACCACTATAAAAATAAAAGTTGTAAAACATGGGCATATAACCATATAGGCAGCCCCTAGAGAGCATAACCACATGAAAACTGAATGGCAGAACGTAATGCATTGTAACCATGTATTTAGCCCCTAGAGGACAGTGGATTACACATATTCAGGCCTAGCTAGAATAATATTACAAACAAGGCCCTTAAAACACAAACTACTCCAGGCTGTAAAACAAACGTGCCAGACATAAGAGAGCTTAAAAAGACATTGAAGGGTGGGATAGGTTACTATTTTGGGGTTCCCCAACCTAGTGCGGGAACCCAGAGATGCCCTAGAAAGAAAGTGTGTCATACTGAACATTTTGAGGGTGGTCCCATTTTCCTGGGATCACCACACGGTGAGTTATGGGGAAAATGTTTTGTAAAAGGAATGTCCCACAAAGCATTACAGGGCGTTTTTCTGAGTGCAGTAACTATTGTAATATCTTGATTGTAATGCTCAGAACAGCCCCTAGAGGATACCATAACAAAAATAGTATTTGTAAGAAACATGTTTCCTGAGTGCGGTGAATATTATGGTATCGGCTCTTCCGCTGCGCCCGGAGAGCCACGTTGAGGATTTCTGTGTTTTTTTTTCAGTTGTAAATGCTCCAATTTGCTCCGAAAATCGAGGTCGCACTATTTGAAACTTCACATAGTCATGTAAAGCGCTCCTCTAATCAAGTTTGCGCTACATAAAACTTCATGTACTCATAAAGCTCTCCTCCGATCGAGTTTGCACTATATGAACCTTTTTAAAAAATGATTAAATAAGTACAAAAGAACCCCCCCGCTTTAGCTTGCAGCCTTCGTGCGCAGACACCACAAAGAAACAGTGGCATGCCCAAAACAAGTAAGAGGAAGAAATAACATACAGCCACCCAGCGCGAAGCGGTGAGGCAAGAGAAAAAAGTAGTACCCCACACTAAGGTATATGGCCAATTGTAAAATAATCCATGTAACAGGGTCAGTCTCCAAGGTGATAACAACACAGCCTCAAAGCAGAACAAACGTAAAGCGTTTACCTACGAAATCAATGGAATTTTGAAAGGCAGGCCAAGGAACGAATTGAAGTGATGGGGATGAGATGGGTGTGGTACAAGCCCACAGGTGTAGATTACAACATGTCAAGAGACAGCACTTGCGTGCTGCCTAAGCTCGGCTATTAAAAAAAAAAAAAAAAAAAGCTATAAGACGCAGTTGCTATGTCATTTTGGAGGTGTGCGGCAACACGCATGCTCGTGCATACAAAACAAGTCTAGCTTTTTAATCTTTGTATGTATTAATCTGAGATGGTTTGGTAAATAAAAAGTAGCAACTAAAAGCACATTTTTGCGCAAAAACTCTTTTTTTTAAAAGAAAAACTCTGGGAAGTAGACTGTGGTGGGGAGTGGCGGGGAGAAGGTACAACACTGAGAGGGGAGGCCAGGGGAGAAGGAAGAGCGGAGCACAGGAGACAAAACAACATGGAGCACTGGTGGCGGACAGAGAAGCACACAATGAAGACAGCTGGAAAACACATGCACTCTCACTGAGTGCTTTTTGAAAAAGAAAAACATAGTTCCTGAAAAGTGAGCACTTGTGGGAGAATCAAAAGAGTTTATCAGAGAGGTGGTAAACCGGCTATGGTTCAAGAGAGGTATGGATAGACTAAACAAATAAAGCCAGTAAAAAGAAAGCAAGTAAATGTGAGTGTCATAACACAAAGCCAATGGTAAGTAACGGGTGGAATGCAATCTTATGTAAGCTTTCAGCACCTTCCCAAGATACCTTTGCAACCAGACAGCTATGGTCCCTGGTAGGCTTTATCCTAAAGTAGAGAAAGGCAAATATGTGCAGCATCAGAATAAAATGTGTAATATGCATTGACATACATATCAGACAACCAAACTAAAGAACTTGAACAATAAGTCTCTGTAAGCATAGAAGAATTTTCATTCATTTACTAAGCCTAGAGAAGAATATTAATGCTTATAGAAGCTTTTTGAAGAGATAAGCCACGAAGAACAGTTTGTGTGCCTGGGCACGTCACAAAGAAGCATAGAAAACAAGCACTGGCAAAGCCAATAGGTTTTGTGTTTATAAAGAGATTGCTAACCTATTGGCTTTGCTAACTCTTGTTTGTAAGCCATTTTTAAAAAGAAAAGTAGAATACAAAATGAAAAATGACAAAATATTTGAGAAAAAGCCAATACCTTTCTTAAGGCATCTCAGAACACACTGAATTCAACATTTTTAATTTCGATAAATGGCATGGTTTATTTATTACGTAAATGTTTACAGATAAATTAGTAGCACAATTAAAGGGCAACTGAAATTAACTGAGAAGAGTAGAGATATTGGTATCAAAAGATGTCGGAAGGATGGAGCATTACAGAACAGAGAGGTGTGCACAAAAATAATGTGAGGTGTATTGTTGTTGATTGGGTATGTTTTCCCAAATTAATTCTGAATATGCATTATTCGCTCTTCTTTCACAGATATTAATTGACATTTGCATGATAGAGGGCCCCCAAAAGGTTTGTGGGGCACCTGAAGAGCTGGGGCACCCTTTGTGAGGCAGGGTTGCAGAGGCATGTGTTACACCCCTGCTTGAAAGATGTGTGACCACCCTGCGTATCTTTGAAAGAAGATGGAAATTAATGCTTTTCGGGTTGGTCAGTTTCCTGTCCTTGATGTTGACGAATGATCAAACAGGCAAGAATGGATCCAGGTTTTTGTCCTTTATATTCCAATGAGATTGAAATACAGGTTCACATATTGCTACATTTCCGTGTATGCATTACTGGGAGGGGGGTGTGGAGGGATGGGTGGACGGGCTGGGTGCTTCCTACGAACCCATCCTTTAGTGGAAGAAGTTGCACAATGATGATAGTTTAAGAAATGTTTTAATGATTTTGGGATTTCACTGAATGGTACCGATATCACTGGATAATGTGGAACACTCAAATTCATTTGGTTTACATTTAAAATTCTCAGATTGTGTTGTGGTATTTTGTGTATGTATATCTTTACTTATGTTTTTTGTGTACTGTAAACCTGAATAGCTATTTATTTTCTGAGTGATGTTGTCCGATGGGATAGGGTGCATTTACCTAGTGTCCTTTTAGAGATTGTGATATATAGTCTCCTTTAAGTATGTTTGTATTACATTAGTGGGAGAGGACAGCCAGAGCTGTCTTCTTTGGAACTGAAGAACCAGGTTTGAATCTCAGCGTTGACTTAGCCTGTGATTCTGGGCAAATTTCTTAATCGCCTGTGCCACCCAAAAAATTAATGTGACCTGGTGTAATGTAACTAGTGCTTATGTAAAGTGCTCCAATTCTTTTTGGTCACTATTGCGCTATATAAAAATTGAAAACAACTATTTTAATTGCATTTTATTTATAGCGCTTACTACCCCTCACGAGGCGTTGAAATTCACATGACTATCTGAACACATCATTTGGGATCTGCAGTGAACTGTAAGGGTGAAGTAGTCCAATGACGTCTGTCAGTGTTTTGTTGATACACATTGTGGATGTATGTGGGGGTTAGGAAAGAATCAACAATCCCTGTTTGAGCACATCCAAATGCACACTATCTCGCAACCACCCTCCAACACCTACAGTTCTGCCACTTCCCTAATTGTCCCGGGCGTCCCAGTAAATGTAACACCCCCAACACTTCCCCTCTCCACTGTGAACTCCCACCCTCGATTCTGCATCGCTGCTTTCCTCACCCCGCTTCTCACTACTCACTGTAACAAGCATTACCAATGCCAACAGATCTTATCCACGAGACTGATTGGCAAAGCTGATGCAACGGGTCTCGCGTTTGCTTTGGTTAAAGCTATTAGCGTTGTAAACTCCTAACCGGAATTTTCTTGCTGCATAAATTGAAAAGTAAAACAGTTTCACATAAGTGAGCCGACAGCCGCCATGAGCGCAAAGTAAACACACAAAAGAAAACAGAAGTTCGCTCGCAGTGAAACGTATCAGCAAAAGTGCAATTATCCATGTAACCTGCAAAAGTGCAAATATCGATACAACAGGGTCGATGTCATGCAAAGTGCTCTACTACTGCCCAGTGAGCTCATGCTGCCTACGAAATAAAGCAAAAAAGTAGTGCAGAAACCATACGGAAAACATGGAGCCTCATATTTTCCGTAGTTACCCGCTGCGCTCAAGACGGGCTAAACATCGGAAAAGGCATGACGTATGCATGCCTTTCACTAATTAAATCAAGCTAATTTTAAAAGGCAAGCCCACGAACCAACCAAACTGATGGGCTTGACATGGGCGTGGCTGAAAGCCCACAGAGAGATTACACCAGGGACAGTGCGCTTTGTGCTCGACCCTAAAAAATTCAGTGATAACTGGAACGGTTTGGGAGACTGGGAGGACATGAATGCAGGACGGGAGAGAGGCCGGGGAGAGGGTGGAACAGAAAAGACAGGAGTGTCAAACAAAAGCACACAGGAGACAGATAACAGTAGATACTTGTGGGGGTGAAATTCACTCAAAGGAAATGGGTGGAAAACTGATACATCCTCATGGAGTGCTTCACAAAAATATTTTGTATCCATTTGCCTAACCAACAACAACCAAAAACTGGAATGAAATCACTCTGCCTTATTCCCACTTACAAACTAATTTATTCATGCCTGTTCTACACGTCAAATTACTGGCTTGCAGCTTTTAAGCACTGGATAACTGATGTAATTATGCAGTCCCAATTACATGGTGCTTGTTTTATTTACATTGGAAGGATAAAGTGACGAGTTGCCGAGCCTTGAATTTGGAAGCATTTAAATTGTGTTATCGTTATGGAGACTGAGTAGACCTGGAACAGGAATGATGATTGCTCAAAGGTTGGCAGATTTCTATGCATATTGGGAGATTCCAGACTGATCAAAGAAAAGGAAGGGCTGGGAAAGTACCCAAGTGTTTAATAATTAACCTTTCCAAGACACTCCTATCTCTGAAAGGCAGGGAGGGCTGGGGAAGAGTAGATTGTAAACCAAGAAGCAGTGGGATTACGGAAGAGCTATATAGCTTTAAAAGACAAAAAAGAAACCTCTAAAGCCTTTATGTAATTACTATACTATATGTGGAAAAGAACACACCTAAGCTGAGCACATTTCAGTCTGAAATGAAACATTTTCCTAAAGGCTACAAATGCTCACACCAAACGTGACTTTTCACAACAACAACAAACAAGCATTTCCAATGCAATGGGTCTCGCGTTTGCTCGAGGTAGAGCTATTAGCGTAGTAAATGTCGAACTGGACTTTTCTTGCCACACAAACTAAAAATAAAATAGTTGACATAAGCAAGCTGATTCAAAGCATTGCCACGAGAGACAAAAGGAAAAAGAAGTTCGCTCACAGTCTAAGTTATTGGCAAAAGTGCAATTATCCATTAACAGGGTCGATGGCCAAGGCGGTAACAAAACCACCCTAAGGAGGGACAAACGTAAAGCAGTTACCAATGAAAACAAACAATTTCAAAAGGCAAGCCCATGAACGAGTAATAGTGATGGGAGTGCGGTAGGCGTGGTTAAAAGCCCAGATACATCCGAACACATCAGAGAAGGTATGCTCAACGTAAAAATACTTTTGTATGTGTGAAGTCCTTTTTTAGCTAAAAAAAAACTACACACGCAAAAGGAATCAAAACTTCAAAGCCTTTACACAGCGACTCAAACGTTGTCTCCAAAATCAAAGGTACCGAATAAACAAAGGGTTTCCAAAACATAGGTAAACTACCAGCAAGAGTTTGATTATTGCCGAAAACATACAGATAAACAGCACACATAAAATGAATAAAAGCTTCACCAATACGACAAAGGACAAAAAGAAGACCTACCTGAAACACAGACAAACAAAAAAATAGCGCACACAAACGTAAATGCAGTCAAGTGAATGACGACAAGTAAGGTGGGCATGCGCCAGGGGCGGCAACTGCTTGCGAACAGAAGGGACATATAAGCTAGATTAGCCACAGACAAGCAAGCTTTTGTAAAGGACACCTACAGTTACCAATTTCAAGAGATGAGTAGGCTGTAAGCCCACAAAGCAGTACGTGGCAGCATTGGTCTGCATTCTTAATTAATGCACGTTGTGAATTGTTTTTACCACATATACAATAGTTCATATACATGCATTTACAACAGATGAGTGTTTTATGCCACTTGGATCAATGCGCTGTGGGAGTCACTCACTTTTTAGCTCTATGCATCAAAAGTAGAACCACCCACTCTACTGGAGGGGGGCAGCATCCAACTTTGCTCTGCACTTACTTCACTTTACCTCCAAGCTTTGGGGAATTGGGCGTCGGCCTAGGTTCACACACATTTGTGAAAAAAATTAGGATGGCCACCAACATGACCTTTGCATGTCACGCTGGCTTGTGACTACACAGGTCACGGCCCCTACACTTGTGACAAAGTTCTAAGTCACTAGCAAGAGATCAAGTAAGATCACAACTGCTGCAGGATGTTTACCCTTAAACCACAAATATGTTGCTGGTGAATGTAACCCTGTGTCCGATACAACTCTTCCTCCAAAGAATTTAAAAAGTCACGGCTGGCGCTTAGCAGGAGAGATGAGAGTCCACTCATTTGCCAAGCTGAAAGAATCCTCACTTTCTGCGAAGCCACACCACTCTAAGATGAGGAACCTTCCATTAGACTTGGATTCTTACTTGTCGATTGTCATCTTTAGGTGCTTGTCACCAATGTAAAACTGGTCGAAAATGCACCTAAAGTTGAAAATTGGTCTTATTGCCTCTTTCTATTCCCGATCTTAAGTTTCTGATGCCAATATTTTCTCTTCAGGACCTACTTTCTAGGTCCTCATATTCAGCCATTTAGTTTGAGGTTTTTGGGCGGTAGATGGCTGTGGTGACCAATTTCTCAGTCTGTTGTGGCCTTAAGATAGATGCTCTAACGTGTTCCAACCTCTGTCTCATGATCTGAAAATCCATTTTGATTTCTGCCACATCTTTTCCAACCTCAGTATGCAGTTTCGCCAAATCATCCTGAAATGCTTTCTCCAGATCCATTTTCATCTCTGTCAGATGTGTTTTCAGATCTTGTTTCATGGTGCAGCTGATTTTGATGCGAAGGTTTCTGGACCTTTCTAACTGTTGTTACCACCTTGATTGGTGATATGAAAAAACTACTATTGAAGTGGGCTTGGACTGTGATTTCTTATGAGGGAGCAGCATGCACCAAGATGATTTGCAATACTGCAGGTGCCCTCCTTTGTACTATGTACAGGCAACACCTTTTTGTCAACGTATAAGACCTGGTTTCCAAATGCTGCACATGTATGTCTGACTCCTTCCATCGTCGCACACTGAATGCTTGCTTCTTGTCCGGGATGATTATTAATGGCCCGGCAAGGTGTTTTAGGTACTCTTATTTATGTTAGGAAGCTTGCTGTCTCCAGACCTCAAGGAGACTCACCCTCCATTTGTTGATGGGAGGGGTTCTCTTGCACATTAAAGGAACATTGGTATCTCTAACTGCATTTAAAATTTGCCTTTTATTAATTTTGAGACCATCAGCCTTGATCTTACAGCCTGCTGTTTGGCATGAATTGTATAAAGACATAGCATTGCTATCCCTAACCCTTGGTGGATGAGAGGAGAAAGGAAATCTTACAATACCATGCACATGACCGATACAATAAATTACACTGACAACTCTTTGTAGATGAAACACTGATGCAAGTTTATTGATTACACAGGTTGGGTTAGCTTATGGGTGATCTAAGTGTAAGCAGTGAGTTCACCAAATAGCTGACACCGTTCCTGAAAAAGCTGGATCAGTCTTGTTGGTGGTATCAGCACCAATGCACTTCAATTATTTACAGCTCATGTACTTCACATGGGTTTCCACCCAATTCTTTCCTTTTTAGATCACAGTCTTCCAGCAGGTTTGCTAAAGACACCTTGTCGACATATGGAAAGCGGACCTAGGAAAACATTCTGCCCTTTGCTTGCCATTGGCTCGTGTTTTCCTGGTTTCCTTTGCTGGCTTTATTTGATTTAGGCTGTCTAGCTTTAGTTTGAACCTTTCCTTGCCCAAACCTTATTTACAGTATCCTTCAGAGTGCTCACTTTCTGTAAGCAGGCCTGTAAATCTTGTTCTTATCTCCTCAAATTTGCTGTGCATTCAAAGACTGAGGTCAAATGTCAGGTGTTGTCTTCTGAAGGCTGGTTTACTTTTATTTCTCTGCTGCCAAGTGAGTGGATTTTACATGTCAATCTTGCTGAATACTGAGTATGGGAAAGTTGTTTTTTCTAGCACACAACATTTAAATGAACTGTAAGTATTTCAGAATATATCAGAATTAGGAACACAAATGAAACAAGTTGTTTATCATCAAAACAAATCATTAAAGGAGGTGATGCAATTTCCACTCCTTTTCATCTGTGCGCTGTACAGTTTTATTAGTCAAACTGTATCTCTGTGCAAATGTAACGGTCATTTCAATTGAAAATGTGTTGTCTGTTATGGAAGTGTGCTACCACACCATGAATACTCCACTCTACACCACACCACTGCACTCTACTCTGCACCATTCCATTTTACACCACTCCATGCCACTGCACCATTCCAGTTTACACCACTTAACAATACACTAAGCCTCTCTACCCTACCCTGCACTACTCTATTTTATGTCAATGCACTTTTCACCACTTCACTCTACAACTCCAGTCTATGCCACAATTCCAGTATAGGCCACACCAATCTCCTCTGCACAGCTCCACTCTACGCCATTCTGCAACACTGCACTCTATGCCACTGCAGTCCATGCCAATATACTCTACACCAATACACTTTACTCTGTAACACTCAACTCTATGCCCCTGCACCCTATGCCAATCCACTATACGCCACTTCAATCTACTCTGCCCCACTGCACTCTACACCACTTTACTCTATGCCATTACACGCTATGCAACTGAACACACCACTGCACTCTATACCACTCTGTGCCACTGCACTCTACTATGCATCAATGTACTCTACAACACTGCACTCTCTGCCACCTAACTCTACGCCACTCTGCGCTGCACTGCTCCACTCTTTACTACTCCACTCTATGGCACTGCAACCTACGGCACTATTCTCTACTCTGCACCACTCTATGCCGCTCAACTACTTTTCACTCTCCGCCACTGCACTCTATGCCACTCAACTCCTTTGCGCCACTCCATTCTAATCTACGCCACTGCATTCTACAACGCTGCATCATACACAACTGAATTGAATGCCACTGCACTCTACATTACTATACTAAGCAGCACTCTACTCTATGCCACTCCAGTGTATGCCACTCTACTCGACTTCACACTGTGCCACTTCAATACACAACTCAATCTGCCACTCAACTCTATGACACAGTACTCCACTCTCCTCTATGCCATTAACCTTTAGCCCTGCTGAACAACAGCCATGCTGGTGTACAAGAAGGCTAGAACACATTTGCAAAGTCAATAGCTCTTGCATCTGCGAGACCTATTGGCTTTGCCAATGCTTGTTGCGTCAAGCTTCTGACAAGTCAGAGCAAGATCATGGTCAGCCTCTATAGTATCTCATGATCTAACTATCCCTTGAGGGATAAAAGAGTGCTGTTGCATCATCCCAGGCTTTGGAATGACTAACAAATACATAAGGAATTCCAATTCGGCTCCAAGATTCACTATCAGGAGGACTTTGTAGTTGTATAACGCTTTAAAATCGCTCTGTAACTCCGCCTTGTGATGCTGAAAGAAAACATTCAAACATTTGTATTTTTTCCTGTTTCTTTTCAATCTTTTTTTATACATTAATTTTTATGTATTTTTTTAATGTATTTTTAAACATTTTTTTAATATATTCATTTTAGGGTATGTGAGTGGGGAATGCCGACCACCAAAGAGGCATTGCCCTCCTTTGTGGTCTCACCCAGCCCACTCATGACATTTTGAGGCAATAAACAGAGGGGTGGCACTGTACCTATGGTAAACCTTCCAGGACGCACAGTTCACCTCTAGAATAATTCAAACTCATTAATTGGCCTCCACTGCTGCCTGGGTCGCACCGCTTCAGCACTGTCTCCTCACACAGCATGCTGTTGCGGTGCAGACAGCCGAGGCTCTTTCCCAGGATGGGGTCTGGTCTGCACCCTTATCAGTGTACCTCAAAGCTCACCTCTTCACATTCTCAGCAATAGGCATCACGCCCAGACTAACTGAAGATTGGTCAAAGCTTCCACTGTGTTATATTGACAGAGAGCGGAGTACCCTACAGCCCATCCTATATGGTTCTCCATCTTGGCCATGGCAGTTCTGTTTTTCTTTCTTTAGGTGTGCACAAGCACTAGGTAGCATTGCTGGGAAGCAATCTCCAGCGCTTGACACCCTGCTTTGCCTAACATCAACTGAAGACTAATCTTTAAATCACTCTCTCTTTCCCACAAAGGAAAAATACAAAGAAAGGTTATGCAATATAAGCCTTCCAGCACAGTGGTGCCTAACCATTTGACCTCTGTTGACCCCCACGTTTATCATTACTGGACCCAGAGGACACCCCCCACCCAATGTATCATTACTGGAATCTGGGGACCCCCCACTGAGTCATTGCTAGAAGCCATGGCCCCAGCCTAAACATTGTTGATGATTTGAAATTCAAAACAAGACACAAATAATACATAAACAAGCATTCATCAAACACGCGATAACAAGTTTAATTTAATTTGCAAACAAATCTAAATTAAAAATGTAATTTTAATAGCAAGGTTTAAATTAAATTGAAGCCACACATCGTCCAAACTATATTCTGTTCGATGCACCTGCATTGCTTCCACACATTAATCTGAGGATACTATTTACATTTTTAGCCTCCAATTTCAAATTCCTGTAAAAAAACATTTGCACATTTAGCCACTTTATATACACTGTAGGAAAGTGCCATCTTTCTAGCATAGTTACCCCCACATTTTGCCTGAAATCGGTGTGTTCATACTCTAGTTCACTGGGATTGTGATAACCAGGACCCCAGTGACTGTGCTCTCTCCTTTAAATTTGGTTCTGGTAAACTCTCTACACATAGTGCATACTGGTGCACCTATGTAAGTACCTAGTATATAGTACCTAGGTACCCAGAGCATTGGTACACCAGGAGTCCCCCATGGTAGCCCATGTAAACTGTGCCTGCAGGCCTGCCATTGCAGCCTGTATGAAATGGTGCACTCACTCTCATCACCAATTCTGGTCACTGCACTTAGACAATGTAAGTCACCCCTCTGGTAGGCACTTCAGCCCAAGGGCATGGTGCATGTCCCTAAGTGTGAGGGTACCTGTTAGAAATGGGTCTCTGGTTGGCAGTCGGTTTGCACCCTGTCCAAGTAGGAGCCCTTATTCTAGTCAGGATAAGGGAGATACCCGCTCAGATAACCTCTGCTCACCCCCTTGGTAGCTTGGCATGAGCAGTCAGGCTGATCTTAGAAGCAACGTGTAAAGTATTTGCACATAACACACAGTAAAACAGTGAAAACACTACAAAAGGACACCACACCTGTTTTAGAAAAACAGCCAATATTTATCTGTGTAAAACAAGACCAAAACGATAAAAATCCAACATACAGTGTTTAGGTATGAATTTTGTAAGAATTATCTTAAAAATACAGTTCCTAGAAGTCGATAGCTCCACCTGGGTCTACGGCGTTGTGATCAACAAAACCAATAGTTCAGGCCAGCTAGTGTCGGGAAGACCTGTAAACAGGACCTTGGATTTGCAGGGCATCGTGATCCTCGCAGTGAGCTCTGGAGAGTGGTGTCGCTGGCGTCGCAGTGTCAGAGCCTGAGTCAGTGCGGGAGTCGTCGGACCCTTGAATTCATACACGCTGCAGAGCAAACTCCGGGCTGATGAAGTCAGGAGCAATGGCGTGGATGGCATCGGGGCTGTGGTGCAAAGCGGGATGATGTGATGTGTCCACAGGTCACGGTGCAGGCTGCAGCTTGGTGATGGCGTCCAGCGGCGTCGGTGAGACCAGGGCTGCGGTGTGACGTGCGGTATACACAGGTAACAGTGCAGGCAGCAGCGTCGTCGTTGCAGAAGCGCCGTCGTCGGTAAACCCAAGTCAGCAGTGCGGGACGGTGCTTCGTGAGCCTCACACGCAGTGTCCACAGGTCACGGTGCAGGCAGGGATGCCTGGTGACGACACTGGAGTCGATGGTGCTGGCATCAGTGGACCAGGGCCGCGGTGCTTCATGTACCTCACGAGCAGTGTCCACAGGCCACGGTGCAGGCAGCGGCGCCGGTGTCAAAAATGCGGCGTCATCGGGGAGGCCCAGGCTGCTGTGTGAGCAGGCGATGCTGAAGTGCAGGGCCTATAGGTCACAATGCGAGCAGCGGCTCGGTTTAGTCGTCTAATGGCGGCGGTGAAACCAGGGTCATGGTGCGAAACAGGGCAGTGCGGCATCGGCAAGTCACGGTGCACCCAGCGGCTTTGTTGGCAGTGTTGCAGTGGTTTCTCCTCTTGAACAACACAAAACACACAGTTCCCAGTGTTGCAGGTCGAGGAAACTGAAGTCTTTGGTGTCCCTGAGACTTCTAACAGGAGGCAGGCTCTACTCCAAGCCCTTGGAGAACTTTCTCAAGCAGGACACACAGCAAAGTTCACCCTTTGCACTCTTTTCAGGCAGAAGCAGCAACTGCAGGCCAGTCCAGCAAAGCAAAACAGCAAAGGGACAGTACTCCTCCTTCAGCTCTTCTCCTGGGCAGAGGTTCCTCTTGATTCCAGAAGGATTCTAGAAGTCTGGGGTTTTGGGTCTTCTTCTTATACCCAGTTCTGCCTTTGAAGTTGGCAAACTTCAAAGCAAAGTCTCAAGTGTTTGCAAGATCCTGCCTTGTCCATGCCAGGCCCCAGATGCCCACCAGAGGGTCAGAGACTGCGCTGTGTGAGGGTAGGCACAGTCCTTTCAGGTGTGAACGACCACTCCTCCCTCCCCTCTAAATCAGAGGGCTCATCCAGATATGCAGGCTACACACAACCCACCTTTGTGTCACTGTCTAGAGAGGTGCAAAACAGCCCAAAAGACCCAGACAGACAATCCACAAAATGGTAGAGTCACAGAATGGTTTAAGCAAGAAAATGCCTACTTTCTGAAAGTGGCATTTTCAAACAGACAACTTAAAAACCAACTTCACTAAAAGAGGTATTTTTAAATTGTGGGTTCAGAGACCCTAAACTCCACATTTATATCTGCTCGCAAATGGAATCTGCGCTTTAAAGATATTTAAAGGCAGCCTCCATGTTAACCTGTGAGAGATAGGCCTTGCACAGTGAAAATCGAATTTGGCAGTATTTCACTGTTAGGACATATAAAACACACTAGTATATGTGTTACTTTAAACATACACTGCACCCTGCCCCTGGGGCTACCTAGGGACTGCCTTAGGGGTGCCTAACATGTAGTAAAAGAGAAGGTTTAGGCCTGGCATGTGGGTAGACTTTCCAAGTCGAATTGGCAGTTCAAAACTGCACACAGACACTGCAGTGGCGTGGCAGGTCTGAGCCATGCTTACAGGGCTACTAATAAGGGTGGCACAACCAGTGCTGCAGGCCCACTAGTAGCATTTCATTTACAGGCCCTGGCAACTCTAGTGCACTTTACTAGTGACTTACCAGTAAATCAATTATGCCAATCATGGACAAACCAATCAACAGTACAATTTACACAGAGAGCATATGCACTTTCCACTGTTTTAGCAGTGTTAAAGGGCCCAGAGTCGTAAGGCTAACAAAAACTGGTCAGAAAAATAAGGAAGAAGGAGGCAAAAAGACTGGGGATGACCCTGCAAAAAGGGCCAGGTGCAACAGTACCCCTGCATGAGCATGGTGCCGCTACAGCCCCCGGGCCAATTCCTGGACTCCAAAGCCATCTTAAGGTATGTAGTGGACACTGGTGAACACAAGTGGTCCAACTACATCATGGCTTCCCCGAACCCAGGCATGTTTGGTAATAAAAATGTTGGAATCATGCAACTACACTGATTTCAGTGTTAGCTGCATGATACCAGGTACTCTGGAGGTTCCTTAGAGGATCCCCCAGTGCTGACTGTGCTGCCTTATGGGGTCTAGCTGCCAGTCCGCTCTGCTTGCGACCCCAGACACTGTTCTGCCC
Organism: Pleurodeles waltl; assembly: GCF_031143425.1. Classification (NCBI taxonomy): domain Eukaryota; kingdom Metazoa; phylum Chordata; class Amphibia; order Caudata; family Salamandridae; genus Pleurodeles; species Pleurodeles waltl. Next base: position 134,178,116 of record NC_090445.1, on the reverse strand, counting down.
TCCTGCTGATGAGCCTGGCTCAGGCCCGAGAGGCAGAACTAAGGATTTCTTGCGAGGGAGAGATGTGACAAGCTCCTCCTGTGTATTAAGTGTCTAAGGGCTGGGGTGGCCTGGTCTCTGAGCACCACCACACACTGCTTTGAAAGGCACATTTGGTGCCCTTCTTGCATAATCTGGTTAGCACCAGTTAAGGAACCCCTGGTTCCCGCTCTGGTGAGAAACTGCACAACGGACAGGGGAGTGACCACCTCCCCTAGAGAGGAGCACAGAGCTCTGCATGGGTGGCCACTTGATTCTGGCATCTTGGAAACAAGATGGGCAGAAGCCCATGGGAGCATCTGACTGGTCAGCCCAGGTGGATGACCTCCCTGTCCCTCTCTGACAGGTGGGTCACTTCAGAGAGTGACCAACCCCTTTTAAGATTAGTTAAGGGTTCCCTCGTGGCTGGGTTCTAAGATTCGTCTAGCAAGACTCTACAAGGAACTTTCTGCAAGGCATCTTCTGCTTGTGGCCTCTGGAACTGCTGCTGGTCCCCTTTAGAACCGGAACACGTCTGCTTCTGGTGGGAAGGATTCCACTGCGTTTCTTTGGATCTAGCAATAATTCTGCAACATCCAAGCCTGTGCATCCTCCAGGGTCACAAGGACTCTGCACCTGGAAGCACAAAGGAATGTCCCTCGGAGTGAAGGAGTCACTCCCCCGCTATTGCAGGCACCTAAAGACAACATCGACGGTGGGGTCTGCTGTTCCACAAACATCGAAAGTCTGCATCACAGGTGGTGAGTATGTGGCTTCCACTGGGTCCTACTTGTCTTCTAACCAACTTGTGCGACTGAGGGATCCTGTTCCTGCCATTGGACTGGAACCTCTGTGTAGCGTGACTGCAGCACTTGTCTCCTTCAGGAGATCTTCAGGCACCAAGAAGCCCCGGCTTTTAGCACTCTGCAACACGAAGCTCAACCCCTGTCCTGCAAATCTTGCGACATGGGACTTCCGTTATGTTGTGCTGGCGAGGCCTCCTTTTGATTACCTGTGTCCATCGCCTGTGGGTCACTTGTGGGGGCTCCATCGACTTCTGCTGGACTTCCTGTGTGCTGAATGCCAGTCCTACCCCCCCCCCACTGTCTCCCCCACCCCCTTTTCCAAAACACTTGCTCATCGCCTGCTTGCATTTGCCAGTGCTTGTTGGTGACCTGGCTGGCCACTGACCCTCCTGCAATCTGGTGACTGTCAAGGGACAGCTCGTAACAGACTCCTGGGATCTTCTGCAGCTCCTGGAACCCGCAGCTGGACTTCTTCCACCGACTTGCAGGAACTTAACGTCCAGATGGGTGGACATTGCCACCTGGGCACCTCCAAGGGTGCTGGACTTGGTCCCCTTCCTTTGCAGGTCTTCCATGTACAGAATCAGTCTCTGAGTTTTACTGGCCTGGTCCACAGGTGGTGACAGCAGCTGGACAATTCGAGGCTTCCACTGACTTCAGAGAGAGTCTGTTCCCCAACCCCCAATGCATCTGGGTCCCTGGTGTAGGTACTCCTGTCTTCTGGGTATCCTGGGGTAGGAGCACTCTCCTCTCTTCCTCTTGCCCGCTGGTTTCCTCAGGATCCACTGGGAAGGGTCCTGAATTCCACGAACTCCAAACACTACTCTGTGTTAGCCTGTGGGACGACTGGGTGGGTAACTCAATTTCACCTGGACACTGGGGACACTTACTCTACTTACCTCTGGTGTTTCTATCTGGCCACAGCCCCTAGCTAACTACCACACTTACGTTGGTTGGGTTCACTATTTCACGTTCCACTTTTTAGTATATGGTTTGGCCCTCCCATAGGCCCCTGTTTGTTTTTATGCTATTTCTGTTGGTTATTTTGTGTACGTATTGTGTGTAGATATCTCCACGGGGAGATATACCAATGCTAGTCTACTAGTAGTAGTAGTAGTAGTAGTAGTAGTAGTAGTAGTAGTAGTGCTGTAATAAAGTATCCTTTATTTTTGCAATACTCGCGTGGTTGTTTCTTATGAGTGAGTTACTGTGGTACTGCAAGTGCTTTACATTCCTCCTGGATACGCTTTAGCTGCTCACCCCAGCTACACCTAGAGAGCTTTTAGCTATCTGAACACCTACTCACTATCACTAAGGGTTGCCTGGACTCTGTGTAGGATGCTACACCATAGGTGTACACCATAAACTGAGCCAGCAACCTACATGCACTTCAATATTCTGTTATATATTATTTAATTTTCTAAGCAGTCATGGACCCCCCTGAGGAGGCTCTGCGGACCCTCAAACGTCTCTGGACCACAAGCCACTGTTGTGGCATTTAACATACTCTCCAATTATGAATCAGAGTCCCTAATTTGAACACAAGAAGAATCGAAGGACCAGCTTCTCACTATGTTTACAATAATGCAACTATATAGCACTGTACTGCGCATGGAAGTGGGATTGTCTGGTTAGCTGCCTTGATGGTTTTTTTCTCAGCGCTAAATGGTGAAAAAGATATATTCTTGGTGTGGCATTGTTGGCCAACTAGATGTCAACAGACATCAACAAACAGTGGGTGAGGGAATAGTGTGGATGCTAATAAAATCACATATACCAAGTTACCTTATACACATACTCCAAGCTGAGCAAAGCACCATCTCCCAACTGGCATTTAACTGTATCTGCAAAGATCTATAAATGTAACACATCAAGAACAGCAATTATTACAGAACAATGATAACCAAACATAAAACATAATATTAAAAGCAGGAACGTTAAGGATATTCACACACAAACAGAAACACACTAGTTTGTAGCAGGATCCTAAAGACCAGGGCAAGGTGGTACTGGAAACACTGTGAGGCAATAGAGCACTATACAAATCTGTTAGCATACCATGACTATCGCAGATTGCAGCAGTGGAGGAACAAACCCGCATGCATCCCAACCCCAGTGTATAATCCCTGTCAGGCAATTGTGAAGGTGTGTGCTAACACAGACAACATTTCTGCGTCAAGAGAGTGTGAGAGATGGAAATTACAACAGTAACTACCAAGTACAATATTCAATACTAGTCTGAAGCACTCCACATAAATCCACAAAGAATGTTAGCATACCACACCAGCTGCAGCCAGCTATGCACAGGAGCTCTTGTGAAAAAAAGAAGAAGAACTTTGACCCATCTCACAAAGGCAAAGACTAGGACTGAAGTGTGTCTACTGGGATCAATGACCACAGTGTGAGGGTTAAAAACTGATTCCAGCCTTGTTAGTTCCAATAATGATGTATACTTTTAACTTAAGGCAATTAAACTCTGTGTCTATGTCTGGGTGATAACTCCTCCACAGCTGGTCTAACTCCGTCATAGCCAGTAGTGTCAAGCTCAGCTGCAAAAGCTGAAGGGTAATGCGTGGGGCTAGCTACCCCACCATGTTAAAAATCCTAGCTACAGAAACATCAACCAAAAGGCATCCCGGCCTTGGGGAGAAAGTAATCTCCTTCACACACAGCTATTGCACTTTGTCTTGAAAGCCAGAGATCCCTGGAAGCTACCAAGAGGATCCTATCACTGGGCATACCTGTGTCTGTTAGGGCAGCTGTTAGCAAAAACATAATGAAGGAACATGCTCCTATCAGTCTCAACTACTGATACATACTCTTGGGCCACGCAAAGTGTGTTACAGGTTTCATGTGTTCCTGATCAGAGCAATGTGAAGCTAGACTGCTCTTTTTGGAGAAAGGTTAAGACTGATTTCCATTTAGTCTCAATCTGTAAGGTCTATGTACAGGAGTAGAATTAGGCACACTATTAGCCTAGAGACCAGGGGTGGAGCTTCAGTGGGGGTTTTGGGTGTTACACCCTCTATTAAATGTATTTTCTGATAAATAGTTGGGTACAGGTGCTTTCAGTCAGGAATGGGGAGGCTGTCAGATTTCACCAGGACATTTTACATACATACCGACAAAAACACACACACTGTCCCCCTCTCGGTTTTGAAAGTTCTCAAAAATGTTTATTTTTTTCTCCAAAATATATATTTTTTTCTTTCACTTAGTACTCCCACCAATCCGCATTCCTCTCCCTTTACACTGCCCCTTAGGCCCTTCATGCACCCTGCTTGTTGTATAATGTATTTTAACATTATATGCCCCGTCCCCCCCAAATCTCACTGACCAAGCTACACCACCTCTAGAGGCTGCATGAACCTCTGTGTGCCACTGAGCTAGTAGTGGTTTACCACGCACTAACTTTCATCGTCTTTAACCATCGTGTGAGGATTTGGGTGTACTATATGATGTGGCTGGTAGGCTTTATCATGCAGTACATTCTCAAATGCCATCGTGGATCCAATCAAGTACGTTTACTTAACCTTAAGCTCAACCCTGGGCAGCTGTGGCCGCAAGCAATAAGGCTTAGCAAAGGAACAATGTGAAGTGCATTTAACAGCATCAAACAACGAAATAATAAGACAGTCACACAACACAAATGAAACAAGACCAATTTATAAACATAGTATATTTTATGAATCTTTAGAGACCTTAAGCATCAAAATGTAGCACAGTTTCCAGAGATACAGAGTTTAGATGCAATAAATAACTTTGATATCAACCACAAGCAAACATTTGGCAAAACAGTTTGGAAACTTTAGAAACGTTTGCAAAAGTTAGTTTGGTTACACCGTGCCAGTTGGGTGACCAAGTCCTACAGGGCAGAGGTCTAGGGGGCCAGAAAGGATACTTTGGACAGTTTCCTGGCCACCAGAGTGGTTTTAAGGCGAGATCCAAACTTTACAGAACAACCACCATAAACTTCTATGGAGCAGTCTTGATGCTAAGGGATGCGGGCAAAAAGATGACCAAAGGATGCTCCAGTTGTCATGCGATCAACGAGGATGCCTTTGTTTGTATTCTTCAGTCCAAGCGTGAAGTGGAGCGAGCGTGGCCAGAAAGGTCGTGGTCCCGGAAAGTCCTCTACATTGCAGTAGCAGGCCAGATAATGCTGAGCTACTGGTCAGTCTGCACTACTGGTGGGACAAAATCTGTTGGCGTGGGCTAATGTCTCTTGGGTACGATGATTCTGGTCCTCAATAGCACTAATGGGGTCAGCAGACACAGGTGCAGGTTTTGGCTATCTCAGATTTGTACTCTTGGGTGTCCGGCGACTGGCAGAGGCAAAACATCTGCTGTGGCTTCAAACTTGTCAGTTTGGGCTCTTTGAGCTTGTGTCTCTAGAGCTGGGTCTATGAGATTAGCTGACTGATCCTTTGAGTCACTGCTGTTGTTGGATGGCTGGAATCAACTGTTCCCCGAACCAGAAGTCAGACGCACAGTACGTCTTTTTTTGGGTCCAAGTACAGCTAGGCAGTCTCCCTTCGGTCTTCTCTCTATTTCCAGCATGATTTGAGAGTTGGGGTGCCATATTTATTCTAGGAAATTGTCCTCGGGGACCACACGGTCACTAGGCAATGGGCTACTGGGTCCTCTCCTACTTAGTGATGAAGTTCCTGTGATGTGTGGCATTTGGCTATTCCAGAATGCCACTTTCTTGCCACTTCCAAGATGGCTTGACCCTCCCTTAGTCATCAGGAGCTTGGAAGCCCATCCTAGATGTGTGGCTACCTGAGAGATACACACCCCTGGTAAAACTGGTCCGGGGGCATTTCCCCTCTCTCTGGCCCGGTCTTCATGCTGCCTACAGTAACAAAAGGCTTCCTGCTCAGGGTGTTGAGCCAGGCAGCCCATCAAAGGCGGCTTCCCCTTCGAAGTTTGCCTCTGGACTAACCTCCCAAGGGGCCATCCAGGCAGAAGAGGTGAACCTTGCTGCTGCGCCACTGCCTTCGTTCCGGAGCCTGGGAGTTATTCACATGTCTCCCTGGGGGGGGGGTGTATATATATATATATATATATATATATATATATATATATATATATATATATACATATATATATATATATATATATGTGTGTATGTGTGTATATATGTGTGTGTGTGTGTGTGTGTGTATGTGTGTGTGTGTGTGTGTGTATGTGTGTGTGTACATACATATACATACATACACACACCTTTGAGAGGCTATTGTACAAGCAGAGCACAGAGTGGCAACTTTCTAAATGTTGCCTACCTTTAATAGTGACATTATTTTCAACCTGGCCATCAGGTTACATTCAATGCCACAATTATTTTGATATCTTACATGCCCCACCCAGTTAGATAGTACCATTCATAAGTTGGTTGGGGTGGGATGCCGCCAAGCCTATGGGGCTACCAACTTTACCCAGAGCAAAATGACAATTTGGAAGTGCTGCTGCTAAGACATATCGGAAAACATATGTCTTGATTACCAAAATACAGTTCCCTGCCATAAGACTCCATAGGCCTTCTTTAGGGGAGAAATATATATTTATAATGTTAAGGGATAGGGTGGGTTTGCCATTGGTTTAAATGATAAAGTGAACTGGCAGTAAAAACACTGTTTTTCCAGTCTGCAGGGGCAGGCTGGGAGCCATTTTCTACGTTGTCACATGAAGGATGGCACCAACAGTGCTGTAGCCCTGAATGGACACTGTCTTACGTCTAAAAATATGGGGGTAAACATCCAAAAAAAGGCATTTCCTTACACAACAAGGCAGTGAAACTCCTGTCTCATTGTGCAGCCAACAGGGACAAAAAACACATTACTTCTATCAAATAATGGAAAGACTTTGCAGGTGAATTAAATCTTGAAAACTCTGTAGAGAAATTTCAGAGATAAAATATCGACTCTGTTATGTACAATGTTTTTCTGCATTCAACTGCAGGATTGTGGGAGTGAGAAAGCGCCTGGATACCCACTCAGGAGACAAGCTGCGCTATACAAACATACATCTGACCGACTGATGTTTGACAGGCTTGAGGGAAGCAGCTTTCCCAAACCATGGTTACATACAACATATTAAGGAGGCTGTATGTCTTGTAGGTTGACAGAAACACGTTTAATCTGAAGTGACGGTGGCATCGAAAGACATAGTAACCTTTCACAAATGAAAAAAGCAGACTGTTACTACAAGGAAGTGGAATACACTAACCTAAGTGTTTCCTTGTGGACCTTTAACCACAACTGCATCACTTACGGAGTCACTGAAAACTACGTGGGCAGCGTCTACAAAGTTTTCAGCACAAACTTTCGTTGACAATGCCATGAAAAAATAAAATAAAAAAAACACTTAGAAATAAGACTTTTACTGATTCAAAAAGAAAAAGGGAGCACCAGGAGTTGAAAAAATCTAATTTTCGTTCACTTAACGTTTATTTAACCCCCAGGATGCCCACTAGCTGCCAGGGTGGGGTGGCTGTGCCCCAACTGAAGGGGGTAGCAGTCTTTCAGCTCTCCCCCTGCACCCTAAAACATCTTATCACACAGCAAGCAAGAGAACCTTTCACACTAAAGCCCTGCCATCCTTTAGTCCACACTGGCGGCTAAGAGACACGCTACTACAGTATCCCTTGAAAGTCGCATCTATCCAGAAGACCATACCCGACTATTTAGAAGCTAATGACAACAAACAGACTGCGCTATTCGCCCCATGGGAGGCACGGAAACTGGTTGTCAGAGAGAATTTATTGCTATATCTGCCTACAAAAACCGACGTCGGAAGGAGAAGCAGGTAACACTGGAGCTAAATGTTCTAGAACTTGGGGCTATCACTAACCGCACAGGAGCCCCAGGGATCTGGACGGAACTTGAGAAAACACGTTCATATCTAAAGCACCTCAATTTTAATATGGCCGAGTATGCACTTACCCGACAGAAACACAAATTCTACCTCTGAAGCAACCGCCCTGGTAGAAAGTCTGCTCATTGCTTAAGGGCCAAGGTACATTCAGGGTCCATCTGGGTCATTCATCCCACTCCCACCACCGAGGTACACTTGGATAAGCCATTGCCCGCCTTAAGCTTATAAAATCCCCTGGACCAGAGGCCCCCCCCACAAAGATTATACAAAACCTCCTGTCATGAGTTAGTTCCGATTCTCACACAATTATTCAATTCTTTTGCATCCGCTGGAACCCTCACAGACTCCATGCTGGAGGCCTCCATATGGTCATACCTGAAACAGGCAAGGATCCTGCTCTCTGCAGGTCCTATAGACCCATATCCTTGCCTAACATGGATACTAAACTGTTCACTAGCATATGTGCCCACCACTGAAACCCACTCATACCAGGATTGATTTCCCCAGACCAAGTGGGATTCATACCAACGCGCCATCAACCGATTGACAAAATCTCAAGGACACACAAGGAAGCTCTTCTCCTTTCTATCGATGCGGAGAAGGCTTTCGACAGAATCCATTGGCACTACCTATTGAAAATCCTACAGTATTCTGGGTTTGGTGTCCGGTTTTTGGGGTGGATTAGGAGCATATACAGTGCCCCTAGTGCTGCTGTGCGGGTTAATGGGATTAGGTCATTAACTTTCTCCGTGGGTTTGGCTGATGCGCCAGGGAGCCCCCTGACCCCTCCTCTTCGCTCTGTATATGGAGCTCTTGGCCAACACCTGCTGGCCCACCCCGATATCTCTGGCATCTTGTTTGGCGGTGAACAACATCTGATCAGCCTCGATGATGATGATGATGTAATCCTGGCCGTTATGGAACCCCCAACTACTGCCCCCGACTCCAGAGCTCCAACTGTTTGGAAACTGCTCATGTTTCAAAGTAAGCATGCAAAAATCGCTAATTCTTTACCTCTTGGTTCAGACCATCCGAGCTCATTTCCCGTTTGAATGGGCTACCTCCCACACCTCGAGATTCAATTAGCTAATTCGATCTCCAAGACTATCGCAACAAACTATAGCATCCCGGCCAGGCAAATCAAGATTGATATAAACAGCTGGAAATGACTGGGCCTCTGCTGGCTGGGCAGTACAGCAGCAATCAAAATGACCACTCTACAGGGCTTTTTTTTCCTTATTATTTCAGGTACTGCCCTTGATCCCCGCCATCACAGGCCCTCCACTCCTTACAAGCCAACATTAATAGATTCATCTGGGGGAAGAAGAAGTTGCGCCTCCACAAAAAGCTCCTTTATCGGCAGGCGTGAGAGGGTGGTCTGGCTGTGCCCTTCCTCTTGAGATACTACCACGTCAAAACTTTGGTTTCTGGTGGAATGGAGCAGCCCACTTACTGAGAAGCACTGGTGCTTCATGGACCAGGCAGTGGTCGGCACCCATATCTGGAAGGAACCCTGGCTCCACAAAAAGCACAGGACCTCTGGACTTTACTTTTCACGCATAACAAATGCTATATTTTGAGCGTGGAATGCTCTGGCGGTAAAGGTAGGCCTGATGGCCTTCCCCTCTTCACTGACGCCCATTCTTGAGAACCCAGAGTTCACTTCCGGATTACGCCCTGATCGGTTCAAAGGCTGGCGGGACGGAGGCTGTAAACGGATAGGGTGCTTCTCTGACCTCCATTAGATAATCCCTTATACACTGGAGGAATCAGATTGGGTGCAGTACTTACAAGTCCGCCACTGGGTGCTTCACCCTACCGTGTGTCCTCATACGGAGAGGGCTTTGACGAGTTGTTGAAAAAAGGAAAGATGGCTATCAACACCTGGTCTCTGAGCTGAATGCCATTCTTAGCAGATTAGATCCTATTCCTCACTTCAAAGGGCAAGTGAGATGGGAGAAAAATCAGTCACCCTGACAAGGAATGGGCGGATATCTACCATACAGCACGGCACACAATACATCAAGCATGGAGACAGCATATAAGATTGTGTCTTACTGGTAGTTAACCCCACCCAGGCTTGGCGTTTGGAACCCAGAGCCCTCGACGGCATTTTGAAGAAGTTGCAAAGGGACCGGGACACTACTTCATTTACTATGGTGCTGCCCCAAACTTAAGCGCTTTTGGGACCTGGTACTGGACAACATTGACAGACAAACCACTATCCCTAGGTTTCCGGCCTACACAATCGTAGGGCTCCCAACCCTTTTAACGTTATCCCTCCATTCCCACAAGGCAAACACATGGCACTAGCTCTTGGTGCAATGCATCAGGTGTTACTTGCACTTTGGGGTACAAACTAAATTTCCCAATACACAAGCTGGCTGCACAAACTATGGTACATCCTAGGTATGGAGAAGTTGTCGCTCGCGCATGATCAAAGACTTGATGACTACCCCTTAGACTCTGCCCCTTTCATACATATTTCATCCACAGAATTTAACAAACTGACTTGCCCTACATACCTGAAATTCCTTCACCTGCTTCCCACTGCAGGCTCCTCACCGACCGTCGTCCCCACACTGTCCGACTGATCCTCTGTATATGCTACAGAGTGACCATACACAAGATCAACCACACTGCTCGATAACCCCACACACTTACAGAAGGAACTGGGGGGTGCTGGGATGGCTTTTGGGATTGTATTGTTCATGCTGTTTTTATGACTCAATGAAACAGCTGACCTCCGGGTTTTCAACATTAGCTATGCACATTATTTTTTTTATACAAGATGAGCGGCTGGCCCTTGAGGTTGTAAGCCTTCAGCTGTGCATTCTCATGCACCTCCATCAATAAAACAGAATTGACCCATAAAGTACTGTGTAAAAAAAAAACTAAAAGGAAAAAAAATACTTTAGGAAAACCCAACATTTTATGGTATCTCAAAACTGTACACTGAATTCAATATTTTCAATTGATATAAACGGCATGGTTTCTTTTTCAAATACTTTCCACTCAAGGAAACTCTGAGCACAATTTAAACAAGGATTTACAATGCAACGGGTCTTGCGTTTGCTCATGTTAGAGCGGATCGCATTGTAAACTCCTAACCCGACTTTTCACCTATCAGGCAAAAGTGCATTTATGTACATAACCCGAAAAAGTGAAATTAACTATGTAAAGCGCTCGACTTCTGCCAAGCGAGATTGCGCTCGTAAATTAGAGAAAAAGAAGTCCACGAGCCCGATGGAAAACAGCGAGCCTCGCATGTTTTCTGTACTTGGTCGCTGCGCTCGAGGAGGGCTAGCCACCGGAAAAGGCCTGAGATATGCGTGCCTTCGATTAAGGAAAGAAAACAGATTTTATTAGGCAAGCCCATGAACCAATAAAAAAAGTTGACAGGGCTCCGAGCCCTTTTCTAAATACAAAAGCGTCTCGCTGCGATACGCATGCGCGAGCGCATGTAACGCAGGCTCGGCCCTAAAAAGGATAATTAAGTGTCAGAAGGTAAAGGGAAATGTTTCCAGCAGATTTTGCCATTTGGGCCTTTGTAGTAGCCCACATAACAGATTTATAGGCCTCAAGGAGACGTGCCAAGCTAAGTACACCTTCTGCCTCAGACACCAGCTGAGTGAAAGCAGAAAATGGTCCTTCCGCCAAAGCCAAAACAGTCTTTGTATGCCATTATGCTTTCAAGCAATATGTGGAATGCAGGAGATAAGACAAAAAACAACCCTGCTCTTCAGCCATACTCAGCACAAATATCCATGTTTATGGGCTCTTACAGATAAGCTGGCATTGTTTGGAAGCAACACAGCGCAGAGAGATGGTTGGGGATGGGGTGGGCAGGTATTTGTTGGGGGGGGGGTGAAGCCGCACATGAGGGGGAGAGCTGGAAAACACATGCACTCTCATTGAGTGCTGAACGAAAAATAAAAAAAGGTTCAGGGGCACTAAAGTCAATCAACGGTAGGCAATTGGTGGGCTCTAAGCCCACTGTGAGTTCACAATAGGTCGTTTGTAACGTAGACCGAACAGAGACATTAAAAATGCAATACAAGCACACGTTTTACCGGTGGAAGTACATAACTTCTAGCCAATCAAGATCTGTACTCAAGGATATTAACACCTGTGTGCATCTCTCAGTAGTCATAAAATTACAAATATGTACAAAATTAAAGTTGTAAAAATAATATATAACCCTTTCTAAAATGTCATAACAAACATTCTCAAACTGGAAATCTTCTTCTGTCACAGGGAACAACCAGCACCAAAACCACTGTCTACTGTAACAAAATAAGTCTATATGTTTTAACACAGTGAAATAAAATTTCACCCTATTAGTCTTCACATATGGTTTTCAGAATGAGTTGGGCCTACTGCCTTTATTGTTAACTTTTCATAATAAACAAATCAGTGCTATGGCCTTTGTCAAAGGCTTGTCACCCCGAACTCTGTCAAGTTGTGCTGAGCATAAGCTTTTTGCACCAAGTGTAATACAAGCACTCCGAGTGAGTGGACACAACGTTTGCCCAATCAAAATCTGTACTTAAGGGAACCAACATTTGGGCATAGCCAAAACCCCTCTTTCAGTGGTGTGTCTTACTTTTCTTTTTCTGTTGATCACATACGATCAAGCTATGTTCTCAAGACTGAACTAGAAAGTAACAAGAGCACACGGCATTACTCACAAGGTCCAGAACCTGTGAATAAAAAGCAAGATAAGGGAATGCGCCTGAGAGGGTGTAACCAAATACCTGGTGCATTCCTTGAGCTGTGCTTACATGCAGGTGAAAAGGCAAAACACGCAAGCCAGCAGCCACCTTTTCAATAAATAGCTCCACTGTTGCAGAGCATAAAGTCATGCGATTACTGGTGAAAGATCAACTTGTCATTTATGGGAAACACACTTGTACAGATTGAAAGTATAAAAATAAGCACGGGTTTAAAAAAAAAAAAAAAAAAAAAGGGATTCATTATTTTGGGGATTTATAACAGAAACAGAGGAGACACAGAAAGATACAAAAGTATGTTCTGGTTCTCATTAATTGTATAAAGATATACACCGAACTAAGCTCCTACAACTAATACTTGTTGTCCCACCTCCAGAGTTACAATAAAGTTGCCTTTGAAGGGACTCAGTTACCCTTAGAACGTGGACTCCCTTCAAATCTCAACCTGTAGCCCTTAGTAATTTCAGGGGGAAGGTGGGGCTGCTAGTTTAAACTGTTAAAGGCTAAGTGTGGTTGTATTACAAATGGGTTTGTGATGGTTTTAACAAAACGCACCTGGTAACATGGGAAGCCAAGTGTATGCCTGAAAACAGGAGAGAAAGGTTATATTAGAAGTAGCAGTCACAATAAAGATTCCATTTACCTACTCATCAATCCTAGCTTTAATCTACTGTGAAGGTGTGAGTGGATTCCACAATAAGAGAACAAATGGGAAGAGAGATGCACCAGTAGGCACTGTCATAACCACACTTAAACCTGTGCATCGTTATTGTGTTTGCACCGACCTTAGGGACTCAAGAATATATGGGGATGGTCTACATGCCAGTCTCTAACGGAACAATCCTGTAGAATACTACTGATGCCATCTCAACCATGGCTGAAGGTTCATGAATATTTGAAAGAATGGATGGGTTTAGGAGTAATTCATCTGTTAACAATGGTTCGGGCAACAGCATTCCCTTAAACTGGGAACGGTTAGAGGAAGAAATGCTTCACATTAATGTCCACTGTCTATGCAAAGAAGTGTGAAGGTGCCAACGGCAGCTGGGAGATGCATCTACTGATTCAACACTTGAAGGGAGGCACAAGTGAGTCCCGTTGAGTATCTTGTCCCGAATGAAACTGGTGAACGAGATCTGCAGCAAAAAATCTACTAGCTCATTTATGAGCCCTGACAACGAAATGGTCATTAAAAATACAGTTTTGCATCTAATTAGATTCATAACGAGGTCATCAGTTTTCAAGACATAAGCATTAGAGAACACTTCTGTTGTCCTATGTGGCATCAGACACTGCCGCAAGAGGATAAAAATGCATTGCTGTTTGACTGCCTTAGAGATGGAAAGTGTTCTTCCGGCCTATTTCCTAAGGCTCTGATGGCTGCTATGAAAGTCTATGAAGTATTCACTTTCATGCCATGCTCTGCCAGGTATATGGTCCCCAGAGGTAGACTCTTAAAGGAGCAAAGGCTTGACAGTGAGCTGTCTTGGCAGCAAAGAAAAGATTTACCCAAGGCGCACCCCACTTCGCGAAGACACATTGATACCTCTGGGTGAAGAACTTAACCAGATGGATTGTTCTCTGCAGCTTTTTTTCGAGATGGCATATAAGCCTTGACCTCAGTTGGTCATCTTTGGGGAACAGTAAGTTGAGAAATCAAATCCATTCCATTAGCCTAGGTTTGAAGTGTGGCTTTCTGCAAATCTCCTGTGCCTTTGCGGGGACCTTCAGTTCCATAATTAATGAAGGCTATATTGATATAACAAGCCAAAGGAAAGCATATTCCTCATTATTCAACGGAGGCCCAGGGTGACAATGGGCAGCACCTTAAGAGCTTTGCCCAGTACAAAGAAAAATATCCTTACAGGATGCATGTCTATTTACTTCTCTGTTATGCGGGTCAGCATTAGGATAAGCCAACATCCACTTCTACAGCTGTCATGATTTTTGAGACTGAACCAACAGGCCAATCTCAGAGGCTCATCAGATAGGCCAGAGCACAAACCAGTAATGGAGTTTGGAGGATCAGGTTTAGGAGTAGCCAGTGCAGTCTGTGGTTCAGGAGCCTCATTTACTTGTCCTAGAACCATGCTAAAATAATGTACAGAGAGCCCAAGCTTGACAAACTGGTGCAGTCCATGGCCTTCAGCTAGTTGTTCATGAAGTCTAATCAAAAGCAAGGGAGGTGAAAAAAGCAACTTCCTGTGTCATTTAGTGCTTGCATCTTTATTATCTTGAAGGATGAAATGTCCCACATACCAGTGAATCCCAATATGGAAGCAAATGTGACAGTGGGTGACGGCCAGTAAACTCTTGCAACTAGGTCTAGTGAAAATGGACACCAGGCACCAGTGTTGTTTCCCCAATAGACTGGAGGAGGGATCCCCCTTAGGGCCACCATCACACTCCACAATCATCTGACAGGGAGGAAGACAAAGTGACATACTGTTCATTGCACATACGTGTATTAGAGAGGTGTCAGTGCACTGCAGAATCAATCAAGGCAAAACATTATTGGTGTGGTAATTCTGATGAAGCTTGGGACTGATCGCATTTTAGTCATCCTCAAACTTCAATCTTAATTGGCTTAAGGCCTAATACAGCACATTTTGCCCAAAGAGCAAACAGAACAGAATTGTGTGGAACCACTGACCAGTGTAATCTTAATGATAGACATAAGCTGGAGTACTTCAACTCCTCTGGGCCCCTTCCTCACTCAGTTCTCCTTCAGGTCGAACATTACAGAAAATGTCCAGGCGCTCCTGAAGATGCCTATACTTGCACACTTACCCTCCCCTGCAACAATACAATCGTGGAAACTATTCAATTTTCTCCACTGTTAAGCATTCATCTTAATTTGAACTAGAGGTCCCACTGGGCTGTCTGTGTCTAATCCATTGTAGCCCCTTTGTATTTGTTAAAGAATGGTGTCACTGAACCACAAGAATTGTCTCTTGTGTACTGATATAGCATGCACACCCATGAATAGCCTTCAACTACTATAAGCTCTGGCAGCTCAACAATTGAATCTAGTGTTCTCTCCCAGGCACAGCACTCACTTCCCACCTCCACTATCCTCATTCATCTCGTCCTAATATATTATTCAGGGGAACTGGACTGTGCCCAGCTCTCAATAACCTTTGTCGCTTTGCTGTCTCACAAATTCAGAATAACAACGATAACACTATCCAGTCTTCACTGCAGACAGATATGCATCTTCCCTTTTACTCCAAAATGGAGCATTCAGTGTGCAAAGGACATTAGGGCTACGCAACAAATCACAACCCCACCCAACATCACTTTATTTCTAGAACATACAACACATTTGCAAGAAGACCACTTTGAACCCTATTGACATCTTCATCAGTTCCACTGCCATTAAGAAATCCTAAAGACAAGGCTATCTGCACCTCTTGCTCTCCAGACTAAAAATGTCATCCTCTCGCACATTACCAGTTGAAACCAAAGAGGGGTTGATGATTGTCTCCTCATTAGAACTTCCCACCACAACACGTTTCTCTTTTAGGCTCCTCCATCTCTACCTTTGAACACGCCACAAAGACTGTCACTGCATGATTTCCTGAGCACATTAGTCTTTCACCACCATTCCCAGGAATCTCCTGAAATGCTTTTAGGACACTTGATGCCATTCTTGACTTCCATCTCTTACACTGAGCATTATTCATGCGCATTTAAATCCGCAACTAAATAACTAGCAGCACATGCTCTTTTTACAACTCCTTTCTGGCCAATCATCACATACCCATAGCATTCCTCTTCGCCTTATTCATAAAGCAAGAACTCATTTCACATCATTCCTACATTCATCTATCAAATTCATATGTACAAGGTCTCACTCCTTTGCTCCACCTCATTTCACTGACTCAAAAGCAGCCTACCATTATCTCCCTCACAACTGCATCCTCACAGCCACCACCTGAAACCTTGAACTAACCCTCTATTCCTTTTCTAAAGACACTCATGCACAATCAATCCTGCAAATGTCAGAACACACCAATCTCTAATTACTTTGAGGTTGTTTATGGTCTATCTTTGCTACCATCATGACCAAATAAATGCACAAGCTGCCCCCCCCCCAACTCATGAAACGGGTAGCTCATATTATTACCTTTATACTCTCTCATCACCAGTCACTAGCTCATTCCTTCCTCGCTGCTAACTTTGTGTTCCACTTCTCTTTGAAAATCTTAATCAAATCTACCCTCAAGGCCCTCCTTATGGGACTATTTTTCCTTCATACACATATTCCCCAAAGTCTTCCTTATACCTACCAGCTTACATTGGCAACATCCATTTCTGCTAAACTTATACCTACTGTTCAGTCTGAGATACCTTTCGGTGCTTGGTCTGACCCAATCATTTTCCCAATAATTAAATGTCCAACTCTAACCTCCACAGCTCTCTCCTGTCTTAGCTCTCCTTGCACACTCCATTTTAATGGGCAACTAGGGTTTGTTTTTCGATTTTGCAGTTGTACTAAATCTGCTAAGAACACGTCACTGGCCACTCAATCAACTTTTATTTTCCTGTCTGTCTGCACCCTTTCCTTTGTAAAGTATGTGAAAGCCTGGTTTTCAACCTCTTCACTCTCTGCTTCTATAACTACAAACCTCACAATCCATTTGAATCCAACTTCAGAACACACCAATCTACAGAAATTTAAATCACGTTTTGCAGATTTACCACGCTGGCTCATCATTATCAGATTTCTTCTATTTTTGTTCTCCTGGTCCTTACTGTGACATCTGACTCAGTGGCACATCTGAAGCAAATTTCATCTTGCTTCTTGGTATTCCTTGCTCTTCCAACCTGAACTGAGAGCAGCTTAAAAGATGTCATGAGTTTTGTAATCGCTGGCAATAATACCTTTAAACAAAAAACGGAGGGTATGTCTGTGGAGGACTGCAGTCGTCTTGGCAGGGTTAGAAGAATGATGACAGGGAGGACATGCTGGTAGGTGATAAAATATTCCCCATATTAACTCTCAGACCTTTACAAAGCCTCCAGGTTTCAGCACCACCAACTGTATGATCTTGAAAAATATCACCATTGTTTCTACATCTGTCACAGGTCTCATTGACAAAACTGAGCAATATTTGATGCACCAGCACCTGAAACAAGCCTTCATGAATAAATTGCTTCTGAAGCACTTAACAATAAAGTGTCTTCTCAATTCTCCATTACTGACAAGGCTCAAAAGGTGCATACAATCTAGCTTCAATCAACTATAGTGAAAGGGAGGAGGAACCTGTAGCTAACAGAGCTAATAGTAACAAAAATAAAGGGGAAAACGAGTTTTGGGAACCCCCCCTTTTTTTTGCCCCCCCCACTCCTCCCATTTTTCCCCCGCCCCCTGTTGGATAGTTCACCCCAAAACTTTCCAAAAAGGAGCTAAGGAGGTAGAACATTTTTTTTTAATGTTTCATGCAGATTCATCAAGCAGCGCAAATGTTATTAGCGAACCAACAAATTTGCTTCCTACGGAAACGTTGTTCGAACTATAACTACCCAGGAGCTAGAATGGACAAACTTTTGTAAATTTTTTTCCATTTTTGCAGCAAAGTCTTTGAGCATAGGATCATCACAGGGCCATCCACAAGGGCTGAAAAATGACACAAGTCTTTTACCACTCCAGGCAAGAGACTTTGCCCCTTTCTAGCTCGGCGTGGAGGACACTATACTAATCCCATGCTAAAAAACTCTGCTGGAAAAACGCACATTTGAGGTAAGCAGATTCAGAGAGTCAGTGATGTTGTAAAATGCTCCATACTAAGGATTTGCTCTCCACCTACATTTCGGAACTACCCAGAGTTCCCTGCTCCCTTTTTTGCATAAGTTATACAGCACTAAGCCTGAATTGGTACTGTCTTGATATATATCTATCCATATATATACACACACACGCATTTGCAATGCAATAGGTCTCGCATATTTCAAAAAAGTTAATTGTGATCTTTTGACTACAGTGCCCACAAGCAAAAACAAAAGAAAACATGAGTGGAAACTGAGAAAAAACGACTTAACAAAATAAAAGAAAGTTTAAAAAAAAAAAAAAAAAGCAATTTTGTTTGTCCTGCTGGGCATGTTTTTGCCAGTCACAGCCTTCTGTTTGCGGGGCACTGGAAGTTAAAAAGAACAAAACAGTATTTCAAACATGTCGGGAGCAGCAGACGGGAACTAATTAAATTGAAATCAATTAGTGCTTGACCCCGCTCCACACAGAGGAACGGAAATTATGTCAGGCATGCCTTGAAGAATTACGAGGCTCTAAGGAAGAGTGCCAAGCAAATCAACAAATGGTGAGCAACAGGCGGGCTCCAAGCCCTTTACTGAACACAATAGTGTCTCACATGCACTCGTAGGCTCGACCCTAATAAAAATAAAAATAATCACTTACCACTGCAATATTATGGTAAAACCCTGCATGGTATTACAATGATTTGTTAAGGTCAACACTTTGTAATGCTTGCAGGATAAAGGCATGCATGGTATCAACTGACATTTAATAGACTGTCTTGTTTTCTTCATGGTGGCCAGGTGAGTTGCAAATGAACTGAACTAATCTGGCCTTGTTGACTTATGGAGGCCGCTCAACTCAAAATTCATAAAAGATGCTCTTATATTGTCTACAGTATATTTAGGTTCTGTGTAGTCCTTGAATGTGCTCTATACTTTATCTGGTTCAAACCCCTAATGGGTCATAAGGATAAAAACTCTACTTGGCGTTCACCTTCTACTTTGATGGAACAACCTGTCTGACTTCCATCCACCTCCACAGCAACTTCCAGCACCAAGGTCAGTCCTCTTTGGGCATCACACCTTTGGGATGTTGGATAACCAAATTAAGAACTGCATAATCCCAACATCAAACTGGACGACAACGCAAATTTCCTTGTCAAAAAAACTTTGTAAAAAGTGAACATTGAGAACTCTGAAATCAACATAGTAATCTATGGAAGTCCTTTTCTTTCAGGCCTTGAAGCACTCTGTAGCGTCCAAAATAAAACATGCTACATAAAATTATAAACAAATGATTCTGAGGGTACCAAACCTGGCATAAAAAACAAAAGCAGTTTATAAAAAAAATATTATATTTCTTTAACAATAGCATTGCCATTCCAAGTTCTTTGTTTAAAAAAGACCCAATGTCACATATTTAATTTTAAGGTGCTTGTAAAACCTTCAAAAGAATAACTATCCAATCCCAAAGAACAACAACCCTCATCTTTCAACACAATACCAAAAATAAGCGTTCGAGTCGGTTGCCTGTCCCACTCAAATGATGCACTGTGGCACCGAGAGGGAGTCCCTCAGCTTGTTAAAGTATTTCACCTCCAAAGTTGTCAGATTGAAAATATTGGCACTGTTATCAGCACTGTCAAAGTGTCAAAAAAGAACAAGCTTGAATAAATCAAGTGGCAATCACTGCTGAACTCTGCGCTTGGCCGAGTAATTGATGTGAACTGTTATTTCAGTATGGATAGTGTCTGTCCTGGTAAGTGAACATTGATGAAAGGATCGTATTTCAGTAGGATACAGGGGTGAATTGAGTAGTCACTGCATTTAGGGAGGATGTTATCCACACCAGAAAACAAGCAAAAACTGCTGCGATATTTAAACACCAGTATCACCTTCCCATAGATTTGAATCTGGCTTGGAAGTCCGGCATTTGTCATAAGAAACTATTTATAAAAATAAAATTCAGATTCTACCATCCCTTTGTTAACTGGGTTAGAATCAGAGTCTTATAATTGCTGACTTATTTCTGTTGCAAACATATTGAAACCAAAATCAAGTTACCTGCTGAGACCCTGCACGCATTAATCAGATTTTTTAGTTCTTCACCTAACCTTCTCATCATTCCACAATTTGTCAGTGGCCAGTCTCAAACTGACAACTAAATCTTCAATACCTACATGGACTACAAAGAACCACCCTACAAAATTATGCAAAATTACAAATGCCAAACGTACAGCATCAACAACTACACACCCATATCCCAGGGAAACATATGGAGACTTCACTGGAACTTAGCAGAAAAGCTAACCTGCACAAAATGTGTCAGATACAACAGGCTCTCTAATTACATTGCCAACCAAAGCCTAACACACGATATCCCCTACAACCAAAGAGACATATTTTGCATTATGGTCAAAGGAACACTTCACTACTACTTGAATGATCCTGTAACAGTATAATCGACTAAGAAGTGATATGGGCTTACTGTGAAGTCAAGGTGAAGTTAATGGTATTTGTTAGTCAAAAAAACTCAGTTCACAGGCATCCATACACTTTTGACTTTGTCCCATCTGCTGCAATGACTGGTATATGCATTCAGGGGTTTTCCTCAAACAGTATTGAGAAACATCAGGGGTACTGTAATGAATACTCAGTTGCAAAGTTTTTCATTTAGCACTCTCACCTGTCTTCTGAAACCCCTGCTATCCAACTTTTGTACTTCATATCTGGAACGTATCTGCGTCCCGAGTAACTGAAAAGGTACAGGAAACTATACACCAATTTTCATTAGGAGGCAAGTGGACGGTTTTACCACTGATATTAACATGGAACTTCAAAAAAGCAATAATGTCCAAGGTGAGTGTTTAGTTATACTTATCCCAAATATACATATGGAAGTAATACATTAATATTGTTTGATGAAATTAGTGAATTACTGGTGTTTGTATATTCATATTATAGCCTTTGAGCTATGCACATGATGAAAAGTTATTAACTTAAATAGTCTGCAAGATAGAACAGCAGCATAGGTGAAGGGTTGTTTATTTAATCAGATTGAACAGAAACCAGAATCCTTAATTAAGTACATTTTTAAACTGCAGCAAATTAATAGATATAGAAACAAACTAAAACAAAATAAAATAGCAAAACATGATTTGGAGTTAGAGTTAACTAGGTTGACAAACCTGAGAGCTGGAAGTTAATGAGGAGTGCTGAGCATTACCAATTATTAGTCAGCTGCATCCCTGGTTAAGTAGAGCATCTCCCAGGGACCAAACTGTAACAATTTAACCAAGAATGCCTAAGTCTTTAACTAATAATGTGGAAGCTGACCTGATGGTCTGTTATGTACATATAGTATTTGTTTTGAACGCTGTCCCTTTTTTCCTTGATCCCATATACCAAGTAAAATAACAGCTGTACGAATGGGGGGCACCATTGTGGGCAAAGAAAATGTGGCTAAGCATTTTGCAGCTTTCTAACCTGCTGTCGCCTGCCTAAAACCTTCTTTTGACAAGGGTGTATGACAAATATCCACTGCCAACGCTTCCATCAAGGCTCGGTGAGACTGGGCTTGTAAAATATTTTATCACAGCTGGTCAGACTCGAAACACAAACACCCACACACGGCACTATCATGTCAAACCTTTTCTTGTCCCAAGGCACAGAGTCTGTGATGTGTAGTTCATTTTAAAAGAGAACGTAGGCAGGATATTTGTAAGACGAGAGGGAAAGATCAAATAACCAGACTGGTGTCATGTTAAACAATTATTTTTGTTAGGGTGAATCTACAGTTATTAAGAGACCTGTGTGTGGGAGAGCATCTATCTTGTATTATGTTGATGCTTTTTGGATGAGAGTGCTGGTCCTATTGTGTTGCCTGTAGGAAGCTGGCCTGGTGTGTTGTGGACACCTATGGTGTTGACACCTTATATCAGGTCCAGGCAACACCTATTAGTGAAGTGTAGGCAGTGTCTAGGACACCGGGTTCTCTGGAGGTAGCTGGGGGATGAGTAGCCAAGACGTACCTAGGAGACATGCAAAGCTTACCCAATACCACAACAGTCACACAGTAATTTATCACACATGAAAGGAACCATACAGTGTTACAAAAATAAAGGTACTTTATTATAGTAACACAACACTAGATTACTTATAGGCAGCCCCCCCCAACTGGAGGGGAGTACAATATATATATATATATATATATATACACACACACATATATATACATACACACACATATACACACACACACCCACACAGTGTAATAATTAGGAAGTTGGCAAGAATTAGTGAAAAATAGTTAGGACCAAACAAGGGGAGGACTAAATCATATACTAAAATAGTGGGAAGTGAAGAGAAGTCCCCTACCCAAAGATATGGAGTCATTAATTGGGAGCTGGAAGAACAAGGGAGTCCCAACGGGTGAGTACCTGCGGAACCCCCAGCAACCAGGAGAGCAAAGGTAAGTTCCTGGTCTTCACAAGGACTAACAAGAGGACTTAGAAATTGGATTGTGCAAGGACAGGACCAGTCTAGAAGAAACCAAAAGGTAGATTCTGGAAGAAGAGGACCTGCAAAAGAAGGAGACAGAGTCCAGTCCACGATGAAGTGTCCAGACGGGGCAAGAGCCTCTACCCATCCTTCTGTGGATGAAGATCTGGGTCAATGAGGGAAGAAGAAGACCAGCTGTGGAGGCCAGAAGCTGAAGAGAAGTCCTTAGAGCGGTGCAGATGGTACCCCACATCGTGGTCGGGTCGCAGATGGCCTGTAGTTTAGGAGAACCTCCAACAAGCCTTGGCAAATGCAAAAAGCAGCTTTGCAAGTCTGAGGAGTACCAGCAAGGTCCAGGGGACTCGACCATAGGACGGGAGTCCCGGCTGACCCTCAGCCGTAGGTAGAGCCGGCAGAAGCAGTCACAACCCCCACAGACGACCCACTGGCAGCAGGCACATTAAGTCACAGTGAGACCCAATCAGAACACCCTGAGAGGAGTCCCACAGCGCTAGAGCAGCAGAGAGGAGACTGTGCTTGGCAGGATGAACTGCTGGGGGTCGGGCCACTAGGAGCCCGAAGATCCCTTGGAGCAGAAGACAACAAGGCTTAGTAAATACAAGAGTTACAGTGCACTGGGCTACTGTCCTGCAAGGAGAGGAAAGGACTCACCGTTTCTTAAGTTGAACAGCAGGGGGAGAGGACCAAGGGGACCACTCTAGACCACTACCTGTGATGTAGGATCCATGCAGTCCCAGAGGAGAGCAGATTCACACAGCTGGTAGTCACTGCTGTAGGTTCCTGCAGATGCAGGGGAGTGATTCCTTCACTCCAAGGGAGATTCCTTCTTGCTCCCTGGTGCAGGCTGAAGTCTCGCCGACCCCAGAGGATGCACAACTGGGGAAATGTTGCAGTTGCTGGAAGGAGCCGGTGAAATAATGTTGCAAGGCGAGGTGGTCTCGGGAATTGCAGCCTTATTGGTTCCTGAAGAGTCCAGTTGGGGTTCCAGCGGCCAGAAGTAGAAGTAAACAATGCAGAGGAGTCCTGGTGGAGTCTTGCACATCAAATCTGGAGACCCATCAGCAAGTGAGGCCCTAAATAGCCCTAAAAGGTTGTTTGGTCACCTTGCAAGGTGACCATCTCTCAGGAGGGGACTCTGACATCATCTGCCTGACCTGGCCACTCAGATCCTCCCAGGCGCATCTGCACATCTTGGTTTCAAGATTGCAGAATCGAGTGGCCACATGGAAAGGCTCTGGGCACCACCCATGGGGTGGCGATGGACAGGGGAGTAGTCACTCCACTTTCCTTTGTCGAATTTCACACCAGAGGAGGTACCAGGGGTCCCTGTACTGATGCAAACTGGTTTATGCAAGGAAGGCACCAAATGTGCCCTTCGAAGAAAACCTGTGGCTTGGGAAGGCTACCCCTCCCAAGCCTTGTAACACCCTTTTCAAAGGGAGAGGGTGTTGCCTCCCTCTCCCACAGGAAATCCTTTGTTCTGCCTTCCCCTGCCTGAGCTGGTCAAACAGCAGGAGGGCAGAAACCTGTCTGAGGGGTAGCAGCAGCACGGCTGTCCGGAAAACCCCAGAAGACTGGTAGGAGCAATACTGGGGGTGGTCTTCTAAGGAGCCCCCAGAGTGCATGGAATCATACAACAAATACTGGCAACAGTATTTGGGGTATGATTTCGACATGTTTGATACAAAACATGCCCAGGTTCGGAGTTACAATTATGTAGCTGGAAACAAAGTGACTTCCATGCACCTACGAAGTCCAGGAAAATGGAACTGGAGTTCGTACGGGCACCTTTGCTCATGCAGGGGTGCCCTCACACATACAGGTACCTGCACCCTGCACCCTGCCCTCTGGGCTAGGAGGGTCTACCATAGGAGTGACGTACAGTGACCTGTGGTGAAAGGGTGCGTGCACCTTTTCACACAGTCCTCAATGGCAGACCTCCAGACACATTTTGGATGGGCTCTCATGGGTGGCACAATACATGCTGCTGCCCATGGGGAACCCCTGGTGCCCCAATTCCCAGGGGTACCTAAGTACCATATACTAGGGACTTCTAAGGGGGCACCTGTATGCCAACTGTGGAGTGCACTAAGGTCCTAGGCAACCACATGTAGAGGGAGAGAGCACAATCACTGAAGTCCTGGTTAGCAGGATCCCAGTGAAAATAGTCTAAGCACACTGATAGATGGCAAAAGGTGGGGGTAACCATGCCAAAAGGAGTGACTTTCCTATATTGCCCTGTAGAGATGGTAGACAGTTTTGAGGTAGGTGAGTCAGGCCAACTGTGCTTGGAATAAAATATGTTTGGGGGATTTGCATTCAGTTAGGATTCATTTTGTGGCAATGATCAACATGGGTGCAAGGCAATAGTCCTTAATCACACGTGTAAATATGTACAGGCTTAATCCTGAATACTGTGTTTCCTTTCTCTCGATATTTAACTGGCAGGCTGAGAAGGTCGAGCCGGGCATCGTTCTTGAATGATCTTCTTTTCTACACCTTCCTATGTTTAGGATTACCAAGGCTACATGCACTTGATAAAACTTGCTGTCTCAAGGTACAAGCCATTGCTCTATCTCAGATTGAAGCACATTTCTGTAGCTTTAGTTATAAAAGCTCTGCTGGAAATATCCTTTTGCACACCCTTTCACCATACCATTCTTCCTAATGTTTTAGGTAAGATTTCGATAGGGAGGTTTGAAAGTGGTTCAAGAACACCTAGCATCTCTTTGACAAAATCTAGGTCAACATGTACCTTGAAAATATCTTGTGTGTGTAGTGATGACTTCCCATAATAATTAATATAGTTACAGGTAAAGAACATGTGTTCAATGTTATCTCTTTTTTTCCACAATTTCAACATTTGTTTGATGAAATTAAGTAGAGGTTGGAAAGTTTTGCCGGTGTCCAAAATGCTTAATGCAGGGAGAATAATTAGCAGCACGCTAAGGTGGAAACTTATATTGTGTCTACATGTATTGTCCAATATTGCAGCACAAAACTCTTTTAAAAGGTGTTCTACCCCTAGCACACAGCTTCTTGTTCCATTTGGGCTATAATGGTGATGGAGCTCTGGAGTTTGAAAAACTGAAAACGTAATATATTTTTGATTCCGAGTAATTCATACTGGTTAATTTTTCTCGGGCACTCTGGTAGGTCTCCACCAATTTCAACACTGTACAAAGTGTATCTGTAGCTTGTAATTTCGCAAAGGAGAAGGGCCCATTAGCATTTTCTACATCCTTGACTAGGGGAATGCCATTCACTGCCCAGCAGGTAGTTCAATTGTTGATTGTAATTCCTTTTTGTACGCCACAGGATCAGCAGATTTGATTACGGAGGTTATTAGATTTTTTTTTTTTTTTTTTAAGAAGACTGTGATAGAAGTAGTATCAAGGAAGATTACGTGAAGTCAACGTGGTCCTTCCCACGGTCACAGTTTTAGTCCATTCTTACCAAGTGCATTAGGGCCACTCACACACATGCGGTGACGTAGTTTTTGAAAGATGCATGGATATGCAGGATGGTAATGCTTTCAACACTGGCTCACAAAAGTGACGAGAAAATTGCACTTTTTTACCCATATTTTGATGGCTGTAAGGCATTCTGGGTAAGGAAACAAACTGGGGTCTATGTAAGCCACACCACCCTGGATTCCTCTTGCTCTCTGGTTTTCAGAAATGTTAGGGTGCTGGCCGACTAGGAATCCTGTTACTGAAGCTACCTTCACTACACCCAATGGAAAGTGAGAGTAAACTGGGATTGCTTAAGGCATCGTTTTGACATATGGTTTGCAGAAAGGGGATAATTCAACTTCCCCAGGGAGGGGACGAGAAGAGGAGGCAGAAGCTGAAAAACTACCTCGTACTCAGGTTGAGGTCTAATGCTACAAAAGGACTGGTGGCCCACCTCATTCCTTTTATGGACACCAATCCCTACTGTCTAGTAGTGTTTAACCCACCCCCAACAAATATGCGCACCCGTTGGGGGCAGAAAGCCCACTGGACACATAGAATGGGGTGGTGAGCTGGCCTGCCTTCACATCAGACTGATCCCCATACCTGAGCCCAAGAAAGTCTATGGTTTACTTCCCATTCTCTTATCCCCAGGGAGGAAAGAAAGCCAACCAAGCATTAGGCAATAGATCAAAAGGCAGACTGGGGAGTTTACTACAAGGGACAGGAGAACATGGGGGAACGGGATGGGTTAATGGAGGAAAGGCATAAGAGGGAGGAGCAGCCTATTATACACAAGAGAAATAATACATAAAAAGTAATGTCTGCCTGGCATTCGTTTACCCAAACCCATTCCTGTTTTTTAATCACTAATTCACTAAGCCAGGACGGGACCACTAACCAGTGGATTAATTAATGGGCATTCTGCCTCAGGGGGATGCAGACTGGACCCCTTATCCGCAGCTACAAGGTGTGCACAAATACTCTGCTGGGCATGGCTGATGGTGGGGGGGAGCATTAGTGTACTAAAGGGAGTGACTTTCTCTAAATGATCATCTTGCCTCGTTGTCCAGGCGTGGATTGTTGAAGAAGAGAGTATGTAATTTGGTGGCCATAGGTCTGAATTATCACATAATACCTTAGTGTGCTAATGTGCCAGATGCAGAGCACGATGCTTAATTTATCCTCTCACGTTAGAATCAACAAGGATTCAGTGCTTTGTTTGTGAAGATCTAGGTGTAACTTGCAGGTCACAAGTTTCTGCCCTAGTAAAGTTTAACGTTTTATGCACCTGCTACAAACATTTGCATTTATCCAGCGAGGAAAAATGTGCATAACTGCTCCAGTAAACATCTGCTGAGTGACTGCAAATTCACGTTACCTACACTCCCTTTTCACCACCCTGGAAAAAAGTTTATTCTTGCCCATGCCAGGAGTAAATCTCCAACTTTTGAGTGTTGGGTATCAATTGGAACAGAGCTGGTGAATACTCTCAACCATGTTAGTTTGAGAATGTGCACAGACGTACAGGGTATTCTAAACTATAAACTACTGCTCCCTACCTACTTCTAGCTGCTGCATATGCAGTTGTGGAAATGTGTCATAATCAGAGCCAGCTAGAATCCAACCCCTACCATGAGCCCTGACATAATGTGAGAGGCCATCATCAGAGCTCGGACATAAAAACACTGCTGTAATTTATCATCTAACTGCATGGCTCTAAAGAGGAAAAGTTGTTTTCTTTTTACAGGATAAGTAGGTTACTAAAACATCCCATCCCTCGGACAAGTAGATATTTTACATACTTTTACATCCTTGGAGTTTAGTAATAATTAACAAATATGAAATGCTAACTCAGCATGCACTGGAGCTTATAAAGACAGTAGTAACAACACAAAAGATGCGTTGGACATGCATAGTAAAGAAAGCTGGCAACTAACAAGAGTTGAATACATGACAAAGTACTTTCTAAACAAAACTCCAATACATATTCCATTCTAAAATTCCACGAGCCCCAACTTACTAATACAAGATATCTAAAAATGTATCACCTAAGGACTTAATGGCAATTTTCTAAATATATATTTTTTTTAATTCAGATCAAAAATGCAGATAAACAAAACATAATAACAATTTACATCCAGCGCAATCAGTACTTGGAAGTGCATTTCCACTGAACAGTAAAAGCAATCCCCACACTCAACATACCAGTTTATCCCTTTTCCAACCAAGGAATCTTATCTTTTCCAGTCTTCACATTATACTGCATTCTTGAAACCTCTGACTTTGCCCATTTACTCACACTGACTGGCACGACAACCCTCTTGTTCCAAATATTTCAATGTGACAATTCTATGATGTGTCTACAAACATTCATAAGTTTCAGCAAACCAGAAAATTGAGAAAATCCTTTGCAGGTTTTCACCAGTCTAATCTTGGTTTAGTTTTGGAGCTTAAAACATTTATTCCTCCCCACTGCTCTACCGCACTCAAGCTTACCAACACAACATGTCTCCATTGAATACTGTTTAGAATCAACACAAGCCTTTCTACCTCTCACTTTCTTAAATGGTGAACGTTCACCGATTCCACAAGGTGTTAACCTAACCGCATGATACTTTAAAAATCTTCCCATTTCAACATAAGCCAGCTGGACACCATCGTCTGTGACCTTGTGTTTGGGGAAACTGTTGATTTACAAAGAGCTTCTTGAGATATTTGGTCACCAACAGCATTCGCCTGTATGACAAACTGATGTACTACTCTAATGGTATATTGAGGAAAGGCACCAAGAACAAACTGGCCCGTAATGTCTAGAGAGTTTTTATTCCAAGGGCCGTCGGGTATATCAAATAGGATGCTTAGATATTTCACTGTATTTTGAGATGTGTTGTTTCACACATACATCTCACATAACACAGCAATCTAACCTGGCCACCAAAAATCCATTCTCATCAAATCCGTGCTGCTCATGTCAGGCTGACCTTCATGAGCCATTGTTAAAATAGGCTGATGTATCCCTTCTGGGACCACTAACCAGCTTCTTTGATACAAAATGTCATGCAGCCATGATAGCTTGTAAACCAGTTCATGATTCAGTCACAAGATTTATCTCATCTGGCCATACTGTACAGATTTATTTGTTAAGTTTTTAGTAAATGCCTTGTCATTCTCCACAGCCTTGATCCTGTGCACCCATGCAGAGAAAAGAAACACAGGTGCTTTAATTACACATTCATCATCAAATAACTAATTTTGTCAATCCTCCGGCACAGGCATAAGTGATAGTCAGCTGAAATGCTGCAGATTCCAAGAACATACTTTATTCAGAAGCTGAATTCTAAAACTTTAAATTGTTCCCTACACTGATTTGATTAACATCATCACTAAAACCAGACCTTCCTCACACCAAAAGCGTATGTGTACTGCTTGCAATGTTGCAGCAAGAGACCCAGAAACTGAAGTGAAGAGGTTGGCGACTGGCATCCCTTACGAAACATGAAAGGGAGTGCAGAGTTTAAGGGATTGTAAGTAAAGCTGGCCCAGGCAAAAGACAGCAGATTAGCATTCCTGAGCAGCATTATTTGGCAGATGGTTAGGAGTGAAGGATGGGGCTGCAGTTACTGTTGTTCAACTTGAGAAGTTTCTAGACACGGCCTGCCCTTTTCTCAGTCTCGAATAACTGCTTCAGGACAGGTGATGACATCCATGTCCAGGGAACTCACATTTCATTGTGTCTATGTTGTGGATGCTCCTACTTTTAGCGATCCCCACTGCTACATTCTGTGAGGCTAGGTCTAAAAAGCTGTCTGAAAACGACATTTGAAAGAGAACACAAACTAGTTCTGAGGACAAGTGGGATCCAAACTACCCGATTTTCTGCCAGTCCTAATTTTTCTTGACCAGGGAAGGGAGTGTGACAGAGTACTTGAAGAGCTGCTTTACAACCAGGACTGGTGTCTGCTTGACAGCCAGTCTTCCAGAGATGAGGGAAGATGACACAACGCCAACACTTTCTGCTACAAGGGCAAATGAATAAATCTTTCTGTCTTTAGGAGTGTGAGGAACTGGCCTGTCTTCACAGCATCTGGGAAGATGCCTTGAGTGTGGAACACATTGACAATGGTGAGGGGGTAAGAGGTTTGATGAAGGTTGATGGTAAGACATCATTTTTTATAATAAGGGCCTTTGAGGGAGTTGGGTATATCAGCAAGATGATTGTGAGATTCTACAGAAAGATGTGGGTATACGAGATAAAGTAGCGTTGGTGTCATCTCTGTGCTGTCAGATCTGCATTTTTTCCATAAAGAAGAGATTGACGGCACTGCACTTTTCTTTGGAGTGAGGTATAGGTATGTCAGATAGGGGCCTGATAAAGAGCTTAATTGTCTTGACCAGCATTCTGCTTTTGTTGGTGTCTTGATGCTGTTGGTATGTACTTTGCTTTGGCCGATGTGACGAGGTCATGTAATGGTGACCAAAGAATACCCAGGAATAACCATAATTTTGTAGTTAAATTGAAAGTTGTAAAATTGTTAGGAGATTTTGAGACAGGTGACAGTGTGGATAGAGAAAAGATAGAAAAACAACAGAACCAGGTTACTAGAACTCGGGTGAGATGTGGCCCACGAAAAAGGGTGCAGGTGAATGAATGCACTTACGTACAAATAGAGAGCATAAAACAAACTGAAAAGTAGTGAATAGCCAAAGCTCAAATCTATGAAGACACATGAAGAATACTGAAGAGATAACAAGTGCACACTTAAATTGTCAGAGACTTTTATTATATTCAAATTGAAACTAATTTCTTACCATACTTGTAAACCACATAAGACACCACACAGCAGGGGCCTCCAAACTTTTTAATTCCCCCCCCCACCCCCCCTCCCAGTTGAAAAATAAAAATCACTGGGCCCTCCTCAGAATTTTCCACAATTATTTCACAAAGATAGCAATGTTTAAAAATGTCTAGACCTATTTAAATATTGCAGTTAAGTATTGTTACCTTTTTAAAAACGCAATAACATGCGTTTGCTTAAAACAAAAGGCCTGTTATCCGTATAATGCTTCTTTTAGCTAGAGTCTTGCGCCCCCCTCTGGGTTCCCTTGAGGCCCCCCTAGGGGGGCCCGCCCCCCAGTTTGAAGAACGCTGCCATACAGGGACTGTAAATTCAGGCTTTATGTCAAGGTACCCCAATGGGAGTGGGGTCCAGATGATGGAAAAAACATCTGGGTGGCTGGATCAGTAGAGGGTTGAGAATAATGAAAAAAACAAGCATTGACAATGCTAATCATATTGATATTCTACAGTGCAAGTCTTCTCACACTTAAGTAAAACATACAATGCAGGTACCGCATTCACTTAATCAGTGCAAGCCTGTCTTGCATGCATAGTCCAGGCAAACACATGTAGCATCAGTGCAGAAATCTCACAAATAAAGGAAAAGCACAGGCATTGCACTGCACATGTCCCTCTAACAGAACTGCAGCCTCTGATGTAGCACAAAGTACACAACGACAAAGGTAAAGGCAGCGGCACTTATCAGCAGGTAAGTAGCACAATGCACTCCTAGCCATGAAGTGGAGGGCGCAGGAGAGCGAGCAACCAGATGGGGCAGCAAAGGTCACCCTGTGCTCAGCACACCCATAGGGTTTTCTGCGGTGCCAGGTGAAGCCTTGCAGGAAGGCCAAAGAGCTCAGAACGTCTACTCATCAGCACCAATCTCGTTCTCAAAGATCACCATATCTTATGTCTGTTCACTCACACTCTCTTGAACACTGGGAGATAATGTTCAGGCTGTAGGAACCCAGTAAGAAATTATGTGGTTCAACCTCCCCAATGATGAAAGATGGAGAATATGCAGCAGCTATAAGCAGTGTCGGAGGACACTCTCCTCATACCCACATTTGAGGAAATCAGTTTCAAAAGCTGCCATTCTGTAGTTTGCTTCCTGGTGTTGGTAAATAACCCAACCGTTTGATAGGCAGTGGCAAACTTTTCTGCTGACAACACTGTGCATAAGAAAAGAAACACATTCAAGAGCTAGCTCTTCTACAATCGGCTCTAGCTTATTATCATCAATATTACCCTATATTAACAAATCGTATACCATTATTGAATACTGGTGTTATGGTTTCTATGTGCAAATGAAATAAACTTGATCAATTGTTTGCTTGGCAAATGAGCGAATTAAAAGCAAGAATTTCAATTAGAAAATAAAATAATGGCTTGCACAACCGACATAAAAGTAGAACTTAAACAGACAATCCCAATCAACAAGCAGAAATAGCTCTATCTATCGAGATGAAAGAAGAGACCCAGCATGGGGAGAAAGGTTTACTACAACACAGGCTACAATGTTTTATTAGCAATATGAACCAAGGACCAAACTAGCCAGGAAAAATATTCCCAGCTGGAGGAGAAATGAAAAATATAAATAAACATCTGAGTCTTAAAACAGAAATATGAAGAAATTAGCACGTCAACTAAAAACTCAATCCCATCCCACACCGCACGCACAATTCAGGCAAACAGCAATTAGAATGACAGCAATAGCAGCTTTTTCTCCATACCCAGGCAAAGCTCATAATACAGACAACAATGTGGCAAATTGCTGCAATGCTATGGATACGAACCAGACAAAAATGCATTTTTCAAGCTGAAGACGATCAATGATTTCTACACCCTCCATAAACTTTGTGTGTGACAGCTCTGCAACTCAAACACAAGCCTTCACATACCCAACTCAAAATGAAGCACCGTTTATTAACCACAGCAACAAGAGGCTTAAGCAGCATGGGGTACAGTGTAGTTGGTCACAGGAAGCATCAATTTAATAACCAAGATTTAACTATTTGAGAAATCGTACAGTTCACTTCCCCAATCATCCAAATGGGCCAGCAGACAGATAAAATAGGCATTGTCAAAGTCAACAGGCTTGGAGTTGGCAGCCCGCAGTTTGGCTGTAGCAATGCTTGTTTTGTCAATATTTTCGAAAACTTTATTGTTGGAAAAGCTGCCTGGTCACTGTCAACTTAACATAAACATTTTGCTACAAGTAAAAATATTTTTCGGTTTCAAAACACACTTTATACAGCCTTTATAGTCCCTGGCACTTAAGGACTCTACTTTGTATGTGGATGAACTCCTAATAAAAAGGCACCATTCAGTCACTCCAAGTGAAGATAGCCAATGGCTGCAGTGGGATGACTCATTCATTGCTCCATGCTATATGCTTCAGTAGGCGAAACAAAAATGTTAATGACATATAACAAACCAATGAAGAAGGCTGCAAGAAGGTCTCTATTTGCAAGTGCTGTATGCATCCAAATTTAGTAAAATCA
Organism: Pleurodeles waltl; assembly: GCF_031143425.1. Classification (NCBI taxonomy): domain Eukaryota; kingdom Metazoa; phylum Chordata; class Amphibia; order Caudata; family Salamandridae; genus Pleurodeles; species Pleurodeles waltl. The sequence goes on along the minus strand of NC_090445.1, from coordinate 134,144,606 downwards.
AACGGCCTTGGCTAACACCACATCTTAAAAAAAAAATGAATAAATAAAAAGCATAATGAACTATAATACTCCTCAACTTAGCACCACAACAAGCAAACACCACTGGTTTAGGAGATTCCCAATTGGAGACCGAATATCACCTCAAATCCATTTTTGCACATCACAAAATACTATTCTGCTCAAAACCCCTTCTCCAATTGTGGGGTGAAGGGGCAGAAATAATGCCTGTTACCTTAAATAACACACACAGTCCAATAACACTCAAAAGGCATATTGAACGGTACTCAACATCTGCCTCATGAAGGGGCAATTACAGGGATTCTCAAAGTCAGTACCCCAATATTACTAGAGTGACAACTTGGCATTCACGCTCAGCTGGAATCCAGCCCGTGCCCCCACCTCACATCCATCCGCCATCCACTACTTCTTGAGTGACTGGAGATCCCATGAACGCTGTAATGCAGTGAGGCTAGTAAGGGTCCTCCAATGCAACAACCGGTTTCTTTGCACCATCACTGCCTTACTCAAGTGCTCCAGTTGTCATAGGTTCACCAGTTCCACCAATAACATGCCCTCTCCAGTCTCAGGCACACTAGGACCTCTTGTGTAAGACATGTTGTTCTGACCACTGCAACAGGCTCAAAGCCATCAACATCATAATTCAAAAAATTAGATCACCTAGCATTCAACATCCACCCCTAGAGGAAACTAGAGCTCAGGACTTTAATTCAAGATTTTGTTACAATGTTTGCTGGTGTCTCTACTTTAGATTTAAGCCTTGGTATCGCAGTGATGCTGCAGTCATCCACAGTTTTGCAGTGCTTCACTGCACCACCTCCATACGCGGGCTTTGTTTGTTCTTGGCCAACAAAACATAAAAACAAGCATTTGCAGTGCAATGGGTCTCACATTTGCTCGAGTAAGAGCTATTAGCATTGTAAATTCCTAACCGAACAGTTCTTGCCACATAAACTGAAAATGAAAAGTAATACAGTTTCACATAAGCGAACCGATTCAAAAGCGCCACGGCATCAACGCAGAGCACACTAAAGGAAAAAGAAGTTTGCTCTCAGTCAAACGTATCGGCAAAAGTGCAATAGCCATGGCACAGTGTCGATGTCCAAGGCGTAACCAAACCACCCCAAGGAGGGACAAAGGTAAAGCACTTACCAATGATGTTAGAGGACTGCTATGCTCAACCTAAAAAAGAAGCAGCATTTAAAGCAGACTCACCTTCCAACGTATCATAGAAATCGCCTACAGGAAATACCATTTGGCATGTCATTACTCATCACAGAACTTCCCCAGCTATTACACTTCGAGGGGGGGAGAGATTTGTGTGAGCCACATGAATCACGATAAAAAAACCTGTGCGTGTACTTCCTCACCAGAGTACACTCCCACAATGTCAGAGGAGCACAAAGCATTTAAACAAACCATAATGACACCTTGCTGCACTGCTGTCCCAAGAATGGAGAAATACCTCCCTCTGCATATGGACACAAGCCAGGCCATGCTTAAGGCCTTTTCGTTGCTTGCCTCACTTCACTCACCCCATCTGCTGTTAGCTTTCATCCATTCATCGCAGAGAAACCGGCAACTTCACTAAGAGTTTATTCTCATGATACACCCCTCTTCCTTCACAAACTCTGTCTCCCACAAGTAACACTCATTGCATAGGGAAAGTAGTTCTACTTGTCTTCACGGTACTTTTGTAATAGACTGCATGTTGTCAAGCCTGGTCTGGAATTCATTAGTTTTATATGAGCCGTATTTTAGCAGAGGTAAAAACGTAAGGTGAAATTCAAAAGACCAATGTCAAAACGCGCCCCAAAACGGCAGAACTCAAAGACTCCCACAAACGTGGCACTTAACAATAAGAGGGATTTAGCAGATGAGAAACTAGTGTTTTTTCACAAAGCAGGCAATGCTACTTGTCTTAATATTAAGTTAATTGAAAGATAAACTGGTATGAACGAGAAACACATGCGTTTATTGTCACAGCTGTACAACATTGTCCCTCTAGAGGTAATATTGAACATTTAATGGCACAAAAACTTGAAATGCAAATAACACATTGCTAAGAGTAAAACAATAATACGAAGAATAAATACACTGTCTAGAACCTAGCGACCAAAGCTCTCACCACAAGCTCTCTAGTGAACAGGAGAATAGCTGAACCTCCCCAGGACAACCTAATCATATCAAACAGCGACGTAAAAGGATTTCGCCACAAAATCAGGAAGGAGGAAGTGGCAACACCCAATTTTCAGCCGCAATAACTTACAACAAATGATTAGAGCAATGAATTAATCAAAGGCGGTTTCACTTTATACGAGTCTTTTCTCGCTAAAAGGCAGCCATCACTAAAAGAGCACAGCAGTGATGCGCACCTCTTTCTTTTGCACGGGCCAGTATAACGCAGGTTAATCTAGTTTTAAAGTAACAATTCTCGAGGAGAGGCTTACACCAAAACGTGAAGCAAAAATAGTTGCAAATATTGTTGATTAAGTCTTCATACCTTTGACTCAAGTCTCGATTGTATTTTGAAATCTCATAATAAAAGGCTGCTGGCAGCCAAGTAATGCATGGATAACTGTAGGGTTGCATGGTTTCCTGGCTAAAATGTCGCAAATATGAATGAGTATCTTTTTTGCGTTATAATGATGCTGTGATATGCATGTTTTCTACAGTACTGTACAATGGATAGTCTGCCCTTGACTTGTATTACTTTTAATATCATTGAAGTAGTATCAGTTTGGTGACAGAAAGATAATCTTTCTGCAACTGTAGCATTTTCTGAAATGCACTCACATCCTGAAAGGAAAGAAAACAAATGCAGTTGAAAACAACTTCAAAAGATGACTCCATAAAATTCAAACCATTCCCACGACGGATATAGAAACAATTCTGTCAGGGGGAGACACTGCCAAAGGCCAGGCGGGGGGCCAATATTCAGTCCAAGAGAGGCAGCCGATATCTCAAATGGATTAGGCTGGTGTGACTGCAACGCTAGCATGCTAGGTGCAAACATATGTCAAGCTGGAGAAGCTTGCTGGATACAAAGTGTTTTCACAGCTTTCTAATCTCCAAGAGATTTTAGCAAGGATATCCAATTCATATGATAAAAATCACAATTTCTACAATGTAGAAGGAAAGACTTTGCTTTACTGACTGTAACACGTAATAACTACACTAAATGATCATGAGCCGGAGAATGGCAAGAACAAAGAATATGCAAGCGCATGGCATGCACTAAATGGATTTGCTTCTACAGAAGTAGCTCTCTGTGCGAATTTCATTTTTTTTTTGCAACCAAAGACAATTTGTTTAGAGGCAGAATGCACTTTACATTTTATTAACAATGAAGCTGCATGAAGACAAGACTATGGGGCTCATAATGAACCCGAACTGGCAGCAAATACCGCCACCGGCATGGCGGTCTGAACTGCCACATAATGTACACAGGGAGCCTGTGGCAGCCCTCCACCAGTGCCAGGCTACAGCCGACAGGCAGCCTGACCATGGCAGATATCATTATCCGACAGGGCGACACTGCTTGCAATGCCACCCTCTGGATAATGATCCTAGTTTCCCCCAGTCTTTCCCTGGCGGGTTCACCCACCAGGAAAAGGCTGGCAGAAGGGGTGCTCCAGGGTCCCCCTGGGGGCCCCTGCACTGCCCCGTCTCGCAGGTCACTGCCCGATTTACGGGCTGGGATCTGCACGACGGGTGCTGCTGCACCCGCCGCACTGAGGCATTGACGACATTTCCATGTGCAGCCGTCGGCAATGTCCCGGCCCAGCAGAATGTTTGTAATTTGGCCGGCGGGGTCTCAAGGGGGCTGGCGGTCTATGAAAAGACCGCCAGCATAAACACGGCGGGGTTTACCAGCCGTGTTTATAATCAGCCCCTATGTTTCAGATTGGCAGCCCTCGACAGCCAAGTTACTACTATGAAGCATGCAATGCTCTTGCATTCGCACATCAGTGCCTACTAGTTATTTCTTGCCAGTGCCATCTGTCAGCATCTATGCACATAAATTCGGCCCGTCCAAGTAAAAGTGAGTTAGACAAGTCATAGTGCTACATTGCTTATTTAGCGTTTAGCAGAGGTCTCAAACCATTTCTGTACAAAAAATTACTTCTGATCAGTGAAAATCATTGTAAGCTACTGAAGGTAAAACAGCTTGCGTACTGTTACCAGACACCCCAATGCCTAGCTTCATTGACTTGAAGGCTAATGACCACAGACCCAGACACTGTGGTTTGAAAAAAATACTTTGACTAAAACCACTATCACAGCGCCAACGTGTGTCACTGAGGATGTGGTCTTTTGGGGGATGTATTAACATGTGTGCTTATGAATAGGATATGTGTATGGGTGACTGAGTGCCTGTGTTGTATGTACTTGTGCTATAGGATATACCATTCACTATATGGGGCACATTTACATGTATAAGACAAACATACAACTATTTTTTTTTTTAATGGAAGAAATTTAAAGAGCTGCAAAATGTTTTTCAGCACTTTAAATTGCTTCCATTAAAAAAAAAAAAAAAAAAAAAAAAAAAAAAAAAAAAATCAGTGATACATATAGCACGGTGTTTACTAGCCACTGGGAGCAAGAGGCCTGCTGTGTGTTAATGCAAAACACGGAAATGGCAGAAAACTAAAATGACGAGTTAACAATCATTAAGGTAACTTTTCATTTTAACTTTCTCCTATTTAAAAGCATTCAGAAACACCTTTTTGATTTCATTCTTTAATATTGAGTTGCCAAGGACTTTTATGAGTTAACTACTTTAGTTCTTCACTTATTCATCTCTGTGCCCCAGCCTTGGTCATAAATCTGACTGAGCACTGGTTCATTACCAGGCCCTGCTATCTGCAGCCTGATGATCATAATGTAAAATAAACATAGCCTTTCCTTAACTTTATATGGAAAATGAGACCCGGTGAAAATAAATTCAAGGCTATGAGCTACCACGAAGGTGTCTCTGGGCTACTGGTAGCTCACGAGCGACTGGATGGAGACACATGAGCTATTGAGAATCTTTCAAACATAGACTGTCTTCGTGTATTAATGTTGCAGCCATGCAAACCCTAAACTCGGTCTTAAGGTAACTTTCACACACATGTACTTAAAATTTTTCTCACAGACACTGCTTTGAGCTGAGTTCAATTGGCTCAGTGAAAGGGATTCCTCACAGCTGAAAATGGCAGAGCGTCTCCCAGTCCTACAGTCCTCGTCCTATTGGTTCCTTGGCTTACGCCTGTGGGTGGATGTAGCAGCTTTTGTCACTTTCTGGGGAGGAGGTAACTGATTCAAACACCCTGTGAGGCAAAGCCTGAGGAGCGCGCTGTGCAGTTGTGTAATTCTTTAGCTGTGTAGCTCCAGTTGTGAACTGCAGGTCTAAGCTCAAACTTTTTAGTTTTGTTAGGTGGTCATCAAGTCCCTGGTGTGGAAGCGGAGGCTGCTGCCCTTGTACATCATGCCATACTGTGCTGTGCTGGTCTGTTTCTTTGGTCAGTGTCCTTGGGCAACTTGTGTGTACCTCATCGGCTGGTGGACTACATCCTTTGGGCTCCATGAGGTAGCCCCTGTCCTTGTCTCCATACCGACATTAGCCTTTACTCGTTCGAACTATAGTTGGTCTACATCAGGACCTTCTTGTGTAAAATCCCTGCCACGTTGTAGGTTGCTCGACAACCGCCAGCTTCACCATCACTTCACCACTGCATTTCATAAAGCCGGTGATGGTTGATAGGGAGGGACTACTGGTGTAAACAATTAAGGTCAGATTCTTTTTAAGAGGTGGCTCCTTCCGCTGGATTCTAAATATTGGACCCGAGTTAACCAGGGTTTCTATTCCTGCAAATCGGACCACGGATAACTTGGAATAACCAGCAACCACAAATCGTTAACATCCTGATTAGTGTTTAAAAACAGAAGCAGCAACAGCACCGCTGTGGGGGATTGCTTGATGTAGTTGAGCAGCCATGCGGCCTCGTTATTTTGTAGTCCTGCTCTACCTACCTTATTTTTGTGTGCAATTGGTCAATTGTATATATTTTTCTGGAGGGGGGACTGGGAAACTGGGATGGGATTGAATTGCAGAACAGTACACCTGACAAGCAGCAGATAAAATGGGTAAGAGGAAAGCAATGACAATGGATACTCAATCAACTTGCACGCCCCCGGCCAAGACAATTTCCATTAACAGAATGCTGCATAGAGCTATTGTGGTCATCAGCACAGAGACTGTTCTCACTGAGCGGCAGCTGTCATTACAGCCAGAGAGCACTGTCGAGCTGAGGTCGGACCAAGATACACTTTTCCCCGCCAAAACCAGAGCCTGAACTGTTGTGATCATGTCTCTTCCCTGGAGTGAGAGAAACTGATTCCATGAGTGTTAGTGAGCCACACATGACCTATGCAGGCCAATCCAAAGTGAGAGTCAAGAAAAACAGACAGTCCACAGTTGCAGAAATAAAGTTGTTCTTTCTCCACCGGTTTCCTGTTGAACATACCTTAGGGAAGAGTAGCTTGACATTCCATCCACTATGTTTAGTGAAAGGACAATGCCTGAATGCTTCAGGCAGCTTATGGATGATTACCTAAGTAAGGTGAGGGGGCTTTTAGTAGAGCAGTTAACACCAATATGAGCCTGCCTAAAAGCCATAGAGAAGGAACTGGCAGACAGAAGAAAGGCTCAGACTCCGTCTGGCACTACCAACTCAATCATGGACAGGGAGCCTTGAGCCCTGCAAGGATCTAGGAAAACGGAGCACCCTAAAACATGCACATTGGTTGCCAAGACAAAACAGGGGGGGGAAGGGACAGGGTGGCTTAGATTGCAACAATTCCAATTCCCCTTCAGGTCCAGAGAGCCGAGGTGGCAGGAGGGAACAGCATACTGCTGGTAAACCATTTCAGTTCAGCAACCCTGGACAATCTATCCCCAGATGGAATTCCAAACTACTAGTAATAAACCTCCCCCTGGCATATGTCCATATGTAGGAGTCGTAACCGGGGTCCCCCATCTGCGGGACGGCCAAAGTGAAACATATGATGAGCTTCATAATAAAACCCTGCTAGTACAGTTCCAAGGCTTTCCCCTCACTCAATCAAAGGATGCCCTGTACACCAGAAGAGTGGCATGGATTGGACCAGGGAGGATGGACCGTGACAGGACTGCGTCATTATAAACTTGCCGCTGACATTTTAACTCACAGCACAGACACTGCAAGCGCTATGAATCCAACTACTCAAAGCCAAATGATCTGCGCAGAGTGCAGGGTCGCTGCCACAATCCATAAACCCCAGATTAAGCTAATCTCATGGAATATGGCAGGCTTGGCCTCAAACAAGATTGCACAGAATGCTGCAAATTTATTGATTAGTTTGCCGTTTGTCTATTCCAAGAGATTTGGTCCCTTCAACCCGCTACCAGGTAAGCTATGTTGACTTCTCAACGAAAGGGAAGGCCCTAAGGGGGACTCACCATCTGGGTAAGGACGACAGTGTTAGTTGTGTTAAAAGAGATCCAGGTGGATTCCCCAGACCTATTATGTGTCTGTTTAGCAGCTCCCCAGGGTGAATCTTTTATCTTGTTGATGTTTACTGTAGGTCAGTAGGATGCAACAAGGAACCAGCTGTTTTAGAATATCGTAACGCTCACCTAGCTGCATTGCCAACCAGCACCAAGAAAATTCTAGGGGGTGACTTCAACCGTCAATTTGAACAGCTGAGCACAAAGGCTATGTCACTCTCGACAAATGAGGACGACCTATGGTTAGTCCCAGCTCTCGAGACCCCCCCCTAATCAAGAAATGGAAGCCTACAACAGGTAAAATTAATTCACTCACCCTAAATCAAGGGTTACGAGCATGCAACGATAGAGCCAACTCCGATAGGGCAGGGTTGCACACTTTTAACTGCATCAACTCCACTAGTTTAATTGATTTCATTTTGCTGGTCCTTAAATTATGGCCACATCTGGAGGACACGATAGTCAATCCACGTTAAGACAGTGACCACAGTGCTTTGGCTCTCAAACATCAAGGGCCTATCTCACAACATGAGAGTCACTAGATAGAAGATTGAGAGTCACTAGCAAAAGACGTAGGGTTAAATCGAGTAATATCGAAAACTCACAGGAGACTATTGGCAAGATTTATGGCTTAGTGGCAGATAGTATGGAGGAAGTCGCGTCCCTCACAGGGGCCCCTGGAGAACATTTAAGGTTAATCTCGAAGATTCATAAGGGGTTGTTTGAGAAATTGAGAGACCTCTTCTTTGTTGAGGCCATGCAAGTGGTAGAGAGGAAGTGCCCACAGACGTTGTACAGCAAACTTCGCAGAGGCGCCAAGATAAATTTGGTGGCAGCCATAAAAACACAAGATAGGGCCCTCATCCAGGCAGCAAGGGATGACAACAAAAAGGTTCTCGCCACTGTCAAAAAGCACTGGAAGCCAAGAAGGTGGAAGAGCATTCAAGTTGCTTCTAAGAAAAAGGACCACCATGACTTTTGGAACCTGGTGTTCTCGGGTAGTAAAGAAGGATCTAGATCTATTGAAATGAACACAGGAATGGATAGTAGAAAATGACATTATGACCCCATTACAGATAGGCTTTAGGAAAGCCACAAGCACGACTGACCAGGAATTCCGACTCCTGATGTTATACTGGAAAGTGGCAATTTGAGGAGGGTATGGGGTGTCACCTGTATGTCGTATTTGTGAACCTATGTTCCGCTTTTGATTTAGTACCCAGGCCGCATCTCTGGTGGGTCCTGCAAGAGCTAGGGGTTCCCAGTTATTTACGAGATATCATCATGAGGCTGCACAATAACAACTATGCACAGGTTAGGTGTGGCCAGGCGGGTGAGTTAAACAGTGCCACTCCCTGTAAGTAGAGTGGTAATGCAGGGGTGTGTACTTGCTCCCACATTGTTCTCACTTTCAGTTAATGGCCTTATTAATTTTATAGACCTGAATGTTAATGACGCTCCCAAGTTGTCAAACATGAAGACAGGCATCCTCATGTTCACCAACAGCATCCTCCTCTCTAAGTCCTCTATGAGCCTCCAAAAACTCCTCGAACTCTGAGAAATTTTGCACAGAACGGGGTTTAGATATTAACGTGGGCAAAACCAAGTATATGATATTGAACCTGGGACATCTGACCAGGGGAACCCAGACGTTAGCAGGGTTCCCCCTGGAAAGAGTGCATTTCTTCTCTTATCTGGGCATTACATTAAGTGAACATCTGGGGTGGCAGGCACATATGATGCAACGTAGGTTAAAACTTGAGTAAGTTGTAGGAGGAATAATCAAGCTGACACATGGTTCACAGTTTCAACCCGCTCACCCGGCCCTGCATATATATCAACATGAAGCCTTGAGGACAGCCACCTACGGAGTAGAGCTGTGGGGTCATTTCTGAATGCTTCTGCTTTAGATTTAGTGGAAAATCGATGTATGTGTCTACTGGTCAACCTCCCCATCAGCACTCCTCTACTTCCCCTTAGACTAGATCTTGGGGTGAATGCCTTATCAGACGAGATGGGTTTATGGCCAATCCTCTATAGGAGGGGCATCTGGGCTACCCCAGTGCCCATGATGTCCTAGAAGAAATCCTCAGTTTTGTGGGTTCCCGTAATATAGCCAGGATTACGTAAGTGAAAGTCACCCTGGGGGAGATCAGGTTGGCAACTTTGTAGAAAACACTGGGAGAGGCAAGGCTGACATCGAAGTCCAAAATTAAATCAGACTACTGGCAGCATAAAGATTCTCTGACAAACTTCCAAGCAAGCTGAGGTACTCTGACCAAAGCTTTTCTTACATTCAAAGACTCCTACAACAGAGAAGGCTTTCTGGATGAGACTGAGCCCCCTTTAGCTAGGTGTTTATTTCTGCTATTTCGCTACGGGACTCCACCTCTACATTAATTTCCTGTAAAATGATCCAAAACCCACAGAGCGGATGATTGGTGGTGCCCGGCTTGTGGCACCCACAAAGAAACTCTAGAACATGTATTGTTTTTTTGTCCGGCTTATAAGAATAGTAAGTGGTGCTGGATACTGCCGCTATATGGGCATTTGAGATTATAAAGTTGCTCTTAGGATGTTAAAAAATATACCTGAGCAAGCCACTGATTTTTACACTTAATCGTTATCTGTTGGCCATGTGGCGAGCTAGGGCAAAGATATGTGCTTCTCATGAGTATCAACCAGTGTTGTTGTCTTGATATGTGAGATACAATAACTATATTTGGCACCATTAATTTTAGCCTGACTCTTAGCTATCCAGAAGCAGTCTGATAATACTGAATACGGGCAAATTGGTTTTTTTTATGATGTATATGATGGTTTATTAAAGGCTGTTCTTTCAACGTTTTAGCACTGTTTTTGTAGTATTTAACTATTGCGATCTATTTATGTTTTACTATGTGCTTTTATGGCCACTGATCCGAAATAAAGGTCTCTGAACTGAAATTAACTCCAAAGCAATCTAGAAAGTTACAATTAGCCAAAATTAATTTCAAAATGTAATCGAAATGAAGAACTTGGGAAAAGATTTGTGATATCTGGCAACAGCTTCCATCTTGGCTCAGTCACCAACCACAATCAAACTATGGGATGTTTTATAAATGACTAAAAAGAGGCTGCTTGTGACTTAGTAAAAGAGCAGATGGGATCTGGTCTGTCTCAAACATGCACAGCACAGAAAAAATAACTATACTGACTTAGGTATGCCAAGTATTTAAAACAGCATTATACATAATTAGTGCTGTTCAGCTGAGGAAGTATTACTGCGGGCAGTCACTAACAGTTTTACTGTCTGGGCACAAGAATGATTGGGATACTAATAGAACAGTTTGCATTCTATTAACTAAATTTACATAGAGCCTAAAGTGATGGTATCACTAGGCTCCAGTGGTCTCATATTTTTCTTGGCTTGGGTCAAAATATTGACAAGGTGGAATAATGCATTCATGAACATTCATTCAATCAACTATGTTTTCAAAAGGAAACAATGTTTTCCCCCAACTCAAGCAAACTCTCTTCACTAGTATAGATGCAAATTATCACCAAAATTAAACCATAAATATCGTATGACCACTGCACTGTATTTAGCAGAATTTTATAAAACTATATACCAGTAAATGCAGACAAGTCCAAGCCTGTCTCCCATTTCTTTCACAATGTATTTTTGTTTGACTGATTCCTTTAAGAACTACCACTTATAACAATTGTCTGCAACATTTAGTGTAACGTAAGGGGAAAGACGGATTCTTTAAAAGTATTTAACAAATTCTTAATTGAATCAGACCGAATGACCCACTCTGAAGAATATATGCACCAAGGTATACGCTATTTTACATACATTCCCAACAGTTATGCATGCTTTGAAGTGACTTCTACAAAAGACTTGTCAACTTATTTCATTTTTATAATTCAAATCTAGTGCTAAAGCAGTCATGGTTGATGGTTCGGATTCTGCATGTACCCTACACAGCCAAATTAATGATGTTACAATATGCATTTGGGATTTGTGTTGTGGGATGTGGGATTAATGTTTCTCAGTAGAATCTGCAAATGTTTCATGTCTCATGATTGTTGACAAGTCTAAAAGGATACAACTTTACTTTCACCTCACCGTGAAAGTAAGTGTTATTGACATATATCTAATGATGGAATTACCGAAGAATGGAGGTCAACAAGGGTCAGCATTAGTCAAAAGCAAAGTAAGCCTCAACGACTTTATTACAAAACACAATACCATATTCTAACCTAGCCTCATTTTTTTTCACCCATCACAGAAAATGCAGCTTCCCAATTCCATAGGTACTGTAATGGTCGAACTGAGGGCCAAAGTATGCATCACTGCTCATAACAAAAGGGGATACCAAACCCACAATAAAACTTAAAAATACCAAGAAAGTGAACAATAAAACGAATGGCAAAAGCACGAGCTACAGTTTGTGGGACATGCAAGGCACCACATAGTGCAAACTCCTCAACAGTCAGTAAGGCATCCCTATTAACAAGCAGAGTCAACAAGTCAATCTGAGAACCGAAGCAACATAATATCTTAAACCCAATGATGGCAGAGGGACAAGAGACATGCCTTTCCATGCAAGAGGCGCAAGCTAGGCACTTCCACTATAAGTGAAGCAAATGCAAGATAATGCACATTAATGTATCTTGCATCACATGTTTGAATATGCTGCTCACCATTATACACTGAGAGTCTTTAAAAATCCTGAACAAAAAGAGCAAACTTTACCACTTCTTTCAGGGGTGCTGGGCAATTATGAAAAATGTCGAAGAGCTTTCGCTCTTCTTCATACCACTCTCAAAAGGCAAAGCCATGGCCAGCAATGTATATTACAAATCAAAACACTTTACAATATGACGAAGAAATCACCGATACCTTTACTTATCATGACAATCCAAGGAACAAATCAAATAAAGTAATTATTATAAATATAGGTAACGCGATGCATTCCACTTCAGGATTTAATCAAAGTGCTTAGGGAAGGAAAAGCAAGACAACATCAACATCCACCAAAGAACAGGCCTCGCCATCTCCTTAATAAGACAGCCAAATGTTCACACTGTATATTGTGAAGCATGTAGCAACGTACTATACACAAGGGCATAGAGACAAAAACCATCATCCAATGCTAACAATACAGTCAGTTCTGGGAACTACCCTATTACAATGAGACTGTCAGTGACAACCACATATGCACGGAGCCTCTGATGACTAATGGGACTTTAATGAACAGATACCACTCTCTTATAATAAATATCAAATACTCAAGGCAACTTCCTATTTGCACAACGGCCATGGTGATCAAGTAACCATCACTACCCATGCAACAAATAAACTATTGTCTTGTTGTTCTTATGCCGAAAAGCAACCCGTGAATCAGCCTCTCATTAAACCGAAATAAGACAATTGTTAATTGACATAAAATGCACATCGATTTTTTGTGTATTTCCTTCATAAACCAAGAATTGTGTAGCAGGGAAGAGGCCAATATTTCAGGTAGTTATGCTTCTGTGGAAACTTACAGTATTTCTGCTCCGTGTATGTTTTGTATAACACTAAGCATTCATCCTTTTAATCGTATTTCCCACTATACATACAAACGATTTAGCTTATTATAACTTCATTGTATAGTATCACGTTAAGAGACATCAAATAATAATGTATCCATGGTATGCATGAGGAACCAGAAATGTTTTAAGATACGAGCACCTCAAATGAAAATTAGATTTGCGACAAGCTCTACCAGCTCGTCATGCCATTTAGTTCCTCATACCCAGGAGTTACTGCTTGCCACATTTCCACTCGGTCCCTTGCCAGAAAGCAGCTATAAATCCTTTGATGACCAGCACCGTACTCCGCATTTATGACAACTAATCACTGGGCCTCATCAAATCGAAAGGGCATTCAAATTATTTTCATCCAAGGCATCAAATCACTAAATAATATGCCAACCTTTAGGACACCTCAGCGAAGCGTACCGTCCTTGACATCACAGACGAGTGACAAGGAGCCTTCCTTTCTCCAAGTACAAGATACCTTATTAACAAATACTGTTCCGTAATAGGAGTACATGCAAATGACTAGTCACTGCCATTCCTGGCACACCGAGCAGGCAAAACGTCCAAATACAATTTTATACATTCAGTGTTGGCAAAATACAGAAAACGACCCTTCCTAGTATTACTAAGAAGACCAGTGTAATAATCGACCGTCTAGGACCAAAGCATACATGACCAATTCACTACAGCTCAAGACATACTTATAACTACATGCTTAAACTCTCTGCAAGTCACACCCTGACCTACCATGGAAGTGGGTGACTCTGCATACTTCCCGTGGCAATCTTTCAGCTACAATCTAGTCTAACTGCTTACTGACCGATGAACACCCATAATAATCATCACTTTTGTTAAATCAGGGCCACAGTTAGATAACCACACCCCCTCCCAACACATACAGAAACACTTCAGCGCCAGCTCACCCGTTAGATTTTATTTCAGTCACTCATCGGATTCTCGTGGTCCATTCCCTCACCACGCATACTAGCATGCATCTTTCCATTCACTGTTCTCGTCACTCCTAGTCCCTTTTATAACGCCTTTATGCATAATTCGAGAACACTTCATCCCGGTGTCCGTTTCTTTCTCTCAAACACCTCTTTTACCTCTCTCTCTAACCCTAGATAACCCTCACCCTTAGCGATCATTCTGAAACGATCTCTGATCTACTCTACCTTCTCAGAACCCTCAGATCTTCATCACATACCTTTGTATACTAGCCACGCCTCCTGTACCACTTCACCCAAGATTGGTACCCTTCCTGCTAAACTCACTTACCCCTCCCGGACCCGCTCCCTGGAGCCGCACCATGGGCTCTCAGGCCGTGTGGGGACCTTGTCAGCTGTGGCGTACTCCCAGCAGTCAGAGGCCTCACAGTTTCCACCGCCTTCAGTCCGGCTGACTTTTCCACTGAACCCGGAAATGTGTCAAGACGGACGGCCGCAGCCCAGGAACCAAACAAAATGGAGGCAGCGACTTTTCCGGTGTGCGGGCGGGTGAGAAGCGAGAGCGCATGCGCTGTGTGTGGTACACGGCTCCTCCAATACACCAGCGCATATAAATAATTACGTCAGCGCGGGACGATCATGTAATGTTGTGGTGAGCATTGAGAAGCTCCTGGTTAGTAGGACCGGATGAGCTGTGGCGGGTACGCAAAGTGTGCTAATGTTACTAATTTAGCGAACAAATCTGTGGGCTCGCGCTGCCATATAATGGAAGATATGGAAGTGTCCTTTGAGGTTGCGCTGTCGGGGAAATCGCGCCGAGTGATTTCGGAGAGCTTGACAGAGGTGCTTACATTAGAACTGAGGAGCCAGGTTCGAACCTCGGCGTCGGTACAACATCCTGTGATTCTGGGCAACCCGCTTAATCTCCCTGTGCAAAAAAAGAACTTGTCGCATTCGCGCTGTATAAAACTGCATAAAAATTTCAACGGGTGCCACTTTCACTAAAGACATCTAGGCTCATTCACTGCAAGTGGAACTCACGAATCTGGAGGCGGGGGTTATGCTCTTGTCCACACTAAGCAAAATGTTAAATTTTCTGGGGAAAGAGACTGAGGGAAGGTCTACATTACAAAGAGGATGCCCTGTCCTTGTTAGTACTTCAGAGTTCCTTTAAATGGGTGTGATAGTGCGCTGTTAAGTCGGAGACTTCAAGTTAAAATCTTCTTTATTACAAGTTGTAAAAACAATAAGGCTTAACAAGCGATCATGGTAAAAGCGTGTGTCTCTCGCAGGTCTCTCTCTGCCTTCTCCCCTCCCGATCTCCAACCACCTCGAATTCGAATCCCCACACGCAACTACACACGAACGAAAACAATTCTAAATACCTAACCACGCGCTAATACAACACTAGCGCTAATAAACTATATCACATATATACTATATAACATATCAACATAACACATCTCCTTCCTTTAAACAAAAAAAACAAAAGTACACACAGTAAAAAGAACATAATTATATTATTACACAATATAATCATTTAACCATTTCGGTTTGGAAACAATCCTTTTACCATTACTTGTTGTTTCTTCATTGTTACTATCATTGGAAGTACTGCCTATTTCCATAGATTTAGCACACTCCTCCACGTCACTAGTAATACAATCCGAATCACCTTCCGGAGCTCCTTCTTCCAAAACTTGCTCCGAATTCCTTCTATTCATATCTTTCTCAACATTGTCACTCAAACACATCTCTTTTCCCAAATTGACATTCATTTTATTATTTTTATCTACCCCAATCTCATCTAGAGAATCACTTACATTCATTCTATTCGTTGGCTGACCCTTAAACACAGCAATCCTTTTAAGGTTCCATACCTTGCCATCACTCAGAAGGACTGCATTACGCAAAACTTTGCTTACTTGAATAGGTTCTGAATATTGACTCTCACCCTTCCTTACTCTCCACGGTTTCTTCACCTTAACCCAATTCCCTTCACAAATTTCCACCTCTCTTTTTGAACCTCTACTCTTGTCAAAAGTCTGTTTATAAGCCATATGTTTCCTCATAATTTGATCTCTCACACTTCCAAAAGGCACCCTACATTCATCGACTTCCAACAACCACTCTGGGTTGCACTTAGTCCTTGGTACCCTTCCTCTCATTAATTCAAAAGGAGATAAACCCAAGGCTTCATGATAACATGTCCTATAAGACCACAACGTTTTATAAATTTGTACCGACCAATCGTCCCCATTCCTACACGCAATCTGAATAGCATTCTTCATAACCCTATTAAACCTTTCGATCATTCCATTGCCACTAGGATTGTATAAAGATGTAGTTCTATGCTTAATTCCTATCCTTTCAAAATATTCTTTTGTCAAAGTGGACGTAAATTGCACTCCATTGTCACTAATAATCTGTACAGGTAAACCCTCCTCCACAAAGGTATTGTCCATAAATGTTAAAACCTCCAAAGAGTCCACCTTGTCCACAATTTTCACAACTGGCCACCTTGAAAAAATATCAATCATGGCAATAATATACCTTCCAGGATTCCCAATGGGACCCATGATGTCTATAGCAATAGTGTGCCACGGCTTACTCGGAATAATAGGTTCACACATATTTGGTTTTAAAGTATTTAAAGTCTTATCTGAATTGGCACAAATGACACATTCCCTTACCACCCTTTCAGCTTGAACATCAATTCCAGGCCACCAATACCATCTCTTCACCCTCTGTTTTGTTTTAACTATGCCACAGTGAGTTTCATGACATAATTTTAAAATTGTATTTCTAAGTGTCTTAGGTGGTATAGCTCTATCACCTCTAAAAATAGTTCCATGAACCAATGAAAGTTCACATCTCACCTCCCAAAACTGTTTAAATATATTGGACATTTTAGACTTGTTGGGCCAACCTTTCATTACACATTCCGACACTGATTGTAAATCCTTATCCTTAGAATATTCCTCCTTCCACACTTCCTCCTTTATACTTATGCCATCGTCATCATGAATTAATGCCACTTGTAACTCTTCTCCTTCACCAATATCACATTCTACAATCTCAGTAGGCATTCTAGACAAGTAATCTGCCAGCACATTACTTTTCCCAGGAACATATTCAATTACATAAATAAAATCTTGCAAACGCATAGACATTCTAGCAATCCTCGCTGTTGCTTTACACATTCCTTCAGTGGTCAACAATTTCACTAATGGCTTATGATCTGTACGTAATATACATTCCTTTCCCCACACAAACTGTCTATAATGCTCCAGTGCCCAAATACATGCAAGTGTCTCCTTCTCTATCACCGAAAACTTTTCTTCATTCGGTGATAACGCACGAGATGCAAAAGCAATTATAACTTCCTTTCCAGAAGTATCGATTTGTGTTAACACACCACCTAAACCTTTATTGCTGGCATCTACAGTTACTACATTCGTACGTTCAGGATCAAAGCTACTCAAAATAGGGGCCTGTGCAAT
Organism: Pleurodeles waltl; assembly: GCF_031143425.1. NCBI lineage: Eukaryota > Metazoa > Chordata > Amphibia > Caudata > Salamandridae > Pleurodeles > Pleurodeles waltl. The sequence continues at coordinate 134,127,030 of NC_090445.1, read as the reverse complement.
TGCTCTCTTTACATTATTAAACTCCATTTCACAATCTCTAGACCAACCAAATTTTACATGGTTTTTCAGCAATTGTCTGATATTGTATACCATGCTAGAAAATCCCTTCACAAATTTTGCATAGAACTCAACCATTCCTAAAAATGACTTAATATCCTCTTTGCACGTAGGATGTGGTGAATCCATAATGGCATCCACCAGCTTAGGTTTCATGGTTACACCGTCCCCACATAACACATGTCCTAGATAAGTTACAGATTGTACCCCAAACTTACACTTCGAATGTTCCACAGTTAAACCTTTTTTTTCCAAAATACTTAAAACCTCCCTCAAAACTGCGTCATGTTCCTTCCTATCCTTGCCAAATAGTAAAATATCATCTTGAAAACATCTCACATTAGTATGTCTCCCAAATAACTGATGCATTAACCTCTGGAATATAGCAGCTGCTGAAGCTAAACCGAACGGTAATCTTTTATATTGAAAACATCCCACAGGAGTAATAAAAGCAGTATATTTCTTACTGGTTTCGCTTAATTTGATTTGGTGATATGCAGCAGATAAATCTATAGTGGAAAACCATCTTGCTCCTTTGATTAACGTTAACATCTCTGAAATTTTTGGCAGAGGAAATTTATCTACTACAATATTTTTGTTCAGATGGCGCAAATCTATGCATAACCGAATCTTTCCATTCGCACGTTTAGCAACTACTATAGGAGAAATCCATTCTGAAGACTCAATTGGTTCGATGATCTCGGCTTCTACCAATTTATCCAATTCTCTCTCCACTTCACTCCTAACTAAAATGGGAATGTTCCTTACCTTATGTATCTTTGGACTAGCATTAGTTTTAAGAACAATACTATGTTCAAAATCATCCAAAACACCAATTTTTCCACTAAAAACTTTAGGAAAATTCTTAAACATTTCATTTGCAATGCATTCTCCCTCGTCCACAACCATAACTGGTTCAGGACTATTCGGATCAAGAGTGATATGCAAATCACCCTGATCTTTCCAACCTAAAACTGAAGGTCCCTTCTTTGCTACATATAACTTTCCCACAGATTTTCTGTTTTTAAAAACAAATGTAAGTTCTCTGAAACCCAATAACTCTATTTTCTCTCCAGAAAATCCTTCTGGACTAACATCTGCTTTTTGTAAATTGCTACCTATTTTTCCTATAAACTTCGATTTCCACACTCCCTCATTAATGATGGTAAAAGGCGAACCTGAATCAACATAAACCTGAATCTCAACCCCTCCTATGTGCATTAAACATACTGGTTTCTTCTTGTTACTGACAGACTCTTCCTGAACATTAAATACAAACATTTGATCTTTACTTATACTCTTGCTGTCCTGCTTAATTTTATTTACCCTACTCTCATCCTCACTTGAATTGTCACTTAGTCCATCTACGTACTTCACATTATCATTCTTCTTTTTCTTTTTACACACCCTAGCAAAATGCCCTATAACTCCACACGCCGCACACTTCTGCTTCAATGCAGGACAATATTTGTGTGAAGCTAAATGTGAAGTGCTATCACAATGGTAACACCTTTGACCATTATACTTATTTGCTTGTTGATTCTTTCCACTTTCATTCTTTGTTCTGCCCATTCCTTTATACTTTACTTTGTTTACAGTATCTTCATTAATATCACAATGCTCTGTTTTAACTGCTTTCGCACTTCGACTAGATAACTCAGCTTTTCTAACAATCGCTAAAATATCATCCAGCTCAGTATCTCCATTTATCCACAATCTTTCTTGAATCGCAGGGTCACGGATATGCATTACTACTTGGTCTCTAATTAACTGGTTTTGCAAATGATCGAATTTACAATCATTTGCCAAAACTCTAAGCGCAGCTACATACTCATCCACAGTCTCACCATGCTCTTGTTTCCTTTGAAAAAATGTATATCTTAAAATCCCTATACACACTTTAGGTGCGAAATAATTATCAAATTCTTTCAAAACATTTTCAAATACATTTGTGTCCTCGTTGCTGTTAGTTTTCGTCATAGACTCAAATACTTTTAGTCCTTCTGGTCCCACAGAATGCAAGAAAATCTTTTTTTTTCTCTCCGGACTCATTTTTCCTTCCTCATCAATAGTCTCCAAGAAATTTATAAAGTACGATTTCCATTCTGTCCATTTCATACATGGACTTCCCCCTGCTGGCCAGAATGCTTGTGGGGGCTGAAGCGAAAATTGTTGTGTGGCCATTAAAAATTTTGTAATGCAAAATATATGTTTAAATGAATTATTCTAAGAAAATTGTGCTGTACCATATGTAATTGTCCAGATAATGAACTTCCTTCCACTTAGTTTCCAAAAACTGTTGCAAAAGAATTCAATCAGTGAAAATACACATTTCAAATGGATATGTCCTTTTATCCAGAATTCATCTGTGAATTGCCTGTAAATTACTGTACTGTTCCTCTGTACATTTCCAATGACACGCACGCTGATTCTTTTACGCCTCAAATGTCACTCACGCTATTCCTCTGTCCTATTCCGTGTGAATAACACACAAAATAACGTTCCGATTCCCAGCTGATATGCCTTTCCAAAAAACAAGTTTTGCCAAGGTCCACTCCTCTAATGTACGTGAATACGTCCGATCACTTCTCTAAATCAGACTCTCGAGGAATGGAACGGAGAGCACAGCTTGAATATCGCCCATCTCTGTAACGGCAAGTTCCTTCAATACTTTCTGTTTATTTCCTGCAAAACGATCCTCAATAAATCACTAGTCTTGTCAAGCCTTACAGTTTTATATTTCTAAATTCCATCGTCGTGTAAGATTTCTCCTTGTTTTCCAAACCGAAAGTAATAACTCTTTCCGGCACTTCGCACTCCGTTTCCACAGTAGGTTCCACAATTAAGCTCGTCGCCAGAATTGTTAAGTCGGAGACTTCAAGTTAAAATCTTCTTTATTACAAGTTGTAAAAACAATAAGGCTTAACAAGCGATCATGGTAAAAGCGTGTGTCTCTCGCAGGTCTCTCTCTGCCTTCTCCCCTCCCGATCTCCAACCACCTCGAATTCGAATCCCCACACGCAACTACACACGAACGAAAACAATTCTAAATACCTAACCACGCGCTAATACAACACTAGCGCTAATAAACTATATCACATATATACTATATAACATATCAACATAACATGCGCCCTATTGCAATGGATGCATTCTGATTTAGTGTTTTAAAAAAAAGGTGTTGTGAGAAAGGGCCTCTTTTGTCAGGGCGCCCCCCACTTGTTGCCTGGAAAATTATGTGGTTTACAACTGTAAGTGCCCTGGGCTCCTGCTAAACAGGTTCACAGGGCCAGATCGCTTTCCCCACAGCTGTACTATGTTTGGCACTTCAGCCATCTTTGTAAGTCCCTAGTAAATGGTACCCTTGATACTAGGGCATGGGTACTGAGGAGGACCTTTCAGAGCTGCAACACCAATTGTGCCACTCAGAGGGGGCCCACACCAGCCTCATGCAGACTGCCATTGCAAGTGCATGACAAGGTGAATCAAAAATTGCAAACTCATCGTGCCATGCCCACTAACACTGCATTCAGTATAGGTAAGCCACCCCTCTGATAGGCCTTTCAGCCCTAAGGCAAGGTGCACCACAGTGCATGTGAGTTCATATGTGTGCATGAGCAAATATGTCCCTGCTGTGTCTTTGCTAAACATTAAGACATAGTAAGAGTACAGGTAAAGCATAGCAAATGCATGTGCTGGACACTGGTCATTACAAGTTTCCCAGCTACATGGTGGCCTCTCTAAACCCTGAGTTGTTTTATATTAAACAACTCAGACTAATAAACCCACACTGATGCCAGTGTTGGGTTTATTATACAATGTACCCAGAGGCAGTGGTCAAAGTGATCGGAATCGGAGGGGCACAACGTGCCCCTACTTTTCTGATTTATTAAAGACTGTTCCCCTACATTTTGTAAAAAGACAACCGTCGCAGGATGGTTAATTCCGATGTAAAAATTAGCTTCAACTGAAGTGTCATTCAGTGCTGTGAAACCAATGCTGGCAGACAGCTAAAAAGCCGGCAGATGGCTAAAAAGCCTTCATAGCAGGGTGCTGCTGCCTGAAAGAAATACAAATGTGAGCAACAAGTTAATCTGCAAATGTAAAGGGTAACAGCAAATGTAAAGGACTCTTGAGAGCCGGTACTGGCTTTAATTGATTGAATAACTTGAAATTGATGACCGAAGTAAGTAACTGTTACAATGAGAAACTACATCAGTTCCTGGTAGACATAGCACAACTTTATCCTCTAGAGTTGGGGAAGAAGGCAGACCACTGGGTCTAGACAAGGGTGACCAAAACCACCACTGGTGGGGCAGATCAAAAGAAAGAGGCCAAAAAGCACCCCCATTCCCAAGAGAAAGATGGGTACCAAACCAAAAACAAAGATTCTTTATCAGGCCCCCAAAAACCTGCACAGGATGATGGGCCCAAGACTTCTCACAGTCTAAAGGTGGGTACAAAGGTAGACACTTTGATCCCAACAAGTCTTGGTGCCATGATTGCAAAACCAAAGGACATCAAACTGGAAACCCTAGCTGTAAAAAACAAGAAAATGCCTCTAGTCCACCTGCAGTAAATGCAGTTGCAAATCTCCAGATGGGATAACAATTGTGGCCTGACCATGTTAGTGAACCCACAGAGGCAATATTAGGCACAGAGGGAGGGGTAGACTTATCTTGTGCTGCCTGGCAAACAAAAATGCAGGCAGCACCCTTTGATTAATGGGACTAAGGTAAAATCCGTGAAAGATACAGGGGCTAGTGTCACCACGGCGACCAAGCACCTGGTCCATTCAGATCAGTACCTGATAGGAAAAACTTATCCTGTCACCAATGCTGACAATGACACCAAGATTCATCCCATGGCAATGGTATCTTTTGGCTGGGGGTTAGTTGGACAGAAAGAAGTGATTGTGTCTCCATCCATCCCTGTAGACTGGCTGCTTGGCAATGATTTGGAGATTTTTCCCTGGGCTGAAATAGAGCTCAGGATCCATGCACTCATGCTTGTAATCCTAGAATGGGGTGTGTCAAAACAAGGGCACAGAGCAAACTCCAGAGTGAACAAGAGGTGTTGGATCCTGGAAAATGGACCAACCCTCCAAGAGAAAAGGCAAGAAGACTGGGGACTAGCTTCTGTACAGCTTCCACGTCAGAACTCCTCTTCACAGGAAGAGGACTTGTTAGCCCCAGAGGAGACAGAGCCTGCAGAGTTTGGGCCTCACCACCCAAAGCTCCTGGGAGCCTCTAGGCTGGATCTGCACCAGGAACAAAAAAAAAACTGCCCCACTCTTGAGAGCCTGAAGCAGCAATCTGCACAGGAAGAAAAGAGTAGTAGTGCCCCAACAGTACAGAGAGTTTCTTCTCACTCTAGCCCATGACATTCTCCTAGCTGGGTATCTGGGCCAAAACAAAACCTGGAGCAGGCTAGTTAATCAATTTTACGGGCTTGGAATGTCCCAGAAGGTGAAGGACTTTAGTCAGTCCTGTGTCACCTGCAATGCCAGTGGTAAGGCAGGAGGCCACCCGAAGGGCCCTTTAATCCAGCTACCTGTAGTTGGGATGCCCTTTGAAAGGTAAGGGTTCACATAAACCCTCAAACAGCATCAGGGAACAGATTTATACTGGTTGTAGTGGATCATACAACCATGTACCCTGAAGCAATTCTTCTGAGGACTACTACTGCCCCTGCAGTAGCTAGGGACTTCATTGGTGTATTCGCCAGAGTGGACTTTCCAAAAGAGGTGGTGTCAGACAGAGGTACTAACTCCATGTCTGGCTACCTAAAACACATGGCTGAGTGTGGTGTGACCTATTAGTTCACTACCCCTTATCACCCACAAACCAATGGCCGTGTTGAGAGATTCAACAAGACATTGAAAGGTAAGATCGGAGGACTCCCTGAAAAACTCAGAAGGAGATGGGATGTCTTACTTCCATGCCTTGCTTTTGCTTACAGGGAAATGCCACAGAAGGGATTAGGTTTTCTCCCTCTGAGCTTCTGTTTGGGCATCCTGTAAGAGGACCCCTTAGTCTTGTGAAGGAGGGATGGTATAGACCTCTCAGAGAGGCTAAGCAAGACATTGTGTATTATGTGCTTGGCCTTCATGCCAGTATGGCTGAGTACATGGAAAAAGCTTCCAAAAATCTCGATGCCAGCCAAGATCTCCAGACCCTCCGGTATGACCAAAAAGCTGGTGGAGTTCCAACCAGGCCAGAAGGTATGGGTTTTGGAGCCTGTGGCTCCTAGGGCCTTCCAAGACAAGTGGATTGGGCCCTACCCCATACTAAAAAGAAAAGGGGAAATCATCTATCTGGAGGACTTTGGCTCTTGCAGGAGCCCCAAAAGGGTTACCCATGTAAACCACCTGAAACCCTATCATGACAGAGCTGAGATGACCATACTCATGGTCACTGTTGAGGGACAGGAAGCAGAGAGTGAACCTCTCCCCAATCTCCTCTCTAACAACCCAAAAGATGGCTCAGTTGAAGGAGTGGTCTTTTCAGACACTCTCACTGGACAACAGCAGGCTGACTGTAAGCAAGTCTTACATCAGTTTGCTAACCTCTTCTCCTTGACCCCTGGTCAGACTACCTGGTGCACACATGATATGGACACTGGGGACAGTTTAACTGTCAAAAACAAATTTAAAGACAGTCTGATCATGTCAAAGAGAGCATCAAAACTGAGGTCAACAAGATGCTGGAATTGGGAGTTATTGAGCACTCTGAAAGTCCCTGGGCCATCCCAGTGTTTTTAGTCCCCAAACCTCATTCCCAGGGGTGGAAAGAACAGAATGAGATTTTGTGTGGACTATAGGGGTCCCAAAGCTGTGACAAAAAGCAGTGCTTATCCCATTCCTAGGGCGGATGAGCTAATTGACTGGTTAGGAGCAGCCAAACATCTCAGTACTTTTGATCTCACACCATGGTACCGGCAAATAGGTCTGACCCCTGGAGCAAAAGAAAAATCTGCATTCTCCACTCCTGATTGCCGTTATCAGTTCACTGTTATGCTCTTTGGACTGAAGAATGCCCCTGCCACCTTTGAAAGGTTGGTGAACAAAGTCCTAGCTGGGTTAGAAGACTTTAGTGCAGCATATCAAAATGATTTTGCTGACTTTAGCTCTACCTGGCAAGATCACTTGGTCTACCTGGGGAAGGACCTTAAGGCTCTGAAAAAGGCAGGCCTCTATCAAGGCAAGCAAGTGCCAGATGGAGCAGGGCCAGATTATATACTTGGGCCACCTTGTAGGTGGAGGCCAAGTTCAACCACTGCAAGCCAAATTACAGACAGTTCTGGACTGGGTAGCTCCAAGAACTCAGACTCAAGTCAGGGCATTCCTTGGTTTGACTAGGTATTGCAAGAGATTTGTGAAGGGGTATGGCTCCATTGATGCCCCTCTTGCAGAACTGATCTCCAAGAAAATGCCAAAAAAGGTAAAATGGACAGTGAGCTGGCAAAAAGCTGTTGACACTTTGAAAGATACAATGTGCTCGGCACCTGTTCTCAAAGCTCCACAGTATACCAAGCAGTTCATAGTGCAGACAGATGCCTCTGAACTTGGGATAGGGGCAGTTGTATCCCACATCAATGATGATGGCCATGACAAAGCGGTTGCTTTCATTAGCAAGAGGTTACTCACCAGAGAGCAGCGCTGGAGTGCCATTGAGAGGGAAGCCTTCGCAGTGGTTTGGTCCCTGAAGAAGTTGAGGCCATATTTGTTTGGATCTCAATCTATGTTCAAAGTGACCACAGGCCTCTCATATGGCTTATGCAGATGAAAGGTTAAAATCCCAAGTTGTTAAGGTGGTCCATCCCCTTATAGGAAATGGACTTCACAGTGGAACATAGACCTGGGACTGACCATGCCAGTGCAGATGGCCTTTCCAGGTTCTTCCACTTAGAAGCAGAAGACTCCCCAGGGGAAGTTTAGTTTCATCGTCTTTCGTTTGTGGGTTCATGTAGGAAAGCACCTTTTTTGACATGGTTAGCCCCCACTTTTTGCCTGGGTGCTGATGTGGCTTTGAATTTTAGTTGAATGGGACCCTGCTAACCAGGTCACCAGTGCCATATCTCTCTCTCCTAACCTGCACAGTTGTTCTGCACAATTGGCAAACTCTTTAGCTACCACTGTATGTCTCTAGTAAATGGCACCCCTGGTGCCTGGGGTACTAAGGGAGGTCTCTGAGGGCTGCAGCACTAATTGTGCTACCCTCAGGGACCCCTCACCAAATCCACACAATTATGTCATTGCAGACTTCGTGTGTTGGTGAAGGCTAAATTGAAAACATGACCTGTCACACACCCTTGTTTGCCAGGTCCCCTATCACTGCATATGCCAGGTGTAAGCCACCCCTAAGGCAGGGTGCATCCATGCATAGGTGAGGGCATATGTGTATGATCAGCTATGTCCTGCTATATCTCTGTTGATTCTGAGACATAGTAAGTACACAGGGAAGCCATTTTAAATGCATGTGCTGGACACTGGTCATTACGAGTTCCCCAGCTACATGATGGCTTCTCTGAATCCTGGGATGTTTGGTATCAAACATCTCATAATAATAAACCCTCACTGACCCCAGTGATGAATGTCTGAAAAACGTGCACACAGAGGGCACCTTAAGAGGTGCCCCCTGAAAACCTACCAGCTACTAGTGTGCTGATTGACTGGTCCTGACCTGGTGTCAAGGCTGAGTATTACAATGGCATCGTCTGTGCAGGCCAAGGGCATGTTTAATGGAGCACAGTGCCTCCGTTGGGGATGTGAATATGATGGTTTTCCCATTCAGTTTACAGCGGAGTGCCTCCGCTGTACATCTTACAGCATGACGTAGGGGTACAGCATGGTGTAGGGCTTGTTGTGGTCCTAGAGAAGTGCCTTTACCTCCCGGAAGGCACGTCTAGCCTTCTGCACCTTGAGAGTGAAGTCTGTGAAGTTTCAGAATCTAGTGCCCTGGCATGTAAGTTTGCCCTTTTCTCGAGCCAATGAAAGCATAGCATCTCGGTCTTGGTAGTTAAGATGTTTGGCTATAATGGGATGTGGAAGTGTGTCTGAGACAGGGTGAGGGCCCAGCGAGCAGTGAGCCCACTCCTCTGCAAAGTATTTGGAAAAACACTCTACTCCAAATAAGTTGCATAGTAATTTCCCAACAAACAACTCCATCCGGCCAGTGTTAGTGGACTCAGGAATACCCACCAGACATATATCATTGTATCGAGAGCGGGCTGCCAAGTGCCAGGCTTTGTCAGCCATTTTGAGTAGTTCCTCATGGAGCTAGCGATAGTCAGCAGCAAGAATTGGTTGGTCAGTTTCCAGGGAAGAAAGGCATTACCCAACATCAGTGGCACATGTTTCTTGCTTCGTGAGGCAAGTCTGCCAAGCCTGCCTGTTAAATTGTCAATTTTGTCTATACACTGAAGGCTAGTGCTCATTTGAAGCAGCAGAGCTTGCATATCTGCCTCAGGAGGAAGGGCATCCATGGGCGTCTGCAAAGTTCCAGCTTTGTACAGCTTGCCTGAGCTGTCCTTGCGATGTTCAAGCCCAAGCTTGTACTGCCTGGGATCCGTCTTGCCCATGATGAGTGGGGTTGTTGGAAGGCATACAAGGTCCCCAATATGGCAACACAAGTCTGCCCTACACAATGAGGCAAAAAGAGTAAGGGAGCAGGTGGGAAGCCCTCCTCAAGATGCATCTGCACCTCCTGTCTCTGGTGGAGGAGTAGTCATCAGAGTCAGCAGTGCAACACAGCCTTCTGCAGCCACTGCACCCACACACCGGTCAGGAAAAGAAACAGGTACAGCTTCCCTGGGGCTGGGGCACAGGGCAATGTGATATTTAGCTGCAGCAAGTCACAGTAGGAGAGGAAAATCAGCAGGCTCCAAGACAAGGTGATGACACCAGTAGAAGTACTCCAAGGTTTCTTGTATCCTGCGCACCCACCATCATAAAGCCAGGACAGAGCAAATCACCCAAAGTTGCAGGAACAGCATAACAGAACCACAGATTAGGGCCTCTCAGGTGCAAAACTGGCAGTGAATAGTAAAAGTCCCACATCCAGAGTTAAGCACCGCCCCACAGTAATCAAACAAAAGGGGAGTGCTGGCAGGTTGCCACAGCAGATGGGGCCTCTGCTGAGGAAGCAAATGTTAAGGCCAGGGAGCCGTCACAGGGAAGGAGAAACATCCGTCTCCAGTATCCACAGGTGTCAGGTAGGAGACGCACCCGGAATGGGCCTCCCAGGCCTGCACCAGCAGTAGGACAATGTTACCCCTCCGAGGGCCATGAGGGGACACCCAAGACCACATGACCACTCAGCCTGCACACTGGCCCGTCCCCAGCTAGCCTGGCATGGTAGTGGCCCAGGGAGGCGATGAGGCCTCCAGAGCCCTCGCCCCAGAGAGTCACCAAAGGCACCTGCTGGTCCCCACCAAAGTCAGCCACCAAGTCTCCAGATGCCCACCACCATGTTGCCTCCCCCCCAGAGCCACAAAAGGAAACAGGCACTGCCATTTGGCCCCCTCCTCCAGTACGGCATGGGCCGGGAGCCCATGGGAGCACTCTCCTCCAGCTCTGCGGCCCCCTGTCCACGAAGTCCAACCACACCACCCAACCTCCTCCGTTGGCTGCGGGGCTTGCCCCCGGTGGCTTCCACACCAACAATTGTGTCCCGAAGAACAGCAGAGAAGGACAGGTCCTCCGTACTGCGCTGACACTCAGCTCATGTCATAGGCTGCTCAACAAACCTCCTAACACAAGGCGCAGGCTGTGGCCCCGGCTCTATCACAAGCGGTGGCCCCCAGGGTGTCAGTCAGAGCCGAAAAGGGCCTCAAGACGTGGTGACTGTAGGAGGCTGCCTCAGTTTATGGTGTACACCTATGGTGTGGCACCCTATGCTGAGTCCAGGCAACCCTTAGTGATATTGTTTAGGTGTCCAGACAGCAAAAGTTCCCAAGCGTAGCTAAGGCGAGGGGTTCCTGAACAGGTGCAAACCAGATTTTGCAAGAAGGGCACCCAATGTGCCCGTCAAAGCAGTCTGGTGGCGCTCAGAGGCAATCCCACCGTAGCCCATAGACACCTAATACAAAGGGGGGGAGGTGACACCTCTCGCTTGCAGGAACTCTTGCTTTCTGCTGCTTGAGACCGGCCCACCAGCAGGTGGACAGAACAGTGTCTGGGGTCAGCAGCAGTGTGGGCTGGCAGCCAAACCCCTAAAGGCTGCACAGGCAAAACTGGGATATCCTCTAAGGATCTCCCACAGTACAAGGGATCATGCAACTAGCACTGGAATCTGTGTAGTTGCATGATTCCAACGTGTTTGATACCAAACATGTCTAGATTTGGAGAAGCCATTATGTAGTTGGACCACTTGTGTTGACCAGTGTCCACTCCAAACCTTAAGTTGTCTTCCCGCAGTTACAAAGCCCAGGGAATGGAGTTTGGGGTTAGTATGGGTACCCTGCTCATGCAAAGGTACCCTCACACTAAGGGACATACACCCAGCCCTTGGGCTGAAGGGCCTACCAGAGGGGTGACTTATAGTGTTGAAGTGCAGTGACCAGGATTTAAGCCTTATATCGGTTGTGAAAGGGTGCATGCACCATTTCATGCAGACTGCAATGGAAGGCCTGCAGACACAATTTGCATCAGCTCCCATGGGTGGCACAATACATGCTGCAGCCCATGGGAGACCCCTGGTGTGCTAATGCCCTGGGTATCTAAGTACCATGTACTTGGCTTACATGGGTGCACCAGTATGCCAATTGTGGGGTGCAAAGTTTACCAGCAACCAAATTTAGAGTGGAGAGCACAGGCACTGGCATCCTGGTTAGCAGGATCCCAGTGCACTACGGTCTAAACACACTGACACCAGGCAAAAAGTAAGTGGAGGGGGTAACTATGTCAGAAAGATGCTAATTTCCTACAGCAACCAAGTCAGGATGTACACCAGCTGGAGTAGGATCCATTTAGATAGTGGATAATGACAGATTTATTGGGTGAGGGGGTGGAACTCCCTTGTTAGCCAGCCATCTTGGTCAGCTGCAGGCCACACTCCTCCTATTTTCATAAATTTGTGTCTGATTTGTTGTATGTCTCATGAATTTCTTAAATTGTTGGTGCTGTTTGAATACTTGTTCCTTTGTGTAAGCCTGACTGCTCGGAGCCACAGTTACCCAGGGTTCAGCTTAAGGTTTAACAAACGAAACCTACTAGTACTGAATGGCTTGGTAAGTGTATTACACAGTGAGGGTGCATAACAATGCTATATAATATACTCCATTTCCTCACACAGAGCAATTCTCTGAAGCTGCAAAAGCTACAAGAAGCAACACTACTTCATGAGAGCTTTCCTGCAGACATATGTTTAATGGGAGGAGCAAGTTAGAACACATGGGAGCGCTGCTCTACAACCCTTGCCGCTTATCCATCTAACATATTGAGATTTTGGAGTTATTTCATTTTTTTTTCATTTTTATTATTTTATCATTTAACGGATGTCAGTTTCTATATTATCATTGAAGTTAGTATTTGTGTGATATCACTTCCTGTCAGTGCTTAATTTGTGCTTGTTGTTTCCGGTGCTGAGCACCGGCACTTATTATTGAGGGCGGGGGCTTACTCTGCTGCCTCAAGCATTTGCTGCTAGCAAAAGACACATATGGGGAAGACGGAGGATGGGAAAAACGAGAAAGCGTCACAAAGGAAGAAAGTAGAAAGCTGCAAGAGTGAGCTGAAGGGGCAGGGAGTAGCTTTATATGGATTGAAGAGGCCCAAAATGGCTTCAGGATTACGGCGCCTCAGTACTCCGTGTTCACACATTTAATTGCAGCAGCCGCGTGTTTAAGAGGATGGCTTTGGGCACCGGCACCTCTTTAATTACAAATTAAGCACTGCTTCCTGTAATGTCATTAAATATACTAACAAGCTCTCAAGTCTAAGAATTTTTAAAACTTCAGCGCTCTGCTGTACAATGGAGTTGAACAGTACTACATACAGATTTGGTTAGAATGTCGAATTAGCAACATCTCTATTCAATCAGTCTTTTATGTAATACTATGCATCACAAGTTGCGTGACACTTGGACTGAAGAGTGGGCCACCACTAGAGCATACGTGCCACCATTTGGGTGCACCTAGGATGGTGATTTGGAGAAAAAAGAGGGGATTTAATGTTCCCTTTTAGTAGCACGGGAGTGCAAGAAGGTCAAGGCTCAGGAAAGCTTAAAAGCATAACATTTAGCTTAAAAATCATATGCATACCTCCTAAATCAGGACTATTAACAGGGATGCTGGAGCATGTTGCACACATGCAGAATAACATCCATTCCCAGAAGGAAAGTACGCCAATTGTTGGAATAGAGTGAGAACTGGGTGGTTCCAGGTCTAGCAGCTATCCTTGAGTTGGTGTGGAGTATTCCCCTATGAATTCCCCCACCTTTGTACTGTGCCGACCATGAGAGCCAGGGTCACTAAATTATTGGTGGGATCCAGCCTCTAGTCCCATTTGCAGACCCAAAAAGGTGAGATGACAAACTTGTCCCAGTGTTTTTAGTGGAATAAAAAAGCGAGGGGTGTCCAGTGGGGATGTAGCATAAGAACTGAGGCCCATTTACAAGAGACATAGGGCCACATGTACAAAGATCCACTTTTGCGACTCACAAACTGCGAGTCGCAAAACCGGATGTACAACAGTGTACTTTACACTGTTTGCGAGTCCCAATGCGGTCGCAAATGACCGACCTCATTATTATTCATGAGGTAGGTCGCAATTTGCGACCCCATTGGGAATGGCCGGCCTCACAGGGATTGTGGCCTGCTGGAGACAGCAGGCCACCATGTCTATGACTGCTTTTAAATAAAGCAGTTTTAAAAAAAAAATGCAGCACGTTTTCCTTAAAGGAAAACGAGATGCATTTCAAAAACAAAAATGAAAAGTTTTCTTTTAAATTTTTCAGAGCAGGCAGTGGTCAGTTTGAAACTGGTGCTAACTGCGATTGTTTCGTGACCGCATTCACAGTCACAAAACAATGCTACATCGCGCTGTGACTCGCAATTAGGAAGGGAACGCCCCTTCCTAATTGCGACTCGCAAACCTATTTTGCGATTCAGTAAATAGATTACCGAATCGCAAAATAGTTTCTGAACATACCAAAATGCTTTTTTCCCGTCATAAACAGTAAGGTTCTGCGAATCGGGCCGTTTGCAACAAGAAAAATGGTACGTATATGTGCCCCATAGCCTGTTAAACTATCATGTGCCTTTTATATGTGGAGTACAACCCAATGCCTCACACATTCATAAAAAGAGCCTTCATTTACAAGTAGAATGACTGGAATCAAAACGTACAGCAACATTTGGCAGTTTACATAGCAACCTCATCCTAGCCATTAACTTCTGGCACAGTATTTGTAAAATATGAGTAGGAACATACGTTCAATCATGACCATTTAGTATTCGGTTTGCTGCTATGAAATCAGCACTGACCATGAAAACATAACATGCCTATTTCCACCAATCAGCCATATAGGTGGAAACAGTACATTTGTTCTTGGTTTTTGTTAAAATGGTGTTTAGTACTACAGTTGATGTACAGTAAATAACAGATGTTTTTATCCACTTCTTTGGCACTAATTTCATCAAACTGAGAAGACTGAAAGGCTGTTTTCTCCTCGATGAGCTTTGGATCTGTGATCTTCTCATTGCTTGCAAACTGAGACATGCAGGTTCTGCAGTGCAAACTGCAGTGTCAGTGAGCCCCACATTGAGAGTGCTTCTCCACATATCAGAGGAAGCAGCCTGAGACCTGCAGTGGTAGATGCAGATGGCAACCTGACATTCAGCAGGCTATTCCGTTTGCCCCCTCTAGAGTACACAGTAGTGATGAACGTGTCGTCTCTGGGCTAGGGAATTTACCTAGAAGAGGTTCCATCAAGCCCTTTCTTCCTTCCATGAAAAGGACAGGTCAGTCCTGGTTCTAACAGGCAGCATGACTGCCATGTGGTACTACAAAAAGCAGGACATTAATAGATTCTGTGCGCTCTTTCTTTGAGCTCTGAGGCTGTGGTGGTGACTGGGTGCCCTCGGGATCTCCCTGAAGGTCAGTCACAGAGTGCTTCCTGAGCATCAAGATGGACAAACTCACAAGATTCATCGTGTTGATCATGTGTGATATCTGGTCCTGGAGGTGACTCAAGGCATCTTCTCTCAGTGCATCGTGTCCGTTGTAGATATATTTGCTCCAGCAGAGAATGATCAGGGTCTGGCTTTTGACAACCTAGAATTTCCTTCTTAAGGCTCTCAGTAAGACATATTCTGCCTTTGGTAGGACTCTTAACCCTTATGTGTTTCTATCTCTGTTATTGATCTCATGAGTCCTGAGGAAGGTCATACGGGACCACGTCCAGCTCATCTTAATAGTCCTAGATTGGGGTTAGAAAGTTTGGTACCCTAAATTGCTGGATAGGAGCGTCTGCCCTCCACTTCAACTGGCTCTTTGGGAGAATCTGCTGCACCCGACATTTGCAAATTTGCAGTGTAAACCGTCCCTCCATGTGAAGATTGAGTGAAATCAATGTAGTGGCTTTGACCTTCCGCTGGAGGTGGTGGATGTGATTTTGACTGCTCCCCATCGATCTACACAGTCCATCTACTCCGGCTGCTGGTCTACGTTTCTTTCCAGAAAAAAGGCGCCGGTACAGTTAAAGACCAGCATTATTGTATAGCCACAACATTCCTCTACAGGTGTCTGACACCATTGTTTACTATCTGCTTCGGAGGAGAACTGGTGGTCACAGACTGGAATACTGTCTGGGCAAAGTACTGGTACCACTTAGAAGGGCCTACTCACAAAGCCATTTTGGAGTACTCCTGCGCACTGTTTTATGTGGTTTTACATCCCTTTTTGAACTGACCTCAGGATATCTAAAACGGGAAAATTCAGGAAATATTAATATAAATGAGTACACATATAAAGTACTGTGCTCTCTTTGTACTTTTACTAATAGGGAGTACCATGTTTCGGTGTGGATTCCCAAAGTCATCTGAGTACATCAAGAGTACTCCTGTAGTGCAACTTCCAGTACTCATAAATCCTTTTGAGGATTGACACCACAATTTCTGTGGGAGTGAATATCTGACGTCAGGCAGAGAGACACACACGTCTACTCATCCCTTGCGTTTCCTTGTTCACAATTCCGTCTGTCCATACCAATTCATCTCCAAGTACTAGTACCACTTAGGGAGAGGATGAACAGCACAGCCACAGAGGCCATGATTTGGCGCCACTTAAATATGCTAATTCATACACCAAAGTACAAGAATCATGTGCAGGAATGGACACAAGGGGCTAGGAGTACAGTAGCACTGAGGCGTTCACTACGAGTGGCATGGGCAATTCCCTATTGTGGTATTTCAGCCAAACCTACTGAAATTTATTGTGGGGGGGAATGCCAAATAATTACTGGGACATGCCGATTTTGGTGCTGTAATCACCAAAGCTCACATGCTGTTTACCACTTTTGGGCGCAAACTCATAATTGGGTGTAATTTATCGCACACCAATAAATTCTGATCCAGTGGTGCTGGGTTTCAGGGGGTGCGAAATACAGCCCAAACACTGGGCCACTCGCAATGAGGGACGCTGACAAATACCTTGCACTCCCCCCGAAGGCTAGCTCCCGCCCCTTCCTGTATGTAGCTTGAGGGAGGGTCTTATAGCATTCTGAATTCCTGTTAGGGGGGAAAGCCAGCTGAAAGTGAAACTTCATAGCCCCAGCGAAATGATCTATAGCATGGTTTCCTCACGCCGGGTGCAGTCCATCTGTCATGTCGAGGAAGTGAATGTATACATAATAAGCATGAACTAGGAGTGAATGGGAGAGGGAAAGCAAAATAAAAATGGTTGACAATTAGAAGAGCAGTTCGAGGAAGGTGGCAGGTTCTCTGACCAAATTTTCCGGTGCTTTTATTGACATATTGTACGTTGTATTCTGTTCATGATATAGAGTGATCCAAACAAGGCTTTAGGTAATGCTCGAGGGAAAAAAAGCATATGCAAAGCCAATAGGTCTGGCTTGCTCTCTGAGTTCAGACCAAAACGTCTTTATGAGATAAAAATGTAATATGTGATGATTCACAGTATTTTTTTTAGATGTAAAATAGTCCCTCATGCATTGCAAAGTAAGCATTTCACAGGAGGCGGAGGGCTACACCAAATAGCCCAATGAATGAAGTGGGGGAGAAATACTACCCTGGAGGTGCCAAACCCCGATTCATATATATATATATTTTGAAAAATTGGTAACAGTGTGTCATTAAGACAGCTGCACCAGTTTTAGAAAAGGAGAAAGGGGAACGTACAACTCAGCGTGGGAAAATACATTGTAAATAAGGAAAAGAAAATGCACTGCAAGTAAACAAATGGAAAAGGTGCAACCAGAGAAAACATTAGAAGTGGTAATGTAGGTGTGACTTTCATACAGTATTAGTGAGGCATAATGAGAAAATTATATCCGAATGCAAGGGTACAAGCGAAAGGAAAGATAGACTTCGGAGGAAAAGGATTTTTGAAGTAGAAGTGCCTGAATATGGCGTATGCTCAAAATCTCATTTAGCCTCGACCCATTATTCTGCTACCTGTAGCGAAGCCTGCTGTCTGTCGCTCCTCGAGGCCGTGGGGGTTTCCTGCCTACACACATTGTAAAATTTATGAGATAGACCCCATGCCAAAGCAGCTAAATTGGAAGGGGGCAGATCACCAGGGTTTGGAAGTGGGCACTAACTGGACTGCCTCTAAAGTTAGCGTTCATGGTTAATTCTCTCACCAAGGAATTGACTAATCCCCAGAGAGGGAAATGGGAGGCTTTCTGTTGTCGAGGTTAACCTTGCTGAGTTACCGACGAATGATTAAACTGACATGCAGAAATAGGTGGAGAACATTGCCAAGGCATTCAGATCTGGTTTCCCAACTGAGTTCTTCATACATGTATTAAAACATGTTGACACTGTTTTTAAAAGTTAAAACAAACCAGTGCATAATTTGAGCCTGTTGTTTCCGGTGTTGGGCACCGGCAATTATTTTTGAGTGCCGGCACTTATTTTCAGCCTCAAACATTTACTGCGAGCAAAAGACACTTATGGGAAAGACGGAGGAAGAGAAAAATGAACAAGCATTTTCAATTCAACGGGTCTCACATTTGTTCGAGTTAGAGCTATTAGTGTTGTAAAGCAAAAAAAACACGCAGCGCAATCGCGCTATGTAAAATACAGCGCAATTGCGCTGTGTGGAAAATAAACAGATAAAGTAGTCCGGACCCCAGGCTGAAAACATCGAGACTCGTATGTTTTTAGTACTTTACCAGCACTGTGTAGGTGGGCTAAACACCGGAAAAGGCATGACGTATGCATGCCTTTCACAAATGAAAGCAAGCGGATTTTAAAAGGCAAGCCCACGGACCAATGTAAGTGACTGACGTGGCATGGCATGGTTTGAAGCCCAAAGAGAGATTACAGAATGTACGGAGCGCTTTGCGCTCGCCCATAAAAAGCATCACAAAGGAAGAAAGCTGCAAGAGTGAGCTAAGAGGGCAGGGAGTTGCTGTAAATGGATTAAAGAGGCCTGAGATTGCGTCAGCATTACGCTGCCTCAGTATTCTGTGCTCACACATTTAATTGCAGCAACTGCATGTTCCAGAGGAGAGCTTTGGGCACCGACACGTTTTTAATTGCAAATTAAGCACTGAAACAAACTACTGTGATCCAAATATTGCCTGCACATTCTTAACCTCTCCTTGGTAACAACGTCAGATGATCATCTCACAATGGGATACGTACAACATTGTAATATAAGAGTTTCCATCAGTAGGAACACAGACAAGTATTCAGGGGCATAGGTTTGAGGCGTTGGGTCGGCTATCTCTGTGCCGTTTTTTCTGGTCATGTACCAGGAATGAAATAAAGGGGTGAGATATACAGAGGTTCCCATATGTTTGATTTAATGAAGTATAATGTTGCTCCATCTATAATAAGAATCTAGGTCACATTTGGGGCTTACATTGCTACTGACTTGCCTCTTAGTACACTAATTGCTTTTTACTTGGAGGGGAGAGGGCGAGCTATGAATGTTTCTAAAAACTATCACTCTTAATAATTTTGTGACTATACAGTGAAATAATCTGATGTGCTAAGGTGAAATGCTTCCACATGTTAAAGACGCACACTTTTTTTTTTACTTTTGAAGAGATTGTATCATATTTGTACTATGTTTGTTGCACAATATACATGTCAAACGTTTTCATGGCTTGGCTCGTGCACAGAGTCTTAGAGCCAAGCCATGTCCATGGCTATGGATTATCTCATTAATTTGCCTGCGCACCCTCCTCTAGTTGCGGCTCAGGCATAGTACATGAAGCTTTCAGTTGCTTGATGAAATGATTTGTAAAATACAAGGACTAGAAAGTAGGAGCCCTGCTCACATGCTCTGATTTGATAATTCTACCACCAAGGCTGCTTATAGCAGAAATGAAGAAGAGTGTGCATTGAAAATACATTTAAAATAAATGATTCCAGGCCAGGGACTCCTGGCCATTGTGTTGTACGTGACCACGGCTATGAGTTCTCAGGCAGAACTCCCTGGCCCCGGTGAGTCTGGCTGGGGTGTACCTTCCACATTTTCACTAAAAAAACAAAGGTTACAGAGCCTTTATAGTTAGGAAATAAAATTTAGAAAACCATAGAAATTCACTAAAAAAAAACAAAGGTTACAGGGACGTTATAGCTAGGCTCACATTTTACATGCACAAAGCCATAGAAATTCAGCAGTTATAGTTAATGTTATCTCAAGTAACTATAACTCATGCCTTAAGGTAACAGTACCCAGTTTTTCACCAATAAGTTTACAGCAAAGGTTGCACTGATATTATCAATGATGTCATAGAAGATGTCATGAGTACTGTACTATGTGGAGAATTAGCAGTGCATGGTGAGGGCGCAAGTTATAGTTACCTCAGCGCATGAATTATAGTGACTTGAGATAACTGTTACTATAACTACTGAATATCTGTGGTTGTATGCATGTAAAATGTCATGACTGTGTGTGGGTTCCTGGCACTGGCACGGCTGAGGGCTTGGAGATGCACTGATGGAGCTGCGCCCAAGGTCCCAGTACTGCAGTAGCAGAGTGTACTGACTGCAAGAACTGAGGTGCTCTGGCAGACAGCGTGTGTGGGTTTTCTGGCACTGGCACGGTTGAGGGCTTTGAGTGTGTCATGTGAGGTGCACTGATGGAGCCCCGCCCGAGGTCCCAGTACTGGAGCAGCAGAGTGCGCTGACTGCAAGAACTGAGGTGCTCTGGCAGACAGCGTGTGTGCGGTTTCTGGCACTGGCATGGCTGAGGGCTTGAAGTGTATGAACTGAGGTGCACTGATGGAGCTGCGAGTGGGATCCCAGTATAGAGCAGAAGTGGGACTGTCTCTAAGGATTGCAGAGCTCTGTAGAGCTGGATGCCTAGGCTATAAGCAGTTACAAGCGATCCTCTGCCCTTACTCTCAGCACACAGGCAGGTACACTTGGTAAACAAAATTCAAGCCAAGGAAGGGCGGGAGCCAGGCAACAGAGAGAGGGTGCAGAGACCCCACAACGACCAAATGTGACCAAGATAACAGCCTGATTTATAGCCTTGTTTACAGCTAAGCTCAGAGGAAGAATGATCTGCAAATGAAAAGGGAAGCTTCCCTGGAAAGGAGCAGGAAACAGAGTAAAAAAAAAGTTCCCTACAGACCAGATAAACAGGACAAAGCGTAATTATACAGTAGTTGGTCACTGCTCCCACACAGATGGAGGAGGGACAAAGGCATGACTGACCACTAGCAAGGAAGGATTTTTAAATGACACTGAAACTAACAAATGAAAACAGCTGAAAGTCCACAGAAGAAGTATACTTAAAAGTAAACAAGCAGTCGAACGCTTATGCTCGACCTAAAAAGGACTGTTTCTAGACCAAGAGAGAGCTTTCTGCCAAATTTGGTGTAATTCCGTTGAGCAGTTTGGGCTGTAGACATGTCTAAAATCCCCACGGGAAATTGCGTGGGGGGAAAAGCATTTTGGGATCCCCTTTTTCTCTGTCCTCACTTGACGGATTACCCTGACAGCAGCTGAAGTGACAAGTACATTAGTTTTGAAACTTTTGTGACGATTCATCAAACAGCACCAACGTTATTCGGAAAACAAAAAAAACGCTTTGAAAAAAGTAGTAAGTCTGCAGTCATGGAAGTACTCATTTAATGGGTGCAAACGTACTACTTTTTGGAAGCCCAAACATTGGCAGTATTAGGCTTGGAATGCTGCACCAGTGTTATGTTTCCAGGCTTACTACTGGCAATCAAACACACAAAGGCTGATGGGATACATACTTGCAAATGTTCTAACCAATCGCATTCACCTGAGGTAGCATTCCAACTGTCATCTGTTTCCTACCTAATGTAAATCAGCTGTGACCCTGATCCTCATGAAAAGAATCCATCCCAAACCTTGATCCTCTCATCCTTCCACTCTGCAGTCCACCCTTTTTAAGTTGGGAAATTTGAGATTCACACCCTCCGAATGGCACTGACTAAGCTACTTCCCTCTGAGTTTGGTGTTTCCGGTGTGTTATGAGCTGGACAGTCAGATCTGTGGGTCCCTTAATGTTTAGCAAGATTAATTTTACGCAGATCCCTGTTACGAAGACACTTCAATAACCCAACATAGAGAGAGGTTTTTAAATAACTGGCACAAACAATGGACCAAATTTTAGGTTATAGCATTTTTAGGGTGTGAAGAAAAGGAGTCTGTCTGACAACAACTCTACGTTGCATTCTAGGTTTGGCACTGAGAGGAGACCTTTGTTCTTGGCAAGTAAGTCGCTGCTTACTACTCATATAGTACATGAGTGCACTGTATCATGAAAATGCAGCTGCCAAGCAATAAATCAGACTGTGGGGCCTACAATTATGAGTACTTACCAGGTCCTATGGAATCAGATTTACCATATGTGACTCTGCATTCAAAAGCTCTGGATGCAAACATACTGACCGGTAATTCTCCATGATGATATACCAGATGGTAAATCTGTGCATATGCAAAAATGGCATGGAAGTAAAAGGTAAAGTGTAAAAAACAGGAATTAGATCCATTACCTGCTGCCATCTGCATTGCCAATACAATGGAACAGGGCGCTATCCATTTACAAAGCCTGTAGCAGAAAACCCAGTTTAATCTGAAGACTATCTCCTAGAAGTTAGAGAGCAACCACATTGGATATCTCAGTCCAAATCAGTCCTCCATCCTGCTCACAGACACAGTGGTCCAGGCATCATAAAACAACACCATGGTTTCTGACTGCACGAGAAAGATCACATGAAAGGGAACTGCATGTACTTCCAGAAGAGGTGATGAGAAAGGGGCATAGCATAAAGGGACAATGAAAACAAGTCCCAAAGTTATAATAATACTCTGCAGAACATAACGAATAGGGACAAAGTGGTATCTTCAAATCCTTTTAGGTTTGAGGATTGCTAGAAAAGTTTCCAGCATTTAAAGCGTCATGTGGGTTACATGTGTTTCTGATCATTAGCAGATACAGGCTATAAAATACTATTTTATTACATATACACACGGTGTTATCAGAAAAGCCCAAGCTTGGCCATTGTATTTACAGATGTTACCTACTATTGCTGCTCCAACATATAAGACTCAAGTAGATAAGTTGGGCTTCTTGTTAGTTATTAGTCCGAAATAAATGACTGGTTATAATTAGAAACAGGATTTACTATAGGCAGGGCAAAACTATGGGCATGCACAGGAAGTCCTTCTATCTTAGTCCATTTATTGACATCAAGCAAGATGCTGCTAATAACTGTACTGATCATGAGGTCTTGAAACACGGGATCCAAAGTAAAGGCTTCCTTCTTTGCAAGAGGCCTAGTCTTGCATATGGGAAGCTGTACATGGGTGTCCTCTAGTTAGGTTTCTAGGATAAATGAGTCTTTTGCATCAGAATTGAACGTGGTTCTAGATCAGGCATGGAAACTAGGTCCATTTTCGAGGCCATGGACAGGAGCAGACATAGAAACACAGTCTCGGCAATAGCTGGATAGTTTGCTTCCAAGATTTCAGCAATGGTGTTGATGGTATCCACTGGAGATACTGATACTTTGTCTATTTTATCCAATTCAAACCTTTCACTGATATAGGAACCAGGAGTTATGCCAGGACTCAGGTCTACTATAGCAGAACTATGCTCATAAATTAAGTTCATAGATGAGTCAATCGCAGTGTCTGTAGAATTAGCAATGCTAAAGGCTGCCTTGTGAATAGCATGAAAGGAAGTGTGTTTCATAATAATTTGCAGCTAGTGATCATACTCATTTTCAGCTCTCTTTCTTGCTCAAAGGATGCTTGTTTCCATTTAGGCACTTCTGTTGGACTCTTAATGTCACTATCAATCAAAGAGAGAATATCTGGGCAAGGGTAGCAGGGCTTATTTTCAGAGGAAATGTATCCCGTTATCATTTTCATCAAAGGTATACATGTACATCATAGGGATCCATAACCTTTCTCTTCAATGAGAAGGGGTGTTCTAGTGAGTCCTTTAACTCAATGTCATTTATTTGTGACTTTGCTATTTTGTGTGTGACTCAATTTACCTTAGCATTAATCCCAGGAATGTGTAACTGCTTTGAAGACACCATATGAGAGTGTGATGGATTCTTGTGGACGGTACATTTACTGGGTAATACTGTGACTAGGGTTTCATTCACCCTTGACCTCTAGGGTCCCAATGTGAGGTGGTTTGAAAGACTGGTGCAGTGAGTGAGCCTCTTTGCACTGAACAGTGATGTACTGTTTCTCTCTAAATTAATTGGACCTGTCACAGGCCTAATAAGCGGTACAACTTTTAAAATACTGTGCATAATAGAAGGCTCTTATATCTTAGCTAAATGCTTATTCTATTCTTCGAACCAATGCATAGACATCACAT
The DNA here is from genome assembly GCF_031143425.1 of Pleurodeles waltl. Lineage (NCBI taxonomy): Eukaryota > Metazoa > Chordata > Amphibia > Caudata > Salamandridae > Pleurodeles > Pleurodeles waltl. Next base: position 134,102,954 of record NC_090445.1, on the reverse strand, counting down.
CCAGGTTCTCAGCCAAAACTGAATCAATAGGTATCATAGATGGGTCAAAGACAAACTGAGCACTGTACTCTTCTCAGTACAATTCATTGTTCTTCAGGAGGATCTCTTTAAAGCCATTCGATTTGCGAGATGTTTGCTTTAAAGCAAGCGAATAGCCAGAAAAATTAAAATAGCCCCTGTACTTTGAACTAAAACCTTTGATGGCACCAAGCAAGCAAAGCAAGTTAGCCGATCCTTCCCTAGAGAAGTTCTCTTGTTTCTTCCATCCAAGCATCAATCTATTCACCATTCCATTCCCACACCATTTCATCCTTCCATCCACCATTTCAGCTTTACATTCTGTCATCCATTAATTCTTTCATCCACTAATCTTTCCCTGTTCCGTCCATCGATCCACTCTGTCATCCATCCCTTCATTCTGCCAGCCACCCTTCCATCTATCCATCCAGCTATCCATCTTTCCATCTATCCACCCTGCCATCCATTCCTCCATCCTCAATTGCATCCATCCATCGCCTTTGCCATTCACCCTGTCTGCCATCCATCTGTCCACAAATCCTCTTTGCCATCCATTCATTCTGCCATCCACCCATCCACTCTGCCAACTAGTTATCGATCCATCCATCCACTCTGCGGTCTACCCATCCATTCTGCCATCAACCCATCCATCATCATACATTTATCTACTCTACCATCTACCTATCCATCCATCCACTCTGCCTGCCATTCACTCATCTTTTTACCCACTCATCCATACTTCCCTTTACTCTGCCATCATTTTACCTGTCTATCCACCTATCCATCCCCCCCTTTACCCTGCCATCCTTTCACCTGCCCATCCACCTAGCCATTCCCCCACTCATCCATCCAACCATGTACTTTGTCATCCTCTCAATTGTCCATCCACTATGCATTCACACATCCTTTCAACCACTCACCCACCCACTCGTTCATACATCCTTTCGTCCTTCCATTCAATACTTCTTCCATCTTTCTCTCTTCTATTTACTCATATTTTGTTCTTCCTTGTTCCTGCTTTCTGTTCTTTTGACATGTTATTCATTCATAGCAGTATTTATCAGCTTTTTTCTGATAAGTTGCAGGCAGAAGGGGCCCATAGAGAACCCCATCCCCACTGAAGCTGCTAAAATGGGGGATTTGTGACACACTTGCTTGAAAGCTAAATGTCCAGACAAAGGCCTTTTTATTTTACCCCAAAACATCCAAGTTCTGGCTCTGCTAGGTATTGCTCCAGGAATCCGTATCATATGTTTTGCTTCAATCTGTCAAGCAGCAAAGGTAGGGGCGGGTGATTCTAGAGCAGGCTTCTCCAATGAGTAGCTTGTGAGCTAGTGGTAGCGCTCCAGCTACCTGTGAGTAGCTCTCCTGTGTTCAGCTCCGTGGTCTCAATTAGAATCTATTTTTACGGTGGAATTAATATATGCATACCAAAATTGAAAAACATGTACTCAAGACCAAAATGTGTTTATTTTCAGAGCTCATAACTTGATGGTTGAATTTCCAATATACGTTTAAAGCTGATATTTGTGTAATAAAATACAATTGGTGTTGGGGAGACATATCACTAACTTGTTACTAGGAGCATTGAAGATGTGGCTGTTATCTATTACCATACAGAGGTATTCTGCATTGACAAGGCATTTTTTACATTACTGCTGGCAACTCAGACTGTTGATTGAGGTGAACACTGCTGGTAATCTTGCATAAGTTGGCCACTAATGTGATCTTGTCTTATGTGGTTACTATTGCACCAGTAATAGTAGTAGCTTTGTAGGATTTTCATTGAACATAAGTACCTCTTATTAAGGTTATTCTTTCCAATCTAGTGCCAACAGACAGTGGACCGAATATAGAATGAAAACTAGAGTGGAAAGAATAACCATAATACAGGACAGACAAGACAGCAAGGAGACACAGACAAAAACAAGTCAAGGAATTATGATCAGGGCTTCAGAAATCAAGAACAGGGATCCTGGGATCAAAAACAGGCTGCACCCAATAGGCTCTGGGACAAGTAATGCCCTGTTGAGACAGTGTTAGTAATCAGAACAAGGATTTCAAGAATGTACCCCACAGGAACTGGAACAGGTAATGCTCTGTTGGTACATGCAGTAATACAGGAATTTAGAACAGGGTCAGAACACTAAACCAGAACAAGTAAACAAAAGGAACAGCTGCCAACTCAGCGACTAAGTGGTCAAAAGCCCAACAGGGAAGACACAGAAATCAGGATATGACGCCGGAAAGGTGAGAGTGTGAAGCAATGAAGAAACACGTAAAGCTCAAAGCTGCAAAGGACATCCACAGGAAATCATAACAATGCAAAAAACAATATAAGGAAACAACATTCTTCTCAGGTTTTCAAAGGTTCAGCAATGCAGGTAACAGGAGAAGAAAGCAAGTGCTCCCAGTAACAGCAGTCGTAGCACAAGTTCTAAATGCAGAAGCCTTTTTAAATCCCTCCTTCCAGCTCACACCCACACATGGTGACTGGAACACAGGACAGGTGTGAACTATCAGCAGGGCGGTGCAGGCGAGAGCAGTTAAAGTCCGCCCTCTAGCTCTCGGCATTATCAATTGTATTGAGGTTCCAGGAAGCAACAAGTGGCAGAACAAATCTCTGAAGTGGAACAAAGATTGGATCTTATTTCAGAACATGGAAGGATTTCATGCAAGGGAGCACATGGGCATGTTCAAATTGGTAGCACAGAGTTCAAAGTATAATAGGATTCACCAAAAAAGTCCTCTTCAGCTCTCAGACTCTGGAAAGGCATACAAGTACCATAATGCATTAGGCAGTGATACGTAAACTCTAGAATGGCAGTTGGAGTGGATTTGTTTTCCAAGAAGATTTGTAAAGTCTGTGATGAACATTGAATTGTAGCACAGGCTCCAGCCTAGTGTTCGCGACAGAAGCAGGCTCACAGAAGTTCTTCAAGTAGTATTCCCCTGCCCGCCCCCCAATAGCCGGAACAAAGGATCCTAACACTAGGTGTGGACGACTAGAAGTCCCTCTCTGATGTGTAGAAGTTTTGGCGTGAGTCCCCTGGTGTGGCAGAAAACCCGCCTATAGATTACTTGGCCTGTTATAAGTTTGGAGGTGCAAGGAAAGTTGTATGATAACCACAAATTCCAGCACATTGATGACTCATGGCAGGCCTGAAAGGGGGTGTCCCTTGGATAGATGTTTTGGATCAGCGTTTGTTTAAGTATGCCATGCTGGTAGCTTGTTTGAGGGAGAGATGCATTGACTTTATTGTATTTCATGTATTGTTTTTGATGACGTTAATGATGATGGGATTAGCGAGGCTGAGAAGTCTCATGGTTAAGATGATGGCAGGTGACAAGGTTTTTCAAAGGATGAGAGAATCCTAATGACATCCAGTTCTTGAGAAGTTGCTGCATTGCCTGTTCTGGGTGTGGTGGTGGCAGATGGACAGGTGGTTTTCTCGTATGGGGTGGTTTTGTTGCAGAATGCCATAAGATTATTGCACAGGCCTGGTGATGGGAAAGTTATAGGCAGAACGTTGGAAGAAACAAGTTCATTCTAGATTCAGAGCTGTTATTTCAATCATTTTCCAAGCATTGGGTTGGGGTGGTGTTGTAGGCTTGGACATATGCGTTTTAGCCCTGGTTCAAGGGGACATATAGCACTGGGAGAATGTCTGGTTCATGGTTTGTTTAGTTGGTGATGCTCTCTCAAATGGATCTTCACTTTTTACTTTCACGTCAGTAGTTTAATTTTGTTAGGTATAGTTCTATGTTTCTTGAGAGGAGTCAGTCATTTAAATGGTAAGGTAACCTTATTTTCCAGACTCTGTTGCCTCTAGAAAAGGCTGGTTTCTCAATAATTAGTTTCAGGGCAGGGCAAGCCATGTCATCAATGGCCCCTGCTTCATCTGATTATCATATTGCCCTGAATGAGTCTGTTTTGAGGATTAAAAAATGTACTGAATGAAAATGAGGAGGCCACCCTTAATGTAACAAGAATCTATTAGGAGGGTGGTAAATGATCAAAGAGACCAGTCTGATGATACATTTACTTTGTGAGTTTTCAAAAGAAGTGTGATAGGGCTTTTTATTTGCTTGCACATGATTAGCGCAAGATAGATCAGCGTTACCCCCACTTTTCTGACCTATCTCCATTTCTAGAAGGATTAGACTGGAAGGAATACCCAAAAGTGATAGAGGATTTATCAGTGAACCAGATCTCACCGAGTGCTAGGAGCCGGGAAGCATGATCTGCAGTCTGGGATTGCTCCAGCATGAATGTTAGGCGGTGGATCATTGTAGGAGATACAGTTACTATTTAGATATATTTATAAGGACCTCTGTAAATCATTTTGATTGGCCTTAGTGGTGTTTATGTTTGACTAAGAAATACATTTGATTTGCCTTGGTGGTCCTTATGTTTGATTATTGCCATCTACGTTTGGGCTTGTGTTGTCTAATGACAAAGATGTGATGCTTCAGTTATCAGTACACACACTGACAGAAGTTAGGCCCATGGGTTTCGTTGGTATTCAGGGACCCACATGGGGGTAGGGTGCTAATTATGTTTCAACTTGCAGTAAGCATGTTTTAGCGGTTCACAATTGTGTTTTATTGTTTACAGGAAACCATTGCTAACTTGATTTATTATCCTCCCGTGTTTTTGTGTGTGTGTGTGTGTATATGTATGTGTATATATATATTCATTGAAAAAATCAAAGGGCACAGGGATGTTATAGTTAGGTTCAGATTTTACACACAAAACCATAGCAGTTATAGTGATACTTGTCTCAAGAAACTATAACTTGTGCCCTAATGTAACTATAACTCACCCCGCCATGTACAGTTTTTGAACCAATAATTTTATTGCAAATGTTGCAATGATATTGTCAATGATGTCATAGAAGATGTCATAATTGAGGTAACATGGGGGGTAACTAGATGTGCATGGCAAGGGAGCAAGTTATAGTTACCTTAGGGCACAATCTATATTTTCTTGAGATAAGTATAACTATAACTGCTGAATTTCTATGATTTTGTGGGCTTAAGATCTGAAACTAACTATAATGTCCCTGTAACCTTTGTTTTTTTAGTTAATTTCTAAGTTTTTTTAAATTCTATTTCCTAACTATAATGTCCCTGTAACCTATGATATCTTTCAGTTAAATCATAGTTTTTTTCCGTAAGGTAAAGTAGTATTTAAATACCATACGTTAATCCAACCGCCATGCATGCCCTTTGGATGTGCATGGTGGGGGGTTGCCTATAGGGCCTGGCTGCCAAAACCATGCTGTGGGTCTGTAAGTGGCTGTGTGGGTCTGTGATTGGGTGTGGTAGTAGTTTTGTGGATCTGTGAGTGGATGTGGGTGTGAACAGGTGGGTGAGTGGTGTGAGCGGGTCTGTTTATTTTTAATCGGGTTCTGGATCCAAAGATCCATTGCGGATTCACACGGGGTACGGCACTAGGAACATCCCGTGCCCCCCCCCCCCAAAAAAAATGGGGCAATTTAATGTCCATGAGGGGTTCCTCAGAGACCCCTCCATCAGTCCCATGAGGACAGGATACTTCTATTCTGACCCCTTATATTATATTTAATTTTTATTCCCCCTGAACGCCCTGGGTAGCATGTGCCGAATCATAAAATGACTCCTGTCAGATTTAGGTCAGCCAATCACAGCAGTGCTAGTAGCACGTGGATCAATGTCTCTAGATATACATATTTTTTTCTTTAATAACTCCAAAACTACTGAACAGATTTACACCAAATTACAAAAAGAGATCTTTCTGGATCAAGATCTAGCATTCTGCCGAATTTGTCATTTCGTTCAGCAGTTCGGGCTGTAGTTGTGTCTAAAATCCATATGGAAAATTGCACTGCGAAAATCTATTTTGGGACCCCCTTTTTCTCAGCCCCCACTTGAAAAATCACCCCCAAACTTTCCAAACAGCAGCTGTAGTGAGTGGTAAGCTAGTTTTGAACATTTCATGAAGATTCATCAAACAGCGCCTGTTAGAAATGGGGTCTCTAGTTCGTAGTCGGTTTGCACTCTATCCAAGTAGGGACTCTCACTCTAATCAGGATAAGGGAGATACCCGCTCAGAAAACCTCTGCCCACCCCATTGGTACCTTGGCACGAGCGGTCAGGCTTATCTCAGAAGCAATGTGTAAAGCATTTGCACATAACACACAGTAATACAGTGAAAGCACTACAAAAGGACACCACACAAGTTTTAGAAAAATATCCAATACATATCTGTATAAAACAAGACCAAAACGAGAAAAATACAACATACAGTGCTAAAGATATGAATTTTGTAAGATTTATCTTAAAAATACAGTTCCTTCAAGTCGATAGCTCACGGCGTCGTGATCAACAAAACCAACTGTTCTGGCCGGCCGTGGCGTCACAGGCCAGCTACGGTGTCAGGAAGACCCGCAAACAGTACCTTGGATTTGCAGGGCGTCCTGATCCTTGCGGTGAGCTCCGGAGAGTGGCGTTGCGGTGTCGGTTCCGGAGTCAATGTGGGAGTCATCAGGCCCTTGAAGTCACACGCGTTGCAGCTCAAACTCCGGGCTGATGAAGTCAGGAGCGCTGATGTGAATGGCGTCGGGGCTGCAGTGCAAAGCAGGACGGTGCGACGTCCGGTTCCCACAGGTCACGGTGCAGGCAGCGGCTCAGTGACGGTCCCCCAGCAGCGTCAGTGAGACCAGGGCTGCAGTGTGAAGCGGGGCGGGGCGGTGTGATGTGCGGTATCCACAGGTCACGGTGCAGGCAGCAGCATTGTCGTTGCTGAAGCGCTGTCATCGGTAGGCCCAAGCCAGCGGTGCAGGACGGGACGGTGCTTCGTGACCCTCACGAGCGGTGTCCACAGGCCACGGTGCAGGCAGGGATGTCTGGTGATGACACTGGAGTCGATGGTGCTGGCGTCAGTGGACCAGGGCTGCGATGCAGAATGGAACAGTGCTTCGTGCTCCTCACGAGCTGTGTCCACAGGCCAAGGTGCAGGCAGCGGCGCTTGTGTCAGCAGGAGCTGGGTCGTCGGGGACGCCCAGGCTGCGGTGTGAGTTGGCGATGCCAGAGTGCTGAGCCCACAGGTCGGGGAGCGAGCAGCAGCTCTGTCAAGTCATCTGGTGACGGCGTCGGTGAGACCAGGGTCGCGGTGCGAAGCTGGGCAATGCGACTCCGTGTGGCGCCGGCAGGTCATGGTGCAGGCCAGCGGCATCGTTGGTGGCGTCGGGGTGGTTTCTTATCTTGAACAGCACAAAACACACAGTTCCCAGTGCTGCAGGTCGAGAAAACTGAAGTCTTTGGTGTCCCTGAGACTTCCAACAGGAGGCAAGTTCTATTCCAAGCCCTTGGAGAACTTTCTCAAGCAGGACACACAGCAAAGTTCACCCTTTGCACTCTTTTCAGGCAGAAGTAGCAACTGCAGGCCAGTACAGCAAAGCAACACAGCAAAGAGACAGTACTCCTCCTCCAGCTCTTCAGCTCTTCTCTTTGGCAGAGGTTCCTCTTGATTCCAGAAGGAAAAAGTCTGGGGTTTTGGGTCTTCTTATACCCTGTTCTGCCTTTGAAGTTGACAAACTTTAAAGCAAAGTCTAAAGTGTTTGCAAGATCCTTCCTTGTCCAGGCCAGGCCCCGGATGCCTACCAGGGGGTCGGAGACTGCATTGTGTGAGGGCAGGCACGGTCCTTACCGGTGTGAAGGACCACTCCTCCCTCCCCTCTAGCTCAGATGGCTCATCAGGATATGTAGGCTACACTGCCGCCCCCTTTTGTGTCACTATCTAGAGAGGTGCAAAACAGCCCAACTGTCAAACTGACCCAGACAGACAATCCACAAACAGGCAGAGTCACAGAATGGTTTAAGCAAGAAAATGCCTACTTTCTAAAAGTGGCATTTTCAAACAGACAATTTAAAAACCAACTTCACTAAAAGATCTATTGTTAAATTGTGAGTTCAGAGACCTTAAACTCCACATTTGTATCTGATCTCAAAGGGAATCTGTGCTTCAAGGATATTTAAAGGCAGCCCCCATGTTAACCTATGAGAGAGATAGGCCTTGCACAGTGAAAACCGAATTTGGCAGTATGTCACTGTTAGGACACAAAAACACACTAGTATATGTCCTACCTTAAACATACACTGCACCCTGCCCATGGGGCTACCCAAGGCCTACCTTAGGGGTGCCTTACATGTAGTAAAAGGGAAGGTTTAGGCCTGGCAAGTGGGTACACTTGCCAAGTCGAATTGGCAGTTTAAAACAGCACACACAGACACTGCAATGGTAGTTTACAGGGCTACTAATGTGGGTGGCACAACCAGTGCTGCAGGCCCACCAGTAGCATTTGATTTACAGGCCCTGGGAACCTCTAGTGCACTTTAATAGGGACTTAATAGTAAATCAAATATGCCAATCATGGATAAACCAATCCACAGTACAATGTATATGGGGAGCACTTGCACTTTAGCACTGATTAGCAGTGATAAAGTGCGCAGACACAATAAACCAGCAAAAAATGACCAAAACAACAGAAGGAAGATGGCGAAAAGTTTGGGGACAACCCTGCAAAAAGGGCCATTTCCAACAGCGCCAAAGTTATTAGCAATACAAAAATGCTTTTCCAAATGAACCAAGGTCTTAAGTATAGCTGACTACTGCCAATAGGATACATATATATATATATATATATATCTTTATTTATTTTAAGGCTGTAAAGACACTGTTTGGTGCACCACAAGTTCCAGCATGCATTTATAAAACCCATCAGGGTGTGCACTAGAGGGAAAGCACTATATATTTACGCAAATATGCAATGGTCGCCATCAAAGTTAAAGGATTGGTCAAGGTGAAGATGACTGAAACGCGTCAGGACTGCTGATGCTGTTCCACGAATAAAAGTAATACATTGTAATTTCACAAGTGCAACTTTTTCTTCTTTGTTGAGAGAGGTTGCAGATATCAAGCGGCGTGGTTCTGCCACACAGCATGCACCACCAGCAAGAGCGCCTCAATTGCCCACCCAGGACCATTTTAGTGGTACGTGAAAAGCAATATAGGCAGGGGCTGCTGCCGCAGATTGCCTTGGTATTGGTTTGTGCAGCCTTGAAAAATAGGACTGCAAAAGGAGTGATACATAGCGGTAATTCAAAAAGGATACTATTAAGCTGAAAAAGAGCAAAAGAATGGCACAGCCCATTTGAGAGATGTAAAGACACTGTTTGGTGGACCACAAGTTCAAGAATGCATTTAAAAAACTCATTAGGGTGCCCTCTAGAGCACTATATATTTATGCAAATGTACTATGGTCGCCATCAGAGATAAAGGATTGCCAAGGCGTCACCTGTGATCATGGTCAAGATGACCAAAACCTGGTAGGACTGCTGATGCTGTTCAAGGAATAAAGGTATTACATTGTCATTTTGCGAATGCAACTTTTTCTTTTTTGTGGAAAGAAGTTTGTAGATATATATTCACTTAAAAAAAACGAAGGTGCGTTATAGTTAGGCTCACATTTTAAATGTACAAAACCATAGAAATTCACCTGTTAGAGTTATCCCCGCCATACACAGTTTGTCAAAAAATGTACTGCAAATACTAGATTAATATTATCAAAGACGTTATTAAAAGTCATGAGCGCCATAACTTATGGGGTAATTAGCAGTGCATGGTGAGGATGTGAGTGATGGTTTCCTTAGGGCACGAGTTATAGTTACTTGAGATAACTCTAACTATAGCAGGTGAATTTCTATGGTTTTGTATGTTTAAAATGTGATCCTAACTGTAACGCCCTGTAAACTGTTTTTGTAAGTGAATTTCTATGTTTTTTAGAAATTAATTTTCCTATCTATAACTTCCCTATAACCTTCGTTTTTTTCAGTGAATTTCTATTTTTTTTAACATAAGGTGATTTTCATTACTATGCACGTCTGTGGTTGACCGCAGGGCCTGGCCTCCGACCCACTGCTGCAGCCAACCACCCTATCCTCCCCCCCAACCCCATTCTGCTTACAGCCATTGGTCGTGCACAGAGGGAGTTGGCTGCAACCTGTCTCTCTGGGTGTGAGAATAGGTGTGTATCTGGGTGTGAGAGTGGTTGTGAGAGTGTCTGAGTGTGAGAGTGGATACATCAGTGTCTTAGTGGGTCTGTGAGTGGGTGTGTCATTGTCTGTGTGGGCCTGTCAGTAGGTGCATAAGGACCTGAGTGAGTGTGTGAATGAGAGAAAGAGATTGAAAGAGAGAGGGAGGGAGAGAGAGAGAGAGAGAAAGAGGTAGAGAGTTTTTTAGGGTTTGATGGATGATATATTTAGAATGAGATTTCTGGACAAATTGAAAAGAAAATGTATTTGTCAATTCAAGATCACCTTTCAGTAGGAACCTTAAACTTTTGAATTTTAAAAGAAATTAAAGATGGAAAATGACCTAGAGTAGAACCCTCAACTTTCTTTCTGAGGGTCTGTGACTGTAACCGTTAGGCCACAGGTGACTCCTTATTGTGATGCTTCCAGTCATACCTATGACAGTCAAACCCACGCATGTGATTGGAAAGAAATGTGAATGTTTCATTACTAGGAACGTTTAATAGTCAAAAAGGCAGTAAATAAACAAGCACACTGCCAAGCGATACTAGGATTTGAACCTTCAGCCTCCTGAGTGACAGCACAGGTGTGACCAGTAGGCAAGAAGTAAAGCTCTGCATCCAAACATAACTATACCATTGGTACCAAACATCCCACTAGTCTTACTCTTTGAAGTCATTGTATAGAGAGAGCATTGCAATGACAATCTATCTGTCTCTCTTCTGTCCCACTATGGGATGGAAGAGAGAGTGAGAGGGCGGCCGGGGAAGCGTCAAGGCCCCCGCAGTCCTAGCCGGCTCCTCACGTCCTGCGGGAGCTGGCATTGCTTCCACAAGCAGGGAACTGTTTTAATTAGCAGCTCTCTGATCATGGGAGCAATGTTTTCATCTGGTTCCTTGCACGCTCTTGTCAGAAAGCTGACTTGCTTGCTTTTGCTTGGTGGGAGCTGTCAGCACGTGCCCCCCCGCACTGTATTTAATGAAAGCCCCGGGTAGGTGGCGGTCCCTGGGGTAGTGGGTCTTAAACTGACCCCCTCATTAATTCATTTTAGCCCCAGGGAGGTTGTGGTGCCCAGTGATGCGGGGTCCAAGTGACCCCCCACACACACTACAACATTACCCCAGGGAGGTGGCATTCCCCAGGGTGGGGGGGTCCGAAACAGACCCCCTTATTAATTTTAGCCCAGGGGAGGTGGTGGTCCCCGGGGTAGTGGGGGGGGGAGCACACCCTTGCATACAATTAGCATTTTAGTCACAGGAGGTAGTGGTCCCTGGGCAAATATAAGCGCTGGAGGTGGGCCCCACGTGCCCCTTCCTTATTTTTTCTATGCCCCTGGGACCTGGCCCACACAGGGGCTTAATAAAAAACAAGCGCAGAAGTCTGCGCTCGTTTTTTTTTATTACCGTGAATTTGTGATGACGTCACAAATTTGCAGTCATTTATATTTTTTTTCAGTGTTTTCTTTTGCTCTGGCAGGGTCGCTCTGGGACCCCGGCACCAGAGCTAAGGTGTCAGGGTGGCTCTACCCTCGTCCCTTTTCATTTTTTTTGTGTTTCTTGTTGGTACTTGGCTGAAGCAGAGTCCCAAGATGGCTGTCAACACTTCCTGGTTGAAGTGTTGTCAGCTAATCAGAGCGCTGCATTTCCCTGCATGAGCTCATCATTATTCGCAAAGTCACTGTGGCCAGAGATACATACATTTATTTTCCCTTTAATTTCTCAAAAACTACTGAATAGAGTTACACCAAATAAAGGAAAGCGTAATCTGCATACTGAAAGCTAGCTTTCTGCCAAATTTGGTGTAATTCCATCCAGTCGTTCGGACTGTAGTTGTCTAAAGGACCTGTGGGAATTAACCTGTGAAACCATACTTTTTTTGACCCCTCCCCCCTTTTTCTCAGCCCCCACTTGACGGATCACCCAGAAACTTTCTGTGCACAACAAGATTCACCAGGGCACTTTTTTTGGAAACTTTTGTGATGATTGGTCAAACGGTGCAATAGAGTACGTAACCATCATTCATGAAAAATACAGTTTATTTCACACGTCCTCTGAGGCCAACCGGTTAATTGAAAGTTCAGTTCCATACCATCCAAAGCTCTCCTCCTAGCCACCCTCCATGTCCTCTCCTTCCTTTGCCCACACCACACTCACGACAGTGTACCTGAGTACTTACTTTCATGGAGCTAGCTGCAGCAGCCTCCTCACAGCTCTCCTACCCGCTTAACAATGCCCACCCTCTCCACTGCTACCATTCGGTATGCTTGTTGTCTCCCTTCTTAAAGAAAACTGCAAGTCTCTTCATGGTCATGGAAGTATTGTGTAGTTTACTTGGCCAAGCAGAGAGCAAGGATGGCTTCCATCAAAAGGAGACTCAGTTTGGATTACATTTCATACTTTGTTTTGAAAGTTGTAACATACTAGTGTTTCATATTCAAAGGGTCTGATATCTCCTACCCCTAAGTCCAACCTGTCCATACCATTTTTTATCCCAGCTATCTTCAAGCCTCTATCCAACACTGGTGACGAGTAAACTTGCCCCATTATTTAAACGGGATTGTCTTCCTCTTCTGGGCACATGTTTACAAGTGATAGTGTGGGGTAGTGTGGCCCCCGAGGTCAACTTAAGTAGTCTACAGAGAAGGCATGCTTTCTTGCTCCTGCTCTGATTAAGCTCAAACACATTTACGTGCAGAGTCAAAGATGGAGAGAAAGTCTGGTGAAGGGAGAGCGAGGGGACTCCAGTTGAAAACACCCTCATTGCTGAGAGCGTAGGGCTTGTGGAAAGGAAGAGACCTCCGGGTTCAAGAGAGAGGCCCTGGCCAGATGCTGAGGGAAAAAACTTGGCACCTCTAAACTCTGTTTGCATGACCTTGACAGTTAGCACTTCAAGCTTAACACCATGGTGTTGGTGTGGTTGCTCCAGTTCAGGTGTGCAAAGTGGGCCATTGCAATATAAGGAGACCCCCAACCCTTCCTGGGCGCTCAACCTCTCCTGGGGGGGTGGAGTGGGGCATTCAGCCCAAGACCTTTAAATATTTGTGAGACATGGGAAACCCAGGGTCCCCTCATCACATTCTGCACGGGGGCCACATCATTAGGTCAAAGCCTACCAGACAGTGTAGCTGTCTGGTTTGCTTGTGTCTTTTTGTGGGCATTCTGGAAGCTTCCCTGGGAATGCATTTCATCCATTGCTGACTATTGGCTTTGTGGTCTGTAACTCACATTTTCTGGCTTTCTATTTGCTGGTTTTATTTGTTCAGTTTGTCCCTATTGTTGCCCAAACCTTGTTCACTGTATTCTTCCATAAACTTGCTTTCCGTAAACAGGCCTTTAAATCTTAGTCTTACCTTGTCACATTTGATTTGCATTCATAGACAACAGGCTGTGTCTTCTGAGGGAGCTTGATGTTTACTTTTCTTTCTCTGACTTGGAAGTGAGAGAATTTATGTGACAATCCTGCTGAGTGCCCATATGAGAGGAGAGAGAGTAAGGTGTTTTTTTTCAAGCACACAACAAAAAAAAACAGTGCTGATATTTCAGAGTATATCAGATTTACTACAAACAAAGCACGTTTTTTGTAATTCTGAAGTGGTGGAAACAAACATTTGAATACAATCAAAACACACCAGTATACTAGGTGATGACATTTGCACACATTATTGTTTGTGCACAGTAAATCCATATCTCGGTGCAAATGTATGTCTTTCAACTGAAAATGTGTTCTCTGTAATATCAGTGTGCTGCCACACCACGCATACTTCACATTATGCCATGACATGCCACTCCACTCTACGACATGCCACTCCACTCTGTCACTCACTCCACCACACAATACGCCACTCCACTCTATAACCCTCCGCTCCACACCACTTATCCCACTCCAGTCTATCCAGGTATCAAACTTCTCAGCACAATAAATGCACACTGATGCCAGTGTACATTTTATTGTGAAATACACCCCAGAGGGCACCTTAGAGGTGCCCCCTGAAACCTTAACCGACTATCTGTGTAGGCTGACTGGTTCCAGCAGCCTGCCACAACCGAGACATGTTGCTGGCCCCATGGGGAGAGTGCCTTTGTCACTCTGAGGCCAGTAACAAAGCCTGCACTGGGTGGAGATGCTATCACCTCCCCCAGGCAGGAGCTGTAACACCTGGCGGTGAGCCTCAAAAGCTTACCCCCTTTGTTCCAGCACCGCAGGGCACTCCAGCTAGTGGAGTTGCCCGCCCCCTCCGGCCACGGCCCCACTTTTGGCGGCAAGGCCGGAGGAGATAATGAGAATAACAAGGAGGAGTCACTGGCCAGTCAGGACAGCCCCTAAGGTGTCCTGAGCTGAAGTGACTCTGACTTTTAGAAATCCTCCATCTTGCAGATGGAGGATTCCCCAATAGGATTAGGGATGTGACCCCCCCCTTGGGAGGAGGCACAAAGAGGGTGTACTCACCCTCAGGGCTAGTAGCCATTGGCTACTAACCCCCCAGACCTAAACACGCCCTTAAATTTAGTATTTAAGGGCTTCCCTGAACCTAAGAATTTAGATTCCTGAAACCTACAAGAAGAAGACTGCTGAGCTGAAAAACCCCTGCAGAGGAAGAACAGAAGACACCAACTGCTTTGGCCCCAGTCCTACCGGCCTGTCTCCTGCCTTCCAAAGAACCCTGCTCCAGCGACGCTTTCCAAGGGACCAGCGACCTCTGAATCCTCTGAGGACTGCCCTGCTTCAAGAAAGACAAGAAACTCCAGAGGACAGCTCACTGCTCCAAAAGAACTGCAACTTTGTTTCAAGGAGCAGATTTAAAGACCCCTGCAACTCCCCGCAAGAAGCGTGAGACTTGCAACACTGCACCCGGCGACCCCGACTCGACTGGTGGAGAACCAACACCTCAGGGAGGACCCTCCGGCGACTCCGAGACCGTGAGTAACCAAAGTTGTCCCCCCTGAGCCCCCACAGCGACGCCTGCAGAGGGAATCCTGAGGCTCCCCCTGTCCGCGACTGCCTGAACTCCATTTCCCGACGGCTGGAAAAGACCCTGCACCCGCAGCCCCCAGCACCTAAAGGAACGGAACTCCTGTGCAGGAGTGACCCCCAGGAGGCCCTCTCCCTTGCCCAGGTGGTGGCTACCCCGAGGAGCCCCCCCCTTGCCTGCCTGCACCGCTGAAGAGATCCCTTGGTCTCTCATTGAAAACCATTGAAAACCCGACGCGTGTTTGCACACTGCACCCGGCCGCCCCCGCGCTGCTGAGGGTGTACTTTTTGTGCTGACTTGTGTCCCCCCCGGTGCCCTACAAACCCCCCCTGGTCTGCCCTCCGAAGACGCGGGTACTTACCTGCTGGCAGACCGGAACCGGGGCACCCCCTTCTCTCCATTGAAGCCTATGTGGTTTGGGCAGCTCTTTGACCTCTGCACCTGACCTGCCCTGAGCTGCTGGTGTGGTAACTTTGGGGTTGCTCTGAACCCCCAACGGTGGGCTACCTTGGACCCAAACCTGAGACTTGTAAGTGATTTACTTACCTGACAAAACTAACAAAAACTTACCTCCCCCAGGAACTGTGAAAATTGCAGTGTGTCCACTTTTAAAACAGCTATTTGTGTTTTATATGAAAAGTATATATGCTACTGTAATTATTCAAAGTTCCTAAAGTACTTACCTGCAATACCTTTCAAATGAGATATTACATGTAGAATTTGAACCTGTGGTTCTTAAAATAAACTAAGAAAAGATATTTTTCTATAACAAAACCTATTGGCTGGATTTGTCTCTGAGTGTGTGTTCCTCATTTATTGCCTGTGTGTATGTACAACAAATGCTTAACACTACTCCTTTGATAAGCCTACTGCTCGACCACACTACCACAAAATAGAGCATTAGTATTATCTCTTTTTGCCACTATCTTACCTCTAAGGGGAACTGTAGGAAGTTGGCTCTGTATGTGCTATTTCAAAGTAAGGAATAGCATGCACAGAGTCCAAGGGTTCCCCTTAGAGGTAAAATAGTGGTAAAAATAGATAATACTAATGCTCTATTTTGTGGTAGTGTGGTCGAGCAGTAGGCTTATCCAAGGAGTAGTGTTAAGCATTTGTTGTACATACACATAGACAATAAATGAGGTACACACACTCAGAGACAAATCCAGCCAATAGGTTTTTATATAGAAAAATATCTTTTCTTAGTTTATTTTAAGAACCACAGGTTCAAATTCTACATGTAATATCTCATTCGAAAGGTATTGCAGGTAAGTACTTTAGGAACTTCAAATCATCAAAATTGCATGTATACTTTTCAAGTTATTCACAAATAGCTGTTTTAAAAGTGGACACTTAGTGCAATTTTCACAGTTCCTAGGGGAGGTAAGTTTTTGTTAGTTTTACCAGGTAAGTAAGACACTTACAGGGCTTAGCTCTTGGTCCAAGGTAGCCCACCGTTGGGGGTTCAGAGCAACCCCAAAGTTACCACACCAGCAGCTCAGGGCCGGTCAGGTGCAGAGTTCAAAGTGGTGCCCAAAACACATAGGCTAGAATGGAGAGAAGGGGGTGCCCCGGTTCCGGTCTGCTTGCAGGTAAGTACCCGCGTCTTCGGAGGGCAGACCAGGGGGGTTTTGTAGGGCACCGGGGGGGACACGAGTCCACACAGAAATTTCACCCTCAGCGGCGCGGGGGCGGCCGGGTGCAGTGTAGAAACAAGCGTCGGGTTCGCAATGTTAGTCTATGAGAGATCTCGGGATCTCTTCAGCGCTGCCGGCAGGCAAGGGGGGGGGTTCCTCGGGGAAACCTCCACTTGGGCAAGGGAGAGGGACTCCTGGGGGTCACTTCTCCAGTGAAAGTCCGGTCCTTCAGGTCCTGGGGGCTGCGGGTGCAGGGTCTCTCCCAGGTGTCGGGACTTTGGATTCAAAGAGTCGCGGTCAGGGGAAGCCTCGGGATTCCCTCTGCAGGCGGCGCTGTGGGGGCTCAGGGGGGACAGGTTTTGGTACTCACAGTATCAGAGTAGTCCTGGGGTCCCTCCTGAGGTGTCGGTTCTCCACCAGCCGAGTCGGGGTCGCCGGGTGCAGTGTTTGCAAGTCTCACGCTTCTTGCGGGGAGCTTGCAGGGTTCTTTAAAGCTGCTGGAAACAAAGTTGCAGCTTTTCTTGGAGCAGGTCCGCTGTCCTCGGGAGTTTCTTGTCTTTTCGAAGCAGGGGCAGTCCTCAGAGGATGTCGAGGTCGCTGGTCCCTTTGGAAGGCGTCGCTGGAGCAGGATCTTTGGAAGGCAGGAGACAGGCCGGTGAGTTTCTGGAGCCAAGGCAGTTGTCGTCTTCTGGTCTTCCTCTGCAGGGGTTTTCAGCTAGGCAGTCCTTCTTCTTGTAGTTGCAGGAATCTAATTTTCTAGGGTTCAGGGTAGCCCTTAAATACTAAATTTAAGGGCGTGTTTAGGTCTGGGGGGTTAGTAGCCAATGGCTACTAGCCCTGAGGGTGGGTACACCCTCTTTGGGCCTCCTCCCAAGGGGAGGGGGTCACAATCCTAACCCTATTGGGGGAATCCTCCATCTGCAAGATGGAGGATTTCTAAAAGTCAGAGTCACCTCAGCTCAGGACACCTTAGGGGCTGTCCTGACTGGCCAGTGACTCCTCCTTGTTGCTTTCTTTGTTCCCTCCAGCCTTGCCGCCAAAAGTGGGGGCCGTGGCCGGAGGGGGCGGGCAACTCCACTAAGCTGGAGTGCCCTGCTGGGCTGTGACAAAGGGGTGAGCCTTTGAGGCTCACCGCCAGGTGTCACAGCTCCTGCCTGGGGGAGGTGTTAGCATCTCCACCCAGTGCAGGCTTTGTTACTGGCCTCAGAGTGACAAAGGCACTCTCCCCATGGGGCCAGCAACATGTCTCTGGTGTGGCAGGCTGCTGGAACTAGTCAGCCTACACAGACAGTCGGTTAAGTTTCAGGGGGCACCTCTAAGGTGCCCTCTGTGGTGTATTTTACAATAAAATGTACACTGGCATCAGTGTGCATTTATTGTGCTGAGAAGTTTGATACCAAACTTCCCAGTTTTCAGTGTAGCCATTATGGTGCTGTGGAGTTCGTGTAAAACAGACTCCCAGACCATATACTCTTATGGCTACCCTGCACTTACAATGTCTAAGGTTTTGTTTAGACACTGTAGGGGTACCATGCTCATGCACTGGTACCCTCACCTATGGTATAGTGCACCCTGCCTTAGGGCTGTAAGGCCTGCTAGAGGGGTGTCTTACCTATACTGCATAGGCAGTGAGAGGCTGGCATGGCACCCTGAGGGGAGTGCCATGTCGACTTACTCATTTTGTTCTCACTAGCACACACAGGCTTGTAAGCAGTGTGTCTGTGCTGAGTGAGGGGTCTCTAGGGTGGCATAAGACATGCTGCAGCCCTTAGAGACCTTTCTTGGCATCAGGGCCCTTGGTACTAGAAGTACCAGTTACAAGGGACTTATCTGAATGCCAGGGTGTGCCAATTGTGGATACAATGGTACATTTTAGGTGAAGGAACACTGGTGCTGGGGCCTGGTTAGCAGGGTCCCAGCACTCTTCTCAGTCAAGTCAGCATCAGTATCAGGCAAAAAGTGGGGGGTAACTGCAACAGGGAGCCATTTCTTTACAGGAACCCTTGGACTCTGTGCATACTATTCCTTACTTTGAAATAGTGCATACAGAGCCAACTTCCTACATTGGTGGATCAGCGGTGGGGTACAAGACTTTGCATTTGCTGGACTACTCAGCCAATACCTGATCACACAACAAATTCCAAAAATTGTCATTAGAAATTGTTTTTGCAATTTGAACTATTTTTCTAAATTCTTAAAAGACCTGCTAGGGCCTTGTGTTAGATCCTGTTTAAAATTTCTTTTAGAGTTTAAAAGTTTGGTAAAAGTTTGAATTAGATTCTAGAACTAGTTTTAGATTCTTAAAAAGTATTCCAACTTTTAGAAGCATAATGTCTAGTGCAGAGATGAATGTGGTGGAACTCGACACCACACCTTACCTCCATCTTAAGATGAGGGAGCTAAGGTCACTCTGTAAACTAAAGAAAATAGTAATGGGCCCCAGACCTTCCAAACTACAGCTCCAGGAGCTTTTGGCAGAGTTTGAAAGAGCCAACCCCTCTGAGGATGGCAACACAGAGGATGATGATAGTGACTTGGAGGGTGATTCCCCCCTACCAGTCCTATCTAGGGAAGACAGGGCCTCTCAAGCCCTGACTCCAAGCATAATAGTCAGAGATGCTGGCTCCCTCACAGGAGGGACCAACTTCTCTGAAATCACTGAGGATAACTCCAGTGAAGAGGACATCCAGTTAGCCAGGATGGCCAAAAGATTGGCTTTGGAAAGACAGATCGTAGCCATAGAAAGGGAAAGACAAGTGATGGGCCTAGGACCCATCAATGATGGCAGCAACACAAATAGGGTCAGAGATTCTCCTGACATGTTGAAAATCCCTAGAGGGATTGTAACTAAATATGAAGATGGTGATGACATCACCAAATGGTTCACAGCTTTTGAGAAGGCTTGTGTAACCAGAAAAGTGAACAAATCTCACTGGGGTGCTCTCCTTTGGGAAATGTTCACAGGAAAGTGTAGGGATAGACTCCTCACACTCTCTGGAAAAGATGCAGAATCTTATGACCTCATGAAGGGTACCCTGATTGAGGGCTTTGGATTCTCCACTGAGGAGTATAGGATTAGATTCAGGGGGGCTCAAAAATCCTCGAGCCAGACCTGGGTTGACTTTGTAGACTACTCAGTAAAAACACTAGATGGTTGGATTCAAGGCAGTGGTGTAAGTAATTATGATGGGCTGTACAATTTATTTGTGAAAGAACACCTATTAAGTAATTGTTTCAATGACAAACTGCATCAGCATCTGGTAGATCTAGGACCAATTTCTCCCCAAGAATTGGGAAAGAAGGCGGACCATTGGGTCAAGACTAGGGTGTCCAAAACTTCCACAGGGGGTGACCAAAAGAAAGGGGTCACAAAACCTCCCCAGGGGAAGGGTGGTGAGACAGCCAAAAACAAAAATAGTAAAGAGTCTTCTACAGGCCCCCAAAAACCTGCACAGGAGGGTGGGCCCAGAGCCTCTTCACAAAACAATCCTGGGTACAAGGGTAAAAACTTTGATCCCAAAAAGGCCTGGTGTCGTAGCTGTAGTCAGTCTGGACACCAAACTGGAGACAAGGCCTGTCCCAAGAAAGATACCACTTCTAACTCCACTCCAGCTAAAACTGGAATGGCCAGTCTCCAAGTGGGATCAACAGTGTGCCCAGAGCAAATCAGGTGTCACACTGAAGCTACATTAGTCTCTGAGGGTGGGGTGGATTTAGCCACACTGGCTGCCTGGCCCCCTAACATGCAAAAATACAGGCAGCAGCTCTTAATTAATGGGACAAGTGTAGAGGGCCTGAGGGATACAGGTGCCAGTGTCACTATGGTGACAGAGAAACTGGTTTCCCCTGGCCAATACCTGACTGGACAAACTTATCCAGTCACCAACGCTGACAATCAGACTAAAGTACATCCCATGGCTATGGTAACTTTAGAGTGGGGAGGGGTCAATGGCCTGAAACAGGTGGTGGTCTCCTCAAATATCCCAGTAGACTGTTTGCTTGGAAATGACCTGGAGTCCTCAGCATGGGCTGAGGTAGAACTGAAAACCCATGCAGCCATGCTGGGTATCCCTGAACTGGTATGTGTCAAGACAAGGGCACAGTGCAAGGCACAGGGTGAAAAAGTAGAGCTGGAGTCTGGAAGAAAGGCCCAGCCTACCAAGAGAAAAGGAAAGTCAGCTGGGAAACCAGCTGCAACACAACAAGAAAAAGAGAGCCTCTCTTCTCAGGAAGAAGTTCTGCCCTCTGAGGGAACTGAGCCTATGGAGCTAGAACCTTACCAGGTTGAGCTCTTGGGCCCAGGGGGACCCTCAAGGGAAGAGTTGTGTAAGGGACAAGAAACTTGTCCCTCTCTTGAAGGCCTTAGGCAGCAAGCTGCTGAAGAGTCCAAAGGCAAGAAAAATGGAACACATAGGGTCTATTGGGAAGATGGACTCCTGTACACTGAGGCAAGAGATCCCAAACCTGGTGCCACTAGGAGAGTGGTAGTGCCTCAGGGGTTCAGAGAGTTTATTCTGACCTTAGCCCATGATATTCCCCTTGCTGGGCATTTGGGACAAACCAAGACGTGGGAGAGGTTAGTCAACCACTTCTACTGGCCCAACATGTCCCAGAAGGTTAAGGAGTTTTGCACCTCCTGTACCACCTGTCAAGCCAGTGGTAAGACAGGTGGACATCCAAAGGCCCCCCTCATTCCACTTCCAGTGGTGGGGGTCCCCTTTGAAAGAGTGGGTGTGGACATAGTGGGTCCACTTGAACCTCCCACAGCCTGAGGAAATATGTACATCCTAGTAGTAGTGGATCATGCTACTAGGTATCCTGAAGCTATTCCCCTTAGGTCGACTACTGCCCCTGCAGTAGCCAAGGCCCTCATTGGTATCTTTACCAGAGTGGGCTTCCCTAAGGAGGTGGTGTCTGACAGAGGTACCAACTTCATGTCAGCATACCTGAAACACATGTGGAATGAGTGTGGAGTGACTTATAAATTCACTACACCCTATCATCCACAAACTAATGGCCTTGTTGAGAGATTCAACAAGACATTAAAGGGCATGATCATGGGGCTCCCAGAAAAACTCAAAAGGAGATGGGATGTCCTCTTGCCATGTCTGCTTTTCGCTTACAGAGAGGTGCCTCAGAAGGGAGTAGGGTTCTCACCCTTTGAACTTCTGTTTGGCCACCCTGTAAGGGGACCACTAGCTCTTGTGAAAGAAGGCTGGGAGAGACCTCTTCATGAGCCTAAACAAGACATAGTGGACTATGTACTTGGCCTTCGCTCAAGGATGGCAGAGTACATGGAAAAGGCAAGCAAAAACCTTGAGGCCAGCCAACAGCTCCAGAAGTGTTGGTATGACCAAAAGGCTGCACTGGTTGAATTTCAACCAGGGCAGAAAGTCTGGGTTTTGGAGCCTGTGGCTCCCAGGGCACTTCAGGACAAATGGAGTGGCCCTTACCCAGTGCTAGAGAGGAAGAGTCAGGTCACCTATCTGGTAGACCTGGGCACAAGCAGGAGCCCCAAGAGGGTGATCCATGTGAACCGCCTTAAGCTCTTCCATGACAGGGCTGATGTAAATCTGTTAATGGTAACAGATGAGGATCAGGAAGCTGAGAGTGAGCCTCTCCCTGATCTTCTGTCATCAGACCCTAATGATGGCTCAGTAGATGGAGTGATCTATTCAGACACCCTCTCTGGCCAACAGCAAGCTGACTGTAGGAAGGTCCTGCAACAGTTTGCTGAGCTCTTTTCCCTAACCCCTGGTCAGACACACCTGTGTACCCATGATGTGGACACAGGAGACAGCATGCCTGTGAAAAACAAAATATTCAGACAGTCTGATCAAGTTAAGGAAAGCATCAAGGTGGAAGTCCACAAGATGCTGGAATTGGGAGTAATTGAGTACTCTGACAGCCCCTGGGCTAGCCCAGTGGTCTTAGTCCCCAAACCTCACACCAAAGATGGAAAGAGAAAGAAGAGGTTTTGTGTGGACTACAGAGGACTTAACTCTGTCACCAAGACAGATGCCCATCCCATTCCTAGAGCTGATGAGCTGATTGATAAATTAGGGGCTGCCAAATTCTTAAGTACCTTTGACTTAACAGCAGGGTACTGGCAAATCAAAATGGCCCCTGGAGCAAAAGAAAAGACAGCATTCTCCACACCTGATGGGCATTATCAGTTCACTGTTATGCCCTTTGGTTTAAAGAATGCCCCTGCCACCTTCCAAAGGTTGGTGAATCAAGTCCTTGCTGGCTTGGAGTCCTTCAGTGCAGCTTATCTTGACGATATTGCTGTCTTTAGCTCCAACTGGCAGGATCACCTGGTCCACCTGAAGAAGGTTTTGAAGGCTCTGCAATCTGCAGGCCTCTCTATCAAGGCATCCAAATGCCAGATAGGGCAGGGAACTGTGGTTTACTTGGGACACCTTGTAGGTGGAGGCCAAGTTCAGCCACTCCAGCCTAAGATCCAGACTATTCTGGACTGGGCAGCTCCAAAAACCCAGACTCAAATCAGGGCATTCCTTGGCTTGACTGGGTACTATAGGAGGTTTGTGAAGGGATATGGATCCATTGTGACAGCCCTCACAGAACTCACCTCCAAGAAAATGCCCAAGAAAGTAAACTGGACTGTAGAATGCCAACAGGCCTTTGACACCCTGAAACAAGCTATGTGCACAGCACCAGTTCTAAAAGCTCCAGATTACTCCAAGCAATTCATTGTGCAAACAGATGCCTCTGAACATGGGATAGTGGCAGTTTTGTCCCAAACAACTGATGATGGCCTTGACCAGCCTGTTGCTTTCATTAGCAGGAGGTTACTCCCCAGGGAGCAGCGTTGGAGTGCCATTGAGAGGGAGGCCTTTGCTGTGGTTTGGTCCCTGAAGAAGCTGAGACCATACCTCTTTGGTACTCACTTCCTAGTTCAGACTGACCACAGACCTCTCAGATGGCTGATGCAAATGAAAGGTGAAAATCCAAAACTGTTGAGGTGGTCCATCTCCCTACAGGGAATGGACTTTATAGTGGAACACAGACCTGGGACTGCCCATGCCAATGCAGATGGCCTTTCCAGGTTCTTCCACTTAGAAAATGAAGACTCTCTTGGGAAAGGTTAGTCTCATCCTCTTTCGTTTGGGGGGGGGGGGTTGTGTAAGGAAATGCCTCCTTGGCATGGTTACCCCCTGACTTTTTGCCTTTGCTGATGCTATGTTTTGAATTGAAAGTGTGCTGAGGCCTGCTAACCAGGCCCCAGCATCAGTGTTCTTTCCCTAACCTGAACTTTTGATTCCACAATTGGCACACCCTGGCATCCAGGTAAGTCCCTTGTAACTGGTACCCCTGGTACCAAGGGCCCTGATGCCAGGGAAGGTCTCTAAGGGCTGCAGCATATCTTATGCCACCCTGGGAACCCCTCACTCAGCACAGACACACTGCTTGCCAGCTTGTGTGTGCTGGTGAGAACAAAACGAGTAAGTCGACATGGCACTCCCCTCAGGGTGCCATGCCAACCTCACACTGCCTATGCAGTATAGATAAGTCACCCCTCTAGTAGGCCTTACAGCCCTAAGGCAGGGTGCACTATACCATAGGTGAGGGCACCAGTACATGAGTACTGTGCCCCTACAGTGTCTAAGCCAAACCTTAGACATTGTAAATGCAGGGTAGCCATAAGAGTATATGGTCTGGGAGTCTGTCAAACACGGACTCCACAGCACCATAATGGCTACACTGAAAACTGGGAAGTTTGGTATCAAACTTCTCAGCACAATAAATGCACACTGATGCCAGTGTACATTTTATTGTGAAATACACCCCAGAGGGCACCTTAGAGGTGCCCCCTGAAACCTTAACCGACTATCTGTGTAGGCTGACTGGTTCCAGCAGCCTGCCACAACCGAGACATGTTGCTGGCCCCATGGGGAGAGTGCCTTTGTCACTCTGAGGCCAGTAACAAAGCCTGCACTGGGTGGAGATGCTATCACCTCCCCCAGGCAGGAGCTGTAACACCTGGCGGTGAGCCTCAAAAGCTTACCCCCTTTGTTCCAGCACCGCAGGGCACTCCAGCTAGTGGAGTTGCCCGCCCCCTCCGGCCACGGCCCCACTTTTGGCGGCAAGGCCGGAGGAGATAATGAGAATAACAAGGAGGAGTCACTGGCCAGTCAGGACAGCCCCTAAGGTGTCCTGAGCTGAAGTGACTCTGACTTTTAGAAATCCTCCATCTTGCAGATGGAGGATTCCCCAATAGGATTAGGGATGTGACCCCCCCCCTTGGGAGGAGGCACAAAGAGGGTGTACTCACCCTCAGGGCTAGTAGCCATTGGCTACTAACCCCCCAGACCTAAACACGCCCTTAAATTTAGTATTTAAGGGCTTCCCTGAACCTAAGAATTTAGATTCCTGAAACCTACAAGAAGAAGACTGCTGAGCTGAAAAACCCCTGCAGAGGAAGAACAGAAGACACCAACTGCTTTGGCCCCAGTCCTACCGGCCTGTCTCCTGCCTTCCAAAGAACCCTGCTCCAGCAACGCTTTCCAAGGGACCAGCGACCTCTGAATCCTCTGAGGACTGCCCTGCTTCAAGAAAGACAAGAAACTCCAGAGGACAGCGGCACTGCTCCAAAAGAACTGCAACTTTGTTTCAAGGAGCAGATTTAAAGACCCCTGCAACTCCCCGCAAGAAGCGTGAGACTTGCAACACTGCACCCGGCGACCCCGACTCGACTGGTGGAGAACCAACACCTCAGGGAGGACCCTCCGGCGACTCCGAGACCGTGAGTAACCAAAGTTGTCCCCCCTGAGCCCCCACAGCGACGCCTGCAGAGGGAATCCCGAGGCTCCCCCTGACTGCGACTGCCTGAACTCCATTTCCCGACGGCTGGAAAAGACCCTGCACCCGCAGCCCCCAGCACCTAAAGGAACGGAACTCCTATGCAGGAGTGACCCCCAGGAGGCCCTCTCCCTTGCCCAGGTGGTGGCTACCCCGAGGAGCCCCCCCCCTTGCCTGCCTGCACCGCTGAAGAGATCCCTTGGTCTCTCATTGAAAACCATTGAAAACCCGACGCGTGTTTGCACACTGCACCCGGCCGCCCCCCGCGCTGCTGAGGGTGTACTTTTTGTGCTGACTTGTGTCCCCCCCGGTGCCCTACAAAACCCCCCTGGTCTGCCCTCCGAAGACGCGGGTACTTACCTGCTGGCAGACCGGAACCGGGGCACCCCCTTCTCTCCATTGAAGCCTATGTGTTTTGGGCACCTCTTTGACCTCTGTACCTGACCGGCCCTGAGCTGCTGGTGTGGTAACTTTGGGGTTGCTCTGAACCCCCAACGGTGGGCTACCTTGGACCCAAACCTGAGACTTGTAAGTGATTTACTTACCTGACAAAACTAACAAAAACTTACCTCCCCCAGGAACTGTGAAAATTGCACTGTGTCCACTTTTAAAACAGCTATTTGTGTTTTATATGGAAAGTATATATGCTACTGTAATTATTCAAAGTTCCTAAAGTACTTACCTGCAATACCTTTCAAATGAGATATTACATGTAGAATTTGAACCTGTGGTTCTTAAAATAAACTAAGAAAATATATTTTTCTATAACAAAACCTATTGGCTGGATTTGTCTCTGAGTGTGTGTTCCTCATTTATTGCCTGTGTGTATGTACAACAAATGCTTAACACTACTCCTTTGATAAGCCTACTGCTCGACCACACTACCACAAAATAGAGCATTAGTATTATCTCTTTTTGCCACTATCTTACCTCTAAGGGGAACCCTTGGACTTTGTGCATACTATTCCTTACTTTGAAATAGTGCATACAGAGCCAACTTCCTACATTGGTGGATCAGCGGTGGGGTACAAGACTTTGCATTTGCTGGACTACTCAGCCAATACCTGATCACACAACAAATTCCAAAAATTGTCATTAGAAATTGTTTTTGCAATTTGAACTATTTTTCTAAATTCTTAAAAGACCTGCTAGGGCCTTGTGTTAGATCCTGTTTAAAATTTCTTTTAGAGTTTAAAAGTTTGGTAAAAGTTTGAATTAGATTCTAGAACTAGTTTTAGATTCTTAAAAAGTATTCCAACTTTTAGAAGCATAATGTCTAGTGCAGAGATGAATGTGGTGGAACTCGACACCACACCTTACCTCCATCTTAAGATGAGGGAGCTAAGGTCACTCTGTAAACTAAAGAAAATAGTAATGGGCCCCAGACCTTCCAAACTACAGCTCCAGGAGCTTTTGGCAGAGTTTGAAAGAGCCAACCCCTCTGAGGATGGCAACACAGAGGATGATGATAGTGACTTGGAGGGTGATTCCCCCCTACCAGTCCTATCTAGGGAAGACAGGGCCTCTCAAGCCCTGACTCCAAGCATAATAGTCAGAGATGCTGGCTCCCTCACAGGAGGGACCAACTTCTCTGAAATCACTGAGGATAACTCCAGTGAAGAGGACATCCAGTTAGCCAGGATGGCCAAAAGATTGGCTTTGGAAAGACAGATCGTAGCCATAGAAAGGGAAAGACAAGTGATGGGCCTAGGACCCATCAATGATGGCAGCAACACAAATAGGGTCAGAGATTCTCCTGACATGTTGAAAATCCCTAGAGGGATTGTAACTAAATATGAAGATGGTGATGACATCACCAAATGGTTCACAGCTTTTGAGAAGGCTTGTGTAACCAGAAAAGTGAACAAATCTCACTGGGGTGCTCTCCTTTGGGAAATGTTCACAGGAAAGTGTAGGGATAGATTCCTCACACTCTCTGGAAAAGATGCAGAATCTTATGACCTCATGAAGGGTACCCTGATTGAGGGCTTTGGATTCTCCACTGAGGAGTATAGGATTAGATTCAGGGGGGCTCAAAAATCCTCGAGCCAGACCTGGGTTGACTTTGTAGACTACTCAGTAAAAACACTAGATGGTTGGATTCAAGGCAGTGGTGTAAGTAATTATGATGGGCTGTACAATTTATTTGTGAAAGAACACCTATTAAGTAATTGTTTCAATGACAAACTGCATCAGCATCTGGTAGATCTAGGACCAATTTCTCCCCAAGAATTGGGAAAGAAGGCGGACCATTGGGTCAAGACTAGGGTGTCCAAAACTTCCACAGGGGGTGACCAAAAGAAAGGGGTCACAAAACCTCCCCAGGGGAAGGGTGGTGAGACAGCCAAAAACAAAAATAGTAAAGAGTCTTCTACAGGCCCCCAAAAACCTGCACAGGAGGGTGGGCCCAGAGCCTCTTCACAAAACAATCCTGGGTACAAGGGTAAAAACTTTGATCCCAAAAAGGCCTGGTGTCGTAGCTGTAGTCAGTCTGGACACCAAACTGGAGACAAGGCCTGTCCCAAGAAAGATACCACTTCTAACTCCACTCCAGCTAAAACTGGAATGGCCAGTCTCCAAGTGGGATCAACAGTGTGCCCAGAGCAAATCAGGTGTCACACTGAAGCTACATTAGTCTCTGAGGGTGGGGTGGATTTAGCCACACTGGCTGCCTGGCCCCCTAACATGCAAAAATACAGGCAGCAGCTCTTAATTAATGGGACAAGTGTAGAGGGCCTGAGGGATACAGGTGCCAGTGTCACTATGGTGACAGAGAAACTGGTTTCCCCTGGCCAATACCTGACTGGACAAACTTATCCAGTCACCAACGCTGACAATCAGACTAAAGTACATCCCATGGCTATGGTAACTTTAGAGTGGGGAGGGGTCAATGGCCTGAAACAGGTGGTGGTCTCCTCAAATATCCCAGTAGACTGTTTGCTTGGAAATGACCTGGAGTCCTCAGCATGGGCTGAGGTAGAACTGAAAACCCATGCAGCCATGCTGGGTATCCCTGAACTGGTGTGTGTCAAGACAAGGGCACAGTGCAAGGCACAGGGTGAAAAAGTAGAGCTGGAGTCTGGAAGAAAGGCCCAGCCTACCAAGAGAAAAGGAAAGTCAGCTGGGAAACCAGCTGCAACACAACAAGAAAAAGAGAGCCTCTCTTCTCAGGAAGAAGTTCTGCCCTCTGAGGGAACTGCGCCTATGGAGCTAGAACCTTACCAGGTTGAGCTCTTGGGCCCAGGGGGACCCTCAAGGGAAGAGTTGTGTAAGGGACAAGAAACTTGTCCCTCTCTTGAAGGCCTTAGGCAGCAAGCTGCTGAAGAGTCCAAAGGCAAGAAAAATGGAACACATAGGGTCTATTGGGAAGATGGACTCCTGTACACTGAGGCAAGAGATCCCAAACCTGGTGCCACTAGGAGAGTGGTAGTGCCTCAGGGGTTCAGAGAGTTTATTCTGACCTTAGCCCATGATATTCCCCTTGCTGGGCATTTGGGACAAACCAAGACGTGGGAGAGGTTAGTCAACCACTTCTACTGGCCCAACATGTCCCAGAAGGTTAAGGAGTTTTGCACCTCCTGTACCACCTGTCAAGCCAGTGGTAAGACAGGTGGACATCCAAAGGCCCCCCTCATTCCACTTCCAGTGGTGGGGGTCCCCTTTGAAAGAGTGGGTGTGGACATAGTGGGTCCACTTGAACCTCCCACAGCCTGAGGAAATATGTACATCCTAGTAGTAGTGGATCATGCTACTAGGTATCCTGAAGCTATTCCCCTTAGGTCGACTACTGCCCCTGCAGTAGCCAAGGCCCTCATTGGTATCTTTACCAGAGTGGGCTTCCCTAAGGAGGTGGTGTCTGACAGAGGTACCAACTTCATGTCAGCATACCTGAAACACATGTGGAATGAGTGTGGAGTGACTTATAAATTCACTACACCCTATCATCCACAAACTAATGGCCTTGTTGAGAGATTCAACAAGACATTAAAGGGCATGATCATGGGGCTCCCAGAAAAACTCAAAAGGAGATGGGATGTCCTCTTGCCATGTCTGCTTTTCGCTTACAGAGAGGTGCCTCAGAAGGGAGTAGGGTTCTCACCCTTTGAACTTCTGTTTGGCCACCCTGTAAGGGGACCACTAGCTCTTGTGAAAGAAGGCTGGGAGAGACCTCTTCATGAGCCTAAACAAGACATAGTGGAGTATGTACTTGGCCTTCGCTCAAGGATGGCAGAGTACATGGAAAAGGCAAGCAAAAACCTTGAGGCCAGCCAACAGCTCCAGAAGTGTTGGTATGACCAAAAGGCTGCACTGGTTGAATTTCAACCAGGGCAGAAAGTCTGGGTTTTGGAGCCTGTGGCTCCCAGGGCACTTCAGGACAAATGGAGTGGCCCTTACCCAGTGCTAGAGAGGAAGAGTCAGGTCACCTATCTGGTAGACCTGGGCACAAGCAGGAGCCCCAAGAGGGTGATCCATGTGAACCGCCTTAAGCTCTTCCATGACAGGGCTGATGTAAATCTGTTAATGGTAACAGATGAGGATCAGGAAGCTGAGAGTGAGCCTCTCCCTGATCTTCTGTCATCAGACCCTAATGATGGCTCAGTAGATGGAGTGATCTATTCAGACACCCTCTCTGGCCAACAGCAAGCTGACTGTAGGAAGGTCCTGCAACAGTTTGCTGAGCTCTTTTCCCTAACCCCTGGTCAGACACACCTGTGTACCCATGATGTGGACACAGGAGACAGCATGCCTGTGAAAAACAAAATATTCAGACAGTCTGATCAAGTTAAGGAAAGCATCAAGGTGGAAGTCCACAAGATGCTGGAATTGGGAGTAATTGAGTACTCTGACAGCCCCTGGGCTAGCCCAGTGGTCTTAGTCCCCAAACCTCACACCAAAGATGGAAAGAGAAAGAAGAGGTTTTGTGTGGACTACAGAGGACTTAACTCTGTCACCAAGACAGATGCCCATCCCATTCCTAGAGCTGATGAGCTGATTGATAAATTAGGGGCTGCCAAATTCTTAAGTACCTTTGACTTAACAGCAGGGTACTGGCAAATCAAAATGGCCCCTGGAGCAAAAGAAAAGACAGCATTCTCCACACCTGATGGGCATTATCAGTTCACTGTTATGCCCTTTGGTTTAAAGAATGCCCCTGCCACCTTCCAAAGGTTGGTGAATCAAGTCCTTGCTGGCTTGGAGTCCTTCAGTGCAGCTTATCTTGACGATATTGCTGTCTTTAGCTCCAACTGGCAGGATCACCTGGTCCACCTGAAGAAGGTTTTGAAGGCTCTGCAATCTGCAGGCCTCTCTATCAAGGCATCCAAATGCCAGATAGGGCAGGGAACTGTGGTTTACTTGGGACACCTTGTAGGTGGAGGCCAAGTTCAGCCACTCCAGCCTAAGATCCAGACTATTCTGGACTGGGCAGCTCCAAAAACCCAGACTCAAATCAGGGCATTCCTTGGCTTGACTGGGTACTATAGGAGGTTTGTGAAGGGATATGGATCCATTGTGACAGCCCTCACAGAACTCACCTCCAAGAAAATGCCCAAGAAAGTAAACTGGACTGTAGAATGCCAACAGGCCTTTGACACCCTGAAACAAGCTATGTGCACAGCACCAGTTCTAAAAGCTCCAGATTACTCCAAGCAATTCATTGTGCAAACAGATGCCTCTGAACATGGGATAGTGGCAGTTTTGTCCCAAACAACTGATGATGGCCTTGACCAGCCTGTTGCTTTCATTAGCAGGAGGTTACTCCCCAGGGAGCAGCGTTGGAGTGCCATTGAGAGGGAGGCCTTTGCTGTGGTTTGGTCCCTGAAGAAGCTGAGACCATACCTCTTTGGTACTCACTTCCTAGTTCAGACTGACCACAGACCTCTCAGATGGCTGATGCAAATGAAAGGTGAAAATCCAAAACTGTTGAGGTGGTCCATCTCCCTACAGGGAATGGACTTTATAGTGGAACACAGACCTGGGACTGCCCATGCCAATGCAGATGGCCTTTCCAGGTTCTTCCACTTAGAAAATGAAGACTCTCTTGGGAAAGGTTAGTCTCATCCTCTTTCGTTTGGGGGGGGGGGGGGGTTGTGTAAGGAAATGCCTCCTTGGCATGGTTACCCCCTGACTTTTTGCCTTTGCTGATGCTATGTTTTGAATTGAAAGTGTGCTGAGGCCTGCTAACCAGGCCCCAGCATCAGTGTTCTTTCCCTAACCTGAACTTTTGATTCCACAATTGGCACACCCTGGCATCCAGGTAAGTCCCTTGTAACTGGTACCCCTGGTACCAAGGGCCCTGATGCCAGGGAAGGTCTCTAAGGGCTGCAGCATATCTTATGCCACCCTGGGAACCCCTCACTCAGCACAGACACACTGCTTGCCAGCTTGTGTGTGCTGGTGAGAACAAAACGAGTAAGTCGACATGGCACTCCCCTCAGGGTGCCATGCCAACCTCACACTGCCTATGCAGTATAGATAAGTCACCCCTCTAGTAGGCCTTACAGCCCTAAGGCAGGGTGCACTATACCATAGGTGAGGGCACCAGTACATGAGTACTGTGCCCCTACAGTGTCTAAGCCAAACCTTAGACATTGTAAATGCAGGGTAGCCATAAGAGTATATGGTCTGGGAGTCTGTCAAACACGGACTCCACAGCACCATAATGGCTACACTGAAAACTGGGAAGTTTGGTATCAAACTTCTCAGCACAATAAATGCACACTGATGCCAGTGTACATTTTATTGTGAAATACACCCCAGAGGGCACCTTAGAGGTGCCCCCTGAAACCTTAACCGACTATCTGTGTAGGCTGACTGGTTCCAGCAGCCTGCCACAACCGAGACATGTTGCTGGCCCCATGGGGAGAGTGCCTTTGTCACTCTGAGGCCAGTAACAAAGCCTGCACTGGGTGGAGATGCTATCACCTCCCCCAGGCAGGAGCTGTAACACCTGGCGGTGAGCCTCAAAAGCTTACCCCCTTTGTTCCAGCACCGCAGGGCACTCCAGCTAGTGGAGTTGCCCGCCCCCTCCGGCCACGGCCCCACTTTTGGCGGCAAGGCCGGAGGAGATAATGAGAATAACAAGGAGGAGTCACTGGCCAGTCAGGACAGCCCCTAAGGTGTCCTGAGCTGAAGTGACTCTGACTTTTAGAAATCCTCCATCTTGCAGATGGAGGATTCCCCAATAGGATTAGGGATGTGACCCCCCCCTTGGGAGGAGGCACAAAGAGGGTGTACTCACCCTCAGGGCTAGTAGCCATTGGCTACTAACCCCCCAGACCTAAACACGCCCTTAAATTTAGTATTTAAGGGCTTCCCTGAACCTAAGAATTTAGATTCCTGAAACCTACAAGAAGAAGACTGCTGAGCTGAAAAACCCCTGCAGAGGAAGAACAGAAGACACCAACTGCTTTGGCCCCAGTCCTACCGGCCTGTCTCCTGCCTTCCAAAGAACCCTGCTCCAGCAACGCTTTCCAAGGGACCAGCGACCTCTGAATCCTCTGAGGACTGCCCTGCTTCAAGAAAGACAAGAAACTCCAGAGGACAGCGGCACTGCTCCAAAAGAACTGCAACTTTGTTTCAAGGAGCAGATTTAAAGACCCCTGCAACTCCCCGCAAGAAGCGTGAGACTTGCAACACTGTACCCGGCGACCCCGACTCGACTGGTGGAGAACCAACACCTCAGGGAGGACCCTCCGGCGACTCCGAGACCGTGAGTAACCAAAGTTGTCCCCCCTGAGCCCCCACAGCGACGCCTGCAGAGGGAATCCCGAGGCTCCCCCTGACTGCGACTGCCTGAACTCCATTTCCCGACGGCTGGAAAAGACCCTGCACCCGCAGCCCCCAGCACCTAAAGGAACGGAACTCCTATGCAGGAGTGACCCCCAGGAGGCCCTCTCCCTTGCCCAGGTGGTGGCTACCCCGAGGAGCCCCCCCCCTTGCCTGCCTGCACCGCTGAAGAGATCCCTTGGTCTCTCATTGAAAACCATTGAAAACCCGACGCGTGTTTGCACACTGCACCCGGCCGCCCCCGCGCTGCTGAGGGTGTACTTTTTGTGCTGACTTGTGTCCCCCCCGGTGCCCTACAAAACCCCCCTGGTCTGCCCTCCGAAGACGCGGGTACTTACCTGCTGGCAGACCGGAACCGGGGCACCCCCTTCTCTCCATTGAAGCCTATGTGTTTTGGGCACCTCTTTGACCTCTGTACCTGACCGGCCCTGAGCTGCTGGTGTGGTAACTTTGGGGTTGCTCTGAACCCCCAACGGTGGGCTACCTTGGACCCAAACCTGAGACTTGTAAGTGATTTACTTACCTGACAAAACTAACAAAAACTTACCTCCCCCAGGAACTGTGAAAATTGCACTGTGTCCACTTTTAAAACAGCTATTTGTGTTTTATATGAAAAGTATATATGCTACTGTAATTATTCAAAGTTCCTAAAGTACTTACCTGCAATACCTTTCAAATGAGATATTACATGTAGAATTTGAACCTGTGGTTCTTAAAATAAACTAAGAAAATATATTTTTCTATAACAAAACCTATTGGCTGGATTTGTCTCTGAGTGTGTGTTCCTCATTTATTGCCTGTGTGTATGTACAACAAATGCTTAACACTACTCCTTTGATAAGCCTACTGCTCGACCACACTACCACAAAATAGAGCATTAGTATTATCTCTTTTTGCCACTATCTTACCTGTAAGGGGAACCCTTGGACTCTGTGCATACTATTCCTTACTTTGAAATAGTGCATACAGAGCCAACTTCCTACACTATCCCACTCCACTCTACCCACCCCAATATACCTCACCCCAATCTACCCCACCACATTCCAATCTACCCCACTCCAGTCTACCCCATTCCACTCCCAATCTAGCCCACTCCACACTAACCAACTCCACTCCAATTACCCCACTCCATCCCAATCTACTCCTCTCAAATCTACCTCACCCTGCTTCATTATACCCCTCAGTCCAATCCAATCTAACCCAATCCAATCTACTTCACTCCACTCCAATCTACCCCACTTTACTTAATCCAACCCAATCAACCCCACCCCACCCCACACTAGTCTACTCCATTCCACTCAAATCTACCTCAGTCTGCTCCATCCACTCCAGTTCAGTCTACCCCAATCCACCCACATCCAACCACCCACTCCAATCTACCTGACTCAACTCCAATGTACTCCACTCCAATCTACCCAAATCCATTTTACCTGACTCTGCTCCAAACTCCACTGTAATCTATCCAAGACCTCTCCTTTTTAATCTTCTCCACTCCAATTTACCCAGCTCCACCACAATGTACCCCACTCCAGTCCAATCTACCACACTCTGATCCACACAATTTACTGCACTGATCCACAAAATCTACTGCACCCCACCACACTCCACTCTACCCATATCTAACACATGCTACTTTACTCCAATCTACCCCATTCCATTCTACACACTCCACTCAAATCTACTCCACTTCAATCTACCCGACTCCCCCACTCCAGTCTACACCACTGCGCCCCACCCCATTCCAATCTACCCCACCCCACTCCACACCACCCCAATCAACCCCACTCCAATCTACTACATTCCACTCCAAGCTATCCTACTCCACTCGTCTACTCCACACTACCCCACTCCATTCCAATGTACCCTACTCTAATCCACCCCACTCCACTCCATTCCAATCCACCATACTCTAATTCCCCCAATCTACCAGAGTTTTACCACACCCCATTCCACTCAACCCGAGTCCACTTCACTCCAATCTATCACACACCACTCAAATCTACCCCACTCCAATCTAACCAATCACACCCCACTCTAATGTACCCCACCCCAAACTACCCTCCAGACTACCCCATCCCATTCCGCCCCACTCCAATCTAGATCAATCTAATCCACTCCTTCAATCTACTCCACTCTAACCCAATCTACCCCACCCCATCCCAATCAACCCCACACCGCTCTGTCCAACTCCAATTTACTCGACTCCACTCCAATCTACCCCACTCCAAACCACCTCACTCCTATCTATCCCACTCAACTGTACCCCATTCCACCCTACTCTACCCCACTCCAATCTACCCCTCTCCACTCTATTCCACTTCACCTTAATCTACCACACTCCAATCTACTCCCCACCCCTTCAGTGTATCCTATCCCACTCTACCCTTATTTACCCCACTCCAATCTACCCACTCCACTCCAATCTACCTCACTTCACTTCAATCTACCCAACTCCACCCCAATCTACCCCAATTCAAATGACCCCACTCCCCCAATATACACCACTCTACCCCCATTTTCCCCACTCCACCCTCTAATCGACCCCACCCCATCCCAATCCACCCCACTGATAATCTACTGCAATCCACTCCAGTCTACTCCACTCCAAACTACCTCACTCTACCCCCACTACATTCCAATCTACCCTACTATATTCCACTCAATCTACCCACTCTAGTCTATCCTAGTCCACTCCAATCTGCCCTATCTCCACTCCAGTCTACCCCAATATATTCCACGCCAGTCTACCTCAGTCTAGCCTACCCCACTCCAATCTACCCCGAATCACTCCACTCTACCCCACTCCACGCAACTAACTTTTAGCTTTGCTGAACAGCAGCCACACTGGTGTACAACATTACTAAAATACATTACCAAAGCCAATAACTTTAGCAGAGGCTAGGCCAATTGGCTTTGCCAGTGCTTGTTTTGTGTTGCGCCACCGCTCCAGTGAGGGCCCAGTTTAGACCTGGGAGGACTGTGGACTCATTGAGAGCGCATTAGAGGCTGTAGGAAGTTGGCTCTGTATGTATCTCAAAGTGAGAGATAGTGTGCACAGAGTCCAAGGGTTCCCCTTAGAGGTTGATAGTGGCAAAATTAGATAATTCTAATGCTCTATTTTGTGGTAGTTTGGTCCAGCAGTAGGCTTACCAGAGGTAGTGTTAAGCATTTGTTGTACACACACAGGCAATAAATGAGGAACACACACTCAAAGACTTAACTCCAGGCCAATAGTTTTTAGATAGAAAATATATTTTCTTAATTTATTTTAGAACCACAAGATTCAAGATTTGAAGTAAATACATAAAATGCAAGGTACTCTACACAGGTAATTAAGGAACTTTTAATTAGAGCAGTAACATACACAGTATAGTTTAAAATGGCAATAAGCTATTTTAAAAGTGGACGCAGTGCAAAAATCAACAGTTCCTGGGGGAGGTAAGTAAGGTTACGTTTCTGAGGTAAGTAAAGCACTTACAAGTTCAGTTTCCTGGGCTTAGGCAGCCCACCGTGGGGGGTTCAAGGCAACCCCAAAGTCACCGCACCAGCAACACAGGGCCGGTCAGGTGCAGAGGTCAAAGGAGGACCCAAAACACATAGGTGCCTATGGAGAACAGGGGTGCTCCGGTTCCAGTCTGCCAACAGGTAAGTACCTGCGTCTTCGGAGGGCAGACTAGGGGGGGGGGTTTGTAGAGCACTGGGGGAGACACAAACAGGCACACAAAACACACCCTCAGCGGCACAGGGACGGCCGGGTGCAGTGTGCTTAGTAGGCATCGGGTTTTCTGTAGAAATCAATGGAGGGACCCGGGGGTCCCTCTAGCGATGCAGGCAGGGCACAGGAGGGGCTTCTCGGGCCAGCCACCGACTGAGCTAGGCAGAGAGTCGCCTGATGGTCACTCCTGCACTGGAGTTCAGTTCCTTTCGGTCCTGGGGGCTGCAGGTGCAGTGCCTTGTCCGGGCGTCGGGTTCTTTGTCCCAGGCAGTTGCGGTCGGGGGGAGCCTCTGGATCCTCTCTGCAGGCATCGCAGTGGGGTCATCTCAGGTTACTCACGAGGTCGCAGTCCTCTGGGAGTCCTCTCTGCAGTGTTGGTTCTCTGGAGCTCGAGCCAGGGGCGTCGGTTGCAGAAGGTGAAGTGTCATGCTTCCGGCGGGAAGAGAGAGTTCTTTGAAAGTTGCATCTTTGTTGCAAAAATGTTGCTGTAGGTGAACAGTGCCGCTGTTCTCTGGAGTTTCTTGGTCCTTCCATTCAGGGCAGTCCTCTGAGGCTTCAGAGGTCGATGGTCCCTGTCGGATGCATCGCTGTGCAGGTTCTTTGAGTCTGGAGGCAGGCCGGTAGGGCTGGGGCCAAGTCAATTGTCGTCTCCGTCATCTCTGTAGGGCTTTCAGGTCAGCAGTCCTTCTTCTTTGTGTAGGTTGCAGGAATCTGATTTCCTGGGCTCTGGGTGTTAAGGTCAGGAGGGCAGTAGCCAATGGCTACTGTCCTGGAGGGTGGCTACACCCTCTTTGTGCCTCCTCCCTGAGGGGAGGGGGGATCATCCCTAATCCTATTGGGGGAATCTTCCAATCTCAAGATGGAGGATTTCTCAAGGCAGGGGTCACCTCAGCTCAGGGCACTTTATGGGCAGTCCTGACTGGTGGGTGACTCCTTGGTTTTCTCATTATCTCCTCCAGCCTTGCCGCCAAAAGTGGGGGCAGTGGCCGGAGGGGCGGGCATCTCCACTAGCTGGGATGCCCTGGGGTGCTGTAACAAAAGGCATGAGCCTTTGAGGCTCACCGCCAGGTGTTACAGTTCCTGCAGGGGGAGGTGAGAAGCACCTCCACCCAGTACAGGCTTTGTTCCTGGCCACAGAGTGACAAAGGCCCTCTCCCCATGTGTCCAGAAACTCATCTGGTTGTGGCAGGCTGGCAGAAACTGGTCAGCCTAGCACTAGGAATTGGACTCTAAGATGCCCTCTGGGTGCATTTTACAATAAATCCCACTCTGGCATCAGTGTGCATTTATTGTGCTGAGAAGTTTGATACCAAACTTCCCAGATTTCAGTGTAGCCATTATGGAACTGTGGAGTTTGTGTTTGACAAATTCCCAGACCATATACTCTTTATGGCTACCCTTACAATGTCTGAGGTTTTGCTTAGATACTGTAGGGGCATAGTGCTCATGCACATATGCCCTGACCTGTGGTATAGTGCATCCTGCCTTAGGGCTGTTAGGTGTGCTAGAGTGGTGACTTACCTATGCCACAGGCAGTGTGAGGTGGGCATGGCACTCTGAGGGGAGTGCCATGTCGACTTAGTCATTTTCTCCCCAGCAGCACACACAAGCTGTGAGGCAGTGTGCATGTGCTGAGTGAGGGGTCCCCAGGGTAGCATAAGACATGCTGCAGCCCTTAGAGACCTTCCCTGGCATCAGGGCCCTTGGTACCTGGGGTACCATTTACATGGGACTTATCTGTGTGCCAGGGCTGTGCCAATTGTGGGAACAAAGGTACAGTTTAGGGAAAGAACACTGGTGCTGGGGCCTAATTTGCAGGGTCCCAGCACACTTTCAATCATAACTGGCATCAACAAAAGGGGAAAAAGTCAGGGGGTAACCATGGCAACCAGAGGTATAGAAGGCATTAGCAACACGCTGTGATGTCAGTGGTTAAGGAGACGTTTTCTGCCCGGCAGGAATTCAAGGAGAATGCATCCTGCCCGGAGGAGCACTTGAAACAGCGTGACAAGACATACTGCAGCCAGGGTGGATATGAAGAGGGGAGTTTGGGGGTCACCCTTATTGTACCCTTAAGCATAGGGGAAAGTTGAGGTTCCTCTTGGTAACCAAAGTGCTGCATGCTGTAGGATGGACGAAGTAACGCGAGGAGCTCGTGCCTGCTCTTTAGAACAGTCTAATGTTTTAAATCATGTAATAGGTTACTCGAGCACAGCTTACGCGGCTTTAGTGTACCGGAAGGTTCTGAGGGAGAGGGGTGCAGCAGAGCTCCATGCTTGGAGCGCGCCAGCGTCACAGCGAGTGACCTCAGCACGCAGCAAAGCGCAGTGACGTGCCCTTAAGCAGTGTAAAATGACGCGTATCCCACGGCTCAGAGAAGGGATGCCCAGCTCTCGGCTGTAGCATTCCGGAAACCAGTTTCCTTGCATTCCTCCCACAGGTGGCTACAAGCGAGCCCATCTGCCTCAGGAGGAAAGGCGAGTCGTGTTCAGGCTAGTGAAAATGGGGAGAGTAGCCTGCACTGCTTGGGTTGGAATAGACAGAACCGGTGACCTGTACTGGCAGGCCCCGTACTTGTGCTCATCGAGTCTGCATCACACTGTCTGCCTTTTCTCGCTACCTGCGCTGTACTGTTTGCCTTGCCTCGTTATTTGTGGGGTCGTGGGACTTCACAGGATGCCCTCTTTGCCGTTACTGGTTCAGTCTTGCATCTGCACTGTCTCTGTTCTTTGCCTGGACTGCCAGTGTCTTGCATCATTCATGGTCAGGCTCTTTCCCTATTCCAGCTGGGCCTCGGATCTCCCGGCTATTCATTGTGGTTGGTAGTAGCTGTACTGAGACCGGTACCTGCACTGTCTTCAGTTCTCATCTCATGGATGACTGTCACATCTGTAGCAATGGCGGGTGCAGTCAAACAAAGTCAGCGCCAAAAGGGGTATCCCACTGGCCAGCTTGGCTGGGGGTGACTGCCCTATTGAAGACAGGTGACTACAGTTCAGCTTGGAAGGCACAGGTTTGTCCAGGAGTACATGATTCCCCACCCTGGTGTGCGGGTGGATGTAGGTGAATGTGTATGTCTTGAGGTCAGGCACTTGCGATTCAAACCTCGTAGCTTGGGGCTGTCCGAGCCTACAGCTGGAGCGGTCTTCTGCAAAGATGAAGACAGTGGAGCCCAGGCACAAGGACCCTAGTCAGCACCTGAGGTAGGTGAGGGCAGGACTAGACCGGAAACCAAAATCAGCTCTGGCAAAAATGTTGAAAGAAGTGCTGTTCCCTTCATCATCCCTCCCTGCTCTGTGCCCTGCTCCTTCTTTCCCTTTTTCTCTTAGCTCTCTCTCCATCATTTCTCTTTAATTCACCCCTATCCCAGTTCCCCCCTTGTCTCCCTTTCTCTGTTCATGTCTCTGGTGTGTCTGCTGTAATAAATCCCGGGGATCTGAGGAGCTGCAGATTGACAAAGACTTCTGACGTTCTCCATCAGTAGCTTTTTATGCATACTTCTAGTTCCCAAACAACTCTAAAGCCACCAGAGCATGATTTTCAGCATTTCACCCTAAACAAAACAATAAATCTGTGATGTGTGCTCCCTACGGTGCTGAAGAAGTGGAAGTATGTATATAGGTTTTGGGCTTTGTACGGCACGGACTTAGCCCCAGGTCAACGGAGACTGAAGAGGGAACATGGGCCCTGCACGATACAAGGGGCCAGATGTATCAAAGGGTTTTACCCATTCTGTGTCTATGGGAAAATGCTTTAGTACATATGGCCCAAGATTGTCGGACCAGGGATAGTGCGCCTTGAAGAGCTATGTCTTCAGCTCTTTTTTTTCTGAATTGTAGGAGTTGGTAATGATCTGATATTGATAGGTATGCCGGTGCCGTTCAAGATCCTTGGAACATGCACAAGAAGGCGTGCCTTCTGTGTTTTTTTCGTTCTTGCAGTGTTTTTTCTGCAGTCTGACGATATCTCGGCTCCTGGTCTGGCACTGTCCTTCACACTTGGTTAGTTTGAAATGTAGAGAAAAGCTGAAACTTCAGGGAAGCGAAGAACTCTTCCTACTATTAAAAGTATTTTCAGAAGCACTTACAACAGAGGTGAACATGTTCTGTAACAAGAAGACCACCCAGAGTTGAAGGAGCACAAGAGGGAATGTGAGGGTTTAGGCTTAAGGGGAATCGACAGAGCTCTGTGGTTCAGGATTAGAAAACAAGAGGTGCTGCATCTTAGGATCTCTACATGGATCTCAGTACTGGTAAAGTATCTGATGCTGCAAGCCGAAATTGAGGTTCATTGGCAGAGCTCTGTAGGGA
This sequence comes from Pleurodeles waltl, assembly GCF_031143425.1. NCBI lineage: Eukaryota > Metazoa > Chordata > Amphibia > Caudata > Salamandridae > Pleurodeles > Pleurodeles waltl. Next base: position 134,061,617 of record NC_090445.1, on the reverse strand, counting down.
CCCCAGCACTGCAAGTCAGGCATAAGGTGCAGTGGTAGAGCTGTGTGCAGGTCTTAACAGCAGAATAAACTGTTGCAGGTCGGCAATGAGATGCATTGACCGAACAGGTGTGAGCCTCAGTGCTAGAATAACAGACGTACGGGAGGTCAGGTGCATTTATAGAGCTATTTGTATTTGCCAAAAGGCAGCACAGCTATCTACAGCATCAAAGACAAGCATACTGTCAATGAGTGATAGCAGCCATAGCTGGGTTCCGGGAGCAGTAGTGTGCTGTTATTACTCTGTGATGCAGTGTTTTTTTAACAGGTGTATCTTCAATTGTTTCCTAAATTGGAGCAGCATTGGGGTAGTCCTGATGGATACAGGGCTGTTGTTCCAGATAATGGGTGCATAGATGGGAAACTGGAGCAGTGTTACGGCAGTCCTAATGGATAGGGGGATTTTGTTTCAGATCCAGGGCGCATAGATAGATACACCTGCTTTTTTGTTCTTTTCCTTTCTGCACTTCTATGCCTGATGGTGGCCTGGCTGTGGGTGTGCATGTGAGGTTACCTGCAAGATAAGCAATGGTGCTGGCTTCATAAATGATGCAACAGGTTTTGATGATGTTGCTGGCTGGCAAGGGAAACTATTTGAGCTCTATCAGGATGGGAGTGATGTGATCATATTTCTGCTAGAACTGTAGAGGGTGCAAGTGGTCAGGACTGAGGTGGACACAGAGCTGTCTTGAGTCTCAGTGCTGGAGTATAGAAGATGAAAAGGAATGAGACATTGTTTAATTTGTGTCACTGGCTACAGGTGGTGGCACAAATTAAGCATTCATTTTTTGAGAATAGGGATGTATTTTTCGTTATTAGTCTTTGACCCAGAGCAAGAGAAAGAAGGAGAAGAGAACAGTGACAAAGGAAGAATTCTGGTATGAAAAAATCATCAAGCATGAGATTAAGAGACAGGACGTGAGGGATGGTGGAAGAAAGAGGCATGATCTGGAATCAAGACAAGGCAGCCTTGGCATAGGGCAACTACAACATTCGGCACTCCCCAGGAGCTTTGGGCTCCCTGATTTATTTTTTGCAACTTATGCAGCAGATTGCGGTGCACCGAGTTGTGCGGGCTTCACTGCTAAAATAGCAGCGGATGCTGGAGGTCAGGGATGACAAGCTTCTGGAAGAGCAGTGTGCAACTGTCAAAGCTAAAATAGAACCGGTGAGCCAGGTAAAGAATGACGTCCATTGGCAAAGCTATATTGAAACAGATGTGACGGTTCAGGAGTGAGGTTCATTGGCAGAATTGTGTGGTGGCATCAGTGCTGAAATAGGGGTGTCACAGGACATGACTGAGGTCTTTGGTGCTTTGACACTGGATACACATCCAGCCATGATAAGAGTGTGATGTAGGGTCCAGAGAGGGGCATAAATAGGCCGGACGTGCCAAGCACAAAGAGTCCCGTCTTTAGGTTTTTTTATGGGCGAGCACAAAGTGCTCCGTCCATTCTGTAATCTCTCTTTGGGCTTGAAACCACGCCCATGCCACGTCAGCCACTTACATTGGTTTGTGGGCTTGCCTTTTAAAATCCGCTTGCTTTCATTTGTGAAAGGCATGCATATGTCATTCCTTTTGCAGTGTTTAGCCCACCTACACAGCACCGGTAAAGTACCAAAAACATACAAGGCTCGATATTTTCAGCCTGGAGTCCGGACTACTTTATCTGTTTATTTTCCATGCAGCGCGATTGCGCTGCATTTTACATAGCGCGATCATGCTGCATTTTTTTTGCTTTACAACGCTAATAGCTCTAACTCGAACAAATGTGAGACCCATTGCATTGAAAATGCTTGTCTTTAAATATCAGGGCCTGATGCCACAGCTGCCCGCTTGCTGGTCAGGTAGCCTTCCGAGGTCGATGAAATGAGGAGCACTGAACTGGATATTAGAAGACACAGGAGACACTTCTGTTAGTGGCATAGAGTTTATATTTATTTATTTGTTGGTTTGTATTGCGCACAGCTACCTCCAAGGGGTTTTCCAGCACAAGGCACAAATCCGGTAGGGTTAGAGGAAGAAGAAAAAAAAAGTTCAAAACAACCATGTCTTCAGGTCTTTGCGGAAGGCCAGTAATATGCTACAATTTTTTAAAGTTCTGGGAGAGCATTCCACAATTTAGGACCAATGTAGGAGGAAGAGCGTCCTTTCATGCAAGAGAGGTGAAACCTTGGTACCCTAAATAAGGAAAGCTTAGAAGAACAAAGCAAACATGTAGGCTAATATGGGTCGACCAATTCCTGAATATTATCATGGTGCTATGACTGGTTAGATTTTAAACATGTAACGTAGGCCCTCATTATAACATTGGCGGTATTGACTGCCTAACGCTGCGGCGACGGCCGCCAAAACGCCGTCGCCTCGGCTACCTACCGCCCACCATATTATGACCGTAGCCAGAATTCCACCAGAAAGATGGCTGAATTCCGGCTGCGGTCATGGCGACAGACGGCGGTAAGGTGGCGCTGCTGCCAGCAGCAGCACACCAGTAGACCGCCGCAGACGGCCTGGCGGTGTTCTGCTGGCGGACGCTGCTGCTGGCAGCAGCGCCCCCTCACAAAAGGTAAGTCGGGTGCTCCGACAGGGGACAGGGGTAGGGGGTGTTGTGTGTGTGGGGGGGGTATGGGTGTATGTATGTGTGTGCGTGCATGCAAGTGTGTGGCGTGTGGAATGTGTGCATGCATGGTTGTGCGTGTGCATGTATGTTGTGTTGTGTAAATGCGTGTATGTATGTAACTGTGTGTGGATGTATGTATGTGTGAATGGATGTATGCATGCCTGGGCGAATGTGGGTATGTGTGTGTGTGTATGCATGTGTATGATGGTGCGTGAATGTGCGTGTATGTTGTTGAGGGGGTCAGGAGTGGGAGGGGGTGGGGGATGACTCTGGGGAGGGGGGCAGGGGAGACCCCTATCAGTGACAACCATGGCAGTAGGCCTTCAGTGACAGGAAGGGATTCCCTGTCACTGATAGTGCCTACTGCCATGGTTTTCGTGGCGATAAGGAAGCCACGAAAACCATGGCGGTAAGCGGGGTCATAATCCCGCGGGTGGGACAGTGACGGCCGCCTGGCTGGAGACTGAAGTCTCCAGCCCGGCGGCTGTTACGGCCCTGGCGGACGGAGTGGTACATTGGCGGTTTGGCTTGAGCCAAACCGCCAATGTCCTATTTTGGGGAAGAGTACCGCCAGCTTGTTGGCAGTACTCTTCTCCAAATTACCGCCGTCTGCCAGGGTCATAATGAGGGCCATAATGCCTTGAACTTCATACGTTTTAAGACTTTAAGCCAATGCAGTTGCTGAAAAAAATGGGAAACTGATGCAGATTTATGCAGATGGAAAAGCAATCCAGCAGCAGCATTTTGGATTATTTGAAGGTGTTGAATGGTTATTTTGTCAATGCCTAAATAAAGTACATTGCTGTAAATAAGTCTAAATAAAATTGAGGCCTTTTATTACGGTCCTCTGACCTGCATGTGGAATTAACCAGATAATATTTCTCAGCCATCTAAGAACAGCAAAACAAGAGGCCGTAATCTTGGTTACCAATTGTTTCATAGACAGCATATCATCAATCAAAAAACCCACATTTTTTACTTTTCTGGATGGAGTGGGTAGAACTCCTAGGTCAGCCGGCCAATGTCTAGGACCCCAAAGTGAGGGGTTCTTTCACAGGATCATGACCTCCATTTTATCTCCATTAAGCTTAAGGAAATTCTTATTCATCCAGCCAGAGACAATGCACAGGCCCCGATTTAGGGCTGAGGAGTCCAGAAATTGATCTGAAGAGAGAGAAAAAATAATCTGCATTTTGTCGGAATAGGAAAAAAGACTGCGCCCACAGCTGAGTATCAGATTTGCCAGAGGACGAACATAGATGTTAAAGAGCAATGGGCTTAAAACCGAGTCTTGAGGATCTCCAGAAGTCAAGGCCCAGGGCGAGGATTTGGTATCTGTCGAAAAAACTTGGAGAAGTGGTTTGTCAGGAATAAAATCAGCCAGCTCATGGCTGAGCCTTCGAGACCGAGAGTCTCCAGTCTGTCTTGTAAAATGGAGTGGAACAGAGTATTGAAAGCCGCACTCGAGTGTAACAAGATGAGTACAGCAGTGCCACTAATGTCCAGATGTTGCCTCATGTTCCATAACGCATAGTAAAGCAGATTCTGTGCTGTGGCCAGACCTGAAATCAAACTGTGATGGGTGGAAGAAGTTATTAGCCTCATTAAAGTTAGTGAGATGGGCATTAACCTGTTTTTCTAATATTTTAGAAAAGACCGGCAGCAAAGAGATGGGTCGATAATTTGCCATAATAGAAGAGTCGAGATTTGCTTTTTTCAGTGAAGGCAGAACCATGGCATGTTTCCATGTTGACGATATCACCCCATTCTGTAGTGAGGAGTTAAGGAGATCCATTAGCAAAGTTAAACACTGTGAGTCCAGCAGTTTAAGTTTGCAGGGACATAAGGAATCTAATGGAGATCTAGATTTAATGGATTGCAAAATGTTTAAAAAAGAAGTATACTCAAAAAAAGGCCAATCCTTCAAGTTGTTGTTCAGAATTCTATCCGAGATAGCATATCTGGAGTCTTCCATAGCTGAAATCCTTGGGTCCACAGACTGTACAAGAACCGGTTTCAGAGTTAAATCAGATTGCTCAGACATATTGGTTAGTTGTGCCTGAATATTTTCAACTTTTTGAATGGAAAAGGCAGCTAAGTCCTCACACCGACTTTGTGAGAGTGGTGAAACAGGGGAGACATTACTAACATCAGCTAGTTCTTTCACCACTTTAAAGAGAGTACTCGCACAGTTTTGAGCATTATTAAATTTTTCCATTTTGAAAGTTGCACAAGCAAGTTTACATTGAGCATGATAGGTTTTCAAAGACTTCCGATATTTATTCTTCGCCTATGTAGAATGTTTCCTCCGCCATCTTTCAAGCGCTTTGCAATGTTTCTTTTAATTTTTCAAAGCTTTGGTGAACCAAGCTGCCGGGGGATAGGTTCTAACCACAAGTTTAGTAGTCAGGAGTAAAGAGACATTGACGGCCTCATTGAGCCATAAATTAATTTTATCCTGGTCTAGCTCACCCTGATCTCCTAATGAAAATTGGCTAATAAGTAACTGTTCATTCAAAGTTGAAGTTTTGAGTTTATACCACTTCCTATATTTCACTTTAGAATTAGAGCGGGTTGTTAGAACTGGAGACCGGACCACCAATTTAAAAGGTACCACATAATAGTATGAACAACAAAGTGGCAGCGGAGAGCCAGTTAGTTTATTCTTTGAATTAGAGAAGACAGGGTCAAGGGAGTTTTGGAATGACCCCTAGTAGGGATTGTGGGTGATCTGTGAAAACTTAGGGTGAACAGAAGTGTTCTGTTCCCTGTCCTCTCTGGGGGTGCCTGGCCGACCAAGGACTCGGCAGTTCAAGTTTGGTCTGGCTAGAAACGTTCTGTCATGAGAGTTTAGACCAGATCCATCATCCTTTGTGGATGAATGTTGGTAAGTGCCTTGCCTGGGGGTTCAGAGGCTCTACAGTAGACATGCTGGGTGTGTGTACTTTTTTCAGTGTTCCCAATACTACTGCAACCTTGTAATTTGAATTTCCCCGCCTTTTTTCTGAAGTTTGGGAACTCCATTAACTTAGACGCTCTGGAAACCAAAATAAATCACGATTGAACGAACTGCAAAGAAAACAGCGAGCTCCAAAACACAGGGCAGGAACATTGCAGCGCTGCTGCTGATAGTGGACCAGTGAGGGAGGAGCTGCCTGATCTGCTACAAGGCGCCTGCAGGACCACCGCAGCGGGGGATGCACTACTGCTGCTGATAGTGGACCAGTGAGGGGACTCCTGGTCCCAGAACCCATTGCTGCCCGTGGAGGAGGAGCTGCCGACTTGCTACAAGGCACCAGCAGGACCCCCACAGCACGGGACATGCCCGGGCAAAACCCGGGCCAAGGGCAGGCCCAGCCACGCCCGTCAGAGGCCTGGCTGGGCCACCCCCCTAAGATCGGCTGCTTCTATTAAAGGCACTGTGGGACCTAGAAAATCAGAATGCCGTGTTGGCTGTCTACCTCATATATTTAGAAATGTCTGCTGATCTGTTTGTGCAGTTTATTTACTGACATTGCTGCATTACTATTTCATTGGGTTTTAGGGCACAATACTGGTATACTAGACCTGGTACATCAACAGGAAGAATTCCCCAGGCCCTGTGCACAAAAAGCGTGGACGTGTATTGTCTCATAAACAACATTTACATTCACTTGTCAAAACGTCCCAAAAAGTGAATGCCAAGGATGGGTTAGAGAAAGCACCCAAATATGAACCCCCCCCCCCCAGGAACATTCATCTATATTAAAATCTATCTCAGGTGCTATGGGGGCCATAGATAAGCAAATTTAAAGCGTGGAAGAAAGGCTGTTGACATGGGCGGGCTCTTTATTGACTCCAGCAATGCAGAACAGACCTACTAATCCCGATTCCGACTTCAGTAACAACTGAATCAGGCTTTTTATACTGGAATGTGGCAGGACTCTCTAATAAGATTAATAACCTGGAGTTGGTGGATTTTATAGGAGATTTTTGCTGCCTTTGTTTACAGGAGACTTGGCTCCTGAACCCTATACATATCAATGGATACAGAACATACCTCACACCAGCCATCGCTTCTAGATACAGGAGGCCAAAGGGAGGGGCTATGCACATATATTTCAAACAAGTTCCACTAACTAAAATAAATATAACTTGTAACCCACTCTATCAAATGATTGTAACGCACGAAGATCGATCCAGCTAGTAATCATTAACTTTTATAACAAAGATTCTTTGTGTGAGGCTTCTAGCATCATAAGGTAGCTGGGAAACGATTTAGAGAATGTCTATGACAGCACTAGGAGAGAGACGATTATTTTATGGGGTGGTGATTTTAATATTAATTTATGTGAGGCATCTCTGGAAAATGTTTGTGGTTTAACTGAAGGGGGCAACTGGGTTCAATCCCACTTTACACATAACCAATATGGCAATGCTATGAATGAATCAATGCATAGATATGATCTGTCATTTCTTAATGAAATTTGTGCCAATAACCCACAATTTAAACCCACTTTTAATGGCAGAGGTGCTTTCATTGTAACAGATTTTGTTATAATGTCTAACCATTTCTCCTATAGTGTGTGCAAACATATGATATAGCAATCAGTGACCATTATCCCCATAGCATACAGCTCTCTCTATTTCTAGGTAAACAGTGCCAGAAGGAAACCCCTGAGCTGGTTAATAACATCGAACTGGCATCACAAAATGGATATTCTTTACGCTGGTCCCAGATTGAGCCACAAGGCTTCTTAAAACAGTTAATTAGTGACCACACTGAAGGATGGTGTAGATGCACTGAAACGTATTAGCGCCTTTACTGTGATTACACGAGGGGGAAAAAAAGGGTCTTAGTTTGACCAGGGGAAGGCCCGGGCACCCTAAAAATAAAGGATGGCTTGACTGGGCATGAACGAAGGCCCATAAAAGACTTAAGAAGGCGTTAGGTAAACCACTTAGATGTAAGAATGAGGTCCGCATACTTAGGCAAGAGTACAAGACTGCAGTAAAAAAACAGAAAAGAACATTTAAATGGGACTTGGGAATTACTGCATAAAGCGAGCCTAAAAAATGATGATACAGAATTCTGGAAGGTAGTTAACACACCACTGCTGGGGGAGATGGAAACTCCTTGAATGGAGATTGCCATAACGGAGGGAGAGTGGATTGACTACTTTTCCGACATATATACCTCTTCCTCTAGTAGATCGGAAATAGATTAGCAGGCTCCCTCAGTGGGTGTAACCAACCATATAGATAATTTTTCTATTATCACACCCCCTTTCAGCTGGGAGGAAGTTTTGGGGCAATTAATCTAAGTAAAGGCGGGAAAGCCCCAGGCCCTGATAGTGTCCCAGTGGATATGTATAAGGCCAACATCCCACTATGGGGCCCTTTGCTGACATTGGTTTTGAGGGCATGCTGCACCTCAGGGTTTATTTCAACCTGGGCAGAGTCCATTATTGTTCCCATATTTAACAAGCATTTGCAATGCAACGGGTCTCGCATTTGCTCCAGTTAGAGCTATTAGCGTTGTAAACTCCTAACCAGACTTTTCTTGCCACATAAATTAAAAGAAAAAAAACCATGCACAATCGCGCTATGTAAAACCCAGCGCGATCATGCGAAGTCGAAAATAAAAAGATAAAATAGTGCAGAAACCAGGCTGAAAACATGGAGCCTCGTGTGTTTTCAGTAGTTGGCCGGTGCGCTCGAGGAGGGCTAAACAACGGAAAAGGCATAACGTATGCATGCCTTTCACTAATTAAATCAAGTAGATTTTAAAAGGCAAGCCCACGAACCAATGAAAGTGACAGTCGTGACATGGGCGTGGTTAAAAGCCCAAAGAGAGATTACAACAGGGCGGATCGCTTGTACGCTCGACCCTAAAAAGGGTGACCGCCTTAACCCCGCTTGCTATAGACCCATCTCACTCCTTGATTCACTAGCTAAAATAGCCAGACGGATTATCCTGAATAGATTACAGGATTGGATGGAAACAATCTTGTGGGATCTGCAATACGGCTTTTGTCCTGGGATAGGGACGTGGAAAGAGGGTCTGAATTAAGATTAAGAAAGGGAATTTATATTTGGCCTTCGTAGACTTGTCATCAGCATTCGATTATGTTGTTCATGGCAAACTATGGAGTATTTTGGAAGACCTGGGGTAGAGCTGACAATAATTCACTTCATAAGGGAGTTGTACTCTGGATGCAGAGCCAAGGTTAGATATGGGGAGTGTACTAGATCATTTAGTGTACAGAGAGGGCTACGACAAGGGTGTGTACTAGCACCCTTCTTATTCTCTTTATAGATAAATAAGCTAGAGACAGAACTAGTAAACAGGTGTAAGGATCTTCCCCAGATTGGGCACCACGCGATCCCGGCTCCTTTATGCAGACAATGCTGTTCTTATGGCACGGACTCCACTGGCCCTCCAGCGACTCCTTACAAGCTTTGTTAGCCATATGCTTAATTTAGGTCTTAGAGTTAACCGATCTAAAATGTACGTCATGAAATGTGGTAGTAAGACCGCTAAGTGCCGCGATATAACAATAAACAATGAAAAAATGTACACCACAGCAATGTTCTCATACTTGGTGTAGGAAGTTGGCTCTGTATGTGCTATTTCAAAGTAAGGAATAGCATGCACAGAGTCCAAGGGTTCCCCTTAGAGGTAAAATAGTGGTAAAAATAGATAATACTAATGCTCTATTTTGTGGTAGTGTGGTCGAGCAGTAGGCTTATCCAAGGAGTAGTGTTAAGCATTTGTTGTACATACACATAGACAATAAATGAGGTACACACACTCAGAGACAAATCCAGCCAATAGGTTTTTATATAGAAAAATATCTTTTCTTAGTTTATTTTAAGAACCACAGGTTCAAATTCTACATGTAATATCTCATTCGAAAGGTATTGCAGGTAAGTACTTTAGGAACTTCAAATCATCAAAATTGCATGTATACTTTTCAAGTTATTCACAAATAGCTGTTTTAAAAGTGGACACAGTGCAATTTTCACAGTTCCTAGGGGAGGTAAGTATTTGTTAGGTTAACCAGGTAAGTGAGACACTTACAGAGCTTAGTTCTTGGTCCAAGGTAGCCCACCGTTGGGGGTTCAGAGCAACCCCAAAGTCACCACACCAGCAGCTCAGGGCCGGTCAGGTGCAGAGTTCAAAGTGGTGCCCAAAACACATAGGCTAGAATGGAGAGAAGGGGGTGCCCCGGTTCCGGTCTGCTTGCAGGTAAGTACCCGTGTCTTCGGAGGGCAGACCAGGGGGGGTTTTGTAGGGCACCGGGGGGGACACAAGTCCACACAGAAATTTCACCCTCAGCAGCGCGGGGGCGGCCGGGTGCAGTGTAGAAACAAGCGTCGGGTTTGCAATGTTAGTCTATGAGAGATCTCGGGATCTCTTCAGCGCTGCAGGCAGGCAAGGGGGGGATTCCTCGGGGAAACCTCCACTTGGACAAGGGAGAGGGACTCCTGGGGGTCACTTCTCCAGTGAAAGTCCGGTCCTTCAGGTCCAGGGGGCTGCGGGTGCAGGGTCTCTCCCAGGCGTAGGGACTTTAGGTTCAAAGAGTCGCGGTCAGGGGAAGCCTCGGGATTCCCTCTGCAGGCGGCGCTGTGGGGGCTCAGGGGGGACAGGTTTTGGTACTCACAGTATCAGAGTAGTCCTGGGGTCCCTCCTGAGGTGTCGGATCTCCACCAGCCGAGTCGGGGTCGCCGGGTGCAGTGTTGCAAGTCTCACGCTTCTTGCGGGGAGCTTGCAGGGTTCTTTAAAGTTGCTGGAAACAAAGTTGCAGCTTTTCTTGGAGCAGGTCCGCTGTCCTCGGGAGTTTCTTGTCTTTTCGAAGCAGGGGCAGTCCTCAGAGGATGTCGAGGTCGCTGGTCCCTTTGGAAGGCGTCGCTGGAGCAGGATCTTTGGAAGGCAGGAGACAGGCCGGTGAGTTTCTGGAGCCAAGGCAGTTGTCGTCTTCTGGTCTTTCTCTGCAGGGGTTTTCAGCTAGGCAGTCCTTCTTCTTGTAGTTGCAGGAATCTGATTTTCTAGGGTTCAGGGTAGCCCTTAAATACTAAATTTAAGGGCGTGTTTAGGTCTGGGGGGTTAGTAGCCAATGGCTACTAGCCCTGAGGGTGGGTACACCCTCTTTGTGCCTCCTCCCAAGGGGAGGGGGTCACAATCCTAACCCTATTGGGGGAATCCTCCATCTGCAAGATGGAGGATTTCTAAAAGTTAGAGTCACTTCAGCTCAGGACACCTTAGGGGCTGTCCTGACTGGCCAGTGACTCCTCCTTGTTTTTCTCATTATTTTCTCCGGCCTTGCCGCCAAAAGTGGGGCCTGGCCGGAGGGGGCGGGCAACTCCACTAGCTGGAGTGTCCTGCTGGGTTGGCACAAAGGAGGTGAGCCTTTGAGGCTCACCGCCAGGTGTGACAATTCCTGCCTGGGGGAGGTGTTAGCATCTCCACCCAGTGCAGGCTTTGTTACTGGCCTCAGAGTGACAAAGGCACTCTCCCCATGGGGCCAGCAACATGTCTCGGTTTGTGGCAGGCTGCTAAAACTAGTCAGCCTACACAGATAGTCGGTTAAGTTTCAGGGGGCACCTCTAAGGTGCCCTCTGGGGTGTATTTTACAATAAGATGTACACTGGCATCAGTGTGCATTTATTGTGCTGAGAAGTTTGATACCAAACTTCCCAGTTTTCAGAGTAGCCATTATGGTGCTGTGGAGTTCGTGTTTGACAGACTCCCAGACCATATACTCTTATGGCTACCCTGCACTTACAATGTCTAAGGTTTTGTTTAGACACTGTAGGGGTACCATGCTCATGCACTGGTACCCTCACCTATGGTATAGTGCACCCTGCCTTAGGGCTGTAAGGCCTGCTAGAGGGGTGGCTTACCTATACTGCATAGGCAGTGAGAGGCTGGCATGGCACCCTGAGGGGAGTGCCATGTCGACTTACTCGTTTTGTCCTCACTAGCACACACAAGCTGGCAAGCAGTGTGTCTGTGCTGAGTGAGAGGTCTCCAGGGTGGCATAAGACATGCTGCAGCCCTTAGAGACCTTCCTTGGCATCAGGGCCCTTGGTACTAGAAGTACCAGTTACAAGGGACTTATCTGGATGCCAGGGTCTGCCAATTGTGGATACAAAAGTACAGGTTAGGGAAAGAACACTGGTGCTGGGGCCTGGTTAGCAGGCCTCAGCACACTTTCAATTGTAAACTTAGCATCAGCAAAGGCAAAAAGTCAGGGGGCAACCATGCCAAGGAGGCATTTCCTTACACAACCCCCCCCCAAACGAAAGAGGATGAGACTAACCTTTCCCAAGAGAGTCTTCATTTTCTAAGTGGAAGAACCTGGAAAGGCCATCTGCATTGGCATGGGCAGTCCCAGGTCTGTGTTCCACTATAAAGTCCATTCCCTGTAGGGAGATGGACCACCTCAACAGTTTAGGATTTTCACCTTTCATTTGCATCAGCCATTTGAGAGGTCTGTGGTCGGTTTGAACTAGGAAGTGAGTCCCAAAGAGGTATGGTCTCAGCTTCTTCAGGGACCAAACCACAGCAAAGGCCTCCCTCTCAATGGCACTCCAACGCTGCTCCCTGGGGAGTAACCTCCTGCTAATGAAAGCAACAGGCTGGTCAAGGCCATCATCATTTGTTTGGGACAAAACTGCCCCTATCCCATGTTCAGAGGCATCAGTCTGCACAATGAACTGCTTAGAATAATCTGGAGCTTTGAGAACTGGTGCTGAGCACATGGCTTGTTTCAGGGTGTCAAAGGCCTGTTGGCATTCCACAGTCCAGTTCACTTTCTTGGGCATTTTCTTGGAGGTTAGTTCAGTGAGGGCTGTCACAATGGATCCATATCCCTTCACAAACCTCCTGTAATACCCAGTCAAGCCAAGAAATGCCCTGACTTGAGTCTGGGTTTTTGGAGCTACCCAGTCCAGAATAGTCTGGATCTTGGGTTGGAGTGGCTGAACTTGGCCTCCACCTACAAGGTGGCCCAAGTAAACCACAGTTCCCTGCCCTATCTGGCATTTGGATGCCTTGATAGAGAGGCCTGCAGATTGCAGAGCCTTCAAAACCTTCCTCAGGTGGACCAGGTGATCCTGCCAGGTGGAGCTAAAGACAGCAATATCATCAAGATAAGCTGTGCTAAAGGACTCCAAGCCAGCAAGGACTTGATTCACCAACCTTTGGAAGGTGGCAGGGGCATTCTTTAAACCAAAGGGCATAACAGTAAACTGATAATGCCCATCAGGTGTGGAGAATGCTGTTTTCTCTTTTGCTCCAGGTGCCATTTTTATTTGCCAGTACCCTGCTGTCAAGTCAAAGGTACTTAAGAATTTGGCAGCACCTAATTTATCTATGAGCTCATCAGCTCTTGGAATTGGATGAGCATCTGTCTTGGTGACAGAATTGAGACCTCTGTAGTCTACACAAAACCTCATTTCTTTCTTTCCATCTTTGGTGTGAGGTTTGGGGACTAAGACCACTGGGCTAGCCCAGGGGCTGTCAGAGCGCTCAATTACTCCCAATTCCAGCATCTTGTGGACTTCCACCTTGATGCTTTCCTTAACATGGTCAGACTGTCTAAAGATTTTGTTTTTGACAGGCATGCTGTCTCCTGTGTCCACATCATGGGTACACAGGTGTGTCTGACCAGGGGTTAAGGAGAAGAGTTCAGGAAACTGTTGTAGGACTCTCCTACAATCAGCTTGCTGTTGGCCAGAGAGGGTGTCTGAGTAGATCACGCCATCTACTGTGCCATCTTTTGGGTCTGATGACAGAAGATCAGGGAGAGGTTCACTCTCTGCCTCCTGATCCTCATCTGTTACCATCAACAGATTCACATCAGCCCTGTCATGGAAGAGCTTAAGGCGGTTCACATGGATCACCCTCTTGGGGCTCCTGCTTGTGCCCAGGTCCACCAGGTAGGTGACCTGACTCTTCCTTTCTAGTACTGGGTAAGGGCCACTCCATTTGTCCTGGAGTGCCCTGGGAGCCACAGGCTCCAGAACCCAGACTTTCTGCCCTGGTTGGAACTCAACCAGTGCAGCCTTTTGGTCATACCAAAACTTCTGGAGCTGTTGGCTGGCCTCAAGGTTTTTGGTTGCCTTTTCCATGTACTCTGCCATTCTAGAGCGAAGGCCAAGTACATAGTCCACTATGTCCTGTTTAGGCTCATGGAGAGGTCTCTCCCAGCCTTCTTTAACAAGGGCAAGTGGTCCCCTTACAGGATGACCAAACAGAAGTTCAAAGGGTGAGAACCCTACTCCCTTCTGTGGTACCTCCCTGTAAGCGAAAAGCAGACATGGCAGGAGGACATCCCATCTCCTTTTGAGTTTTTCTGGGAGCCCCATGATCATGCCCTTTAATGTCTTGTTGAATCTCTCAACTAAGCCATTAGTTTGTGGATGGTAAGGTGTAGTGAATTTATAAGTCACTCCACACTCATTCCACATGTGCTTTAGGTATGCTGACATGAAGTTGGTACCTCTGTCAGACACCACCTCCTTAGGGAAACCCACTCTGGTAAAGATACCAATGAGGGCCTTGGCTACTGCAGGGGCAGTAGTCGACCTAAGGGGAATAGCTTCAGGATACCTGGTAGCATGATCCACTACTACCAGGATATACATATTTCCTGAGGCTGTGGGAGGTTCTAGTGGACCAACTATGTCCACACCCACTCTTTCAAAGGGCACCCCCACCACTGGAAGTGGAATGAGGGGGGCCTTTGGATGCCCACCTGTCTTACCACTGGCTTGACAGGTGGGGCAGGAGAGGCAAAACTCCTTAACCATGTTGGACATATTGGGCCAGTAGAAGTGGTTGACTAACCTCTCCCACGTCTTGGTTTGTCCCAAATGCCCAGCAAGGGGAATGTCATGGGCCAATGTTAGGATGAACTCTCTGAACAGCTGAGGCACTACCACTCTCCTAGTGGCACCAGGTTTGGGGTCTCTGGCCTCAGTGTACAGGAGTCCATCTTCCCAATAGACCCTATGCGTTCCATTTTTCTTGCCTTTGGACTCTTCAGCAGCTTGCTGCCTAAGGCCTTCAAGAGAGGGACAGGTTTCTTGTCCCTTACACAGCTCCTCCCTTGAGGGTCCCCCTGGGCCTAAGAGCTCAACCTGATAAGGTTCAAGCTCCAAAGGCTCAGTTCCCTCAGAGGGCAGAACTTCTTCCTGAGAAGAGAGGTTCCCTTTCTTTTGCTGTGTTGCAGTTGGTTTCCCAACTGACTTTCCTGTTCTCTTGGTAGGCTGGGCCATTTTTCCAGACTCCAGCTCTACTTTTTCACCCTGTGCCTTGCATTGTGCTCTTGTTTTCACACACACCAGTTCAGGGATACCCAGCATTGCTGCATGGGTTTTTAGTTCTACCTCAGCCCATGCTGAGGACTCCAGGTCATTTCCAAGCAGACAGTCCACTGGGATATTTGAGGAGACCACCACCTGTTTCAGGCCATTGACCCCTCCCCATTCTAAAGTAACCATTGCCATGGGATGTACTTTTCTCTGATTGTCAGCGTTGGTGACTGTGTAAGTTTTTCCAGTCAGGTATTGGCCAGGGGAAACCAGTTTCTCTGTCACCATGGTGACACTGGCACCTGTATCCCTCAGGCCCTCTATTCTAGTCCCATTAATTAAGAGTTGCTGTCTGTATTTTTGCATGTTAGGCGGCCAGACAGCTAGTGTGGCTAAATCCACCCCACCCTCAGAAACTAGAGTAGCTTCAGTGTGGACCCTGATTTGCTCTGGGCACACTGTTGATCCCACTTGGAGACTAGCCATACCAGTGTTACCTGGATGGGAGTTTGGAGTGGAACCTTTCTTGGGACAGGCCTTGTCTCCAGTTTGGTGTCCATGCTGTTTACAGCTATGACACCAGGCCTTTTTGGGATCAAAGTTTTTACCCTTGTACCCATTGTTTTGTGAAGAGGCTCTGGGCCCACCCTCCTGTGCAGGTTTTTGGGGGCCTGTAGAAGACTCTTTACTATTTTTAGTTTTAGTTGTCTCATCACCCTTCCCCTGGGGAGTCTTTGTGACCCCTTTCTTTTGGTCACCCCCTGTTGAAGTCTTGGACACCCTTGTCTTGACCCAATGGTCCGCCTTCTTTCCCAATTCTTGGGGAGAAATTGGTCCTAGGTCTACCAGATGCTGATGCAGTTTATCATTGAAACAATTACTTAACAGGTGTTCTTTCACAAATAAATTGTACAGCCCATCATAATTACTTACACCACTGCCTTGAATCCAACCATCTAGTGTTTTCACTGAGTAGTCTACAAAGTCAACCCAGGTCTGGCTCGAGGATTTTTGAGCCCCCCTGAATCTAATCCTATACTCCTCAGTGGAGAATCCAAAGCCCTCAATCAGAGTACCCTTCATGAGGTCATAAGATTCTGCATCTTGTCCAGAGAGTGTGAGGAGTCTATCCCTACACTTTCCTGTGAACATTTCCCAAAGGAGAGCACCCCAGTGAGATCTGTTCACTTTTCTGGTTGCACAAGCCCTCTCAAAAGCTGTGAACCATTTGGTGATGTCATCACCATCTTCATATTTAGTTACAATCCCTTTAGGGATTTTCAACATGTCAGGAGAATCTCTGACCCTATTTATGTTGCTGCCACCATTGATGGGTCCTAGGCCCATCTCTTGTCTTTCCCTCTCTATGGCTAGGATCTGTCTTTCCAAAGCCAATCTTTTGGCCATCCTGGCTAACTGGATGTCCTCTTCACTGGGGTTATCCTCAGTGATTTCAGAGGTGCTGGTCCCTCCTGTGAGGGAGCCAGTATCTCTGACTAGTATTTTTGGAGTCAGGGCTTGAGAGGCCCTGTCCTCCCTAGATAGGACTGGTAGGGGGGAATCTTCCTCCAATTCACTATCATCTTCCTCTGAGTTGCCACCCTCAGAGGGGTTGGCCTTTTCAAACTCTGCCAAAAGCTCCTGGAGCTGTATTTTGGTAGGTTTGGGGCCTATGGTTATTTTCTTTAGTTTACAGAGTGACCTTAGCTCTCTCATCTGTAGATGGAGGTAAGGTGTGGTGTCGAGTTCCACCACAGTCACATCTGTGCTAGACATTTTGCTTCTAAAAGTTGGAATACTTTTTAAGAATCTAAAACTGGTTCTAGAATCTAATTCAAACTTTTACAAACTTTTAAACTCTAAAAGAAATGCTAAACAGGATCTAACACAAGGCCCTAGCAGGTCTTTTAAGAATTTAGAAAACTTTTCAAATTGCAAAAATCAATTTCTAATGACAATTTTGGAATTTGTCGTGTGATCAGGTATTGGCTGAGTAGTCCAGCAAATGCAAAGTCTTGTACCCCACCGCTGATCCACCAATGTAGGAAGTTGGCTCTGTATGTGCTATTTCAAAGTAAGGAATAGCATGCACAGAGTCCAAGGGTTCCCCTTAGAGGTAAAATAGTGGTAAAAATAGATAATACTAATGCTCTATTTTGTGGTAGTGTGGTCGAGCAGTAGGCTTATCCAAGGAGTAGTGTTAAGCATTTGTTGTACATACACATAGACAATAAATGAGGTACACACACTCAGAGACAAATCCAGCCAATAGGTTTTTATATAGAAAAATATATTTTCTTAGTTTATTTTAAGAACCACAGGTTCAAATTCTACATGTAATATCTCATTCGAAAGGTATTGCAGGTAAGTACTTTAGGAACTTCAAATCATCAAAATTGCATGTATACTTTTCAAGTTATTCACAAATAGCTGTTTTAAAAGTGGACACTTAGTGCAATTTTCACAGTTCCTAGGGGAGGTAAGTATTTGTTAGGTTAACCAGGTAAGTGAGACACTTACAGGGCTTAGTTCTTGGTCCAAGGTAGCCCACCGTTGGGGGTTCAGAGCAACCCCAAAGTCACCACACCAGCAGCTCAGGGCCGGTCAGGTGCAGAGTTCAAAGTGGTGCCCAAAACACATAGGCTAGAATGGAGAGAAGGGGGTGCCCCGGTTCCGGTCTGCTTGCAGGTAAGTACCCGCGTCTTCGGAGGGCAGACCAGGGGGGGTTTTGTAGGGCACCGGGGGGGACACAAGTCCACACAGAAATTTCACCCTCAGCAGCGCGGGGGCGGCCGGGTGCAGTGTAGAAACAAGCGTCGGGTTTGCAATGTTAGTCTATGAGAGATCTCGGGATCTCTTCAGCGCTGCAGGCAGGCAAGGGGGGGATTCCTCGGGGAAACCTCCACTTGGACAAGGGAGAGGGACTCCTGGGGGTCACTTCTCCAGTGAAAGTCCGGTCCTTCAGGTCCAGGGGGCTGCGGGTGCAGGGTCTCTCCCAGGCGTCGGGACTTTAGGTTCAAAGAGTCGCGGTCAGGGGAAGCCTCGGGATTCCCTCTGCAGGCGGCGCTGTGGGGGCTCAGGGGGGACAGGTTTTGGTACTCACAGTATCAGAGTAGTCCTGGGGTCCCTCCTGAGGTGTCGGATCTCCACCAGCCGAGTCGGGGTCGCCGGGTGCAGTGTTGCAAGTCTCACGCTTCTTGCGGGGAGCTTGCAGGGTTCTTTAAAGTTGCTGGAAACAAAGTTGCAGCTTTTCTTGGAGCAGGTCCGCTGTCCTCGGGAGTTTCTTGTCTTTTCGAAGCAGGGGCAGTCCTCAGAGGATGTCGAGGTCGCTGGTCCCTTTGGAAGGCGTCGCTGGAGCAGGATCTTTGGAAGGCAGGAGACAGGCCGGTGAGTTTCTGGAGCCAAGGCAGTTGTCGTCTTCTGGTCTTCCTCTGCAGGGGTTTTCAGCTAGGCAGTCCTTCTTCTTGTAGTTGCAGGAATCTGATTTTCTAGGGTTCAGGGTAGCCCTTAAATACTAAATTTAAGGGCGTGTTTAGGTCTGGGGGGTTAGTAGCCAATGGCTACTAGCCCTGAGGGTGGGTACACCCTCTTTGTGCCTCCTCCCAAGGGGAGGGGGTCACAATCCTAACCCTATTGGGGGAATCCTCCATCTGCAAGATGGAGGATTTCTAAAAGTTAGAGTCACTTCAGCTCAGGACACCTTAGGGGCTGTCCTGACTGGCCAGTGACTCCTCCTTGTTTTTCTCATTATTTTCTCCGGCCTTGCCGCCAAAAGTGGGGCCTGGCCGGAGGGGGCGGGCAACTCCACTAGCTGGAGTGTCCTGCTGGGTTGGCACAAAGGAGGTGAGCCTTTGAGGCTCACCGCCAGGTGTGACAATTCCTGCCTGGGGGAGGTGTTAGCATCTCCACCCAGTGCAGGCTTTGTTACTGGCCTCAGAGTGACAAAGGCACTCTCCCCATGGGGCCAGCAACATGTCTCGGTTTGTGGCAGGCTGCTAAAACTAGTCAGCCTACACAGATAGTCGGTTAAGTTTCAGGGGGCACCTCTAAGGTGCCCTCTGGGGTGTATTTTACAATAAGATGTACACTGGCATCAGTGTGCATTTATTGTGCTGAGAAGTTTGATACCAAACTTCCCAGTTTTCAGAGTAGCCATTATGGTGCTGTGGAGTTCGTGTTTGACAGACTCCCAGACCATATACTCTTATGGCTACCCTGCACTTACAATGTCTAAGGTTTTGTTTAGACACTGTAGGGGTACCATGCTCATGCACTGGTACCCTCACCTATGGTATAGTGCACCCTGCCTTAGGGCTGTAAGGCCTGCTAGAGGGGTGGCTTACCTATACTGCATAGGCAGTGAGAGGCTGGCATGGCACCCTGAGGGGAGTGCCATGTCGACTTACTCGTTTTGTCCTCACTAGCACACACAAGCTGGCAAGCAGTGTGTCTGTGCTGAGTGAGAGGTCTCCAGGGTGGCATAAGACATGCTGCAGCCCTTAGAGACCTTCCTTGGCATCAGGGCCCTTGGTACTAGAAGTACCAGTTACAAGGGACTTATCTGGATGCCAGGGTCTGCCAATTGTGGATACAAAAGTACAGGTTAGGGAAAGAACACTGGTGCTGGGGCCTGGTTAGCAGGCCTCAGCACACTTTCAATTGTAAACTTAGCATCAGCAAAGGCAAAAAGTCAGGGGGCAACCATGCCAAGGAGGCATTTCCTTACACTTGGGAATTTTGTTTGACAAAGACGGCACTTTGCTACAGTGTGCTAATGCCAGAAAATTACCCTTGGATTGAGGGTATGAAAGTGTTCTGAAAGGATGTATTGATTGAGGAGTCTGAGTTCTGAGATTGGTCTGAGAGTACCATCTTTCTTTGGTATTAGCAAGTATAGTGAATATACTCTGGATCCTTGTTGGGATATAGGTACCATCTCTATGTCACCTTTGAGTAGTAACAATTGTACCTCCTGTTTTAATAATTTGAGATGTTCCGGAGCACGTTTGTGTGAATGACGGAGAAAGTTTGGTGGAGTAGACATGAGTTCTAGACAATAGCCATGTTGGATAATTGATAGAATCCATTGATGCTGTAGTAATTTTGTGCCATTGTGGGTAAACATTTACCAGTCTTCCTCCCACCGGAGATGTATGCTCTGTGGGGATGTGTAAGAAGTCACTGTTTTGTTGAGGTGGAGGAACCTCTTGGAGTGGCCGATTTACCCCTTCCTCTACAATTTGTTCCCCTGTAAGAGCCTCTAAATGTACCTTTGTTGTACAAGTGTGGCCCTTGTTTTGTTGGGATGTAGGTGGGTCTGTGGTTGATGATTTGAAGCCACCCCTAAACTGTGGCCTACGAAAAGTTCTCCGAGTGGATTTAGTGTATAACGCACCCATAGCTTTAGCTGTCTCGGAGTCCTTTTCGAGCTTGTCTATTGTAGTATCAACTTCTGGCCCAAATACATGTTGTTTATCAAAGGGCATATGTAATACCGTGTGTTGGATCTCTGGCTTAAACCCTGAAGCCCTTAGTTATGCATGTCTCCTAATGATGATGCTGGTGTGACTCCCATTGCTGCTGTATCAGCTGCATCTATAGCGGATCTGATTTGGTTATTAGAAATAGTCTGTCCTTCACTTACTATTTGTTGTGCCCTTTTTTGATGCTCTGTTGGAAGATATTGCAACAAGTCTTCCATCTGATCCAAATGAGCTCTGTCGTACCTTGCTAGGAGAACTTGAGGGTTTGCAATCCTCCAATTGCTAGCAGCTTGAGTTGCCACTCTTTTACCTGTTGCATCAAATTTGCGACTCTCTTTGTCTGGAGGAGGAGTATCCCCTGTAGACTGGCTATTGGCTCGCTTTCTTGCTGCACTGACCACTATAGAATCAGGTGGCAGTTGTGCCCTAATAAAAACCAGATCAGAGGGTGCAGGTTTATATTTTTAATCAACCCTAGATGTAATGACTCTTGAATTTGCTGGTTCTTTAAAAATATCTTCGGCTTGTTTAAGCATGCCTGGAAGCATAGGGAGACACTGATACTCTTTATGAGTAGTGGTTAAGGTGTTAAATACAAAATCATCCTCAATTGGATCCCTATGTAACTGTACATTTTGATACGCAGTTGCCCTGGCTATAACCTGATGGTAAGCAGTGGTATCTTCAGGGGGAGAGGGACCTTGCTGGGTATAAATCGGGATCATTGGGATGAATGGGATCTGTGTCATATATATCCCATAGATCTACATCCTCTTGAGAATCAGATAAATCATCCCAATGTGGTGAAACAGGGGATTCTTGTGGAGACAATTGTGTAGGTGAAGGTGGTGGAGAAGCAGGAAGGGTAGGAGAATGTGGTGGTGAAGGCTGATGTGGTGCCCTTTGTTTCTCCTTTAAAAAAAAAAGATTTTAGTAGGTGGAGGCCCAGCATCTAAAGTTTCTTGAAAAGTTATTTTTCTTTTGATTGTTGAAGGAGGAGAGGCTATGATCCTTCCTGTGTCCTTATGTATATGGATCTTTCTCTGCTTAGCATCCATAACCTCTAATATGGCCTGTATCTCGGATGACTCCTCAGTAGCTGGAGCATATCTACCACCGACACGTTTCCGGTCCGAAAGCTTGGATACCGAATGCTTGAGTCGAGCCGCAAATGTCAGCTCCGAAAGCGATGTTACTTTTTTTGCATCCATGGTGGAACAGTCAGATTTTCAGCTCGGTACCTAAACAGATCTGGCATGCTGTGTGCCGAATGCACTTTGGTATTTTGTTTCGGTGCCAAACCAGAGGGTTGGTCATCCAAATGTGTTTTTCGGGTCCGACCATGGCCCGAAGGCAGTGGAGGACTGAAGACCAATGTAGAAGTCTTTTTAATTGTCTTTGGGTGGTGGGACGGGGATGGTGTACTCACAGACTGCGCCGGTGGGATGGATTGGCTGTCAACATCGGATTCTTGATCCAAATCAGAGTCTGCAATGGAAACGGTTGCACACTGTGCTACTTCTTCTTGCGCATGGTTGTCCCCGAAGATGTCAGGTGTGTGCTCTGATGACTTGGACGCCATCTCCATTCGACGCGCTCTTTGATCCCTAAGAGTCTTTCTGGATCGAAACGACTGTCAAGCGTCACAGTTTTCTTCTCTGTGATCCGGAGACAAGCAGAGATTAAGGTTGATCGGTGTAGGGAAATTTTGCATGACACCGAGGGCAAAACTGAAACGTAGTCCGTTCCATCAGCCTAACATTGTTCAACTGCAGCGTGTTGAAGTAGGCCCAAAAAGGGCGAGGTCGCCCCTAAGTGCATGTAATTGACCCCGATGACTACAATCGGATTGACTACAAGAGTGGAAAACATGATCAAAACTATACCAACGTTTATGGAAAGTTAGAGAAAAGCTCAGCTAATACCCCCAAACCGAGATATACAGGAGCAAGAGGAATCACATCCGAATCCGACGGCGGAAAGGAAACAATCTAACAAAGGTTTTGTTGCCCATGCACAATATCACCAAGAGGAGAAGTCACTCGATCCTGTGACTCAGGGAAAAAGCTTCTCCGAAGAAAAACAACTTGTAACTCTCTGAGCCCAACACTAGATGGCAGACTTATGAAAAGCATGTGTATCTACAGCTACACATGCCATCAAAGATATATATCTATATATACATATATATATATGGAAAATGTCACTTATCCAGTGTACATCTGTTCGTGGCATGTAGTGCTGCAGATTCACATGCTATGCATAGCTCTTCCGACATCTAGTGTTGGGCTTGGAGTGTTACAAGTTGTTTTTCTTAGAAAAAGTCTTCTTGGAGTCACAGGATCGAGTGACTCCTCTCTTACAGTGCGCATGGGCATCGACTCCATTGTTAGATTGTTTTCCCGCAAAGGGTGAAGGAAGGAGTGATAGAGTATAAGAATATAAAGAGATGGCCATGCAAATGTAAATGTTTATACATATATACAAATGTTAAACTTGAACAACTACAGGCTTCCAGGGAGGAGGACGGTACATGTGAATCTGCAGCACTACATGCAACGAACTGATGTATACTGGGTAAGTGACATTTTCCGTTCGTTGGCATGTGTAGCTGCAGATACACATGCTATGCATAGACTACAAAGCAGTTAGTCCTCCCAAAAAATAGCAGTGGCTAGCCTGTACGAGTTGAAGTTGTTTGAAATAGTGTTCTTAAAACAGCCAGGTCTACAATAGCCTGTTGCTGTGAAAAAACATCAACACAATAGTGTTTTGTAAATGTCTGAGGAGTTGAACATGTGGCCGCTTTACATATATCAGCCATTGGTATGTTTCCTAAAAATGCCATTGATGCACATTTCTTTCTTGTAGAATGTGCTCTAGGAGTGATTACAAGTTGTCTCTTTGCTTTGATGTAGCATGTTTGTATGCATCTAACAATCCATCTTGCTAGGCCTTGTTTAGATATAGGATAGCCTTTATGTGGTTGTTGAAAGGCAACAAAAAGTTGTTTTGTTTTCCTAAAATCTTTAGTTCTATCTATGTAGTACATAAAAGCTCTTTTGAGATCTAGAGTATGAAGGGCTCTTTCTGCCACAGAGTCTGGCTGTGGAAAAAAAGACTGGCAATTCCACTGTTTGGTTTTGGTAGAAATGTTGGATTTGTCCTAAGTACAACTTTATGTTTTTGTACTTGGAAGAAAGATTCCTCAAGAGTCAACGCCTGTATTTCACTAACTCTTCGTGAAGAAGTAATAGCTACAAGGAAGGCAGCTTTCCATGTTAAAAACTTGAATTTGACAAGAATGCCTGAGTTCAAAAGGTGGGCCCATGAGCCTGATAAGTACGATATTTAAATTCCAGGAAGGACCAGGTGGTGTTCTAGGTTGAATAATACATTTTAGTCCTCCCATGAAGGCTTTAATCACAGGAACTCTGAATAGAGAAGTGTGTTGAATATTTTGTAAATACGCAGATATTGCAGTAAGGTGGATTTTGATGGATGAGAAAGCTAAATTTGATTTTTGCAAATGAAGTAAGTAGCATACAATATCTTGTATAGATGCTGTCAGTGGATCAGTGTTTTTTGATTGACAGTAGTAAACAAATCTTTTCCATTTGTTAGCGTAACATTGTCTAGTAGTAGGTTTACGTGCCTACTTAATCACTTCCATACATTCTGATGGAAGTTTTAGGTAACCAAATTCTATGACTTCAGGAGCCAAATCGCTAACTTGAGAGCATTTGGGTTTGGGTGCCTGATTTGACCTTTGTTCTGTGTTAACAAATCTGGTCTGTTTGGGAGTTTGGAATGAGGTACTACAGACAGGTCTAGGAGTGTTGTGTCCCAATGTTGACATGCCCATGTTGGGGCTATGAGTATCATGGTCAGAGATGTCTGACGTAGTTTGCTGACCAGAAAGGGAAGGAGTGGAAGAGGGAGAAAAGCGTAAGCAAATATCCCTAAGTGATCCATAGAGCATTGCCTTTGGATAGGGGATGTGGGTGTCTGGATGCGAAGTTTTGGCATTTTGCGTTTTTGCTCGTTGCGAATAGGTCTATTTCTGGTGTTCCCCACTTTTGAAAGTACTTTTGAAGTACTTGGGAGTGAATCTCCCATTCGTGAGTTTGTTCGTGATTCCTGCTTAGGAGATCTGCTAACTGATTGTCTATTCCTGGCATGTATTCTGCTAATTGATGCATGTGATTGTGAATTGCCCATTACCATATTGTCTGGGCTAGTAGAGACAGTTGAGATGAATGTTCCCACCCTGTTTTTTGAGGTAATACAGGGTGGTCATGTTGTCTGTTTTTATCAGAACAGTTTTCTGTATGAGAAGATGTTGAAACACTTTTAGGCCAGGAAACACAGACAATAATTCTAGGTGGTTTATGTGAAGTTGTTTCTGTTTGGGATCCCATTTCCCTTGAATGGTTTGATTGTTGAGATGAGCTCCCCAACCTATCATTGATGCGTCTGTTATTATGGTCTGAGGCACAGGGTCTTGAAATTACTGTCCCTTCATTAGATTGCTGAGATTCCACCATTGAAGGGGCATATGCGTTTGGTGGTCCATCAACACTAGGGGGGTTATTCTAACTTTGGAGGAGTGTTAATCCGTCCCAAAAGTGACGGTAAAGTGACGGATATACCACCAGCCGTATTACGAGTTCCATAGGATATAATGGACTCGTAATACGGCTGGTGGTAAATCCGTCACTTTTCCGTCACTTTTGGGACGGATTAACACCTCCTCCAAAGTTAGAATAACCCCCTAGATCTTGAAGTTGACTGTGTGCCTGAGACCATTGTTGTGAGAGGCATTGTTGTAAAGCCCTCATATTTAGTCTTGCATGTGGAACTGTGGCTATGCAAGATGCCATCATCCCTAGGATTTCATGATAAATTTGACAGTGTATTGTTGATTTGGTTGTATATGTGGGATGAGATTCTGGAAAGCCTGTATCCTTTGTGTATTTGGATATGCTAGGGCTTTTTGAGTATTTAGAGTAGCACCTAGGTAAGGTCGTACCTGTGCTGGATGAAGGTGTGATTTCTGATAATTTAGAGTGAACCCTAGTGTATGAAGGGTTTCTATTACAGACTGCGTGTGTTGTTGGCATTGTGTAAAATTGCTTGATTTTATTAGCCAATCGTCTAGATATGGAAAGACCTTGAATGTGTAGTCTTCTTAAGTAGGCTGCTACTACTGCTAGACATTTTGTGAACACTCTTGAAGCTGTTGTTATGCTGAATGGCTTTGAACTAGTAATGCTTTCCTGCTATGACGAACCTGAGGTATTTTCTGTGAGCTGGATGGATCGGTATATGGAAATACGCATCTTTGAGGTCTAGAGCAGTCATGTCATTTTTTGTAGTAGTGGAATGACTAGACTTACCATGTGAACATTTTCTGACAGGATGTATAGATTGAGAGGCCTGAGGACTAGGATAGGCCTTAGAGTGCCATCTTTTTAGGGAATGAGGAAGTATAGTGAGTATACTCCCGTTCCCTGCTGAGAATGTGGGACCAATTCTATTGCTTGTTTTAATAGTAGAGATTGTACCTTGTTGTTACAACAGAATGTTGTGTTCTGGGAACAACTTGTGGTACTGTGGCAGAATGCTTGGAAGGGTGGAGATTAATTCTAGGCAATAGCCATTGCGGATAAATGATAATACCCAATTCTCTGTGGTGATAATTTGCCAATGAGAGTGGAATTGCTGTAGTCTTTCCCCCCCACAGGAGATGTGTGGTGTGGAGGGATGGAAAGGAAGTCACTGCTTGGATGGTGTAGTGGCTTGCTTTGAGACTTGCAACTTGCCTCTGTCTTTGAATTATTGACCTCTGTAGGGCCCTCTAAATTCCCCTCTTTGATATTGTGTTTGTTGTCCTTGCTTTACCTGGGAGGTAGAAGCTTCAGAGGATTGTGGCTTAAATCCTCCTCTAAACTGTGGTCTGCGAAAGGAGACTCTATATTGTATGGCATATAATGCCCCCATTGCCTTTGCAGTATCTGAGTCTTTTCTCAGCTTTTCTATAGTGGTGTCCACTTCAGGCCCAAATAAATTTTTTTTATTGAAAGGCATGTTAAGTACTGCCTGTTGAATTTCTGGTTTAAAACCAGAGAAGCGTAGCAATGCATGCCTTCTAATTGTAATAGCAGTAATGACACTCCTTGCGGCTGCACCAGCAGCATCGACGGCAGACCGATTATTACTTATAGCCTGTCCCTCTTCTACAACCTGTTGTGCCCCTTTTTTGACGCTCTTTTGGGAGGTGCTGTATGAATTCTTGTATCTCATCCCAATGGGCTCTCTTATATCAGGCAAGATGTGCTTTTGAATTTGCAATTCGCCACTGGTTAGCAACTTGCGTGGCTACTCCCTTGCCAGCAGCATCAAACGTTCTAATTCTTTATCAGGAGGAGGAGCATCTTCTGATGACTGGCTGTTGGCTGTTTTTCTGGCAACACTGACTACTACGGAGTCCGGAGGTACCTGATGTGTGATATAGTCTGGGTCTGTAGGGGCTGGTTTATATTTTTTGTCAATTCTAGGGGTGATCACTCTAGCTTTGACAGGCTCACTAAAAATTTGGTCAGCATGTTTGACCATCCCAGGCAACATTGGGAAACACTGGTATCTGGAGTGAATAGAAGACAGAGTGTTGAATAAAAAAATCTTCCTCCAGGGGTTCAGAATGCATAAGCACCCCCTGGTAAGCATCTGCCCTAGAAACTACCCAAGTGTAGTCAGTAGTGTCCTGTGGTGGAGAAGGCTTGGAGGGGTAGAGGTCAGGATCATTGTCTGGAATGGGATCAGGATCATACAGATCCCAAGGATCCACTGTATCTCAATGTGAGTATAGTGAGTGTGCCGGAGAAGGCAATGGTGGTGGACTATTGTGAGGAGGTGAAAAAGAGAGCTGAGGAGAGTGAGGAGGAGAATTAGGGAGAGGTGCTGGTTTCTCCTTTTGCTTCTGAACCTTTGCTGGTGGTTGAACAGAGTCTAATTCCTCTTGAAAGGCCAGCTTTCTTTTAGTCTTTAAAGGAGGTGCAGTCAGAATTCTACCAGTCTCTTTATGTATATGGATTCTTGATGGTCTTTCATCCATAACCTCTAATATTGGTTCAATTTCAGTCTCTTCTTTGGAAGCTTTGTGAGATTCTTGCATCGGCTTTGAGATTTGTTTAAGTTTACTCGAAAGTCCTTGTTCCTCTGTGTATGAGGATTTTTTCGGTTCCGATGTTTGAATCTTTTTCGGTCCCGAAAATGAAGTCAGCTGTTTCGGCTCCGAAGCAGGACGTTGAATCTTCGACTCCGAAGAGTGAGGACACTTGCTAGAGTCTGAGGTTCTCACCAACTTACTCGACTCTGAAGTGGACGGAGGAGTGGCCTTTTTCGGCACCGAGCCCGAAGGTCGGATACCGACAGTCTTTTTTCTGCCTTCCAGCAGTGGTGTACCCAAGGCCTTTGATTGTTTTTTGTATATGGGCATAGGGGCAGACTTACTCACGTGATGGCCAGCAGTGATGGGTCTATCATCTTCCGATTCTTGCTCGGAGTCGGTGTCTCGGATGGAGACTGCTGTCTGCGCCTGCTCTTCCTCCATGACGCCGAGATGTTCAGTGCTTTTCAACGCCATATCTAGTCTTCGGGCCCTGCGATCTCTCAAGGTCTTCTTCAATCGAAACGATCGACAGGCTTCGCAATCTTCTTCTCGATGGTCTGGAGAAAGACAAATTACAAACCAGATGTTGGTCTGTATATGGGAACTTCGTGTGGCACCGAGGGCAGAATCGAAATAGAGTCCGAACCATCAGGCTTTCCACGCGGTAGGCCTGAATAGGCTGGGGTCAGGCGCATGCGCCCCAAAGGGCGAAAATTAGATTCCGACAGTACTACCGGTTCGATGCTAGATGTAAACACGATCAAAACAATACCAATGATTAAATAGGTTTTGTATGGTTTTTCAGATTCGAAATCTCAGAGCGAGAGGAAGCACGTCTAAACCCGACAGCGGAAAGAAAACAATCTAACAATGGGACCGATGCCAATGCGCACTGTAACCAAGAGGATTCACTCGATCCCGTGACTCCGAAACAACTTCTTCGAAGAAAAACAACTTGTAACACTCCGAGCCCAACACTAGTTTTCGGAAGAGCTATGCATAGCATGTGTGTCTGCAGCTACACATGCCATCAAACATATATTATGTCCAAGTATATATCAATCTTCTTAGCTCCTTGATCATATGTTACTGTAAGCTGTTGTCTTCAGTGTCAGAGATTGCCAAGGATGGTAAGGACTCAGTAACAGTCTCTGAGTCTTCAGTGTCACTCTTTCTTTCATCATTTCGAGTTGATGATTGACGAAATACAGGCTTAAAGTGAGAAGAGTCTCTGGTAATCGACTTCCCAGGGCGCTGAGCAGTCACCAGGTGTCCACCAACCACTTGGAAAGGTTCAGCATCATAAGGAGCATCATATTTTCCTCTGCACATCTGTCGGCAATCACCAAAACTCCTTTTCTAAATGAGATGTCTTATGCATGTAGCCTCTTGTCACGATAAGCTTTCATTTTCTGCTTGTTAACCAAGTCCCTTGTACGAATCACCTTTTCACTTTTAACTCTCTTGGTGATCTATTGAGGTAACTTGGTTGTCATTGCTGTCCCAAACATCAAAGTCGCAGGACTTTTACCTGTAGTTGAGTGGGGTGTCGAAAGATAAGCTTGTAAAGTAGAATTCAATACTGTTTTCAAATTGAGCTTCTAATGAGTTGCACGCTGTACTGCTTTCTTTAGTGTAGTTATAAAACACTCATCGAGTCCATTGGCCTGTGGCCATAGAGGTGTAATGTTTTGGTGCTTTATGTTCAGATGCTTCAGAAATTCTTCAAATTCTTTACTGTTGAAGCTGGGCTGTTGTCAGACTTTACAGTGGCTGGTATGTCCCATGTCGCAAAGATGCCATCAAGTTTTTCAATAAATCATTTGTGAGTCATGGATGAGAGATCTTTAACCAAAGGAAAATGTGAATATTCATCTACAGTTACCATTAAATGATGAACATTATCAAGTGGACTAAAGAAATTGGTAGCATTTCTAGGAAGCTCAGACATGTTCAGAGAATATTGAGTAACTTTGGTTGACAGACAACTGCATATGTGACAAACCCTGAGTACTTTTTCAACTCTCTCGCCTAGGTATGGAACCCAAACTATTTTGTAGAGCTCTGTTTGTGGCAACTGTACCATAATGTCTTTTGTGAACCACTTCAATCACTTTCTGTTGCAGACTCTCCGGAATCAGGATTCTCAACCCTCGCAGTATAATTCCTTGCTGACTTATGTACAATTCATCTTTGAAATTTTGTATTTTTTGATATTTCACCATGATTAGTGAGAGGTCGAGTGTGTTTGTTCCTCAACTGATGTGTAATTATCTCTTTTAACTTCAGCAAGTCACTATCATGGCTCGTGGCAGTGACAATCTGGGCTAATGATACAGCAGTTGGTGTACTTGACTATGAAATTAATATAGGCCTCAGCCATCTTGGATGGAGTATTGTGACCTTGCATAGGCACTCTTGAAAAATTGTCAGCAGGATTCTGATCCTTTCTTGCAGATTGCACTATTGTATAAGCATACGCTTGTAATTGTAGTCCCCATCATTCGACGCAAGGAGGCATCTTGGCTTTTGGATTGCAAAAGATGGTCAGCAAAGTCTGATGCTCAGTTACCAGCGTAAAAGACTTAATACATGGAAATGTTCACATGCCCATACCACAGCCAAATTTTCTTTCTCAGGTTGTGAGTAAGCATGTTCTGTTTGGGACAAACTTCTACTAGCATAGTCCACATTATGTCTTCGAGCATTTGGGTGTCCACTATGCTGTGTAAGGTTAGCACCTAACCCGATGGCTAGGGTCAACCACAACCTCTGTATAAAGCCTTGGAGTGAGCTATGCCATTTCAGTAGTGTAGGAAGTTGGCTCTGTATGTGCTATTTCAAAGTAAGGAATAGCATGCACAGAGTCCAAGGGTTCCCCTTAGAGGTAAAATAGTGGTAAAAATAGATAATACTAATGCTCTATTTTGTGGTAGTGTGGTCGAGCAGTAGGCTTATCCAAGGAGTAGTGTTAAGCATTTGTTGTACATACACATAGACAATAAATGAGGTACACACACTCAGAGACAAATCCAGCCAATAGGTTTTTATATAGAAAAATATCTTTTCTTAGTTTATTTTAAGAACCACAGGTTCAAATTCTACATGTAATAGCTCATTCGAAAGGTATTGCAGGTAAGTACTTTAGGAACTTCAAATCATCAAAATTGCATGTATACTTTTCAAGTTATTCACAAATAGCTGTTTTAAAAGTGGACACTTAGTGCAATTTTCACAGTTCCTAGGGGAGGTAAGTATTTGTTAGTTTTACCAGGTAAGTAAGACACTTACAGGGTTCAGTTCTTGGTCCAAGGTAGCCCACCGTTGGGGGTTCAGAGCAACCCCAAAGTCACCACACCAGCAGCTCAGGGCCGGTCAGGTGCAGAGTTCAAAGTGGTGCCCAAAACACCTAGGCTAGAATGGAGAGAAGGGGGTGCCCCGGTTCCGGTCTGCTTGCAGGTAAGTACCCGCGTCTTCGGAGGGCAGACCAGGGGGGTTTTGTAGGGCACCGGGGGGGACACAAGTCCACACAGAAATTTCACCCTCAGCGGCGCGGGGGCGGCCGGGTGCAGTGTAGAAACAAGCGTCGGGTTCGCAATGTTAGTCTATGAGAGATCTCGGGATCTCTTCAGCGCTGCAGGCAGGCAAGGGGGGGGTTCCTCGGGGAAACCTCCACTTGGGCAAGGGAGAGGGACTCCTGGGGGTCGCTTCTCCAGTGAAAGTCCGGTCCTTCAGGTCCTGGGGGCTGCGGGTGCAGGGTCTCTCCCAGGCGTCGGGACTTTAGATTCAAAGAGTCGTGGTCAGGGGAAGCCTCGGGATTCCCTCTGCAGGCGGCGCTGTGGGGGCTCAGGGGGGACAGGTTTTGGTACTCACAGTATCAGAGTAGTCCTGGGGTCCCTCCTGAGGTGTTGGATCGCCACCAGCCGAGTCGGGGTCGCCGGGTGCAGTGTTGCAAGTCTCACGCTTCTTGCGGGGAGCTTGCAGAGTTCTTTAAAGCTGCTGGAAACAAAGTTGCAGCTTTTCTTGGAGCAGGTCCGCTGTCCTCGGGAGTTTCTTGTCTTTTCGAAGCAGGGGCAGTCCTCAGAGGATGTCGAGGTCGCTGGTCCCTTTGGAAGGCGTCGCTGGAGCAGGATCTTTAGAAGGCAGGAGACAGGCCGGTGAGTTTCTGGAGCCAAGGCAGTTGTCGTCTTCTGGTCTTCCGCTGCAGGGGTTTCAGCTAGGCAGTCCTTCTTCTTGTAGTTGCAGGAATCTAATTTTCTAGGGTTCAGGGTAGCCCTTAAATACTAAATTTAAGGGCGTGTTTAGGTCTGGGGGGTTAGTAGCCAATGGCTACTAGCCCTGAGGGTGGGTACACCCTCTTTGTGCCTCCTCCCAAGGGGAGGGGGTCACAATCCTAACCCTATTGGGGGAATCCTCCATCTGCAAGATGGAGGATTTCTAAAAGTCAGAGTCACCTCAGCTCAGGACACCTTAGGGGCTGTCCTGACTGGCCAGTGACTCCTCCTTGTTTTTCTCATTATTTTCTCCGGCCTTGCCGCCAAAAGTGGGGCCTGGCCGGAGGGGGCGGGCAACTCCACTAGCTGGAGTGTCCTGCTGGGTTGGCACAAAGGAGGTGAGCCTTTGAGGCTCACCGCCAGGTGTGACAATTCCTGCCTGGGGGAGGTGTTAGCATCTCCACCCAGTGCAGGCTTTGTTACTGGCCTCAGAGTGACAAAGGCACTCTCCCCATGGGGCCAGCAACATGTCTCGGTTTGTGGCAGGCTGCTAAAACTAGTCAGCCTACACAGATAGTCGGTTAAGTTTCAGGGGGCACCTCTAAGGTGCCCTCTGTGGTGTATTTTACAATAAAATGTACACTGGCATCAGTGTGCATTTATTGTGCTGAGAAGTTTGATACCAAACTTCCCAGTTTTCAGTGTAGCCATTATGGTGCTGTGGAGTTCGTGTTTGACAGACTCCCAGACCATATACTCTTATGGCTACCCTGCACTTACAATGTCTAAGGTTTTATTTAGACACTGTAGGGGTATCATGCTCATGCACTGGTACCCTCACCTATGGTATAGTGCACCCTGCCTTAGGGCTGTAAGGCCTGCTAGAGGGGTGTCTTACCTATACTGCATAGGCAGTGAGAGGCTGGCATGGCACCCTGAGGGGAGTGCCATGTCGACTTACTCGTTTTGTCCTCACTAGCACACACAAGCTGGCAAGCAGTGTGTCTGTGCTGAGTGAGAGGTCTCCAGGGTGGCATAAGACATGCTGCAGCCCTTAGAGACCTTCCTTGGCATCAGGGCCCTTGGTACTTGAAGTACCAGTTACAAGGGACTTATCTGGATGCCAGGGTCTGCCAATTGTGGATACAAAAGTACAGGTTAGGGAAAGAACACTGGTGCTGGGGCCTGGTTAGCAGGCCTCAGCACACTTTCAATTGTAAACATAGCATCAGCAAAGGCAAAAAGTCAGGGGGCAACCATGCCAAGGAGGCATTTCCTTACACAACCCCCCCCCAAACGAAAGAGGATGAGACTAACCTTTCCCAAGAGAGTCTTCATTTTCTAAGTGGAAGAACCTGGAAAGGCCATCTGCATTGGCATGGGCAGTCCCAGGTCTGTGTTCCACTATAAAGTCCATTCCCTGTAGGGAGATGGACCACCTCAACAGTTTAGGATTTTCACCTTTCATTTGCATCAGCCATTTGAGAGGTCTGTGGTCGGTTTGAACTAGGAAGTGAGTCCCAAAGAGGTATGGTCTCAGCTTCTTCAGGGACCAAACCACAGCAAAGGCCTCCCTCTCAATGGCACTCCAACGCTGCTCCCTGGGGAGTAACCTCCTGCTAATGAAAGCAACAGGCTGGTCAAGGCCATCATCATTTGTTTGGGACAAAACTGCCCCTATCCCATGTTCAGAGGCATCAGTCTGCACAATGAACTGCTTAGAATAATCTGGAGCTTTGAGAACTGGTGCTGAGCACATTGCCTGTTTCAGGGTGTCAAAGGCCTGTTGGCAGTCCACAGTCCAGTTCACTTTCTTGGGCATTTTCTTGGAGGTGAGCTCAGTGAGGGCTGTCACAATGGATCCATATCCCTTCACAAACCTCCTGTAGTACCCAGTCAAGCCAAGGAATGCCCTGACTTGAGTCTGGGTTTTTGGAGCTACCCAGTCCAGAATAGTCTGGATCTTGGGTTGGAGTGGCTGAACTTGGCCTCCACCTACAAGGTGTCCCAAATAAACCACAGTTCCCTGCCCTATCTGGCATTTGGATGCCTTGATAGAGAGGCCTGCAGATTGCAGAGCCTTCAAAACCTTCCTCAGGTGGACCAGGTGATCCTGCCAGGTGGAGCTAAAGACAGCAATATCATCAAGATAAGCTGTGCTAAAGGACTCCAAGCCAGCAAGGACTTGATTCACCAACCTTTGGAAGGTGGCAGGGGCATTCTTTAAACCAAAGGGCATAACAGTAAACTGATAATGCCCATCAGGTGTGGAGAATGCTGTCTTTTCTTTTGCTCCAGGTGCCATTTTTATTTGCCAGTACCCTGCTGTCAAGTCAAAGGTACTTAGGAATTTGGCAGCACCTAATTTATCAATGAGCTCATCAGCTCTTGGAATTGGATGAGCATCTGTCTTGGTGACAGAATTGAGCCCTCTGTAGTCCACACAAAACCTCATCTCTTTCTTTCCATCTGTGGTGTGAGGTTTGGGGACTAAGACCACTGGGCTAGCCCAGGGGCTGTCAGAGCGCTCAATGACTCCCAATTCCAGCATCTTGTGGACTTCCACCTTGATGCTTTCCTTAACATGGTCAGACTGTCTAAAGATTTTGTTCTTGACAGGCATGCTGTCTCCTGTGTCCACATCATGGGTACACAGGTGTGTCTGACCAGGGGTTAAGGAGAAGAGTTCAGGAAACTGTTGTAGGACTCTCCTACAATCAGCTTGCTGTTGGCCAGAGAGGGTGTCTGAGTAGATCACTCCATCTACTGTACCATCTTTTGGGTCTGATGACAGAAGATCAGGGAGAGGTTCACTCTCTGCCTCCTGATCCTCATCTGTTACCATCAACAGATTGACATCAGCCCTGTCGTGGAAGAGCTTAAGGCGGTTTACATGGATCACCCTTTTGGGGCTCCTGCTTGTGCCCAGGTCCACCAAGTAGGTGACCTGACTCTTCCTCTCTAGTACTGGGTAAGGGCCACTCCATTTGTCCTGGAGTGCCCTGGGAGCCACAGGCTCCAGAACCCAGACTTTCTGCCCTGGTTGGAACTCAACCAGTGCAGCCTTTTGGTCATACCAAAACTTCTGGAGTTGTTGGCTGGCCTCAAGGTTTTTGGTTGCCTTTTCCATGTACTCTGCCATTCTAGAGCGAAGGCCAAGTACATAGTCCACTATGTCCTGTTTAGGCTCATGGAGAGGTCTCTCCCAGCCTTCTTTAACAAGGGCAAGTGGTCCCCTTACAGGATGACCAAACAGAAGTTCAAAGGGTGAGAACCCTACTCCCTTCTGTGGTACCTCCCTGTAAGCGAAAAGCAGACATGGCAGGAGGACATCCCATCTCCTTTTGAGTTTTTCTGGGAGCCCCATGATCATGCCCTTTAATGTCTTGTTGAATCTCTCAACTAAGCCATTAGTTTGTGGATGGTAAGGTGTAGTGAATTTATAAGTCACTCCACACTCATTCCACATGTGCTTTAGGTATGCTGACATGAAGTTGGTACCTCTGTCAGACACCACCTCCTTAGGGAAACCCACTCTGGTAAAGATACCAATGAGGGCCTTGGCTACTGCAGGGGCAGTAGTCGACCTAAGGGGAATAGCTTCAGGATACCTGGTAGCATGATCCACTACTACCAGGATATACATATTTCCTGAGGCTGTGGGAGGTTCCAGTGGACCAACTATGTCCACACCCACTCTTTCAAAGGGCACCCCCACCACTGGAAGTGGAATGAGGGGGGCCTTTGGGTGCCCACCTGTCTTACCACTGGCTTGACAGGTGGGGCAGGAGAGGCAAAACTCCTTAACCATGTTGGACATATTGGGCCAGTAGAAGTGGTTGACTAACCTCTCCCACGTCTTGGTTTGTCCCAAATGTCCAGCAAGGGGAATGTCATGGGCCAATGTTAGGATGAACTCTCTGAACAGCTGAGGCACTACCACTCTCCTAGTGGCACCAGGTTTGGGGTCTCTGGCCTCAGTGTACAGGAGCCCATCTTCCCAATAGACCCTATGTGTTCCATTTTTCTTGCCTTTGGACTCTTCAGCAGCTTGCTGCCTAAGGCCTTCAAGAGAGGGACAGGTTTCTTGTCCCTTACACAGCTCTTCCCTTGAGGGTCCCCCTGGGCCTAAGAGCTCAACCTGATAAGGTTCAAGCTCCAAAGGCTCAGTTCCCTCAGAGGGCAGAACTTCTTCCTGAGAAGAGAGGTTCCCTTTCTTTTGCTGTGTTGCAGTTGGTTTCCCAACTGACTTTCCTGTTCTCTTGGTAGGCTGGGCCATTTTTCCAGACTCCAGCTCTACTTTTTCACCCTGTGCCTTGCACTGTGCTCTCGTTTTCACACACACCAGTTCAGGGATACCCAGCATTGCTGCATGGGTTTTTAGCTCTACCTCAGCCCATGCTGAGGACTCCAGGTCATTTCCAAGCAGACAGTCCACTGGGATATTTGAGGAGACCACCACCTGTTTCAGGCCATTGACCCCTCCCCATTCTAAAGTAACCATTGCCATGGGATGTACTTTTCTCTGATTGTCAGCGTTGGTGACTGTGTAAGTTTTTCCAGTCAGGTATTGGCCAGGGGAAACCAGTTTCTCTGTCACCATGGTGACACTGGCACCTGTATCCCTCAGGCCCTCTATTCTAGTCCCATTAATTAAGAGTTGCTGTCTGTATTTTTGCATGTTAGGCGGCCAGACAGCTAGTGTGGCTAAATCCACCCCACCCTCAGAAACTAGAGTAGCTTCAGTGTGGACCCTGATTTGCTCTGGGCACACTGTTGATCCCACTTGGAGACTAGCCATACCAGTGTTACCTGGATGGGAGTTTGGAGTGGAACCTTTCTTGGGACAGGCCTTGTCTCCAGTTTGGTGTCCATGCTGTTTACAGCTATGACACCAGGCCTTTTTGGGATCAAAGTTTTTACCCTTGTACCCATTGTTTTGTGAAGAGGCTCTGGGCCCACCCTCCTGTGCAGGTTTTTGGGGGCCTGTAGAAGACTCTTTACTATTTTTAGTTTTGGTTGTCTCATCACCCTTCTGCTGGGGAGTCTTTGTGACCCCTTTCTTTTGGTCACCCCCTGTTGAAGTCTTGGACACCCTTGTCTTGACCCAATGGTCCGCCTTCTTTCCCAATTCTTGGGGAGAAATTGGTCCTAGGTCTACCAGATGCTGATGCAGTTTATCATTGAAACAATTACTTAACAGGTGTTCTTTCACAAATAAATTGTACAGCCCATCATAATTACTTACACCACTGCCTTGAATCCAACCATCTAGTGTTTTCACTGAGTAGTCAACAAAGTCAACCCAGGTCTGGCTCGAGGATTTTTGAGCCCCCCTGAACCTAATCCTGTACTCCTCAGTGGAGAATCCAAAGCCCTCAATCAGGGTACCCTTCATGAGGTCATAAGATTCTGCATCTTGTCCAGAGAGTGTGAGGAGTCTATCCCTACACTTTCCTGTGAACATTTCCCAAAGGAGAGCACCCCAGTGAGATCTGTTCACTTTTCTGGTTACACAAGCCCTCTCAAAAGCTGTGAACCATTTGGTGATGTCATCACCATCTTCATATTTAGTTACAATCCCTTTAGGGATTTTCAACATGTCAGGAGAATCTCTGACCCTATTTAAGTTGCTGCCACCATTGATGGGTCCTAGGCCCATCTCTTGTCTTTCCCTCTCTATGGCTAGGATCTGTCTTTCCAAAGCCAATCTTTTGGCCATCCTGGCTAACTGGATGTCCTCTTCACTGGGGTTATCCTCAGTGATTTCAGAGTTGTTGGTCCCTCCTGTGAGGGAACCAGCATCTCTGACTATTATTTGTGGAGTCAGGGCTTGAGAAGCCCTGCTCTCCCTAAGTAGGACTGGAGGGGGGGAATTTCCCTCCAAGTCACTATCTTCATCCTCTGAGTTGCCATCCTCAGAGGGGTTGGCCTTTTCAAACTCTGCCAAAAGCTCCTGGAGCTGTACTTTGGTAGGTTTGGGGCCCATTGCTATTTTCTTTAGTTTACAGAGTGACCTTAGCTCTCTCATCTGTAGATGGAGGTAAGGTGTGGTGTCGAGTTCCACCACATTCACATCTGTGCTAGACATTATGCTTCTAAAAGTTGGAA
This sequence comes from Pleurodeles waltl, assembly GCF_031143425.1. NCBI lineage: Eukaryota > Metazoa > Chordata > Amphibia > Caudata > Salamandridae > Pleurodeles > Pleurodeles waltl. The sequence continues at coordinate 134,023,673 of NC_090445.1, read as the reverse complement.
TACTTTTTAAGAAACTAAAACTGGTTCTAGAATCTAATTCAAACTTTTACCAAACTTTTAAACTCTAAAAGAAATGCTAAACAGGATCTAACACAAGGCCCTAGCAGGTCTTTTAAGAATTTAGAAAACTTTTCAAATTGCAAAAATCAATTTCTAATGACAATTTTGGAATTTGTCGTGTGATCAGGTATTGGCTGAGTAGTCCAGCAAATGCAAAGTCTTGTACCCCACCGCTGATCCACCAATGTAGGAAGTTGGCTCTGTATGTGCTATTTCAAAGTAAGGAATAGCATGCACAGAGTCCAAGGGTTCCCCTTAGAGGTAAAATAGTGGTAAAAATAGATAATACTAATGCTCTATTTTGTGGTAGTGTGGTCGAGCAGTAGGCTTATCCAAGGAGTAGTGTTAAGCATTTGTTGTACATACACATAGACAATAAATGAGGTACACACACTCAGAGACAAATCCAGCCAATAGGTTTTTATATAGAAAAATATCTTTTCTTAGTTTATTTTAAGAACCACAGGTTCAAATTCTACATGTAATAGCTCATTCGAAAGGTATTGCAGGTAAGTACTTTAGGAACTTCAAATCATCAAAATTGCATGTATACTTTTCAAGTTATTCACAAATAGCTGTTTTAAAAGTGGACACTTAGTGCAATTTTCACAGTTCCTAGGGGAGGTAAGTATTTGTTAGTTTTACCAGGTAAGTAAGACACTTACAGGGTTCAGTTCTTGGTCCAAGGTAGCCCACCGTTGGGGGTTCAGAGCAACCCCAAAGTCACCACACCAGCAGCTCAGGGCCGGTCAGGTGCAGAGTTCAAAGTGGTGCCCAAAACACCTAGGCTAGAATGGAGAGAAGGGGGTGCCCCGGTTCCGGTCTGCTTGCAGGTAAGTACCCGCGTCTTCGGAGGGCAGACCAGGGGGGTTGTGTAGGGCACCGGGGGGGACACAAGTCCACACAGAAATTTCACCCTCAGCGGCGCGGGGGCGGCCGGGTGCAGTGTAGAAACAAGCGTCGGGTTCGCAATGTTAGTCTATGAGAGATCTCGGGATCTCTTCAGCGCTGCAGGCAGGCAAGGGGGGGGTTCCTCGGGGAAACCTCCACTTGGGCAAGGGAGAGGGACTCCTGGGGGTCGCTTCTCCAGTGAAAGTCCGGTCCTTCAGGTCCTGGGGGCTGCGGGTGCAGGGTCTCTCCCAGGCGTCGGGACTTTAGATTCAAAGAGTCGTGGTCAGGGGAAGCCTCGGGATTCCCTCTGCAGGCGGCGCTGTGGGGGCTCAGGGGGGACAGGTTTTGGTACTCACAGTATCAGAGTAGTCCTGGGGTCCCTCCTGAGGTGTTGGATCGCCACCAGCCGAGTCGGGGTCGCCGGGTGCAGTGTTGCAAGTCTCACGCTTCTTGCGGGGAGCTTGCAGAGTTCTTTAAAGCTGCTGGAAACAAAGTTGCAGCTTTTCTTGGAGCAGGTCCGCTGTCCTCGGGAGTTTCTTGTCTTTTCGAAGCAGGGGCAGTCCTCAGAGGATGTCGAGGTCGCTGGTCCCTTTGGAAGGCGTCGCTGGAGCAGGATCTTTAGAAGGCAGGAGACAGGCCGGTGAGTTTCTGGAGCCAAGGCAGTTGTCGTCTTCTGGTCTTCCGCTGCAGGGGTTTCAGCTAGGCAGTCCTTCTTCTTGTAGTTGCAGGAATCTAATTTTCTAGGGTTCAGGGTAGCCCTTAAATACTAAATTTAAGGGCGTGTTTAGGTCTGGGGGGTTAGTAGCCAATGGCTACTAGCCCTGAGGGTGGGTACACCCTCTTTGTGCCTCCTCCCAAGGGGAGGGGGTCACAATCCTAACCCTATTGGGGGAATCCTCCATCTGCAAGATGGAGGATTTCTAAAAGTCAGAGTCACCTCAGCTCAGGACACCTTAGGGGCTGTCCTGACTGGCCAGTGACTCCTCCTTGTTTTTCTCATTATTTTCTCCGGCCTTGCCGCCAAAAGTGGGGCCTGGCCGGAGGGGGCGGGCAACTCCACTAGCTGGAGTGTCCTGCTGGGTTGGCACAAAGGAGGTGAGCCTTTGAGGCTCACCGCCAGGTGTGACAATTCCTGCCTGGGGGAGGTGTTAGCATCTCCACCCAGTGCAGGCTTTGTTACTGGCCTCAGAGTGACAAAGGCACTCTCCCCATGGGGCCAGCAACATGTCTCGGTTTGTGGCAGGCTGCTAAAACTAGTCAGCCTACACAGATAGTCGGTTAAGTTTCAGGGGGCACCTCTAAGGTGCCCTCTGTGGTGTATTTTACAATAAAATGTACACTGGCATCAGTGTGCATTTATTGTGCTGAGAAGTTTGATACCAAACTTCCCAGTTTTCAGTGTAGCCATTATGGTGCTGTGGAGTTCGTGTTTGACAGACTCCCAGACCATATACTCTTATGGCTACCCTGCACTTACAATGTCTAAGGTTTTATTTAGACACTGTAGGGGTATCATGCTCATGCACTGGTACCCTCACCTATGGTATAGTGCACCCTGCCTTAGGGCTGTAAGGCCTGCTAGAGGGGTGTCTTACCTATACTGCATAGGCAGTGAGAGGCTGGCATGGCACCCTGAGGGGAGTGCCATGTCGACTTACTCGTTTTGTCCTCACTAGCACACACAAGCTGGCAAGCAGTGTGTCTGTGCTGAGTGAGAGGTCTCCAGGGTGGCATAAGACATGCTGCAGCCCTTAGAGACCTTCCTTGGCATCAGGGCCCTTGGTACTTGAAGTACCAGTTACAAGGGACTTATCTGGATGCCAGGGTCTGCCAATTGTGGATACAAAAGTACAGGTTAGGGAAAGAACACTGGTGCTGGGGCCTGGTTAGCAGGCCTCAGCACACTTTCAATTGTAAACATAGCATCAGCAAAGGCAAAAAGTCAGGGGGCAACCATGCCAAGGAGGCATTTCCTTACAAGTAGCATTTTCAATGGCATGTTTCATTCTCTTGAAACTTCTTTCACATTCTGATGACCATTGAAAAGAAACATTTTCATTAGTCAACTCTCGTGATGGAGCACTAACACTAGCAAAGTCTTGTATGTATCTTGAACAGTAACTAGCCATGCCAAGAAAATAACGTACCACTAAAACATCTTTTAGGGGGGGGGGAGGTCAGCATTTGATTTGACAGAGCTTGTACTTTTGCAGAATCAGGTGCCATAACCCCATCAGAAAAAATATGGCCAAAGAATTGAAGTTTTTTTCTTGTTGAACTCACACTTGTCTGCATTCAAAGTCAAATCTGCATCACTGAGTAATTGACATACTTGTGTGAGAGCTCTATCATGCTCATTCTGTGTAGCTCCGAAAACTAATATCACCGCTATAACTGAATGCATTTGCAACAGTCTGTATGATGCGTCGGATGTCTTGGAAAAGTTCTGCAGCTGATGACACACAAAAACGAAGGGCCTGATTCAGATAATGGGATTTAGATTTCAGTGGACAGGATATCCTTCACCGTTGTGACAGAGTAACTCGTCCACCAATATCTAAATCAGGCCCTAAGTCTTTTATATCTAAAGAAACCAACATGTGTAGAAAAGGCTGTAATCTGCAGCTTTCATCAAGTTCCAACTGATGACCTTAATTTAAATCAAATTGAGAAAAGACTTTTGCACCATGTAATTGCTTTATCATGTTAGCAATGTGTGGCCCTGGATGTCATTCTTGTTCAATAGCTTTGTCTGCCTGACACATATCAACACATATGAATACAGCTCCTTCACTGTCCTTTTTGGGCACTGCTACTATGGGAGAAACCCATGGTGTTGAACCAGTGGAACGCTCAATAATATCATGCTTGAGTAATGATTCAAGTTCTCTCTCAATGGCTTCTCGTAAATGAAAATCAATTTGTCTATGTATTTGTGCAACAGGACAGAAATCCTCATTAATACGCAGTTTTACTTTCATAGTCTTTCATTTTCCTAAACCATGAAATGACGCAGGAAACTGACGTACTATTTCATGATGAGCATGCATGTTGTAATTCACAGGAATCAGTCGCATATCAGCCGCTGTATGGAAACTGAGCAAACAGGCGCTTGCCGCTGTATCTTCAACCACGTGGATCAGTGCTTGTACCTTTGTTTTCTTATGTCTAACTGTAGCTATAAATGAACCTTTACTCTTTATAGGCATCGATGCATCCCAAGAATTAATTTCATTCTTTGTCGGCGTAAGCCTCGATAATAGAGATAGTTCATTGTATTTCTCTTCAGGCATTATATTTATCTATGCACCACTATAAAAAATGAAAGATATGGAACACCCATTTACTTTCAAAGTAATCTTTGGACAGTGTTTGTATAATTTGGCTGCTTTGGCATTTCAACTTTTCTTTGACTGACATCTTTCTTCGCATGCGACTAGTCCAAAATGTGCAGGTTTTTCTGAGGTAAACATCAACATGGCATAATTACTTTCTCTTGTTATTGAGGCAGAAGAACTGTTTGATGATGATTTAAATGATGATTGACTTTGCTTAGTATCTATTTGCCTTAGCTGATGTTGCTGCTTGACCTTATGGGTGTGCATTGAATGTTGCTAGTGGAACGTTCTGGTGACCATTTAATCTTTGTGCCATGATGCACTTACTTTTTCCTTCGCTTTACACATCGTCACAAAATGGTTCTCTTTCCCACAGCTTTTGCATATCTGTCCAATTGCGGGATGCTTTCCTTCGTGTGGAAATGAAAACCCACAACTAAAATACAGCTTCTTTTTACGTGTAGACATCTCTTTGTGTCCTTCTGTTTTTTTGTTTCAGACTACTTTTCACACTCATAACTGACTCGCTCTGGGCACCTCCGGCCTTCTTGTCAGCAGCTTGTCTCTCAGCACGTTACTCAGCTCTGGCAGCCATCAACTGTGCTCCAAACTAAGTTTCTTTCAGCCTTCATTTTCTGAATTAATTGGACAAGCATCCATCAATAACTCAAACCTGCATGGCTTCTTGCTTCTTCATCATTAAATTCATTGAACTTAAAGTGTTTGAGTGTATCGAGTCTTTCCACAAATTTGATTGTTTCACCAACACATTGACGTTCTTGACTGAAAACTTATCGTTCATAATCAAGTTTGGAACTAGACTGAACTTGAGATGCAACACATTCTTAATCTGACAGTATGGGACTTCTCTGTCAGTTCTCAGCATTTTCTTTATGACTTCTTTCACACTATCACCAGCAAGATTTTTGAGCTATTTGATAGTCTTTCTGTGTTCAGTCTCTTCAAGTGCATCAATGAAATCTAATGTCTCTATCCAGGTAGTCCATCTATCGCCAATATTTTGCTTTTGGTGGTATTGAAAGGTGGTGGTGGTGGTTTTAGGAAGGTGGCAGCATTTTAACTGTTAATGAGATACTGTTGACTGTCCCTGGGAATCTGCATCATCACTGAAGCCCGACAATGGTTCAGCCTCCGGGTTATCCAGGACAGTCTTTGAAGTTTTGACCTTCTTGGTCTCCATCGGAGCCTCATCACTTGTGGAGAAGTTGCTCTGAGCTGCAACCTGGCAGCTCTGGTGGTGTGCCATTTCAGGTATTGGACAGCTCAGTCAGCACAACCCCAGTGCCTCTTCTTGGGTCTCATTGCACAGTGCAGAGATTGTAATTCTCAATTTTTCAAAACTCTGGTAACTGCACTAATAGAGTGCTTCCTTTTTACATGTTCCATCACCCATCACTATAATTTGTAATCATATATTGTGAGTTATCATTGTCCCTGACTGTAGTTTGTAAGCCTGGTTGTATTTGCCTTCAACATTCAATCAATCAATCAATCATAGCATTTATAAAGCGCGCTATGTACCCGTCAGGGTTTCGAGGCGCTGGGGGGGGGGGGGGGGGGGAGCGCTGCTGATTTAGCGGTCGAAGAGCCAGGTCTTGAGGAGCCTTCTGAATGCGAGGAGGTCCTGGGTCTGGCGAAGAGATGTGGGGAGAGAGTTCCAGGTCTTGGCGGCGAGGAAGGAGAAGGATCTGCCGCCGGATGTCTTGCGCTGGATTCGGGGTACGATGGCGAGGGCGAGGTTGGCGGATCGGAGTTGACGTGTTGGAGTGTAGAAGTTAACTCTGGTGTTGAGGTAGGAGGGTCCGGTGTTGTGAAGTGCCTTGTGAGCGTGGGTCAGGAGTTTAAAGGTGATCCTCTTGTCTACCGGGAGCCAGTGGAGTTCCTTTAGGTGAGGGGAGATGTGACTTCGGCGGGGTATGTCGAGGATCAGTCGGGCGGAGGCATTTTGGATACGTTGGAGTCGTTTGATGTCTTTGGTTGGGATGCCTGTGTAGAGTGCGTTGCCGTAGTCAAGTCTGCTGCTGACGAGGGCTTGGGTCACCGTCTTTCTGGTTTCTGTTGGAATCCACTTGAAGATTCTGTGGAGCATTCGAAGGGTGTTGAAACAGGAGGAGGAGACGGCGCTGACCTGTTTGGACATGGTGAGGTCGGAGTCCAGGATGAAGCCGAGGTTTCTTGCGTGGCTGGCAGGGGTGGGCGGGGGTCCGAGGACGGAGGGCCACCATGAGTCGTTCCAGGCCGAGGGAGTGCGCCCGAGGATGAGGACTTCCGTCTTGTCGGAGTTGAGTTTCAGGCGACTGTTGTTCATCCAATCGGCGATGGATTTTAGTCCCTCGTGGAGGTTTGTTTTGGCGGTGAGCGGGTCTTTGGTCAGGGAGAGGACGAGCTGGGTGTCGTCGGCGTAGGAGATGATGCTGAGATGATGTTGGCGGGCCAGTTGAGCGAGGGGGGCCATGTAGACGTTGAACAACGTAGGGCTGAGGGAGGATCCTTGGGGGACGCCGCAGATGAGGTTGGTGGCTTTGGAGCGGAAAGGGGAGAGACGGACTCTCTGCGTTCTGTCGGAGAGGAAGGATGAGATCCAGTGGAGGGCTTTATCTTGGATGCCGGCTTCCTGGAGGCGGGTCAGTAGGGTGCGGTGGCAGACGGTGTCAAAGGCGGCTGATAGGTCGAGGAGGATGAGGGCTGAGGTTTCGCCATTGTCCATTTGATGTCTGATGTCATCTGTGGCGGCGAGGAGAGCAGTCTCAGTGCTGTGGTTTCGTCTGAATCCGGATTGTGAGGGGTCCAGGATGGAATTGTCTTCGAGGAAGTGGGTGAGCTGAGTGTTGACGATCTTCTCGATGACTTTCACTGGAAAAGGGAGGAGAGAGATCGGACGGAAGTTTTTGAGATCGTTGGGGTCGGCCTTGGGTTTTTTGAGGAGGGGTTGGATTTCTGCGTGTTTCCAGCTGTCCGGGAAGGTGGCAGAAGTGAAGGAGAGGTTGATGATCTTGCGGAGTTCGGGGGCGATGGTGGCGTTGGCTGAGTTGAAAACATGATGTGGGCAGGGGTCCGTGGGGGAGCCTGAGTGGATGGTGTTCATGGTTGTTATGGTTTCTGCCTCGTCCACGTGGGTCCAGGCGGTGAGGTGGCAGTCGCGGGAGGAGACGTCGGGGGTGGGGTCTGGCGGTGGACCGGTGTTGAAGCTGTCGTGGATGGTAGCGATTTTCTGGTGGAAGAAGGTGGAGAGGTCGTCGCAGAGTTTCTGGGAGGGCGGGATGTCGTTGGAGTTGGCTTTTGGATTGGAGAGTTCCTTCACGATGCCGAAGAGTTCTTTGCAGTCGTGGGCGTTGTTGTTGATGCGTTCGGTGAAGTGGGCGCGCTTGGCGATGCGGATCCGTTGGTGGTGTTCGCGGTTGGCGTTTTTGAGGGCGGCGAGGTTGTCGGGTGTGCGTTCTTGGATCCATTTCTTTTTGAGCTTCTGGCAGATGCTTTTGGAGGTGGTTAGATCGTCTGTGAACCAGGCTGGTTTTTTCTTTCCTTGGATGGCAGTGGGTTTCTTGAGAGGGGCAAGGGTGTTGGCGCAGTCGAGGATCCATTGATGGAGGTTGATGGCGGCTGTGCTCGGGTCGGTTGCGTCGGGTGGGAGGTTGTTGATGAGGGTGCTGGTCAGTTGGTCTTGGGTGACTTTTCCCCAGCGGCGGTGGGGAGGTAGCTGGATGCGGTGTTGCTCTGTGGTTTTCTTATAGGTGAAATGGACGCAGTGATGGTCGGTCCAGTGGAGTTCGGAGGTGTGGCTGAAGGAAATGTGGTTGCTTGAGGTGAAGAGGGGGTCAAGGGTGTGTCCGGCGATGTGGGTGGGCGTGTTGACTAGCTGGCGGAGTCCGAGGTTGAGGAGGTTGGAGGTCAGTGATGCGGTGTTGACGTCGTTGGCATTTTCCAGATGGTAGTTCAGATCTCCCAGGAGGATGTAATCCGGGGAAGCGAGGGCGTGGGTGCTTGCAAGGTCGGCGATGGTGTCGCTGAAGGGGGCTCTTGGTCCTGGAGGGCGGTAAATGAGGGTTCCTCTGAGGGTCGTGTTGGGGTCCGTGTGGATCTGGAAGTGGAGGTGTTCGGCTGTCCTGAGGGTGTCGTCCGAGTGGGTGTGGATTTTGAGGGTAGCTTTGTGAGCGATGGCTATTCCACCGCCGATTCCGTTGGTTCGATCTCTTCTGGTGATTTTGTAGCCGTCCGATATGGCGATGGCGATGTCCGGAGACGAGGAGTCGTTCCACCAGGTTTCGGTCAGGAAAGCCACGTCAGGAGCAGTGGTGTCGAGCAAATCCCAGAGCTCGATGGCGTGTTTTCGTGCGGAGCGGGTGTTGATGAGGATGAAGTTCAGGTGGTTGGGGTTGAATGTTTCAGTAGTTGGATTGGTCGTTCTGATGCAGGAGAAGTTGCAGGTACGGCAGGAAAAAGGTCCTTTAGTGTGCTTCGGGGATGCCCGGCAGCATTCAGTGGAGGGGCCGGGGTTGAAGGCGCGGAGTTCGTCGATTGAGTAGCGGATGCGGGGGGCGCGAGGGCCAGGGGGTGTGGCGCTGGGCGCGGTCCAGGCGCGGACGGGCGCAGACGGGCTTGCCTCTGGCGCGGACGCGCAGCGCCAGCCATTAAGAAGGGAGGGGGGAGCAGCTGGGAGGCGGGAGGGAGCGGCAAATGGGGGCGCGAGGGGGGCGGGGCCGCAGGGATGCAGCGGCAGGGAACGGGGAGCACACAAGGGGCAAAAAACACTGAAAACGAGCAAAACTACAAGCAGTTACAAAGAGAAAATACAATCAGAAATACAATCAGAAATACAATAATGGCACAATACACGATCGGGGAGACAGCAATCAGGGGGGCACAAAGGGGGCAGAAGCGCCGGCGGCGAGGCGCGGAAAAAACGAAAGAGCCAAAAAAACACTTACAGGACGGCGGAAGCGGCACACGGGTCAAGTGAGCCCACTAGCCACCAGGGATGAGGCGCAGGAGGATGCCTGCGGGTGGAGGAGGGCCTCGAACACGCAAACGGCAGCGTGCTCATGGGACAGAGGCAGAGGGCAGCAGGTTGGTGCTGCGGTCGTGGGGGGCGAGCTCAGGACCTGAAACAGGTCAGAGTTCGCTCACTCGCGACGCGCAGCGCCAGCCATTAAGAAGGGAGGGGGGAGGGAGGAGCAGCTGGGAGGCGGGAGGGAGCGGCAAATGGGGGCGCGAGGGGGGCGTGGCCGCAGGGAGGCAGCGGCAGGGAACGGGGAGCGCACAAGGGGCAAAAAACACTGAAAACGAGCAAAACTACAAGCAGTTACAAAGAGAAAATACAATCAGAAATACAATCAGAAATACAATAATGGCACAATACACGATCGGGGAGACAGCAATCAGGGGGGCACAAAGGGGGCAGAAGCGCCGGCGGCGAGGCGCGGAAAAAACGAAAGAGCCAAAAAAACACTTACAGGACGGCGGAAGCGGCACACGGGTCAAGTGAGCCCACTAGCCACCAGGGATGAGGCGCAGGAGGATGCCTGCGGGTGGAGGAGGGCCTCGAACACGCAAACGGCAGCGTGCTCGTGGGACAGAGGCAGAGGGCAGCAGGTTGGTGCTGCGGTCGTGGGGGGCGAGCTCAGGACCTGAAACAGGTCAGAGTTCGCTCTGTACACAGAGTTAATGCTCTGTACACTGTATAAATATATTTTGGGTGGCAGCACAGTACCTTATTGTATGTTCTTGGTCGTAGCTTCTTGACCATTGATGCGTAAACTTATTAGTGAAGCTTTCTTTTCATTCATATGGTTCACACCAGCTGGAGTTGCGCTTTGACTCCACATACACCAACCTTTGACTCAGCACTCCGATGAAGCTTGGACCACGGCAAACTCTCCAGGAGAGCACTTTGTTCTTCAGGTAACTTATATCCTATCTTGTTGCCAGTTGTAGTGTCTTCTTCAGCCTGGGTACCCGCCAACGACTACGTCACACACGGAGCTGTAAATCACATATATGTATTTATCTAGGTGTTCCTATGAGCTCCTCCAACATTCTAAACCAAGGTTTCATTACAATGTATTCTACTGATTATGTCAAACAGGTATGGAGTCCGTTGGGAGCCATAAAGGTTCCATCCTAAGACACAACACTGTGCCCCAGAACTCATTGCTTGGTCACGTGATTTGCAGCACCGACATGCACCATAAAAGCTGCTAAGGACTCCCGCAGCGTGAAATGCTTCATTCACCTGCATCTTTACAAGGGTGCCGGACTAAATGCCCCAGATCTCCCTGCTGGTACACTTGATTTGCAGTGCCGACGGGCGCCATAAAAGCTGCTAAGGACTACCCCAGCGTGGGACACTTCATTCACCTGCATCTGGATGAAGGAGGCCGGACTATATGTCCCAGATCTCCTTGCTGGAACACTTGATTTGCAGTGCCGATGGGCGCCATAAAAGTTGCTAAAGACTCCTGCACCGCGGGACACTTTATTCACTTGTATCTACAGGAAGGAGTTCGGACTACATGTCTCAGACCTCCCTGCTGGGACACTTGATCTGCAGTGCTGACAGGCGCCTTAAAAGATGCAAAGGGATCATGCAGTTCGGGATGCTTCACCCACGTCTTCACAAAGAGGACCGGACTACATGCTCCAGACTTCCCTGCTGGGACACTTGATTTGCAGCACCGACATGCGCCGTAAAGCTGCTAAGGACTCCTGCAGCGTGGGCGCTTCATTCACCCACATCTTCACGCAGAGGGCCGGACTACATGCCCATGAACTCACTGCTGGGTCACATGATTTGCAGCACCGACAGGTGCCATAAAAGCTGCTAAGTACTCCCACAGCACGAGATGTTTCAGTCACCTGCAACTTCTCAAAAGTGCCGGAATAAATGCCCCAGACTTCCCTGCTGGTACACTTGATTGCAGTGCTGACAGGCACCATAAAAGCTGCTAAGGACTCGTGCGGCGCAGGATGCATCAATTACCTGCAATTTCACGAAGGGGGCCGGACTACATACCACAGACTCCCTGCTGGGACACTTGATTTGCAGCACTGACAGGATCCATAAAAGCTGCTAAGGACTCTCGAAGCATGGGATGCTTCATTCATCCACATCTTCACAAAGGGGGGCTGGACTACATGCCTCAGACCTCCCTACTGGGACACTTGATGGGACACAGTGCCGACGGGTGTCATAAAAGCTGCTAAGGACTCCCACAATGTGGGACATGCCCTGGTGTGTGCCCTGGCAAAGACCACGCTGAGACCAGGATCCCCCCCCTTCTTGCGGTCGTGGGGGGCGAGCTCAGGACCTGAAACAGGTCAGAGTTCGCTCACTCGCGACGCGCAGCGCCAGCCATTAAGAAGGGAGGGGGGAGGGAGGAGCAGCTGGGAGGCGGGAGGGAGCGGCAAATGGGGGCGCGAGGGGGGCGGGGCCGCAGGGAGGCAGCGGCAGGGAACGGGGAGCGCACAAGGGGCAAAAAACACTGAAAACGAGCAAAACTACAAGCAGTTACAAAGAGAAAATACAATCAGAAATACAATCAGAAATACAATAATGGCACAATACACGATCGGGGAGACAGCAATCAGGGGGGCACAAAGGGGGCAGAAGCGACGGCGGCGAGGCGCGGAAAAAACGAAAGAGCCAAAAAAACACTTACAGGACGGCGGAAGCGGCACACGGGTCAAGTGAGCCCACTAGCCACCAGGGATGAGGCGCAGGAGGATGCCTGCGGGTGGAGGAGGGCCTCGAACACGCAAACGGCAGCGTGCTCGTGGGACAGAGGCAGAGGGCAGCAGGTTGGTGCTGCGGTCGTGGGGGGCGAGCTCAGGACCTGAAACAGGTCAGAGTTCGCTCTGTACACAGAGTTAATGCTCTGTACACTGTATAAATATATTTTGGGTGGCAGCACAGTACCTTATTGTATGTTCTTGGTCGTAGCTTCTTGACCATTGATGCGTAAACTTATTAGTGAAGCTTTCTTTTCATTCATATGGTTCACACCAGCTGGAGTTGCGCTTTGACTCCACATACACCAACCTTTGACTCAGCACTCCGATGAAGCTTGGACCACGGCAAACTCTCCAGGAGAGCACTTTGTTCTTCAGGTAACTTATATCCTATCTTGTTGCCAGTTGTAGTGTCTTCTTCAGCCTGGGTACCCGCCAACGACTACGTCACACACGGAGCTGTAAATCACATATATGTATTTATCTAGGTGTTCCTATGAGCTCCTCCAACATTCTAAACCAAGGTTTCATTACAATGTATTCTACTGATTATGTCAAACAGGTATGGAGTCCGTTGGGAGCCATAAAGGTTCCATCCTAAGACACAACACTGTGCCCCAGAACTCATTGCTTGGTCACGTGATTTGCTAAGTACTCCCACAGCACGAGATGTTTCAGTCACCTGCAACTTCTCAAAAGTGCCGGAATAAATGCCCCAGACTTCCCTGCTGGTACACTTGATTGCAGTGCTGACAGGCACCATAAAAGCTGCTAAGGACTCGTGCGGCGCAGGATGCATCAATTACCTGCAATTTCACGAAGGGGGCCGGACTACATACCCCAGACTCCCTGCTGGGACACTTGATTTGCAGCACTGACAGGATCCATAAAAGCCCCCCCTTCTTGGATCTGCGTATTTGCCCACCCACCCCATTTGTTTTCACAGCCATTTATTGATTCCTGAACATGCGTAAGCGTAAACTCAATTCATACTAAAGCGTCTGCACAGTGGGGCTAATATTAACACATTTCTCACATCAGTAGTGGAGGCTTTAACCGAGGAAATAGATGTGGAGCTTGGTCTAGGGCCTCAGCCTCCTTCACAAGTTGTTGCTGACAATGGGGCATATTTATAAGCCCCTAGCGCCACCTTGCGCCACATTAGCCTAATTTTTTTTACGTTAATGTGGCCCAACAAGGCCAAAATCCTCGCACAACATTTACAAAGTGGTGCAATGCATGCATTGTGCCACTTTGTAACCCTTTGCACTACATTATATCTGCGCCAGGCATAATGTGTGCAAAGGGGGCGTTCCCCCTTGTGGGTGAAAAAAATGGTGCAAGGAAATCTAAAAGATTTCCTTGTGCCATTTTGTATGGCACTTTTAACGCCTGCTCGGAGCAGGCGTTAAAAGGGGGCTTCCATTATTTAGAATGGGCCCCTATGTACTCTGCAGGAGTAGCGCCAACATTTTGGTGCTAATCCTGCAGAGCACATCAATAGTGTCACATAGAGTGGTGCTATTGACCCCTACCATGCGCCTTAGTGCACCGTATTTTAAATAAGGCGCACACATGATGGCGGTAAGGGATTGCAGGGAGGGTGGCACTGTACTCAGTGCAGCGCCACTTTCCATAAATCTGCCCCAGTGGGTCCAAGCCAGCCACCAACGAGCCTGTTATAGACCCAAAAATTGGGGGCCTCTTTACTTTACTTATTTTAAGATTGTCACTCGGTTGCTGATCAGATTCCATCTAATGCCACTGAAACCTGTGTCTTCTCAAGTGGTTTTAAGATTATTCATCCACTCAATTCCGCACAAAAAAAAAAAAAAAGAACAGCCAAGGAAGGGATGACAAAGATGGTCAACCGGCCTTTATTTAGACGTATTTATTATATAGCCCTTTGCTTGGCGATAACTGTGACATCTTTGTGGATCAACTTGTGGATCGACTGACTTCGAAATTGGAAGCCCTGATTGCCTCTACCTTCTTATCTTAAGAGCCTAGACTCACTAAGATTGAAGAAGCTATAACCAAGCAGTCGGATCAAGCGGTTGTCGCTTCTCACGGAGGACTGGAGAAGCGGAGATGCCTGCTTTCTCACTCCACCTTACAGACAGTCGACTCTAGTTGACTGATGTCCAATGGTCAGTAGGCAAGCTGCATGCCTGAGTATCCAGGGTTTCACTTCTGTAAGGGGCAGTCAGTCTGCTCCTATACTGGATAATTTAAATCTGCAGAATTTACTAACACGCCCCCTTCAGTTGATTAACAATATTCCTTCAATAGTGTGCCAAAATGGTTCATTGGCTGCATAACGCTTAGGGTTCAGTGTGCCTCTTTTTAAGACCAGGGTAATGGTTAGGAGAGTCCCATGGATAGGCCCTCAACCTAAGACCCCGGTGGGTGATTGCATTGTGAACTTTGATAACCCGCATACTGCTGTTTTGTTTATTGTCCCATTTGTCTTCTAATAGTAATTCCTACGCTGCCATTGATGTGTTCCCCCTGAGCTTTATTTTGTCTAGAGGGGCGCAATGTAAATCCTGCTCACCTTGTTGCTGGTCCGTCAGCCCTCACTATACCGTCTCTGTCTGGGGGAAACGCTACTCATAACCGATTCACCCCTCTAAGTTCTCTTTGTGAGAACGATTGACTGCCCAATGTTGCTTCCAAGGAATCCACTTCTGGTCCTGGTGATTTATGGCAGAGTTCAGACAGTTTTGATGCTCTCAAAATATTTAGTTGGAATGTTGCAGGCATTGCAAATAAACTGGGAAATTATGTTTTTTTTAATCTTTTATTTAAATGTTCTATTGTATGCCTGCAGGAGACATAGGATACTACTTCGGACTTCTATTTAAATAGTCATGTCTCTTTCTCTGTACCAGCTGCTCATTCGTGGACTTCTCATCTTGGTCTCACTAAAATTAGTATGTACTGCATCCACTATTTTTACCAGTTCATCTCATTTGGCAGCTGTTTTGTTGAAATTTTCAAATCTTCCTAGCTCATTAATAGTTGCCTTTAATAATGTGTTTTCTTCGTCTGGTCCCTCCAGTCAAGCTCTGACACTCAAAAGCTTTTTTGATTCCTTCCAAAAAGTTTGTTGAGACAATTGTTTTGTCATTCTTTGCACCCCTGCAGCCTTGGGTTTCTAACAGTTCCTGGAGACTTGGTCAACCATCTTTTAGAGTCCTTTTACTTTATACATACTCCTTCAGGGGATTTTGTGAGTTCAATTTTTGCAGAGTTTAATTTAGTTCACACTTTTTCTCCTGGGTCTGTAACCTCTTTTGGAAGCCTAGTCCCACATTCACTGGTACGAGGGCGAACAGTGTGACCGATTATCTCTTCGTTTCTCCATCTTTGTTTGGACTTTTTTTTTTTTACTTTGAAGTCATTTAGAGCCTAATAATTGATCATAATCCTTTATCTGCCTCTTTCAGTGGGCTCCCAATAAAGATGGACCTGTGCACTTGGATGTGCACAGTGGAAGGCTGATCTCACAAGGGAGGCGTATTCAATGGTGCACAGTGCTTCCTGAAATGTTTCATTATGAGTTATTCAGTTGATGCAATACTGAGTTTGACTTGTGTTTGAATTCTGATACTCCTAATAATAACATTGTAAACTCTTTGGATGATATTGGTCACAATATCAACTTATTGTTAACATGCAACAGTAACTCCGAGTCCAAAGGCTACTACGTGGTTTGATGCCAATGGCTCTAGGGCTCACTGTGCTTTGATGAAGGCCAGTAAGTTGGCTGCCTCCTGTTGCGCAACCTATAAGAGCTCCTTGGCGGAGTGTGAAAAATTGCGGTGTGAGGAAGCTAATGAACTGCTGTTGGCTGCTAGTTGTTTACATGACAACTCTAAGTTTTGGGACATAGGGACTGCTCGATTTTTAAACCTACTACGGACCCTGTTTTATTCTCAACCATTTCTCCCGAGTTGTGGGTTAAACAATTTGAGTCCATTTTTGATGCGCCCAACTCCTTATCCCTTAATTGTGATCTCTTAGAGATCTTAGTGATCTCTAGGTCTCCGTTATGTTCACTTACGAGGAAGTCTGTACTGCCATTCAGGAGTCACCACTGAAAAGGCCCCCGGCCAGATAGATAGTTACACAACTAATATTGAGGTTTGCACCCCTTTGTTAATCCTACACTTAAATGCAGCTGTGAAGTCAACTATTCCAAAGGCTTGGTCCACTACTGTGGTAATTTCTGTTTTTAAGAAAGGTAATTGTTCCGACCCAAAATGTTATCAGCCCATTTCCTTGATTTGCTGTATTGTAAAGGTTCTCAGATGGATAGTATTGAACAAATTAATGGGTTGGGCCAGAGACCAGAATACTTTGTCTGATATTCAATATGGTTTTTGGGCCCGGCCTAGGGGCAGTTGACCAATGCCTGAATCTCTATCTTATTATTAATGAATATATAGACACAAAACAAGGGGCCCAACATCTGGCTTTTGTGGATTTGAGCTCGGCTTTCAATAGGATTAATAGGGAGAAATTATGGACTACCATGTTGGTGATGGGGTTGTTTCTAGCATAGTTTTACTTCTGCGTGATCTGCATTTTAATGTGTCTCCCTCAGTCCGGTATGGAACATAGGGAGAATGCAATGAGTTCTTTAAATTATGGTGAGGGGTTCACCAAGGCTGTATCCTGGTTCTGTTTTTATTTACTTGATATATTAATAGCATAGAGGACGTTAATTTGAAATTGGAAAGGATATGCCACAGATTGGCCATCTAACAAGCGAAATGTGTCTCTATAGCCACCTACGGCAGCGATATAAGGCAGGTGCTAATTTGTCGTCTTTAATGGGTTTGGAAAACAAGTCTTCCTCAGAGTTCTGCCTCCATTACCTTGCACGAGGAGTTAGGAACTGTCTATTTAACTGATATTTTAGATATCAGGCCTTTACTCCTCTGGATTTCAGTCTGGTTACAGCCTGCTAAAAGTTTTAATCGCCTGGTGTTAAAAGGCTGCTTTGCCTTTGATTATATGCTTTTTGAAGATTGGTCGTCCTGAAGTTTTTAATAATCCCAAATCCATCATTGCAGAAGATATTGCATGGACTGAGATGGATTTTAGGCTTGGAGAGAAAATGAAAGTCTTATCTGTAATGATTACCATATTTTCAGCTTCAGACCATTTAAAAAAAAAAATTAACCGTATCTAAGGCGTACGATATGCCGGATCATCATAGTTTTCTTTGTATACGCTTCAGATTAAATTTATTCTATCATTTGTTGGCCGTCCTGAAAGGCCTCATTTGAATCTGCTCCTATTCCTTGCAGTTGTGAAACTGTTTCAGCTCGAGATACTTTTCATTTTATTATGTGCTGCACTTTTTACAGGAAATTGTGTAAATCTTTCATTGCACCCTTACTAGCTGATAAGCACTTTGTTCCAGTTGAACCCACCTTATTTTATTTGAAACTATTCACTGGTGAGTTTACATATTTTACCACGGCCTGATTTTTTATCAAGAGCTGTCCGAATGCGTAAAAAGTTATGTAACGTATGATGCATAGTGTATGATGTGTTTGGTTTTATATTTACTATTGTATGATTCTGCTATATTTTAGCTGAAGGTGATATATATATTTTTTTTTAATTGGTTGTCTTTTATGGCTTTGTATAAACTGAATAAAGATATCTCGACTGACTGATTGCACTTCAAGTGCAGCAGGACTCATGTGACAACCCCAGCGCTTCAGCTCACTGACAAATGAACGACATGGAGCAAGTGGAGAACACATGTAAACCAGCAAGGGCACGTGTGTACTCCTCCCCACACCAGCCTGCTGTCGGTACCCAACCCCTAAGAACTGCTTGCTGATAGTAGATAGGCTGACCACCTTATTCCAGGTCGTTAGGGACACTTTTTCCAGTTCTGGGCTTTAGTGTGCCAAAGTAATGAGTTCTGGGAGGTGTTGTCTTGGTTTGCTTCCATTCAACTAATTTTATTAACACTGTTTATAATAGTGACTTATGGCTGAAAATGTTCAGAACTGAAAACAGTGTCCATGATGACATGGAACATGCAGAGGTAGATCTTGGTAGCTCATTGGCATCCCACAGAAACAGGTCCTCTGGCTAAAGGGTATTTAATGGGGGCTGACTGAGTGAGCTGTTGTTGTCATGCCCCAATCACACACCGGCTGATCCAGGAGAAGTGAACCACACCAAAGGCAGGAGACACACAGAGGTCACCATATTTATTAACCTTTTACCTATATATACACATACAATAAGCTTCCTTTTTAAGTGCTTTAGCAGCCAACCCCATTCCCACCCACCCAAAAAGCACAATAACGAAAGAAAAATAATAATACAGAGCCATTCGCCCACAGGGCGTCACACATTCAAGAAGGCAAAAGGGATTGCAGCCTAATTTTTGCATGCTCGTTTGCATGTGGTGGCAGTGTGTATGACTGGCTGTGTGTTTTTGTATGTACGTTTAGCACGAGTTTACATAGGCAGGTGGTTGAGTAGACATGCATGAATTTACACCACGAGTGCATGCCAGCCTGGGTTTCTTTGTGTGTGTTTATACATCCCACCCCTATGACATTGCGTCAGTCTTTGTCACAGTACCTGCATGAGGATTCATGTTTGTCCTCGCCTATGTACAACAGCACGTGCTCTACTGGCATGTTATGTTATGTTATGCCAAATCTATTTATAGAGCGCAACATATACTCGGAGGTGTCTCGGTGCTAGAATCAGTATATGAGCGTATGCTCATAAGAATGCATATCTGTTGGCCGGTGCACCTGCCCTGTGTGAGAGAGGTGTGTGTGTCTTTGTAGAAGAAAGAGGTTGTACACCTATCTGTTCCTGCATACATGCATGAGGCTGCAAGACTGGCCGTGTGTGTTTCCACACTGAGGTAAACCTTCGAAGCAATATCTTCTCGTATTAGCGCCTGGTGATCTTTACGTGTTGGTGCGTGTGCACATGGGATTGAACGCATCATCTTGTGTGTACCACGAGGATGTAGGTAGATGCTCAAGTTTATATCTGAGTGAGGCTTCGTCACTATCCTGGTATGCACGCCTAGGGAGGTTAAACTGATATCCAAATGTGCACGTTTCTATGCACAGGAGAAGGTTGTCCGCTAGTGTGTGTACCTGCGTGAGGCTGTATCTATCACTTTGTGTTCACATTCACTAGTAGAGTGTGAGAATGTGTGTGCACTTCTCAGTGTCGACGGGTCTAGCAAATGCATACTTCTATTTTTTACGCTGTTCACTTTAGGACATCTAAATGTTTTATGTAAATAATGTGATGAGGTACACTTGGTTCTTTTGAATGCACACTTTTTTCCTAAAAATAATTTGACTAATAAAACACATCCTTGTCCTCAGGCTCACATTTCGTTTCCTTTGTCGGTCAGTGATCAGGCTGTCCACAAATGACATCGCCTTCTCCAGTGTGGTAATGAGGAAGCGATGCAATGTTTGGAAAACTGACATCTTTTATCAGTGAGGAAACGCAACACAGGCCTCAAATAATATGGTTTCCCTTCCAAAATAACAACCTACAAGAAATTACGAATGAAATCCACGGAAACCACTCAATGTCATCCAGTTATGTGGCAAATGCTAAATGATGCTTTACAGAACCTGAAACACAAAGCTGGAATAAACCAGAAAAGTGCCAGACAGCCCCTTAAAATGTTTGTATCCCACCAGTCTCAAAATATAACAAAGTTTCTATACAGACACTGTACACAGTTTAAAAAATAAAATTTACATCCTAGAGAACATTCCAGTAAAAACTATTTACATTCTCAGACGCTGAAACGCTCGCAGGGAGCGAGATCACTCTTAGTGTTCAGACAACAATATATTGACAGCAAGCGGGACAATGCTATGTACAAATGCGTACAAAAATAGAAATACAAACTTCTACTGGGCACTTTCATAGCACAGATTTAACGACACAGCTTGAGGAAAGCAACGGCCAATCAGGTGTCTTGACTTTAAACGTTATGGCCAATCAGAGATCTATCTGGCGTGTGACTGGCACAGCAGAAAAATGTCATGAACATCCAGAAATGTGACGCCAAGATCACTGAACAAGAGGGTTTCAGCCCGTACTGCTCCATCACTAAAGCTCTATCGTTTAGATCACAAATGCCTCAAACTGACTCCTGAGCAAATTGTCTTTTAAGGTCCGGGTTTCACAGCGTAGCTGTCAAACACACCTATTGCTAATATTATACATTTAGTGGACTTTTGCTCCGCCCCCTTTAACCATTGCATTTCTTCAATTAGCCTCTTTCGACCACTGGCTGGAGACTTTTACAATTATGTCATGGCTTAGCCCAGTAGAGTATCAATCTCTCACCCAGTGCTGTTGGTTGTTTGGGTGTATCCTTTCACCTCCACTTCAGTGTTTGTACCGAACTGCACAAGGGGCTACTACGTAGCCCTCGTTCTCGCTTCCTGCTCGCTCTCTACAATGTCTTGCTCTAATGTGCCAACACTGCATGCATTATCACATTGACTCGAGAGCTACTGGCTCTGCCAAAAATGTGTTGCTGTATTAATACTGCACGTTGCCATATTCAACGCAGACTCATTTGCTTTGCAATATTGGTTGATAATTATCTACACCCCGATGAGCTTTGTAGCTCCGCCGGCAAGTGTTTGTGTTTGTAACAGTGTCATTTTCAAAGCAAGCCTCTAGGTGTCGCTGTTACTTCACAATTTATTTGACCCTGTGTTGTCTGAAGGGATTCGAGATTACGATGCCCCGCATACTAGTGCATAGTGCAACCACCAAGTCCGCAATAACCCGTAATAAAATCAAAACAATCCACAGATGTATTTAGAAACTTTAACTGAAGCCGCCAGGCAAAAAAAAAAAATATATATATTGTGCCCACGGGGTGAACATCAGTAAAAAAGCCCCGTCTTATCTATCCACTACGGAGAGCTCATACCATGTTTTTAAAGCCCAAATTTAGCACAAGCTTCTCTACTGGCACTGTGGAGCACTTCAAAATATCAACTGTCCAGGAGTGAATTATAAACGTAGTGCATTATGGTACAAGTAGTTTTTACAGTGATTTGCTATGTCTTAATCTGCACTTCTATTCCCTTGCCAACTACACTCTGCCAACTAAGTTAGC
Source organism: Pleurodeles waltl (assembly GCF_031143425.1). NCBI lineage: Eukaryota > Metazoa > Chordata > Amphibia > Caudata > Salamandridae > Pleurodeles > Pleurodeles waltl. Next base: position 134,002,469 of record NC_090445.1, on the reverse strand, counting down.
CAAGATTCTGCCCAAACAGCGCATGCTCAGTTTTCGCCCTCCAGCACTTTCTATAATTCAGCATGGACTAGCATTATATAGATTTTAACCCTCGACTGCAGGTGTGTAAAGGGTCCATTCAGTTACATGGCCCACTCTAGATACTAGTCGTTTTTTGGCCTCTTTTTGTGTCAGGTAGAGAGACCATGTAATGTCATGCTGGAAGCCAACCAAAGAGTTGGGATAGCTAAGAAGTCTGTCGCTAACATTAGTTACCGAATTCCATGCACTCCGTCTAAACAGTTCAGTGCATTTTGTCAACACAAACCCGTCCAATAAGTTCACAGAGGTCCAGTTATTTTGTTTACAGGACTGTATGAACTTATAATCTTTCTTTATAGAGGTTTTTTTTTCCCAAGTTGCCATTCACTTTGCTAACAGAATCCTGCGCATTTTGTTTACAAAATGTTTAGCACTTTGTTTAAAGAATTCGGTGCACTTTGATTATTCTTCGATAAAAGGTCTACCCATATTATTTTTTTTGCCACGATCTGTAACATTCTGTCAACTTCAAAATTGAGTACAGGAGTTAAATCCTGCAGTTTTTATTTGAATATTGGGCACATTTGCTATACTAGTAACATAAAACGCAAGAATTCTGCAGTTTGTGTTGCGCAGTCGCTTGGCTTACTTTGGCCAACTCCTCCTAAATCTATGCACCCTGTGGCAGAGGACTGGAGGCGTGCTCCTTGGCTAGGGGTTTTATCTGCCACTTTTGTATTTTATTGGCAAGCGTGAAAACATTCTGTGAAACATGATGTAAAGCCTGCGCAGACTCTGAAGCGGTCCAATGAAGGCAGAGGGCCAGGAGTCTCTCTTGCTCACCTGAGGGCCTTTATCAGGCATCGGGTACACAGATGTGCAGCCATGCAAAGAGCCCACAATGCAGGCATCTGGTACACAGATGTGCAGCCATGCAAAGAGCCCACAATGCAGTTGGTGCCGACGCCGTGCCCCCTCTTAGTGCATAAAGACAGAAGAAATCAGGGCATGAACTATAATAGACACTTTCTAAACTAACCAGTGCTTACAACATTGTAAACAAATGCATTTCCAAGAATCTTGAACACAAATACTACAGTGAGATTAGAAACTATTTTTTAACCTGACACCACTGTTTGGGAGGCGGGGTGAGTGGGAAAAGAAAATAATTTTAAATATTTTTTCTGGAACTCCGGTAGGGCAATATTTGTGCCCTGAAGGAACAGAGTGGGCGCACATGTCTGTTGTTGTCTCCTAGTCTTGACAAGGATGGCTTTGTGGCTGTGTCAGGAGAAGGCAGTGTTTGTGCTGGCAGTGGAAATGTTCAAAACATCTGGATGAACATACGGGGGGGGGGGGGGAGCAGGTCTGACCCTCGAACCCCACTTTAGGATTGGTTCTATGGTGAGTGCCGGCTCCTAGCGGAATGAGATAGGTCAGTGTCCTTGCTTGGCTGCCTGACACTGCAGCAGGAGAGCCTGCTTTACACAGTTCACAAAATCATAATGCAAGGGATCAGCTTAGGAAGCGAACTCCGAAACTGAACAAATGAATGAAAATCCGGATAGGGCTTTTTCAGTGCTTGAAGTCCTGCAAGCAATATGTGATGCACTTTTGCAAAATTCTGTCCCTAAGCGTGCGTGAGCTTTCACGGGTGCCATTGTTTTCACCTTCAGTGGCTGATGACGGCAGTGAGGAAAAAACGTTCTTTTGAACGCTCCCATTGCGTGCAGCTCCTCGACCACAAAATACTGAAAGAAGCTCAAGGTTCAAGATTTTTACCACTAAGAGGAACTTATGCAACAACATCCAGGGTGGGTGTTTAAGAAGATCAGGAGGAGCTTGGAGTGCGAAGTCTACAAAGTCTGCACAATGTTCCCCACCAGGAGGATCTTGGAGAGTAAGGTCACTGACGGCTGCACACTGTTCACCACCAGGAGGGACTCGGAAAGTAAGGTCTGCGACAGCTGCACAACCTTCACCACCAGGAGGAGCTTGTAGAGGAAGGTCTGCGACGGCCGCACAATGTTTAACACCAGGAGAAGTGAGGTGTCCGACCAAAGTTCACTAATAGGATGAGCTTGGAAAGAAAAGTCCATAATGTCCACACAATGTTAAACACCATAAGGAACTCGAAAAATAAGGTATATTATGCTGTTTCTGAACCTCTGATCTCTACAGAGCATTGGAGCACAAGCGGTCCAAGTTCTCTCTTATCTGAGGAACAGTCCCTACCTGGAGGAACTTGCGGTCGAAGGTCTAGGATTCTGAAGGATATTTAACACTAACAGGTACTTGACGAGCAATGTCTATGTAGTTGTTTTGAGTGCTCAGGGAACATTAATACCTGAACGGCTTCTACGAAAATAAGGTCTCTCGATTCTGTAAGACATTCAACACTAGGTGACACCTGAAAACCAAGGTCTACACCATAAACCTTTGTCCCCAGTGTCTGCAGGACATTTAACACCTGGTTGAGCTTGAAGACCAGGCTCAACAATTAAACACTTCAATGAGCTAGAAAGGCAGGGCTGAGCTTGAAGAACACCGTGGACACTATCTGCTGAGCATTCATCATTGTAAGAAACCCACAGAATGGGGATCTAGGTTGATGTGCTTATAGCGTTGACTGAGCATTAGCAAACGGAATGAGTTTGAAGTCCAGGGCCTTTAATAACAGAGTGCGCTTGAAAGCGGAGATCTAATGTGTTAATAGGATCGTCAGCAATGGAAAGGGTCAAGGCTGCTGTCCTGAACCTCGAGTGTCCACAGGACATTTAATAGTGGAGGCAACTTGACGCCCAACCTCTACCACATCAGAGGATCTTCGAAAATGAATGGCATGTGAGGATCACAAATGTCTTCTGCTGTGGCGCTGAGACTTTAGTGTTGGAAGGACGTTATATGCCACGTGGATGCTGAAGAAGTTAGCTTTCGTTGCTACCCTGAATGAACTTCCACGGCATTTGCAAGAGGCAACATCCATTGGAGCTTCACCTAAGCATCATCTGTCCCTGTTGGCCGCCCAGTACCAGCAGGCGCTCGAAGAACATGGCTCATGCTGCATTTTGAAAAACCTTCACCTCGTTGGTTAGCTGCATCGATGCTGCAAAGAGCCTGAAGGCGTCCTTTAACGCAACCCACAAGGTCAGACGACCTCCAAACGTCCTCCGCCTACTGACTGCTTGGCTCCAGCTTATGCGAAAGTTCAAAGAGCAGATTCTGGTTGTCGATCACCTGAAACTGCCTCACGTAAGCCTTGATCTGCAGATGGTTCGGGGACGATTCAGTGTCGATACCTGAACAGAGGACGAGAAAAAGAAGTTAAAGTTAAGCAGATGAGAAAACCGGTAGAGTAATTCATTTAGCGGCCAACAGACGGCGCTACACTACTACAAATATCCGTGGTATTGTTATTGTGAGCAGGTGCGTGCGTGAAAAATACAGAAAAAGCAACGTGTCACTTCTCCTATTAGCTGCACACGTCAAGTAATCGTTTTAGCACCTTGTTAAAGCACATGCACAAATCTTTAAAACACAAATCTTTAAAACAGGATGCCAGTGAAACAGTTACAATTTAATGGCTCTTTTAAAAATGATCAATTATAGGCAGATTATCAAAAAATAGAATTCGTTGAATAAGTTGCACGGAAACAGCCCTTTGATGCTCAGGTTCTAAATTTTTGCACTGTCACCAATAACTGGAATAGTTTTGTTTTTTCACTGAAACAAGTCATTCCAAGAGGAAAGGAGGGTATTGCTTTTTCAGATTTCCAGTTTTATCATGGGAGAACCCTAGATTTAGATTAGCTACGTGCATTTATATTGCTAATACATAGTGCTTGCATTGTCTGAAGCGATATCTGAATCCTTTACGCTTCTTTACTACCTGGTCTACTGAGACAGTGTTTGGCTGTGCTTTGTACGGTTTAGAGGCTAATCCCATTCAAATTAACTGGAATTATGTGACAGGGAAGGAAACTGTAGACTTATACGGAATGGTTGACTTATACGGAATGGTTGACTAGGCTACTTATAAAGAAAGAAAACGCAAACTATGAGGCACATCTGATCACCAAAAGGAGCCTTGTACAACATTATGAAACATTTCCTATTTGATATTTACATGTCTGAGTAATCGATACATTGAGATTCAAGATCTAGGAATTTAAAAAGGTGCAACATATTTGCGATTCTTGTAGAATCGGAGCGCACTGTTGAAATAAATAATTGCGCCTTTGAGAGCGTCTGTGATAACAATGTACATTGGTGTTAATGGTTCTTTTAAAAATTGTCTCACGAAGAAGGAATCACTCTGCCCACTCTGTCTGAATTACATGTAAGTATTTAAAGTGTGTGTTTCCTGCTGCACACAAAAATCCTTACTCCAGTCCGTCCCATGAAGATGCTTAGCTGTAGGCAACGTTGACTACTAATTAAATAGTCAATTACAGTAATCAACAGCAGGAAGAAACCAGTTAATTTTCATAAAGTGATTGTGTAACATTGCACCCCACGTGCAGCAATTTAAATAACTTCCGGTCTAAGCTAGAAACAATGTTATCCTGTTAAAAATCTACAAATTATACACCTGATTGTTTATGTGGGAAGTGCGATAAATTATTTTTTCCATGGAAAAGACAATCACATTTGCAGTGTCCCGGATCTGATTGGATAGCTCCCATTTTAGGCGCAAGTCTTGCTGTGGCTATGAACAGTATGGGTGACTGAGTTCCACCTTTCATCAAGTGGTGTGTGTGTGTGGGCGGCTGGGGGAGAGGGGAAGGGGGCCATCCTCTATTCTTCCAAAATGTAAGACTCATTTTGCTTCAGAACGGTATTTGTCAGAAGTATATTAATCCAATGGTATCTTTAGTGTCAGCTTTCGAGAACAATTCTTTAATTCCAAACTTCTTACTAAGTCTTAAAAAACAACAATAGGATAGCTTCAGGATACCGATTGCATCTAATCATTTCAATATTAATCGTGTCTTTCACAGGTTCAAAGGCACCTGCAATTGTCTTTGAGCTCTGAAGAGACTCCTGGAAGTACTTATAATTGCACTACCCTGGGAGGAAATATTCAACCAGTTCCCCACAGGACTGTTGTGCACTGTTAAGGGCGAACTAAAGCAGCTGGTGCACGTGCTGGTCTGCCAGACCCATGTCCAAGGCCTCGGGTGACTGCTACAGCGACTGTCGCTGTCCATGCACCAGCCCCTGGAGAAGCCTCTTTATTTTCTGAACTGATGTGGGAATTGCTTGACATGGGTTAAGAGACCCAGGGAGGGGGCACTGGCTGTACTGCCCTCAAAACACCCCAGGCAAAATCACCTTTTATAAAAACAATTTTTTACTAAAAATATATGAGTCACCAAAGGGCATATTCATGAGATAGACTGTGGAACTCACCCACATTACAGAAATTAAAAATAGGTGGGTCGACTATTCTAAGGAAAAATCCTACACTGATTTGGTGGAAAATTAACTTTTGAAAAAATAGAGGCATGGGACTAATGCAAGTAACACAGTAGTCTTTATAGTCTTTAGCAGGGATACTGTGAGACAAGCATGTCAGGATTGTAAACTCAAATACCAACAATTTACTGCAATATTGAGCTCAGAGCAGTGAAGGAATGTCTTCAGCTTTAATCAGTTGTCATTATCAATTTCCCTTTAGGAATAAAAATGTTATGTATGTATAGTATACACAGAGCACAGATGGACTCTACTAGAGGGGAACAAGGGCAATGTCAGGTGGGTGGTGCTTCTCTTGGGACCACCCATGGCCCAGTGTGTACCTGAAGTGCAGTAAACAAGAGCAAATACGAAGACACCTTAGAAAAGGCAGTAAAAAAGGAAGATGACACAGGCCTGACCAACTAAATCTGCTGTTGCATTTTATATCTTGGAGGAGCACATGAGTTGTTGGCTCTGTACAGATCTGGTGTGATACTTACGCAGGGGCGTGCTACGGTACTTTCGGATCGTTCGCACTCTCTCGGCAACCGCATGCTGCAGAGGAGAAGGGTACACTGTTAAACATCCAATTTCAACAATGTTTTCTTATGTCTTATTATAACAGTGCAGAAATCGACCAGATTGTCTTGAACTTGTATGTGCTATATCTGTATGGCCCAATGTCTACCCAGAGAGGAAATTAGGATCTGGGGTTCACTATATATATGTGTGGAAGCACACCCAAGAAGACAAGGCTGATGGGGGCCAGTCTGGCTGTATCTGCATTGTAGCATGTTTGATATGGGATGTCTTTTCTGTAGCAGTATGGTACCTGTCCCAAAGGTTAGATGAACAGTAATCTTAGAACACAACATAACACATATCCAGCACAGCTCAGATATGCCTTTATATGGCAGCCTTGAGACCCAACAGCAGTCAATACTTGAAACTTCCAGGAAAACGCACTAGACAGCTCTTGGCACCATCATGCACAAAACACAACACCAAGCCATATAGTCTGCTAAGCATCCACCAACTAAATGGTACATCGATTCACATCCGCATTTACACAGTCAAAATCAGAGCTGCATAATGGAGACAGATGACTCGAAATAACCATATGAAGCAAAGTTATTAGCAAAATAAAAAAAATCTATTTCCTATGGTACCTAAGTCCTATTTACATCTACACGATAGCATATGTGTGTGTGTGTGTATATATATATATATATATATATATATATATATATATGTGTGTGTGTGTACATATACACTTCAAAAACTAAAGGTTACAGAGAAGTTATAGTTAGGCTCACATTTTAAACGTACAAAACCATGGAAATTCACCAGTTCGAGTTATCTCAAGTAACTATAACTCCTGCCCTAAGGTAACTATAACTCGCGCCCTCGCCGTGCACAGTTTTTCCGAATTTGTTTTTACTACAGATATTAAATTGATATTATCAAAGATGGCATGAGTTCCGTAATTTATGTGGTGATTAGCAGTGCATGGCGAGGGCGCGAGTTATAGTTACCTTAGAGTATGAGTTATAGTTACTTGAGGTAACTAACTACGACTGGTGAATTTCTATGGTTTTGTACGTTTAAAATGTGAGCCTAACTATAACCTCCGTGTAACCTTTGTTTTTTTAAGTGAATTTATATGTTTTAAAAAAAAATGTATTTCCTAACTATAATGTCACTGTAACTTTTGTTTTTTTCTGTGAATTTCCATGTTGATTTTTTTTTTTTTTTAACGTATAGTAATTTTCATTACTATATGTTAATCCAACCACTGTGGCACACAGCCTTCGGCCATGTGCGGCGGTGGTTTCGGCCAGGCCTGTGGCCAGACCCTGAGGCCAACCCCCTATAAGCACCCAACCTTGCACCATGCACAGCCTTTGCCTGTGCACAGCGGAGGTTGCCTGCAAGACCTGGCCCGCAGCCAGACCCTGTGGCCAACCCCATGCTGTGCACAGCCCGTTGGCCGTGCGCAGCGGAAGTTGGCAGCAGGCCCTTTGAGTGTCAGAATAGTTGTGAAAGGGTTTATCTGGGTGTGAGAGTGGCTGTGAGAGTGTTTGTCTGGGTGTGAGGGTGCGCACATCAGTGTTTTTTGGGGGGTGTCAGTGTGTGCGTGAGGGTTTGACTAGAGCTGTGTGTGGGGAAAATGACGGACTGAGTGTGTGTGTGTGTGTGTGTCTGTCTGTCTGAGTGGGTCGATGAGTGGATGCCTAAGGGTCCGAGTGCATGTGTTAGTGGTAGAAAAAGATTGAAAGAGAAAGAAAAAGAGTGAGAGGGACAGAGATACAGAAATTATGTAACCGACACCCCTCCACCACCCACCCCGATATAAACATTTGGATTTTCTTTAATTTCTCTAAAACTACTGAATGGCATTACACCAAAACAAAACAAAAAAAGCACTCTTTCTGGACCAGGACCTACCTTCCTGCCAAATTTGGTGCAATTCCATCCAGTAGTTTTTGCGTTATCACTGTACAAAATCCCTATAGAAAAATGAATGGGGAAAACGTGTTTTGGCACCTCCTCTTTTTCTCACGCCCCCCCCCCCCTTCCGAACGGATCACCCTGAAACTTTCCAGGCAGCAGCTGACAGGACTGGCACATTTTTTTGGAAAGTTTAGTGAAGATTTGTCAAGCGGCGCCAAAGATATAGGCGAGTAAACAAATGCATTTTATATAGAAACTAGCTCCTAACAATAATGGCTAGTGACGACCGCCATTAGGTAGTATATATATTACCTACTGGTGGGCGCCAGTAGGTAGTTATAGTTAGGACCTTGTTTCCAAAGGAAAATCGTTTTTTGTTTTGCTAATAATTCTGGCACAGTTTAACAAATCTTCACAAAATGTTCAAAACGAATGTGCCAGTCACTTCAGCTAATGTCTGAAAAGTTTTGGGGTCATTAATCAAGCAGGGACTGCAAAAAAAAAGGGGTGGGGTCCCAAAAAGCATTCTCTGTGTGCAATTTCCCCTAGGGATTTGAGACATGACTACAGCCCAAACCCCTGAACAGAATACACCAAATTTCCAGAGAGCTAGATATTAGTCCAGAAAGAGTGCTTTTTTGTAATTTGGTGTAAATCTGTTCAGTAGGTTTGGAGTTATTAAAGAAAAAAGATTTATGTATATCTAGAGACGTAGATCCACGGGAGAGCAGCAATCCCATGATTAGCTTCCACCACTTCAACAAGGAGGTGGTGGAATCTATCTTGGGGCTTGGACTTAGGCCCACCAAAAAAAAAAAAAATTAGAGGAGCAGGTTAGAAATACCTTGACCTCCGAGGCCACAGGGACCCCACCTGGGGACAAAAAACATTTTTGTTTAAAAAACATTGCAGCAAATTCACGGAGGATCTTTTTTTTTTTTTTTTTCAAGCCCCTCCCCACTGATGGGCCAGGTACCTGGTGAAACATTATTATCTTTTTGGAGTGAGTGGGTGCATGTGGCCCACATACTCCGGCTTTATTAAAAGTGGGCAGGGCACGCTGTCAGCCTCCCGGGCCGATTTTGGCCATGGGGGCCGGCACATATTGAGAAGAGGATGGGGGATCCCATCCCCAGGGGTCCTACCTTCTTAAAAAGTGCGAGCGGGCTCACGCCCCCCCCTCCCAGGATGATTTCGGCCCCGGAGATCTTATCCCCCATTGTCCAGCTGTGTTAAAAAATGGGGAGGGGTGCACGCAGCCCTCTGCCCTAGGCCAATTTCAGCCCCAGAGGCCCCATCCCTCAGGGCCCAGCCGTGGTTGCATAGAAGAGGGTGCTGCATGCACCTCCTCCCTGAACCATTAATGTCCCTGGGAACCTCAAATACCTGTGCCGACTCAGGCTATGTCCCTGGGAGACCACCCCCAGGACATAGTGCTTTCCCTGCCCACACTGACGCGGGGCAAGGAAACCTGTGTTTGATCTCACTTGGCGGAAGCAATTTCAAAACTGCTGCCAACCAGGAGCAAACACTAAGTCTGCTTCCTGCAGACGGGAGCATGAAAAATACTTCTGCCCACTGGGAGCAGCCTTTTCCTCCGTTTCCCTGCTAGCATTGAAGCGGCCAGGGAAACAGAAGAAAAGACTGCTCCCGTCTGCAGGGAGCAGCACTTTTCGTTGCTCCCTGTGAGCAGGAGTGATGCCGGCTTCCGCTAGAGGCAGAGAGCCGGTTGGGGTCTCAGAGACCTTGGGGCTCCCCCAACAATAGTGTGGTGGGAGCCCTGGGTGGGCACCAGAGCACCCACCCCTTTGTTTTCTAGGCATGCCCTGCGGCCAACCCCAGCAGCGCCAGTTAGATTAATGTATAGTAATTAAATATTACTTTACGCTAAAAAAAGTATATATTCACCACAAAAAAAACAATGGTTACACTGATGTTATAGGTAGAAAAGGGCAATAAAAAACATAAAATTTCACTGGAAAAAAAACAAACGTTACAGGAACGTTATAGTTGGGTTCAGATTTTACACACATAAAACCACAGAAATTCAGCAGTTATAGTTATACTTATCTCAAAAAACTATAAATCGTGCCCTAAGGTAACTATAACTTGCAGCCTTATCATGTTAATTAGCCCACATATCACATCAGTCATGACATCTTCTAGGGCATCAGTTATATTTGTAACTTTTGCAATAAAATTATTGATGAGAAAACTATGCCTGCAACCCCTTTAGAAAAGGCAGTCCCTTATTTCCCTTTTACAGGCAACTTATGACATTGCTAATCCCCTGTAATAAAGAAATTACATAGCCACTCAACAGTAATAAGTTATTAGTGTTGAGTTCTGACATCACAATGCCTGCTGCCTGATCCAACAGCAGAGGAGAAAGGCAGGTCACAAAGCATAATTTAAACTGCAGATTAAAACACAAAAAAAGAAAAGTGTCTTTTCCTTCTTTGGTTTAGTTTTTGTAGATGAGCAGCCCTACGTAGAAACAAGATATTTATGAATTATGGCAACATGTATATTTTTTTCCACACTTTAGGTAGTTATAGGAAAGAGAGAATCTCTGCACGGTTCTACCATTCTGAGCTAGTGTTGTTTTAATTCGGACTTGTACTAAAGCATTCTAATATCTTTTTGCGAAAATACTGGACTGCTTTTTGTTGTAATTCTGCACTAGAGATTCTAATTGTATTCTTTATAATTAGAAACATCCTATCTCTTTCAGATGAAGCATGTAAGTAGTTTGTCAGAAAGGTGACGGAGTGACCGTGTATTATAGTTAATAAAGTACCCCATGTGTACATTATAAGAATATTGCAAATCACCGTTGATTGCTATTACCTCCTAAAAGAAAAGACCTTTGGCTCGCTCTTCTGCGTGGTCACTGAACTCCTCAGTGACTTGCAATAGCCATATAATGTATGGCAGGAGGTACTTTATCTCATATATATATATGACTTGCAATAGCCATATAATGTATGGCAGGAGGTACTTTATCTCATATATATATATATATATATATATATATATATATATATATATACACACACACACACACACACACACACACACACATACACACACACACACACACACACACACACTTGCATACAATTTTTAAATGTGGCTTTGAAGTGACATATCTACACATTTTTACGCAGGTACCAACCCGTATTAAAACATTTTAGGCAGACATTTAAGCTTATGTATTTCCTAAAACTCTTACTTCTTTGCAGTGAAACGTGGCTGAATGTAATGATTTGTGTAGCAGCGAGGAGCGCCTCTTTTTTCTGTGACATTTATCAGCTTTGGTGGTAGATCCCAAGTGGGGGCCAAAGCAAAAGGAGCTGGAGCACGGGCTCATTGACCCCCCCTCTAGAGACGCCACTGGGCCTTCCCCGCACATATGAGCCTGCAGCGGCTCCTCTAAGGTGCAGAACATCTCTATAGGTTGAACCTATACATCTATAGCTGTGCATAATAAGGTGCGGAGCATCTCTGCACTAGAAAGTAGGCGGCGCGCTCTCAGGATCGCAGAGCCTTTTTCTTTGGTCTATGACGTCTGTTCATCCCCTCGAGGAGCTGTGTGAAGGCGCGAAAGCGTTGTCATGGCGATGCCGGATTTTCAAATGTGCACAGAAATCGGTACCAGCCAGAGTGCAGGGCGTGCAGCACAAAGCTTTCCTTTCCTGAGCTCAGAGCGGGGGCCCACCCCTGAGAGTCCAGAGTCTTAGCATAGCACTTCCCCCATCGACTCAATGTCGGTCCCTGCCCTGGTAGCGAACACTGAACTTTGGCCTACAGATGTGGACAGTCCAGCATTCTGGGCATGTTCAAGTATGGGTTTGCCGAAAGGTACCAATAACCGCACGGCCATCTAGACAGGGACTGTTCCCAGCATGCACCTGCAGACCTAGGTCGTTCCCAGCATGCAACTACTAATGTGGGTAATTCTGAACATCCACCTGCAAAAAGTCAATCCCAGCTCGAACCTGCAACACTTACTATTCCCACCGTGCCCCAGCAGGCAGGCGTGGTATGCACCAGCTGACAGGAACAGTCCCATCATGCACCTGCACACAGAGTCTACCGCAAGCAGGCATCTGCAGGCGACACAATTCTCTGCAGGCACGTGCAGGTGGGGCCCATTCCCTGCAGACACCTACATAAGGTGTCCATTCCCTGCCAGCTCCCCAGACAGGGCTCTTTCCTAGAATGCACCTGCAGACTGCGATCATTCATGGAGTGCACCTGCACGTGGGGATCATTCCCGGCATGCATCTACACTCAGGGATTATTTCTGGCATGGAACTGTAGGCCTGGCCCAGTTACTGCAAAGCCTTGCAGACATGGACAGATTTCTTTCTGTACCTGCTGACAATGACCTTTCCGAGCATGTATCTGTTTACGGAGATCAAGACCATGAGGTACCCACTACCAGATATGGTTTGTGCAAACAGGCCCATTCCAAGAGCACCAGCAGACATGGTCATTCCTAGCAGTGACCTGGAGCGCACTCTCAGCAGGCACCTGCAGACTACACTCATTCGATTCAATCCACCTACCAAGCCCCAACAGGGAGAAATCATTTTGTGCATGCACACGTACATATTGCTAGGTCCACCGAACATTGCTGGCAAGTATTGGCATGTACCTGCAGAAGGATCCAGACTAGATTATGCAAGCTCTCTGTACCGTGATGCTTCGAAAGTAGTGCTAAAGCATATTCAAGAGATACGCAATGTTGTGATAAATAAAGATCTTTTGGGGTCCGAGATCTTGGCACGCTTTAATGCCAGGCAGGGTCCTTTTGGGCCCTATCCGTATGGATTTGGGATGGGGCGGGGAAGGGGTCTGGGTATGGTTGCTTTGCCCCCCTGCCCTTATTAGGTTTTGCCTGCTTGCGAAATCTTTTTTTATTTAAAAAAAAAAACACTACTTAAAAGCGGCTTAGAACCGGCCCCTTACTTACCCTGAACTTACCATTGGCTTAGTCCAATGTCACTCTGATTTACAGCCTTCGGATTGCCCAGCATGCCACCTTAATGTCACTTTCTGTCGTCGTCTTTGTCTTCTTTGCCAATCTTGCCGTCCAGTTGCCTGTGGACCAAGTATGCCTTCTAGTCACTTCCCACTGGACACTGGCCAGTGTCCTTCCTCTGGCTATGACACTGAAGGTACTTCTTTTTCTTTCTGCATCCTGTCTTCTTTCTTCACTGACGTCTTCTTGCTTTGCTGCTGTCTTCTCTGTCTTCTTTCTTTGTTGTCGCCTTCTTTTTTCTTCCTGCATGCCATCTTCTTACTTCGCTGTAGTCTTGTTTCTTCGATGCCTTACTCTCTGTCTTTCTTCGCTGCTGTTCGTCTTCGTTTTTCTTTCTGCATACCTTTTTTTGTCTTCACTTTCTTCTTTACCACATGCCGCCTTCTGTCTTCACAGCTGTCTTCTGCCCCGTCTTCTGTCTTCGTTGTTTTCTTTCTTCTTTACCGCATACAGTCTTCTGTCTTCTGTCTTCTTTCTTCACTGTTTTCTTTCTTCTTTGCTGCATGCTATCGTCTGTCTTCGCTCCAGTCCTCTGTCCCGCATGACTCCACTAGCTGGAATGCCCTGTGGTGCTGTAACAAAGGGGGTGAGCCTTTGAGGCTCACCACCAGGTGTTACAGCTCCTGCAAGGGGGAGGTGATAAGCATCTCCACCCAGTGCAGGCTCTGTTACTAGCCACAGAGTGACAAAGGCACTCTCCCCATGTGGCCAACAACATGTCTCGAGTGTGGCAGGCTGCTAAAACCAGTCAGCCTACACGGGTAGTTGGTTAAGGTTTCAGGGGGCACCTCTAAGGTGCCCTCTGGGGTATATTTTACGATAAAATGTACACTGGCATCAGTGTGCATTTATTGTGCTGAGAAGTTCGATTCCAAACTTCCCAGTTTTCAGTGTAGCCATTATGGTGCTGTGGAGTACGTGCATGACAGACTCCCAGACCATATACTCTTATGGCTACCCTGCACTTACAATGTCTAAGGTTTGGCTTAGACACTGTAGGGACACAGTGCTCATGCACTGGTGCCCTCACCTATGGTATAGTGCACCCTGCCTTAGGGCTGTAAGGCCTGCTAGAGGGGTGACTTATCTATACTGCATAGGCAGTGTGAGGTTGGCATGGCACCCTGAGGGGAGTGCCATGTCGACTTACTCATTTTGTCCTCACCAGCACACACAAGCTGGCAAGCAGTGTGTCTGTGCTGAGTGAGGGGTCCCCAGGGTGGCATAAGATATGCTGCAGCCCTTAGAGACCTTCCCTGGCATCAGGGCCCTTGGTACCAGGGGTACCAGTTACAAGGGACTTACCTGAATGCCAGGGTGTGCCAATTGTGTAAACAAAAGTACAGGTTAGGGGAAGAACACTGGTGCTGGGGCCTGGTTAGCAGGCCTCAGCACACTTTCAAATCAAAACATAGCATCAGCAAAGGCAAAAAGTCAGGGGATAACCATGCCAAGGAGGCATTTCCTTACAGTCGGCTAACTGGTTCTGAATGCCTGGGATGTACTGTGCTATTAGGCGAATGTGATTTCGAATTGGCCAATGACAATTTTTTTGTGCTAAGAGACACAGTTGTGACGAGTGTGTCCCTCCTTGTTTGTTGAGATAATACATTGTTGTCATGTTGTCGGTTTTGACAAGAATGTGTTTGTGGGCTGTTAGTGGTTGAAATGCTTTTAATGCTAGAAACAGTGCCAACAGTTCTAAATGATTTATGTGGAGTTGTTTTTGTTGGTTGTCCCATTGTCCCTGTATGCTGTGCTTGTTGAGGTGTGCTCCCCACCCCATCATGCAAGCATCTGCTGTGATCACATATTGAGGCACTGGGTCCTGGAATGGCCGCCCTTGGTTTAAATTTATAGGGTTCTACCATTGAAGCGAGAAGTGTGTCTGGCGGTCTAACAACACTAGATCTTGGAGTTGACCCTGTGCTTGTGTCCATTGTTTTGCTAGGCACTGTTGTAAGGGCCGCATGTGTAATCTTGTGTTTGGGACAATGGCTATGCATGAAGACATCATGCCTAGAAGTTTCATTACAAACCTTACTGGGTAGTGTTGATTTGGCTGTATGCTTGATGTTATATTTTGGAACGCTTGGACCCTTTGAGGACTTGGAGTGGCAATCGCTTTTGTGTGTTGAGTGTTGCTCCCAAGTATTGTTGTATTTGGGATGGCTGCAGATGTGATATCTGGTAATTTATAGAAAACCCTAGTTTGTGTAGAGTTTCTATAACGTATTGCGTGTGAAGAAGACACTGTTGTTGAGTGTTGGTTTTTATTAGCCAGTCGTCTAAGTATGGGAATACGTGCATGTGCTGTCTCCTTATGTGAGCAGCTACTACTGCAAGGCATTTTGTGAATACCCTTGGGGCTGTTATCCTGAACGGTAACACCTTGAATTGATAGTGTACACCGTGTATTACAAACCTTAGGTATTTCAGGCCTGCAGTTTGGTCACCTTCTTTCGATGGGTTAAGCCATAGCCTGCTGGCGGTGGCGTCCCCTTGGCCTTAACGATCTTTGTATGAGTTTTGGACGGGGCAGTTTTACTCACTGTTTTCTGCATCGTCGTGGTTTGCTCACTTTGGGAATCGTCAGAGTCCGTCCCCTGGATGGAAATTCTTTCCTCCTCCTCAGCGTCAAATTGTTCTCTCGGTGTCGGCGCAATTTGTAGTCTTCTTGCTCGTCGATCACGAAGGGTCTTTTTTGATCGAAACGCTCGACAGGCCTCACAAGTATCCTCCCTGTGTTCAGGTGATTAACACAGATTACAGACCCGGTGCTGGTTTGTATAAGGATACTTCGAATGACACTTAGGACAGAAGCGGAAGGGGGTCCGGTCCATTATCTGGGACGACGGGTGTGGCCGAGCAGACCAGGCCTCAGTGAAGAACGGAAGCCCCGAAGGGCCGCCGGAGCGCTCTTGATGTTGGTGCTGATACACTAACACTAACCCGGTACCGAATGATAACAATACCGTCAAATTTTCGATAATTAAGCTAACTTTCCCGATTCGAAATACGGAGCGAAGAGGAACACGTCCGAACCTGATGGCGGAAAGAAAACAATCTAAGATGGAGTCAACACCCATGCGCAATGGAGCCGAAAGGGAAGAGTCACTCGGTCCTGTGACTCGAAAAGACTTCTTCGAAGAAAAACAACTTGTAACACTCCGAGCCCAACACTAGATGGCAGGAACAGTGCACAGCATGTGTATCTGCAGCTACACATGCCATCGAACATATATATATATATATTCCCCACTGTGCGTTAACCTTCTACAAGGCGTTCATACCAGGGGCCATTATGTGTCTGCTGATGTTGACCAACACCAGATTGTACTTGAATTTGAAGATGCATGTCCAAGATTGCCCAAATCAAGGACACACCAGGAAACCTATTCCTAGAATACATCTGCGCCAAAAGACCAATCCCAGCATGCACATTTAAGAAAGTGTAAATCCATTAACCAAGAGATCAATCCCAGCATTCACCTAGAAGGACAGCTGTTGCCGCATTTTAGGCCCTGGTGTTGGTACTGCATATCTACATGAATACACTATTGAGAAGTAGCATAAAGCAGTAAGAGACTCACCATCTTCTCAACGTTGACCAGCCCATCAAGGAATGTCTTGCTGCTCTCGTTTATGAACGTCAGGTCTGAAGATGGGGACATCCAGGGAGAAGAAAGAATAAACATTTAGGAAATATGAACACTCCTCCTTTCTGTAGCAAACAGAGCATACAGGTCTTGCAAAACTGTCAATTTCAATCAAACTTGACCTGATACATTGTCTACAGTGCAAATGCATTGGCCCATCATCAAGGGTGACACACTGTGAACATTTAGGGACCTCGCAGTACATATACACACCCACTACTGATTTAAAAAAGGTTTTGTAGGCCCCTGATTCTTATTCTGCAGGGACTGACTCAGCCAAGCAGTTGGCAGATGTTGAGGAAATAGGAACCACTGTGTGTTGGATGATACATTCAACTGTCATTTACAGCTTTACCAAGATGTAAAACCGATAGCACCTATAGCGCTTAGATGTTGTTAGTTCCTATATCTTGCAAATGCCTATAAAAATCATTAGATCCCTGGAGCAGGATGACGGTGACGGCACTGCAAGAAAAAGATGTATACATTTTGATAATCTGCTGGAATGGATGTGTTTTTGTTTGGACTCGAGCCACTTTCTGCAACCCATATTGCAATGGTACTGCGTTCAGGCTTTTACAACAAGATATGTTGAAGGTTTTAACTCCTATCCATGTTATGTTGTTTTTTGGAACTGTTATTGACTTTCTGTGGGTATAAAATAGAGTATGCTAAGACTGACATTTACATATATTGACAATCAAATCATAGGGGCATCGTCAGGCTGTATTTTGTGAACACGAGCTTCTATTTTTGCCTTAAGTTTTGATGGCTCCTGGCAAAGATCAGTTTTCGGCAAGAGAGGTGAGGTCCCAGACCCATTTTAGACCTGTGCCTCTATTCTCAATCATACTTTGTCGACTGTCCACAGGTACTTGGGAAGCCTTGTGGGAGCACCAATGTAGGGAGCAATGGCGCTATTTTAGAGCCGATTATGAGTCACTAACAGTACATCATAGGGTTTCGGAAAGAAAGGATGGAATATTTCCGAAGGGTCAGATAAAATTGTCCCCCTGAGCAGCTACCTTGGCAGTGATTCTCAACGAGAGGCAGCTCAGGGCTTCGACCTCAGTACCAAATCTTCACAGTCAAGCATAATTTGTCAAAAGGGCAAACATATGGCAAAACCTTATTCAAGTAGCTGTATTTCATAAGGATGTTAGGTTTTCAGATTACCTATACACCTGGAACGCACCGGCCTGCACCACGCATGGGAGTCAGCCTTAGCTTAAGGTTTCATTAATGCTGAGCTATTCCTATGGCAGTAAATGATGGTCAAACCTCTTTGGAAGAAGTGGCTAGTGATGGAGAAGTACGCTGCCTGGACGCGCCTACCTCTAACGAGGAGTAGGGGTCGACTGACCTACAATAATAAAAGTGCTAGGATGGAGTCAGTCCCCACTCACCTTTCAGAATCAGTGGCACGAAGGGGATTACAGGAGGCCTCATCCTGGATATCACGTCTCTGTACGTCTTGTGGTTTCTGCAAGGGTCCTGAGGAAGTAAGAGATGCAACAACATCATTGGTGACGTAGACAAGAGAGCCCTGCCAGTGCACAGAGCAAGTGTATCACCCTTCGCAACACTCGGCGCTGTACATGGGCCCAGTGGGGACAGTACCTGAACTCCACTGTGCTCGTACCCAGGATCTAACCGCCACGGTACCCGGGGCGTACTAGGCGCAGCACGCCTGGACCTTCCAGATGGAATTCACTCACTTTGGTGAATATTCGGATAACTGCCTACTACTCAGATCCCTGGGCCTGAGTCACTGTGCACAGAGGCAGAGTCGTTCCTCACAGTAACTGAGCCACTCCCCCAATAGGCTGACCCGCGCAGTGCTCAAGGTACCCTGCAACGTACTAGAAAAGCTCCACAGAGAACCCATACTACTCTACACAAAGCGAAGGCTCTTGGGCAAGGATGCATAGCACACTGATCACTCTGCAGAAACGTAAAAACTGTACAAGTTTAAAGCTGTGCACCAAAGCCCAGCCACCCCCAGCCTACAACAGTTATATGCACGCAAAGGCGCTGGAGAGTGGCTGATCTATTGCAAACTGGCTCCTATTTGGGGCAATTTACAGAGCTTGAAATTGGGGGGGGGGGGGAGGGGAGGGTTTAATTTGCAGGTAGAGAACCACAGCCTCTATATAGCTCATTATCAAAGTGGCAGAAAAAAGTCACAAAGAAGTTAGCGGAGATATGATCGTTGAGCCATAAATACATAATCGGACAAACTGATTTGAGATTTTTCACAATCGAGCAAACTGAATGTGAAGCTGAGCAGCTCCCCAGCCTTCTTACTGTCAGATCATGCATTACAGGAATCCCATTACACAACTACGTTCCATCCTGGAGCTGCACTAGTGCAAGGACAGTTTCACAGCCAGGTCAGGAGGTCTTCTACAGTGTGTGCAGGAGTGAAGCTTTTACTGATCGCAAACATCAGTGTTTATTGGTATAGCGCTCTTTAGCTTCTTTTCATGCCTGTGAAGTGCCCAAATTGAACTTGAGAGATTGGTGGATCAGGAGAATATGTAGGATTGCAACGTTTATGCTACCATGACGAAGCCTTGCTTCCTCTGATATATTCTGGTAGGGAGTTCCACAACGCGGGGCCTAGTGCTTAGAAGCTCTTCTTTCTGAAGCGTGGAGATGAGCAGGACATCTTTAGAGGTTAAGAGACAAGGGCTCTACCGATGGATTGGCAAATGCTTCAAAACCCAACAGTTTGCATGCACAAGGGTGGAACAAAATCCATATTCATTTATGTTGGATTTAGTCACAGAAATAAAATGTCTCAATATTTGTGGTGGTATATTAGTTTCTTTTTGCTTGTTTTATTCATCTGATACATGTTCAGAAGGCCCCAAAAAAGGGCATTAAGAATAACTCCAGTGATAAAATCATCTACATTGGGTTACCGCTAGGGGAAAAATTACCTCCAGTGGTAAATGAACTACAACTGTTAATCAAATTACAGGTAAAATACTACCGAAAACTGACAGATTTTACTGCCACAAATATGCTGCGCTTTGGGGTGAATAAGTAAAACCCTTAATGAGCTTCTGCAGTGTTAAGCTTTGAGCAGATGCAGTCGCTAAACACAGTAGCAATAATGCAGGAGTAAATTATCCTGATTGAAATGGATCTGGTCATGGTCCGAAAATTACATTTTATTTTGTGACTGGCAGTATTTGTATTTCCCTGCAGTAATGTTTGCTACATTAGTTTTGTTTAAACTACAAAGGTGTTCCATTGGGTGTACATCCCACTGAGTGGTGGTAATTACCTCTGGCAGTATTTACATCAGTGGTACTTCCATGCTGTCCCCTGCACTGTACAGATGGACTCCCATCTAGCAGTAATCCTGGGAAATGATTATTGTTGGCGGGCTGTAATTTACCACTGGCACTAATTTATATGAAATAAGGGAAATGAGGTTACCATGACCCTTTTTAGAGGGTGTATTAGGTGAAATACCAGAGCAATGTACCATGTAGTAAAATTCTAAAGTGAGAGTTAAGCACTACATGGTTGGACTCAGCACTGCCCCATTGTAGTAGTTGGAATAGTCACTACTTACTGTTGCACTCAGATCTTTATGCCAGGATAACCTCTAATGCAATGATCAAATTGTGTTTCCACAGGTCTGAATCAAAAGTGAAATTTAACACAACACCTACATTGAAAGTATACCTCACCAGACAAATAGCTTTAGTTTTTCACAAATTAAACACTTTGTGGGCAGAGAAGCTGACAGGTGGATTTAAGATGCTCTCAGGAGTCTATAAGTCTCTATCACAACAATATACTCTCTTGGACGTTTGCTTCCATCTTCAAATTTCATCTAGGGGACACTGTAAGATTTCCTCTCCCTTTCATTCCTTATTTTTTTGCTCTTCTTTTTTCATCAATGGATTCTTTATGGTGTTTTGAAATAAATAACTTTGCCTCTTTTAAGGTCACATTTGTAAAAGGAGGAGCTGTAATCAATCGTACACCGAGGGGTAGAACTCACATTGTTTTGATTTGCCTCTATTTATGTACTTTAAATATGAATGAAGAGTAAGCTATTTACCGAAAGGGTACTTGTAGGGAACTATATATTCTTTTTACAGTTTGGAAATGTTTAGATTGTGTTTTATCACAGAAATGTTAATTATCGGTAATTAGTATTTTATGTGTTTCATATCGTCCTTTAGCATTGTACATTCTGTGTTACATGTATGGTTTTTCTAAGATAATGATTTTATGGACGTGTGCTCAAAGTACACTTTATTTTGAACTGAACAACAATGTGAATTTCAGAAACGAAAATGTTCAAATTGAGAGTGAGGGGCCGAGGAACAAGAGAATGGCCACCCATCAGAGGCGTGCGATGCATGCTCAAGTTATTATCTAAAACTCCGCACGGGTGGTTCTCTTCATTTCTGCAATAAAGTTTCTTGCAGGTCATCAAATGCTGCAGAGAACAGAAGGGCCCCGAGGTAGCCAGATGCAACTATCATTGGAGCTATAAAACAATACATTTATTAACTATTACATTAATAAACCGTATCGCAAACAATAATAACAGAAACAATAAAATAATAAAGGAAAGAAAACACACACATACACACACACTTCTGGAGAAATTTCATCTTTATACAACTCACCGTAAAGTTCTCAAACTTCCGAAACAGGTTCTTAAATTTTCCAGGTATTTTCTTTAAAAAAAAATCAACAAAAAAAAAATCAATGAAATTATATTATAACTGAAATGAAAAGCTAAATTAGAATTGGATGAGATGAAGTATGAAGAATGCAAGTGTGATAACATCACACATTCCAAGTTTCCTGGGGATGCAGGGGTCACATGGACCATTAATCTATGCGTTTTAAGTCAGTATGAGGGGAGGAGTGTAATGAGTTATGAGGGATGGTAGCGGGGAATGGTGTGTGAGAGGCATCGGAATAAAGATGAAAGAGCAAGGAACTGTAGGAAGAAAAGATTGTCTTCGTGGAGGCTACAGGAGAGGCGCAAGACAGAAAGATGAACTCAGAGACAAATGAGGGGGGAAGGAGGCACCATGATGGAGAATGAAGCATGTGGGATGTAGGGAAAAGTGGGTCTTGGTGAAAGTGTGTTGAGAGTGTAGCATATAGTAGAGGGGGGAGTTACACAAGGGCAAATAAGTAGGACAGGGTTAGGACTAGTGCAGTACTTCTATATAATGACATCATTAGAACTGAATGCTTTCCTAAAGGATCTCCTATTCCGTTGAGGCTTCCTACAGACAAAGCAATAGCCCCTGTGCCCCATCACTCACAATATACCACCCCCAAACCTTTTCTATCCCTGCAGACTTGCATCTATTCACCAGTCAAGTCAGCAGTCTGAGAAATAGGAATAGGAAGACCAGGATTCCCATTTTCTCCATTTTATTTGTTTGTACCCGCTCCCCAGGGCGCTTCTCCCTCTTGTAGAGTCCTCAGCGTTGGGTTCATGTTACGCAAGTCACAAAGATTCAAGGCCTCCAATGTGAAGATGAAATGCATCAAAACCCCAAAACACCCACACCGAACCACCTACCTCCCATGTGAGGCGCAGGCGGCTGACCGCAGCATTGTCAAGACCCATGACAACAGCGAAGAAGGACAGCATATCCTGGTTCTGCTTGCATCTGTAGGTAGTCAAAGCATCACAGGTAAGCACTATGCAAAAAGACAGAAACATGGAGTCTCTTTCTGTCCTTTTTGGTTTACATGAAACTACATAGAGTGTAAAGCACTGAAGCGGGGCGTGGAAGATGAAATGATACATTAACTTCACAATGCAACGGTGGCGTATTCTACCATTGGGAGGTAGTGGCACAAACAACACGATAATGTTTCACGACGAGATAATGTTTCACAAATTAAGAAACTTCTAACTAGATGCGTGTAACTTTCAGAAACATTTGGATTCAATTTTGCAATGTTCACTTTACATCACAATAGAGATAACACAAAAATAGTTTGGGGTTTGTTCCTCGAAAACCAGAGTTGTCCAATGTAGGTTCACGGATCCGACCCTCCATGTTTCACCTTGTTAATTCCGATACATTGATTAGAATAAGAATTTGGCTCGATTGAAAAATCGTGGAATATGTATTTTCCCATGCTACAATAACAATCTTACTAATACTAGCATTATTAATTAAAGACTAATTTGTGCCAGTGTGAAAAACTCTACAATTCTCACAACACGCGTGATAATTCTACAGTTCGCACAACACATGTGAGAATTCAACTTCCTGAAGGCCCTTCTTGGCTTAGCAATATTCAGGTTCTTGTCTGAAGTCTAAGATCCATTAATCGCTAGAGAACAGTTGCATGTCACATTGACAATGCGCTTTTAGGACATGGTTACTATTTATGGTTTTATGATTTTTGCTGACTGGAGTCAAAGTACTCTCTTGATATTACTGTACTAGATTTTTTTATTTAGAGGCGAATCATACTGGATGGCAAAGCTGGAGTACAGAATGGAACAGTCTGGTGATAGATTATATTACAAATGACAGGTTAGATCCAATAATTGACATGTATAGAGCAAAACGTGCATAATTATGTGTTTGCTGAAGGATATGGCTGTTTGTTTCTTTCTGCTGGGGTCTGTGGATGTCCATAGCACAGCTTCAGATGGTTGTTCTAATGTGACAAATCTTTACCCATTATGTAGGTTTAAGTTAATTTTACCTAGATGCTTGACACGCACATTGACAAGAGCATATAGACATGTCAACACAGGCTGACTGTATGAACTGCTGAGGTGGCAAACACTTAGACATCTGTATGGCACAGAGCGTTTTTTTGCATGTATGGATGCCAATAGTTCCATCTAACGTATACTTTGGTTAGAGCTCATATGATGAAAATCACCCAAAAAACCTAAAAACAGTATACAATTGTGAATAATTTAAGGAACAATAAAGCCAATGGCTAGGTTACGTCTTCTGTTAATTAATGAGGTAGGTAAACAAATTATGGGTATAATAAGAAGTGTACAAATAATGAAGCACTTTTATTTAAATATAAAATACATCAGGAGGTAAGCCATGTGTATAGCATGAACAACCATGGGGCCCTAAAGGAAAACATTAGAGGCCCTATTAAGACAGGATCTATCCCTGCAAGTTTCAAAGAAAGTTTTAACAAAATGAAAATTGACGCATATTAACTAAAGGATTGGTCAACCCAAAGAAGCAAACTTGCATCTGAGGTTGACTCAAGTCAGCAGATTTTGAAAAAGAAAACCAAAATATCTATATCGATACCTGAAAATGAAAGGGGCATTCAGAACTGAAGCAATACATTAGAAACAATAGAACTTGATGGTCCCTTCTCTATTTCTTTTTGCGCATGGAAAGTTGAGTGTAGTTGAGCGGTGGCACCACGAAGCTTCTGGGCTGTTTTTTTGCATCACACAACGTTTTCTATGTCGGACACAAGTAGCTCATCCTGTACTATTTTTTTTATTTCTTGGCACTCATCTACCTGTAGTTTTGTTTTTCGCATTATGAATGCAAAACTGAAAAAACAGAACTTAAAGAGTAAACCGGGCTTTTTCACGCATACAGGCCATGGCACTACTTTGCAATGCATTTGCCACAACTGCTTTGGATTTCCTGGTCCTCTTTTTCATGGTGGACTTTGAGAAAGTACACCACCAGGGGAAGAGTTGTGAGCGAGGCCCAGGAGAGGGGAGGCAATGCAGTTGCGTGAATTGGAGACTGTGGCTAAAAACGGGGAACTGTGAAACACAAGGATGCTTTCTGAGGTCTATGTACATGTGGGTGGGTGGGTGGGTGGGTGTCAATGCTAGGGAGCTGCAAATGGGTCAAGTGCTAAAAACCACCTCCCCCTTCAGCCCTTTCTGCTATTAGTACCAGTGCACACAGATTCGCTCTGCTGGTCGTGCATTATTCTTTAATTCTCGAGATATGCCTCCCTGGCATTAAGAACTATAAGCTTGATTTCAGGCTTTCATTGCAATCCCCGGGATAAGCTTGATAGTTCTAAAAAAAAAACTCCGCCATCTGTGAGATCCTCGCTATAGCTGTTCTGCCCATGTCAACGGGGCTGACGTGATACTGAGGGCCCTCTGTAATTCTGCAGACAGAATGAGAGGGTGTGTTGCAAGTGGCCCCTGGGGCGATCCTATGTGGGTACTACTGGCCAAAGGTGAATCTTTTGCCTGCTCCACTAGTCTACACCTCTCCAGGCTATCAGGAGTCCCACCTGATTGCTCTATATAGTCTGCCCAGTGGCCCTGGAAGCCTAGTCCCATCTCCCCATCATCTCTCTCGTCTTCCCATCACTGGCAAGATCATGAGGCGTCCACACAGCAGAGGACAGCTATAGTTCTTAGCAGCTCTAGTGAACATACACAGAGAATGGGGATCGCACTTATCAGGGCAAATCCTGGGCAGCCTGGAGGACTTCATGAACCCTGATTTGGATGACACTGAACTCCAACGCTGGCCTCACCACAAGGAATTTATGGGCAAAGAAGGACGTCAGGGCTGTCAGCTCCAATTGCCCCCAAATGTCAGCAGGTCCCCTGGCATCCCCAGAATTATTGGGAACACTACACGAAATGTGAGGTAACTCCCTAAAGTAGCACAGACTTTAGCTGGATTGATGCGCTTGCTTGAATCCCTGAGAATTTGCAATCACTGCTGGCAATCAGCTTGGCGAGAGGAAAGGCTATAAAGAATCTTTCCTTTTAACACTGCTGACCTGTGCACGGCTGAGAAGTGGCCACTGCATTTCATGTTTTGGCCGCATGTAATACCTTGGAGCAGGAGATCCTGGGACCGTGCCTGCTGGATGTGGGCTGTGGAGGTTTTGGTTGATATAACTCAAAAGGAGATGCTGGGCCCATTCAGGTGTACTCCATGCAGCCTAGCCTTGGAGTGGGGGAGGTAGGCAGTTCTTACAATTTCTCACTTAACCCACTGTTGTTCAACAAATACACGAGTATCCTGGCCAAACTAAGTTCAAGTTTTGGATACCAATGTCTTCTGGTCTTACCTATGCTGACACCAGGTTTCAGCTAAGTATCAACTCTTCCAACCATTCACTGCTGCTCCTCCTAAGATCCTGACTCAGTGGTTGCAGAATGGATGCTCTTTAACTTTATGAACCTGAATGGCAACCGAAGATCTTATTTGTGAAAACAAAATTCGGGAATGAAAACCTTTAACCAGATTCTCTTGGTGCTTTCTCCAAACTCGTGCCAGAATTTCACAATCTTGAAATTTTGTCTGATGAAGACTTGTCTTTCCACATAAAGTAATGGGGTTTGGTGAGGTAGCGCCTGGGAAGTTCCACACACATGTTTTTTGCGCATGGGAATATAGCTTTTTTTCGGAAGACGTCATTCTCCCTTCATCAAGGTTCTACCGGAGACATTACGAAGCCTTTAAAATGCAGAGGAAGAAGACGGCAGTCTCCCAGAATACAATTCGCCCTGAAGTGATTCTGGGACGGAGTGATAAGACTTTGACTCAAGTAAGTGCTTGAGCTGGTGTTGGATTTGAAAGGCTGGTATTTGGAAATATTTTAAATGTCAGCTTCGAATTCTGTAATGTTTTGAAACTCGGTCTACAATTTCTGATGTTGGAAATAGATTTTGGATTTAAAAAACGCTGTTATAAAAAAGGTTGCTATGAGTAATTTTTAGTTCAGAAACCTGCAATGAAAACAATAGATCCAAGTCAAAATTTGGTATTAGCAAGACGGTATAGAGGTAGTCCGTTAGCGCTATTTTCGCCAGTACTGCAGTATACATTTTCATCAATCTACTGCATTTTCAATGAAGCACAGAATAAAATGGTCATGGATTTTTGAATTTTTTTAATCAGATTGGGGGTCATAGGTTTCAGCATGAACAGGCATATGCCTTTATGTATGTGTATGTTTAAACTGAAACTGCAGGCCAACTAGTCTATGACATTCCCCATTAAAAAGAAAAGACAATCACACTTTTGCAACACTACATGTCAAATTCCATGCCTTTACACCCATGTTTCCTCATGCTGCCATCTCCTCTCTTCTACTTCCTGCTTCCTCTGTTGTCCTCTTCATGGAGCTCTTTTCACTCCTCTTTTTAAATTCTGCTTTGGTCGTTTCACTTATCTGCACCAAGGAGATGGTTACCTCCCAACCATATAAAGCATTATACACAATCAGCCTTTGCAAAAATGCAGCCTGGCCACACACAGCAGAAGGCCACAACAAGGATGCGGCCATTGGGGCATGGCTGGGTCATGGAACCTCATCCTTCTCTGAAAGCAGCTCCCACACCTGCTGTCCACCACGGTAACTCCACAGGTGTCTGAATGGCCAGTTCGTCTGAATGCACCACCATGCACCAGAGCTTATCCACCAACACCACAATGGTTTACATCCACAGCTGCAGAAAAGTCTGCACCTCAAAACACAAGCGACTGCATTCCTTCAACTGCAGCTGGTTCTGCATCCACAACCACATTAGACTCTGCACCATCAGGCACGCCCAGTCACACTGATAAAGTGAAGGGTTTCACTTACATTGCAGCTGTCTTAATGAACTTCTTCAGCAGCTGGGCCCGCTTCCCTACAGACTCGCACAGCAGGACCTCGGTGGTGATCCAGTGCTGCACCTCACTGCACCTCTGCAGAAGCAGCTCCAGGTTTGCGGTCTCCCTTCGGCCCCTCTCTCCATGGAAGACGTAGTCCACAAACTCCACCTGCAGCGTTTGGAGGGGAGAAGATGCAATGAGTGGCAGGAACTGAAACCTGCAGCAAACTGGAGGTCCAGATTGAAAGACTCAAGAATGGAAGAAAAAGAGAGAGTAAAAGAGGAGGAGACTGTGAAGTCAGGGGGTGTACACACCTGAGGGGAGAAGAGGTGCAGTTGTTCTCTATGCAGCACAAGGGCCTGGAGAGGGTTACAGAATCTGAGTGAATTGGGTGGAGTTGTTTCCCTCCCTGGAGTTGGCAGTGGGACCAGGATGCACAAAGCTTCTTACCTCCTGCACTGCTGCTAGGGATGGAGCCAAAGCCCCGCCCTCTTAAGGTGAAAGGGTGCAAGGAGGTGACATGGAGTGTTTTGTTCCCTTCCAAGTGTTCTTGGAATGTAACAGGCAACAACAATGCGTTTATGTATATGGGGGCGTCAGCAAGGCATAGAGAGCTCAACAGCTATTCTACCCACCCAAGGTTCCACAAGTAGTCCAAATGACCAATTAAACTAGCATCAATACATTGAAATTTGCTTTCTTAAAAGCACAAATTCTTTTAAACAATAAATATGATGGGATTTGTAAGATATATGTCTGCCCTTAAAACAACTTAATTTAATGCATATTTTTGTTTTCATGCGAGTGGCCTCCCCCACACCAAACAGTGGCCACTCTTATGACTGCAACTGCAGAGTGACCTGGGGCAGCAGTCTATACACTTGTTCAGGGATGGCACCAGAGGTTCAGAATATGTTTATTGTTTGAAACAGATGTGCAAACAAGGCTACTGGCTAAAACTCTCTTCTGTACATTCCTTC
Organism: Pleurodeles waltl; assembly: GCF_031143425.1. Lineage (NCBI taxonomy): Eukaryota > Metazoa > Chordata > Amphibia > Caudata > Salamandridae > Pleurodeles > Pleurodeles waltl. The sequence continues at coordinate 133,974,250 of NC_090445.1, read as the reverse complement.
CCATAGCACAATACCAGCAGTGCCACCAAGACTCAATGCAAACCAGCAATGCATTTCTCCTTGTTTTGATGTGACAGTGACTCAGTTGTTGAGCTCATCTGTGTGGCCAGAGACAGGACTCCCCAGATACCTTTCATGACCTCCTGTCTTGAAGAACCCCATTTATTTGTCTCTCTAGGAGTAGAGAAGGTCAAGAAGGATCCTATATTTAAAACAACCAGCAGAGTTTACAGCTTACTTAGGATCAATGCCTCAGGACAAAGAATCAACACTGGTGTCTCTGGACTAGAACGAAGACATCAATGGCTTTGGGAGGTCTGTGGGTCAGCAAACCGTTTGGAGCAGTAGCTGCAGGATATAGATACTGACAGCACATATCTTTATCAGTGTCATCAATGGTCATTTGAATCCAATGGCTGGACAGAGTGAGACGACCACCGTGATACAGAGGAGGTGCTGAGTGCTTCAACACATGAACTGTGTTAGTCTGGGGCACCATTTGTTCCTTCAAACAAGAATTTAATTTAAGTAGCAATAGCAAGTGTTTTCATATCCATCCACGAAGTTTGTTTCCAGGCTGGCCATGCAGAAACATTCGGAGGGTGTTGTCCAAAGCTACATCCTACCAGCAAATTGCCTGAGAGCAGCATTTACCCACCACTGAATCAACACAACTCCTCCCCCACAGCAATAGCCCGCCAATCATAAATAATCCAATTTTGAAACCATTTAATCCCTACGAAAAAAACAATATTTTTGAATTATAGAGATTTACTGAGGTGCAGTGCAGGTTCAAGAGGACTTCATGTTGTTGATCTTTAGGACAGGTTTCAACAAATTGTCTTGGGTCGTGCTAGGCCAAGAGGGTTTCTTAATCTGGACCAAGAAATAATCTTCAGAATGATCAAGAAAGCATCTTCATATGGATCAAGAAAGCATCTTCATATGGATCAAGAGAGCATCTTCATATGGATCAAGAGGGCATCTTCATATGGATCAAGAGAGCATCTTCATCTTCATATGGATCAAGAGAGCATCTTCATATGGATCAAGAAAGCATCTTCTCATGGATCAAGAAAGCATCTTCTCATGGATCAAGAAAGCATCTTCTCATGGATCAAGAAAGCATCTTCTTATGGATCAAGAGGGCATCTTCTCATGGACCAAGAGGGCGTCTTCTCATATGGACCTAAAGGGCGTCTTCTCATATGGACCCAGAGGGCGTCTTCTCATATGGACCCAGAGGGCGTCTTCTCATATGGACCCAGAGGGCGTCTTCTCATATGGACCTAGAGGGCGTCTTTCTCATGGACCAAGGAGGTGTCTTTCTCATGGACCAAGAGAGTGTCTTCTCATGGACCAAGAGAGTGTCTTCTCATGGACCAAGAGGGTGACTTCTCATGGATAAAAAAAGCATCATTTTATGGTCAAATTATGGATCAACAAAGCATCTTAATACAGACCAGGAGGGCATCTTCTCGTAGATAAACCGGGCATCGCCTTATGAACATCAAGACTGTCACCAAAGAGCCCTTCTTACTTTCCTTCCTGCCTACCCTACTTCCATTAAGACAGGCAATTTCTCTGCCTTTTTGTACATACTTTATTTCTTTAAATAAATCTTTAGTATTGTGGATATTAGTTATCAGAATGTTGCTCTTTTGAGTTTTTTTTTTAGGTGTGCCTTCTTTTACCACTGCTTTATCTTCTCTTCATCGTTCAGAAGAGACGATTTGTAATCAGGTAAGCAACCACAGAAAATAGTAGCTTGGTGACTTCAAGACATTTCTTTTTTTATCCAACTGTCATCACCGTAAGCCAAACTTTGGGCACAGGACTTTAGACATTATGTTACTAAACTTTTCAGAACAAGTAAAAAAATAGGACTTTGTTTTATCTTTTTCGTTAGCACATATTCATTTAAGAAGACACAGAGAAACAACCTCCAGCCTCACAATACCTCCAGAAAGTATGGGTGTATGTCTCCCATCACATATTTTTAAGATTGTAATACAGGGTTTAGCTGTTGCTGGAAAATGAGTCTTGGTGTTTAAGAAAGACAACCTGCCATGAGGGAGAGAGCGGGTCAGTTGCATGTCTAGCGTCTGACATCTACAGGACTTTGCCTAAAGCCCAAGGGGCCATTCAGATGTATAAACTTGTGACAAGATTACCACACAGCCCTAGAGGTCAGTGTAGCACAAAAACACAAATACTAATACTTCAGTGAATCCTAAACAACTGGATGTCACAAGGCATTCTCACCTCGTGGACACAGCTGAAGAGCTCCCAATGGAATACAGTCAAGTGGCTAGCGACGTCCTCTGCTTCAATTCGGTGGATTTCAGTGTCTCCAGGAGAACTCTGGATTTCCTCTGGCAGTGGCACCTGTAGAAACATTGGATGGAAAGTCATCAGCAGGAGGAGGCACCTTATCTATACCAAATCCTATTTCTACCTTAGCTTATTCCAAAGCACCAAGAGAAGCTCCACATTTAAGAGCATTGGCTACAGCTCACCCCACCCCTCCAATATTCTAATGCAATAAAATAAAGGCCTCATTCTGAGACGAGTGGACATAATAGATGTGTTTTTTCACCAATGTATAACATTTGCAGTAAAGAGGGTGTGGCCTGCAGCCAATGCCGCTGGATGTGGATGAATGAGCTCCCACAGGAGCATGCACAAGATGCAATGATCTGTTGACATCTGGTCCAAATGCCACACCGAGTATAAGGGTGAGACCGTGACTGCTCTCCCCTAGCACTTTGAAGGGCCATGGCAACACAGACGTCAGCGTTCTTGAATTTCAGGATCAGATCCCATTGGAATACTACAAAGCGGTTGCTGAGGCTGGTTAGAAGTGGATCCTGCCCAGCAAGTCGCAATCGTGGAAGCCCTGAAGGTACTGTTTGTGAGCACTGTTCCTGGAGCAGCCAACCTGAAGCAAGGCATACTGGCTACTGGGAAGAACTAAAAGACGACAGAGACTGCTCTGCCTGCGGTGTGAGGCCTGTAGCAGTGCCGACTGACAGGGGTTTACTCGGGACAAGGATTGACCACCTTGATGGCAGACAAAAAGGCGAAAGGGATGGATCACCTATGCAAGGACTGCACTTTGCTTGAGCGCCAGTGATACAGAGAACAGGGGGTTCTGGAAAATGCTCATTGTGATACTGGCAGGCCCAAAGGCCTATACTTTAATTAAGGTGCCCCCGATGATTCTTCCCTCCCCTTTACAGGCCTGAAATGAAGCTGAGCTACTGACTGGCCGATGGTGAAATGGTTTGTAGCCAGCCATTAAGACCCACATGCTACCAAGAAATGCACTGTGATTCTAGCATAAGTGGTGATCCTTACACGTTCAACAAGCCTGATGCTCTATCACCACTAACACTCAAGGTAAATAGGGATCTAATCAGTGTGTCCTTCACTCAACACTGCTGGGGGTGGGACCGGTATATGGACACATGATTCATGTGTGGTTGTGACACATATAGATGTTTGGGTCAGTGATGAGGATCAACAGCTTAGTCACTGAAGCCACAAATTAGGGGTTACCCTCTTCCCAAGCTAGCACCAGTGAATTGACCTGTGCTGATTGTGGCATTCTAGGCTATGGGGTGGCAGAAGCCAGTAAGTACTCCCCCTGTTCCCCTAAATTAGTACACACTATAAAACTAAATAGATGTGTTAGAAATTGGGTCGCTAGTTGGCAGATGTATGCACCCTATTAAAGTAGGGACCACAATCCTAGTCAGGGTTAAGTCAAATAGACAACCTATATTAACCTGTGCTCGCCCTCTGGTAGCCTGTCACAGAACAGGCAGGCTTAACTTAGAAGGCAATGTACAAAGTATTTGTGCAACACACACGCAGCAGTCACAATGAAAACATCACAAAACGACTCCACACAGGTTTATAAAAAATAGAGATTATTTATCTGTCTAACTCTAGACCACACTGACAAAATCCAATAAATATATCACAAGAAATTCACATTACAGTTCGTCAAGGCAAGCGCGCCTTACACAGTACTTCTTTTAGGGTCTTTACAGTATTGCTGAAATCCCGCTTCCCCTACTGCGAAGAGCGTAGTGAGGTATGGTCAGGGCTGTTCGGATCCGACCAGGGTGTGGAGGTAACAAAAATCCAACTGTGTGTTTTATCCTTCGAAGACCGCTCTGGTCTAATCTGCCTGGGAATATACTGCTGCGGCAGTAGGCCATTAACCCGGAAACACCTGGGGCCGGAGCTGCAGCAGGAAAGCAGAGTTGTGTGGGGGTGCGACTCGCTGGCTAACTGAGTGCAGCGCGTCACCGTTGCTAAGGTGTCACTGTTACTAAGGCGACCAAGCTGGGCCCTGTGGACTGCAGTGCCAGAAAGAGAACAGCAAAGGTGCTGCGCCCTGAAGAGAATCCTTGGCGCGGGGCACGCAGGTCAGGCAGGTGCCGCACTTAGGCTAGTTGCACATGAAAGTTCTCCTCTGGTTACGAGCAGGTGAGTGCCACTGGAGCCACTCATGAGCCTTTGGGACATGGTGGGCTGGAACAAGCCACTCACAGGTCCTTAATGGCCAGGGAGGGAAGTTAGGACAAAATAGCTCTCAGAGCTTTTGCGGAACGAGGCGGCAGGCTCAGATGAAGCCACTCCCTGAGTTGTAAATGAACAGGGCGACAGGCACAGATGAAGGTGCTCCCGGAGTTGTTGATGAACGGGGCGGCAGACTCAGGTGAAGCCACTCCCAGAGTTAATACAATTGTGGGTAGTTCCACAGAGCCGCTCACTAGGTCTTAGATGTCCCTGAGACCTATGGGGAGAACAGGGGGCAAGCCAGCATGCCCTTAGAGTCACTTTGGGTACAGTCTGTAGCTCCTCTTGGCAGGGCAGAGGACAGTAGGCGTCAGAGCAGTGCAGCAAAGCAGGGCAGCAGTTCCTGGGAGCAGTCAGTCACAGCAATGGGGCAATCCTTTCAGTGCAGCAGCCTTTACTCCAAGAGGTTCTTCCAGGTCCAGGAGTAATCTGATTTTGTGGGGGTCAGAGACCTAGTACTTTTACAAAAAAGGACCATTGATGTGGGGGGTGACTTCAAAAGGATTCACTGAAGTGCACAGATCCCCCTTTCAGCCCAGCTCCAGACTATCAGTTGGAGGTAATCAGCCCCTTTGCGTGGGCTCAGGCCACTACCCCTTGAAGTGTAAGTGTGGGCCCTTCCCAACCTCCTCCCCAGGAAGACCCATCAGTATGCAGATGAATTAAGATGCAGTTGTGTATACTGTGTTGTGGGTGTCTGAAGGGAATGCACAAGTGGAGCTGTCACCTAGCCCAGGCCAGACGTGTACTGGAGACAGGCTATAGGCACACAGTGGAGTGAGGGTAGAGAAATGCCCACTTTCTTAAAAGTGGGATTTGTAAAATAGTAATAATAAATTATAGTAAAGATGATTTATCATTACCATTCCAATGATACCAAACATGCTGCAGCTGCTCCTCTCTGATCAGGAATTACAGCTTTAAAGTATTTTAAGGAGTTACCAATGCTGGCCTAAGAGAGGGCCAGTCCTCACAGTAATTAAAAACGACTTTGGCAGTCTTTCATTACCAGGATATGTAAAACTAAAGAGTACATGTCCTGACCTTTAATTACATGACACTCTGACCTATGGGCTACCTATGGCCTACTTTAGGGGTGACTTAAATGGAAGAAAAGGGGAGTTTAAGGCTTGGCAAGAGCCTATGAATGCCTACTCGAGGTGGCAGTGAGACTGTACACACAGGCTCTGCAGTGGCAGGCCTGGGACATGTTTACAGGTCTACTTAAGTGGGTGGCACAATCAGTGCTGCAGGCCCACTAGTAGCATTTAATTTACAGGCCCTGGGTATATGGTATACCACTTTACAAGGGACTTACAGGTAAATTAAATATGCCAGTTGTGGATACACCAATGTTACCATGTTTAGAGGAGAAGCAAATGCAATTTAGCACTGGTTAGCATGGGCTCAGAGTCCAAAGGCCAACAAAAAGTTACAGCATGAAAACAGGAGGTAAAGGCAAAAAGTCTGGAATAAGGCCACCCTCAAGATGCCAGGTCTAACACATGGCATTAATAAACATGCTTTTATGTAATCTACATCTGTCTTTACACTCATAAAAACAATACGGAAAACAGCAGCAGAAGTTCTCCTGCAACATTTATCTTTAGAATCAGCTTCATATTTAAAGACATCCTGCTGCAAACATGTAAAAATATGATACTGGCTCTTCAAAATTCAGAAAAGCTTTGTTCTCGAACATGTGGGACATTAGTACATCAGATTATATCAATATATGAGATCAATGCATGCATGACATTATTTATTAGAAGTGATAGTTTTCAAACATGAACTTTAAAAAATGTACCCGTAGCCCATTTCTAACAATGACACTGGTGAACCAACAGGAAAGCTAGTTGCACCCTCTGTTTGGTCTAGGTTGGTAATATAGATGCAACAAAATTATGGTCTATTATGTCTAACACAAGAGACGTTTTTGTAGAGCACACATCCTGAACTACATATTTCAAAGTGTTCTCATATGTGATAGGAACAAGAGGGGAAAGTAAAATTAAAAAAAACTTAGATTCACATAAGTTGGTGAAACATAAGAGGCCAGGATTAATCTCAGGTTTTCTGGTTTCACAATGCGCATCGGCCACTAGACAGGTATCGCTCAATCTTGTTTTACATCAAAAGTTAGTGCTCGGTCTTTAATTCTTAGCACACAAAGTTACAGTGTGGGTGGCAGACAGAAGCCACAAGAAAACTTGACTCGTTTTGTGATAACGGATCCAAGAGAACTACAAACTGGGCAGAGCCAGGCATATGACTACAGCTTGGAGTGGCTTGCCCACTTCTATCCTATTGTGGCAATGAAGGGGACAAAGGCATGGGAAGGATATGACTTGACCATGATCAAACGATTTGGTGAAGCAAGAGTAGACTCCTTGTTTCAAAGTCCATAACTTTCTCATTTTAGTGAGTGAACTTGAAGACTGGGTGTTCTCGCCCCCATTAGTAAACTCAAAAGATTGTTGGATTTATAGTTCTCTTTTCTTATCACATATTTACTATCTGTGTTTAGTTTTATTTAAGTTCTTCACATCACTGTACAAAATTAGCTGAGTAATATGTTCAAATGGTGACCGCACAAGCACACATAATTTGTCAGAAGAGGGTGCTGGGATTAATATAAATTATTTCTTCTGGTTCAGCCATTTCTATCTTGCACGTTACAGAGCAACTGGGGTATGAGTGGTTCCAACAGTGAGACTTTGTGTTACTCCCACCAAAGAAATGCCACTGTGTTGTAGAATCTGCCAGGACTTGTAATACAGAGTTCACAACCAACATATTTTGGCAATAAAGATAGTATTACGTCTCCTAGGGGATGGCTAAAACGTTTTTCTGTCTCACATCTAGTGGTTGGAGGTTGGGCATTTGTGTCTGCCCATTTCATTGAATTGCACGCCTTGTTAGAGGGTCTTTGACAGGATTTTATGCATCACTCACTACATCAAGTGAGTCTGTTTCTGAGCACTCCTAATGTCTACAGATAAGAGATTAAAGACATAAGGAGATTGTGAGGTCTAATATTCTATTTCATTCCAATTCAATAATCAAGTTACTTCCTTTGTACGCTTGACTTGTCAAAGGTTGTAATAGAAGGCAGAGAAGACTTACTCCAGGATGCAGTAGACGGATTCCACCTCGGGTATAGCATAACGAATATTGTCAAACCTAGGACTCTTCCAGAGTCAAATGATTTAATTTCTAGAGCAGTATGGAAAGAAACTCTCAATATAACTTTAAGGCCCTCACTCCACTCCATATACATGTTCACTTCCCCTACGCCCGCTTGATTTCTAATGTCCCCAACTTTGTGGGCATCAATGCAGCCCTTGTTCACACCACATAATTGATTACCTCTGGAAAACTGTATGCAAGTACCCAAGCTATATGATTTGCAGTAAATAATAGGTGCCAACATGTGCAAACTGTTTTGTGCACATACAACTCATAACTCAAACCTTTGCACTCAAATCTTTCTTCCTGTAGGACTTCGAGGACCCGCACCCAATGCAGAAATTAGGAATGATCAGAATTTGCACTCTCTTGTATTAGGCGCTAAGTGAAGAAGCAGTGGCAAAGCCATTAGATTATATGTTAATGTCACGAATTAGGCATGTGCGTTTCCCACAAACGGCAAACTTGTTGTCTAAGCCTTTGCTTACTCAACTGGCAGAAAGAACGAGCAGTTGCAAAGGCTTCTGAAAAATGGATACAACAGAAAATAAGGCATCACTTTTTCTATAGCATCCTTATTTCAGATGCTTTTGTCAGTGTTTTCTTCTTATTGCTGCCGGGCTGCTCATTAACAGATTTCAGATGTAAAATGGTCCCTCTTGCATTCTAAAGGACATGGAATGATACACTAAAACAGGCAAATGAAAACTTGTGGCACTGAAGTACTACTGTGAGCTGATCCAAGACTTGATTGAGAATGTCTCTAGGTAATGGCTGGAACAAAAGAAGCAAATGGGTGAAAAATGCTGACCCAAGATGCTTAAAGTGAATATAGAATACAGTATGTTTGTTATGAATGGTGTAAGCGCCATATATTTTATCCCTAAAAACTTGGCACAAAAATCCTTTTCACTCAACCTGCTCAGCGGATTAGGTCAGAGACTCTGCTTGGCACTGGGCGCCTTTGCACTACTAGTGTTACATGCCAGCAGTGATTTCATCCTGGTCCATAGCTGTCATGAGAGAGCCACTATAATGAGGAAACCAATGCAATCAATAAAAATTCACTATAGAGGCTCTCACCAAGGTGTCCAGGCTGTCCTTTGTGCAGGCGAAGAGGTGACTGTTGATCCCCAGAGTGGTAAACACACAGTCTTCATTTGGCTTCAGCATGGCTTTCTCTTTAAAAATAAATAATTATATAAAGTTTAGAAAGAATTTCATTCTCAATAAATATACAATTTGCTCAGTTAATAAAAGGTCAGTTGCCGACAGAGGCATCTCTTGCTCCAATACACACAATGGGTTTTTGGGCCTTTATAATCAGTAGCTGTGTTTACCACACAGGGGTCATTAAAGTGAAAGAGGCTAACTGGTAACCAGTGGCAGGATTTCATGGCTAGGCCTGCATCCCAGAGACTAGGTTGTGCCATGTCATTTGTGTGGCGTTCATCCACTTAACTGTTCATACTTTCAGTTCTGTTTTTACCATTATAAATGCAAGAATGAAAATACCAGACTGTAAAGGGATGTGGCCTCAAGAAACAATTGATGGATCATCTGGGAGTCTGGCTAGAGGGCTATGCTGAGGGTTTGTCTGCAGGAAAGCCACTCCAAGTCACACTGCTGTAGTGTGAATGCGAGGGCCAGACCTGTGGCCGTTCTCTAACCCGGTCCCACAAGAACTAAGCCCTCTGCTCTGCAGCTGTAGACCCTCAGGTAGCATGAGAGGATCAGAAGGCTGGTATTCCTGCACAACTAAAGTCAGAAGTACCTGCCCCAAAATTAATTAATAAACATATAGATCTATTTAGATTTTGAAGAATGCACTCTCAGTTCAGGCTGTGACTCTCTGCCATCCAATAGGTCTTTAAAGGCGAAGTGAGCAGAGATCACTTGCTCACAGGGACAGAAATTTGTGATCTGCCCCGCTTGCCTCACAGCAACAATCAACCCTTGTGACAATAAGGAAAACCTTCTCTATCTACCCCTTCATATTGAACATTTATTGTGGGCCCTTCCTTCATCTCATTAGGTCTGATTTACTTTTTCAAACCAATGCAGAAATCAATTCACTTTACCATCATCTAAATGAGCATTACAATCAATATACTGAACTCACGAAATGCTTGAATATTATCGGAACATGACGGGACTCAGGCAGGTTACAACTGAACCTAAGAAACAACCACTGGCAAAGCCAATTGGTCTCCCCTATGCAAGGGCTACTGGCTTTGCCAATGTGTTTTAGCCATGTTGTATACCAGTGTGGCTGCTGTTCAGCATAGCTATGAAGGTACTGGCCTAGAGGAGAGTGGTGTGGAGCAAAGTGTCGTAGAGCGGAGTGGCAGAGACTGGAGTGGAGAAGAGTGTTTTAGTGGAGTGTCGCAGACTGGAGTGATGTGAAGTGGAGTTGTGTAGAGTGACAGAGTAGATTGTAGTGGTTTGGAGTAGAATTGTGTGGAGTAGAGTAGTCTAGAGTGAGGTGATGGGGAGTGTTGCGTAGTGGAGTGATGTCGAGTGAAGTGCAATGGCGCAGAGAGAAGTGGAGTAGCGTAGAGTGACTTAGAAAGGAGTGGAGCAGAGTGTTGAAGAGTGGACTGGCACATAGTGATGTGGAGTGGATTAGGGTGGCATAGAGTTGATTAGGGTGGTGTGAAGTCGATTAGAGTGGGGTAAAGCTGGTTAGAGCCGCACAGAGTGGATTAGAGCGGCATAGAGTGGATTAGAGTGGCTTGGAGTGGCATAGAGCACAGTGGAGTGTCGTGGAGTGGCATAGAGTGGAGTGGAGTGTAGAGTGGCCTAGAGTGGAATGTGGTACAATGGAGTAAAGTGACAGTGAGTGGAGTGGCGTAGAGTGGAGTGTCGCGGAGTGGAGTCGACTGTCGTACAGTAGACTGGAGATGCTCAGAGTGAAGTAGAGTAGTGTGGTTGGTCGTAAAGTGTCATTGCAGAATGTGAGTAGAGTGTCAGGGTAGAGTGACTTGGAGTGGTGTAGACTGGAATAGAGTGCCAGAGAGGGGTGGTATAAAGTGAAATGACATGGAGTAGTGTGTCGTAGAGTGACAGAGTGGAGCGGCGCAGAGTAGAATGGAGTAGAGCAGTGTAGAGTGGCAAAGAGTAGAGTGGCTTAGAGTAAAGTGGCATTAAATGTTATCATAAAGTATCTTCAAAAAGAGTGGCATAGAGTGGATTAGTGTAGAGAAGAGTAGAGTGAAATAGAGAGGAGTAGAGTGGTGTAGAGCGTCAGAATGGAGTGCCCTAGAGTGGAGCTGCCTAGAGTGGAGAAGAGTACAGTGTCGCAGAGTGGAATAGGGTAGAGTGGAGTATAGTGGCATAGCATATAGTGGGATGTGTGGTAGAGTGCAGTAATGTGGCAAATAGGGGAGTGTCACATATTGTCGTAGAGTGGAATAGAGTGTGGTGGAGTGGCTTAGAATTGGAGTGGGTTAGAGTGGACTAGAGTGCCAGTGGGGAGTGGAGTGAAGTGTTGTGGATGTAAAGTGGAAGGGCACAGATTTTCAGAGTGGATTGGAGGAGAGGAGATTGACGTGGCATAGAGAGGAGTGGTGTAGAGTGAAATAGCATGGGGTAGTGTGTCGTAGAGTGTCAGAGTGGAGTGGCGCAGAGTAGAATGGAGAAGAGCAGTGTGGAGTGGCAAAGAGTAGAGTGGTTAGAGTAAAGTGGTATAGAATGTTACCATTAAGTGTCGTCAAAAAGAGTGGCATAGAGTGGATTAGTGTAGAGCGTCAGAATGGAAGGCCGTAGAATGGAGTTGCATAGAGTGGAGAAGAGTACAGTGTCGCAGAGTGGAATAGGGTAGAGTGGAGTATAGTGGCATAGAGTGGAGCAGAACGGCATAGCATACAGTGGGATGTGTGGTAGAGTGCAGTAATGTGGCAAATAGGGGTGTGTCACAGATTGTCGTAGAGTAGAATAGAGTGTGCTGGAGTGGCTTAGAGTGGAGTGGTTTAAAGTGGACTGGAGTGCCAGGGGGAGGGGAGTGAAGTGGTGTGGATGTGAAGTGGAAGGGCACAGATTTTCAGAGTGGAGTGGCGCAGAGGAGAGGAGACTGACGTGGCATAGAGAGGAGTGGTGTAGAGTGTAGTAGCGTATGAGGTAGAGTGTTGTAGAGTGGACTACATGCAGTGGAGTAGAGTGCCATGCCGTGGAGTTGAGTGGGATATAGTGGCATAGAGTGAAGTGATGTATAGTGAAGTGTCGTGGAGTAGAGTAGTGTGGATGGTCATGTAGTGTCCGAGTAGAGTGTCAGAGCAGAGTCTTGTGAAGTAGTGTAGAGTGAAATGGAGTGTCATGGGTGAGTGGCGTTGAGTGAGGTGGTGTGGAGTAGTGCATCATAGGATGGAGGGGCATACAGAGGAGTCAAGTGTTGTGGAGTGGATAAGTGGAGCAGTAAAGTAGAGCAGCGAAGAGTGACATAGAGAGGAGTGGTGTAGAGGGTAGAGTGGAATAGAATGGCACAGAATGCAGTGTCAGAGTGGAGTGTTGTAGAGTAGAGTGCAGTGTCAGGGTGGAGTAGTGTAGATTGGAGTAGAGTGGAGCACAGTAGAGTGGCATGGAATGGCGTAGAGTGGCATAGAGTGGAGCGGCGTAGATTGGAGTGCCATAGGGTGGACTGTGGTAGAGCTGAGTATGGTAGAAAGGAGTGTCAGACTGGAGTGGAGTATAGCAGAGTGGCGTGGAGTGGCATGGAGTGAAGTATGCATGGTGTGGTAGTGCTCTGCCATTATAGACAAAACATTTTCAATTGAATTGCCCATTACATTTGCAGACATACAGTTTTACTGATAAAACTATATAGCTAAAAAAAAATAATGTGGTAATGTGTGGAAATTGGCATTACCTAGTGTATGGATTTGTTCTGATTGTATTAAAATATTTGTTCCCACTACACTTTTGTGCTTTCTGAACTCTGATATATTCTAAAATATTTCTACCGTTCATTTACTGGCATTTAAATGTTGTTGTGTTCTAGAACACAATAACATCCTAAAGCTTTTCCTTTCACATCCCCAGTAGCCAGCAAGATTGTCACACAAATCGTCTCACTTTGCAGTTAGAGAAAGAAAAGTAAACACCAAGCTCCCTTGCAGACAGAGCCTATCATTTGACTTCTGTCTTTGCACAGTAAATGTGACAAGATAAAAACAAAATTAAAAAGCCTGTTTATTACTCATTCACCTCTGAGCTCCAGCATGATTAACTTGTGGGTGCTTTAGTCGCCCCCACTTTATTGCATGGGCATCAAATTAACGAAGAGGATTGTTTAAGTTAAGTTACTAGTAAAAGGTACTGACCAAAATAAACAAGCTTGTAGACAGAACATTATTCCTCACGGGCATGCAGGATGGATCTACTAAGGCAAGTAGAATCAGTCAATCAGAAAAAAAGAAGGCAGGAATCCTTTTCAAAGAAATATAGCACGTTTATTGCTGAGAACTAGCATACAGGAAACAACTGAAAACACATACTTCCCTGAAGTGCCTAATGAAAAAGAAAAAAAGAGCTCCTAGAAAGCAAGCACTTGTGGAAGAATACAAGGAGCCAGTCTGAGGTGGTAAACAGGCTATGCTGCCCAGGAGGAACAAAGACATGCTTAACAGCCTAAAACAAATAAAGCCAGCAAATAGAAAGCAAGCAAATGTGAGTTACAAAACACCAAGCCAACAGTAAGCAATGGGCGGAATGCATTCCTACAGAAGCTTTCAACCAGAAAGCTGCACTGCCTGGTGGGCTTCAACCTAAAAATGTGGTCCTCATAAAACATTTTTGAACTGGAAAAATACTTCCCAGTCCCATGCTCTCCTGCCCACCCAAGGACTTACCCCCTGATGATGCCACCGCCACAAGGATGAGGGCTTCGTCCCGTCCGCTGGGCTCTTCGGAGTACTGCAGCTTCTCTGACACAGAGGTCAAAATGTCCTCCACAGAGGCAGACAGCCGGCTGCGGATAGTCACATACGAATGGTCTGGCATGTACACACGGCAGAAGACTAGAGAGGAAAAGTTATAGGTCATAAAAAGGGGAGACAAAAACAGGGCAATTCAAAAACTTAAAAAATGGAAAAAAGACAGACTCCTCATAGGCAATGTAAAGATAGTTCTTTATTGTCTCTACAGGGAGATCGACCCTTCTCACTCAGACAGGCAGCCAGTTTCAATTTGCTGTTTCACAGACAGCTTCTCAAATACAGAGTCAAACAATACTTTATTACAAAACGTCAAACAATTAATTACTACATAGTTATACATTAGTTGTGGAAAAACATCATTGAACCTGTGACCCTACACTTTAACCTAAATTGTTACACATCCTTTATTGCAGAACAGCAAATAATATTTGACTTGTCAATTACAGATTGAAAACAGAAAAACACTAGAACACCTGTGAACCCGTAACCCCAAACTGTGACCTAATTCCCTACACATTCTTCCTTATAGCTTGAACAGTGAGAACATTTCCAACTCAGTTGTGACTTGGGCATAAAAACAGTGCTTGAAACCAGCAAATGTGACAGGTGAACCAGGCCTTGTGAGTGCACTGAAACTTGAAGCACCGGCTAACAGCATGGCAACAACTTGCTCTGCTAGCATGAAGTTTCCAGTTTAACAATTAAACAAAATGCTTACATTTAACAGAAATGTTTTATATACACAGTAGAAGTGTTTTTTCACTTTGGTTCATTCTGTAAGGGCCGTGCATGCTCCAGTGCACACACTAATTTTCACAAACGCCTGGGGTGCTCAAAGTACAAGGCTGAACACTGCACCCGTAGCATTTGTTGAGATCCCTTTACACACATCTTGTTTACTACTTCTTACGAAACACCTGCATTAATTGACCAGGCACCACAAGCAGGAACTTGCAATCGGTCTGGAGGTAAGAGAATTGCTTTTATTTCCAATATGTAAGAATGTGCTCAGTTCTACAGCCAGATCAGCCTGTACACTTCTACTTTCAACAGACAGATTCAAGGTACTTTTTAAAAAGTAGTGCTTGGCAGCTGAGCAGTAAACAAAACAAAACAAAAAAAAATATCGACACCAATCAGAAGCCTAACAGATGCACACCAGTATTTCTCCAACCGTAACTTTTGGAGAGAAATTTTTGCACCGTGAAGCCAAGGATAAGGATGGGGCTATTAAACCGGCTCCAATTTCAAAATCTACTTTTATCCTCAAGAGCATTAATTAAGGTTGATCAGAAGGACGTGGCCAAGCAGACGCACCTCTCGCCACCCACCACCACTGTAGCCCAGGGAGCAAGGAGGACCAAGACTGTGGCCGGAGTGGCCATATATCAGAGAGGAATCACCGTTCGGGTGACCAGATGTCCAGTTTTTTTTTTTTTTAAGAACTGTCCCGGTGTCCTGACACTTCTTATCAAAAGAAAGACATGTCCCAGTTTTTGAGAGAGGGTCAGATGAACGTGGACATTAATCACAGAGTTTGCAGGCTCACATATCTTCCGGCCCTCTTATCACACCAGAGACACAACATAACATTTGCAGAGTCTCCTGCTGTGCTGCCTCGCATCATTCAAGCAGCACAGTAGGATTTAATGAGGGGTGAATACAATTTCCCATAAGCTAGGACCCAGCTCATCAACAGTCAGACCCTGGAGCTTCTGACAGCAACTGGGGATGGGGGGTTGTGATGAAATGTACATCCTTACATCAGAGATCAATTTGTGTACAGTTGCTTCTCTAAGAACATACAAGAGAGGATCTTAAGCTGCAGGGATCCTTCTTTTTCTGAAGTAACTGATTTGGTAAAAGGAATTGAAAGAGCGATGGTGTCATTTAAATGTATTTCAAATGATTCACCTAGCAACGGTGTGGTAAATTCCCTTAAACATTCTGATTCAATTAATGTGCTTGCATTCAAAAATAAGGTTATCAAACTTGTATATAAAAATCCCGCTTTAGTATGCTTCAGATGTGGTGCTACTTCACATGTAGGCAATAGTCCTAAATGTCCAGCCTTAGGCAAAAAAAAATGCATTAAATGTCACAAAATAGGTAATTTCCAATTCGTTTGTAGAGGTAAGAGTGTACTTCAAGTTAGTAGTGTTCAAATGTATGATGAAATTGTCCCTCTCCAGAATGATTTTGATAAAATGGTTTTAACCGTGGAGTCTGCAGATCCTATTCAAGCAAGTTTCAAATATAAAGGCCCCTTTTGTCATGTGACCATTGCTAACTGCTATACATTGAATATGATGGCTGATTCTGGTGCACCAGTTTCTATTATTTCAGATCAACTTTATTACGCTCAATGGTCTGAAAAGTTTCACTTGTACAAAACTGACATTTCTCCCAAGGCTTATGGTGACAATGATATTGATATGTTAGGATTTTTCACTGAGGCCTTATCATGTTTGGGTAGACAAATCACTTCCAAAAATATGTTGCTGTCAACGATAAAAATATTTTGGGCTGGCAAGACCTAGCAAAAATGGGTTTGAAACTCGCTCCTGGTTCTGACAAACCTGTACAAGTCAATTACACTCTGATTTCTTTCATATATGACCTATTGACAATACTGATTTAAAAACACTGCTAAATGACTTTCAAGATGTTTTTAATTCTAAAATTGGAAAAACAGACAGGTTTGAGCATGTGATAAAATTGAAACAGAATCTTATTACTATAGCACATAAAGTCAGAGCTATTCTGTTAAGTGTGAGAGATGATTAAAAAGAAATTTGGGCAAATTGATCCTTGAAGGTGTAATTATTACCACTGATGCTTTTGAATGGGTCAGTCCCATTGTTGTAGTGCGCAAAAAGAGTGGTGAAATTTGTTTATGTGCTGACCTCAGATCTCTTAACAAGAATATCATTGTTGATTGCCACCTTCTACCAAAGATTCAGGATCGTCTTGCAAATATTGGTACTGCAACATTTTTTAGCTTATTGGAATTGAAACCTGCATATCACCAAATCCTTTTAGCAACCGATCTCACTACGTTTGTGGCTCAATTTGGAGCATATACGTTTTTAAGATTACCTTTCGGTCTGGCTTCTGCTGCCAGCGTCTTTTAAAAACTTTTGGATCACATTTTGAAAGGAACTGATGGCGTGCAAGCTTACCAAGATGATGTACTTATTTTTTCAAAGTCTATTTCCGAACATCTAGATACCTTAAGAAAGGTTATTAATTTGTTCAAAAAAGTTGGCATCACTTTAGGTCTTACAAAAATGTAAATTTCTAACACATAAGTTGGATTATCTAGGTCATTCTATTTCTTCTGAAGGCATTAAACCTAAGTTTACACTTACTCAAGCCATCACTGAAGTCTCCCTGCCAAAAGACAAAGATACACTTAGGTCATTTCTGGGTATGACAGAATATTATTCTCAGTTGTACCTGGTTATGTTCAAGTAATACAACCTTTACGTTCATTGCTCAAAAAGGGCACATCTTTTGTTAGGTACACTTCTTGCGTTAAAAGCTTTCAATGATGTCAAACAGTGGATTATAAAGGCGCCTGTTTTATCATCATATATTTCAGGACATAAATGTATTATCACGGTTGATGTTAGCCAACAAGCATTGGATGCCGTCCTTTGTCAATGGGTCTCAGGGGAGGAACGTACTATTGGATCTGCTTCCAGGAATTTGAAGCAGGCAGAGCTTCATTATCGTACAATTGAGAAAGAAGCTCTTGCTTGTTCTTGGGCTGTTGAAAAGTTCAAAACATTTACATGGAG
Organism: Pleurodeles waltl; assembly: GCF_031143425.1. Classification (NCBI taxonomy): domain Eukaryota; kingdom Metazoa; phylum Chordata; class Amphibia; order Caudata; family Salamandridae; genus Pleurodeles; species Pleurodeles waltl. The sequence goes on along the minus strand of NC_090445.1, from coordinate 133,956,732 downwards.
GGCTCAATTTGAAACTTCTACAGATCATAAACCTTTATTACATTTGTTGAATGGCAACGGAACAGGCAAAGCTTCTTCAAGATTGGTTAGGCTGCTTTCTCACCTGCAAGAGTTCAATTTTGTAATTAAATAAATTTCTGGAGGCCGAAATGTCAGGGCGTCTGTCTTTCCAGAATGCAATTACAAATTGTCAGTCAAGATGATAAAAATTAAGAAACAGAATGTGTTGTGGATGTTTTGGACTCTGTAGGAGGTATTTAATAAAAAGATTGGGTGGACGCATCTCAAACAGACGTAGTTTTGCAGAAAGCAATGGATCTTGTAAGAGAAGGGTGGCAAAAAGAACGCCCTTTACCTGATTTTTTAAACTCTTGCGCTCAAATTTCAGCAGAACTTTCTTTAGTAGAAGGAGTTTTGATGTGTGCAGATCTTTGTATTCCACCTGTATCCTTACACAGTAGATTAATTGAGTTTGCACATCAAGGACATTTAAGTATCGGAGGTACTTCCAGAATCATAAAAGAATATTTTTGGTGGCCATCAATGGATAAAAATGTATCTCAGTGGATTGAGAAATGTGAAACATGTTTATAATCCGATAAACATTGGAAAACTTCACATACACCTTTACAGTGTGTTCCTATTCCTGTTGAGTCTTTGAACAAAATTGCATTGGATTTTGCAGGTCCATTTGATATGTTACCCCCTGAACAAAGATTTCGGTTAGTAATGGTTGATTACTATTCCAAATGGGTTTACTTTGAATTCACTAATACACCCAACACAGCATCCATTATAAAGTTTTTACACAGGATTTTTAGTATTGAAGGAGCACCGAAAAAACTGGTAACAGATAATGGCTCACATTTCACTTTAAATCAAATGAACAACTTTTTAGATTCTCATCACATAAAACATCTCAAGGTTGCATTGTATTCCCCTTTGAAGGAGGGGATACAAACTTTGCTGGCTGTTAATCCTCCAGTGGAAAATATTTTTAATAAAAAAGTTTGGTCTTATTTGATCACCCCGCACTCCACCACAGGGATTTCTCCTTTTCACCTTTTACGTAAAAGAGACCCTAGGACTGTAGTTTGTCCTGATTGGATCGAAAACTTAGCAGGACAACCAGAATGTTATGCATGCTTAGACTCAAATAAAATGAGAATTAACTCAAAGATTAAAAATTTTTTGCAGAAAACTCATTTTAATACTACACATCAAGTAAAGGGGCAGAATTTCTTAATAGGTGATTGGGTTTTAATCAAAAGTCCTGTCAGAGTTAAAAAAAATTTTTTTTAAAAAGGAGCATCTATTTATTCTTCACCAGTTTGCATATTGAAAGTATCTAAAGATTCTTTGTTATTGGATAAAATGGGGTGGTGGAGTAGAAGATGTGTAGTTAAACTTTCTCATGAACAGGCAAAAAAGATTTTGGATAACAAAGATATCCAGAAAGACAGTTTACAAGAAACATCTCATTTGTTTTTTTAATCATAAACAAAATATTGACAAACTCAATGATATGGAAGTTCTTCATTTGTCATCACATACTGCTTCTCAAAATGATGGCGTTTCTCATCATGACAATGCAATATTAGATTCACGCATGAGCGCTACAGGAAACTATCCATCTGATGCAGGCACATCACAGGTTGCTAATGAAAGTCTTCACTCTCATGATAAAGATTGCAGGTCATCACACAATGTTTTTCTGTACCTACTAAGTATAAATATTTCTTTCTTTATTAATGTATTCTAAAGTAGAATACTTTTGTTTGCAAAAGGGAAAGAAGATGTAATGAAATGTACATCCTTGTTGGTTTGATGATTTGCCAGGCGCGCGCGTGTTATGGAATTTTTGTCTTTAAAGTTCTACATGATACCATCTTTGTATGTATTCATTTGAAACTTGACTTGCTCGTGGCTGTCAATGACCTGTGTATTCTGAACGAGACTTACAAGGTTGCACAGGACAAGGACACTCGCTGTGGGCTCCTTCCTACATAAGAAATAAATATTATAGTAAAGGTCAACTTCTCGCCTCAGAGTGTTAATTTAACCACTCTTTTCAGGGGTTTATTACATATATATATATATATATATATATACATATATATATATATACATATATCACTAAGGGGGTTATTACATATATATACAAATATCACTAAACAACACGTAATTCAAAGAAATATATGCATATCGCTGAATGACGTGTCAATGTGTAGTCCTATTTCTATGTTTGTACCGTCCCAGTTTTTGGTTGTGAAAATCTGGTCACCCTAGACACTGTGGGTGCCATGCGGCCTACATTGCTAGGGACCTCAGTGGCTTTTTACTGAGCAGTCGTAGCCGGACCGGACTGTTGCCCATGAGCAGAAATCCCACCTGCTGGCCTGGAGGGGTGGGGGCGGGCTTGCACTGGTCCCCCTCTTGGGAGGATCGACTGTGCTGCTGTGGAGGTCTGAGGCGAGAAGATGGCGGACATCTTCGATTGGGCTCCCTCATTGGGGCGGCTTGTGATTGCAGTGGAGTTGCGGTGGCAAACTGCCTGCTCCTCCAGGAGACCGCAGTCAGAGCTGTCTCCACCAGCAAACGTCTGGGGGCTTGCTATGCGGTATGGCGGGGCGGCAGCAGCCACGGATTCTTTGGCTTCCCTGGCAGAGTGCCCCTGGGAAGGGAGGTGAGGGCAGACATTCCCCAGGACACAATGGGGACATATTAACGGACAGGAGTGTAACACCTGGACCCTGGATGTGGGGTGGGGCACCCAGAATGAGGACTTGTGGCTGCCGCTGTAGTGGGATCTATGCAAACTGCGGCCTCGTCCGGTAGAGGGGACAAGTGGTTGCCGAGGCTCCCAGCCATGAGGAAGGACAACCAGCCAGTGTCACTCAGGCCAGCACAATATATTCAAACTGGGAGGGCACTAGAGGGCAAAACTGATGTAGCCTTTCAGAGTTCCAGGACCGGCATTAGAGTGCAAGATTGACTCAGTTTCCATTGAGGTCAAGCTACTCTACGCAGACTTGCACAGCCGTAATCAACATGTAGTCTAAAACTGGAGGTGAAAACCCTTAAAGACCAAGGGCCAGATGTACGAAGAATTTTTCAAGTCACAAACTGGCCGATTCGCAGAATCGTCCCGTTTGCGACTTGAAAAATGCTTTTTGGGATGTACAAGGCCCAAACTGAGATTCAGTAACTTGTTACCGAATCGCAGTTTGGGTTTTTACGATTTGGTATTAGGAAGGGGCGTGTCAAGGGCGACCCTTCCTAATACCGAATCCAAATGGTATAGATGATTGTTTTGTGACCGCAAATGCAGTCGCAAAACAATTGCAGTTAGCACCAGTTTCAAACTGGTGCTAACCCATTCGCAAATGGGAAGAGGTCCCCATGGGACCCCTTCCCCTTTGTGAATGGCAGCGAAAATATTTTTTCAGAGCAGGCAGTGGTCCAACGGACCACAGCCTAAACTCAAAAAATGAAAAGTAAACTTTTCATTTTTGATTTTTAAATGCATCTAGTTTTCCTTTAACGAAAACGGGCTGCATTAAAAAAAATGCTTTATTTAAAAGCAGTCACAGATATGGTGGTCTGCTGTCTCCAGCAGGCCACCATCCCTATGAGGGCGGCCATTCCCAATGGGGTCGCAAATTGCGACCTACCTCAAGAATATTCATGAGGTAAGTCATTTGGAACCCCACTGGGAAATCGCAAACCGTGTAAAGTACACTGTTGTACATCTGGTTTTGCGACTCGCAGTTTGCGAGTCGCAAAACCAGTTCTTTGTATATGTGGCCCCAAATGTCTAAGATGATGGCAGTAACAAAGACACTGGAGGACAGAGTGAAGGATAGAGCGCACTGAGGGCTGACAGAGAGACTGCCACCGGGGCCCTTCCCAGAGCACTAAAAGCCAGGATCTTCAGTTACAAGGACCATGATGCTATCTCCCATGGCAACGTCCCATATATCCTGACTACACCAGGAAGGTGCAAGCTAAAAGGAAGGCATTCACTCAGGACCTTGAACCTACCATGTATGCTGTTAAAGCTGGCCAAGCTGCGAGTGGTCGCACAAGACAAAGCACGTTTTAAGCTCCCCGAGGAGGTGTGGCCCCGAGTAGAACTTTGGGGTGAAGTCCCCCTGTCGGAGCATGGCACTTTTCAGACCCCTCACAGCAGGGAGGCGAGGGTGGGCGGACTGTATTGTCCCAGGTGCCCTCTGGTTCACGACAGGAGAGTCAAGCAGCCATTGTGAGCAATGATCAAGGAAGATGGAGCGATGGCAATGGAAGGCGGATATTCAGCAGCGGGGAACCAATCTGGAGAGGAGTCATCAGAACGTATGTAGGGCACACTGGCAACCCTGCAGCTCCCCACTGGGTGACTGGAGCCTTACTGGAGGGAAGCTGCACCTGACGGCCATGGCAGATGTAGCATGGTTGGAAGGATTAGACTTTCTGAAATAAGGGGTCGAGCGAGTAACATGTTGGAAGGAGAGGGAGGGATGGCCACAGATGTAATTGTGAAAAGTGAACTTATAGTGTTTGACATTTATGAAACAGTAATCATTGAAATGGGATTAAACTAGGGACTGTGTAGGGAAGTCAAGGGAGACCGCCCTCGAATGTCTCGATCGTTCTAGTTTTTGAGGCGCTTGGGACAAGGTGTCACTCTGCTGTTCTGTTCAATGCTAGGAGTCTTCTATTAACACAGTGAGTTAATTTGGGATTTGGGGTGGGGGCAATGGGCAAGCACACAGTTATGATGTTTGTAAGAGTTTACCCGGGGAGGGAGGTTGCAGGTGTGCGGTTGGTTGTACTAAACAGCTGGGACACATGGAAGACCTGCTTATTTATTGGGAGCCCCTGTGATGTTGGACGGGGTGGGCTGGAGGAGGGAGGGGGGTTCGGTAGGTAAGACTGTGGATGTGTCCGCCACCTGATACATTTGACCCAAAGGATATATGGCGCAGGATAAATATAACTTCCTTACATGGAAAGTCTGTGGATTTGGCACATGTAAAAAGACACAAGGTGCTGACCTTCCTATGTAGGCACAAAATACACATAGCATGCCTCCAGGACACGCACCTGGTGGACCCAGAGGCTGAGACATTAAAAAAGAAATGGAGGGGGCAGCCTTATTCGGCCACTTACTCTGCCTACGCTAAGGGGGTGGCCATGTGGGTGGCTCCCAGAGTGCCTTTCGGACTCATACTCAGAAGCAGACTTGGAGGGCAGATATGCAGGGAACCATTGATGGAATGGAGATTGGCATCCTTAATTGATATGCACAAGAACGATGGGGACTATGTTTTTTTTTTTAGCTTGCCAGATCTTATAACAGTTTGCCTCGATATCCGAAAAATCTGGGAGGGGATTTTAACTGTCTTTTGGATGGAGATCTTGATAAACATCCCCCTCGAAATTGAAATCCATCTCCTGAAACAAAACCACACAGTGCAGTGCAGATGTGTGGAGAGAACTCCACCCGCAAGGTAAGGAGTACTCATGTTGCTATGTGAGGCACCACACCTATAGCAGATTGGACCGGGTACTGGCGACGGGGGGCTTCCTCGCATGAACTCGGTGGCCCAAATTCTGGCAAGGTATGTATCAGACCATTCCCCCGCTGTGAGTGGGCTTTGAATGGGGTGGCCGTGGAGCGGTGCCTTGTACATGTCGCTGCCGCAGGGGATCCTGCTAGACTCTGAATATCAGAGGGACCCTGGCGAACTGCTGGCAGCAAACCTGACAACTAACTGAGGAATCCGCTGACACAAGAGGGACGGGATTGGAAGTGGTGAAATTGGTAGCCCGGGTGGTATGCCTGGAAAAGGTGTACGAAGTTAAGCAACAGCTGCACGAGGGCTTGGCCATATAAGAATCCCTTCTTGCCGACCTACAGAGGAGGGAGGTGCGAGGTGAGTTGAAAGGGCAGGAACTAACAGAGGCACCGAGGTCCCTAGGAGAGCTGATGGACAGACTGGACAAAATTACTAGATGGGGTTACAGGCTGGACCTCCACAGAGAAAGGTCCTAAAAAGGGAGACATTGGTAGCACCGGTCATGATACTACGGTTAACTGATGGGGCATACACCACTACAAATACAGCCATAAACTACATCTTCAGATCACTAAAGAGTGGTATATCGAAACAAAGATCTGGCCAACCCAAAAGACACTGCTTCCAATTTGGCTGAGGCGGAACTCCAGAGGCCCTTCAGGAAGAGCTGAAGGCAGACATTACTCTGGAGGAGGTACAGGAGGCCCTTGGAGCACTGTTCCCTTATAAAGCACTGGCTAGTGATAGCTTCCTGATAAAATTTTATCCAGCATTCAAACCCCCTTCAAATGGAAAACTGCGGGAGATCTTCCAGAAATCCCAGGCACTGGGGAAGTTGCCCCCCACAATGCTGGAGGTCCTTATCTGCATGATACCCAAGCAGGGGAGAGGATCACTGGATGTTGCATCCTATCAACCATTAACTATGATCATCACTGACATCAAAGTCCTCTGAAAAGTCTTGGCACTTCAGTTAAGGCGGATGGTGGTGTTATGGGCTCATGATCATCAGTGTGGGTTCCTACAGGGCCAAAGCACAGCCTACAATCTGAGATGCCTAACATATATAATGCAGTCAGTCCAGGACTGAGATGAGGAATTGGTTCTGGGTTCAGTGGATATTGCCATAGCCTACAACACACTGGGGTGGATGTTCATTAGTGGAGGTGCTACAGGGGATTGGTTTTGGTCCAACTTTTTGTGCCTGGATGAAACTGCTATATGTGAACTCCAGTGCTCAAGTTGTGCATGGCAGAGTGGTGTCAGAGGTTTTTGGGATGGATCGTGGCACCAGGCAGGGCTGGCCGTCATTGCTACTTCTGTTTGCATTGGCACTGGAGCTGCTGGCTATTAGGCTCTGGAGGGTCCTGGGAGACCAGGGACGTTCAATACGCTGTCAAATGGGTAACTGACTCCGACAACGGCGAGAAACAGTTGCTTCGAGGGACATGAGGAGATACAACTCTGTTGGAACTACCAATAAGGGGCTCAAACCTACAGGAGGAATTGCCCTATCTGGTACACCACACTGCCCAGATCTGGGAGCAAATAGTCACTAAGGTCCTTAGGTGACCTCCCTACTCTAGAGACTTGGAACTAATGAAGTAATTTAGGGACATTAGCCTAGCCATGACCGTCACAAGCTGGCAGGAGGGTAGATGCCAATTTCTGAGGGATCTTTACACACAGGAATGTTTTATTTCATATCAGGAAGCACAGGAGGCATTCTTTTAAGGTCAGGGCCAATTTTACAATATGCCGTGATTGCTCCAACTGCCAGGGAAAATTGGTGGGAATTCTGAGAGGTGGTCCGACGATCTGAGGTCCTCAATGTGTTACTGACTGTAGAGGAGAGGGAACAGTTGGTGTCCTGGATTTACAAGGCCCTCAAGGTGGATAGGCCTAGAAGAAAAGTGACGCCCCACATGGCATGTGAGGAGGAGTTTTCAACTTAGAGACTGAAAAATGACCTGTGCATGGATTAAGGGGGTGGGGTCACTTGAAATGCTAGATTTAAATTACTGCTTTTCAGTTCCATGCATTGCACATACCTCACACCAATTAAACTACAAAGAAAATGTGTAGGTAGGCCGCTCTACAGTCTTCCCTCGATGCTGTCAGGGGGAAAGCCACCTTCCTTCATTTGGCATGGAACTGGGATGAGGTCGGACATACTGGCAGGCGGTGCCTGAGCGGATCCGGGGAGCAACTGAATTACCTCTTGACCTCTAGCCTGCGCATCGCCTGCTGGGTATAACAAGCTGCCCCAAAAATAGGAAAATTAAATATAGGTTCCTTCAGCTTGTGTTCAGTCTGGCGAAACAGCAAGTTACCAGAGGGTGGCAGAGATCGACGAATGGGTAAGAAATACTGATGAATTGACACTGGCCAAGGAGATACATATTAGACAATCCCATGGGGATAAAAAAAAAAGTTATTGAGGATTTGGAGAATTTGGGAGGCATACTAACAATATTTGAAGATGCAGGAACAGTTGCGGGGAGCTGGGGGTCAACAAACAACACATGTTATGGGGTTTTTCCAATGCGCTGAAGTCACACAGGCCAAGGGCAGTTGAGTCTCCGGGGACTTGAGAGAACTACACCGGTATATCCATGGATAAGGGAAAGGATATTTTTCTTTTCGAATAAGAACAATGGGGAAGGGGTACAAAAGAAGCACTCAAAGAGGAACATGGGAAGGGAATACCCAGAAATGGCAGGGTCGCTACAGCTGCACAGCTATCCTGGCAGAAAAGAACTGATGAGTCACAGTTGCTATGTTTGTGGTTCATGTTTGTTAATGTGCAAAAGCACAAATAAAGACGTAAAAAAAAGAAATTAGGGTGGATCAGTGTACGTTCTGCTTTTCCTGACCTGCTCTTTGGTACCCCCCCAGCGCTACCCTTGTGAGGCCTGGTGTTGGGGGCCGTAAAGGCAAAAGCAGTAGGAACAAAAAACAAGCATTTGCAATGCAACGGGTCTCGCGTTTGCTCATGTTAGAGCTGATCGCGTTGTAAACTCCTAACCCGACTTTTCATCTATCGGCAAAAGTGCTTTTATGTACGTGACCCGAAAAAGTGGAATTAACTGTGAAAAGCGCTCGACTTCTGCCAAGCGAAATCGCGCTAGGAAAATAGAGAAATAGTCCACGAGCCGACAGAAAACAGCGAGCCTCGCATGTTTTCTGTACTTGGTCGCTGCGCTCGCGGAGGGCCAACCACCGGAAAAGGCATGACGTATGCATGCCTTCGACTAATGAAAGCAAGCAGATTTTACTAGGCAAGCCCACGAACCAATCAAACACACTGAAATGACGTCCACAGGGCTCCGAGCCCTTTTCTAATAACTAAAGCATCTCGCTGCGATACGAATGCGCAAACGCATGCAACGCAGGCTCGACCCTAAAAACGTAAAGAGGGCTCAAAAGCAATGTTCACCGTTTTTAGTTTCCACTCCCTGTCCTTCCAAGAGCCCATCACTGACAAACGGTAATCTGCTGAGCGTGGGACAAAGGTCAATTCTGTGATTTTATCAGATGAGTGATTTGGACGAGTATTCTCTACAACTATGGAACAAGGAGATTGGAGTTTTAATCCCAGAAATCAAATCAAGATTATTATTATTATTGTCTCAGTTTTAAAAATACATTATTTTTCTGAATAGTAATGAAAATCCGTTTTGCACAGCAATAAAAACCAATAACCACAAATTAAATTTTTATTAAAGAAAGGTTTGCCGTGTTTTTTTCTTTCTTTAATTGAAACGCGAGCTATTAAGTCTGAAAACCAGCAAATTAAAAATACACTTTACCCAAGAAGGTAAGAACAACTGGAGTCGACCGTAGGGGATGCACTGCAGGTGAGCTTAAGTTCCCCATTTGGTAACCTGCTGTACAACCCACCACTGGATTAAATTCACTTGATCTTTCGGCACAGATCAAGCTGAAACCTGGTTTCCAGCTTTAAATTCTCTAGCATCTCGCCCAGTGCTGAATATTAGAACCAAGACGCCAAGGACTTTTATATACATCTGACCCTCCTTAAAAAAACATTTTGGGGTTCATAAATTCCACCATGAGTTTATATTTTGATTAGGTTAGCGTCAGCTAATCGGGCCCTCAACCTAACTTCTGAGGGCACCACCAGGAAAGGCTTCCGGGTGAAGAGCCTTGATCGCTGCCTCTTGTTCCAAAATGGTGCAGATCAACCAAACTTGAGTGAGAGCTGTCTTCTGAAAGCAAACTTGTTCAAACTGAAGAGCAAAACATGGATCCCAATAACCACAGCGGATGCTAGAACCAAGTGGCGCATACTGACTTTCATATGGGATGCTCTCCATTTCAGGGGTTCTTTTTGTCCAGAGAATGCCTTTTTTTTGCTCTAGTTAGCCTGTTCCCTTACCTTCCAAATATATGTTTCATTTTCCCTTGTTGTGAGTAGCATGCCACTCCAGGGTTTAGTTCAGTGGTTAATTGTTTAATATTGTGTTTCAGGCTGCTCCATGCACTTAAGCACATCTACAGTGAGGTTAACAGCATTTAAGAGGGGTCATTAGGAGGTGGTTTGTGATTCATGCCATGAGGTAGGTGTGGTGACAAACAAGGTCGATGATCTCAGGGTATTGACGGATGTAGTTGTATAATTGCCAGTTTTACACAGAGTAGATTATGGTCTGGGTGTAAGCATTAGAAATAGAGCCATCACATAGGCCACCAAGGTATGCCGAGGAGGATAGGAAAGGAGAAAGGAAACCATCAAAAAGTTGCAAGTCCATGCACCTTACCTTGTGGTCTACAAGACTTACCTAGTGGCGACTTACTACTATTTAAAAGTGAGGCTTTTACCTGCTAAAGGGGTTATTATTACAGGTCACACTACAGAAGTCAGGTTCTACACAGTGTAGGCCTGAAACCATGTTTGCTTTACCACTATAGTGAATGCTCAACAGGTGCTGCAGTCCACTAGTGGCACTTAACTTCCAGGCCCTGGGCACACATTGTGCACCATATACCAGGGTCTTATAAGTAAGTTAAATATGGAGGTCAGGAATAGGCCAGGCCAAGCATGTTTAAAGGGAGAGCACACGCATTTTACTACTGGATAAATGTGGGTAATGTGTACAGAGTTGTAAAGCCAGCAAACAAACACAGTGTCCAGCAAGGCGAAAATCCTGGGTGACCACGCAGAGAAGATGTACTTCCTAAAGGTAGCCACCCTACATACGTATTGGTGCAAACCTTGCCTTAAGTGTGCAAACACAGGGAGTGTTACACAGTTTTCTCAGCACTGGCCTGACCTAGCATCTTTGTGGATTGCTCATGTTCGCACTGGCTCTAGTGCCCACTCCCTCCCACCCCAGCACACAGACACTGGTACGCTGGCGCTAAACAGCACCCTGAGGCGCTGCAGAAATGGAAACTCCCACGAGTGCCATCAAACGGTACCCGCAGAGAAGGAGAGTACCACACTGGCTACGCGACACAAAACAACACGAGGTCCAGTTCTAACAAGGCAAAGGACTTGCACAACGAACCAGTGCACCACACTTACAATGATGGGCAAATGTGTGCAGGAATGGACACAAGGGCCCATTATAATAGGTGCAGAGGAATAGGCGAAAGATGCAAGACTTCACAGTGAGCTTACATGTTATTTATTGTCCAGGCTGACGTAAAGGAGAAAGTTTAATTACTCCTTTGTTCTGAGGGGGTACACCTGGCTATGGTCTAAAACATTCCTTCACACACCACTGTGGGGTTAGGGGCTGAAAAGCATGAGTGTTTGCAACCTACAAATCCCGACAAGAAACTTCCCTTTAGCACCGAAGTGACAGCAAAATAATGATTCTGAGGGTGCCTCACTAGCATGTGATGTATCAGCAGCACCGAAGATTAAATCACACCCAGAGGTTGTGAACATCCAAGGGAGCTTTTCTGAGAAATATGCTGGTTTGATAGCAGTGTGTCGCAGGCAAGTCTGGACTTCATCAATGAGCCAAAACTCGTAATGGATTAAAAAATGCATAATTTAAAATAAATATCTCCATTATCAGGTGGATCACACACGAAAATGTTCATAAATCTGCTCATATTGTGTGTTTTTATCGCTTTTGTTTGTTAGATCTTAGCACTGACATCATACAGAAATGTTGTGGCAACACTATTTCATACAGCCTTTCTGAATATATCTAAATACATAATCTTAATTGCGTAATTTTAAAAAAGCACTGCACCACCTCCTCCAACCCATCAATGTGAGCCTATCGACATCATGTTCTGGTAACTAGTCATCAAGAACTGTTCCCCAGAGCCGGGCACACAACTCTGTTCTGCCCGGCAGAGGAGGCGCATAAAGATTCTCATCTCTCTGCGGTCTCTATAGGAAGAACTGAAAGGTAGGCAGGTGACTTCTGCTGGGTGCCTATTATCATTTCCCATTCAGTATTTTATGTTTGCCCTTGGCAGCATGCTGCCATGCTGTAGACTCTAGCCATAGGACGCGCATGTCCCGAGAGATGTAGGTGCTATGCTGGGCTTCGAGGCACAGCACGTGTTTTGTACTGCAGAGGCTTAGAGTGGAATTGATCCTAGAGGTCACAAGCCACGTTGTAAAAGGCTCAAGTTATATGATTTATCTGCTCCTGGAAGCCGGAGGCATAGGCTGCTTCCTCCTACTCAGCCTGACCCCCACCATGCAAGGGACTCGGGCATAGGGTGTTTTAGGTCTATGAAGTGTGAGGCTGCTCTTCTGAGATAATAGTAGACAAAATGGTATTGTTCCTGGGAGTCCGGGTGCTATGAAGCCGACATCAGCAGTAGGTGATTGGATCACAAAACTTGGATGCGGTCAGATATGAACAGTTGGTGATTTAGTTTGCTAGAGACTGCCTAGCCAGACTAGGATGCTGGGTTTTAATTTCAGTCAGTGATACATAAACAAAGTTGTAGGTGGGTTAAACGCTTAGCTTCAATGAAGAGGCAGCCAGCGTCTTTCAGTGCATCTTTGAACCTAAACAATATGGCCCTAGGGTAGTGCTTAATTTGTAAATAAAAAGGTGCCGTTCACAAAGCCCTCCCCTTAAACAAGCGGCTGCTGCAATTAAATGTGCGAACACGGAATACTGAGGCCGCGCAACCCTGAAGCCATCTCGGGCCTCTTCAGTCCATTTAGAACCACTCCCTGCCCCTTCAGCTCACTCTTGCAGCTTTCTCCCTTTGTGTGGCTTTTTCGTTCTTCTCTTCCTCCATATTTCCCCTTATTGTCTTTCGCTGGCAGTAAATGCTCGAGGCAGAAAAATAAGTGCCGGCCCTGAAAAATAAGTGCCGGTACTCTGTACCGGAAACAACAAGCACTGCCTCAGGGAGACTAATACACAGCATGTCCACAGTATAGCCGTGAGATGACTAGAGTGTTGCCTACGTTCTTTAAAGGAGTGTAGACACTCTGATACTGAAAATATCGATGCTTTCTAAATGCAGCATTACTAATGGTAAGGGAACCCACAAAGAACTGGCTTGTGTGTCCAAAAATGACCCCTCTTCATTCAGCGATGGCTTAGCGAGCAGTCTAAGTTTTAAATAAGGTGTTTGTTTTGATGTCACTTTGGGCCTTTTCAGTGGCCGTCCTCAATCCTGCTGGGATGTTCCCAGCAGCAAAATAAATCACCCACTATCCCACAAACCCTCCCTGGACCCAGAACAACCCAGTGACGTGCGCAGACTTACTTTCATCGGATCCACGGAAGGCCACGCGTGGCTGCAGACAGGAGTCGATGCGTCGAAAGTGCCGGAACAGTGGCTTTACCTTCCGGGTGTTGGCGCTAACCTCCTGCGTTACCCTATAACCAACCAGAGCCAAAAGACGTCAATGTTAAGGCACAGATCCTTGTCACAGAAATATTGACCTGAAAGGTATATATAATTACATATAAACTCAAGCACACCTTATGACTAAATAAACAGCTACCTAAAGCTACATCTGCTTCCCTTCAAAGGAATAGAAAGATGTAATATATGCTTGTATGGCTTATTGGTAACCCAGCGTAGTTCACACCTTGAGACTAGGCCCAGGAAGGTCACTTCACAGGGATGAGCACCCATTTGGTCCTGATGGACAGGCCAGGTTTGCAACCTCCATCCCTTTTGTCCTGTTTCACCACGTGCCATTACTTTAAAGTAAAGAAAGTCCTGGGAAAATAGACTGAAGAGCTCTTCCCACATTATCTCTTATCTTTAACTTCCAGGGAGTCATGCATGAAATTGGTGTTTCATGAAACTAAATCTAACTGGATTTTGCTGAGACCACTTTGCCCTGTGTGTGGGAATGGCCTATGTTATGACTGGGGCCTTTAGGTTTAGAAAGTGCAAGTCTCTGCACAGGATCCCAGTCTGCCTGCGGCCTGGAGAGACAAGGGACACAGGAGCAGCGCGGCGGCAAGGAGGATGTACATTTTTGTTTGTTATTATTATTATTATTATTAAATGTCCCCACTCGCCCCGCCCCTTTAGAGGTCAGCGACCCGCGACTGACAGAAACCCTGTATTCAATGATATGATGCTTGCTAGGGGATCCATGAGCCTGGCAGCTGTAGATTATTTTACACCCTTCTTGCAAGGGCCTTGAATGACGGAATCAAGGATTCCAGTCAGCTGCCCTACCTACCCCTGGCACCAGTGTGGCACATCTGCTGCTCTGACCCTCTTGCCTGCTCAGAAGAACCACATACCTGAACTGTCCCGTGTCACCAGGGAATTAAAGGGGGCGAGAGGGCTCTGACACTGCAGCTGGACACTGTACACATGTGGGCATGTCTCCCTAGCCATGCAGAGTGAGTGGGGAACATTGTTCGGTATTCACTGGACCTGTAGTGTGCCTGTAGCGTGGTTCATATGGCGACGAGCGCATAGGTCTGACCTGTAGATGAAGTACAACACTCATCCAGTATGACAGCTTCACTTGGGTACAGAAAAGCCATTAAAGCCAGTCACTTAATCTCTCTTTTTTGAATTTTATTTAACACATCTTTGTCGAACGACTTCCGGGTGTATTATGGCCTCATAGATTACATATTGCAATTTTTCTTTGTTTTTTGCAGTTACCTGCTGACAACTATCTACTAGCGTGATTAGGATTTTATTTTCTTTAATCCTTGGCTTCACTTACATCTTTATGTGCTATACTCTGGTAGGCGCTATTAACTTGCACAGGTAATTCTTTAACCTGGAACGCTCAACCAAAAGTGGGCCCAGTCTATCCCATAACAGGAGAGACAGCGATACTTAAAGGTGGGGTCTTGGGTTTGACTCAAAAAGGACCCCTGACCAGGTTGGAGTGGGGATGTAAAACAGTTTCAACAGTGGCCAGGCTGATGAGATACGAAAGTTCAAACAGTGGCCAGTGAGAGGGTGCATGGAGGCTCTGACAGTGCTTAGGTCCGGAGGGAGAGAGTGCACGAGAGATCAAGGAGAGATCAAGTAGGGACCTGAGAGAGGGTGTCTGACAGAGCTCCTACAGCGACCAGAAAGTGTGAGCGCTGCAGTAGTGACCAAAGTGAAGCTGAATAATGCATCTCCAGTAGTAAGTGGAGTCACGGGACATGATGCAGTCTCGTTACCGATCGACGTGTGTGATACAGCTCTCCTCGTGGCTGGACATGTGGACAGACCAACTTCATTACAGACCAGGATGGGAGGGTATGCTGTAGGGCCATTAATAGTGACCACAAAATGCGCATGCTGCAGCGTCAACATTGGCCTGGATCTAAGGTTCCGAAACGGCTCAGAAAGCGACAAAACTGATGAAGTACTACAACTCCAATCGTGAGCAGGGCTGGGATTATAAAACATAGCTCCAACAGTGGCCACGCAGATTTATGCAAAAAATGTCATAGTGACCGAGATAAGTGTGTGATACAGCTGCACTAGTGAAAAGAAATATACCATGCAGCGCAAATAAAGACCAGGATGGGAGAGTGCGCCACATTGATAATAGTGCAGGGGATACGTGTATGAGGCAATGTCAATAATGACCTCAATAAAAGTGTGCAACATAGCTCAGAAAGTGACCAGCATGAGGGTGTATGACAGCTTCACTAGTGAGTGGAGTGAGTCCATGGCACCTCGAATATTGACCACACAGACTGTTCCACAGCCTCAATAGTGAGCAGGCTGAGGGTGCACAATAGATCCCCATCAGTTACAATGCATAGAAGTGTAGGGTACAGATACCCATCGGAACCAGAGCAGGAGTGAACAATGCGGCTCCAATATTGAGTGAGGAAGAGGTGCGCTTCAACTCCAGTGGTGACCAAGCTGGAAATACAAGATAGCGCTCCAACAGTGACCAACTGAGGTGTGTGATTCACTCCAGAAGGGGCCCTACACAGCGCCATCATACAGCTCCATCGGTGAACAGGCTCTGGCTTGCGATACACACTAAGCAGACGGACAGCCTATGATGCCGCCATTTTTCGAATGCGTGCTGGAGAAGCGGTAAACAACCCCGACACGCGTCATTACGCCCCTCACCGATGCACGCTTGCAATGCCTGAGACAGGCGCTTGATACAACACAGCAGTCAATAACCGAGAATTACTTGCAGCCTCCACGGCAGGAATAACCAACCTGACGGCAAAATCAAATGTAATCAGGAACGAAATTAGAGATGACTGAAGAACAGTAGAGAGGGAAAGCCTGAGTTCACGCGAGGCCAGACAAAAAAACACAACCGTGCACGCGATGGAGAAAAATAGAGGAGAGCATAAGGGAATCAGAGCTGCAAACGGTGTTACTGCGTGGGTTTTCACTCTCCCTCAGTCCCGAAATCTAAACCCTATCTGCAGTGGTTTGTAAAGCCAGCCTTACCTAGCTGGGTCCCCTCTGAGGCGAGAAACTAGTTTCATGGGCCCTCGTGGCACTGACTGCAGGGGTGCGTACTAAATTGTGTCACTGCATGATCCCTTTACGCTATCCTAACAGACTGTGTTTCGAGGGGGGGGAGGAAGGTCTCAGGGACACAGCATACACCCTGGACTAGGATAGTGGGCTGGCCAGGTACTCTTGGCCACTGAGAAGGATGGTGGAGAACATGGTGGCCCAGGCTTGTGACCAGATGCTGTTCCTTTTCCTGATATCCAGTGCCCTGTCGTCTGTAGAGGCTGACAGTTCTCCAGCCTTACCACAAGTGGCCATCCACGAGAGGCTCTGAAAACCTACTGCCCACCTATCCAGGTCAGCCCAGTCTCTGCCCCGAAAACACACCCAGAAGCAACACCCCCCAGCAGAATAGGGATGTGTCCCACGTGGAATAGGGGATGGCCACTTATTTTCTATATACTGATTCACAATGCAAGCCTGAAGCCTGTGTGCGCTATAAATACCCAATGCTACTATTACCCAAAGTACGTGTATGCAACTTAACCACCTCGGAAAGATAAAAGGCTGTGTTGGCATTACCTATGCACAACAGACGTCAGCTCAACTGACATACGAAAAATTGATATCCACTGTGTTGTGCAAGAGCATTTTTATCTTCCTTTCTTTCAGGGGAATGCTGGAATTTGTTTAGCAAGCATTGCTCTAATGAAATGTAAATAACAGGAAAGATAAACCAGGCCCGTAGCCAGAAGTATATTTTTAGGGGGGCATGGCCCTCAGCTGTGACCAAACAAAGCTGTGCACTCTAGGTGCATTTGTTCCTCAATACTGTTTATTCTATTAAATAATGACTCCTAAAATACTATGGCTCAAGAATATCAAGGGCAAAATATTGAAAGATAAGTGTATATAGGGAAGTATAGATGTACTATTCCTAACTCCACATCTACATACCTTGAAAATACATATATCACATATGTGCATATGTATGGAGTAATGTATAGAAATTCTATACTTCCATGTCAAAATTTTGGATTCGATAATCTTTCCTTAATATTCTGT
Source organism: Pleurodeles waltl (assembly GCF_031143425.1). NCBI lineage: Eukaryota > Metazoa > Chordata > Amphibia > Caudata > Salamandridae > Pleurodeles > Pleurodeles waltl. Next base: position 133,939,216 of record NC_090445.1, on the reverse strand, counting down.
GCTATCAATACTTTGGTTTTGATATTCAGGGTGCACGCTGTGTGATCCTATATGAAGGAATACGTGGATTTGTTTAAGGTACATATTATAGCGCATTTTATTTATTTTTATTTAATGCGTTTTTATATAGCGCGGACTTTACCCGAAGGTGTCAGAGCGCTTCACAATAGGCAAAGTAAAGATACAAGAGGAGAAGAAATACATGTGAGCCTGTTACAAAAACAAGCGTTACATTACATGAGGCAATCGTGATAATTGTGCAAGTATCAAGAGCAAAAAATAAAGGAGGTAGTAAACGATACGTTATGAGAGGAAAAAGTGATGTGTGCAGGTTACAAGAGCAAATAAAGTACGAATAGAGGTAAAAAGTTGCAATCAATGGTAGACACTCAAAACACTAAAACAATAGTTACGTTACATGAGGCAGTGGCCGTTGTGCATGTATCAAAAGCAAACAAGATATAAGAGGTAGCAAATGATACGTTGAAAAGGAAAGGTGCCGTGTGCATGTTACAAACGAGTACAAAATACAGGTAGAGGTATAATACTGCACTAAATGGCAGACACTCAAAACACAGAAACACCCTGGGAAGGCACTTCTATCGGCATGGAGAACAGAATTTCTTATAATGGAAGGACTTCCTTCAGAAAACAGAGGGCTTGAATTAACTTTGGAAGTGTCTTTGAAGGAGGAGAGCTTTGAGGTCAGTTTTGAAGGCCTGGGAAGAGGTGGTGGTCCGAAGCTGAGGCGGAAGTGAGTTCCAGATTCTCACCGCGTTGCCTGAAAAGGATTGGGCCATCGATCTTTCCTTCTTGAAAATGGGAGGTTCAAGCAATAATTTTTCTGCATTACGTGATGGTCTGGAGCCCCCAGAGAGTTTCAGCTTATTCACCAGGTAGCGAGGGGAGGAGGAGTGCAAGGCTTTGTGGGTGATACATGCAGTTTTGTAGATAGATCTTGCCTCTATGGGAAGCCAACGGAGGGTGGATAACATGGGTGTGATGTGGTCGCTTCTTTTGGCCCCATATATGAAACGAGCTGCTGAATGGAGAATAGACTTCAGGGGGGAAAGGTGGGATTTGGGAAGGCCAGTAAGAAGAGAGTTGCAGTAGTCCAATCTAGAGAGAACCAGCGATTGGACCAGGGTTTTAAGGTCGTGCTCCGGGAAGAAGCGACGCATCCCCCAAAGAAGGCACAGTTGGTGTCGAGCAGACTTTGCAATGGAGTCGATGTGGGAGAATAGATTGAGTTTTTTGTCGAGTATGACACCAAGGGATTTTGCGCTCTCGACAATGATGGGCTTATTGTTCATTAGATTGATCTGATCCATCCATGATTGCACTGGGGGATGAGAAAGTGAGGAGGAGAGGAGGAGGAATTCTGTTTTGGAGGGATTCAGGATCAGTTGATGAGTTATCATCCAGTTTTGAATGGAGTCGAGAGTAGAGCTAAGGAAGGAGAGATCGTGAGTGGAGGCCACCTTAAGGTAGATCTGAGTGTCATCTGCATATAGATGATAGTGGATCCCGGATTTACTCAGGAGATTTCCCAACGGTTCTAAATAGAGATTGAACAGTGTGGGTGCAAGTATGGAGCCTTGAGGGACACCTTGATTGACCGCTAAAGGAGCTGAAAGACTGTTCGCTATTTTGATCATTTGGGATCTGTCAGAGAGGAAGGAGGCAAACCATTTGAGCACAGTGCCCTCCATCCCCATTCTCTGTTGAAGAGTGTTAAGGAGAGTGTTGTGATTGACAGTGTCAAAGGCTGCAGAAAGGTCAAGAAGAATTAGAAGACAAGACTCCCCTGAATCGAGTATCCGCAGCGCGTCATCAATCACTAGCAGCAGGGCTGTTTCCGTGCTGCAGTTTTGAATGAAGCCAGACTGGAAATTGTCAAGAAGATCATTTTCCTTGATATGGCGAGAGAGTTGTTTCGCTACACATTTTTCTGTGATTTTCGCAAGAAAGGGTAGGTTAGTGATGGGACGGTAGTTGTTGAGGTCGTTCGCATCAGCGGTGTTTTTTTTTAGCAGAGGGGTGACCTGCCCAGTTTTGAAGGGCACAGGAAGGGAGCCTTGACTGAGGGAGAGGTTGACCAGAGTGGTCCAATAGGAAAGAGAATTAGTATAGAAGTCAATGGCAATGGCACTAGGGATGGGGTCAAGAGAATGGTTAGAGGGCTTTGTATCGAGGATGCATTTAAGGAGAGCATCGTCAGAGATGGGGTCAAAATTTTGCCAAATGGTTAAGGATTTGCACTCCTCTGTGGGGGTAGGATGAATGACCTGATCTACAAGTGATTTTACCTTTTCGTCAAAGAATATAGCGAATTCCGCTGCTTTCTTTGTGGAATCTTCCAATTTGGAGGTTGGGGGAGAGCTGTTAGGGTTCTTGATGAGGTCGAATAGTTTTTTGGGTCTATTTTTGGCTGAGTCAAGGAGGGATTTGTAGTGCGACGCTTTTCCAAGGAAGATGAGCTTGTGGTACTTGGATCTTGCTGAACGAAGCGTGGCCAAATTTTCAGTGGAGGGTGCTTGTCTCCATTGTTTCTCAAGGGCTCTTATGAACTTCCTTTCTTCATAGAGGGATTTGTTGAACCAAGGTGCTGAGGGAGTGGGCCTTTTCTTTTTGCTTTGGAGAGGAGCGACATTATTGATTTCGACTGCAAGGACTGTGAGGCATTGGGAGGTGAGTTTGTTGACATCTAGGTCCGGGTCTAGCCTTGGAAGTGATAGCAAAGCACAATCAACTTTCCACAATCTAACTTTAAATCACATAATTTAGATCGGATTAAAAGCAGAAGGGTGTAAAGTTGTAAAGTAGTCTGGCTCACACGTTTGTGTATTTTTTAAACTGCTCAAGCTTTGTGAAATGCAATGCTTATAAAGTTCTTTAAAAATAATAAGGTGGCATCATCTCACACCCCTCACTCCAACACCTCTTACCTCACGTGATGGATTTCCAACCCCCACACTCACATTTTTTTGCTGGAGGATCACCTAACTGTGACATTTTACATCAGAAATTATCACACACCACAGGTCCAAAAAGATAAACTTTACCTCACGTGAAGTTAGTAAACTTTATCTGCTGCATAACATGTGGAGGTTCCTTATTCCGTCCTACAAGTGTAGTGTTAATTTAAGTTGCCACTAATTTAAAATAACTTTCCAGAGAGCTTGGAGCATATCCATCAAGAACATTTTGGGAAATCAGTGGTGACCATTGATTTAAAAATTTGAGGCCTGCAGAAATGATGAAACTATATAGAATTTAGATGTCATTTTATAGAGGAAGTTGAGAAGGTCCCACAATTAATTTCACTATAAAGTTGTGACAAACAATGGGTAGTTTAATTACATTTTGTCAAAAGCACCAGTCAAAACTGCGTGTACTTGAAGAAGGCATCAACATTGGCATACACTCCTCATAGTTACAGGCATGTTGTGTAAAATGTGTTATTCAAAAGGAGACCTTCGTTAGACATCGACCAGCAAGACAGGTAGGCATGAAAAAGGATAGGTGATTGTGTAAGCCCGGGATAGGTCCATTTGTGGTCTGTGGCCTGGCTGAGGACACTAGGTTCAACTCCAGTTAGAGCAGGCAGAAGTACTGCTTCTAATGTTCAGAGTGGTGATTTCATAATTTGCATTGAGGTTCCTGCTCCGTGATAATATCTGTTTGATGCTGCTTGTATGGTATCTCCTACTTGTATGCTACAGAGCCCTCAACATGTAGAACTATGGACATTCTTAACTCTTCCACATGCAGTAGACTACTTGCACAGAATCCTTAATGTGCCATTGTGTTGTCTACATGGTTAACATTGCTTGGACGAGCATGCACTTTTCTGAGTGGTGAATATAGAAAGCATGGAAGCCTACCATGTGTAATGACTGATATGCATTGGAAGAGAGGGGTCAGCACTTTGCACCCAGAGCATACAATAGCAAATAACAAGGGGGTGCCATTGTTAAGCAATTTGCCAAATGCAATGTGGATCAAGTAACAATGGTTAGACCTTATTAGGACTTTAAAGACCACTATGCAAGGAGATTCTTGGATCTTACACTAAGATCCCTTTTAGAAAATAAAGTGAAAAATTGTGCACTGAAATCACATTGGTGCTGGCCAAAACATGACAAGCTCTAAATCCCATTTAAAATCACGAATCACCTTTTCTCCATGTGTATCTAGAGCTCATTTTGACCTTTGGGCTCTCTCTAACTTTCTCTATACTCTCCCCATCTCCTAATCTTTGTTGTCACTACTTCTCTCCACCTCTTGCCAACTGCCCCTTTTTGTTACTGCTGCAATTATCTTCCTGTTCCTGTATCTCCCGCTCTCTCTCTCTTGATTTTTCTATTTACTCTCCCTTTCCTCAACCTCTCTCCTTTTCTAGAATCTCTATTTTCTCTTCCATCTTCTTTGTACTTTTCAGAATTTTTTATTTTCTCTCTAGCCCTCTTCTCCATAGACCATGTATGACAACTGAAACTTTCTCTTGGCTGTGCATAGCCATTAATTAGCAGCACTTGCACCGTTCTTTGACCATGCTGTTTTTCGTTGTTCCCCAGTCCCAGAAATCTACCATCCTGGGGATGTGTCCAGGCACTTAAGAACTCCTCTGTGATCATGCACCAAAGAGGTTAGTGCAACATGACCATAATATCCCTGTACCTTGTTGTCAATTCTTGTTGCACAGGACATCAGGCTGCATAGATTTGGTGGGCTTTACTGTTTTATGGCAGATGACAACTCGTTGATGTCCACCACACTACTTTCTTGTTGTGATGGACTTCGCTTGGAGGTCCACAGTACTGGAAAAGAAAATGTTTCTGGTAAAAACACCAGAAACATTTTCTTTCCCAGAATCAAAGTCAGGAGGCAAGGAAAATACCACCAGTCCAGAGTGTGATTTTTCATTTTGCTATATTGCGCATCACACTGTGAGCGCAGATGTACCACAGCCATACAAAAATGAAAGCAGACCGTGCTAATAGAATCTGCAGGGATCCACAACTGTTCAGAGCGCACGTTTCTAAACTTCTCTCAATAGCAATAGTACTCCACTTGTGTGACTGGGGTATCAACCAAGAAAAGAAAGGCTCGCTAATCCCCGTAAGACACAAAGAAACATCACAATTGTGCCTTGTGCATTGACCAATTCAGGACACATGGGTAGCTGTGGTATTTAGACCAGGGCTCTGTCCGAACCTACGTAATCCTGCCTGGCCCAGACATTTCTGAAAACAAGGCACCTAGGGTAGTCTGAAGTGGTGTGGTTTGTGTGGATGCCAATATCTTTTCTTACCCAGAATGCTCTTCAAACACAAAACTGTGGCTCAATCACAGATTTTTCTCATGCCGGAATCTATGAGGATCCATAACATTTCTGCTACACAGTGTTCCCACACTTCTCCCAATAAAAACGCTATCCCCAGTAATTACCACGTATTATGCATTTAGTATATTATTGCATAGGACTTCATAAGAGCAATTTATTTGCTATGACCATAAATTAGACAAAGATAAAGCATAATTTCAAGATGTCAATGCATTTCAAAAAGAATATTCATACTATACAGATATTAAACTACAATATGCAAAAATCTGAAAATATTAGTCGATGTTCTGTGGAGATGTCTAGATAGGCCAATTATGATACAAATGCTTTCAGCCTCAGATGCTCAGATTATGGTTTTCACAATATTTGGTTCAAGGAGTTGAATCCTCAGGATGTTAACCCTGGCAGGGTTATCTAGATATTAAACCATTTTTTAAAAGATATTATGTTATAGCAGCCATTTGTGGCATGACAGACTATATTGGGTATTTGCAGATTCACGCTAGCTAGTTAGGGTATTGGCAACCTTTGATCATAGGCAAATTACCCAACAAAAACTATCTAGCTCCTGCAAACAAAATAATGATCTCTAAACCAGATACATTATCTCACCAGGCTATATTTCACAACAAGCCGGTGTAGGCTGGAGCAATGACAGTAAAATTTAAGTTGTACCCGACTCTGTCCCAGCACAATAGGATCATCAAAGTACTATTCCATATTGGAATTTGGAGTTTCCTGATTGGACATTGCATCCGAATGGCTAGAAGGTTTAGGTAAAGACAGACACTTAAGTATCAGGAATAGGAAATAATATGCAAGTTACTGCCTTAAGAACATCAACGTCCCATACAGCTGTGCAACCTTTCAACAAAGCAAATTACTGTTTGACATACTATATGTGAAAGTTAAGAAGGGAGAGCAGCTAATACTCCTTGAATTCTTGGCCTCTCAGCTGTGACTGTTAACTTGTGTTGGTACAAACTTTCCCATCAGCTCCTCACATACAACACTGTGGTATTTCTCAGGAGCCCATCTTATCCCCTCTATTATTCAACATCTACCCAACTCCCTTACCAAACCTGATTAATTCATTCAGCTTCACCTGTTACTAGTATAGAGATGAATCCCAACTCATTAAAAAATTGGATGGTCTGGAAGACCTCTACAATCTAAAACTTGATGACTTCCTTTGGGCCATGAATTCACGGATGATGAATACCCATCTGAAGCTAAATACAAGAAAGACAGCGAATATGACCTGCAGAAAATAATAACAATTTCAGCCCTACGTCATGTGGCCTATGGAAACAAGTCCCTCCAACAATATTAAGAGGAGTCAGAAACCTAGGGGTAACCATGGATTCAGACCAATATTTGATACCACATGTTGATTACATCAAACAGAGTGCCTTCTACTATGTTGCTGCCATGTGCTCAGCCCGCGCTCACCTCAGCTCCGCCGTCTCCACCAGGCGATGCAGCTGCCTGACGTCGTCCTCCAGGGCGGGAAATCTCTGCACATCCTTCATAACCAGCGGATACAGATCCTAGCCCAAGGGAGAGGGGAGGGGCAGAAAAGAAAGCGTCACCACAGCAGACAAAAATAGTTTTTTCAAAAGCAAGTGCGAGCATGTGCAAAATGGGAGCTTAAGAAAATGGAAGATGCAAAATATCGGAGACTAAAAGAAAAACAACAAAAAAATATTCTGGGCACAGCATGCATCACAGAGAGCTTCAGTGCAAGCTTTCCCTCACAGGCCAGGCAGATGACACAGACAGCAGGCGGGCACCCTGCACATTTATACTACGGGCAAGGAACAGGCAGCTTACCATACACAAAGAAAGGTACAGGCAACAGGCACGCAAGCATACATCAGACACAAATCAAGGGGCATAGCACAATCATCTGCATTACTAACTTCCATCACACTAGAAAAACTGGGATAGTAGAAGCAATGCAATATTCCCTGGTCTCCAAAGAGGTTCAGGATCACTTAATTTCTACTAACCTGCAGCCACAGCGTTTTCCAAAGTGAAAGATTTAATGTACTTGCCATAAAAATAACCATCTGTGCAGAATCCGCGGGGCAACAAAAAAATATATGATGTTTCGAGCTCAACTGGTCAAAAGTTCCCCCTCCCAAAAAAAAAAAAGCACCACGCTTTGAGGCATACAGTGGCAGACACTTTGCAGAGCTTAGCTGGACGCCTTTACATACGTGATTATTGTGCCCGTGGGCTAAATTAATACCAACGAGGTGAAGCTTCTTGCCTAGACGGTAATATTTGTTAAAATGTCAAAATAGTGAAACAGTACTGCCGCAGACTTAGCCCCATAATTTGCCTTTTCTTGCCACATAATTTGGTCATTCACTGCTGCATAATTCAAGTGGTCCTAGGTATAGGACATACAACAGCAGGGTGAGCACTCCAGACAAAAAAAGGTGCATGCACAGTCCTGTACAGTGCAAGCTTTCCAAGGGTGTGCAGGATTCAGTGCACACAAAAACACACACTCACACCCTAAAGGGAAAACTTCTGTCAAACACAGAGAATGGGTACCACACAAACATCAGCAGGGCAAGCTTCCCACACACATCAGATACAGTACAAGCAGCAGCGGGGCAATCTTCCTTCATACACAGACCGCACAACACCTCTCATGCTGGTGCGAGGAGGAGCATCAACAGTGCAAAGTTTCCCTCAAGCAGAGAACATATATAGGATGGGAAGCAGCAGTGCAAGTTTCTCTCTCACATACACTTTCACCATGATCAGCAGCATTACAAATATGCCCAACACATGTATTCCAGGTAGACAACCACCAGCAGCAGGGCATTCTTTTACACTCAAATCAGGCACAGCAAGTGTCAGCAGGCTAGGCTAAGCATTCACACTGACATGCACCTCTACCACAGCTTGCAAACTGGTTGGCTATGATTCATACAGCCACATTCACGCAGTGCATGACGTGATGCCATAGCGACGCAGTGCACTAAGTGGAGCCACACCAATGCATTTTGTGACGTACAGCCACACCAATGTAGTGCGCAATGTGCAGCCACACCCAGGGCCGTAACAAAGGCCCCTGCAGACCCTACGGTGTGTGTGGGTGGGGGGGCAGAGGGGAGTGAGCTCCACAGGGCCTCCCTCAGCATAGTAACCTGGCCTGAGAGCTCCAGAATGAGTTCGGAAGGGGGCCCGTCCATTTCATGTACTTTGCATGGGGCCCCTCAAGATTCGTAATGCCACTAGCCACACCGACACAGTGCCCGTCGTGCAGCCACACCGACACAGCGCGGGACATGCAGCCACACTGACTCAGCGCGCAACATGCAGCCACACCGACTCAGCGCGCAACATGCAGCCACACCGACTCAGCGCGCAACATGCAGCCACACCGACTCAGCGCGCAACATGCAGCCACACTGACTCAGCGCGCAACATGCAGCCACACTGACTCAGTGCGCAACATGCAGCCACACCGATACAACCTGCGACATGCAGCCATGCTGACACAGGGTACAACATGCTGCCTCACCAACACGGTGCGCGACATGCAGCCACACGGACACAACGCACAACAAGTAGCCACACTGACACAGTGCGTGACATACAGCCACACTGACGCAGCGAGCAACATGCAGCCACACTGATATAGCGAGCGACATGCAGCCACACTGATATAGCGAGCGACATGCAGCCACACTGACACAGCGCACGACATGCAGCCACACTGACACAGCGCACGACATGCAGCCACACTGACACAGCGCACGACATGCAGCCACACTGACACAGCGCACGACATGCAGCCACACTGACACAGCGCACGACATGCAGACACACTGACACAGTGCACGACATGCAGACACACTGACACAGCGCACGACATGCAGACACACTGACACAACGTGCAACATGTAGCCACACTGACGCAGTGCGTGACATTAGGCCACACCAACGCAGTGAGGCGCTGGCTTTGACACTTCGCTGGCCCCACACTGCCTCTGGGGCCCTCCACAGCTTACCTTGATGAGTTTGAAGGTGCTCTCCTCCTCCTGCAGGATGCCCTTGTAAGTCTCCATGAAGTGCAGCAGCACCGACAGCACTGCCTGCTTGCGCTGCAGGACATCGCTTTGGTCCCAGCTTGGCGAAGAGTAGTCACTGGCCCCAGAGAAAGTCACTCACAGTTAAGGAAACAAACATGAAGAGGCAGGGAATAGAGGAAAGAAGATGGGAAGACGCCATAACTTGACCTCACATGTGAAGGGCCCCCAGTACTACACAGAGACGGCACATGTGACCAATACCTCTCACATGCAAGAACGTGCACTACAAGGACATCTGGCTTAACCAAGGGTGCAGCGGTGGCCAGAATCTACACTGCCTGCAGGTAATATACTGGTACCCTACCGGTCGTTGAGCATGACAAAGGTGTAAATACGGGCACGGTGATGAAGAGCACATGTATTAACAACATGTAAAAAAAATATTGGCATACTAGTGTCCTGAATAAGGGCTTCACAATGATAAACAGCCATAAACAAAGTCACACACTTGAAGAGCTGGTGTAGGTAAGAGTACCGTAGAGGTCAGTGTGCATATCTAAAGTCACACAATGGAACAGCTGGTGTAGGTAAGAGTACCGTAGAGGTCAGTGTGCATATATAAAGTCACACAATGGAACAGCTGGTGTAGGTAAGAGCGCGCTAGAGGCCAGTGTGCATATATAAAGTCACACAATGGAACAGCTGGTGTAGGTAAGAGCGCGCTAGAGGCCAGTGTGCATATATAAAGTCACACAATGGAACAGCTGGTGTAGGTAAGAGCGCGCTAGAGGTCAGTGTGCATATATAACGTCACACAATAGAACAGCTGGTGAAGGTAAGAGTACTGTGCATGTCAGTGTGCATATATAAAGTCACACAATAGAACAACTGGTGTAGGTAATAGTACCGTAGAGGTCAGTGCGCACATCTAAAGTCACACAATGGAACAGCTGGTGTAGGTAAGAGCACACTAGAGGTCAGTGTGCATATATAAAGCAACACTATGGAACAGCAGGTGTAGGTAAGAACTCGCTAGAGATCAGTGTGCATATATAAAATCACACACTAGAACAGCTGGTATAGGTAGGAGCACGCTAGAGGTCAGTGTCCATATGTAAAGTCACACACTAGAACAGCTGGTGTAGGTAAGAGTACCGTAGAGGTCAGTGTGCCTATCTAAAGTCACACAATGGAACAGGTGGTGTAGGTAACAGCGCGCTAGAAGTCAGTGTCCATATATAACGTCACACAATAGAACAGCTGGTGTATGTAAGAGTACTGTGGATGTCAGTGTGCATATATAAAGTCACACAATAGAACAGCTGGTGTAGGTAAGAGCAAGCTAGAAGTCAGTGTGTATATATATATATATACACACACATATATGTATAAATAGAACAGCTGGTGTAGGGTGTAGGTAAGAGTATTGCAGAGGTCAGTGTGTATATATAAAGTCACACCAGTAGAGACTGAAAACAGCTAGGGAATAGTGAGAACACAGTAACAAGAAACAGGTACATAGGCAACTAGATGTCAGCAGGTGTACTTAAGGGCACAATAGTGACAAGGAAGTGTAACTAACACCGTGAATGAATAAATAATGAGCCGCAGATATAAGTAAGCTGCACCACATACACCCATGCGTGCAGGTCTTTTGGGGAAAGTGGGCTTATAAGATAAATACCTTAGCGGCCTGAAACAACCACCATGCTGAGAGGAGTAGAGAGCCAACGAGTTGTAAGACAGCGCTTTGAAAACTCTGCTGTTTCATTATCTCCCTGCCTCTCCTCGCCATGCACAGCATCTCCACAAAGAATGCCCCCCCCCAATTCTACCAATTATCAGCTGGTATGACTGTAAGAACACTCCTGCTCAGCAGGTGTAAGCAAGGACAAACTAAAGATCAGAGGTGGAAGGAAGTTCATTGCACTGATCTGCATGTGTGAATGAAGCCACACTAGTGTCCACTTCTAGCTTCTATATTCCATAATAGTCTCTGGTGGCCAACCGATGCCTGGAACGAATACACGAGAGACCCCCTTGCTCTCTAATGGACACGCATGGCCAGGAAGAGAACGAGGGACCCCCTGGTTCCAGGCGGGGCCCCTCGTTTAGGGCAGAGGGGCCACGCCCACCCACCTTTTGCCCCTCATGAAGAGTGCCAATCTTTTTTAATGAATGTTTGGTGCGTGGGTGCATGTTTGAATGTTGATGAGTGTTGTTAATGGATGTACGTGCATGTGTGAGAAAGTGTGAGAGTGCTTCCTGCCCACCCACCTCTCTCCTAAAACAGCCGGCCGCCACTGCCTGGTTCTCTGGTGAACACATACGACCCCCGATTCCCATGGAAGACATGCTAGGCCTGGAAGTGATGCTCCTCCACCCCCCAAAGTTCTTTGGCAGGCACATTAGGCTTTGACGTCATACACGAGGCCACCTGGTCACTGCAGTCCCGATGAAGGACCAGCAGCTCTTCCCGCCTCTACATCATCACCCACTGCGGATGTCTGCGACGGCCCCAGCACCCCCCGCGCCTCGGTACACCTGAAGGATATTGCTGCTGCAGCTCGAGGAGGAAGCGGTCTGTTGGCAGGAACAGCGAGTGGGTGAGGATGAGGTCATCCAGCAGCAGCTCTGGAAGAGAAGGAGGAGAGCAGGCGTTAGAGGTACGGAAGGGCCAGGTCTACACAAACTGTGGATCCGGGGCCAGGGCAGGGCCCGGGCCGGCTCAGGTGTCTGGCTGTCGGCCAGCCGGTGAGGATGGATCACATCACACCGCAGGCCCGGGTGTGCCGGGAACACCAGGACATGCATGCACACGCTCAAGCATGTGCACGCACACACCATTAGGGGCCTGGTGTTCTCACAGAAGGAAAGAAACAGAAACGGGGATGGAGTTTAGGCTGGCAACAGAGTTCAAAAGTCACTCACTTGTTTGATAGCGAGACCGCCTGCTTCAAAAGCACGCCATTGCCTATGATCAGCGTCCACTGGAGCGTGAACAGATTTAGAAAACCAAAATTCAGGGCGATCCACAAACACAGAGGTAGGACTATAATTTTGTAGCGACGAGGTACTCAGAATGTCTTGTCACACTCCGTCATGAATACACTTTGGCAAAGCCAATAGGTTTGGCGTTAGGTGCCATGCTTTTGGAAAAATTTGTTTTGTCTTGGTTTTTGTAAAACGTTGCTGCTCAGGAAGTTGCTTGGCCATCATCAATCCCTAAGACAATGACTAAAGGCAAAAAAAGTTGTTTAGGTCCCAAAAAAGCACACATTGCTTTGTGTGAATGGGCAGCAAGCCATAACTTATGGTTAAGTCAGCCAATGGCTGAAGCGGGCTGACACATTGCCCCTTGATGTATGGTGTAGGGGGTGAAGACAAATATGAATGACAGAACCACAGATTAACGGAGGAAGTGTGGCTGCAAACCCTTAAGAGTAATTATGCTACACATGCATTTTATGTAAAATCAAGATATCTGGGCTAACACAGCCTGACAAAAAGCCAGTCAGTCTGGTACTGGCAGCCAGCCCCTTGCCTATGGGGAAAAAAGAAGGAAAGAAAGATAGAAGGAAAGAGAGAGGAAGGTGAGAAAGAATAGAAAGAAAGTGGAAGGCAAGAAAAAAAAGATGAGAAAAGGGCAAGAAGGAAGGAAAGAAAAATAAATACGAAGGCAAGAAATAAAAAAGAGCAGGTCAAGAAAGAGAGAAACAAGAAGTGAAGGGAAATAGGAAGGAAAGAACGAAAAAGGCAAGAAAGGTGCTATGGAAAGAAAGAGGCGTGAAAGAAAAAGTCAGAAAGAAACAACGAAAGAAAGAAAGGCAGTAAGAAAAAGGGAAAAGAAAACGGGAGAAAACGGAACGAAAGGGAGAGGGAAAAAAGGAGAAAGAGAGAAAAGGAGAAAGGGTGTGAAAGAAAGACAAAAAGAAAGAAGAAGGGAAGAAACAAAGGAAACAGACATTGGGAGGTGAGAAAAAAAGAGAAAATAGTGGCAGGCAAGAAAGAAAGAAAGAAAGAAAGAAAGAAAAAGAAAAATGAAAGACACACAAACAGGGTTGCAAAGATATAGTGCCCCCATGAGCCTATATTCACAGTTCATGTAAGCTGCTGCTGTGGGTGTGAAAAAGCAACAGTCAATTTCAGAAGGAAGTCGCGCAGTATTGGCAGGAGACAGAAACTGATAAATCTGGGATGCGCCCTATCCTCTCATTCTGTAGAAAGCGTCCTGATACCACACCAGGCTCTACTAACAAGGACAGTACCAAAGCAGTAATAAATAAAAACAAAACACACTGCTCCCTAGGGGGACTGACTTATGTGTGGATGTGCTCCTTGAGAAAGGGCCAAATGCAGTCACTCAAAGTGAAGCCAGACAGTGGCTGAAGTAGGCTGACCTGTAGCTCCAAGCAGTGTGCGGTAGTGGGCGGAAACAAAATATGAATACCACAAGAACAGACCAATGAATGAATAGAGGTGGCTACAAGCCCCTTTATGTGGGTATATTGTACATATAATTTTAGTAAAATCAAAAGGGTGTTTTTAATAAAATCAGAAAGCCTTGGCTACTGCCAGACCTAAAAACACAATGAGGCAACTTTTACTAACAGTCTGATTTGTGTTAATTAACTTGCTTTAAGGGGCACTACTCTTGCACTGAAATAAATTAAGCTTCTATGTCTGTGTGTTCTGCCTATCCTCTTAGAAAACAGGGAAATGTGCTAAATGTATTGACATTTGCCAGGACAGCTGCTGAAAACCAGGAATGCCCGGCTAGTTGTAGGCACTTGGTCACCCGCGTTCACAGTCAAGGTATATTATCCATGGGGGTGGAGTCATGTATTGTCATTTTGGGTGCTATCACTCTTATGTTAATTGGTGGTTTTGAAACAAAAAACAAAAAAAATGAGTCACAGAATGCAGGCAGTATGAAGTTTAAAAAAAACACAAACACATTAAAAGGAAGCCAGCCAGGTAACATTAAGCATCCTCACCTTTCCACCGAAGGCAGGGAAGGCATGTATTGGCATACAACTTTAAATCAGGGTTTGTTCCTAATGATATCATTTGCCATCCAAATGTCAATAAACCTATCAGAAATAAGAACAGTGAACACAATTGATGGATAAGGCTGAGCCGGGGGCTGCAGTAGGTATCTAAAGGGTATAAAACACCTCAGTGGATGGGGCGCTTTCTAGAGAAATGTGTGTGTAATAACACTGTGGGGGCATTGGTTGCACCTCATTAGAACCAGTTTGACACCCAAATATAGCAACAGAAAGATGACTAGTTAACCTTTTTAAATAGCCTTCCATTGCAGAGCAATATCTTTTGCTGTATTTTTTGTTTCTTTTGAACCAGTTGAGCTAGAAGCAATATTGTTTTTGTTAAAATCTACAGATTATTCAGCAGATGATGGATTATGTGCCAAATACAGGAAATCTATAATTATGTGAAAAACAAAGCAGCCGCACAATCACATAATCCCAGTGGCCGTGTAATAATGAAGGCTGGTTAAGCAAAGTCGCTAGTGCATACACCAGCTTTCAAAGGTCTCAGGACTCCTTAGTTTAAATTCAGTTCTGTTAGATCTATCACATATGTTTAATGTTATTGTTAACAATATCTAAATGTTTCCACCACAGCCAGTGCCTCTGCTGTATAACTTATTCATCAAGAGACTCGAGCTACTGCTCAGATGAGCACAGGAATGGATGACAGCCGATATCTGTGGGTTCTCAGCCGTGTGCTGTCGTCTGCGCGCATGCGCAGTACACCTGGCGACGTGACGCGTGGATAAAGTGCTGTTCCATTCACACTGGACACAGGATTACTAAATCTTCAGGAAGGACTATGATGCAATGAGTGACATTCATGAGTTAAGGAACAAGGCACGGATGTCATCGATGAAGGTCAGGGGGCAGAGTTAAGGTTACATGCTTTATGTGAAGAATGTTAGGCAGAATATATAGCCGAGAATTAATCACACCAAAGAGCAATTCGATATTTGTTGGAAAAAGATAGTTGACTCCGTTTAATACAAGTCCAACTTTAAAAAATGTTGTAGCCAGAATGTATAGAAACATGCAAAGAGATTCTATAGTTTCTACAATGTTCAGAAGTGTGCAAAAAAATAAACAGGTTGCCATAAATATCTATTTTTCCTGCTTACACTGGTGATGTAGAAAAAAAGAGCAAAAGAAGGAAACACCAGGTTTAATTTTTTGGTCGAGCCTAGGCAGTGCGCATGCACTGTCTCTTGGCATGTTGTAATCTACATCTGTGGGCTTGTACCACGTCCATCTCACACCCATCACTTTCATTTGTTGCTTGGCCTGCCTTTCCAAATTCCCTTCATTTCATAGGTAAATGCTTTATGTTTGTCCTGACTTGAGGCTGCTTTGTTACCGCATGGGAGACTGACCCTGTTACATAGATAGGGGCACGATCGGCTACATAGCATAGTGTGGCGCACTACTTTTTTCTTTTGCCTCGCCGCTTCCCACTGGGTGGCCGTATGTTGTTTCTTCCTCTTCCTTGTTTTGGACATGCCGCTGTTTCATTGTGGTATGGCTGCAAGCTGGAGGGGGGGGGGGTTCTCTTTTATTTATTGTTATTTTTTTAAAAGGTTCATGTAGCACGAACTCGATCGGAAGAGCGCTTTACATGAGTACGTCAAGTTTCATATAGCGCAAACACGATCTGAGGAACACTTTACATGACTACCACTTACGGAGTAGTTTAGAAGTTGCAAAATATACAAATTGGAGTATTTAAAACAGAAAAAAAACACAGAAATCCTCAACACAGCTCTCCCGGCACAGCGGGCGAGTAGATACTACAATATTCACTGCAGTAGGGATACCCGCCCCATAATGCTTTGCGGGGCATTTCTTTTCAAAACATTTTTGCCCATAACTCAGTCTGGGGTGGGCCTACAAGAATGGGGCACCCCCAAACCGTTCAGCACGACACGCTGTTTCTGGCTAGGTCAATGTCTGGGTCCCCACACTAGTTTTGGGGGGACTCCAAAATCATAACCTCTCCCACCAGTCAATGTCTTTTAAAGCTCTCTCATGGCTGGAACTTTTGTTTTACAGCTGGGAGTAGTTTGTGTTTTAAGGGCCTTGTTTGTAGTAGTACTGCAGTAGGCCTGCTCGGCCTGAAAATGTGTAAGGCACTGCACCCTCTAGGGGCTACATATATGGTTACACTGCATTACTTTCTGCCATTCTGTTTTCATGTTGTTAGGCCCTCTAGGGGCTGACTATATGGTTACATGACCTTGTTTCTTACAAATGCTATTTGTATTATGGTGATCCATATGGGCTGGTCTGAGCATTACAGTCAAGATACTGCAATATTTGCTGCACTCAGAAACTCGCCCCATAATGCTTTGCGAGACATTCCTTTTACAAAACATTTTTGCCCATAACTCACGACATGCTCTTTCTGTCTAGATCATCTATGGGTCCCCACACTAGGTTGGGGGGATCCCAAAATAATATAAAAATATAACAAATAATGGTAATATTTTCATTTTTTGCTTTAGATACAGAAAGAAGGTAAATTGAAGTGCTTTCGTTATATGCAGGACCACTGGAATTATGTGGCAGAGAGGACCAAATTATGCGGCAGGGTTGACCAATTTATTAGGCAAGAAAAGCCCAGGTATGTATTTACAACACCAATAGCTCTAACTCAAGCAAATGCAAGACCTATTGCATTGCAAATGCTTGTTTAAAGTGCAGCATTAATTATGTTATGTGACCTGCCTTTATCCTTTGCTGTTGGCTGTAGCAGCAGACGATTTGATGTCAGACCTCTTATTAAAGTTTAGAGGCTATGTAATTTCTTTATTATAGGCGACTGGTGTGTTACAAGCCATTTGCAAAAAGGAAATTAGAGGCAGGCTTTTATACAGGGATTGCAGGATCCCATGAATTATAATTATATATTTTAATTGAAAATTCTTACTTAGAGGGCAAGTTCACCAGTTGTCATCTGTGTAACCACAGTTTATTCCACCCATCGACCCACCCAAAATGTAACCTACATATAAACATTGGCCACTTGCTCTGGCTAGACGTGGTGTACACCACGTGGATTTAAGTCTTATTTACTGACTTACCTTGAAGGGTTATGGAAGTTACTAAACCTCATGTGTCACCCAATTTGTCAGTTAAGTGTTTTTAGTGAATTTAAAAAATCTTATCACAGCTTTGGTCTGTGGAGGCTTCACAATGGAATGGAGATATGATGCTAAATTCAGTCACCTCAGGGCGGGCATAGTTGTCCAGTTAGGCCGTCTGCCTCTAGCTGCAACAGGCAAGGTTTCAGCAAACAAATGGTTTATTGATTAATTTAAAAAATAAACCCAAAAATGTCATTCCAGGTTTAAAAGATGTTCAGCACCCACATTTTTTAATTTGACATCTACACCCAAATGTGACAGTCCTACCCCCGCTTTTGGAACGTCACTGTTCACACAAACTATTACAGCAGCTTTACATCCTCTTATGCCATTTACAAAAAAAAAAAAAACACCAGTATTAACCAGTATCTTTTTTCTTGCACCAATGCTTTACTGCCTTAAACAAAATCAGTGTGGAGGACTCCGATTGTGTAAACACAATCTACATACCCACGTTTAAAAAAATATAAAATATTTGCAAGCGTGCCCCTTGCCCGTACACTAAAGAAGGCATCAGTTTTGCTCTGATCACCTTTAAAACTGAAACAAAAAGACTATAAAACTTATTATAAATTCATCATAAGGCAAACATGATCTTGTGGGGGTCCCGAATCACTTGACCAGACACAAAAATAGTTTACATTGAAATACGGACAAGGATATCTTTGCCAATGTTGAATCCAAAGAACATTAGGAGGGGCACAAATGTAACCTGTTTCACCTCCATTTACCAAAGTACAATCAGGCTCAGCCCAACATATGCTTTGTGATATCCACTGCTTATTTCAGTGCCACGCCTGCCTTACTCAGTCGTTACTATTGCTTAGTTATCTATTGGCACCAAGTTTAACAACCATATTTCCACACAAGTACAGGGTAAGGCACAAAGCTGAGGCATTTATTTTACAGTTTGTAAAAAACTCTTCAAATATGAAGAATGATGGAAATATGTCTGTTGACCATGGTGTCAATACTACAGATAGATAACTAACAGGTTGTAATGATTGAGTAAGACAAGTGGCCCTGAAGAAGCGAGAGATACTACAGAACATCAACATATGTGTCCTGAGTTTAATTGTACTCCAACAAACAGAATAAAGAAGTAGTGAAACAGAATTAATGTGTGCCCCCTCATCATCTTATTTGTATTCATAATACATGTGCATGCAGAGGTGGGCAAACTAGTGTGAGGAGATGGTGCACTGTGCCAAGCTGGTAGTTGCATTTGCACAACAAACTTTGACAATATGTCAACACCCACTAGATATAGTGTTAAGTATGGACCATCAAACATAAAGAAACAGTATTTAACAGGAAACAATAGCAAAAGACAGAATGTGATAATATATGGATTAGCACATAGCATAGAATAATAGCAAGAAATAGGATAGCCAAAATACCAAAAAGTGTAGTTTAAAAAACACTGCTGAAAAGTACAGGCGAACAGGCAATAGCATAAAATACACAATAGCAAACTGGACTGAAATTATAAAACAAAATAAATCAAGGCGCAGCAAAACACAGCAAATAGAGGTAAAGTAATACAGAGTTTGGGGACATACTATAAAGAATTATTGAACAGCCAACAATGGAGAACATATATAAAAGTAGCAAACAGTAAAGAAAAATAGAAAACAAAAAATGTGTATAAGAGCAAACAGTTGTAAAACGTATCAAGTAAACAAAAGTTGAGAAGAGCACACAACAGCAAAACAATCAGATTAAAAGTCAATGACAAGTACATAGAATGACAAAGTATAGCAAAACGTAAAGAATAGCAAGTTTGATTGGAAAACAATAGTAACAACTTACATTATAGAAAAACGTATAACATAGAAAAGTGTGACACAGTAAACAATAATAAAATGAAGAGAATTAGAAGCAATGACAACAATATACAGGGAGTGCAGAATTATTAGGCAAATGAGTATTTTGACCACATCATCCTCTTTATGCATGTTGTCTTACTCCAAGCTGTATAGGCTCGAAAGCCTACTACCAATTAAGCATATTAGGTGATGTGCATCTCTGTAATGAGAAGGGGTGTGGTCTAATGACATCAACACCCTATATCAGGTGTGCATAATTATTAGGCAACTTCCTTTCCTTTGGCAAAATGGGTCAAAAGAAGGACTTGACAGTCTCCGAAAAGTCAAAAATAGTGAGATATCTTGCAGAGGGATGCAGGACTCTTAAAATTGCAAAGCTTCTGAAGCGTGATCATCGAACAATCAAGCGTTTCATTCAAAATAGTCAACAGGGTCGCAAGAAGCGTGTGGAAAAACCAAGGCGCAAAATAACTGCCCATGAACTGAGAAAAGTCAAGCGTGCAGCTGCCACGATGCCACTTGCCACCAGTTTGGCCATATTTCAGAGCTGCAACATCACTGGAGTGCCCAAAAGCACAAGGTGTGCAATACTCAGAGACATGGCCAAGGTAAGAAAGGCTGAAAGACGACCACCACTGAACAAGACACACAAGCTGAAACGTCAAGACTGGGCCAATAAATATCTCAAGACTGATTTTTCTAAGGTTTTATGGACTGATGAAATGAGAGTGAGTCTTGATGGGCCAGATGGATGGGCCCGTGGCTGGATTGGTAAAGGGCAGAGAGCTCCAGTCCGACTCAGACGCCAGCAAGGTGGAGGTGGAGTACTGGTTTGGGCTGGTATCATCAAAGATGAGCTTGTGGGGCCTTTTCGGGTTGAGGATGGAGTCAAGCTCAACTCCCAGTCCTACTGCCAGTTCCTGGAAGACACCTTCTTCAAGCAGTGGTACAGGAAGAAGTCTGCATCCTTCAAGAAAAACATGATTTTCATGCAGGACAATGCTCCATCACACGCGTCCAAGTACTCCACAGCGTGGCTGGCAAGAAAGGGTATAAAAGAAGGAAATCTAATGACATGGCCTCCTTGTTCACCTGATCTGAACCCCATTGAGAACCTGTGGTCCATCATCAAATGTGAGATTTACAAGGAGGGAAAACAGTACACCTCTCTGAACAGTGTCTGGGAGGCTGTGGTTGCTGCTGCACGCAATGTTGATGGTGAACAGATCAAAACACTGACAGAATCCATGGATGGCAGGCTTTTGAGTGTCCTTGCAAAGAAAGGTGGCTATATTGGTCACTGATTTGTTTTTGTTTTGTTTTTGAATGTCAGAAATGTATATTTGTGAATGTTGAGATGTTATATTGGTTTCACTGGTAATAATAAATAATTGAAATGGGTATATATTTTTTTTTTGTTAAGTTGCCTAATAATTATGCACAGTAATAGTCACCTGCACACACAGATATCCCCCTAACATAGCTAAAACTAAAAACAAACTAAAAACTACTTCCAAAAATATTCAGCTTTGATATTAATGAGTTTTTTGGGTTCATTGAGAACATGGTTGTTGTTCAATAATAAAATTAATCCTCAAAAATACAACTTGCCTAATAATTCTGCACTCCCTGTAGATTAGAAAACTGTAGCAAAAAGGGCACAGCATCAATAAGTATAGATTGGTTTACAATATTAAAAGAGAACCTATATCAAAATCCAAATCAAATTGTGTTTTGTCCTTCACAAAGGGATATGTAAATTAATCATGTTAAGCCATAAAATGTAAAAAAAATAAAAATGAGTCCAACATAAATCATTTTGAAGTCTCAGCATTCTAAAATACTTATGTATAATTTTTTTCAAACAAAACTTTGATAAAATTATCCAATCTAAATAACTTCTAGTATCAAATAAAAACTGACAAAAATTGTGAAAATCAAGTCCTAAATAGATTTTTGGCACAGTATGAACATACTTTTCTGTTGCGTTTATTGGATGAAAAGGCTATTTTTTTAAAACTTGTGAAAAAGTGCAATTCTGAGGATGGTTTCACATGACCTCTAATATTTAAGCTACGTAGTTAATTTTAGTCAACCAAGACAAAAAATTTAAATAACCTGAAGCTCCCCCCCCCCCAAAACTTGCAATTTTACAAATAAAAACACTGTAAAAATACTACATAAAACCATCAAGAACGGTTTGAGCCAAACTATTAAAAATACATCATTCAGTCTCCCCAGGTCAGCTATACATCTCTAAGAACAAAAACGTTTGACTCCTCAATATTGATTTGTGTTGGAAGTGCCATAAGGATGTGGAAGTTATATTAAAGTTGAAACCTGAATTATTAATCTTGCAAAGCTACACATTAATTTGAAAGAATGTATATTCATGCACTACAATTCAGAGGTGCCAGATAGTGTTACCTCAAAGAGCTCAAATCAAGACACCACTCTCAGAAAATAATATTTCACTCCAAGCAGCACACAGTAAACCACAAACTAAATCCAACACTCACCTAACATCCCACAACTAGAGTATTTTTAAAGTATGTTGTTGATCCTTATAAGGCACCACATTCTCAGTTACCTCAGACCACACAGCTCACCGAGGGCAATGCACATAGCAACCCTCCCCAAAGCCATGAACTAGATTTCTTAACAAGGATCACCAGCTACACACACCAAAGACTAACCATCACAATACACTTGCACCTAAAGTGCCACACCAACATTAAGGCTACTCATGTAATTAAAAAAACAGACTCCAGCCAGCGATGGAATATGCAAGACCAGGACAAGAATGGACCTGAACTTTGAGAACAGATCTATACACATCATACATATTCAGGTCCTAGAATAAATCGTATATATTAGAGTCTGTAACAGACTGCAAATAATATTACACCTCACCAAAGTTTGTGTTAATGATCACACTTATAATATTTATTTTGTTGGAGCAGTCTTTTTTAGAACAGGCTTCTTTTATATAATTCTGGATTACTCAACTTCTGCAGAGTTTTGAGATTGAAATACCATTCTAACTCTGTATCTGACCCGAAATAAGCAAACCTTTACGTGTTTCTATTAGATGCACCATCAAATCTGAAACATTCTCATCTTCACAGTCCTAGTTGACCACTGTCTTAATGATCCCGCTTCTGCTTTTAATATTGAGTACCAGTAATGTTAGCAATATGCCACCAGCCTTAAAGGGTGTGCTAATACCGAACATGGAGTACCAAAGAATACCACTCAAATATAGAAAGCATTCAATAAAGTTACAGGATATCAAAAGCTATAGGCAACCAGTCGGCCTATAGTTCAGGACTAAGCAGTTCATGACACAAAACACTAACCTTCAACACGGACATTTTCCCACCTAAAATTGAAGCCCAGTCACGAACAAAAACATTTTCCTTGTTAGCCCACTGCCAAATGCTCGTGTTTCGACCAATCAGCTTGCAGCTAGGAGCAAGGCAAACAATATGATGTCCCGCTCTCCCTTAAGCTAATCAACAACAAGGGACATTCCCCACCTAAATACAGAAGCTTAAACCTCAAGTCCTTCAGGGTACCCTTATCCAGGCATCCCTAAGAAAGGGCAGCTGTAGATAAGGGCATCACCTGTTTAGGTCTGGCATGGGCTAATGGACAGAGTGACAGCAGTGCCCCACTTCTCATCATTACCACCAGGCGTCCATATGCATATACCCCCATGCATCATATCAACCTCCTCCTGCAAACACAAACATCCCAACAATGTACACCACCAGACTCCTTCAACGCAGGCATTATCAACCTCCTACTTGTCCACCTCGCACTGCAAATCCACTCTGCAGACTTTCCACTAGTTCAGCTCACCATTGAAATTATTGGGTCTTGCCAACCAATTCAAAAACTGAGACAAAAGCCTGACTGTGAGAAACAGCCATCAAACCTAAAACGTATAAAATAAACAAAATAGCATTGTAAGAAACGGCAAAAATAATGGCAAACCACGGATTATCAGACAACACAAACAGCATAAGGTCTACAAGAGCAAATAAATTATAGCTTAACTAACGAAATAGCAATTAATAGCAAGACAAAGAATATAAACAAGTAGCACAAATTTACCCTGAAATGGTGCACAAGTAACACAAGATTTACCCCAGTATTGCAGCGTCAACCCTAGAAAGTGCTCCTTTCGGGTGTTACAACTAGTGAGAAAATATGACAAAAATTGCATTTAATATCTGTAAATTGGTCTCAGACAAATTTATTGTAGATATTCTAAAAACCTTCTAGATTTTAGTATCAGGTGGCTCAACAAACCTTTAAATAGAAGGAATCTGCACCCTTAAAAAAACATAGAATGTTTTGAGGATCATCTATTCTGAAAAGTAGTTATTTTCAGTAGTAACTATTCTGCACCTTACCTAACTTTTGTGAGCTTCAACTGAATATCAATTATAGGATTATATATAATTATTTAATTGGGATTATAATTAATGGTTACAGACGAGGATTTGGGCAATATGGGGCCCAGGGGTAACCCATTCAGTGCCAGAAATAAAGAATTTATATGCCGGCTCTGATGCAGCATCAAAGGAAACCTTCTTTTCTAGGAAACCCCTTCATCATAATCCTAGAGATTGAGAGTCGACGTCTCTTTTACGGAGGGTGTCTGAGAGGATCACTGCATCCAACACTTACCGCTTAATCTTACTATTTTCTTTCTTCTTTCATTCTAATGGTTACGAACGATTAGTGCTGCTGTGAAGCGCCTAAGATGAACTTTTTGTATAATGCACTGATCTGTTTAGGGAATTTATGATTTGATGCCTTTGTGATCAAGAATAATACTGAATTTAATTTTCAACCTCTGTGTGATATGCAACACATTACACAAAAAATGTATGGTGGATGAATTATCATTATATGAAGGAGTTTTCCTGGGCAGTGGCAATTAAAAAGCATCACCCTACTTTTACTCCCCAGGAGTTAATCATTTATGCCTACGAGAGTTCTCTGTCTCACATACAGTTATCCTCATATCTCAGGAGCCACAGGGTTCCCTATGCCATGTCGTAAATTCTACACAATGAGCCGGCAGCATAGCACGTAGGGCCCAATCCTCCTGGAAATTTTGTTGGAAAAAGTCACAAAGAATGTAACTAAATCCGATGTTCACAGCTAAAGTGCGTAACACTAGATGGGTTGCCTTACGTGGATGTGTGTAAAATATGCCAACCTAGCAGAATTTGCTATCACTTATTGAACCTGTTATTACCAATTGTGACAACAGCTGTGATTTAGGGCTATATTTCCAAAAATGGGAATTTAAGTTTGAAAATGTTATTTACATTCCTCTCCTTGATTGCATTCAGCCCTCTTCCCCCACCGTTCTTTTTCTTTTCTCTCCATATTTCGACTTTTATTCACCCCATGCTCTTCCAATTTTTCTAGGTGCTCTGAAGTGACCAAAATAAGACATGTTGGAGCTACACTAAACCTCAAAATCGATAAATCAATTAAACCAATGAGTGTTGCCAATAGGAGCCGCAGCCCAAGTTCTTTTTGGGTTGCGAAACTGAAATGTTTCAGGTGGAAGCTACTCTGGCATCCAGAGCCGAGTTGGCACACAAGGAAATCAGTGTCTTGCTTTGAAAAGGCTGGTCGGTTCGGAAAGAGGTATATATATTTTAAGGAATTGGGGCAGATGCTGACTGCCTGTGGTCTGCTCAAGAACCTCTGAACGTGAAAGCAAGACGCACGCTCTGCGCCGCCAAGGTCGAGTATAATCTGGATGTCTTCACTAAAATTCACAATCTTAAATTCTGACATCGATTTCGCTTATTTTTTGGATCGTTCACTGACACATGTTTCCTCTTGGGTAGACATTTCAAGGATGTGGTATGTGTCTGCTATTTGAATCACTCCTGCTCCCCAGCCCACCAATAAATGCAAAGCTTTAGAGACCATCATGAATTTGACCAGAAAATTGCAGGGCACTATCGCAGACTCCAGAGGCGCGAGCAGAGATGGCCCAGGAAGACACCAGGGAAGAGATGCACAGTTTGGTCCCACCCACACTGAGGTCCAGCAGAGAATAAGGATGGTCCACGAGGGTTACACTGGACAAACTTAAATACGAATAATGTAAATGCACATAAAGTGCATAGTCAATGCTGCACGTGAACATGCTGCATGTGTTCGGCTTTTAGGAAGCACCGTTTGACATTCAAGCATAGATACAACATACACCCTCAAACAATGATTAAAAGATCAAAGCACGCGACGCAACCCCTTCCAAAAAAAGGGTTGCCAAATAGAACAAGCTCGTTCATACTTGTGTCTGGGGGAGAGACAAAGTTTGCAATCTGGGTATCAGGATTTGGACGCAGGCTTAACAAGAAGCTCATACTCTCCTTGGCCTATCTCAGTCGATCCTACTGACCTACAATCTTCAGGGAGGACTTGTCTGGACTAAGCTTTAGCTGCTTTGTCTCCATCCATTTCCAGAAAGTCAGGTTTGCTGACCCCCAAATGTCTGCTTTGGTACAAGACACATCCCAGAGTAGAAATCCCATGGTTGCAAATGATGCCACAGTGCACGGAACGTCAGAGTGCCAGATGATAACTGCACCCACACCAGCCCATGATATGCATTTGTGATGGGTAAATCTTCCATCCAACACATTCACATCAAAGACTGCAATTGTATCAAACACGCGTCGTTTTTATATACAGTCTAGTCTAACCCAAATCCATTCACGAGAAAGAGCTTCAAAAACCAAGCTCAAGGTCCGTCAACTCGGTTACCTTAAAGGAAGCAACGACAGTTCAACCACACAAACACTAAATACAAAGACACGTTCAGGTCGCGCCTTTTTTACACTCAAAAGCTTGGTTGAACATTGCCAGTGACACACACTACCCTTCTGGCCAAGGAGACCAGCTATCCTCTGCTGCAGTGATTGGTCAGGGCTGAACATCCTCCCGGCACGAGCTGACATGCTAAACTTGATTACTACAACTCATGCTCGATGAAAGACAAAACTCGTAAATCGTTGGAGGACAGCAACCTTTTAAATATTCATTGCAATAAATATTACAATGCACCAGAATGATCTAAATGCACATCTGGGCTTGGTTCCCATTTCTCAGTATTCACGTAGCCAGCACCAGTGTTTGGTTCACATACAGTTTGCGACCTGGAAGCGGGAATTGGGCATAGTATCTCAGTCAGTGTCCCTCTATAACAGTGCACACCCCTCTAAGAGTTTAGTTAAAATACGTTTTACAAATCTAGCAAATACCCAGGGTGTCCTGGCCTCTAATCACTCCAAACAAGAGCCAAACTGCGCACGGGCCAAGGCTTTTCAACCAAACATGCCCATCCTCTGTTTGATACATGACCTTCGTCAGGAAGTACATCTCTTTGACATAACTAGTCAGTCATACATACGCATTGATTGTGCGGTACAACAGTACTGACCCCTGCTGCGTCTCCAGCCTGCACTCCGCAGTGCAGAGGGAGACACTCCACTCAAGAACTACGTCAAGCCAACCACCCAACAGCATCCCACACAACAAGGACATGGCACCGAAAAGACAGAGCCAAAACAACAAGAATATGCCAAGCACCAACAAGGACATGTCAATGACCCACACAAGGGTGGAAAGGTACTTTACCCCAACATGATCCTGCTGACAACTTGGAGGCTGCATTCAGCCTCCAATGACTAAACTTTCTTCATCCCAATGTCAAAGACGATTAGACAAGGTGATAGGTATAGAAGTCTGTCACCTCTAGAGCAGGATGGCCTCAGGAGATTAGTGCAAGGATCCAGATTCTGTCAGCTCTAGAGTAGGAGGGCCTCAAGAGATTGGTGCAAACATCTACAGCCTGTCACCTAAACAGCTGGATAGCCTCAGCGATTGGTAAAGGGATCCACAGCTTGTCATCTCTTGAGCAGGGTGACCTCAGTGGTTGCTGTAATGATCCACAAACTGTCCTTTTAATAGCAGGAGGAAATTGTGGAATTAGAACAGGGATCCACAGCCTTTCTCCTCAGGAGCTGAATGGCTTCAGGGGATCGGCACAGGGATCCACGGATTCTCACCTCTAGCGCTGAATGTCTTCAGGGGATCAGTGCAGGGATCTACAGCTAGTAGCCTCTAGAGCTGGACTGCTTCAGGGGATCTGTAGCTTGTCACCTACAGAACTGGATGGCTTCAGGGCATTGGCGCATGATCTGCAGCTTGTCGCCTCTAGAGCTAGATGGTCTTAAGGGAACAGTGACAGATTCTACAGCTTCTCATTCCTGGGGGGGTTCATGATGCTATTTGGAGCCTGTCCCCTCTAAGGCTTGCCCAGGTTAGGGGTTTATTGAATGTCACAACTAAAGCTGAAAAGGGCACATGGACTGCAGGTGTTCTGTACATCATGGTAAGAGGGTGGTGTTGCTCAGGTCTATCCCTGAGTATTTAGGACTGCATCTATTCCATCTGCTGACCCACTGTCTGTACAGCGGGCATGTAAAGGCTCTGCTTCACCAGCCTTCTGGTATCTAGAAAACCTGGTCTGCTCAGGTGCCCAGTGGAAGTGGATCTCCTCTAGAGCCCTGGTTTCCTACTGCTGTGACACCCACCCCCACCGGCAGCATTTGATGCATGAGATAGACATGTACACAGGTGGGCTCACATCCTAAGGTGTGTGGAACTACATCCAAGGTTTATAAGCATTCCACAATCGTCTCAGGGTGTTCTACTCAGTACCTTCACATGGTTATAAGGGCCAAAAAAACATACATACACTTAATCTCACACACAGATCCAAGGATGACTCTTACTCGGCAGGCCAGGTGCCAAACTATGATGTTTATTTACCACTAATCCATGTTCTTGACGAGCCAGCAGATAATCAGTCAGCTCTATGTACACAAACACAGCAGCTATCCAGAATAGCTGGGTCAACACACAAATCACTCGTTCAGGGATGATCGTAGTGTACAGATACACTGACTCCAGCAGCCGCAAACTACTTCTTGCAAGGTGAAAAGGGAGCTTGGAGGATGTTACTCTCTTTTGCTCTAATCTGGTCCCTCCACCAATCCTAAAGTGTACAACACCTGCCCTGGGAAGCAGAAAGGTTGATGGAATAGAATCAGTGTCATGCCCACCCCCTCACACCTATACTTGAGCCTTATGCAGGAAACTGAGTTGTGCCTAATTGAAGGGCAAGTCTCGGGTCCGACCCAAACCTGGAATGCCGAGATCTTTCCTACCCTCCGTCCCTCAAGGTGGTGGATAATGACCAGCAGTGTTCACCTACTGCTTAGGAAAGAGGTATCTGGTATGGGTTCCTCTTACTTCGCCCACTTTCCTGTGTCTCATGAAGATGGGCTATGACCAGGATGGCCCCTTTCACACCACAGGCTCTTGACTGGCCCAGTTCAACCCCGTCCCAACCTCCAAGTCACCAAAGGTCTGGTTCATCCATCAGTGTGGGCATGTTTGTGGTTCAGGGTCCTGCAGAGGGGACACAAGTTAGTTGAGTCCGAGCCCCACAGTGCACCTGTGAGCTGCCCACTGCCTACAGAACAAGCGCGCTTCTTTTGGACCTCTTAGAACAGCGTTTCTTAAGTTGGGGGCCTCCACTGTTTAAAACAAGTAAATAATATTAGCAGATTAATAAAGTATATATGCATAAAGAATCACATTGTAAAATTGAAAATTGTAAAAAGCTCTGTAAATATTAAGAACTTTGAAATAGGTTGCTAAAAAACTAAGTTGGCATCCTTTGCTTGATTCGTAGAAGCTGCACGAGTACAGCAAACGCAAGCTAGTATAGACAATCAATGGCCTCAGTTGAAGCACCTATATGGGCGGACGAAAAGAGAGACGGTGCTATAGAAAAAGCGATGTAACGGACTATCATATTACTTTGTCTCTTAAAAATACAATGAAAAGCTCAAATCTTCCTATTAACATTTTTATGTTTGTCTGTAAAGTAAATATTTCTTAATTTGTGTATTTGCTGGCGTATAGCTTGGAGTCTCAAATCGCAGACATTGCATATGCATTGGTCCACGGCTTCC
This sequence comes from Pleurodeles waltl, assembly GCF_031143425.1. Taxonomy (NCBI): domain Eukaryota; kingdom Metazoa; phylum Chordata; class Amphibia; order Caudata; family Salamandridae; genus Pleurodeles; species Pleurodeles waltl. The sequence goes on along the minus strand of NC_090445.1, from coordinate 133,909,697 downwards.
CGTAGGTATTTAGTGGGGTCCACACCATCAAAAGAATAAGAACCACTGTCCAGCGCATTAACACACAATCCTCACCCTGTGAACACATTTATTCCAAACCCCGCAAAGGCCAAGGGAACTCACTGTTCCTTCTGCAAGGGGTAAGTACAATGTTTAGGCTTCCTCCTGAGCCCACTAGCAGTGACGCCCCAGAGGCCGGCATGGAGTCAGAGGACAGCTGATAGAGCCACGAGGCCCTACCAGTGGCAGGATGTGCACCACACAAATCCAAAAACAAGCACAGACATTTTAGGCACAGGGCCCCACCATCCAAAGGGCCCCTGGGAAAGTGAACTTTCTCTCTCCTAGGCTATTTCTGTATGTGAATCTATCTCCTCTCTGTGCAAAAAGAGATCAAGGCAGGGGATGGCAATGCCATTTAAAGGACTTTGAGGCCCCTGGAGGCTAAAGGTCAACTGTTTTAAGTTACCCCCACTTCTGAACACTTTTCGACATCATGCCGGCTTGAATTACCTGAAAGAGGAGAACAGAATTCAAAGTTGTTTTGAAGAGAGGCTCCCAAAATATCTCTTGCCCGGGACCCCAAAAAGCCTTAAGACAACCTTGCTAACAGTACCTACAGAAGCAGCAGCGCCTTGGGATCAGCCCGTCCCCTTTCCTCTGATCGAGCCCAGCCGGGGCCCCCCGCACCCCTCGGCAGCCCCTGCTGCTCTGACGCCCTGAAATGGATTTAGTTGGGATTAATATGTATGAAATACAGGCAGGAGACTGCACACCTAGCATCTGTGTCAGGCAGGTGTTAGGAAGAGAGGAAAGGACGGAGGGCGGCAGAGAGGCAATGGGGGCACGGATAGGGGGCTCCTGAGAGAAAGGATGCTGAAGATGGACAGGAGGGAGAGGAAGCGAGACAGAAAGGGTGTGAAAGAAAGAGTGGAAGGGAAGAAGGGGAGGCAGGCAAATGGCGAGAAACATGAGGGAGAGAAAAGTAAAGGGGGGGGGAGAAGGGAAACAGAAAACAGACACGGAGAGAGAACAGAAGAGAGGGAAGAAGAAAGACTTGAAGGGAGGAGAAGCCAAGAGCAGAGAAACAGCGCGCGCGGGCGTCGGGTCATAGATATGAATATAGAAAGGAGACAAGAAAGAAATGGAGAAACTGCTGTAGAAAGACAAGAGAAATGGGGATATAAAGAGGAGCGGAGCTGAGACGGCGATGCAGGAAAGGGAGACCGGAGGGGGCAAGGCATAAGATGGGGGGAAAGAGCTGGGGAGAAGGCACGACCCGACAGCGTGAGGAGTAACACGCCAACAGACCCGATTCCGGCGGGAGATTCCAGAGTTTTAAAGACAAAATGGATTTATTTTAGTTGTCTCCCGCCTAAATTTGCCTCTACTTCTAGAAGTCAAATGGAAAATACATCTGATTTTGTATTCAAAATCTTTCATTTTCCGGTTCTAAAATGTTGGCATGCATGGAAGCGGGAGAAACAGGGGAACATACCAAATGAGAGGGGGTGGGGCGGAGGGATTGTCCCCACAAGACATAGGGGTAGTGACAAATACGCGGGTGGAGGATCAAATGTGGGAGCTTGAGGCAGAAAGAGCGAGAAAAGGACAGAGTAAACAGCTTGTTCTTGGGCAAGAGTTTGGTGAGAATGGGATGTGGCAGAGTGTCCACCCCTGTGCATTCTACATTGCATTTCATCTGTTACTCGGTCTGTTCCCAAGGCAAGGGCCACTGGGATAATGTGATGCTGTTGCTATTTCTACTAAATTATGGATTTGCCGCATTTCCCACATAATCTGTCACATAATATGGAGATTTTAACAAAAGAAATGTGTTTTTTTGTTCAAAAGGGACAAAAGATTCTAAAAATGTGGCGATTTGTTTGCGCACAGTGGAAGGCCTTTTGCAAAGATTAACTGGTCATCTTTCAGTTTCCTATTCCTGTATTTGATTGTTAAACTGGTACGAATTAGGTGACATTTTTACCCAGAGAGTATTACCATATGTAAATATGACAAAATAATAAAGTAATACTATCAAAAAATGTGCTGCCGTATGCCACATAATTTGGCTTTTCTTGCCACATAATTTATTCAACGCTGCAGCATAATTTGGTATCTTCCTGCCACGTAATTCCAGTCTCCTTGCCTATGCCGACCTGTCAAGCGAACCCTGGCCATCCACTTGTTCTCATTATGCCTTTCTTGTGGCAAAGCTGCAATGGTGTGCACCTGATGGACCAGAAGAGGAGTCACAACAAAGGCATTAATTGGCTGGACACAGTGGGGGGAAGGTCTGTTTAGGGTTTAAAGTGAGGAGTCCACTACTGTGCTGCCACCTTTACCAAGGAGGTATCACAGTGTCTGGACCTAGCCGCAGCAGTTTCCAGCCATTTAGTAAGACAGGCCAGCATAGTTGGTAAAATGCAGGGAGATGAGAATTTGTTTAGAGGAAGCGTTGCGGCTTATCAGGGAGATAGGTAGAGAAGATGAGAAGATATCTTGGATGCTGGTGTGTGACAAGGATGGCAAAGACTACAGGCCTGGGTTTAATGAGCTTCCACATGCAGAATTAGCACATTACAATGAGTCACACACTAGTTAGTTAGCAGGAGCAGACAGGGGGCTTTGGTTGCAGTGGAACTGAAGCACCTGAGTGGGTTTGGAAGAATACAAGCAAATGGCCAATAGCATAAGGTGAGAGCTGAATGCTCCACTGGGCTGAGCTAAGCCGGTGACAAAGTTTCAAGCTATTGGCTGAAAAAAGAAAACCAATGGTTGAAAGCGGCAGACCCAAAACCTACTCTGTATGTAATGTTACCAATAGGTCTGTTCAACAGTAGCTCTGTCAAATCCCTATACCGAAAAAGATACTCTATTTAAAGACAAATGAGAGGAGCGAAGGGCCAGTAAGGTCCATGCAGCGCAACAACCAATGATGACTTAGATAAACGTGTGAAGTCTAATGTCATATGGAATTTCTGCCCTCGCCAATTTGCTTCTGTTGCAAATCTGTGCAATTGGTCCACAGCGGTTGCACAGCGCTACTGGACAACAGACGGCACGCGAGGGGTCCAGTATCTTCTAAGCCTCTCCAAGGTGATGCTCCAAGGTGAAAAAACACATTATTGAGGGGAGGAGCTGCCCATTCGCTCTCCGATCAGGTTCTATTACCTCTTTCAAGCGCCTCGTCATAATAACTGGCCAGGCTGCTACTCGGGAAAGAATCTTACAACTACCCCGCTGTTCAGAGTTCATTGTAAAGATTTGGAGCCAGGACACAATCACTTTGACCCATGCAAAGGTCAGCCATCCTAACATCTTCCGAGAGAGAGCCCCAAGATTGCGCCTGAGACATCTTCAAAACTCTCGGAGGAGGCGATCTCTAGTCTCAGAGCTCAGACCAAACATCTTCCAGACTCACAGAGTTGATACCCACATGTCCCTGCCATGGGAGCAAAAGAGAGACCTTGTGCAAAGCTGACTCGGTGCCACAAGGCCAAGCTTGTGTCAAGCACCCAAACACAGACAGAGGCTATGAGGATTTCATGTCCAGATGACGCAGACATATCAAGCTGTGTCAGGGCTTAAAGGACAGGCAATGTGTCAAGCCTTAACTGTTGGCACTGCACAAAGGTAGCAGCACACCTATGGAGTGCTCTTAAACAGCAACAGGGCAAGGCCAGTGTAATGCTCTCAGTCGAAGGTAACTGTCTAAAAAACCTGCAGCCCATTTATGAGGTTGCTAGTGTAAGCCCATCACACCAAAGGCACTGAACAGCAATAAAATAAAAATTCCAACTTCACTGTTGCCCCTCGATCCATATTTATTTTGGTTGGCGTGGGCAATGTACTGCTTACGTGTTGGTAATTCTATAGCAGGCATGGAGGCCATTTTTTGTGTTGAGTCACATTGGCTGTGCAGTAGTGCAAGGTTTCCCCGTGGCCCGATATGTTTTATTATGAGCACATCAGTGCCATTTTTATGGTCTTGTAGAGTTTTTAGAATCTGGTCATTAATTCCTCATCTTTGTTGGGTATGCCACTGACCCGAGTCATGGGCTTCTGCAGTCATGTTTTGTCAGTGACATTCAGATTGTACCGTTCAATGTGTTGTTTAGTGATGATGTACTATGTTCATGTGTCATTGGACTTTATTGCATAATTTGGGTGCAAGAATTTTGCAAGGTGTGCCACCACACAACATCTCAACCATCTTCATTGACTTCTCATTGCGAAGTGTCTCAAATTAAAGAGTTTATGCATCCCCCAATAAGCCATTTATGGTCAAAGCCAAGTGATTATACGAAATGTAATCATTTCACACCAACCTGCTTGTACTCTCCACTTGGCGTCTTCCTGTTTGTTGCCTCCTCCTGAGGGTTTGATGGCTTAGGGCAAGAGGACATCCTTTTGCACCTTGACGCCTCATTTCTGATCGTTTTGTTTACAGCAAATTCCTGAAAATATTCCTTTTTCCGATGATTTTCTGTCTTCTGAATTGTACTGTTGTGTGCTCTGCAGGGCCAAGATGCCAGTAAGTGTGTTAGCATGCTTTGAAGAAAAATGAGGGCCTTGTAATAGTTTTGATACGGTCGAACTTGATCGACTTGTGGCATTCCTTAATTTGAAACATTCTCACTTTGGTACTGCCAAGACTGTGCTTGTTAAACTAGAGTAAAACTTTAGATGGCGCAGAAGGCGGCTCAGATGTGCAGCTCGTGATTGACATCAACCCACGCCTCCAACCCACACATACCGTACTGCAGGAAGGAGAAACCTGCTGCAAGCAGCTCCTCAGCCAATCCTGTACACAAAAAAAAACTTACAGGAAATTTTAAAAACATATCCTAGTTTGGGCCCCAACAAGGGCTGCACGGGTGGTCGAAACTAGAGACCACAGACATTTTCCTAAGTCACTATCAGCTTCTGTTTCTAAGCTGTGTGGTCATTTTAATGACCCTGGTCCACTCTTCTGATTGGTTATATGGCACTGGAAGTAGGGCACCTCAACCTATCACGTTCTCACTGAAGAATGAAGGCCTGATTCAGAGTTACATATCTGTCACGTTTGTGAAGGAGTACCCATCCACCGAACTCTAAATCAGGCCCTACCAGAGGCCTGATTTAGAGTTATCTCAGGCTGTCTTATTCTTTTTAACCAGGAACTAATGTTTCATTCTGTCTGAAAGGGTTTTGCTTTCTGGCAAGGTGATGATTCAATGACCTCCCGAGACCGCTCGCCCTCAAGGGGCCATCTGCAGTGTGCAGGGGAAAAAAAGTTATTTGCCCAATTCAGCATCCCCAACAATCGCAAAAAATAGTCATCCTAGAATGTTTGATGACATCAGCTGGGGCTTTGAGATCCACTGTAACCTCCTTCATCGGGTGGCCGCTTTAATTGACCATAGTCACATAAAGTGACACATGGCATCGCCAATAAGATCGTGTGCTATGTGCACAAGGCGTAGCAGGGTAAGAGTCGAGAGACCACAACGCACACCTGCCAGGTGCTGAAAGCCAGCCAGGCCAAATCTCACTGTGATATGTAAAGCAAATTATAATAAAACTAGACAGCATGAAGGTGGGATCCACGATGTTCAGAAAAAAATCTAAAACCCCTGAATCCTTTTCCACAAGGGCCCTGAAAGGAAAGATCAAAGCTAAAACGTCAAATACATCTTGCATTTAATGTACCGCACACCCCTATTTTTAAGAAGGAACTGCCCACTCGGCTGCAACACGCTCTCAGCGCCCAAAGCGCTCTGAAGTCGAGTAAATCGGTGCTTTGGCGACAGATGAAACAAATGCATACCTCCTGTGCGCACGCGCCCACGGTAGCCCCCGCGACCATCAAACGTGGCAAGTTACACGGAGGGATCTTCAGGGCCACTGGGGGCGGAGCGAGAGGGGCTCGCGCAGAATCTGGGCCGCGACTTCAGTCGGCTGGGAGGCCGCCAGCAGTGCTACTGCAGAGAGGCCTCAGCCCACAGACAGGCAGCTCCTTCCAAATGAAACATCTTTCAAGGAAGCGCGCGGCTGCCGAGAGCAGCTGCTGTCTGAATTCTGTCAGGACATGTTGCTTATTGCATCCTTCTGCCGGGAACTGCACCAGCCTCGCGTGGACGGGCTGTCTCTGGCTGATGGCAGCAGACGCCAACGGGTGCGGGTGGAAAGAAACAGAGAGGGAAAAAGAGAAAGAAAGAAAACAAAATTGAGAGGGAGAAAGGTCATGCGGAGGGTGGGGGGCGGTGGAGAAAGCGATTCTACGGCAGAAATGGAGATAAAGACAAAACGGGGAGAGTAAGAAAGGGGTGAGAGGGAAATAGCGAAAGTAGAGAAAACGTGAATAGAAGCAGCAATAAAATGCAAAAGATGCGCAGATGAGAGGCAGCTTCAAGGAGGGCGGTGATTTCAGGGCCCACATTTCAAAGACATCTTTCTTCGATGTATTTCCCCCCCAAAAACAAATCGATAAAAAAAATAAAAGACCTAATTTTGTTCCTCACTCCGCAGAGCGACACCGCCCAAATATGTTCCTAAAACAAACCTGAGAAACAGGCTGATCTCGGGCATTTCACACGGTTTTGCTCCTCTTGCCAACCAAATGAGGTCCACGGAGAACCACATGAACCGTCCACGAACTAGGCAGTGCAGGCTAACTGGCAAAGTTTTGGTGAGCTGCGTCACAGTTCGGTTCCACATACTGAGGAAAAACACCTACCCTATTTAAAATCAAAAGGTGCTCCGGCAGTAGATTTGTAGGGTTCAGGTCCAGCACGGTGTGGTAAAGCCCCCCGCCACGCCCCCACCCCCATTCTGAGCCAAGCAGTGGTCCCACCTTTACTTCAAAATTATATCGTTACAGAAAGAAGGTCTGCTCACTAAGTAATCTTAATGCATCTCATGCAGGTATCTGGGTTTGAACTCATGGTCACAGGTTCAAATTGGTCTACTCAGCCTCTTATCCTTCCGTGGCCGATAAACGGCGCACTGTTCAGGTGAGTGACAAGAGACGTATGTTAGGCCAAGAAACCAACGAGTAACCAGCAACAAACACTTATGTCAGAGTTAAATTCATCATGCGTCACCAGCATCATCGCAGCAGCAAAGTGTATGCCACGCTGGGAGCTCCTAGGCTGCAGGTGTAAAGCAGCCCTGCGTTGGCGCGTTTTGGAGTGGGGGGCGTGGGGTGGAACCCGTCCAGGATTTATTGTCAGCCAGACAGCATGTCCCAGGTGAGACACTGGTCGGGTCTGGTATGTGCAAGGTGACTGTTCACCTGTCTGTGAAGTACGATGCTTGGATATCGGTGCTGCGAATGGACAGACCCCCGTCACAGCGACACCAGTGACCCTTTGCGTGACACCAGTGACCCCTTGCGGTGCATCTCAGACAGCGATGGTCAGAGTCACAGGAAACACCTCTGTGCGTGATGGGGCTCCCCCTACGTTTTACTGAAATTAAATAGCTCTCGTCAGACTGACAGGATCAAACACTCTCGCCTGAGCGGGAACATTTTCCTCCTCGTTTGAGTCAGAATTAGGAGTTCTTGGCTGAAGCTCTCAAACTGCTCCAGGCTTCCTGCAGTTCCCTGTTCCGACATCCCGCGGGGTCTCGGCTTCCCAGAGGGCCCTGCTGCGTTCAAGCAGTGGGATGAGGGGGCTGCCTGGTGGTGCCTGGGAACGATGACTAAGGGGTGCTGCTCTGCTCCCACAGAAAACGTAGAAGCACTACAGCAATCAAAAAAAGCATTGAATGTTGCTGGTGTGAACATGTGTTTGTGTATGCACGTGAGTGTGCACGAGTGTGCATGTGAACATGCATATGTGAGGCTGCACACATGAACGCGGGGACTTCAGTGTGTGCAAGCATGTGAGTGTACACATGAGTGTGTTGACAGGACTGTGTGTACATGATTTTGTCTATGTGCACATAAGTATTTGTGTGTGTGTGTGTGTGTGCGTGCGCGCGCGCACATTCAGAAATCAGAGTTTGAATCTGAGTAGCTCCTTCCGAGGATGATAAAATGAGTACCACTTAGTTGGGTAACAAACTTAGGCTCGCCAAGAAACCCCAAGGGTGATTAAACGCTTTTGCAGGTACCCCTTTTGTGTGTGTGCGCAAAGAGTGTACATGTGAGTGTCAGTTCACATGAGTGCGTGTGCACATATGTTTGAGTGTTCAGATCTGTCACAATGGCTAGTGCAATATCCAGCAAATAGCAAAACTGTTAGGGCCATATGTACGAACACTTTTTCCCGTAGACACAGAGTGGGTAAAAACCTTTGCTACATCTGGCCCTTAGTTCGCACGTCACGAATGGCTTTGGGAATGTGTTTTCCGAGTAGGGAGCCAGGTGTGTTGGCACATGTGTGCATGTTAACCAGGAATTGAATGGTATGGGGGCGCAGCACATGAAAAGACTTGCTCCTTTCAAGTCACTGAAGCATGGATCGTCCTGCCCAAGGGGACTGGTTGTCCTACTCCAGTGACAGAAACATCCACAACATGAGACACCATGTGAAGATTCCAGGGCCGCCTGCCCACTGCAATTTACACCCCGAGACTGCAGATGAAGCCAGAGTAAAGGAAAATAATGGTGGTGGGGCCGGGCCAGTGGCCAGGTGAGGAACGCTACAGTAGTTACTCTGTCTGAAGAGCTTCCTCTCCTTCATCGGCCAAAGAACCTGAGTATTATCAAGAGGTTGGAAGATGCAAGACATTCATCAAAAATGGCGGATGTCCCATCAGCCCTATTTATCTGCATAGCAATGTATATTTAGAGTGTTTACAATTATATATACCCTAAATAGGAAGGACATCTGCCAATTTTTTGGTGGATGTCCCTCATCCCCAAACTGAAAATAACCCTATTTTTTTCTTCACTCTTAGAGAGATTCCTGTGTTGAGCCATAGTTTTCTTAATTAACACTTCTGGATTTCTTTCCTCCTCCACCCCTCCATTACTCCAGTCAATCTAACTAACAAACTCTCATATCCGCGGCTCAAATTAACTCATAATAATACTAAAACTGTACTCATTACTAAATGATACTAATCCATCACTAATTCTTGTTGGGTTCCGGAGTAGCGTGCTACTCATCGAAAAGCGCTTCGACGTCTCGTCAGGGGTAGTAAGCGCTATATAAATACGATTACAATACAATACAATACCTGCCATCATTCTGGGTACCATGCGCTGAGATCTTCCCCATGGTGAGCTCTGAGGATGTTTGAAGACCATGGGAATTTGTAAAAAAAAAAAACACAACAGTAATCCCATGCTGTCCTGAACCAGAGAATGATGATTCCTTTCTGGTGGGTATACTTTCTCCTGCATGGGAAACCACGCATTCTATCCTGAAGACTACCATGAATCCCTACAGACCCACGGACATAATAGCTGTTTGGCTATGACCACTGGTTCCCAAAACGTCCATGTCTGAAGGTTCTCCGGCAGGCCCACCACCCACAACTGTCCGACAGGCAAAAACAGATACTTTCAAACATTCTAGTACCGGATGGGCACATGAAAAAAATTAAATGCTGCTGGTCAATTTCAAGGTACCGGTCTTGAACTCCAGCTGCTATAAAATGCTGGCTGAAATTCAGTATTCCATCTACCGTCCACACAGCCTTCCAACTGAAGGCGCCAGGTTACCTACAAACGTTACCTTTCTTTTATGGAACAACCATGAACCTCAGAAATTATGACGCAATAACAATTGGCCAACCAATGCCACAAAAACATGGACACGTGCGAGAAGAGTATAGGACCCGATGCTTTGCGATTTCTTGAATCACCCCTGAGAGGACAGCCGAGCTGCTCTGCTGTTCAAGAAACTCCTTAAGAATGACTGTACAAACAAGCTTTTTCCAAACTAAAAAAAAAGACAGCCATATTCGAGGACGCCCCCTCTCTTTGATCTCTGTATGCCTCCTAGCTCATGAAAATGTTAACTTTTGGACACCAAACATGTATTTTCAGAATATGAAAAGGTGGTTGTTTCAGGATGAAAGCTGTGATTTTTTAAATGAAAATAATACGCCATTGTTAAAGGAATTAACAGCATTTTACCAAAATGAAAAGATTGCATGTGGTAACAATATGTGTGGTTTCATAAGCTGAATAGCTATGTTTACAGGTAAAGTGATTGTGCTAGTACTGTCTGAAACCCTGATCTGTAAGATTAGTGAAGCCAGTCTGCTGTGTGAATCTCTAGCTCCTCTGTGGCTTGCAGGAGCGCGCTACACCCCCTAGGTGCAAGATGTGTATATTTTATTTTTTCAACGACATTCCAAGACGATTTGCAGTCACAAAATATGATTGAGAATCTGCTTCGGACGGTATAAAAGTAAAAGAAGTGAACAGTTACTATAGCTAAATGCTAAGGATAGGCCATGTGCATTTTAAGAACTCTCTCTATCCCCTGTGCCTTTTAGAAATTGTGCTGGAAAATGCACCAGGTTAACACTATTTTCTCAAGATTCCCTTTAGATGAGTGAATCTGCAACACTTTAGGGAGGTACAGGTATACAAGAAGATTCACAAATGCCCTTTAAATGCTTATAGCTTTTTAGCAAATTGCCCTAGTGACAAACTTTCTATATTTTTCAGGAGTTTTAGGTACCTTATTTTCTTGCATGCCGCTAGGTATTTGCCAGGCTGCATTTCTGTTGTCCCTCGTTTAGCATCGAGAATCTATTCCTTTGCTACCCAGCATTCTCTGCTACTGTTGCCCACCTCCATGCCCCCAGGCTTGGTCTGCTGCTGGGCTTGGGATGCCTTCCCCCAGGTGGGTCTGCTGCTGCTAGTTCTAAGCTGCTGTTAGATCTGCTGCCATGGTCTTCAATGCTCCACACTGGTGCCCTGAGCAAAACAACAATTCACCGGGTAATGCAACTGTGTCTAAGAATATTCTTGCTTGACTATAACCAAGATAAGCTGGTTTTTGGATCCTGGTTTAGCCTTAAATTGCTGTTTAATTCATTTTACCGTCGTGTGTTTAAAGCACTGCAATGTTGGAAGTCACATGTATCATTTTTTTTTATAGATTTGTATGTTTTTATCTTCTGTTTATTCTCGTTTTGTATTGTTTTTGAGTGTGTGTTTTATGGCCCAGGTGGCCGAAATAAAGCTTAATGAAATGCATTCCACTAATTCAGTCCCAAGTCTCGCCATGCCCAGGACAACGACTATCTTCTTAGTTGCTTAGATCACATTACCCGTTGGGAAACCTCAGCCCTCCGCCCCCTACACCGTCCCCTTCAATATTATTAACTAAGCTACGCCCCTGCAGCTGTGGTTACAGGTAAATGGGGAGAGGAGGTTCCTCCAATCATCCCCCACGAATGACATGAAATGTCACGACAGAAACTGGGTGGGCGGCATCGGGGCCTGCTCAGGCGAGGTCCCCACTGGAAATGATAAACATAAAAAACAGACATGGAAAAGGGGACGGCCACTTTATCGGAGCTGAACCCGCAGGCCTGCTCTCTCCGACCGGAAGTCCCCCGCAGGGAGCTGGGCAGATGCCACTCACACATAAGAAACGCTGCTGATGAGCACCTTAATGGACGCTTCCGGCTGCGGCTCCTCGTCCTTCCATCTTGTAGCTGAGACTCCCGGCTACCACACCAAGCTCCATACCCTTGGTCAAGTGAACATATAGGTAGACGTCTCAGGCCAGAGAATGTAACAGAGTAAAAAGAAAACTACGCGCTTAGACCCGGCGACAGCCGTCTGGGGTCGGTACCTTGTTTTAGACACTTCTGGCAGACGCAGGAGCGCAGCCCCAGGAGGGGTTTGCGGGGTGTGACACCCCCCCTAAAAATGTATTCTGCAGTAAGTGGTTGGGTAGAAGTGCTTTCAGTCGGGTAACCTGAAGTGACTGTTGAATATCACCTGGTATTTTCACATGGTCACTCACGCGTTTAAGATTTGAAGACCTTAAAAAGAAAATCTGACCCAAGCTTCCCGCCCCCCCAAATAAAAAAAATCTTACTGACCAAGCTTCGTCCCTGGGCGGAAACCGAAACATTGGGTATTCGCCATATTGAGCAACAGGAAAGAATGTCACCACCACCATCATTTATACACTTACAGCCGCCGTTTATCAGTGTTTTTGCAGCAGAACCGGAACGATAAGAGACGAACTTATCGACCTGTCGCAGCGCAGCCTTCTTTCCAACCAATCTCCAAGCAGGACCTCGGTGCACTCTGTGTCACAGCCCCTCTAAACACACCCTTCCTACCCGGCGATGCAACATCTCACAGGGATTGCAAGGGCAAACTGGGGACAAAGGAACACAACTTCTTTACAGCAATACGAGAAATAAAGCGAATACCAAAACTAACATTTCTTTAGACTTGGTGAAATGACTGAACGAAGGACTTTTAGCAACAAGTAAACATGGAAAGAAAGGGCATGAAAATTGATGCGCGTGGCCTAAGACCATGCAAGTGGCATGCTTTTATGTCCCTGTGCCTAACCATAACCATCCGTTATAAACATCTTCAACACCAGGGAACCGTAAACTTCCATTATAACCATGTTCAGCACCAAGGAACCATAAACTTCCATTATAAGCATCTCCAGCACCAATGAACCACAAACTTCCATTATAAGCATCTTCAGCACCAAGGAACCATAACCTTCCATTATAAGCATCTCCACCACCAAGGAACCATAACCTTCCATTATAAGCATCTCCAGCACAAAGGAAGCATAACCTTCCATTATAAGCATGTTCAGCACCAATAAACCATAACCTTCCATTATAAGTATCTCCAGCACCAAGGAAGCACAACCTTCCATTATAAGTATCTCCAGCACCAAGGAACCATAACCTTCCATTATAAGCATGTTCAGCACCAAGGAACCATAACCTTCCATTATAAGCATCTTCATCACCAAGGAACCATAACCTTCCATTATAAGCATCTTCATCACCAAGGAACCATAACCTTCCATTATAAGCATGTTCAGCGCACAAGACCCATACACCTCCATAATAAGTGTGTTGTGGTTTGTTATGTTATGTGGATTGTATAGCATACTAATCACACAAGGGTTTCCAGGCCCTGTTCAGCACCAAGGAACCATAACCTTCCATTATAAGCATGTTCAGCACCAAGAAACCATAAACTTCCATTATAAGCATCTTCAGCACCAAGGAACCATAAACTTCCATTATAAGCATGTTCAGCACCAAGAAACCATAAACTTCCATTATAAGCATGTTCTGCGCACAAGACCCATACACCTCCATAATAAGTGTGTTGTGGTTTGTTATGTTATGTGGATTGTATAGCATACTAATCACACAAGGGTTTCCAGGCCCTGTGCAGCACCAAAGACCCACAGACTCCCATTATAAGCATGTTCAGCACAAAGGACCCATAGACTTCCATCTGATGCAATTTCATCACTAAGGACTCATAGGGCCTGATTACAACTTTGGAGGAAGGTGTTAATCCATCCCAAATGTGACGGATATACCACCATCCGTATTACGAGTCCATTATATCCTATGGAACTCGTAATACGGCTGGTGGTATATCCGTCACATTTGGGACGGATTAATACCTCCTCCAAAGTTGTAATCAGGCCCATAGACTTTCATTATAAGCATGTTCAGCACCAAGGACCCATAGAGTTCCATTACAAATACGTTGAGAACCAAGGACCCATGAACTTCCATTTGATGCAACTTTTGCACCAAGGAACCAGCTGTAGGAAAGTACCATCTTGCCTGGCATGTTACCCCCATTTTTCACTGTATATATGTTGTTTTAGTTGTATGTGTCACTGGGACCCTGTTCTCCAGGGCCCCAGTGCTCATAAGTGTGCCTGAATGTGTTACCTGTGTAGTGACTAACTGTCTCACTGAGGCTCTGCTAATCAGAACCTCAGTGGTTATGCTCTCTCATTTCTTTCAAATTGTCACTAACAGGCTAGTGACCAATTTTACCAATTTACATTGGCTTACTGGAACACCCTTATAATTCCCTAGTATATGGTACTGAGGTACCCAGGGTATTGGGGTTCCAGGAGATCCCTATGGGCTGCAGCATTTCTTTTGCCACCCATAGGGAGCTCTGACAATTCTTACACAGGCCTGCCACTGCAGCCTGAGTGAAATAACGTCCACGTTATTTCACAGCCATTTTACACTGCACTTAAGTAACTTATAAGTCACCTATATGTCTAACCTTTACCTGGTAAAGGTTAGGTGCAAAGTTACTTAGTGTGAGGGCACCTTGGCACTAGCCAAGGTGCCCCCACATTGTTCAGGGCCAATTCCCCGGACTTTGTGAGTGCGGGGACACCATTACACGCGTGCACTACATATAGGTCACTACCTATATGTAGCTTCACAATGGTAACTCCGAATACGGCCATGTAACATGTCTATGATCATGGAATTGCCCCCTCTATGCCATCCTGGCATAGTTGGCACAATCCCATGATCCCAGTGGTCTGTAGCACAGACCCTGGTACTGCCAAACTGCCTTTCCTGGGGTTTCACTGCAGCTGCTGCTGCTGCCAACCCCTTAGACAGGTTTCTGCCCTCCTGGGGTCAAGCCAGGCTTGTCCCAGGATGGCAGAACAAAGGACTTCCTCTGAGAGAGGGTGTTACACCCTCTCCCTTTGGAAAATGGTGTGAAGGCAGGGGAGGAGTAGCCTCCCCCAGCCTCTGGAAATGCTTTCTTGGGCAATTCTGCATAAGCCAGTCTACACCGGTTCAGGGGACCCCTTAGCCCTGCTCTGGCGCGAAACTGGACAAAGGAAAGGGGAGTGACCACTCCCCTGACCTGCACCTCCCCTGGGAGGTGTCCAGAGCCCCTCCAGTGTGCTCCAGACCTCTGCCATCTTGGAAACAGAGGTGCTTCTGGCACACTGGACTGCTCTGAGTGGCCAGTGCCACCAGGTGACGTCAGAGACTCCTTCTGATAGGCTCCTTCAGGTGTTGCTAGCCTATCCTCTCTCCTAGGTAGCCAAACCCTCTTTTCTGGCTATTTAGGGTCTCTGTCTCTGGGGAAACTTTAGATAACGAATGCAAGAGCTCATCAGAGTTCCTCTGCATCTCTCTCTTCACCTTCTGCCAAGGAATCGACTGCTGACTGCGCTGGAAGCCTGCAAAACTGCAACATAGTAGCAAAGACGACTACTGCAACTCTGTAACGCTGATCCTGCCGCCTTCTCGACTGTTTTCCTGGTGGTGCATGCTGTGGGGGTAGTCTGCCTCCTCTCTGCACTAGAAGCTCCGAAGAAATCTCCCGTGGGTCGACGGAATCTTCCCCCTGCAACCGCAGGCACCAAAAAGCTGCATTACCGGTCCCTTGGGTCTCCTCTCAGCACGACGAGCGAAGTCCCTTGAATCCAGCAACTCCGTCCAAGTGACTCCCACAGTCCAGTGACTCTTCAGTCCAAGTTTGGTGGAGGTAAGTCCTTGCCTCCCCCCGCCAAACTGCATTGCTGGGAACCGCGACTTTTGCAGCTACTCCGGCCCCTGTGCACTTCCGGCGGAAATCCTTTGTGCACAGCCAAGCCTGGGTCCACGGCACTCTAACCTGCATTGCACGACTTTCTAAGTTGGTCTCTGGCGACGTGGGACTCCTTTGTGTAACTTCGGGTGAGCACCGTTTCACGCATCCTCGTAGTGCCTGTTTCTGGCACTTCTCCGGGTGCTACCTGCTGCTGAGAGGGCTCCTTGTCTTGCTCGACGTCCCCTCTCTCTCCTGACGCAATTTGCGACATCCTGGTCCTTCCTGGGCCACAGCACCATCCAAAAACGCTTACCGCACGATTTGCAGCTAGCAAGGCTTGTTGGCGGTCTTTCGGCGGGAAAACACTTCTGCACGACTCTCCACGGCGAGAGGGATCCGTCCACCAAAGGGGAAGTCTCTAGCCCTTTTCGTTCCTGCAGAAACCTCAGCTTCTTCTGTCCAGTAGAAGCTTCTTTGCACCCACAGCTGGCATTTCCTGGGCATCTGCCCATCTCCGACTTGCTTGTGACTTTTGGACTTGGTCCCCTTGTTCCACAGGTACCCTCGACTGGAAATCCATCGTTGTTGCATTGCTGGTTTGTGTCTTTCCTGCAGTATTCCCCTATCACAACTTCTTTGTCCTTTGGGGAACTTTAGTGCACTTTGCACTCACTTTTCAGGGTCTTGGGGTGGGCTATTTTTCTAACCCTCACTATTTTCTAATAGTCCCAGCGACCCTCTACAAGGTCACATAGGTTTGGGGTCCATTCGTGGTTCGCATTCCACTTTTGGAGTATATGGTTTGTGTTGCCCCTATCCCTATGTGTCCCCATTGCATCCTATTGTAACTATACATTGTTTGCACTGTTTTCTAAGACTATACTGCATATTTTTGGTATTGTGTACATATATCTTGTGTATATTTCCTATCCTCTCACTGAGGGTACACTCTGAGATACTTTGGCATATTGTCATAAAAATAAAGTACCTTTATTTTTAGTATAACTGTGTATTGTGTTTTCTTATGATATTGTGCAAGTGACACTTGTGGTACTGTAGGAGCTTCACTCGTCTCCTAGTTCAGCCTAAGCTGCTCTGCTAAGCTACCATTATCTATCAGCCTATGCTGCTAGACACCCTATACACTAATAAGGGATAACTGGGCCTGGTGCAAGTACCCCTTGGTACTCACTACAAGCCAGTCCAGCCTCCTACACCAGCCACTTCCATTATAAGCAACTTACGCACCAAGGACCCATATACCTCCAATATAAGCAACTTCAGCAACAAGGGGCCATAGTGTTCCATTATAAATAACCTCGCCGCTGAGGAACCACAGTCGTTCATTATAAAGCAACTTCAGCATCAACTCAGGCTTTAATTAGAAGCAGCTTCAGCGCCAAGGACCTATAGACTCCCCCTCCTGCCCAATATAAGCACTTTCAACACCAAGGACCCATAGACTCATTATTGGCAACTTCAGCACCAAGGACATTTCCAGAGCTGTGCTTGGTGTTGAAAATACTATGGGTTAACATTAACTCATTAATATCTTTGGAGGCCGAAATGCTCAGGGCTTCCCCAAGTAATTAAAGAAACGAGGCCCATGGGATAAAAATCAAAGCCATTTCTGCAGTCTGAAAAAGAATGGCTTGGAGATTACAGGAAGGCCCTTCACCAAGGGGCACCCAGTCTTTGCAGCGTCTAACCACAGTCTTGAAGACTGCTTAGCTGTATAACTTTACAAACAATGATTCTATAGAGTGGTAGTTGTCACTATAGTGATGCATATTAACTCCTTTAATAATCTAACTGAGTATTAAAGACATTCATTTTTACTTCAGTATGCCTCCATGGATATCCACTATTACTGACTGTGATAACCCGGGTTTATATTAAGTGACCATCAAAGACCAAGTTCTGCCCAGAGTTGAATAAACGACACTGTCAAGAAAGGCAACTATGTAGATTATTGCCCGATTAAAGGCAAATTAACAAACTAAATATCAAAACGGCTAAACACAATGTTCTCTGTGATCATACTTAAAAAAAGCTACCCATAGAATTAGTTATCCAACAACCAGCCAATCTGTTCAGCGAACACAGGCATGTATTCTTTTCATTAGCAGAGACCTCCGTCATCCTTCTTCTCATTCTTTCTGCCTTTATTCTGTGTCTTAGTTATTCCACGGGGAGCTGTTCAAAAGGAACCCAGATGGACCTGAGCTAACTTCTAACAGCCGTACGAGTGTATCTTCAGTGATAGGGCCTGTCCACTAGGGGCACTCCAGGCGTGGGATCCTCCAGAATGGCACAGCTCCCTCACCAGTGAGTCACCGCTCAGCGTTGCCACTACTTTCTCTTTCCCTTAAATCCTTTAATGCTCCATATTTCCTGGATGCACTGCCACCTTTTATTGAAAACAAATACATAGGGCTTTTTTTGCATTAACTGGAACAACAATAAACGCCTACTTTTACAGCTCACAAAAGTATTTACAGTAGTATTTAGTTGCTGCGCACACAAAGCATCCGGCAGAGGTTACCTGAGACGCTACTTGGGAACTGAGAAAAAGTCAGTCTCTGGTAGAGAGGGCGGAGCTTGACACATTACAGGTAAGTTACCGAAATCAGGTCTTCTGCTTTAGCTTCCAGGAGGTATTCCGGGTAGGTCCGGGTACATGACGTGCTCCGTAGGGGCATCTGGAGGCCAGGGTGGACTCTAAACTAGGGTTGGCAAAGTCCTTCATATCCCTGAGGTATTTATGATTCCAGTTAAGGGCTTTTATTGCTATGAGTGATTGTCATCATGCTGTGATCACTGTCCTCCAACAGGTCACACTGAAGCTATCCATTAATACAACAAAAAAAAGTATGGATTTGTTAAACGAAGTTCCTGCAATGGAAATGAGACATCCCGGTGAGATGGAGCGGTCTGATCACACCATTTCTAAGAGACTAATACTGTGATATCTGATGGGATTTTGAAGTTCTACATCTTACAAATCTTAGACAGAGAGGGCTTCATAAGAGAGGTGAAACAAGCTCAAATGAGGTATATTTTGACATGGGGCAAGAGGCCACGGTCAGTGTTGTAACTTAGGGTTGCAATTGAAGGTTGCACTCTTGGTGTTGAGAGACCTGTGCACCATGGAATGCCAAGCAAGGCTGATGGAATTGATATGTAGAATGTACGTATTGTATGGGGAGCTTGTCGGACAATGTGTGCCAGGGTCATCGATGTATGTAGGGAGAGGCCGAGATGAATTCTGAAAGGTTGTACAGTGAACGGGTGAAGGAAGTTGATCACTTGGGAGGTTATGGATGAGGCAAAGAAAAAGCCTGCCACAGAAGTCCATCTTGGTCATGACCTCAAAATCGATAATCATCACATCAGGTCTAGAAGCAGGAAGACCTAAACACCACTCAAAGTCATTCTACCTATAACAAACATAAGAGCAGCAATCCCCTTGAGATCTGCCTTAAGGAATTTACACATAGTAGAACAATAAGCAAAACAATAGCAACCACTGGGTTCAAGGCCTGGAACAGCCGTGTTCCATCACTACATGGAAACACAGACTGCATGGGGAGGACTTGAGTAATTCGTACAGTCTGAGCAAAGGCATGACCAGTAAGGCACCTCTCCGTATTTATGTGTTGGGTAGATGAGATCTTTGAGAAAATATGTCAGGGAAGATTGCGGGTCAGAGAAAAGGATTATATTGCTTTAGGAAGGCTTTTTGTGCCAGTTTATAAACAGATTCCAGCATCTCATTAAAGGTATTATCTACCTACAAGATGCATTTGCTCTTATTGTTTGAGTCTATCTTCAACTGCGTCCATTGTCACTGGCCTTTCATTGTGATTCCAGAGTTATTTAATGATGGCTCAAGCAGGTTAGCATATTTTAGTACATTCTGATCCAGTGTGAGAATTTTAGCAGTGACGTCTTAAAATGGGTTTTGGAAGTGGTCACTGAGATCTTCCATCCTGGACAGCCAGCTCATATTGCTTACTTGTGCTTGCTTCTGTAGGATTCAGAATGAACTGGTCTTAAGTGCAAGTTTTACCTGTGCCAGTTTCTTATTCTGCCATTCAGTTTCTTACTTTCTGGGGGATCTGATAAATTCTACTGTATGTGATGTGCAGGTCAGCTTTTATGGGTCTCTAGGTTTCAGGTTCGTTAAAAGTCTAAGCTTTATTTTCAGTTTTCTAATTGTATTCACTTGTTCTAACTGTTTTCCACACCACGTCTAGTTTATTTCAATGTTTTTTTTGCAGTTTTATATTGCGGGAACTCACCCCAAAGGTATAGGAGCGCTTTACTTGAGCACCAGTTACATTAACACGACACATTTATATTTTTAGTCACAGCAGACTAAGGGGGTCATTCCAACCTTGGCGAGCGGCTACCGCCGCCCGCCAGGCAGAAACCGCCATGCGGCCGCACTCACGCGGCCCCCATTCCAACATTCCCGCCGGCCCGGCGGGAATGAGGCCGCAACACAGGAGCCGGCTCCTAATGGAGCCGGCGGTGTTGCGGCCGTGCGACGGGTGCAGTTGCACCCATCGCGCTTTTCACTGTCTGCTATGCAGACAGTGAAAAGCTGGCCGGGGCCCTGTTAGGGGGCCCCTGAACTGCCCATGCCAGTGGCATGGGCAGTGCAGGGGCCCCCAGGGGCCCCAGGACACCTCTTACCGCCAGCCTCTTCCTGGCGGTGTAAACCACCAGAAACAGGCTGGCGGTAAGGGGGTCATAATCCCCAGGGCAGCGCTGCTTGCAGCGCTGCCCTGGCGGATTATCACCGCCGGGGGGAAAACGTCGGGAAACCGCCGGCCCCGGCGATGCGACATATGGATTGAAGCACCGCCAGCCTGTTGGCGGTGCTTCCGTCATTCTTGCCCTGGCGGTCTCGGACCGCCAGGGTCAGAATGACCCCCTAAGTGATTTGTCCAGAATCACAGGATGTTGAGTACACGCCGAGACTCGAGTCCCCAGTTCCAAAGTCGGCAGCTCTGGCCGTTACGCCACATCCTTTTCCTCAGCTAATGCTTGGTGTCCTTTTCTGTTGCCCTCTCTCAAGAGTAGGTGAGATGCTTTGACTAAGGTCTTATGAGTATCTTTAGCTGCAGGGGTCAAAGGCTGTAATGAAAAAGGCATCTGTCAAACCATCTCCTACCTTAGTCAAGAACAGATGTGCAGGTCTCTCTCCCACTCCTGATGACTTTGGCCTGAGTGTGTTTAGATCTCACTTTAATTCCAACATTTCTTGGATTTCTGACGTGTAACGCTACTTACCAGTGTCTAGGGAGTGGGGTTTGCTTTTAGGCAAGGAGTCATTAACGATGGACAAGTGCATGTCAGTGGTGGCATAATCAATGACACAGGAGACCCTTGTTGAGTTGAACTTGTGCCATCTAAAAGGGTCTACCTCCTTTTACTCTTCCTGAAAGAATAGGAAGCCTATCATATTTGCAAGGATGTAATATAAAAATATAGCTTTCTGGCCTGCTTGAATATTGTCTGGTTCAGAGTCTGTCTAAGCAGACACTTCCCCGTATAAGCTGATGTTCTCCTTGTTTGTGAGGTGTCATTTCCAGCAATTATCATTGTAATGCTGTAATCGAGTCTGGGTGAAAGTAGATGGGTAGGAAGGATGTTGCGCAAACAGATGTTGGGTGCAGTATCTTCCCACCTACAGATGTGAAAGGTGGGCCTTTCCTAAGGAGCTGGTGATGAATTTTGCTACTTCCTTTGTACCACAAGAGACCCCCCCAGAATTTCACGGGTCTGCCATAATATACAGTATTGTTGACGGAAGCACTGTCATCCCCCTTCAACTTATGCAACAATAGCCTTACTGACCCATGGTGAGGGACTGATCGAGAACACTAGGCCCTCTGCCTCTCTTTCAATCTAGAGCGGCCACTTCAGCCACATGAATCTATTCTAAGCCACTTCATTTGATCAAAAAACATTGTGGAGCGGACATTAAATTAAAGAATGTGTTTTCTATTGGCTCTTCATGCACTCTAAGCAATAATCAACACAACTGATCCATAGTTTCTAGGAGGGATCGGTCCTACATTTGGGTAAGAAAAGCACAAACATTGAAATCTATGAATTTTAATCACTATTATGAAGTCCAAGTGGGATGCAACCTTCCAAAGTCAACAAACAGCAGTTCTTAGTTTCTCTTGAGAAAAGGCACAGACACGCCTGTTGCGTAAGTACGTGGGCACCCTGAGAACAGGGATTGGAAGCATTATATAATCAGCAAGAACAATAAACACTGCCCTACAGCCTCAGGTAGCTATTACCTACAAATACTTAATGCCCTACTTTTTGATAGGCAACAGGAGGGGAAGATGCTTATTCACGAGCAATAGTTTGATAATTTAATTAACATGGCAATTTCTGGCTATTGCTGCACTGCCCTAACTAGGATTCTATGGAACTTTAATTCTAATTGTGTCCCTTGAATTCATTTATGTTCACTTTTTAACTCTACACCATTCTGGGTTGATTCTCCTAAGGTATATACATATAAGAACGGGCTTGTTGTTTTTTTTTTTAAATGAAACAAATGTATTGACATGTTTGCATTACTCAACATTACAGATATGGAGTTGTATTAAAATACATTAAGCAAGTTCCACATTGCTAGGTATAGCAACACAATACCATGTTTCACATTCGGTCACATATATGCCACTCTAATCCTAATTAGGTGGGTGATCATATCTAGTATGTGGGGATCTGTCTTCACTCCTTCTCAGTTCCATTTGAATACCCCGATACAGTGGACTTTGTAGTTTAACAATGAGCTGCTGCACGTGCCCATATGTATAAACCTATTTGTCTCCAATACTCTTCAAACAACTGTACGGTACCTGTACGGTACTGCTTAGTGACACAAATGGCTCAAAAGTTTGCTTTAAATTGTTCATTCATTTTCACCAAAATAGAAATATTCTGAATTTTTACTTTGTTGGACTGTATTTGAGGTTAGACACAGTTTAGAGTTTTGCAAAGCAATAGTTTGGGCACTTTTGAACACTGTTTGACATGTTCGTTTAGTGTCGCAGTCTCCTTCACGCTACACCACAACGGATAATCTTGGATTTGCTAAACTCCTCTCTTGATTTCTTCTGGTTTTTTTTCTTTTATTGCAGAGGCTTCCTCAGAATCCTAGTCTTAGGATATTGGTCCTCCCATGAGCTCTAGGATCTTCACCTTCCCCATCAGCATGTAGGGCCTTGGTCTTCCTCCTGCAAGGTGAATTTAGTGCTGAAAGACTGAATGTGACTACACAGGGTGCTCTACTGGCATCTTATGAAAGACCTATGAGGTCTTGGTCAGATTTAAGGTTGGTCATGTGTGCAGAATTGTCCTCAGATGGAAGGCCCAGAAAGTCTTCTACCGTAACAGGAATGTGTTAAAATCAAATAGTAGTCGTTTGTGGCTGGAAAATAAAATCATCGTCCCATTAAAAGACAACTGGTATGTGTCGTCCCACAACAATAACCAAGCAACATAATACACAAAACATAAGAAAATCAATGTAAATCATACCTGCCTTACAGTATCCACTTAACACAAGAACAACCTTAAATCACTCACACAACAGGCAAAACACAAATATCATCCACCAATGGCTAAATGTTTACGTCTGGCTTCAACCACAGCCAATAAAAGTTTATTTCAGGCACCTGATTAGAGTATAATGGCATGCAGCTTATACTTCCAACTAAATTCACAAAGTACAAATGCAGGCAGCCGGGATAGCCAAAGAGCATAATCATATCTAGCTAGGACTTTTAGCCCATCACTGGCAGTAGAGAGATCCAAGTTTAAAACTTGATGCACCATTTCTTGTCAGTACGGAGGACACGGTCCAGGATCTCAATGTCACAGGCACTTACACCACTAACATCAAAATACTACAAAAAAACTACACATGACTGCCATGAGTTCAAGCACCATTCGAATCCTGGTCTATCAATGGGTTAAATCTTCCATTGTCAAAAGTGCACAGCCATAAATTCTACTGATTCACCAATAGTTTGAGCTCAATCCACGGGTGCCAGGGACATTCTATGGTGCACCAGAGGCAAAAGGTGCACAATTGCGCATTGAAAGAGTGCCATAACAGAGAACACAAAGAAATCAAAAAGTGAAGGCAGGAATGCTTTAATTAATCTTAGCCAATGATAATCACTCTAGGCCCCATTCTAGTTAATAGTTTTTTTTTCTATCACGCTGCCACTGCAGACTAGGACTAACCATACGGTAAAATCAGCTTTAGTCGTTTTACCGTTCGAACAGTCCAGCCCAAACTGGCAGGCCATGCACACTACGTATGGAAAATTCAATAAACCCCAGATTAGATTTGACCCAAATCACCCTTCAAAAAACAGACACTGGTTTATCACGCCCAAATTAACAGCATAAATGTTACCTCTAACCCGGACTCTTGCGGCCATTTTACCTTTAAATTCTCTCCATCGCTTTTCTATTAAGAGTGAGATTAGCTACATCCCTACAGTCCTCTAGACAGAGCAGGATGCCCTAAACAGGGCCCTTTGCTCTGTGGATAGGACATGCATCATGTGTACCACAGCCAACTCGCCACGGGTGCCAAACACCCATTCACACCCATGCCTGCTGTCAATGGCCGATGGTTAGCCCATAGTTATCTTTTGTTTCTCTCTCTTTTTTTTTTTTTTAACATGCTTCCAGATTTACGAATCCGGCGCATGTTTCACACCTTGAAGATCAGATCTGGATCTTGAGTTTGATTTCTGACTCCAGCCACAGTACCAAGGCAGATGCTGTGATACACAGCTGTGATCTTGCAAGTTTGTAATCTGATTCACCTAAACATTTTTTTGTTTAATTTAACATATAGAGGTTACCTTGTTCTAAAATGCAGGACACGAGGACTGTGTTCCGAACTATGTAGTGGCTGCATGCAAAATTATTTTATTGCAACAGCCAATCAGATCGCTTGGATCCACAGCACCAACTCTGGTATCACTGATCCCCCCCAAAAAAATGGCACGAGAAAAGGGTCCATCATCCAGTCAGATGTTAAATGTTAACTCTTTAAACTTACTTGGTGACTTTTTAAATAGCCAACCAATAACTCAAAAACTATTGAACAGACTGACATCAAACCAACGAAGGCACACTTTCTACTCCCAAGTAAAATTTAGTATACATTGATTCAGTGGTTCAGGCTGTAGTCAAAAGCAAATTCTCTTATGGGAGGTCAAATAAGAAACTTCTCATTTAGCTTTCCCAACCAAATAGTAAAGTTAAACATAGCATTTCATATTTCTTTCAGTAATGTTAAAAAACGCATTCACAATGGCAGTGCTGCTGTTAGAACATTCATCGGCACGCTTGACAACCTCAGCCTCGTAGACCCAACCGATGCACTATTTACCAGTGAATCCTTCGCAGAACCATAGTGAAAATAAACACTATAAAGACAGAACCATGTCAGCAAAAATGTGCACTGCGCTATGTGCCAATTTATTTCCTTTCTCTAAATATGTTTTGTTAAACCTATTTCATATTAATAATGGACTACAAAATGAAAGCAAATCTTAAAAGGCACGTTTTTAATTTCCTTACAATGTGCTGTGCATTTCAGTTTTGATTTAATTTATATTAATACACATTGTTGCATCAAACACATCTTGATATTAGCACAATAACCACAAATGAAAACACAAATTTGTCAAAACACTGACAGACATAAATGCAGTCTCAGGCAAACAATGAGTACTAAATGGTTGACGCCCAAGTACTCTACGTCTTTCTAAAGAGTACAAAAATTAATTAGTAACTTGGGTTATTAAAAATCCATAATAAGTCAAACGTCCCTGGATCGAGGTAAAACTGCTGCTTTGATTGTATTGATCTTCCAGTGGCATTCAGTACCGTCCCACGTGCTCATCTTTTACCGTCTTGCTCACCTTGGGGTTGGAGGTACAGAGGGGAACAGGGTGAAATCATTCCTTGATTCCAGAGGGCAGTCGGTCTGGTTCTCGATCTTTACATTTACCCTTAAATCTCTCAGGCAGGGGGTGCCACAGGGTTTCGCGCTGAGACCTACTCGATTTAACATTGTTATGGCCCATTGCCATCGCTGGTGGAATCCTTTGGGTGCAAAATCATTTCTTACACAGATGACACTGAGCTGCTCCTCTCCTTGAGAGTCATTTAAAGCTTGAATGCATGCTGTTGTCCAGATGCATAGTAGGCAGCGTAAATGCAATTCAGATAAGACAGAAATTCTTTTATTTGGCTCTCATCAAGCCAACTGGTGGGAAGTGGGCTGGCCGCCTTTTCTGCTGGCCCGCTCCACATCCATTTTCAGTGGCAAAAGCTTTTGGAAGCAAATTTGATAATAAACTTTCTTGTCAGCCACAGGTCTAAGCAGTGGTCCGCACATGATTTGGCTATTTCGTACCATCAAGATATTTCGGTTTATGTTACCTATGCAATGCAGGAAGATGGTGATCTATGTGTTAATCACATCTCGGTTTGGCTCTACCAATGCTCTATTTAGGGATGGCTGAAGTCCTGCTTGGTCAACTTCAGGCTGTCTAGAATGCCGCTGCTCGCCTTATCTTGAGACTTCCAAAATGGGCATCGATTTCCCCTTTTTTAAGATCTCTCCACTAGTTGCCCATCAAGAAGTGGGTCCTTTTAAAATCTTTTGCCCTGGTCCACTGAGTAATTTTCCTGGTCAGTCCCGGCTTTCTCGCTGGCAGATCCTTACCCTATTGTCCTGTAAGATCTCTGGGTTTGGTGCAGGCAAGCTTTGGTGACAGTGCTGCAAATTAGGGGCAAAAGGAAGGGAGGACACTCCTTCACCTTCCTGGCTGCTAAGGTGTGGAATCAGCTTCCCTTGGAATTACAGACTCTGGCTTCTGGGCTGTCTTCTGTAAGAGACTGGAAACTTGGCTTACCTCTCCTGCTTAACTGTAGGTTTTTGGATACTTTTCTTTTGTTTTTTTGAGCCGTACCCAAAGTCCTTAGTGCCAGGGATACTCTCTCAAGTAGCTGTGCGCTGCACAAATCCTGCTCATGCATTGCCATTTTTGTAAATGTAACCAGAACGCCACGATGGATACAGAGACTCAAATTACAAAGAAAGTTAACCATTATGTTTTCTCTCGCCTACTTATATTTATTTATTCTGAAAATAAAACAAAGGTTACATGGACGTTATAGTTAGGTTCATGTTTTACCCACACAAAAACATAGAAACTCTGCAATTATAGTTATACTTACCATTTATACTAGTTGTACATATGTTAAGAAACTATAACTTATGGTCTAAAGTTACTTAACATTACAAATTATATTTTCTTCAGGTAAGTAGAACTCTAAGTATAACTACTGAATTCCTATGGTTTTGTGTGTTAAAACGTGAACCTAACGAGAACATCCCTGTAACCTTTGGTTTTTCAGTGAACTTCTATGTTTTTTTTTTTTTTTTAACAAAGTAATATAGGCTGTGCGCGGCAGAGATTGGTGGAAAGCCTTGCCTGTGGCCAGGTCCTGCAGCCAACATCCTCACATACACCCAACCCCACACTGCGCACAGCCTTTGGTCGTGCATGGTGGTGGCATGGTGTGTGAGTGGGTGTTTTTTTGTTCTCCATTGGGCTTCGGATCCACATTGGAGTTCGACTACCAGATCTTTAGAAGATGCTCTGAAGGTGCTATGTAGTAGCCCCACACTAGGACCAAGTCTGATAGCTCAGTGGTTTAATGTAGCTATTGCCGGGATCTGCATTTGAGAACCTAGTCAAAAGTCGGACTCCTGATGGGTCCAATCAGATTTTCAGGCTCTGAAGTTAATAAAATGTGTACCTTTGATTAAGGTAACACCAATAGACCTCCCTGGGGTGAATATACACTTAACATGCAAAGTAAAAAATAGTTACAATGGAAACTAGGAACAAAAAAGTTTGGCTCAAAATACTAACTGAAAAACACAAGATAAGAATTCTTCACTCAAGTCTGTTTCAAAAAAGCAACGGGAGGTCATAATCTTACCAAGTTGGATCTAAATGGAAAATGGCTTTTCGGACTTTGCAGATGCCTATGCTGTGCACCATCGTCCAGAATTATAAAAATGTAAAACAAGCATTGGCAAAGGTCTCGCCTATGCAAGAGCTATCAGCTTTGCCAATGTGTTTTAGCCAGGTTGTACACTGGTGTGGCTGCTGTTCATCATAGTGATGTAGAGGAGAGTGGTGTGTAGTGGTGTAGAGTGGAATTGTGAAGAGTAGAGTGGAGTGGAGTGGCACAGAGTGTTGTGTATTGGAAAGGCATAGAGTAGAGTTGCTTACAGTGGTGTACAGTGGACTCAAGTAGACTGCTTTGGCTTAGAGTACAGCAGAGGATAGTGGTGTAGAGTGCAGCGTCATAGAATTCAGTGAAGGACATTGTAGCATCATAGAATGTAGTGGTGTAGATTAGAATGCTGCACAGTAGAGTGCAGTGGCATAAAGAGCAGTGGTGCAGAGTGGTGCAAAGTAGAATGGTGCAGAGTAGAGTGACAGAGAACAGTGGTGTTCAGTGCAGTGGTGCAGAGTAAAGTGCCACACAGTGCAGTGGCGTACAGCGGTGCAGAGCAGAGTGGTTGTAAAGTGGTACAAAGTAGAGTACAGTTCAAAAGAGTGCAATGAGGCAGAGAGGAGTGCTGCAGAGTGCAGTGGTGTGAGTGGAGTGATACAGAGTAGAGTGTCATGTATTGGAGTAGCATAGATTGGAGTTGCATACAGTGGTTGTAAGGAAATGCCTCCTTGGCATGGTTGCCCCCTGACTTTTTGCCTTTGCTGATGCTATGTTTACAATTGAAAGTGTGCTGAGGCCTGCTAACCAGGCCCCAGCACCAGTGTTCTTTCCCTAACCTGTACTTTTGTATCCACAATTGGCAGACCCTGGCATCCAGATAAGTCCCTTGTAACTGGTACTTCTAGTACCAAGGGCCCTGATGCCAAGGAAGGTCTCTAAGGGCTGCAGCATGTCTTATGCCACCCTGGAGACCTCTCACTCAGCACAGACACACTGCTTGCCAGCTTGTGTATGCTAGTGAGGACAAAACGAGTAAGTCGACATGGCACTCCCCTCAGGGTGCCATGCCAGCCTCTCACTGCCTATGCAGTATAGGTAAGACACCCCTCTAGCAGGCCTTACAGCCCTAAGGCAGGGTGCACTATACCATAGGTGAGGGTACCAGTGCATGAGCATGGTACCCCTACAGTGTCTAAACAAAACCTTAGACATTGTAAGTGCAGGGTAGCCATAAGAGTATATGGTCTGGGAGTCTGTCAAACACGAACTCCACAGCACCATAATGGCTACACTGAAAACTGGGAAGTTTGGTATCAAACTTCTCAGCACAATAAATGCACACTGATGCCAGTGTACATTTTATTGTAAAATACACCACAGAGGGCACCTTAGAGGTGCCCCCTGAAACTTAACCGACTATCTGTGTAGGCTGACTAGTTCCAGCAGCCTGCCACACTAGAGACATGTTGCTGGCCCCATGGGGAGAGTGCCTTTGTCACTCTGAGGCCAGTAACAAAGCCTGCACTGGGTGGAGATGCTAACACCTCCCCCAGGCAGGAGCTGTAACACCTGGCGGTGAGCCTCAAAGGCTCACCCCTTTGTCACAGCACCGCAGGACACTCCAGCTAGTGGAGTTGCCCGCCCCCTCCGGCCCGGCCCCCACTTTTGGCGGCAAGGCCGGAGAAAATAATGAGAATAACAAGGAGGAGTCACTGGCCAGTCAGGACAGCCCCTAAGGTGTCCTGAGCTGAGGTGACTCTAACTTTTAGAAATCCTCCATCTTGCAGATGGAGGATTCCCCCAATAGGGTTAGGATTGTGACCCCCTCCCCTTGGGAGGAGACACAAAGAGGGTGTACCCACCCTCAGGGCTAGTAGCCATTGGCTACTAACCCCCCAGACCTAAACACGCCCTTAAATTTAGTATTTAAGGGCTACCCTGAACCCTAGAAAATTAGATTCCTGCAACTACAAGAAGAAGGACTGCCTAGCTGAAAACCCCGGCAGCGGAAGACCAGAAGACGACAACTGCCTTGGCTCCAGAAACTCACCGGCCTGTCTCCTGCCTTCCAAAGATCCTGCTCCAGCGACGCCTTCCAAAGGGACCAGCGACCTCGACATCCTCTGAGGACTGCCCCTGCTTCGAAAAGACAAGAAACTCCCGAGGACAGCGGACCTGCTCCAAGAAAGGCTGCAACTTTGTTTCCAGCAGCCTTGAAAGAACCCTGCAAGCTCCCCGCAAGAAGCGTGAGACTTGCAACACTGCACCCGGCGACCCCGACTCGGCTGGTGGAGACCCGACACCTCAGGAGGGACCCCAGGACTACTCTGATACTGTGAGTACCAAAACCTGTCCCCCCTGAGCCCCCACAGCGCCGCCTGCAGAGGGAATCCCGAGGCTTCCCCTGACCGCGACTCTTTGAACCTAAAGTCCCGACGCCTGGGAGAGACCCTGCACCCGCAGCCCCCAGGACCTGAAGGACCGGACTTTCACTGGAGAAGTGACCCCCAGGAGTCCCTCTCCCTTGCCCAAGTGGAGGTTTCCCCGAGGAACCCCCCCCTTGCCTGCCTGCAGCGCTGAAGAGATCCCGAGATCTCTCATAGACTAACATTGCGAACCCGACGCTTGTTTCTACACTGCACCCGGCCGCCCCCGCGCCGCTGAGGGTGAAATTTCTGTGTGGACTTGTGTCCCCCCCCGGTGCCCTACAAAACCCCCCTGGTCTGCCCTCCGAAGACGCGGGTACTTACCTGCAAGCAGACCGGAACCGGGGCACCCCCTTCTCTCCATTCTAGCCTATGTGTTTTGGGCACCACTTTGAACTCTGCACCTGACCGGCCCTGAGCTGCTGGTGTGGTGACTTTGGGGTTGCTCTGAACCCCCAACGGTGGGCTACCTTGGACCAAGAGCTGAACCCTGTAAGTGTCTTACTTACCTGGTAAAACTAACAAATACTTACCTCCCCTAGGAACTGTGAAAATTGCACTGTGTCCACTTTTAAAACAGCTATTTGTGAATAACTTGAAAAGTATACATGCAATTTTGATGATTTGAAGTTCCTAAAGTACTTACCTGCAATACCTTTCGAATGAGCTATTACATGTAGAATTTGAACCTGTGGTTCTTAAAATAAACTAAGAAAAGATATTTTTCTATATAAAAACCTATTGGCTGGATTTGTCTCTGAGTGTGTGTATCTCATTTATTGTCTATGTGTATGTACAACAAATGCTTAACACTACTCCTTGGATAAGCCTACTGCTCGACCACACTACCACAAAAATAGAGCATTAGTATTATCTCTTTTTACCACTATTTTACCTCTAAGGGGAACCCTTGGACTCTGTGCATGCTATTCCTTACTTTGAAATAGCACATACAGAGCCAACTTCCTACATTGGTGGATCAGCGGTGGGGTACAAGACTTTGCATTTGCTGGACTACTCAGCCAATACCTGATCACACGACAAATTCCAAAATTGTCATTAGAAATTGATTTTTGCAATTTGAAAAGTTTTCTAAATTCTTAAAAGACCTGCTAGGGCCTTGTGTTAGATCCTGTTTAGCATTTCTTTTAGAGTTTAAAAGTTTGTAAAAGTTTGAATTAGATTCTAGAACCAGTTGTAGATTCTTAAAAAGTATTCCAACTTTTAGAAGCATAATGTCTAGCACAGATGTGAATGTGGTGGAACTCGACACCACACCTTACCTCCATCTACAGATGAGAGAGCTAAGGTCACTCTGTAAACTAAAGAAAATAGCAATGGGCCCCAAACCTACCAAAGTACAGCTCCAGGAGCTTTTGGCAGAGTTTGAAAAGGCCAACCCCTCTGAGGATGGCAACTCAGAGGATGAAGATAGTGACTTGGAGGGAAATTCCCCCCCTCCAGTCCTACTTAGGGAGAGCAGGGCTTCTCAAGCCCTGACTCCACAAATAATAGTCAGAGATGCTGGTTCCCTCACAGGAGGGACCAACAACTCTGAAATCACTGAGGATAACTCCAGTGAAGAGGACATCCAGTTAGCCAGGATGGCCAAAAGATTGGCTTTGGAAAGACAGATCCTAGCCATAGAGAGGGAAAGACAAGAGATGGGCCTAGGACCCATCAATGGTGGCAGCAACATAAATAGGGTCAGAGATTCTCCTGACATGTTGAAAATCCCCAAAGGGATTGTAACTAAATATGAAGATGGTGATGACATCACCAAATGGTTCACAGCTTTTGAGAGGGCTTGTGTAACCAGAAAAGTGAACAGATCTCACTGGGGTGCTCTCCTTTGGGAAATGTTCACAGGAAAGTGTAGGGATAGACTCCTCACACTCTCTGGACAAGATGCAGAATCTTATGACCTCATGAAGGGTACCCTGATTGAGGGCTTTGGATTCTCCACTGAGGAGTACAGGATTAGGTTCAGGGGGGCTCAAAAATCCTCGAGCCAGACCTGGGTTGACTTTGTTGACTACTCAGTGAAAACACTAGATGGTTGGATTCAAGGCAGTGGTGTAAGTAATTATGATGGGCTGTACAATTTATTTGTGAAAGAACACCTGTTAAGTAATTGTTTCAATGATAAACTGCATCAGCATCTGGTAGACCTAGGACCAATTTCTCCCCAAGAATTGGGAAAGAAGGCGGACCATTGGGTCAAGACAAGGGTGTCCAAGACTTCAACAGGGGGTGACCAAAAGAAAGGGGTCACAAAGACTCCCCAGCAGAAGGGTGATGAGACAACCAAAACTAAAAATAGTAAAGAGTCTTCTACAGGCCCCCAAAAACCTGCACAGGAGGGTGGGCCCAGAGCCTCTTCACAAAACAATGGGTACAAGGGTAAAAACTTTGATCCCAAAAAGGCCTGGTGTCATAGCTGTAAACAGCATGGACACCAAACTGGAGACAAGGCCTGTCCCAAGAAAGGTTCCACTCCAAACTCCCATCCAGGTAACACTGGTATGGCTAGTCTCCAAGTGGGATCAACAGTGTGCCCAGAGCAAATCAGGGTCCACACTGAAGCTACTCTAGTTTCTGAGGGTGGGGTGGATTTAGCCACACTAGCTGTCTGGCCGCCTAACATGCAAAAATACAGACAGCAACTCTTAATTAATGGGACTAGAATAGAGGGCCTGAGGGATACAGGTGCCAGTGTCACCATGGTGACAGAGAAACTGGTTTCCCCTGGCCAATACCTGACTGGAAAAACTTACACAGTCACCAACGCTGACAATCAGAGAAAAGTACATCCCATGGCAATGGTTACTTTAGAATGGGGAGGGGTCAATGGCCTGAAACAGGTGGTGGTCTCCTCAAATATCCCAGTGGACTGTCTGCTTGGAAATGACCTGGAGTCCTCAGCATGGGCTGAGGTAGAGCTAAAAACCCATGCAGCAATGCTGGGTATCCCTGAACTGGTGTGTGTGAAAACAAGAGCACAGTGCAAGGCACAGGGTGAAAAAGTAGAGCTGGAGTCTGGAAAAATGGCCCAGCCTACCAAGAGAACAGGAAAGTCAGTTGGGAAACCAACTGCAACACAGCAAAAGAAAGGGAACCTCTCTTCTCAGGAAGAAGTTCTGCCCTCTGAGGGAACTGAGCCTTTGGAGCTTGAACCTTATCAGGTTGAGCTCTTAGGCCCAGGGGGACCCTCAAGGGAAGAGCTGTGTAAGGGACAAGAAACCTGTCCCTCTCTTGAAGGCCTTAGGCAGCAAGCTGCTGAAGAGTCCAAAGGCAAGAAAAATGGAACACATAGGGTCTATTGGGAAGATGGGCTCCTGTACACTGAGGCCAGAGACCCCAAACCTGGTGCCACTAGGAGAGTGGTAGTGCCTCAGCTGTTCAGAGAGTTCATCCTAACATTGGCCCATGACATTCCCCTTGCTGGACATTTGGGACAAACCAAGACGTGGGAGAGGTTAGTCAACCACTTCTACTGGCCCAATATGTCCAACATGGTTAAGGAGTTTTGCCTCTCCTGCCCCACCTGTCAAGCCAGTGGTAAGACAGGTGGGCATCCAAAGGCCCCCCTCATTCCACTTCCAGTGGTGGGGGTGCCCTTTGAAAGAGTGGGTGTGGACATAGTTGGTCCACTAGAACCTCCCACAGCCTCAGGAAATATGTATATCCTGGTAGTAGTGGATCATGCTACCAGGTATCCTGAAGCTATTCCCCTTAGGTCGACTACTGCCCCTGCAGTAGCCAAGGCCCTCATTGGTATCTTTACCAGAGTGGGTTTCCCTAAGGAGGTGGTGTCTGACAGAGGTACCAACTTCATGTCAGCATACCTAAAGCACATGTGGAATGAGTGTGGAGTGACTTATAAATTCACTACACCCTACCATCCACAAACTAATGGCTTAGTTGAGAGATTCAACAAGACATTAAAAGGCATGATCATGGGGCTCCCAGAAAAACTCAAAAGGAGATGGGATGTCCTCCTGCCATGTCTGCTTTTCGCTTACAGGGAGGTACCACAGAAGGGAGTAGGGTTCTCACCCTTTGAACTTCTGTTTGGTCATCCTGTAAGGGGACCACTTGCCCTTGTTAAAGAAGGCTGGGAGAGACCTCTCCATGAGCCTAAACAGGACATAGTGGACTATGTACTTGGCCTTCGCTCTAGAATGGCAGAGTACATGGAAAAGGCAACCAAAAACCTTGAGGCCAGCCAACAGCTCCAGAAGTTTTGGTATGACCAAAAGGCTGCACTGGTTGAGTTCCAACCAGGGCAGAAAGTCTGGGTTCTGGAGCCTGTGGCTCCCAGGGCACTCCAGGACAAATGGAGTGGCCCTTACCCAGTACTAGAGAGGAAGAGTCAGGTCACCTACTTGGTGGACCTGGGCACAAGCAGGAGCCCCAAAAGGGTGATCCATGTAAACCGCCTTAAGCTCTTCCACGACAGGGCTGATGTCAATCTGTTGATGGTAACAGATGAGGATCAGGAGGCAGAGAGTGAACCTCTCCCTGATCTTCTGTCATCAGACCCAAAAGATGGTACAGTAGATGGAGTGATCTACTCAGACACCCTCTCTGGCCAACAGCAAGCTGATTGTAGGAGAGTCCTACAACAGTTTCCTGAACTCTTCTCCTTAACCCCTGGTCAGACACACCTGTGTACCCATGATGTGGACACAGGAGACAGCCTGCCTGTCAAAAACAAAATCTTCAGACAGTCTGACCATGTTAAGGAAAGCATCAAGGTGGAAGTCCACAAGATGCTGGAATTGGGAGTAATTGAGCGCTCTGACAGCCCCTGGGCTAGCCCAGTGGTCTTAGTCCCCAAACCTCACACCAAAGATGGAAAGAAAGAGATGAGGTTTTGTGTGGACTACAGAGGGCTCAATTCTGTCACCAAGACAGATGCCCATCCAATTCCAAGAGCTGATGAGCTCATTGATAAATTAGGTGCTGCCAAATTTCTAAGTACCTTTGACTTGACAGCAGGGTACTGGCAAATAAAAATGGCACCTGGAGCAAAAGAAAAGACAGCATTCTCCACACCTGATGGGCATTATCAGTTCACTGTTATGCCCTTTGGTTTAAAGAATGCCCCTGCCACCTTCCAAAGGTTGGTGAATCAAGTCCTTGCTGGCTTGGAGTCCTTTAGCACAGCTTATCTGGATGATATTGCTGTCTTTAGCTCCACCTGGCAGGATCACCTGGTCCACCTGAGGAAGGTTTTGAAGGCTCTGCAATCTGCAGGCCTCTCTATCAAGGCATCCAAATGCCAGATAGGGCAGGGAACTGTGGTTTACTTGGGACACCTTGTAGGTGGAGGCCAAGTTCAGCCACTCCAACCCAAGATCCAGACTATTCTGGACTGGGTAGCTCCAAAAACCCAGACTCAAGTCAGGGCATTCCTTGGCTTGACTGGGTATTACAGGAGGTTTGTGAAGGGATATGGATCCATTGTGACAGCCCTCACTGAACTCACCTCCAAGAAAATGCCCAAGAAAGTAAACTGGACTGTGGAATGCCAACAGGCCTTTGACACCCTGAAACAGGCAATGTGCTCAGCACCAGTTCTCAAAGCTCCAGATTATTCTAAGCAGTTCATTGTGCAGACTGATGCCTCTGAACATGGGATAGGGGCAGTTTTGTCCCAAACAAATGATGATGGCCTTGACCAGCCTGTTGCTTTCATTAGCAGGAGGTTACTCCCCAGGGAGCAGCGTTGGAGTGCCATTGAGAGGGAGGCCTTTGCTGTGGTTTGGTCCCTGAAGAAGCTGAGACCATACCTCTTTGGGACTCACTTCCTAGTTCAAACTGACCACAGACCTCTCAAATGGCTGATGCAAATGAAAGGTGAAAATCCTAAACTGTTGAGGTGGTCCATCTCCCTACAGGGAATGGACTTTATAGTGGAACACAGACCTGGGACTGCCCATGCCAATGCAGATGGCCTTTCCAGGTTCTTCCACTTAGAAAATGAAGACTCTCTTGGGAAAGGTTAGTCTCATCCTCTTTCGTTTGGGGGGGGGTTGTGTAAGGAAATGCCTCCTTGGCATGGTTGCCCCCTGACTTTTTGCCTTTGCTGATGCTATGTTTACAATTGAAAGTGTGCTGAGGCCTGCTAACCAGGCCCCAGCACCAGTGTTCTTTCCCTAACCTGTACTTTTGTATCCACAATTGGCAGACCCTGGCATCCAGATAAGTCCCTTGTAACTGGTACTTCTAGTACCAAGGGCCCTGATGCCAAGGAAGGTCTCTAAGGGCTGCAGCATGTCTTATGCCACCCTGGAGACCTCTCACTCAGCACAGACACACTGCTTGCCAGCTTGTGTATGCTAGTGAGGACAAAACGAGTAAGTCGACATGGCACTCCCCTCAGGGTGCCATGCCAGCCTCTCACTGCCTATGCAGTATAGGTAAGACACCCCTCTAGCAGGCCTTACAGCCCTAAGGCAGGGTGCACTATACCATAGGTGAGGGTACCAGTGCATGAGCATGGTACCCCTACAGTGTCTAAACAAAACCTTAGACATTGTAAGTGCAGGGTAGCCATAAGAGTATATGGTCTGGGAGTCTGTCAAACACGAACTCCACAGCACCATAATGGCTACACTGAAAACTGGGAAGTTTGGTATCAAACTTCTCAGCACAATAAATGCACACTGATGCCAGTGTACATTTTATTGTAAAATACACCACAGAGGGCACCTTAGAGGTGCCCCCTGAAACTTAACCGACTATCTGTGTAGGCTGACTAGTTCCAGCAGCCTGCCACACTAGAGACATGTTGCTGGCCCCATGGGGAGAGTGCCTTTGTCACTCTGAGGCCAGTAACAAAGCCTGCACTGGGTGGAGATGCTAACACCTCCCCCAGGCAGGAGCTGTAACACCTGGCGGTGAGCCTCAAAGGCTCACCCCTTTGTCACAGCACCGCAGGACACTCCAGCTAGTGGAGTTGCCCGCCCCCTCCGGCCCGGCCCCCACTTTTGGCGGCAAGGCCGGAGAAAATAATGAGAATAACAAGGAGGAGTCACTGGCCAGTCAGGACAGCCCCTAAGGTGTCCTGAGCTGAGGTGACTCTAACTTTTAGAAATCCTCCATCTTGCAGATGGAGGATTCCCCCAATAGGGTTAGGATTGTGACCCCCTCCCCTTGGGAGGAGACACAAAGAGGGTGTACCCACCCTCAGGGCTAGTAGCCATTGGCTACTAACCCCCCAGACCTAAACACGCCCTTAAATTTAGTATTTAAGGGCTACCCTGAACCCTAGAAAATTAGATTCCTGCAACTACAAGAAGAAGGACTGCCTAGCTGAAAACCCCGGCAGCGGAAGACCAGAAGACGACAACTGCCTTGGCTCCAGAAACTCACCGGCCTGTCTCCTGCCTTCCAAAGATCCTGCTCCAGCGACGCCTTCCAAAGGGACCAGCGACCTCGACATCCTCTGAGGACTGCCCCTGCTTCGAAAAGACAAGAAACTCCCGAGGACAGCGGACCTGCTCCAAGAAAGGCTGCAACTTTGTTTCCAGCAGCCTTGAAAGAACCCTGCAAGCTCCCCGCAAGAAGCGTGAGACTTGCAACACTGCACCCGGCGACCCCGACTCGGCTGGTGGAGACCCGACACCTCAGGAGGGACCCCAGGACTACTCTGATACTGTGAGTACCAAAACCTGTCCCCCCTGAGCCCCCACAGCGCCGCCTGCAGAGGGAATCCCGAGGCTTCCCCTGACCGCGACTCTTTGAACCTAAAGTCCCGACGCCTGGGAGAGACCCTGCACCCGCAGCCCCCAGGACCTGAAGGACCGGACTTTCACTGGAGAAGTGACCCCCAGGAGTCCCTCTCCCTTGCCCAAGTGGAGGTTTCCCCGAGGAACCCCCCCCTTGCCTGCCTGCAGCGCTGAAGAGATCCCGAGATCTCTCATAGACTAACATTGCGAACCCGACGCTTGTTTCTACACTGCACCCGGCCGCCCCCGCGCCGCTGAGGGTGAAATTTCTGTGTGGACTTGTGTCCCCCCCCGGTGCCCTACAAAACCCCCCTGGTCTGCCCTCCGAAGACGCGGGTACTTACCTGCAAGCAGACCGGAACCGGGGCACCCCCTTCTCTCCATTCTAGCCTATGTGTTTTGGGCACCACTTTGAACTCTGCACCTGACCGGCCCTGAGCTGCTGGTGTGGTGACTTTGGGGTTGCTCTGAACCCCCAACGGTGGGCTACCTTGGACCAAGAGCTGAACCCTGTAAGTGTCTTACTTACCTGGTAAAACTAACAAATACTTACCTCCCCTAGGAACTGTGAAAATTGCACTAAGTGTCCACTTTTAAAACAGCTATTTGTGAATAACTTGAAAAGTATACATGCAATTTTGATGATTTGAAGTTCCTAAAGTACTTACCTGCAATACCTTTCGAATGAGCTATTACATGTAGAATTTGAACCTGTGGTTCTTAAAATAAACTAAGAAAAGATATTTTTCTATATAAAAACCTATTGGCTGGATTTGTCTCTGAGTGTGTGTATCTCATTTATTGTCTATGTGTATGTACAACAAATGCTTAACACTACTCCTTGGATAAGCCTACTGCTCGACCACACTACCACAAAAATAGAGCATTAGTATTATCTCTTTTTACCACTATTTTACCTCTAAGGGGAACCCTTGGACTCTGTGCATGCTATTCCTTACTTTGAAATAGCACATACAGAGCCAACTTCCTACAGTGGTGTACAGTGGACTTGTGAAGAGTGCTTTGGCATAGAGTACGGCAGAGTATAGTGATTTAGAGTGCAGCTGCACAGAATTGAGTTGGGTACAATGCAGCATCTTAGAATGTGGTGGTGTAACTTAAGTGAGTTGCACAGTAGAGTACAGTGGTGCAAAGTGGAGGGGTGCAGAGCTTAGTGACAGAGGACAGTGGCGTAGAGAGCAGTGGTGCAGAGTAAAGTGGCATAGAGTGCAGTGGTGTACAGTGGTGCAGAGCAGAGTGGGTAATGTGGTACAAAGTAGAGTAGAGTTCCATAGAGTGCAGTGGAGCAGAGTGCACTGACAAGAGTGGAGTGATGCAGAGTAGAGTGGTGTAGAGTGCATTGGCATAGAGTGCAGTAGTGAAGTGTAGAATACCATAGAGCTCAGTGGCATAGGGCGCAGTGTTACAGAGTAGAGAATTGTACAGTGCAGTGCTGTAGAGTGGAATAGAGTGGTGCAGAGTAGAATGGCAAAGAGTGCAGTAGCATTCAGTACTGTGGTGCAGAGCAGAGTTCAATGGTATAGAGTGCAGTGATACAGAGTAAAATGCAGAGGTGTAGAATGGCGTACAGTGGAGTGGCAAAGAATACAATGGAGTGGTGTAAAGTGCATTGGTGTATAGTGTTGCCGAGTATAGTGGCATATATTGCAACAACACAGAATTCAGTGGCGTATAATACAGCCCCATAGTGGCGTAGATTAGAGTGGTACATGCTAGAGTGCAGAGGCGTAGCGTGAAGTGGTGTAGAACAGAGTGACAGAGTGTGGTGGCATAGAATACAACAGCGTAGAGTGCAGGGGATAGAGTTGAGTGGCACACAGTGTAGTGGCATACAGTGGTGCAGAGAAGAGTGGCATAGAGTGCAGCGGTGTCGAATGGTGCAGAGTAGAGTATAGTGGCAAAGAGTGGAGAAGCATAGAGTGAAGTGCAGTGGGATAGAGAGCAGTGGCATAGACTACAGTGGTAGAGAGTAGAGTGCAGTGACGTAAAGTGCAGTTGTGTAGAGTCCATTGGAGTAGAGTGCAGTGGTTTAGAATTAAGTAGCGTACACTGCAATGGTACAGAGTGGCATGGCGCAGAGTGGAGTAGTGGTGTAAAGTCCACTGGCGTATAGTAGATGGCTTCAGAGTACAGTGAAGCAGTAAAGAGTGGAGTGTTGCAGGGTGGACTACAGTGGAACAGAGTAGAGTGGCATACAGCAATGGCATAAAGTGGTGTAGAGTGCAGTGGCATAGAGTGTACTGTTGTAGAGTGGCTTAGAGTGGAGTGGCGTAGAGTGGAGTGGCCTAGACCAGAATGGTGTAGAGTGCAGTGGCATAGAGTGCAGTGTGGCAAAGTGGCTTAGAGTGAAGTGGCATAGAGTGGAGTTCTGTAGAGTAGAGTGGAGTAGCCTATACCGGAATGTTGTAGAGTGCAGTGGCAAAGAGTGTAGTGGTAAGAAGTGCATTGGCATAGGTTAAAGTGGTGCAGAGTAGAGTAGAGAGTCGTAGAGTGAAGTGGTGTACAGTGCAGTGGCATAGAATGGAGTGGTACAGAGTGGAGTAGAGTGCAGTAGCGTAGTATAAATGGTGTGATAGCACACTGCCATTACAGACAACACATTTTCAAGTTAAAGGACCATTACAGTTGCACAGACATACAGTTTTACTAACAAACCTATACAGTGCACAAATGTTAATGTGTGGGAATGCCATCCCCTAGTGTATCGATTTGTTTTGAACATATTAAAGTATGTTACCAAAACACTTCAGAATTTTTAAAAAAATGGACTTCATTTGTGCTTTGCTAATTCTGATATATTTTGAAATACTTGCATAGTTCATTTAAATGTTGTTGTGTGCTAGAAAAAAACATTTACCCTACCCCAAGTAGCAAGCAAGATTGTCACATAAATCCTCTCACTTTGAAGTTGGAGAAAGAAAAGTAAACATCAAGCTCCCTCAGAAGACACACCCTGATATTTTACCTCGGTCTTTCAATGTACAGCAAATGTGACAAGATAAGGACAAGATTTACAGACCTGTTTACAGAACTGAGCACTCGTGGAAGAATACAAGGAGCGGAAGTGGGAAAAGGCTTTCCTCCTTGGGAGGAACGAGTAGAACCTGGACAGCATAAAACAAATGAAGCCAGCAAATAGAAAGCCAGAAGATTTGAGTTACAGACCACAAAGCCAGTGGTAAGCAACAGGCAGAATTAATTCTCAGGGATGTTTTCTGAATGACCCCAAGATGTCTTTAGCAAACCAGACAGCTGTGCTGCCAGGAAGGCTTTGACCTATAAAAGGTGTGAAGACACCTAATTTTGTCGGTGTGCACATGCATGCGGGCGTCTGCAAGGACCTAAAAGACAGAGCTGTAATTCTTTTTTTTAACAGAGGGTGATGATGGGAAGCAGGAGGGGGAGGGCGGGGCTAGTCATTAACAGGCTGCACGAGGCTGGGTCAGGGGAGGCACACAAAAAAACAAGAAGGAAAGGGGAAAACAATGGATGAGCCCGGGGGAGAGATGAGGACGCAACACTGAGCTTGTGGAGGACCAGGTGTTTGGGGGTGGGAAGCAGCACACAGGGGCAAAAGATAGAAAAAATGCAGTTCATACATGCAAACAGTGGAAGGGTACAAAGCCATCTAATGATAAGGATAGTAAGGAAGCCCTTTTCCAAGTGGCGGGGCAAATAAAATAAGGAAGGGGACAAACACAAGGTTGGCAAGGAAACTATTAAATAAAAATCAAGCAAATAAGAGTGACAACAAAGATAAACAATGAAAAGCCCACACTAGTTTTTTAGTATAGTCCACCAAAGGATCTCACCTACACTACAGCTTAAAGTTGTCCAGTAAGCTGGACCTAAAAGCCCTTTTCTTCACAATATTTGACTACGAGCAACCATAAGGAAGCAATTATTGGTGCCTTGGATTTCACATTTGTGCGACACTGCCATATTAACCTGACTCATTTCTAGTCCTGGGACAACTAAGGCAACCAACACGACTCCCTACAAGTATATAGCGAGTTGAAACAGAAACAAGGGCATTTGAAATTCAAGTTTAATAAAAAAAAAATCAGATTTCCATGACCAACCTGAACTCCAAATCTGAAGTTTTTTTTAAGTACATGTTTCTGAGTATCTGGGAGGAACGGTAATCCCACAATATAAATTTCCCCAAACAAAACATTACAACCAACGGCTGATACATTTGCAGCTCTGCAGGCATTTTTGTATTCGCTCAAGTACAGAAGTTGCAGACTATACTTTCTCCTGGCTTGATTCTAGGTAGAGATATTCAATAGCCACGCATGTATTGCTTATCCAACTGCTGACACCATAAGTAGTACTACAACCACTGTTTACCATGACTAGGGCAATTGGAAAAAAGCTATTGTGTGTCCACTGCATTTTTGTGTGAATATGTGAATTTGCTGCCGTCACCTAAAAACAATTGCCCCAAAAATGTGGTTCTAATTCAAGGGAGCCTATGTTATTTAAATTGCTACCCACAAGATACAAAGGTGTACCACACTCTTTGCTGAAAAATAACTGGTCATCTTTCAGCTGTTCACTGCTTTAATTGGTCATTAAAGGGGTGCCAATTTGGACGGATCGAGTAAAACATTGTCTAAAATACCTGAACAGTGACATAATGCCTCACAATGTGCTGCATAATTAGCTTTTTCTTGATGTATAATTTGTCCAACCTTGCCACCTAACTAGGCCCATAACTACCACATAATTCTCAAGACCATAACCAGTTGCCTTTCGTATATTCAGCTGCTCACACCATTCTGACCGAGGGCTGCAGATATGCACCATCTAGTGGATTCTAACTACAACCCTTCCATCAATAATTAGCTTCTGTTATTACTCCTAAGCCCCGCCCTCAGCCTTTTTAGTCACAAAATCATGATCCTCTGGTGCAAGAGTCTAGTGGATATCACACGTGTCCTATTCCCCTGCCACAATGTCTCAGTTTCACGTTCGACACAAGTGACTTGGAAACCATGGGACGAACAGTCTAGTCAACCCTGAAACCAAGAAGCTCTATGGGTTAC
Organism: Pleurodeles waltl; assembly: GCF_031143425.1. Lineage (NCBI taxonomy): Eukaryota > Metazoa > Chordata > Amphibia > Caudata > Salamandridae > Pleurodeles > Pleurodeles waltl. The sequence goes on along the minus strand of NC_090445.1, from coordinate 133,866,853 downwards.
AGCACCTGCAGGAGATGCACGGTGTGCATGTAACCTTAAGGGCACAGGGCTGAAGCCTGTCATGGGCCGGTGGGTCCTTTGGCCTTTATTAATTCACACCATGAATAGCCCTGGCAAGCCACCCCGGTAGGAGTATTGTGGACTACATGGAATTAAACAGTAACATGAAGACGCAGACAACAGGACACGCCCTCTGCACTTCACATTTTTATAGGATTCCCAAAGTCACTATGGAATGTGGTGCACCAAAGAGATTGGTCGAGTGAATCTGATACGCAAGTCTTGTACTTCCACAATGGAGTTTAGCCTAGGTTGACCAGATTTTGAACAGCAAAAACCGGGACAAGTCAGCCATAAAAGAAGGACTAAAGTCTTTACTCTCACTTTTATATCTGTCCTGTCTTTTTTGTGTGGCTTTGTATATGTGTCGCCATATGTGTGTATGTGTGTGTGTGTGTGTGTTGGTGTATATACACACACTCACATTTACAAGACTGCCTGTATATAACATTAGCTATGGCTTGACCTCCCACCCTGCGCCCCAACCCGCTCCCACCCCCCGCTCTCTCTCTGTTCCCCACTGGTCTCTCTGCTGAGAGAAGACAGGGGCTATGTTGCCTGACAGAAGCCGATAAATTACTTTAGTCATTTCAGTTTTTGTAGGCCTCTGTGAAAGGAGAGCATACCTTTCACTTATGCTTCCATAGATAATCTGACCTTTGTCCTAAAAAACTGGACATTTATTTAAAATTAAGAGAAGCTTCGGGACACTGGGACTGCCCTCTGAAAACCGAGACTGTCCAGGGAAATCCAGGATGTCTGGTCACCCTAGTTTATCCTCTACACAGTATTTTTCATAAGGTGTTGGTGTTCTGTCAGTGAGTGACACTGGTAGAAACTAAGTTCTGTCTGAAGTCCAAGGAACCAATTCTCCATAAATGGAAACCAAACACAACTTGAACGTTGAGTATCCAAGTGCGGGGAATAGATGAACTGGGGGGTTTTCATCAACTTAGTTCAATACCTCAGAAGGGTTTAATTCTTATGGTCCCAGCGGTAGTAAGTGATGGAATGTATGTCGGAGATTCTGAGCTGGAAAGAAAGAACTGGAATGTACAGAAATCAGTTGCAAGGAGATGCTGTTGAAGGAAGCAGCATCTACTGCACACGCTGAGTAAAGAAGTTCAAACCCACTCCGGAGTTCTTGCTGAACATATGGCGGGCTATCACCAGGGGCGCAGCTTGGTCACTATGGCTGGGGGTGTAAGCTTCAGATTTCCCGACAATCAGGCTGGCGCATGATGTTAAAATACATTATAAGCAAGCAAGGTGCACGAGAGGGGCTTAAGAGGCAGCGTAAAGGGAGAGGAATGCGGATTGGTAGGTGTACTGGGTGAGAGAAAGCGCATTAACCAACATTTTTTAAGTCTTTATAAACAGGGAGAGAGTGTGTTAGTTTTTAGGTCAAGCATAGCAGTGCGCATGCGCTGCTTTTCTGACGTGTTGGTGTGTATCTGGGCTTTTAACAACGCCCACCTCACCCCATCACTGTCACTCGTTCGTGGGCCGGCCCTTAAAAAATCGTTTGATGACATTGGTAAAGGGTTTACATTTGTCCCCCCTTGAGGCGGTTTAGCTACGCCTTGGCTATCGATCCTGTTACATGGCTAATTGCACTTTTGCCGATAAGTCTGACTGAGAGCGAATTTCTTTTTCCTTTTGTGTCTTTCGTTATCGTGGATGCTCATGGCGGCCGTGGCACTGTGAATCAGCTTGCTTATGTGAAACTTTTTTACTTTTGATTTTCAAGTTAGGTGGCAAGAAAAGTCTGGTTAGGAGTTTATAACCCTAGTAGCTTTAACTCGAGCAAATGCGAGACCAATTGCATTGCAAATGCTTGTTGTTTGTGTGTGGAAAAACTCCTGGTGAAATCCGGTAGACACCTCAACATACCCGACTGAAACACCTGCACCCAACTATTTATCACAAAATACATTTATTAGGGGGGTGTAACACCACAAACACCCCCTGAAGCTACGCCTCTGGCTATCACACTAGCAAACTGCAAGCACGTTCTGTGTACAATTAACCGCTAGAGCCATGCGTGTTGTCGAAAGAAAACCATGGATACATGTTAAGATTTAAGATTTAAGCTGCACCAGGAAAAGCTAGGAAAGACCTACAGGAAACACCGAACATGACAGTAGACTGCTGAGCTAGTCTAGTCTTCCGTTTCCAGGCTGTTCGTCAGGCTATTGTTCCAATCGGTCTCCAAGCAGACAAATCTTAAAATAATGTAAAACTGTTGGTTCCTTTTCATCGGCTAATTTCCTTCCTCTTCATAAGAGAACGATTTTGTTCTGTCTCAATGAGTTCTTGCATGTCTCGCGAGCTCTGTGCATGAATGCACTTCGGTCGAGGAGCCTGTGTGGATTGTCTGTGCAGGTAGTGAGGTCTGCACGGTACACACGCCATCCGTGCAAGTGTGTGCAAAGATGATACATGCGCTGTGAAAAAATAAAACCTACTGACTGTCACCGCCTGCTTTTCTGGGTTCCCACGCCGTGTTTTAGTGAAAACGTCCACAGTGGGAAACAGGAGGCGGCCGGTGTCGTTGCACTGGGCGGTGCATCTATTTCAGGCTGGCAGCGGCACAGAAAATATTCTTAGCCCGTGAAACAATTGGCGCGCTCGGAGGAGACCTCCACATCAAACAAGCATTTCATGTGAAAGTAAAAGTCCTTTTCTTCTGCGGCTTCCCGGATACACCTACACACGCCGGGCTCGGCGGGAGTCACTAAGGGCCGGCTTCAGCAACATGAAAGGGAAAGCGCAGCCGGCCGCCATCTTTATCAGAGCCCGCGCCGTTTTACAGCGAGAGGAGGAAAAGGGGACAGGAGGGGAGGGAAGAAAAGGTGTGAGAGAGAAGAGCAAGAGAGCGAGGAGAGAGATGTAAGGGAATGAGGTAAAAACAGAGTCATCTTAAGGATTTGGTGGGCCCCAGGAGAGTCATTTTTGGGGCCCTTGTTGGATTAAATTTGAATTTTGTGACCCATTCCTGTTAATTCAAGCCAGGTAAACAATTCTAAATTACATGTTAAACTTTAACGGGGTAAGAAAAACACTGGGACAGTGTTTAATTTGTAAATAAAAACGTTCCGGTGTCCAAAGCTCTCCTCTGAAACACATGGATGCTGCAAATAAATGTGCGTGCGTGGAATACTGAGGCAGGTTAATTCTGAAGCCATTTCGGACCTCTTTAATCCGCTCACAGCCACTCCCTGCCCCTCCAGCTCACTCTTGCAGCTTTTTGCTTTCTCCCTTTCTGACATTTTCTCGTTTTTCTCTTCCTCCGTCTTTCCTATATGTGTCTTTTGCTCGCAGTAAATGCTTGGGCAGAAAAATAGGTGCCGGCCCTCAACAATAAGTGCTGGTGCCCGTACCGGAAATCATTGTCTCAAATTAAGCACTGGTAGAGGGACAGTCCGAAATAGAGATAGGTAAGAGTGAGCAAGCTTTAGATAGTCAAATAGAATAGAGGGAATATAAAAAGTTCACTGTCCCACCAGCCTGTTTAGAAGGTCGAGGGACTCTGGGCTACGGCACACTTTACCCATGACTTAAAACATCAGGAGGAAATGGGGTATAGCGCCAAGATAACCAGAAGGGTGACAAAGAGGAGCGAGGGAAGGCGAGAATAAGAAGAGCTAGGACAGGGTAAGGAGGGGGAGGTCAAAGGTAGACAAGCATTTGCAATGTAATGGGTCTCGTGTTTGCTCGAGTTAGAGCTATTAGCGTTGGAAATTCCTAACTGGACTTTTCTTGCCACATAAATCGAAAATGAAAAGTACAACAATTGACATAAAGCGAGCCGATTCAAAGCGCCACAGCCACCATGAGAGCGAAGGAGAAACACAAAAGGAAAAAGAAGTTCACCTGCAGTGAAACATATCGGCTAACATGCAATTATCCATGTAACAGGGTTGATGGCCAAGGGGGTAACAAAACTGCCCCAAGGAGGGACAAACATAAAGCATTCGGCAATGATAACAAGGCGTGGGTAAAGGCCTACAGATAGATTACAACAGGCCAGAGCGCTTGTGCACTCGACCTAAAAACAAAGCATGACCGAGGTGACAAGTGCAAGGAGAGGATGTCGAGTCTGGCACATTTCATGCCTCTTTTCCAAGGCTGGGAATAAGAAGACATCGCTGTGAACAGGCCAAATACTGTAACTAAGCCTGGATTTAATCCTGAAAAATCACATCCTGTGATTGGTTGAGGGTTAAGGCAATTTTCAATGCACATAATGTAGGGGCTTACTGCTTGGGGCAGTGGGCATAGGCTGACCAGGCCCATAGCAAGGTTTATATTTTGGCAGGCACTGATGATGGACTGATGATGGACTAGGTGAAGTTGACCTGCACAGGATTTGTGGGGACAGGCTGCAGTGGTTCTTAAACTTTTGACTTCCGTGGACCCTCACTTAATCGTTACTGGAACGTGGGTACTCCCACTGAATAATTATTGGAAACAGAGGATTACCCCCCCACTGAATTATTATTGGAAACCGGGAATCCTGACCTAAGCAATTTTGAGTATTTGAACTGCAAAACAATACATAACAATACAAAAACAAGCAATCAAACAAATACACAAATGATGAACTATTTTAATTCATAAATATAAAAAAAATAAAAAAAATTGAAATGAGAAAGTTGGAGCTTTTCGATATTAAAGTTGAGGCCACACATTGTCCGTGCTATATTCTGTTTGATGTTCTTGCACTGCTCCCATGAATCTGAGGATAACTTAATTTTTAGCCTCTAATTTCACATTTACAGAACGTTTTACATTTTTCAATTCACAATTTATTTTATATACACTTTATCTGTTATTTTTTAATCATCTAAGCAGTCGCAAACTACATGAGTAGGTTTTGCGGAGCCCCAGACCACAGATTAAGGACTGCGTATTACATTTTTACAAGTATTTTACCCTAGAGTGTACTTTGGAGAATTGCAGAATGGTGCATTTAAAGCACACACTGCTGCAGGATCCGAAAGTAAAACCACACAGATTTTTGCACGGAATTGAGCTCTTCCTTCAACTGAAGTCCTTGGAATAGTGTGGTAAACAGTGGCTTCCATAGTCCAGAGATCCGGTGATATTTAACAAACCTGGACGTATTTAAACACATCATTAAGTATCATGCCAGAAGGATCTCACAATAGAGTCGTCAAACGACGTGCTGTATTAGAAACACCAAAAGTGAAAAAAGAAGCAATATCAAAACAAGCTTTCTCGAGCCACATTCAATCTTATGTACCTTTAAGCAGGGTCGGGTGTTTCAGTGTACTCCATGGGTGCATTCCGCCTTTCATCCTTCTGAGGTCGTCAGAATAAGTACCACAGAGGTGTGGAACAACAGCTATCTGCCATCAGTCCAGAGACCTCCACGGAAGTGAACAAAAACTCTACTGATGCACCTGTTACACCAGGTCTAAGAATCACCCCCAACTTGCCCCCTTTCAGATGGGCTCTAAAACACGTGCTTAAAACCTTCCCAATCCTGAAAATGAATTCCCTTTTTCAATGTGACCTCTAACATGTCAGACTATCTTTGTACCTTTCACAGGTTTACGTGCTCCACTTTATATTACAGTTAATAGCGGCCTGATGCCTTCCGGCGAGGCAGGTGCCAAGTAACATTCATTAATAATGGAAACTCTACAGGAAATCTGGTTACCTCTACAGTGGACTTTAAAAAAATGCATCAAATGGTCTGTTCTAAAGTACATTATGCCAACGACACGGGTAAACCCCGAATAGAAATTCAATACACTTTAAAAGGAATACCTGAGGATTGAGCCCCAAGAAAGATTTCGGGAACTGGTATTATTTTAAGCACACCGAACCAATAACTTATATATATATGCATGCATCATACGTGTTATGGAGTGGGGGATTCCCCGAGGGCTTTTGTGGGAAAATGGTGTGTTCGAACGTATATTAAGTAACTAATATTTGTGATCATTAATAACATGTAAATATTATTTTACACAAAGGTAATGGGTACTCTCCACCGAGGCATTGTTATTAAAATGATGGTGACTATAAGAAAGGTGTGGCCTCCGGTGCTGGGAACGGGGACATGTCCTCTGGGAGCTCACTGTGGTGAGATGAGTGGATGGAGGCTGCTGGGGGCCGGGCTGCAGCTTCGGGCGGCTGAAAGGCGGCCTAGGTGAGATGTACTTACCACCCTAGCATCAGCAGCGCGGCTGTCAGACGGAGACCCAGCTCCGCCCCACCGTGCGCTGCACGAGTGCAGCCAGTGAGTCTGACCCTCTCTACGCCTCTTGGAGGGTCTCCCGTCCAAGTTTTGAAATCATTTAATGAAAAATGTGTCTTTTACTGCACATATTTTCAGACATTGTGTTAAAAATACTAAAGTTAAGTAGGAAGATTGTCTAATGGAACTAATGGAATTGTCTATCACTGCAGTCTGCCACAGTGCTCTGGAAAACTAGTTCTTGCCAGCAGCATGTCGTGCAATGAGATATTTGAGAACATTATACATCCAATAGAACGCACCGGATGTACAGCAGATGATTAGTTCTGCCATTGGAAAAGCACATGCAAAGAAAAATAACGCCAAAGTTAAAGACTCTGCTAGGACATCAGGCCCATTGCTGTTCCCGTACAGCTAATGGCCCAATGTAAGTTCTGTGCAGAAATTAAAATACCATCATAACTGGGGTGAGCCATTATGTGCTAACCACATCCAAAGTGTATACGAGTGTTGCTCAGATATTTCAAGGTGCTGCTAATCGGTATTTCTAAGTGTAAATCTGTCGATAATGCTGTTTAGACATATCAGGAGTGTGCTCGGTATTGCAGACTGCGGGGTGGTCACCAATTCTCCAATAGGTCATGTCTGCTTAGTGTACAAGGAGACTGATCCCTGTGTGATGATGTGGGAGGAGGTATGGGGTTACACAGTGCTAGGGCTGCTTAGAGTACGAGACTGATCACTGTGTGGGAGGAGGTAAGGGGTTGCACAGTGCTAGGTGTACTTCGTGTACACGGAGACTGTTCACTGTGTGGTCCTGGGGAGGAGGTAAGGGGTTGCATCGTGCCAGTGTTGCTTAGTGTACTGTTCACTGTGTGGGGGGAGGTATGAGGTTGCACAGTGCCGGGGCTGTTTAGTGTACAATGATACTGATCACTGTGTGGGGGGAGATATGGGGTTGCACAGTGCTAGGTGTACTTAGTGTACAAGGACACAATAACTTCTTATTGTCTCCACAATAACTCAGGATCCGTCACCCGACGCCTGGATTTTGTGCCCCCCTCTTGCACTCATTCTTCTCCTCACCACCACCGTCCTAGTAACACCCTTCCCTCATCCCCACCACCCGCCTCCTCCACAATTTCCCAACATGGCCACCGCTCGAATTAAGTCTGGAATTAATTGCTACAAAATCATCTACCCTTCTAACCTGACCAAAGCTGCAGCAAAACGTTTCAAGCATAACACCATTGAATGTTTCCCCGATTCCCTTTTTGTCGATCAGTTTTACAATGGTCGGTATGGGGGGCTCAAAAACGATCTAATTTTCTTCACGCACGACATACCCTCTTGGTCTACCAGCTTTTACAATTCCTTTAACGTCACCTCCTCCTCCTCTATTCCTCCTGGGAAACAGCTAAAAATTTCCCCCTCTGCGGGTTTTAACGGCTCCCTCACTATCTTACTCTATAACAACGGTACTGTTATGATACAAGCCAAAGACACCTATCTCTCTCTCTTTGACCGCCTCTTCCCTTCCCTACTCCCCTCCCCTGCGACCGGGCTATCCCTTGACTCTCCATCCAGCTCCACCAATTACTCCCTCTCTCCTCCCTCGACCCCCCCACTCTCCAACAGGCTGCACCCTAGGGAGGCACAGGTCGACCCTCTTCTCTCCCCTCGGACCTCCCCTCCTATTCTTCCCCCCTCACAGTTTGCCCCTCCCCTCTTCACTTCAGCATTACCTCTAGCTAACACGCTCCTCGTCCATTCTGCACCGTCCCGGCACTCCATTCTCATCTCCTCCCCCCTATCCCTTTCGGCCACCCCCCTCCTTAGACCACCTCTCCTCCAGCCCTCTCCCCTTGTCTATGTTCCCTACGTTCCCCTTGTTCCCTCCTCCTCTCTGCTCTTCCACCCACTCACTATGTTCCCCGATTTCCCCACAACTTCATTCCATCTCTCTCCCTCCCCACTCTCCTTCAGCAATGCTGTACTACCCCCTTTCCTCCCCGGGTAACCCCTTCCCTCCCTCGGTCCGAGCAGAATCACCTCCTTTCTTCAACTTCCCTTTCTCCCAATCCCCCCCACTCTGCCTGATACCCGCTCCCTCACAGCCACCTCACTTAGCGACCAGGACCTATCCAACCCCCTCCCCTCCCTTCCTTCCAAACCTCCCTAATCCCTATGACTCCTCACACTCCTCCCCTCTCCTTCCGCCCCACCGCCCCACTCCTCTCCTATTGCCCCCTAATTCTGCCCTTAATTCCTATCCTTCTTGCAATGCAAACAACGACAACTCTCCTCTCACCCCTGACGCACCAACTCCTGCTATCATCCAAAACCTTTCCCCACCTCTGAACCCTATACCCCTACTCCCCTCCCGTTCCCCCACCTCTCCCTGCCGTACACTGCCTAGTGCACCCCCTCCTGTTTCCATCGAGCCACACAACATGCCGTGCTCTCCCTCACTCTCTCTGGAAAATAAGCTAGGCTCTCTAATCACCGCCATCTCCCAACTTGAAGCAACCATTTTAGTTTTAAGCTCCAAGATCTCGACTTTTCCACACACCTCAATTCCTTTGACAACCACTCAGCCTTCCACGAGATGCACCTCACCCCCACATCCCATTATAGCTAAGCATAGCATGTCGTCTGCAAATCCACACAAGCACTCGAATGCCACCCTTCCTTCACTTTCACTTCCCAGTAACCCTGTTATCTACTCTATTCCGACCATCTCCTCTGTCAGAACCACTCGCCCACCTAAATCCCGAGCGCCCTCATATAAGTACAATATCCCTATCACCCCTCATAGCCCAAGTGCCCCCATCACCAAAACAGTTGTGTCAGAGCTGCGCTGTTTGCTCCACAACTGCAGATCTGCAATAAAACACAAACTTGAAATCTCCGATACCATCAACTTGCACAATATTGACATGCTCTTCCTCACAGAGACCTGGTTCAACGATACCTCTCACTCTATGTTTGATCTCCTTGTACCCACAGGCTATTCTATACTTAGAAATGACAGAATTGACAAAGTTGGGGGAGGTGTTGCAGTCATCTTTAGAAACTCCCTTCAACTTAAGGCTCTTCCTAACAGCTCCTTCCACACTTTTGAATGCCTATCTCTTGAGCTTCAATTGCACCACCGCTCACCTCTCGGATTCCATGTGATTTACCACCCACCTGGTAGCAGCCCTTCGTTTATGGAGGAACTCACGGACTGCATCAGCGACCAATACACGCAAAGTGACAATCAGATCTTCGTGGGTGACTTCAATGTCCATTGGGGCTCGCCTCAAGACACCTATGCGAATTTGCTGGCCACCTTCCTCTCTGCAAACGATCTTATCCAACACTGCACAGAAACAACACACTCTAAAGGCTCAATCCTGGACCTTGTTATTTCTAAAGCAGGCTTGCTGACTATCGCTACCCCTATTCATGTAGACTGGTCGGACCACCTCCTCATCCCATTCTCTCTTCACCTATCACACTCTATAACTCTTGGCCAGCCTAAGAGGGCTACTTCCTGGTTCCGTGACACAAAAAATATTGACCTCAGCACCCTCTGTGACTCTGCTTTGCTATCACTTCCAAGGCTAGACCCGGACCTAGATGTTAGTCCTTGCAGTCGAAATCAATAATGTCGCTCCGCTCCAAAGCAAAAAGAAAAGGCCCACTCCCTCAGCACCTTGGTTCAACAAATCCCTCTATCAAGAAAGGAAGTTCCTAAGAGCCCTCGAGAAACAATGGAGACAAGCGCCCTCCACTGAAAATTTGGCCACTCTTCGTTCAGCAAGATCCAAGTACCACAAGCTCATCTTCCTTGGAAAAGCGTCGCACTACAAATCCCTCCTTGACTCAGCCAAAAATAGACCCAAAAAACTATTCGACCTCATCAAGAACCCAAACAGCTCTCACCCAACCTCCAAATTGGAAGATTCCACAAAGAAAGAAGCAGAATTCGCTGTATTCTTTGACAAAAAAGTAAAATCACTTGTAGATCAGGTCATTCATCCTACCCCTACAGAGGAGCGCAAATCCTTAACCATTTGGCAAAACTTTGACCCCATCTCTGACGATGCTCTCCTTAAATGCATCCTCGATACAAAGCCCTCTAACCACTCTCTTGACCCCATCCCTAGTGCCATTGCCGTTGACTTCTATACTAATTCTCTTTCCTATTGGTCAACCTCTCCCTCAGTCAAGGCTCCCTTCCTGTTTCCTTCAAAACTGGGCAGGTCACCCCTCTGCTTAAAAAACCCACTGCTGATGCGAACGACCTCAACAATTACCGTCCCATCACTAACCTACCCTTTCTTGCGAAAATCACAGAAAAATGTGTAGCGAAACAACTCTCTCGCCATATCAAAGAAAATGATCTTCTTGACAATTTCCAGTCCGGCTTCATTCAAAACTGCAGCACTGAAACAGCCCTGCTGCTAGTGATTGATGATGCGCTGCGGATACTCGATTCAGGGGAGTCTTGTCTTCTAATTCTTCTCGACCTGTCTGCAGCCTTTGACACTGTCAATCACAACACTCTCCTTAACACTCTTCAACAGAGAATGGGCATGGAGGGCACTGTGCTCAAATGGTTTGCCTCCTTCCTCTCTGATAGATCCCAAATGATCAAAATAGCGAACAGTCTTTCAGCTCCTTTAGCGGTCAGTCAAGGTGTTCCTCAAGGCTCCATACTTGCACCCACACTGTTCAATCTCTATTTAGAACCTTTGGGAAATCTCCTGAGTAAATCCGGGATCCACTATCATCTATATGCGGATGACACTCAGATCTACCTCAAGGTGGCCTCCACTCACGATCTCTCCTTCCTTAGCTCTACTCTCGACTCCATTCAAAACTGGATGGTAACTCATCAACTGATCCTGAATCCCTCCAAAACAGAATTCCTCCTCCTCTCCTCCTCACTTTCTCATCCCCCAGTGCAAACATGGATGGATCAGATCAATCTAATGAACAATAAGCCCATCATTGTCGAGAGCGCAAAATCCCTTGGTGTCATTCTCGACAAAAAACTCAATCTACTCTCCCACATCGACTCCATTGCAAAGTCTGCTCGACACCAACTGCGCCTTCTTTGGGGGATTCGTCGCTTCTTCCCGGAGCACGACCTTAAAACCCTGGTCCAATCGCTGGTTCTCTCCAGATTGGACTACTGCAACTCTCTTCTTACTGGCCTTCCCAAATCCCACCTTTCCCCCCTGAAGTCTATTCTCCATTCAGCAGCTCGTTTCATATATGGGGCCAAAAGAAGCGACCACATCACACCCATTTTATCCACCCTCCGTTGGCTTCCCATAGAGGCAAGATCTATCTACAAAACTGCATGTATCACCCACAAAGCCTTGCACTCCTCCTCCCCTCGCTACCTGGTGAATAAACTGAAACTCTCTGGGGGCTCCAGACCATCACGTAATGCAGAAAAGTTATTGCTTGAACCTCCCATTTTCAAGAAGGAAAGATCGATGGCCCAATCCTTTTCAGGCAACGCAGTGAGAATCTGGAACTCACTTCCGCCTCAGCTTCGGACCACCACCTCTTCCCAGGCCTTCAAAACTGACCTCAAAGCTCTCCTCCTTCAAAGACACTTCCAAATTTAATTCTAGCTCTCTGTTTCCTGAAGGAAGTCCTTCCATTATAGGAAATTCTGTTCTCCACGCCTATAGAAGTGCCTTCCCAGGGTGTTTTTGTGTTTTGAGTGTCTGCCATTTAGTGCAGTATTATACCTCTACCTGTATTTTGTACTCTTTTGTATCATGCACACGGCACCTTTCCTTTTACAACGTATCATTTGCTACCTCTTATATCTTGTTTACTTTTGATACATGCACAACGGCCACCACTGCCTCATGTAACGGAACTATTGTTTGAGTGTTTTGAGTGTCTACCATTTATTGCAATTTTTTTTTACCTTTACTCGTACTTTATGTGCTCTTGTAACCTGCACACGTCACTTTTTCCTTTCGTAACGTATCGTTTGCTACCTTGTGTATTTTTTTGCTCTTGATACTTGCACAATTTTCACTATTGCCTCATGTAATGTAACGTTTGTTTTTGTAACAGGCTCACTTGTAATTCTTCTCCTCTTGTATCTCTACTTTGCCTATTGTGAAGCGCTCTGACACCCTCGGGTATAGTCCGCGCTATATAAAAACGCATTAAATAAAATAAAAAAATTAAATAAAGGAGACTGTTAACTGAGTGGTGGTGTGGGAGGAGGTAAGGGGTTGCACAGTGCCATGGCTGCTTAGAGTACAATGAGACTGATCACTGTGTGGGGGGGAGGTAAGGGGTTGCACAGTGCTAGGGCTGCTTAGTGTACAATGAGACTGATCACTGTGTGGGGGGGGAGGTATGAGGTTGCACAGTGCCATGGCTGCTTAGTGTACAATGAGACTGTTTACTGTGTGGGAGGAGGTGGGAGGTTGCACAGTGCACAATAATACTGTTCACCTTGTGGGGCTGCACAGTGCTAGGTGTATTTAGTGTACAAGGAGACTGATCACCAAGTTGTGCTGTGGGAGACGGCACATGGTTGCTCAGTTCCAGTGCTGTTGCAGTAACTTTTGATTCATTTGAGCTAGAGAAAAAAATATTTTTTGATAAAATATGCAAATTATGCAGCAGATGATGGACCGTGTGGCAAATGCGGCAAATCCATAAATATGCAAAAAATGCCGCAACTGAAGAATCGCATAATTGCCGTGGCCCTGACTGTACTTACCATCAGCAGTACCAACACTTCTCAGCATGGTTGCCAAGTCTAATACTGTGGCACAGACTCAGCCTTTGCAGTGGAACATATCACTAACATTTCTCAGCAGGCCTGCCATAACTTGCACAATAATAACATTTTTATCTGGCACTCAATACCTTGCCACACTGTTTATTGGTTTTAAGTGCTATAAATAACAAACGCCACACACTTCATCCTTTGAACAATTGAGGAATGAGTTAAATAAATCCTAGTTCTTCCTTTATCTACAACTGAGACATGCCATGGAGACCTATAAGGATCAGTTGATGCCTATCCCAGAACTCAACCTGCTGGAGTCCAGGACCACTATGGAAAGGCTAAGGCAGAAGGGTACATCATATGTGTGCATAACTTTGGTAATTAATGTCCCAGAGCCCATGCAGAAACTGTAAAGGAAATGGGAACTGGATCAGGGAGATTAGACCATGAGGACTGGAGCGAACTTAAGATGCTTCGTCGGAGGCTCGCTAGATCGCATACTTTCGTAGGACTTACAAAGGACTGATAGGTCATGGCGGATGGGGAGAGGAGGAAGCCCCAACTGCCTCAGGTGTGCAAGAGTCAGAGGCTCATTTGTACATATGATCTGGGAATGCCACGTCAGACAGGCTTTTTGGATGGTTCTCCTAAAACACAGTGGAGGAAATGGTGGGATCCCAGTTGACCGTACCCACAGATGGCCATTTTCTGGGTGTTCCCAGAATGGGACGGCCAGCAGGGGCAGAAATTTCTCATTGGAACTGGATGTGACACTGCCAAGTACACCATCCCCAGACTTTGGAGATCCCTGGCGGCAACCTCTCACACTTAGTGGCTAAGTTGAATGGATTGCTGCTCTATAGCAGAATTCTCAGTGTGCAAAGTAAGGGGTTCCTCTCAGAAGCAGTCAAAGGTGTGTGGCCTGTGGTGGGACCAGTTCAACATTGGAGCACAGTCAGGCAAGTGGTGGCCAATGTGGGGTGGGTGGATAAATATACTAAGGGTAGACTAGCAGCATTAAAAGGGACCGCTGCATGAAGCAATCACGTACTGCGGTGGAGGGGGTGGGTATTAATACTGTGTTGATTAATTTCAAAGGGAAGCTAGTTCGTATGTAAAAATATAATAAACAAATACTTAAAAAATAACAAATGTCATCACTACCTAATTTAATGGTACTCAATTCGTCAACCACATGAGCATGAAAGTCTGAGGTGGAACTGTCAGGATTTGAACTTGCGACGTAAGGGCCCATCCAGCGCTATCTTTCAAGCATCAGTAAAACCGACTGGCCCACTACTGTAGGGCTGCTGCAGATTTTATAGACAGTACCAAGTAGTCTGAAGGGGGCTGCTATAAGTTTATGAATTGTACAATAACTTTTCAACGGGGCTGTTACACTTTTCATGATCTCATCACACCTCAGAGGCTATTGCTCCCTTTGTAGCAGTAGCATCACGTCCCAGTCATTTCTCGACAGAAGGCACAAATCACGTGACTAGTAAGTAATCATCTCTCTTCAATGGACAAACATAGACGAGCGAAAACATGACCACTCATTCTGCCATGCGGCTAATATGATCCAATGTATTTCACGTTTTGGGGGTCAAATCTCTACATTCGTGGAGCACTGCAAGTCAAGGGGCACAACCTCTAAAATATAGAGGGGGAGGCTTCACACCTTTGTAAGGAAAGGGAAGTCAGTTAAGTTATTTAGACCAAGGAATAGAACATTTGCGCAGTCGGTTTGGTATTGATTGCTACTAAGACCATCGCTACAAAAAAATATAAATGACACCCTAAAGAAGTTACATGTTCATCTGTGCACTGTAAGCCATGACAGTTTTCCTTATTAAGAGAACTAACCAATTTCTGTATTTGTAATATACACATGTATGAACACACTGGTGTAAGTTACTGATATGTACAAGAAAATGACTTGAAACTGTTTTTCAAACTCTATGTATGCCAATTTCACACACTGAATAACAAACATACAGAATTTGCAGATTTGCAAAAATGAATATTGAATTTGAAAGTGATTTTAACTTCTTCTTATGAACCAACAATATGCAAGTCGGATGGATTCTCCAGTCCTGGGTCCAGATTTAAGGTCACATGAGTGACCTTTGGGCATGGAGTGAACACCCACAAATAGGTATCATTCATTCCAAATGTTTTTTTCCAATCAAATTCCCAAACACAAAAGTACAGCTAAAACATGTATTAAATGTGCTAACATTCATTTGCCCTAATTCACCACCCCAACCCTTATTTCGTGGCGTTGTCAATGAAAGAGATGTTTTCACAAATGCAAGTTACTTGTGCTAATTTATAGCCCTGCCATACTTACGCCTTGTGCTCAGCGCATGCAATCCACAAGGGTAAATAAATGGAGAAAGGTTATGCTTGGAAATCTGATCTGTGTAGATTTCCAAGTGTATGCCCTGGGATTTTGTGACTCCTCTAAGAAGTGGAAACCTATTGCAGTCCTAGAAGAAAACATTGCTTGAATGTCTGAGAAATTAGCTCAGCGTGGGCCGCCTACAGGCCCGAGGGAGTTAATTGCGCATAAGTAATTCTCACATTGAAACTTTCACCTGGAAACAACAAATGAAAATAGGGCTTAAACTTCGTATGGGCCTCCCCAAGAGAATAGTTAGCTTTTCTAGATGTGTTCATTAAAAAGAGCAGGCCTGCTTTTGCTGACACCAACATGACATACGAGCATTGCCTGCTGACAAGGTCATCTGAGGGGCACCTCAACACAGGCTGGCCCAACAGCTATAGTCCTGAGGTGACTATGGTCTTCAGGGGGACGTCGGCGCCTCTGAGAGGCCAGAATGGTTGAGGAGGGAGTGTGGCACATCCGAGGCCTAATGCCAGCGCCTCTGAAAGGCAGGCAGGGCTGGAGCAGAGTCAAACACAAAAGGGGAAAAAAATACAAAAATTCAGGAAAAAGGGTAAATTTTACAGACCCATTTACTTAGCTCAATAATGTAAGCGTAAGTAACTAGATGGCCGACACAGGTACGAGGCAGAATAAGTGCACGTTATTTGTTTAGTATAACACATAAAAGTACTGAACAAATACACACATGTAACTGGGCTTGCGTAAAGATGAAAGAAACGTAGCTAATATAGGCTAACACGCCCTAGCCTGCTTTCTGCTCTCTTAATACTTTTATGGAAACACGTAACACTGTAAAACTGGATTACACCCACCAAGAGTAGGCTTGGGGACTATGGGTGTAAAGGATCTCTCTCCCCAAGGTAACCTGCCAAAGTAAACAAACACCAAGTAATCAGGGAATGATCAGGTGGCCCCTCCTACAGGGAAATGCCAACCCGGAAACCTGAGACACATAACCCACCGACCGAGGCAGATACACCAGGTGACTCACCAACAGTCGAATGCACCTGGATAATAAACAACTTGGATAGCCCCACCAGGCCCTCACCTATGTTGGAGTTAAATGTAGGGAAGTCCCCGATGGGAAAAACCATACTAGGTGTGCCGCTAAAAGGGAAACACATCCCAGGGACCCAACCACCAGCAAGACACATTCCAAAGAACTCTCCAACAGGTTAAAACAATCAAGGTAACCAATCAAGAAGGAAATGTGAGCAAGGAAGCCCACCACCAGGGACACCTCCTATATGTATTAGCCAATGGGAATAGGAGCCCCCAGTCCCAGGCAATGTTGAACTGTTAGCATGGTAATCCACCTAAAAGTAAACAACAAGGAAACATGCAGCAGGTAAGCCATCAACAAGAAAATGCGCTCTAGGTCACCCACCAGTGTGGAATCCTTTCTTGCACACGCTAAAAATAAAAAAACAGGCAACCATGCTCCAAATAAATCCCAAACAAGAAAATGCACTCCATGTCACCCACATCTGTGGAACCATGCCCCATAAACCCACCTATGTGGATACATGCCTCATGATGGTCTAGCGCTGACACTGCATGGTGGGAGTCCAGGGCTGGCGATGCATGCTGAAGGTCACCACTAAGCGGCAGTGACACAGCAACACTTGTTGTGATTGTGGTGAAGTGGTGGCACACCTCTAGTGGTGTTTGTGGAGAGAGGACAGGGCCAGTTGCGTCACTGCTGCTCTTGTCTGGTTGTGCATGGGGCAGGGTCCAGTGTTCATCAGCCCAGGGTCCAAAGGACGCTCAGATGTAAAGTAACTCTAGGCATGCTATCAACTGAACACAGGGTAAGCTATGCGGCGGGATTTAGGATCGGCAGGAACATTATCAGCCAATCATAGGTCGACTCCCACACTGTGGCCTCAGCCCTGGGTGGAAACTGGATGGTTTATGCAGCCACGTGATTGGCCACAGTGCTGCAAATTGAAAAACAAAATATTGCAGGATCCAATAAAATGGGAAGGTGTGGCAGCAAAAAGCAGGTGGAGTCACAAGGGCAGAGTCATGAAAAGCAGTCTCTCCTAGTCAATTTATAATTTATTAAAAACTTAATAGCAATGACACGTGACAGTAAATCTGTGCTGATTTACTTAATCGGTAACGAACAGGCTGCATTTTAAAATATCTCATGGGTTTAAGGAACCTGCTGTTGAGATCACTGCGTGTGTCCAGCAATTTTCAAGGTGTTATTATGATAAAATCAAGCTGGTGGTTAATTCACATGCTGGAGAGATCCGTGTTTTGTCTAGCACAGTTCAGAATCATCATAAAGTAGAATATATGGTTAACATTATCTGCTGCAAAGCACAGCGTCTTACATGCAGGTCACAGAATTGTATTTTATG
The DNA here is from genome assembly GCF_031143425.1 of Pleurodeles waltl. Lineage (NCBI taxonomy): Eukaryota > Metazoa > Chordata > Amphibia > Caudata > Salamandridae > Pleurodeles > Pleurodeles waltl. Next base: position 133,849,013 of record NC_090445.1, on the reverse strand, counting down.
TGGAAAGCTCAGTGGGCTACAGTTTTTTGTCACACCCATGTGTTGCTTGCATTTCATAAGTTACCCTCCTCAATTAGCGCAGTGAGCAATGAACTGGTATCAAAGAGCTACATGAGACCTGCACGGTGTAGCTATAGAACCCTATTGTTTTTCTCAGTTATTTTATTGTAAGTTATATTAGTACAGACAACCAGCACCGCTGTGTAACATTTTAAACCTTGACTTTGTGTTTCTCCAGAACAAGCTATCGCAACTTATAATGGCTAACATTATTAATGATATGCGACTTCTACACCTTGTAACCCTCATTGTCTAATGTAAGTGTGATTCATTGTCACTGTATAATGAGAGTGTGTGACGTAAAGCACTCTGAAACGAAACGTAGGGATGAGCAGCTCTATAAAAGAAATTGAATTAAAAAAAAATCTGCGAATGCTACTTTAATCTGTATTAGTGCAATTACGCAGTGTCAGATACAACTGACATTCTTACAGTGCATGCATATTGCTTAAATGCAAATGTTGAAGGAAAAATCAGAAACCTGCTTCCAAATAGTTGTGTCCATTAGGCACTTGTGAAGTTGACAACAAGCTGAGAGCCTCTGTTTCTTCCTAAAGCACTGGCGTCTAGGTGTTAAGCTCCATATAGCTCCCAGTCAGGATGAGACTTCAACATAAGAAGAGCTGGTGGCCCTTTAAGTGAGGCATTTGTGTTGGGCCCAGCTGGGAGTGAAAATAAGACACCCCCTCACTGCCTGCAGGCTGCTGCTCTGTGTGGAAAGCAAGTTAACATGCAGGCACTGCTGAATGTATTCAGTGTATGTCACTGGGACTGGCTGCATCCCACTCCTTTCCTGCACTGATTGGTTGTCACCAAGCTGCTCTCAGCTCAGTTTAGCAACTTTAAAGCTATGGATGAACGCTGCCCGTAAAACGACCATTTATGAACAAAGGACACACGTCCAAAATCATGGGCAGTCCCTGTAAATAACAGACAAGTGCTCAACTTGGAGCTGAGGCAGAGCCACCCACATCCTAGGCCACAAGCCTCTGACAGGCAGGTAGGGTGGAGGCAGAGGCTCTGAGTGTATTAGTCCACACGTTAGGGCTCCCGAGACGCCAGTAAGGATGGGACCAAGTCAGGCAGGTTAAAAAAACTTTGCACCTGTATAGCGCACTACTCACCCGTTAGGGTCTCACGGCGCTGTACGCATACCGCTGTGGAACCCCTCCTGGCTTTTTCCCTATGAGGCGCCCACTCCTGGACAGCCCCAGAGTGAAGCCAGGCATCCAAGTGCTGTGAGGGCCGTTGTGGAGGCGAGAATTATCTGGTCCAAGGGAATTGAGCCCAAGACCCGCCGAGGTGGGAATTGAACCCTGGTCCCAGGCCAGATTTCTGCATCAGGGTCTGCCGCTCTAACCATTGTGCCACACTTCTCCACAAGTTATACATGATCTCGACAAGCCTGCCTCTATCAAAGACTGCTTCAGAGCCTCACTTACAGCTGCACGCTAACGGTAATTCATGTTCTAATACGCCGATGGCCACTGGACCTGGGAAGCATGCAGGGGAGGGGATGAGGGCCGGGTGACTCTGGAGGTCTGGCTCCCGGGCTGTTTGGGCGAGGAGGCGCAGTTCAGGGACACGGAGGACACAAACGGTCCAACTTGTGCGAGAGGGGTGGGGCTGGTGGGTTTAAGCAGATGAGCAACTGACAGGCGCCATTTTGAGAGGGGGCATGGTGGTTGGCATGCAGTTAGTTTGTCCCACCCCAAGTCAAGGGGAGAAGGTGGGCGCTGTAGGGAGGGCGTTTTGCTTGCAGGAACAGGCGTGTAAAGGGGGTATATGTGTACGAGGGGTGGGTCGCTGATGACCATAGGTGGGTTTGTCTGAGGTTTAGGATAAAAACAGTTCAATTTCAATTTGGGGGGCAAAGTAGATTGAAAGAGGGGTTCGGGGGAGTGGCCTAAGTTCACATTTTGATCATGCACGGGAAGTTCAGGGTTTGTGTTAAGGAGTTATTAGAAGTTAGGGTAATGGGTAAAGGTGGGTTTATTCAAGGCTGTTTTGGGGAGTTCTGCTGGGGTGGTTGATATGGGGGGGGGGGGGTTGACGTTAGGGTAAGAACAATGCACAGTAAGGCATGTTTTAGTCTGTAAGGCTTAGAGCCAAGAGTATGTTTTTCGTGATGCACACCTGCTCCAATAACGCGCCCTTTTCCCCACACCTAGTGGTCAAGTGGTAATTGACTCCGCCGTCTCACACAACTCACTTATAGCAATGGCCACTCTGTAAAACCACAAACAGCCAAAGCTTCCCCACCCCCACGGCACTGGCAGAAGAGCACTGCGCCCCAATCACATTTCGAGGGATAAACATCCTCGACCCCCCCCTCCCAAAAGAGACAAAACAATGCTGATGATCACACGACCCTTTCATCTGGCCTCATCGACCATCGTTCTGTTGTACAGCTAGCGCCCACTGTAAACTGTGGGCTTCTACGAGCATGAAGCAATTACACACGCATGTTTTTAGCGCAGCATATTTTATATTTTGTTTGTTTTATTGTATATGTGGTAGTTGTAGAGCGCAAATGTACCCGAAAGGCAGTGAAGCACTGAACAGGGTCAAAGATACAGATACAGTCAGCACCTGACTTAAGAGGTACCAGAGGTCTGGGAGCAAAGCTGGACTGTTACTGCATCAGAATGCAGAGACGCGTCTTCAACTCAATAACATCAAATATAGAAATTGAAAAATGGATATTGTTAACAAAATTACATGCTAGAAAATAATTGATTTCGTCAAACTGAATTCATTTTTTTTACATACTTAAAAAAAAAAAAAATAATAATAATAATTCTGCCGTTTTTCAGTTCCCCAAAGAAGAGGATATACTAAAATCCAGTACTGATGCACATTGTCTTTGGTGACGTGGAACCATAAGTACCTTTCAGTTATCAGATATGTGAAACAGATGAATTAGAAACTACGAATTTCAAACATACAAAAAGGCATAGGAACAAATGTCCATGCAGTTCTTGGCCTGTTACGGAGGACACGCTGGTAACGTTACTCGAATCAATGGTGCTCATCTGATCAGCCAGAGAAAGAAAGAAGCCCAAGCTGGGCCCAACACATTTTTGGAGTGGGCAGCTTACATGGAGCTCTGCGCTCGGTCACTAGCCCACTGTGCTGCTTCATGGGTCACGTAATGAATTGTGCTACAAATCGAATCGATGGTTGCTGCTAGAGCACCTTACCCTGCACTTCTCTTGTAAGAACATTCATTTTCCTTACACTGATCAAACACGGGTTTTAGGAGCTTTCAGTGGCCTTAGGCCTTCATCCCTAAACCTTGCCAGCTCAGAGCAGCTAACTGCCCAACTTCATCTGCGTCGCTATTACCCAGACACATTTGTGGAAAGCACTTAGAGTCACCAGCATTGTTTTTTTAGTCAATAGCATTTTTTTGTCAATAGTCAAGATGACATTGGACAATACTTATAAAAGAAAGAGAAGAACGACAGGACCCAAATTGTGACGTGTTAGTGTCTGAAAAGCCAGGGTTAGACGAGGTTGCTCCCGGCTAGAAGGAGCCAGGTGTAAACTTCATGACTTTTTAGGTGGCACAAACCAGAATGTCAGAAATTCACTCCCTGACTGTGAAACTTGGCCATGGCTGTCCATACATACCTTAAGATGCAGGTGGAAACAAATGCAGATGAAAGACGTCTGGGGGCAATTAGGAGTCCCAAATGTTCAGCGTTTGAATGCAAAGCCACTATGAAGTTATCTCTATCTTACCAGGTTATTCCACGTCATTAATTGCAAAATGCTCCAGCACTTAACTATCTAATGCATTCTGGTAGTTGTAGTCTTGACTTCCCTCGGATCACAATGATGTGTAAATGAACGCCTAGGACTGGTGCACTGTGTCCTTGGAGGCATGGAGTCATCTGAGAACCTGATCACTGCACTGAGAAACAGGGCCTGGCAGGAGGATTTTATGCAAGTCACTAAAGAGATTTGAACAGAGGAAGGGCTGGGTCCTATTTTTATTCAGAAAGGCGTGGGCGGTTTTGACACATCGCTTTTCACACAGAAGGAGATGAATAGATGAATTAACCTTTCAACTGAGTGGCAGAAATATGATTTCAAAAGAAGACAGTAAATATGCAGACTTGACAGGCCCGCCCTGCTGGAAATTCCACTTGGCCAGTCACAAATAATTTCTACTGGATCCAGTTGATGGTTTAAGGAGATTACCGCATCAACTGAACTGCTATGGGGAAATCTCCAGGTGCTGATTGAGTGATTTATTGCAGAGACTGGACACAATCCCTTCTAGGGACTACTTATCATTGGTGCATGCAGATACAGTCAGTGTCACCTCTGGGCGCTCTGCACGTGCTACACAAGTACCATTAGTCGGGACACTGCAACAATGTTGTTTTTCGTTCTGGTCATTTTTAGGTCTGGTATGGCACCACAGCGGTCTGTGATGTGCAGATTTTGCACAGAAATATCCAGACTTTTAGATTCCCTGCAGATATTCTGAAACCTGGATTCAAGTAAAAATCGGAGACGGCACTAGAATATCCAGGACGATTCCGAATCATTAAGGTCTTAAGCAAGGATGTGTCCTAGCACCCCACCTTTCAAACTTTTTGTAGCAGATCTATCACAAGCCCTGGACCAAGAAAATTCTCCCCCCTCGTTTGGGTTCCCTTTCTGACACCCATCTATCTTACGCAGATAAAATTGTGCTATTTAGCTCAACTAAAGTGGGCATATACAGATCAGTGTCCTGGCACAGTATGGCAGAACTAACCATCTAGAGGTGAACGTGACAAAAACAAAATCCATGTCCATTTGCAGCCACCAGAGGCAGCCTGCTTCGTTCCTATTAAACCATAGTCAACTAGAGACTGCAACCAACTACAAATACCTAGTGTGGTACCTGGATCCCAGTGGGAATATCAGCCAGCAAAAACAATATACTGTGTGGAAGGTGAATTCACTCATCCATGCCCCCACCACCCGGCAAAAAACCTGGATAGTCATCTCTGCCAAGCTACTTCCAACTATCGCATACGCCAGTGTGGCCATGAGCGAGCTGGAGGCTGCAATATTGGATAAAGCGACGATTAACACCTTCAGGTGAGAGTTCTACCTGCCTCAATGTTCCTCACAAATCTGGCCTGAGTTTGGGCTCACCAAGCAAGATCTGGCTGGAAGAGCAACAACAACAGAATGTTGGTTTAAAATCAGTAGAGATCAAGATTTCCCACTAAATAGAGCATCCTGGCCGGCTCTTCAAGGCAATCACCAGTCCGAATATTATAAGTACTTGTATGCCTCGATTGAAAAATTGAGTCTAAGCGACCTGTGGGCTGTATGTGCACCGTATGATGCCTTTAAAAAGGCAACAAGCAGTGCTGTAAAGCTGCAACTATCCCTAGAAGACAAAATCAAATTCAGCGCCTGCTCGCGAGCATGGATGGCGCCCAAACACTGACACCTTGACGGTGGTTCCCTATGCCAACCTATGATCCTGCGCATTACCAACTCAGCATACGTGAAAATACACTGGTCCCACATCATGTAGACTCTGCAAAGGGGGGAAAGAGGATTTCATCCACTGGATTTGCATCTCCGATAAATTCTCCAAGCTTCGCTCACAAATGTTATAAAGAAGCTTCCATGACACAGGAATCTGTACATGTAGACAATGAATAATAGCTTGCCTTAACTCAGGGGGACTTGTTAAATTTCTGGGTTTGGTCCCAGTGGATGAAGAGATTTCCCTGCTAAACAGACTTCCTTACCCGGGGCAAATCTATGTTGAGTAATATTAAGACTAGAAATTGCACTCACCATGATCGGACTGAATATACAGGTTGGACACAAGTTTGTATTTGGTATTGTGTATTTGCACTAATACTGCATTAGTCTTGTACAAATACATCAGCGTAAAACCTAAATGGATGTTTAGTGGAGTTAAGCTGAACTGCCGGTTGAATATAATGTTCTCACTGCTACTGCATGTTTGCACAAATATTGCACTATTGCTTCGACAAGTTATCTGCAAGCGGAGTACAATCTCACACTTACATTGCGTTATTTCCACAAACAGTGTACCATCCCTAAACAATGAACTTGGTTCTAAGGACATTTTGTATCAGCAAACATTAGACATGTTTCATTTTATGATGTTATAAGTAGTAATATTTTACATCTTTTATTCAGAAATTGTTGCAGTTTTAAGTAAGGGAGATAATACATTTAAACTTGAACTTGAGATTCCCTGCGGATATGGGGAATTCTTACCAAATACTGACATTTTAACTATTTCCTACAGATTATGGAGGTAGAGTAAAAGCATCAGAAGAGCGAGCCCTGGCGCAGCTAATCCGGCAGGCCGAGGGCACAGCTGTAAATATGGCGACGCACCACAGCTGGCAGCGCCCGAGGTACTAATTTTTAGGTCTGGCTTGACATCACAGAGGGCTGCAGACCAACTGTTGCTAGATCTTTATAACACACTTAGAGAGGGATTCAGCTCTGCCCAGGTGAGTATTTCTCACTCGCCTCAAGCCATTGCCTGCTTGATGTATCACCCTGCCTCCCATCAAAAGAGTCTGTGTTGCATGACGGACTATTTCATCTTTCAAAAGTACACAGAACCTTCAAATATTACATTCTGAATGACTGACAAGCACCGGACAGACAACAAATCTTTTTGTTTGTATTTGCACTGCAGACTTTTTTTTACGCTTTATTCAGAAATTACTCGCACTTATGCCTGCTGGGCATTTTATATAATCTGACAAACATGAGGAAGGAAGACAGGTCTGGTTTTTATGTACCAACACAGGCATAGAAAGAGGGGTGTCCTTCGGGGGACAGGTAGGGTCAAGCACCACCCGAACAGCCTTCATGGACGCCCCCACCCCAACACAGAGCGCCACGAGGGGTGTCAACCACCCTGCAGTGGCGGCTTCTATCTTGCTGCCACAGACGCAACGCAGGATGCCAGTTCGCATCCCTTCAGCCTGCTACCAGGGGCAGCACAATGCCAGTTGACCTATGTACAGCCTCCTGCCACTAAACAGCCCTCAAAGTGTGAAGGAAAGCCATGCTGGGGTCCTTTACCTAGAATATGCCTTTGGCGATTCTTCCATTACAAGTGCCCGTGTATGGTCAGATTAGCGGACAGGGGCACGGGGAGAGTATTATTTGTCCAAGATCAAACAGTTTGGTGAAGTGGGAGATCTGAGACTGCAACACAATGTTACTTGCTCCAAAGACTATAAATGTACCCTGTGTCACTTTTTGGTGGACATTCCACTAGACTGGGCACTGCACCCCCTCCTCCAGGTACCATCCAGGTCACTTGCTTAAAAAAAAAAATCACGCACAGACTTGAGAGCAGCTTTACAATGCTTCTAAATATTCACAGCCTTGCCAAAAATAGAGCACAGCAATAAGTTTAAAAAGTGTGCACAAACTGTTCACGTAATCCTGTTGTAGGTGGCCTCACCAGTGTTCTTTGTGGCCCCTTGTGTGCAGTCCCTACAAATCACGACTGGGGCGTGCCACGGCAAGCAAAGATTCTGTTTGCATACCTTTGCACATGAAAAACACACTGAGTGGCAAAGCCAATAGGTATGGATTTGAATGGTAGCTTAGGTGAGTAGCAGTCTGGGCTCAGGAGCGGGCACCTGTCCAGTGACTCCTCGCTGAGAAGCTGCCAGACAGAATCATGTGGTCACCCCTGAAGTCCATCGCCTTCCTGCCGAAATGTCTCAATTACTTCCGTGTTTGTACTCACAGTAGACGTGGGAGAGTGCAGTGGCTGTAACAGCCAAATACCGAGAGACTGGGGGGGTTAGATTTTGAAATCAAGGTGCACAAATAAGAGTGGAGTCAAAATGTATGGGAGTGGGGCAGAGGCACCAAATATTTCACTAACTTGTATAAAAAAATGAAAATATATAACTATTGTGAGTGGACTTTGATGTCATTTGTTTTATTTGTTTTTGTGAGACTGAGTTGCACATATTTATTTCAACTTTGCCACACAGATTTTTTTTTACCCTTGAAAACTAAAAAAAAAAAAGTTCTGTAGCTTTTCACATTTTTTCAAGGATTTGCTCAGCCTCTACTTATCCCTGTTGCTCAGCCTAACACTCTTCAACGTCTACATGACGCCCCTCACGGACCTCATCAGAGCTCACAGCATCAACATAATATCCTATGCTGACAAGACACGGCTCATCCTTTACCGACACAGCAAGCACCACCAAAGCAAACTTAGCCAACTGCATGAGCGACGTCGCTGCTTGGATGAAAACAACTGCAACCAGGTCAACACAGACAAAACCAAAGTCCTTATCCTCCGCAACAACCACTCCTCCAGGAAGCCTCTTCGTGACCTTCTGAACTTGGCATCCCACCACCCATAGGGACCACGGCAAGAACCTCAGTCTCCTGGACACTAACCTCTCCATGAGTAAACAGATCAACACCTCATTGTGCTTCCACATCCTGCAAATGCTTCGCAAAATGTTCATGTCAATCTCACTTAACTCCAGATAACAGTCACCCAGGCTCTTACCAATAGGCGACTATGGAAGCGCTCTCTACCTTCAAATCCCAGTCCATATTATATGCAGATTCGAAACCACCCCCAACACAGCCGCCAGACTCATCCTGAACATCCACGAAATAACCGCATCTCTCCACACCTAACAATATCCACTAGCTCCCAGTCCAGGAAAGATAAAAGTTCAAGCTACCCACCCAGGCCTACAAAGCGCTTCACAACACCGATCCAGTGTACCTCAACCACAGCCTCAACTTCTACCAACCCAACAGATACGTTCACCCTGCGTACCAGGCAAAAGCGCAACTCCCTCACCTCACGACGGGCAGAAGTGGAGGAAGCTCCTTTCATATCTTGCAGCCAAGACCTGGGACGACTTCTTTCAACACCGTGGAAACTCCCTTTCCTTCATGGACTTTGGAAGTAACCTCAAGATATGGCTCTTCCAGAAGAAACAGGCATGACCTCCTCCTCCTCCCCACTCAGGCCTGCCACACTCAACACCTGGATACCCTCATGGGTAATTAGCCATACTCCAAATCCACATAACAGAACCTGCACTGATCTGCTGAATAATCACAAGTCTCAGTCACCTACAACAAGAAGGTCGCTCCAGGGGCCCTTCAGCAAGTGTCCAGGGGTCTTCTTTGGGTGACTGACTTATCCACCTGACCTTGGTGTTTGATCACCTTCCAAACTTTAAAGAAGTTGGAGACTGTTGTAGTCCAACAGCATTTACACAATCTGACTTTTAGTTTTTTTACATTGTTTCATGTATCCCTCTTGAGATCTTGTTCATGTGAACTGAAAAGTGCCAATAGCATCTTTAAAGTGCGGTCTGTAGCCACGCCATCTTCATTGGCCAGGACTCTACTGGCACTGCCAAGCAGCTGCTTGGTTGGCAAAAGTGGTATTCCAATATAGTTGTGCTCTGCACAGGGCGCTTAGGTCCACTGGCATCTACTAGTTTCAATCGAAAACTACCAGAATGTACCTCGTTTCCCCACCAGACATGGCTAATCTGTGCCCAAAACATATTTTACAATAGAGCAACTGAACTTGCCCACAAAAGACAAAGATCTTTTCCAACCAAAATTGTGAAGTTGGCTTTTTAACCTGCTTTTTGGCTAATGCGTGCATTCGTACGACACACACCTTGCAGGGTCAGGTCCGTGGTGGCCTCAGACAGCTGACAACACATTCACCATCTTCAGTTTTGGCTTTGTGCTTACATTAATACAAGTAGTTTTTATTTTGTGCTTAAAATAAAAATTCCCACAGTCTCATACGTTTAAAATGACTGTGCATATTTCATACCTTAACTAGAGCCTCCAATATTAAGCTAACTCATGGAGCTTAGAGGCCTGTAGGGCTGTGCGGGGAACCTGCTGCTTCGATGTCTGAACTCCGATGTGGGGCTGACTCAGACTTTTCCCTTTCAAAAGTCCATGTTATCTAGAATCTGCCTTGGTGGGTGGCCATAGTCCTAGCAAAATATGGAAAAACATCCCAAAAAACTGAAGAAACGTTTTGAAAATTCAGGGACAAGAAAAAATATGCCAGGAAAACCTAAAAACGTGCAGAAACGTTTTTGAAAATGTGCATTCATATTTTTCCTTTTTTTTTAATGTTGTGACATACTGCTTAGTGACATATCGCCGCCTCTTCACTGTGCTGCTGACAGCAGATACTGTGTAAACCGGTCCACGCCCAGAGTGATGGACGTCACCCAGGCGGCGGTCAGACATTATATGTGGTTTTAAAATCCAATCATCAGCCGGGACTGAACTGCACTCAGAGAACCTCTCGCCTCACCTTGGGCATGTTATGTGTATTCATAGGGCTCACACATCTTTTTCGCTGCCCTGATACCAGGATCTCTGTACTATCACACATTGTCTCAGCCTCCTTTGCAAACTCTGATGCCAGGATCTCTGCACCCTCACACATCGTCTCAGCCTCCTTTGCAAACTCTGATGCCAGGATCTCTGCACCCTCACACATCGTCTCAGCCTCCTTTGCAAACTCTGATGCCAGGATCTCTGCACCCTCACACATCGTCTCAGCCTCCTTTGCAAACTCTGATGCCAGGATCTCTGCACCCTCACACATCGTCTCAGCCTCCTTTGCAAACTCTGATGCCAGGATCTCTGCACCCTCACACATCGTCTCAGCCTCCTTTGCAAACTCTGATGCCAGGATCTCTGCACCCTCACACATCGTCTCAGCCTCCTTTGCAAACTCTGATGCCAGGATCTCTGCACCCTCACACATCGTCTCAGCCTCCTTTGCAAACTCTGATGCCAGGATCTCTGCACCCTCACACATCGTCTCAGCCTCCTTTGCAAACTCTGATGCCAGGATCTCTGCACCCTCACACATCGTCTCAGCCTCCTTTGCAAACTCTGATGCCACGGTCTCTGTATTCCCTGCACACTTCTCTTCTCAGCCACCCCAATACTAGGCACTCTGATACTAGGCATTTCACATTCTCACACATCTCTTCTCAGCCCCCCTTGGACACTGATGTCAAGGCCTCTGTATCCCTGTACAAATCACTTCTCTACCTTCTTTTTCTGATACTAGAAGCTCTGCACCCTCACACACCCATTTTCAGCCTCTTTTTCCTGATACTAGAGGCTCTGCGCCCCCACACATCTCTTCTCAGGCCCACACTCAGATGTCAAGGTCTGTGTGTCCTGTAAACATCTTTCATCAGCCTCTGGCTTGATGCTAGGCGGCCTGCACCCTCACACATCTCTTCTCAGCCACCTTTGTACACACTGATGTCAAGGTCTCTGTATCCCCTATACACATCTCTTCTCAGCCTCTTTTTTTTCTGATACTAGAAGCTGTTTTCACTCACGCATCTTCTCAGCGCCCTTTGCACACACTGATGCCAAGGTCTCTGTATCTCTAGCAGACATCTCTTCTCAGTCTTTTTTAAATGACAGCAGAAGCTCTGCGCCCTCAAACATCTCTTCTCAGCCCCACTCTCAGATGTCATGGTCACTGTAGCTCATGTACACATCTCTTATCAGCCTCTCTGGCCTGGTACTGCACCCTCACACACCTCTTCTCACCCCCACACTCCTGTACACATCTCTCATCAGCCTCTCTGGCCTGGAACTAGGTGGTCTGCACCCTCACACCCCACTCTCCTGTACACATCTCTCTTCAGCCTCTCTGGCCTGGTACTTGGTGGTCTGCACCCTCATACACCTCTTCTCAGCCTCTGTTTCCTGATACTAGAGGCTCTGCACCATCATACGCCTCTTCTCACCCCCACACTCCTGTACACATCTCTCATCAGCCTCTCTGGCCTGGTTCTAGGTGGTCTGCACCGTCACACACCTCTTCTCACCCCCTCACTCCTGTGCACATCTCTCATCAGCCTCTCTGGCCGGATACTAGGCGGCGTGCACCCTCACACATCTCTCCACAGCCTCTATGGCCTAATGCAAGGTGTTCTGCGCCGTCACACAGGCTGTAGCCTCTTGCACTTTTGGATGTCGCGGTCTCTGTATCCCTGCGCGCACCTCTTCTCAGCCCCTCTGTCCTGGAACCAGGGACTTTGTGTCCTCACACAACTAGCCACCGCCTCCCCTTTGCACCCCATCTTGCCAGGGTCTCTGGATCACCACTGCCCGCTGCGAGAGGATCTGCACCCTCACAAGCCGTGACTCCGACCCCTGTGTATGGTTACATGACTTACATCCACCATAACATTGCCACATTCAGACTTTACGGGTAACCTGGGGTGGCCTGGGGTGCTACTATGGTGGCATCCGAACCCTCATGCTGGTTCCCGCTAACGAACCCAGTCAGCAGCTGTTCGGAGCTGCCGAGGGTCTAAACCTCACGGTGTGGCTCTTGAAGGCTGACTGCTCCTATCGCACCGAGGGTTACCACTTGGCGAGTATATCACCGATCTGGCAGGTAATTCCAAGATAATCCCAGTAAAAACAATGGGAAAAATAATTACAACTCGGTATTTTCTATCCTTTTATAAATAAACTTAAAACAACAAATAGAAGAAAGAGCCACTTTTAAAGTCGTTTATTGTTCCCAAAACTAATTATACGTGAGCATCAAAACAAATGAAGTCAAAAGTGCCATATTAAAAAGAATTCAGAAAATGTTCCACAACGCGTTACTCAGGCGCGGGCTCCTGGTCCTACCAGAATATTACAAATATCAACAAATGAGTGGTATTTTTCTTAGAATGAAGTAAATCTGGTGTCAGCCCCGACCCTAGACATGCTGAGTCTTTCGGATAGTCCTAAATACTTCTACCCCTTCCTGGGGAAAGAAACAAACCTATGCCAAATGTCTAAAAAATATGTTGCGAGACTATAAATCTGCGTTTTTATACCGAAATATATACACGCTTTAAATATACTCCGTACCTAGGACTGAACGTGTCTTTGTATAGTTTGAATGATACTCATTTCATCAACCTTAGGAGAATGACAGGTTGAGTGGGCCTTTTCGGATTGGAACATAAGACAAAGGCGTCGCCACATCAAAAACAAATTCCCGTTGTGGCCTACCAAACCCGGTAGTTCATGGAACTTCTGCTAAATTGTTATGTCTGTCGGAAGACAGACGGCAAACAATAAGCATTCGTGTCTTTTGTGCGGCCTTGAACAACTGAAAACAAAAACTGCCAAAATATGTGGAGAATCCCCCTTAATCCTTCGGTTTATGTGACATGCCCCGCCCCATAATTACTTGTGCAGGCAAGAGGCTGCGGTTCACCACCGATGCTTCACTGTTCCGCCCCGTGAGGGTTTACAATCTGTGCAGGTGACGTGCTCTCCCCGTGAGGGTTTACACTCTCTGTGCAGGTGACGTGCCCTCCCCGTGAGGGTTTACACTCTCTGTGCAGGTGACGTGCCCTCCCCGTGAGGGTTTACACTGTCCGTGCAGGTGACGTGCCCTCCCCGTGAGGGTTTACACTGTCAGTTCAGCGGGGGACGTGCTCTCCCCGTGAGGGTTTACACTGTCCGTGCAGGTGACGTGCTCTCCCCGTGAGGGTTTACACTGTCAGTTCAGCAGGGGGACGTGCCCTCCCCGTGAGGGTTTACACTGTCAGTTCAGCGGGGGACGTGCTCTCCCCGTGAGGGTTTACACTGTCCGTGCAGGTGACGTGCTCTCCCCGTGAGGGTTTACACTGTCCGTGCTCTCCCCGTGAGGGTTTACACTGTCAGTTCAGCAGGGGGACGTGCTCTCCCCGTGAGGGTTTACACTGTCCGTGCAGCGGGGGACGTGCCCTCCCCGTGAGGGTTTACACTGTGTGCACCGGTGACGTGCCCTCCCCGTGGGGGTTTTACACTGTCCGTGCTTTCCCCATGAGAGTTTACAATACACTGTCCGTCCAGGTGGTGCTCCTGTCCGCGCGGACCATAGTGTGGTTTTTCCCAATCACTATTCGGGCTTCGTCCTGAGTGGCGGTACAGAGAAATCCCCAGGGCGAGCCGAGCCAAGGCTCTGGCTTGGTTCAAGGACCCATACACGAGCCGAGCCAAGGCTCTGGCTTGGTTCAAGGACCCATACACGAGCCGAGGAAAGGGCCTGACACTAACGAGCCCTGAAAATATTTGCCATGTAAGTTGTCACAAACATCAGGTAAAACTAAGATGAAGTCTCTCCAAAAACATGCATGAGGATTTCACCTTAGTTCGTCAGATTATGTCACTGCACTGAGGCATTTAGTTAAAGTGATAGTTTTTAAACGCGAACTTCGAAACCGTTCATGGCCCTGCTGTGAAAACGAGGCCACTGAAACTCGGCAGCAAACAATTTGTCTCATGCATAGTAAGTAAAAGTACCATATAATGTTGCTAAACATGGAGCAACATTAAAGTCTATTAAGTAAAACACAGAGATGTTTTTTGTACAGCCCACAAACGTATGTATCCCAAGGTGCTATCATATGTCATAATGAAGAAAAGGGCGGCTCAGTGAAATAAAATATTCGCCTAACATCATCCAAATTGATCATACAGGGGACCCGGTGTTGACCCCAGGCTTTTTAGTTCACTGCCAATTCAGCCACTAGTTGGGTATCTCCTTCTAATTTCTGTTTTACATCAAAGTTTAGTACTTTGGACACATGCCTTACAGCTTGGGTGGCAGGCAGAAGCCACATGAAAGCTCAGCTGGTTTGGGACTCGAGGGTACAAGTGGACCTAAAGCTGTGCATGAGCCATGTATCTAGGGTGAGTCGGACACCAGAATTCGGGGGCCTGCTCGCCTATAGTCCTGAGTGATGCCTTTTTAGGTCTAAAGCCGCCAGAGAGCACAGCGGTCTGGTTACAGAACACTGATTGGGGGACCTGTTGCCAGCCGACCCGGGAAGCAACTCAGCCCATTGTGTTCCTTTGTTTTGTCACTTTTATTTTCTTGCTTTCTCTTTGCTAGTTTTATTTGTTTAATCCCTTCCGTCTCCCGTTTGTCCCTCCAGTGGAGCCTGTTTACCATGTCTATGACTGTCTCAATTTATTCTTCCACCACTGCTTGTTTTCAGGAACTTTTGTTGTTGTTGTAAAAGCACTCCATGAAAGTTGGCAAAGCCTCGCCTCGTCCAATAGAAAATACTTCAGGGCGGTGGCCTTTTCTTACAAAAAAAAACAGCAACATATGTTGCTTTTCGGCCCGCCCACATCAAACAGTCCTCTCTGCCAGCCTTTCACCTTTCCAGCCTAACCAACTATACTTACTGATCCATATCTTCAAAATGTGCAGCAGGTGCAGTAGCACCATGACGCATAAAGCCACCCAAACCAGATTAGATATTTATTTCACAATCCACGCAAGAGCACATAAGTCCATTCCCTTACTGGCACTACAGACGTGTCACACTGCCTACGCTACTGCAAACCATCTAAAAGTATTTTGAGTCTGCTTGAGTTGTGACCTGCAAACTAGGCACGTGCGCTTCATTGACAACCAGCTCCAATCACTGCTCTTTTAAGCCCCCCCCCCCCTCACACACTGCTCCCGCTCCTGGCCCTAGCCTTTGCACCTACACTTCCAGGGGAGTACTCTCAATTCATGCAGCAGGTGCAGTGGCACCAGGGAACCACAGAACCAAAACTATTGCTTCAATTTAGATTTTAAAGGTGAGCCGAGGAGCCTACTTCCTTCCTTGCCCGAGGGGCTCCCTCACACTGCTTACCCCGCGTCACACTCCCATGCAGCAAAGCGTGGTGTGTAATGGCAATGCGGTAGTAACACCTCCGCCACTCCCCGCAACACACCTCTCCCTCTCAGAACCGCACGTACTAGACCGCAGCTTCCATTCGTACAACAGGTGAGGCTGCGCAGTGCCACACAAACCCACTGATCCCAGATTACGGCTTCATTTCGCCCATCAACATATTCCTTCCCTGTCCCAAGCCTCTCTCCCAGCATTTCCAGGATCGGCGCTTCCATTCGTGCAGCAGGTGCAGTGGCACCGGGATAGTCATTTTTCTCCTGTGTGCTCTTCATTAGGACCCGTACAAGTTGTGATTTTTTTTTAGCACCCCGCTACTTGAAAACAACCGGAAACCCTGCTCTTGCCCTTCTCCAAGCCCACCCACCAATCCCTCCGTCTTCCTTTTCCACTTCAAAGCTTCACATGCGCCGTTCATGCCCTTTTAACCCTTTAGCCGCCACTGTTTCTAATTAAAAGATCTCGACCTTCACATACGGCCTATGTTCCTGGAGTTTATTTTCACCATTTGTGGAATTTCATACTATATCAATTACACTCCAACATGAATGCTCTTTCAATCTGTTCTAAAGTACAACCTATGCGGTGTCCTTTACTTATAAACCTACCTAGCAATGTATGTGCTTGTCTGCACCCTCCCAAGCATGCCTCCTGGCCTTCCTTCCCCATCCCTGCCCCACACACCAACTCTTACTGGGTTGTGATGTCAGGATGTGCAGCAGGTGCAGAACCACTGCATCCCAAAATAAAATCAACACAGATTAAAGCTTTATTTCCCAACTCCAGTAGGAGCACAGCTGCCCAACTCCTTACCTATACTGCAGCCAATGACACACTGGCTATGCCACTGCACACATTCTTACTAACTGCTTGTGGCTGCTTGTATTCTCATATGAAAACTATGGGGATATGTCCTTCTAAAACAACAACAACCCCCATTACTGCTCTTCTATGGCACCTCCAACTCCCCAATCCCTATCACCTGCACTTTCAAGAAAGCACTTTCCATTTGTGCAGCAGGTGCAGTGGGCACCGAGACTTCAGGGGCCTATTGACCACAGCTTAATGCTTCAATTTTGATTTTCAACATCACTTAAGTGGCCTGTTTCCTTCCTTACACTGGGGGCCATCACACACTATCTGCCCCACTGCGCAGTGCCACGCGTGTGGTACTTGTCTCGGTTTAATACTAAGTGTCCTCTTTCCTGCCTGTGCTATTATAGCACCAAACCCACCAAGCATCCGTCTTCCAAGCACCCTACCCCCAACACACCGTCTGTCTTCTCCCGTCCGTAGCCTACGCGACAACACTTAATGGCCCACAGCTTCCTTTGTGTGCAGGAAGTGCAGTGGCACCGTGCACAGGCTCCACAACCCCACTAACCACCCACTACTGCTTTATTTCACTCGTCTACCTATTCCTCTCCCGTCCCTAGAGACCCCTCCCCCCCCCCCCAATTCCAAGGGTGCGGCTTCCATTGGTGCCGCAGGTGTCTTTGCTCTCATGTGCGCAGTCTCCAACCATGCATGTTGTGCTTTCTGCCTCCGTGTTACTTGACAACAATGACAAGCCATGATCGTTGTATTTCTGTGAGCCCCACATTCCCCCCGTCTTTCGTTTCCAATTCAAACACCCACAACCTCCCTGCACGTTCCTTTTGCCCATTAGCTGCCTCCAAGTTCAATTACTTTTAACAACAATAAAATACGGCTTGCGTTCCTTTGTTCGAATTGTTCTGCACCAATTACACCCCATCCTTCATGACCTTCCACTCAGTTGGAAAATACACACTTTGCTGTTTCACGCGCCGTGTCCTTTGTATACAAAAACGACCAGCAGGATGTGTTATTCTTCCTTTCCCATCCCCGCCCTACTAACTACATTTACTGGGCTGCAACGTCATTGTGTGCAGCAGGTGCCGTGCCGCAGTAGCCCAAAAATACAATACCTTAATAAGCATGTGCAAAGCCTGCAACAGCGTTCACATCATAGGGCCCAGGCCCATTGGCTTTGCCAGTGCTTGTCAGCAGCTCGCCAACATGGCAGTGGACCACCTGAGTATTAAAACAGATCCAAACTGGCCAATAAGAAATATTGGGGGGAGGGGACTATTGCAAGTTTGATCCGATCATAAACGAGGGAAATAAGCACGTCGGCACACGCTGGTTTCTACCTCCCAGCCACATTCACCTGTAATCCCAGTTTCTTTCTTCTTTTGAATATAATCGGAGTTACTGGGAGAGATGAGAATGCCGGCTCTCCCCCCGGGCTCTATAGGCAGTTGGTGCCGGCCGGCAGGGGCACTGATTGGCTGGAATCGAAGGGATGGGGGGTTAGAGTACTGTGGGTGGACGCTCCCGCTTTCTTGCCTTCCCGGGGCGTCCGGGGCGTCCGGGCCCCTCGCACTAGGGGGTTCGTGGTGCAGACGGGGCGGTATCTATGCAATGTTTTTTTCGGCAGATGCCGGTTTGACTAGAACAGGTAGTGTTCTAATGTTGCCGCTGGTGGGAACAGATCTGGCAGATTTTAAGTTTAGAGTATACATTTGTCAGGGCGCTTTCAGTAGGTAGTGGGAAGAACGACGGGTTGGCTAGGGTGCCTGGATGGACGAGTGAGCTCTGGATGGACGAGTGAGCACTGGGAGGGGAGGGCATGCAAGTTGTGAGGCTCAGAAAGTTTTAGGTAAGGAAGGGGAATCAGGGCTTTAAGTGAGCCGGGTCCCTCGGGATTTCAGAGCCAGTAGTAGTTTAAAGCAGATATTGAAACGGATCCCTAGCGCGCCCCGTATTCATGCTCTTAAGTTTACTGCCAAAAATACTCACCGATTTCTAAACGGTAAATGTAAAAAAACGTTAAAGTAATCCATGTCAGCCATTACGTTCCTGTTTACATGTCACGTGTTTTACTCACTCTTGCACTCCCTAAGAGTATTAGCTACTGCAGGGATGTTGTGGTTCTGTATCTTTTGTGTCACATATTGCTTTTGTATAGTTCATACTTTGTACCGAGTCGCCTTCAGGCGGTTATGACGAGTCAGACAGCTAGAGTTGAAGCTGAAAGCAGTGAGCATTTCTGGCTGTTTGTCAGGGAGCCAAGAAAGTGTTCAGAATACCTGGTTATCCAATCTTTGGCATTTGGACAGAGCAGTGGTCACCTATCCTAGTAGCATTTCTGATTCTGTGCAAATGTGTGTGAAGGAGGTAGACATCTGTAAAATACTGACAAGTAGTCAAAGAAAATGCAGCGCTTATAGGCGAGTGGATGTGTGTGTGGGGGAAGGGTGGAGAAGATGTGAGTAAGTGCATTCAGGAAAGAGTGACAATGGGTGATTAAGAGGAAAGAGGTGAGCTGTGTGATATTCAGATGGACAAGATGTGGAAAGAAAAATGGCTTTCATGTCTAACAGAGTGACCATTACTGCAAAGATTGAGACACTCTGAAGACCACTACCCCTCCCAGAGGCCTCAAAACTGTTCAATTCACAGGATTATAATTTCTGAATTAAAACATTTCCAATATTAATTATTAACAACAAAGTCATTGTTATTCATTCATCTTAAATAGCTGACAAACACTGACAACGGCTGCCAATAGTTCAGTCTGGTTTTAGGCTTACATCAGTTGTTGAGATATACATCTGATTACCAAAATATAATCGGGCCCACACTATGGAAAACTCAGAAATGTAGTTTACATAGTTGGGTCACACCCTGAATTACATAGGCCATGCGTCTCTTAAATACCTCACCTCCACACTTTTTTCATCCCACTTAAAGCCCCGAGCGAAAGCACCGACAGAGATAAAGGGTCAGCATAAGTGTGGACCGGAAGTTAGTGTTGGACTTTGTATCAGTGAGGTGCATTTATTATATGTGATGCAGTACGCCCGGATTTTTTTTTTAGGTTATGAAGTGTTCTTATTAAAGTGGCCTTTTACCCACTATTTTGGAGTCTTTTATGTTAGCGCCACCTCACTCAACACGGGGTTTCCCGTATTACACACTTCAGTGAGGTTTACGCCTACATCTTGGGTTTTGGACTGCACCAACAGTCGCCATGCAGATCATTTCGAGAAACATGGAATCCCCAGGTGTACATGCCATCGTTTCAGAAGAGTAAATTGGGAGAATACAAAAATAAATCGGGAGAATGTATCTCCTCCACTGACTTCCATTGAAGTGGAGGCAGTGTCAGGCAGGCCTCCTACTTGAATCAAGTCTATTGGCATGTACATTCAGGAGAGGAGACTAAAGGGTTGAAACAAAACAGTGGAAGAGGAGTTCTCAAGATTAGGAGAGAAGAGTTAAAGGGGAGTAAAGACTAGGAGGTGTGGCAGGCAGGTGAAGATGCTGAAAGCAAATGGAGAAATAGAAGTGAAAGCCGGTAGCGTGGGAGGAGCAGCACAGAGGTAGGTCTGGAAGTTAAGCATCATGGGCAGACGGAGGGGACATGCAGGTTTGGACTGGCCTAATGGGTAATCAGGCAGTGCCTGACGGGCTGGTCTGACTGGTTAGTGTGTGGGCTGTTGTTTGGCTGTTTGTGGGCCTGTTTTATGGTCTGCCTAGACAGTTTTTAGTGTTGATTTGCCTGATATTACCACAAACATTGCCTGCAGCAAGCTCAAATCCACGCAGTCTTCCATACCTTGCAAAACACTTATACACCGTGTATTTACAAGTTCAAAACTGCCACTCTTTTGCCTTCCTACACCCTCACTTTTCACTCCCTTCAGCTGGCTCCCAGTTGACCCAAAGATAGACCACAACACATCTGTGTGAGAATGATAGACCTGTTGTTGCTTGTCCATGCTGCAACCTTTGCATTTCCCAACGTGTCAGGGTGCAAACATGTTTTCCTGGTGGTCTATGGACAAGAGACCATCCTAGTGCCAACTTGATGGTGCCACCTGGAAGGGTTACACTGCGCCTGGTCGGATAGTACCTATAGTGCTTCTTTTCTATTCCCAGGGAGTTACCTCTCTGTTGAGTAATGGGCGACTGCCAGTTGATGGCGGTATCAAATGCAAGTATGAAGTAGTGAGTTTAAATATTGTGATGTTCGTGTTTTGTTTAAAAACCAAAAGCACAAAACGTTTGTTTGCCAGTCTGGCAGTCACTGGGTGAAATAAAATACAAATCTTTTCAACCAGGCATTTCCCACGGGGTCAACTGTTGTTATCAAATGACTTGCTGAAGCACAGCGGTAGACATGTCGCACATGATTTTAGAAGATCTCTTAAAGGTTCTTCGAAAGATCAACAGGCATCGCCTTTAAAATAAGGAGTTCTGGACATTAAGTTTGCAGTTATACCCTGGCATTTTCATTGGTTGGTGGAGCCTTGTGACTCCTCTTTCGCAGAGGATGAAATGCACAAAATGTCCATGTATGAGGAGCCCAGAGATGATGTACTGGAGGAGATTTATAATCGTTTACTGATTCACAAAAGTTACAAAATTAGGGTATGTTTAATATTTCCATAACTCCCCTACCATATAATATGCCAGTTTCCCCTAAATCCAAGGCAAATTTACGAACTGAAAGGGTCGTGGAAGTGGCACACTTTAGTGTTATATAACAATCCGGCCCCCGTTGTCTTTCCAGCGAGGGATGCCTTATGACCTTTAACCCTGATGACATCACTTGTGTTCATCACTAATGCTAAGATCTATACAATAAGTGCAAGAGTATGGATGGAGCTATCGCATTGAACGGTACAGCGCTGGAAGCAGTCGTGCAGCCCTCTTTGGATGAAAAAGTATAAGCATTGCTCTGAAAACAGTTGCTGCACCGGAACCAGTCGTGCTTGCCTCCCTCACACAACAGATGCAGTTATGAGCAGTAGCTACACAAACCTCCATAACACAAAACGTAAAAACATGGGCAGAAGATGCGGAAGTCACTTTCAGCTAACAGCTGCAGTAGAGGAAGAAATCACCAGTACAGGACTCACTAAGTCTCCCCTACGAAACAAAGTTTCAACAGGGACAGCACCCTACCTTAGAAAGCAGGTGTTGCACAGGAAGCAAGTACCCGTCCTCCAAGATAGAACATGTAGAAGCTATGCAAGCCTTTTTCACACAAAGCTATTCCCTATGCAGATATAACAGAACAAGCCTACCCACAAATAAACACAAGAGAGGAAATATAATAAATAATGGCAATATTTTCATTTTTTGCTGCAGATAGAGGAAAAGGGTAAATGGAAATGCTTTAGTTATATGCAGGGTCACTGGAATTATATGTCAGAGAGGACCAAATTATGCAGCAGGGTAGTTATGCATTTACAGCCAGTAGCTCTAACGCAGGCAAAAGCGAGACCTGTTGCATTGCAAATGCTTGTTTGGTAAGGTCTTTAGGTTAGTAACACACCAGAGATCCTAACGACCCACCACCTTGAAAAGTGCTCAGATTCTCCTTTTAGTTGAAAGTCTGATCTGGCCACCCTGCACCCAGACAACTAAACTATTAATTTATTTCCCAAATCAATATAGAATATATCAAAGATCCACTTTCTGGTGAGATTTGCACACCCTTGTGTACATCCCTTCATGACTACCTCTCAACAATTTGAAGACCATGGCCATAGGCTTGCAAGGAGTTGGATTTTGACCCCGTAGCAACACTGATACATACTTGGGTCACAACTCCTCACTCTGAAGTGCTAGGCACTACAGATTTCCACAGCTGTGGTTTGTACAAACCCAGGGCCTATTTAAAAGTGTCCATGGCATGCTTAGGCAGGAAAAAATCACCCTAGTGCTGTGATTCAAGTCCTTCTGCCCAGGTTTCATCACAATAGGAGCATTCAGCAGAAGGCATGCATCATCAACGTTCAGTTAAATTCTTATCTTATCATAGGCCATAATTGTTTCTGTTCGCACCGATCAGCACATTTATGTTCTTTTCGAGCTTCCACCTTGTTTTTACAATGGATTAAACGTTTGGAAAGGTTGCACTGCAAGACAGGCTGCCAAGTCAATTACAAATTAGGGAATGTTGTGAAAAGGTATATGCAAATTCATTTTAAACATATTTATCGCATTCCATCTGGTTGCCTGTTCAAACCTGCATGCCTTTCATTGTGCTCTGTGTTAGGGTGTGAAGGCATCTTGGCAGATTCTCTCCTACACCATGCCTACTCGCGGGAAATTTCAGCCAAATCGTCGTCATTATCATCATCAACAGGTAACATGTGTCCCAAATTTACAACAGAATGAAGAGAAGCCAAATCTCAGTGACAGGGCCAACATTGCGAGTAATAAGCCTGGTCCAAACAGGCCAATAGTGTGTGAACCACACCATTGATAGCTCCTTCTACAACTACCCGGATTAACTCTGGACTCCATATTATTGTTTGCCTCATGGTCTGTGGGAAGACACTTGACATGCAGTGTTGTTCTTCCAACCCTACAAATTAGCCCCCTGCAGGTCGGCCACTTGGCATCTGTCCAACGAGATGTAAAATACTCTGGAGCAGATCACTTCCCATCCAACCTCGTCCTCCAGAACACCCATCTGATGCTAGATGGCGACTTTCCAAGGGTTTGTAGGCTGCTGTGGGCTCATCTCTTAGCCTTCTACCTCAAGGTTCCCCAACCTGTCTAAGTCCTCCCAGCTGACGGGAGCCTCTGCCCCTGCGTTACAGCTTGTAACCTGGATGGCCAATTGTCCAAAGGCTGACATTGTCTGGCGAGGCGTAAACCTCATGCCAAGGCATTACCGTTTCCTTGCCATTTTCACACAAAAAAATGTGCTGCTGTGGCTCTTGGTACCTCCAGCGATTAGACCCAACTACTGCCTCTGTGAGATTTCTAACATTGCGCCCCCTTACCCAGCACACTGATGTACCTACCAAAAGTGTTCAGTGCTTTATAACCCCCAAAAAAATATATAGCATAAAAACTTAACAAAAATGAAATATGCATAAAATAAAAAAATATAACATAAAAGATGAATCAACATAATTCAAACATAAATAACAGAGCAGCAGATCCATCTCGCAAGCTTACTTTCCTACCCGTTGCTGATCTAACTTGGTCTCACTCTATTCTTCGCACGGTGTCACATCCTACAACTTTCTGTGGACGCAATCTCAAACTGTAAGCTGCCACTCACCACGACTTCTATTCTGCTGTCCCTTTGACTCAATCGTCCCCAGGAGAAGGGGGCTGTAGGGACCAGGGCTGCTCCTGTTCAACCCGAGGATCCTCCCCAACACCTCTTTGTCAGCCCACAGGTCCAGGAGTTTTGCTATTCCAGGACCCCCATACCTTTCTTTTGGAAAAGAGGTGGGTTCTTCGCTGAGATGTTAATCCTTTGCAGAAGCTGATAAAATAGTCACTCAAGATACAAGGGGGTGAGAGTGGGTCTATTTTTAAAACTGACACATAATAAATCAGGACAGATTTTAAATACGGATGAATCAACATTGTTTCAACAAATGTCATAAGAGCTGTTTCGTAGGTTCTGCATCATGAGTGTATATGTTATATGTGTGTTGCCCTAGTGGCTATGAACATAAGGTTTTAGGCTACGTATGGTGGTAGGAACACCGACTCTGCCCTTGCAAGTTACCTAATTCACCTCTAAGAAGAGATGCATATTTCATGGCGGGAGAGCATGATCTGAACGTCTGTGGAGCAATCACCCTGTGTGCCCAGCGTTGCACAGTAAAGAGGTTTGGTAGAAGGGATTGTGTTTTTTTTTTTCCCCCTTTCCCACTAAGCCTGTTGTCTTAGGTCTGGCTTGATAGCGAGGCCGTGACATTTGACTTATTTTCACCAAGTCTTTAAATTATAAATAGAGTGGGCTTTGACTGTACCGACAGGAGTATTTCCTTCTCACTTCATGTTATTGGCGGTTAGGTGTATCATTCCACCACCTCTGTGGATTGCTTGGTTCGCCATATATGAGGGACTATTTTACATCTGAAAAATACTCAATCATCACAGTTAGTTCTTTATGTCACTGGTGGATTGCCTTTGGTAAGCTTTGGACAGCAATCCTTTTTCTGCCTTATTTTTTCACTGGAGGAAAGCTTTTTAAATGTCTTGGTTGGGCCTCAAATTGAAAGTAAGACCTATTGGCTTTGACAGGACGTGTTCTTTCTCTCGTATAGCACGCATTCTTCCAAGAAGAACTAATCTGTGGGTACTACAACCGCCTTTCTTTCCTATACCGTAATAGAACATTCTTTATTTTCCATCTCATTTTCACCCAAGCCAGAGGCTTTTTGGAGTTGGATTTTCGTACTCCTTCTAGTCAGGAGTCCTGTAAACCCAGGGTCCCGGGAAGCCACTGCGGGCCTCAAAAGACTTGTCGCATGGGATTGTGGGATCGGTCAACCCTAATGAAACTCCTCATTTTACTGATTCCACAGAGAAGGAAAACAATATTTTTCTCCGAGTTTCATTTCCAAAACGTAAAACCACAGAAAGTATGTCGTCTTTTGCATGTTTTTCAATGCTGTCAACAATGCCGACCGCGCCTTCTGTTGTGTACATCGACAGCGTGGTGGAGGGGGTTACAACGAGGGAGAGATTTATTTCATCATAGAGGATGGCTAACAGTGCTACAACCAAACAGGCGCTGAAGTGTGAGGGTACATTTATTAGTTAAATAAATGTTGAAATACACTAGTTGCAACTGTATAACAAAATAAGTATAGAAAGAAAAACAATGATATTAATACCAAGGAATTATAGATAAATATGGGTGGGAATGCTAAAAATACCATAAAGCCTTAGTCATAACAAACTTAGTAGTGCTGAAGATGGAAAAACCTAGTGCCAAGTCATAGGAAGCTGAGAAGGGACCTGGCCAGATACCTTTAAGCCTTACCCTGAGGCAACAACAAGGATGTTTTCAATCTCGCTCATCCTAGCCTTTGATAAAACCAGTAGTATTCATTTACCAGCAGATGGATGAATGTCTGAGTTGAATGAATAGTGCACCTCGCTTACACATTTCGTGCTTCATTCCTTACAGTTCTCCCATGAGCACCCTGCTTCATGAACTCGTCACCACGCTGTTTCTAGTTGAGGAGGGCAAAATTACTTCCATCAGAAATTAAATACCAAACAAGGCTTTCCAGTACAGGCGACTTCACCGGTGTGAATAGGTTTGCATATGGATCTATTTAAGGATGAGGGATTCATGGCCTTCCACAGTTCTGGTGTCTGAATTGGCCTTTCTTAAGGATGCAGGACCTGGATGAGACACTCAAGAGCATCCCCGCCTTGATTAACAACAAATATAAAACTCTCACTTAACAACCCAACTTCAAATAGAGGCACTAATGCTATGTTGTAAACAGGTAAGTGGGACCTCGAAGTGTTACAGAAAGCACCACTGTGGGATCCATATTTAGTCCAATGAAAGATATCAAAGCCTGGAATTTTGGGGACGTTGGGTTGGTCTAATGTGCTGTCAAAACTCACTTTGCACACAGGGGAACAGTTACCAGGGATTTCCCACTTTGTACCTTCCAAAGGTTCTGGATAATCATCAACTATGTAACTGATTTCTCCAAAGTTTATTTTCAAGTAAGATGTATCTAATTTGCGTTTGAGATCGTAAAATATTCATCCCAACCAACACTGGAAACCCGTGGTCGACAGGATTATTAAATGTTATGTTATATGCACAATATATCATGTATTCTGCAAATCGGTTGTACCTCGCAGTGCCTTTCAGATTCTGTATCTTCTCCCAATCTTTCAAGGATGCCATTGCAGAGCAGAGTCAGGTTAAATTTGTTAGTGTTGGGGAGTAGGGGGCAGTGGAAGGATAACTGATGAATATTTGCTGATAATCTGGTATGTTTGTTGAGCGTGGTCAGAGGTCTACCAAAGAGTGGCCAAAGTGCAAAGCATGAAGGCTAGTTGCTAGAAATGTCTTGTGTAAAACAGATACTGCAGTGTTGCTGTGAATGAGATGCAGGAGTGAGCATCAGTTTGCACTGCAGAGTAAATGCTGCACTCCTAGAGCTTGCCCCAAGGCTGCCATTCTGACAGGTTCCAAAGAAGCACAACTCTAGAAGAGAGAGGGTGTACGGGTGAGCTAGTGTTTACCAGTTCACAATTACACACACAAAGTAAGTATTCGTAATAACTGTGTCCCTCCTGATCCTACAACTAGAGCTAGCTCATTCCATTTCATCGGTCACTTACCTGCAGTGGGGCTATGGCGTGCGGCCCCCAGAAGCTGCTCCAGGGCACGTCCCAGCAACGCCTCCGGGGTGTCTGGCAGGAGTAACGGGGGACTTCCGGAAGGGGTCAGCGGCTCACAGGGGGACAGCTCGTCAGAGGATGGGGATCTGAGCACGTCGGGCAGTTCCAGCCAGCGCCCGTCCGCTGCCTCTGGCCCCGGCTCGTCAGCAAAAACGTCAGCATGGTCCGGTGGCATGGGCTCCTTCAGGAAGGCGGGAAGAATGCGGGACACGCTCTGGCGTCTCTGCAGGGAGCGGGCTCCGGCCATGCCACCACCTGCCAAGTGCGAAGTCTGTTTCTTCAGAAACTTCTCCAGTGGCTTCATGGCCCTTTAAGTGGGATGGCCAGGGTGGACAATGAGGACACAGAATCCAAGTAAGAAACTAACATCAAATTCTGGAACCCACAAGTTGAAGGTTTGTGCCTCAAGGTACTGCTTTGTAGAACTCTCTGTATCAAGTTTTACAACACTTTGTGGAGCTTAAGAATCTTAAGAGATGATCAACTGCTGAAGAACCAGTACTAAGTTCGAGAGTACATACCAGTGCCACAATGGTTAGAATCCAACTGCAGAAAACTCTGAAGCCTTAGGGGGTTGTGCAAGGGGGAAGGTTTTAGCCAGTTGTGAACGTGGGACTTAAAGGGTGGTGCAAATGGTGAGAGTGCAGTGAGGTGAAGAGTAGTGACTCCATAACTCTGTGCAAGTGGGAGAGCTGTGCATAGGGGGGATTTCTGGGGCTGTGTAAGAGGGGACTTATGGGCTGAGAAATATCAGAATATGGGGGATGCAAGTGACAATGTAGGGGCTGTTTGAAAGGAGATAAAGCAGTTTTGCAAAGGGTTCTACGAGCAGTGTAGGTTGAAAGGACAGCTGGTACAAAGCAAGAGAGTAGTCTATGGGGTACAACCTAGAAAGGGGGAAGCTTATCTGCAGTGTAAGAGAGCCCTCGGGGTGACACAAATTTGAGTATCTTGGAGCAGTGCAAGGGAAGAGATATGGTACTGCGAAGGGGAAAAGGAGTACTAGAAAAGGGGGTCCAAGGGACAATGCAAAGGGCAGAAAGAGCGAACGGCGGCGCAAGGGGGATAGCAGGGGCAGTGCAAGGGAGAAGCCAGGGGCAGTGCAAGGGAGAAGCCAGGGGCAGTGCAAGGGAGAAGCCAGGGGCAGTGCAAGGGAGAAGCTAAGGGCAGTGCAAGGGAGAAGCTTGGGGCAGCGCGAGGGACAAGGTTGGGGCAGCGCGAGGGACAAGGTTGGGGCAGCGCAAGGGACAAGGTTGGGGCAGCGCAAGGGACAAGGTTGGGGCAGCGCAAGGGACAAGGTTGGGGCAGCGCAAGGGACAAGGTTGGGGCAGCGCAAGGGACAAGGTTGGGGCAGCGCAAGGGACAAGGTTGGGGCAGCGCAAGGGACAAGGTTGGGGCAGCGCAAGGGACAAGGTTGGGGCAGCGCAAGGGACAAGGTTGGGGCAGCGCAAGGGACAAGGTTGGGGCAGCGCAAGGGACAAGGTTGGGGCAGCGCAAGGGACAAGGTTGGGGCAGCGCAAGGGACAAGGTTGGGGCAGCGCAAGGGACAAGGTTGGGGCAGCGCAAGGGACAAGGTTGGGGCAGCGCAAGGGACAAGGTTGGGGCAGCGCAAGGGACAAGGTTGGGGCAGCGCAAGGGACAAGGTTGGGGCAGCGCAAGGGACAAGGTTGGGGCAGCGCAAGGGGGGAACCTAGGGGCAGTGCAAGCGGGGAACCTAGGGGCAGAGCAAGCGGGGAACCTAGGGGCAGTGCAAGCGGGGAACCTAGGGGCAGTGCAAGAGGGGAACCTAGGGGCAGTGCAAGAGGGGAACCTAGGGGCAGTGCAAGCGGGGAACCTAGGGGCAGTGCAAGGGGGGAACCTAGGGGCAGTGCTAGGGGGGAACCTAGGGGCAGTGCTAGGGGGGAACCTAGGGGCAGTGCAAGGGGGGAACCTAGGGGCAGTGCAAGGGGGGAACCTAGGGGCAGTGCAAGGGGGGAACCTAGGGGCAGTGCAAGGGGGGAACCTAGGGGCAGTGCAAGGGGGAAACCTAGGGGCAGTGCAAGGGGGGGATCCTAGGGGCAGTGCAAGGGGGGATCCTAGGGGCAGTGCAAGGGGGGGGATCCTAGGGGCAGTGCAAGAGGGAAGCTGCGGCTGGGGCAATGGAGAGGCGAGTTGCAGGTCAAAGTCTAGAGATCGTGCTAAAAGTGAGAAGGTCAAGTGCCGGGTGAGATCTGTGGCACTGCAGGAGGGCCTGGTCAGATTAAATCCGGCAGTGGAAATTGCAGTGGGTAGGGTACCCTAGGCGGCAGCGCAAGGTGGAATCCTGTGGGACTGCATGTGATCACACCTAGAGAAGTGAGTTCCTGGGAGAACACAAGGGACTGTGCATGAAAGGGAATTTGAGGGACTGCGGGGGTGTAAAGGGGCGTGTAAGATAGAAGCCTGTGCAAATGAAAAGGAATCTGAGAAACTGTGTAATGGAGAACCCAGGGGTCTGAGCAAGAGGACGGAAAAGGGCTGTGTCAGTGAGGAGAAGGTGGCACCGGGGGCTGTGCAGACAAGGATGGCCTACGGGACTGCAGGGATACCCAGCAGACTGTGCAGGGGCAGGACCTACGGAACTGTTGAAAGGAGGACCCTGGGGGACTGGCCAAGGGAGGGCTTAGGGAGCTAGGACCGTGCGATACTGGTGCTTAAGTAACTCTGCAAAGCCTCATGGCCTTGGTGCTTCAGTGGCTCTGCAAAGTGTCTTTGTAAACGAGGCTCTCAATATATTTTGGGGGAGGTGGATGGGGAGAATTGTGAGGCTAGATTGATATGGTTAAACATAGGGCGAGGGCACGCACTATAAACTGTGTAGGTGAGGTTGGGAGTGCTGTGCCTGGGGAAGGCTGGGATGCGGGGGGGGGGGTGGGGGGGAGAAGGACGGGGGTGTAGTGCAGCGGAGGGCAAGGGTGGTACGCAGGGAAAACTGGGAAGCTGTGCGGGGGCGGGGTCATGAGATGCTCCTGGGATGAGGTGCACAGAGGGTCTTGGATGATGCTTACAGGAGTGGGCGGGTGCAGGTTGTGCACGTGGGCGAGGTTTTGCTGCACAGGTGGGAGCTAGGATGCTGAGCGACGGGGCCTGTAGCACTGAGCAGGGGGTAGAATGTTGAATGTGTGGATCAAAGAGATTGTACGGGGGGTCCGGGCCTTGCAATATGCTCTGCAGGGGGCGGGGTTAAGAGACGACGCAGGATAAGATGAGGGTTTCCATGAACGAAATCGGGGTACACAAGGATAAACGGGGGTCATGGAAGCGGTGAACTCCGGGGCACTGCACTTGCAATCCAGTGGTCCTAAAGGATGGTTGTGCAAACACTCGTGTACAGGGTGCCCTGTGGGTGCAGTGGAGCTCGGGGTGAAGGAAGGGGTGTTATAGGTGTAGGGTGCACCGTACTGGCTGGGGGGCGGTGGGTGCAATGCACAGTGTCCTTAGATGCAGTGCGGATGCGCCCAGGCTGCAGGGCAAAGAGCCTTAGAATGCAATACCGGGGGCAGTAGGTTGCAGTGCAGGGGGGCCTGATGTGCAGTGTACGGAAGAGACAGGTCGGCCTCCGATTCCATGCTTCAGGTGTGAGGGGGTCCTGGCAGCCCGGCTCGGGCCTCCCTGGCTGTTCTCCCTTCCAACGCTACCGGTTCTGCGGCTCCTCCTGTGGACGGTGCTTCTTGCTCCCGGTCCTCGCTCTCCTGCTCCCGGTCCTCGCTCTCGGTCCTCGCTCTCCTGCTCCCGGTGCAGTTCCCTCCCTCCGACGCTCCTCCTTTCGGTGTCCGCTCCTGGTGCTGCGGCGCTCACGGGGACAGAGGGCATGTGCTGCCCGGGCTCCTGTCTCTCCTCCCCGGCCTGTCTGAGCGCCTCTCACCGCCAGTGGCAGCCCCGCCCCTCACACTCCCTCCCCTCTCGCGCACGCCCTCTCCCCGCCTCCCTCCTCCCCCTCCTAATCTCCCAGTCACTCCCCTTAGCCTCGGAGCCCTCCTGGTTATTTTTTGTATCCTCCTGTCTGTTATCACCTCTTCCGTCTCACCTCAATCCCCCTCTGCAGTCTCTTTTTTTCTGTCTCCATTCACTGTCTGTCTTCAATCTTCCCTCCACTCTGTCCGTCTCTCCTCACTACCCCGATCCTTCTCTGCTCCCTTCGTCTCTTCCTGCCTCTTCTCACTCAAACTGTCTCTTCTCAGGACACTAATCTCCCCTCATTCCCCCTGTCTCTTTCCCCCCCTCCTGTATCTCACCGCTCACGTTTCTCCGCCATTTTCTCCCCTCCTGTCTTTTTTACTCCTCCTCTCTTCCCGTCTTTCCTCGCTTCTCCTCTCTTCCCGTCTCTGCTCACTCCTTTTCTCTTCCTGACACTCCTCTTATCTCTTTCAGTCTCTTCCCACTGCTCCAGTCTCTCCTCACCCCTCCCGTCTCTTTCGACTTTTGTTGACTACTACTGACTCTCTTTACCCCTCCTCCCACTTCTCACCACCACATGTGCCAGCCCACCCCAGCCGTCTCTCCCCACTCCTCTCATATCTCATCAGTCCTCCAAACTTGCATCACTCCTCGGGTTTCTCCCCAGTTCCTATCTATACTCTCTCCTCACTCCCCAGCCTCTCATCTCGCCTGCATCACTTATGCTCGTGTCTCCTCACTGTCCTGTCTCCATTCTCTACTCCAGGTTCTCCTTCACAGATGCTCATATTTGTTAAAATGTTTTTCCAGACCTTGTTAGCACCTCTCTCTATTGTGTTCTATAGCACAACAGAATCAAGGTGCATTATTATACTTAAGCATTTCAATAGTCCTCCTTACAACTGTGGAGGAACTGAAGCACTTCCTAAGTGTGTAAATAAGAGACTTCTCAGCTTGTCGCACTGAGGAAAACAAAAAGTGATGGGTGGAAGGTTTAAATTCCTCTCAGTACCAGGTAATTACTCTCGCATCCCATTCCCATTTTTGTGCATCATGGCACCTCAGACAGGAACCAGCCATATGCAGATCAGCCATTGTCCTGCTTAAAAAGTAACTTGCTAGACCAAACTGCCCAGCCGGGTCCCCTAGGAATGAAAGCACAAGTAATGACAGGTCAGTTTTGGCATATGCATGCCTTAACGAGGTACAGCTTGAGTTGTGTGACAGTGTGCAAGGGATCCTTGTCTGGGCATACTTGGCAACCTTAAGGCATAAAAATGAGTAAAAAAATGATAGGTGAAATGTTTGAGTTAATCACAACTAGTGTGTTATGTAAATTCCTGACTCCTACTTCAACTTCTGTGTCCATACCTGGCCCCCAATAATACAAACGTAACCACCTCCTCGTGCCTGTGATCCCAACATGCCCTTGATGAGCCAACTTTATCAGTCTATGCCTTAATTCAGTGGTTCCCAAACTGGGAGCCGCGGCTCCTGGTGCGCCATCAAAACCACTGGCTGTAGTTTTATTGTCTCCGAACTGGAAATAGCTAAGTAGTTCCCAAACTGTTTGCGGCGCCCCTGGCTAGTTTTGATGGCGCACCAGGGAGCCGCAGCTCCCAGTTTGGGAACCACAAGGAGGTATCAAACGTTCCCCCCTCATAACCAAGTCGTCTTCCACATTTAACTCCTCTTTGACCTTGCAATAAGGTCTAATTGCCTCAGGAAGACAATTACTTGTTGGCCAACCCTCACAAATGTATTTTTTAAGGAGTGAAAAAGGTTCATCCTTGCCCACAGCCTCCTTCCAAGCCTGTCAGGAAATTACTTCCCCAGAAACAAACACACCATCAACCGTACCCACCACAACGTCTTCATCAATGGATTGATTCCCAACAACAGAACTGTGAACAGGACACCTGGAAAGGAAATCTGCTCTGCCATTATTTCCCCCAGCAATGTGCTTCATCTTCATGTTAAATTCATACAACTTGGCCAATAGCCTGGTTAGCCTAGGACTAGTCTTATTAAAAATCTTATCATTCCAGAGATAAACCAATGTCTTGTGATCTGTGACTAAGGTAAACTCTCTTCCCCAAACATACGTCGAGAAATGATTGACGCCCCAAACACAAGCCAAAGCCTCCCTTTCAATCGTGCTATAATTCATCTCAGCCTCAGAAAGACGTCTCGAAGCAAATACAATCGTGTACTCACTACCTTCCACCATTTGACTCAAAACAGCTCCCAGACCGACCCCACTCGCATCAACCATAATCACCAAAGGTGCTTCCTCATTAAATGGATGAAGAGCAGGAGCCTCCATTATGAGAGTCTTAAGAGTAGAGAAAGCTTGCACCTGCTCCTCCTGCCAAATAAATTTCTCACCCTTCCTCAACATTTTCCTCAAAGGCTCAGACAAGTAAGCAAAATTGTGTACAAACCGCGAATAGTATTCGCACAGGCCCAAAAAATACCTCAACTGGTCTTTATCCTTAGGTGCTGGTGAATTTTCAATTGCCAACAACAAATTCTTTTTAGGAAGAATTACTCATGCAGAAATTTCATGTCCTAGATAATCAACTGACTCCACCATGAATTTACATTTTGTCTCTTTTTATAGTGATTCCATGATCCTTCAAGATCTCTAAAACCCTGTCCAGTTTGAGCACATAATCTTGAACTGACTCTGAACCTATCAGAATATCATCTGATACGCTAAAACTCAATGTACGCCCCCGAACAATTGAAACATACGTTTTTGGAAGACCGATGCTGCGGAAGCCAATCCGAAAGGCATCCGCAAAAATCTGAAAGCCCCAAATGGTGTGACAAATGTCATAAGGGAACGGGACTCTTTACTCAACTCAACTTGATGGTAGGCGGACTTGAGGTCAATTATGGAGAATACTTTCATCCCCCCTAAACAAGCCAGTAAATCCTGAATCTTGGGCAACGGGAAACAGTCAACCAAAATATTTGTATTCAAAGACCTCAAGTCTACACACAATCTCAAATCCCCGTCTTCTTAATTGCAAGCACAATCGGAGATACCCACTGCGAAAAGTCCACTGGTTCAATGACCCCCTCATTGCATTGGTCACGCAGGTGTTCTTTCAACTTCCCCCTGATACTCCACGGCACATTGCGTACTTTATGCACCACAGAAACAGCACCAGGTTTGAGAACAATTTTGTGTTCATACCCTTTCACCAACCCAAGCTTATCCCTGAAAACCTCAGTGTGCTTGTTGAGAACATCCTAGAGGGTATTCAATTGTACATTTACTTTCTCTACCAATGTGATAGGTTGTTCAGTTCCCGGCCTAAGAACCATCCCAAACTGTCCTTGATCTTTCCACCCTAAGATATTGTACCCTCCTTTGGCCACATACACATTCATGCTGATAATCTTGTGCTGATAACACATCTTTTCAACAAAGTACCCCATCATATCAAATGCTACTGTCTTAATATCAGGAGCAGACAAAAGAAGAACACTCCAATATGAATGAAAATTTGCATCAGATACTATTGTTATGGGTGAACCTGAATCCACAGTAACTTTCAACTTCACTTCCCCAATCTTCACTTCACACACAGGATCTTTTGAACATTTGTAATCAAACTTGAGTTTGGACGCATCATCAACCATCATAACACATCTTCTCATCATATCCACATCCGTTTCATCCACCTGTTTATCAACGACCTGCTGATGCTCAATCAATATCACTTTCTGTGATTGTTTACATACTCGAGCGAAATGACCTGTCTTCTTACATTTTAAACATGCTTTCCCCAAAGCAGGACAATTAGCAGAGTTAGCCATGTGTGATTTAGAACCACATCTGAAACACAACAAGCTCTTGATATTACTCTTTTTTAAATCCGGGGTTCCAGACATAACAGTTTTGGTTTTCTGTACTACCATACTCACACTTTCAGCTTGACTCCCCCTCATTTTACTTAACTCTTTAGAAGCTAATACTGAACGTTCAATACCTCTAGCAATTTCTAAAGTTTCAATCAAAGTTGGATTCCTACAACATAGAATTTTTTCCTGAATTCTATGATCATAACAATTCACCACAAGCTGATCCCTGAGATACTGATCCAGGGGTCCAATAAATTCACATGCGGATGCTAAAACCCTAAGCTCAGCTACAAAATTATCAAATGACTCATGCTGAAATTGCTTTCGAGTAAAAAATGTATGTCTCTCAACAATGATGCTAAGGTCGTCCTTGAAGTGATTCTCCAATCTTCTCACAGTTTCAGTGAACACATCCAAACCACCCGTAGCTAAGGGATGCACTTGGGGTTGATGATCAAAAATTCTCTGCTTCTCCGTACCAAGGCAATTGTACAATATTGCATTCTTACGAACAGCAGAAAAATTAACTCCATCAATAGCAACCAAATAACTCTCAAAAGATTTGAACCAGTGGTGCCATTTTATCGTAGGAATGGCAGGTTCCAGTAGAAATGCCACAGGTAAATTTGCCATTTGCATGGTGAGTCACTAGAAATAGAGTACACTCAAAACAGAGTGCGTACACAAATACCAACACATGAATATCTGAGGAAAGTAGATGCACCAAAGATAGCTTAATTGTCCCTACTTCAGCAACAATAAAATTAGTGTGTGAATCACTATAAACGGATTGCCAAAGAATAGACTCTGTGTAGAGTGAAAATCACTGACAACCCATAGGTGCTGCTGTCAACGCTGCTGCCAATGCTGCTGTGAATGGTGCTGGTGTCAATGCTGCTAATTGTGCTGCTGCCAATGCCGCTAATGGTGCAGCTGTCAGTGCTACTGCTAATGCTGCTAATGCTGCTGTCACTGCTGTTGTAAATGCGTAGCACAATGGTTAAAATGAGGTTTAGTGAGAAAATAATATAAGTGTGCGAATCACTGTAACGGGTTCGCCAGAAACATAGATGAGATTCGCTGTGCAGTGTGCGAATCATTGTAAAACCATAACCGAACTTTCGATAACACGTAGATAGTTGTAGTGTGCGAATCACTGAAGTAATCCGCAATATGAATGATGAAATAAATTCCAATTCACATGAGAGTCTGCTCACGTGTGTCTGTAACACGTAGCGAAGCCGCTCTGTACATAAATAGAACAAATTGCTGTAAGGTGTTGCCGCGCGTGTAGCTAAAAGTAACAGCGCGTGCGGTAACCCAGGAAACGAAGCTGAGCAGTCTGTAGTTCCGGGCGGCCTCTTGTTTATGAGTCTGTAACTAGGAAACAGTCCGTGAACAAGACGCTCAAACCGAACAGCTGTGCCGCGAGCAAACACAGTATCGAAAATTGGAAAGGCCCAATGAAAACAAAAGTAACTAATCCACGATGTTGATAGAAGTGGAGACAGTCCCAAACTGCTCCCAGATAGTGACTTCTCGACAAATAGCACACTGTCTTACCGCACCAGTGAAGAAAAGGCTGTGAGGACAAACGATAAATAAAACCAGTCGCGTGGGTACTTGTGGTGTTGATGGACCACTGGTCGCCAAAAACATGTTATGTCTTCAAGATGCAGGAATAAGGAAATGCAGGAAATGCTTCTGTGGTTTGCGTTTATTCCTAGATCAACACCAACGTCCTCACAGCTCTGAGTCCAAGCCAACTGTCAAGGACTCGGAATCTCATGAGGTCATTAGAACACCCTGCAGTCAACCTTCCATAAAGGTGTACTGCTTTGATATGACAATTATAAATAGTACAATTACAAAACACAACATAGTGGTAATTATTTAAGGCTGCAATCCAGTCCATCATATTTTTTTGCCCACCACGACACATCAGATGCATATCAGCCAGTGGCTGAGATTAATTTAAACATTCAGCTCATCATCTTTTTGTTTCCTTCAGTGCAACTCCCTATGTGTGACAGGTATGTCCAGACGTGGTTCTCGTGCTCACTCTGTTTGGAACTCCGGTTATACATCATTGATGAGGCCTAAGTAGACCAAACGTGTTCTAGGTTCCACATGTTCCAGTCTGGAGGGGAGATAGCTTGGCAGTTCAAGATGAACTGTTACCATTGGAGTAGGACCAAAGTCGATTCACATATGGCTGGTCTCTATCTAGAGTGTCAACGATAAGGATCTGGAATGTTACCCAAGTGCTTACCAGTAGCTGAGATTGATTCAAGCCTTTCACCTATCTTCTTCTGGGTTGCATCTTCGTTTGTTGTGTATGGTTGGTAGAATGCAGGTTTGTAGTGTGAACTGTGTTGGAAGGGGTGGGTACCATACAAGATGACTGGAGGGGTGCTCCAAACCTCTTGTGTCAAACTAATGACT
This sequence comes from Pleurodeles waltl, assembly GCF_031143425.1. Lineage (NCBI taxonomy): Eukaryota > Metazoa > Chordata > Amphibia > Caudata > Salamandridae > Pleurodeles > Pleurodeles waltl. Next base: position 133,811,712 of record NC_090445.1, on the reverse strand, counting down.
GTGCATAAGTATGACCTACAAGGCACATGACCAACAGAGTCATGCTAGCTATCATATGTAAGATGGTCAGAAAAGTGGATACCATGTTTGCTCTGCATGGCTTGTAGAGTGTGAGTTTGTAATGTGACTTATGTGGAAATCATAGGCCACATCACGCTGCACTGAACTGATGGCGGCACTTGTTTGTGGAGTGTAGAGGAGACACGTAGAGAGAGTCAAACTCACAGATACTAGTTCTGCCTTTCAGTGACAGCTGCTCTTAAGAATCCTTTCTAGGGATTCAATGGACTCTTTCATGATTGAGTGGGGTCTAGGTGTGTGTGTCCTATAGTGCTGTTGCCTCCCTTGTTTCAGTCAGCGAGCTTCTTTTCTATGACAATGTCAGAGTGTCTTTTCCTAGAAGATTAAAACACACATACACCCTCCGACCCCAAGATATAGTTCTCACTCCGACCATTGGTCCAACATGTTTCAGAAAAACAACATGTAGGGATTTGTCTGCATGTGTTGTCATAATGTGTGACATAGAAACAGTCCAGATCAGCCCCAGTTAAGATATTTAAAGCTACAATCATTGTCTTACAAGCACCAGCCTTATTTAGCCTCTTCGTGCTCACAAAGTTCGAGCAAATTCAGTCCTGTACACAGGGCTTAACTTCAGTCATTGGTTGCAGGTGGGGCCCACCGGCACTCGTTCTTGGGGAACAGCACTTATTTTTCCTCATCAGACTTTGACTCGGAGCACTAGATAGAAAAATACACATGGGTGGGGTGGGAGGATAGAAAGAGGGAAAAACAGTCACAAAGGGTAAAAGCAGAAACCCGCAAGAATGAGATAAAGAGGAGGGAGTGTCTGGTGGTGGATTAAAGAGGTAGGAGAGGGATTCAGTTTATGGCACGCTGACATATAGTATCGCTGGCCGGAGGCTTCTGAGCAAAACTTCTGACGCTTATTCTATTACACATTAAGCAACACCTGCCAACTTACAAACTCACAGACTGTAGGTCCAAAGTGCTTTAGAAATCACCTCCACATATCTCAACCAACATGTCATGCAGACCTTGTCCTGCAGTGAAGGATGGGTATCCAACAGGAATCACACTGCAGCACAGAGCAGTGATGCACAGGCTGGCTCTAAGTACTTGTCCTATCTTGCCTGAATAATTGCCAGAAGGGCATTTCTAGGACTTGGTGAAATCAAACCACATTTTCTACTTGAAGGTGAGTGACCCTTTGGCCCAGGCAGTGCTGACTGCAGTTAATCTTTTCCAGCTATGTAGACAGATCTTGCATTTTTTGCTCCATATCTATGACTAATAATGGAGTTGATGATATCCTTATTATTAACAAGCAAAATGATAGATTCTGTGGCTGGTGGCAGGCTTTGTTGGGTGGAAATGTGACTGTGACCGTCCATCTCTAATTAGTTACTCGCCTCAAATGGGCTCCCGCCCCTACCTCCCTCTGTACATCAGACTCGTTGACTCTTCTCCAAGGATACCCCACCTTCTTTGCCAGCTTACATTGTAGATGGATTCCATCACTTGGGATATCGTTACTGGTTGAACGCTCCTTATTATTCAGAATTGTGATCTGATCCAAAAGGGCAGTGAGGCTACTGCTAGGTGGTTTGTGGCGCTTCACTAAAAACCCCAAATGAAATATGCACAAGAGATTTGATCCGACGGGGTTTACACAGAGTACAGTTTAAAGGTGCCCAGTAGGGCTATGTTTTCTCTTCTTCAGTGCATATTATTAGTTTCCCGAGTGGGATCTTAGTTGAACCCCTAGTTCCTGTATTTGTTTGTCAGAGTGAACTTTTTACATGAATTATTTATTTAAAGATTGAGCAGTTCAATCTACTGCAGAGTTCTGTTGTTTTCCAGTGTCTGGCATCCCAAAAGGTGATGTATTTTTGATTTTTGTATTAGGGTACACACATCTTGGAATAATAATAAGGGTAGAACAAAATTAGTGAAGACAAAAATGGGAAAGAACTAAAATGTTGTGAGTATGTTGCAGACAGGATAAAATTATGGCAAGGGTAGGATACAACAGAAGGGATGGGCTAGGGTGAAAAGCAAACAGGAAGGATATAGTTAAGGAAAGTGGGTTGTGAAATGGTTAAAAGTAAATATATGAAAAAATGAAATTGAATATGTATAAGTTTTGTGAAGCTGGTGATTACCTATGCAGTTGTTCTAGGGCTAGAGGGAAACTATAAGGATGAAATAAAGAGCAGGTTCAGGAGAGAGAAGATTACACGACAAAGCAGAAAACAGCCAGGATTTCAGGGCGTTGCAAGAAGGAAGGAGAGGCTTGATGAAAGGAAGATACTGTGGAAGAGAGTTCCAGCATCTGGCTGACACAACAGAGAAAGCCCGACCCCTGCACGGGAGCAAGAGTAATGAGGAACAAGTGATGAGATGAGATGAAGAGGATCTCCGGATCCAAAAGAGTGAGTAGTGGAAACGTTTGTGTCGCAAGCAGAGTGGACCAGTGTAACCATAAGTCTTGTGAACTAGAAACAGAGAATGATAATAATACATGAATTAAAGTTAAAGGTATCGGGTCACATGCTATAGATAAAATAGGAACATCTGAAATTTACATTGGCTTTCTTGAAATTAATGAAAACATATTTTAAGAAGTGAGGACTTTGAGATTAATCAACCCGAGAATGACCCATGGAGCCATTCTGTATTCTTATTTGCATGTATTACTGGTACCAATGGGCACAGAAAAACCAGGACTGGATGTATTAGGTACTCCTGATATGGAGCGCTGCTCTGCTGCTGTTATTACATGTTCTGTGATGCCAGAATAACCCGCCATGGCTCCTACATATACTTGTGACGCAGGTGTGTAAGGTGTACCTGTGCCCCCTGGTCTTACTGTAAATGATGCCCCTTATTGGTTATTGGTGTAGCCCCTTATGCTACCCTAAGGATGCTTCTAAGTGCTAAGCAGGACTAGGGAGATGGAAACGAGGGACCAGGAGACTGAACAGCAGGGGACAAGATGGAGGGAATGAAGAAGGAGCGTGTATCTAAAGTGGTGTTTTGTACAAACATGAATGTCTCACAGGCTGGAGTGATAGTATGTTGACGGTAACTGTATCTATGTTGCTGATTGACATGCAGGGCGGGAGCAGGAGATGACAGAAAGGAACTGGAGCAGGACATAGGTAGAAGTCAGGTGTTAGATGTTTTTGGTCTTCACGGGCAGGCCGCCTGAATCCATGGAGATGGTGTTGACCTGTTTTTGATGGCACACTTGAGGAGGGGGTGCAGTGACAGGAATTGGGCTCATAAAATCATGCCCACTACTCGACAGATACAAGGGAAGACAGGACGCAGCCCCCTTGTAATAATGTCTACAGTCAGACATTCCTCACGGCATCTTCTGTGGATCTACCAGAAGATAGAGCTGGAGGACAGCAAACCTCTGGCTTACTCATTTCCATGGGTATTCAGTCTCCTGAGAGGACTGAGGCATCAGTTTGAGGAAGCATCCCCAGGGGGTGCTGAGGTTTTGGACCCAGCACTCACCAAGCCTACGGGGCTTAGATCAATCAAAGCCTTGTAAAACTCCATTGAAGCCAATGTCCTCTTTGCCTGATGAAGGCTGGGGTTTGTTTACGCAATGTGGGGTGGATGTAGGTTACACACCTACACGTTTCGCTCCAATTATTCTGGGGCACCGACAAATTCGAGGTTTGTATATTACCTTTCCAGGGTGTGACCATGAAATGCTGCTCTTACGTTTCAAGTCTGTTCTAGTGACCCACAGAAACCTACTTACTATGCTCTCCCCACATAAAAGGCCCATGCGCCTAAAGCCGGCTTAGCCAGTCTACCACTCGACAGTCCATATGCACGCCCAGCATTGCCAGCCAGCACCCCAGTCCCACTTCCTCCTTCAGAGAGAGACCCTCTCATCCCCTCTCCTTCCATGCCCTTGTCGGCAGAGCCTTCTCTTACTTCTCAAAGCCCCGTGTTCAGTATCTGCTGGGGCCACCCTTCGGCCAATGAGAACACAGGACTGTAAAGGAAGAGAGGAGCAGGTCGCTTTGGGCCATCCGATTTTTGACAGTAGATCTGCCAGTGGTGGCGCTGGAGTGTTTAGAAGTGTTTTAGGGATGATTATAGCACCTTCTGTTGCCCACTGGCTCTAAGCATGGCTGGGGCTGCCAGTGCTCAGCACAAGCAGTAATTAAAAAATACTGAGACTGAAAGGGTCCCTACCAAGTCCTACATTCATGTGTTAACTTTACAAGTAAAAATACCTCAATACTGAGTACAAGAGCCACTAAAATAATCCAAGTCAGTGATAAAGCACTCCTTTACAATTCAAACATTTTACTTCGTTGCATAGCATATGTGCCCCTGTTTCCTAACAGAATTTCCTTGCCCCAAATGCTTTGTCTATAGTTTTGTTTTTCATGTCACTTGTGAGTGAGTCTTGTATAGGTCACACTACGAAGTGAGTCTCCTTTAGGAGTCAGGGTGGGGATGGGTGTCCATTAAAGGGCATCATTAGGAGTTGAGCCTGAGGTCGGTGTGAATGTCTCTCAGTGCCTGTTAATGGATCATGAACGTGTTCTGGGTACGTGCTCATCCAATCCTTGGCCACTCTGAGGAGCACAGAGAGATTGTCACAGATGTACCCTTTGCAACTGTAATGATATGGCAAAGTAGGCGAAGGAGCTAGAAAACTATTAAAATATTGGCAAAATCAAAGGAAAGGAAATTGTGTGTGTAAGCAAGCGAGAGGGGGCTAGTGAAGTAGAGGAGACAAAAAGAAGTGCATGCAGGAGGAGGGACTGAAAAGACAGCGACAAAAAGGAAGATGTGTGGGACTTAGACAGAGAGACTTTAGAAAAAGAGATGTGAGGAGTAAAAGAGTGTAAGTGACTAGTACAGAGGGAGAAATTGCAGAGAAAAGGGATGTGAAGGGGCAAACAGGAGTGGTTGAGGCTCCCCCTTCCAAAGACATTTGTCATGTTTATTTCAGAATATCATATTTTCAGAATTTAACCAGTTTCAGTTCTAATCATTCCGAAAAATATAATTGCCATTCGTCTTTCTCATATTGAATAAAATAAGATGTTACAAACACTGGTAAAGCCGATAGGCCTGGTTTGTTTTAGGTGAATCTGTTCTTTGTTGTAGGAAATGGTCGGATGCACTTACAGAAAACACAGACATAGACACAAACACTAGTCAGGTACAACACTGTGACAACATCAGGATCCAGTTCACATGTTTTGGTGATGCCCTTCATCACATAGTGTGTTCTCAGACAGCTTCGTGAACTCTTGAGTCTTAACGATTTCGAAAGTGTTAGTCAACGGGGCACAAGTGACAGAGAATACAAAGTTTTATCTTGTGACGACAACGTTGCCATTGCCCAAGTTTCTTTATGGTTCTGGGAAAAAGAAGGGATGATTCAGTGGGCCTTAGCCCCGGCTACTGCAAAAAGCCTCCAAACCATCTCACCCACAAACCTCCACCATGATGCATACACGTGTTTGGAGGCTATAAGGACCCCAGTAGAGGGGTACTGGGCACATTTTATATGGGCTGGCGCGTAGAATGTCTAAACGCCAAGGACTGTGCCCCTGCACTAAAATCAGCTACCAGCTAGTCCCCCAATAGCTGTTATGAAGGGTTAGTAAGGACACTCAACTATAAATGATGGTACAGTTTGGATGCAGTGCCTGGGCAGTGCCTGGTCAGCTGAGCTTGTTGGTCACACTGTCAAGTCTGTAAGGGGAGACCACAGGGCACACCTGTAACATAGCCTCACACCCAGGGCTGACTTTAACACAGATGGTGCCCAGTGCAAGGATCTTTTTTTGACATCCCGATGACCTTCTCCTCTGATTCCCCCACTATCACGCTCCAATAGTGCTTCTCATCTATCCATTGCCCCTCCCTCACATGCATTTTAATTGTTTTATATCGCTGCTAATACCAGCGTAGGTTATAGAAGCACTTCACATCACACACGTTATACAGAGACAAAGAATCATGCATGTGTAAATCAGCCCATAGAAAATGTTACAAACGACAATGAGGATTACAAGGTGCAGGAATCGCGTCATCCACACTAGTAGGCAGGATATTTTAAGAGTGTTTCGTCTGAAGAAGCAGAAACTCAAGACTTAAAATGTACCACAGTGGTCAGGGTTGGCTTCACTAAAAAGAATATGCTTCTATCCAAACAAACCCTTTTTAGCAACATTAGGATAATGAAAGACTGGAAAATATATTGTTCTAACCTATACCATGCAGTTTGCATGTAGCTCTTTGACAGTTCATAGGTCACTGTCACTATGTTTATTATCGTTTTCTTTGAATGGGGTGGGGCCATAGGGTGACGTGTACTAAGGGGGAGTACTCAACACTCCCCCTTCTCGGGCAGGCCAAACACACATGTGCTGTAGGCTCTCTCCAGCCCAGCAACAGAGCTGCTGAGCTGGGGAGTGCCCCGGCTGGGCGCTCCCAGCCAATCCTGACGCTGCTCTGAGCAGTGCCAGGATTTGCGAAGGGATGGCTACGACGGCCGTCCAAACACACATGTGCACTTAGATGCTCTCTCTCCTCCTCCCCCTTCCCTCTCCCGTGGCCCAGCCCCGCCACGCCCTGCACATGCTGCTGGCTGAGCCAGCAGCTGTAAAATAAAATGATAGTTAAATATTGTTTTATTTTACAGCTTCTGACTCTTAGCCAGGGTTGTTACGCTCCTTTGCCATTGTGAAGGAGCCGCCCCTGGGAGTGGGTGGAGTTATAGGCATAGGTCTGGAGGCTTATAGAAGGGCAGCTAGTGCAGGGCTAGCGGAAGCCCTGGCTCAGCAGCAGACCAGGATTAGGTAGGAGGGAAAGAATTGGTGAGAGAAGGCTAAGTGAAAAGAGTGAGATTCCAGGTAAAGTTACCAAGTAGTTAAGAGTGTAACGATGGTAGTGGGTAAGCCAACAAATTACCTGGGAGACCAGAGCCAAGGGTCTGGCTTGGTTCTAAGAGTCCGTGCACTAGCCACCCCATGCACATTTTTGGCATGTTAATCATGTATCACACATCATATAAATATATTTATATATATATTTTTTTTTTAATAATAAATTCTGTTCAAAATTCAGAAATGTATTTCTTTAACATGGGGATTCACCTTAGTACACCAGTTCGTATCGCTGCATATGAGAGACATTTATTAAAATTGAACTTGGACACATTAACGCCTCCCAGTCTTGACAACGAGGCCATTTTTGCCCTAACAACAGGTCTGTTTTCGCGTGCACCCTAGAGTCTTACTTTCACTTACTTTTCATGGATATCATGCTAATTTTATTCTTTGATCATTTCTGGATATATTAATCATTCTTTTCGTTCCACAGAGGTTTATGACAAACCCAAAGCAACATCAACTTTGGCTTTTTAAAGCTGCACTTTGGATAAAATAAGTTTGTTCTTTAAATGTTTTGTTTACTACGCGAGGTGCCCACAAATCCAGGGACAAACAGGAAAGTTTGACACTTCCTGGACCATACAACTCTAATACACTAGATTTAACTGCACAATATTTTGTCATTCATGAAAAAGAACGTATAGAAGTATATTATAAATGCATAGATATAAAGGAACAGGCTGTTACAATGCCTGTATGTATAATCCATCCAAAAGCAGTTTTGCCTTTCAGTTTACAGCCGCCCCCTCACTGTGTCTCCGAGCAGTGCCCGCTTCCACAGCCTGCCCTTCAGTAACAGTGCAGTGACATTCTCCAGTGCCTGTCTCAGCGTGGGCTGCCCCTGACTGTCTGTCCCTTTGATAGCACTACGGGAGGTTATCTCGTTCCTTATCCCTGCAGGGCATGCCCCAGTCCTGTGTCAGACTGACTGTCTCTGCAGAGTCTGCCCTGTCTCTCTTACAACATAACTTGTATTTTATTAACACTTGCGCATACCACCCTGAATCCAGGTGTGAGGTACGCGAATTCCGGGGGTGGGGGGGGCGGACAACGTGGGGCAGCAGGCGACTGGCGACCAGGAGTTATTAAAATGCCAACCATTCATTTTTTTTCCTACCAAAAATGCAAAGGGTTTTCTCGTAAATGCATAAATGAGACGGTGTTGTTACCACAATTTGGGTCCAATCATGAAAAGGTAGTTAGTTCCACAGTTTAAGTCTAGTCATGGAGAATTTCCACGAAGCGCCAAGAAAAAATAGTTATATATATATATACACACAGACACACACACACATACACCCCCAATAACATATCATTCCAATAGAAGAACGTATAATTGGTGCTGGGGACTGTCAGCAGAGACAGACCTCGGGGTAACTTTACAGCTGAGGGTTAGTTAATCGGACCGGCACCATATGACATTTATAAACCCAAGTCAGATTCTTAAACCCCACTCGGGCCAATGGAAAGTGGATGACCACATCACCTGCAGGGGGACTTTAAAGGGGACAGCCCCTTGGTGTTTCCTTACTGCCGGTGGGATAGTATTTTTTCAGTGGCCACCTAGTTAAGCAAGCTAGCCACGGCCAGCACAAGATCTCAGCCTCCGAACCTGAGCGGATGATGTCACGTCCGGCCCTGAGTGATTGGAGGGTATTTAGGTGGACTTGCTATCCTGCACTTCCTCTTAGTACTTTCGCTGCAGCAGAGGAATTTACCCTCCTCCCGGCATGCACAGGAGCGCCAAATAATAACCAGTCGCCATGAGACGAGCGTCACAACTTCGCAAGCCGAGTTACTGGGTGATCCTAATGCGAAAAAGCGAATAGTAGCCCTTAAGATGGGAGGAGACCGCTAACTATGAGATGCTCAGGGGGCATGAGAAGAATGCAACAACGAGCACTTTATCCCACAAGAAACAACAGGCATCCTGGAAACTGAAGGCTGGCCTTTTCTCTCCGTGGTGGCACGGGTGCAGCAACTATTGGGGCTCGGCCTCGGTGCGAAATACAGAGCACCGGGTGGCAAATGAGCTGTCGCTGTGAGTCGTGGGGGCTGGCTGTTGGTGCAGGGTGGGTGTCAGCGGTTAGTCCTAAACCACGCTGAACACTCGCATCACCCGTAAATTAACCCTACCTGTGTACTGCATAAAGAAAATCTGAATAAACCTGTGGGAGATTTTCCCAAAAAATAGTGTATGGTCTTATTCTTGGGATGCAAGCTGTGTGTCTGTCGCAGAAACGTACGTCAGATAACAGAAGGGCTAGGGGTGGAAACGCGAAGCTCTTCTCAAAGGGGAACCACTATGGCGTTGGGTTCACCCTAGATCGAGCCAATCCACTGGGACTGGGCACGTTGACGCCTGTCAGCTGAAAGTGGGGGAGGCCTGCCAAAAGAACATTCCAGTAGCACAGCCTGGCGTCAGTGGAGGTCCCCCCAGCAGCCAAGTGAGGGACCCTGGGAACAAGAGGAAGGGATCCACGGAGTGGCCCCCACCGTTCGAGCCGGAAGCCCTTGCAACCATGGGCCTCCGAGTCCACGTTTGCGTCTATTGGGTTAATGCCACTAACACGCTTGATAAGAATGATTTATGGGTTGAAAGTGCAGAACTAAAAACAACGCCCGCGACGACATGCGATCCCGTCAGTGCTTTACATTGGGCATGGTCTATCGGGCACGTGGTGCCCCCACTTCAGTTTGAAAGGGATAACGTCTGCACTTTTCGGTAAGAATGATGCAGTTCTTTTAATGGGAGATTATTAGCACTGCTGTTCGAGCAACAAATGGGCGGACTGTGTGACATTCCAAGCACTGATCTTTATTACCCTGAGCCTTCTCCCCAATCCCTCACCCCCCAAAAAATAAAGTCTGTGACGGGCAAAGGGTTCTGATTGAGAGCAGTTCAGAAGACATCGGTGTCTCGGCATGAGCTCTGTCGGTATTGCCTGCCCGCCTCCGCCCTCTCCTAGGGTGTTTGGCACCTCTGCCCCTCTCACACTGTTTGTTTGGAGGGCGGAAGTGCAAGCGCACGCGGCTCACCTGTCCTGGGAGGGGCTGCACCCAAAGCCCCGCCCAGTGCTTAATTTGTGCTTGTTGTTTCCGGTGCTGAGCACCGGCACTTATTTGTGAGGGCCGCGGTTTATTATTATGCCTCAAGCATTTGTTGCGAGCAAAAGACACATATGTGAAAGACGGAAGAAGGAAAAACTAAAAAGCGGCATAAAGGGCGAAAGTAGAAAGTTGCAGGATGAGTTGAAGGGGAAGGGGTGGCCGTAAATGGATTGAAGAGGCCCGAGATGGCTTCAGGATTACGCTACCTCAGTATTCAGTGCTTGCTGATTCATTGTTTAAGAGAAGGGCTTTGAGCACCGGCACCTCCTAATTTACAAATTAAGCACTGGCCCCGCCCCTGCTGCACGCGCAACAGCTCACGGCTCCCAGCAGCTGGACTGGCAGAGGAAACACCTCAGAGGACAAAGATAAGAACAACAACGGAATAAGTGGATTTTCCAGCAGGCTGAAGTAGGGGGAGGCGGGTGGGGGGGAGACCTGGGTGCAGGCGTCCCAACACCGCCGCCTCCACCACCAGTTCTGAATGGATTACAAACTCACGTGTTAGTGTCACTTGAACATGTGCCTAGTGCAGCTCTGCGAGTTCTGTGGATGGTGACCAGGCGCTGTCCTGGCAGATGTTGGCAATTGTGGCGAAGGTCCCGGTTTTCAGTGAAGGATTCCTGAAAACAGTGAAGGCACGTTTTCATGTTTTACAACGAAGTACTAGTTAGAAGTATTTTATACCACCTTTTTTTTATTTCCTTAGTGCCTTGTCCGTGTTTCTATGTTGATGAGCGCCGGCGTTCTGTGCCCCTCGGGTGGTGTTGAACTGAGAAATAAAGCTTGACCTCACTTGAGTCCTTCTTTTGTTTTTGTGAAATGTCCCAGTTTTTGTTTTTCAAAATCTGGTCATCCTAGTTCTGTGGCCTCATGGCGCTCGGCTCTGTTAGGTTAGTTTCAGATCAGAGCTTGAACGTGAGAGTGGGAGTGTTTTGGGATACAGTCAGTGCTTTAAATGGGCAAGTACTGTCCGGTACTCAGTACTGGCACTGCTTTAATTTGAAAGTGAGAGTACCTGCACTTCTCATCACTACAATAATACATTTAATGGGAGAGTACCGGCACTTTTCTGGAGCAAACAGGTACTCTACATAGTGAGTACCTGCACTTTCGTATTTCCCTTTAAAGCACTGGATACAGTGTACCCCATGTGGGAAGACCTTGGTGTTCGCCAAGGGGTGACGGCATTGGTAGTGGGCATGCATTCACAGATGCCGCGGTACCAAGACTGCCCTCGCTTGTTAAAGCGAGATGTATGAGATAGGGTGACCACCTTCCTGCAGGTCATTACAAACACTGTTTCCAGTCCTAGATTTTTGTTTCTTAGCGGAATGCACTCTGCGTATTGTAGTCTTACTTTATTTCCATCTAACACCAAAAATCAGTGATTTGAAAGTGAAAAGTTCACAGTCGGAGACAGTGTCCATCTTAGCCTGGGGTGAGGTGGTCACCCATGTGGGAAACTTGTGTTGAAGAGCAGCCAACTAACAAAATAGGCTGGGCACTGCTAGACACTGCTAGACAGGCCAAGAGAAGCTGAAGCCCGAGGCTGCAAGGCTTGAGGGTGGAATCCTTTCACATAGTTCTGAAGTTTCCCAGGTCCATGAGTGATTATGTCCAGTCACGTGTTTTTTCTGGAACTTGTAGTCAAGGCACTGGAATTATGCGAGTTTGGCATAATTATGTGTGTGCCACATTTGCCACGTAATCCATCACCTGCTGCAAAAACTGCAGATGAGAAAAAAAAATGTTTCTAGCTCAAAGGGATCAAAAGTTATGGTGATGTGGTTCCTGCGCACTGGAACGCTTTTAGGAAAGTTTGAGTGGTACTCTTTAAGTTGCTTATTGGTGTATTTGGGCGCTAAATTATTAATAATCAGGTGAATTCTATTACCAAACACTACCACCAGGTTTAAAAATGATAAAATAATGAAGTGATACTATTACAGAATGTACTGCATTATGCCATATATGGCATTTCTTGCCACATAATTTGTTCAACCCTGTCACATAATTTGGCACTCCCCTGTCGCATAATTCCAGTGGCCCTGCTTGTAGTCCAGGCTTTGCACTGGGTTGAATAAGTCTACAAGTCCCAGAATTCCCACACATAGACTTGGGAAACATGGCTGCTGCATTTTCAGTTCCTGCCCCAAAACCACAACGGACTCACCTTTCCCAGTCATCACACCTCAGAAGATGAGCCCTATGTATCTTTTGTAAATGCAGATGTTATCTGGGTTACTATAGGTTGTCTGGGTTGCGTGTTTCTTCGTAGTTTCAAGGTTTCCACAAAGACCGTATTCTAAGCCATCGTATGCTGCTATGCTGTTTCCTTTGTGTGTTCTAAAGGTTAGGGATTGGGTTCAATTACAATCCTTAGACATGTTAAATGAATGGGTGGCAATGTCTTAATCATTGAGGTGGGAGTGGATGAATGTGATGCTGGAGAGGTGTGGCCCAAGGCCTTTTTCTGTTTGTTAATACCTCCTACCATGCAACTGACAAAGCCCTGCAGCCTTAAACCCCAAAATTATACACCCTTAGTGCAATGAATAAATCACAGAAGCCGTCGAAGTGCATTAAAAAATTATGGAAACTGTGATCCTGAGTGCAATGGGGACAGAGTCAGAGAGTATGGGGAAAGTTTTGCTTCCGCCCACACACCTCCCACGCCCTCCTTCCGCTGTTTGTTGCTGCTCCCTCCTCGCACGCACCTCCCTGGTGTGGCTCCCCCTTGTGCCCACGGTCCGTTATTTCTGTTCCTACCCTCCTCTCCTGAAACTCCCTTATGTACCTTGCCCCCCTTCCAGTGCTTTCTTAGACATATTGCCCAGCAGCTTGTAAGGGAAAAACTCTACGACTAAGTCAGCGCTGGCCACATCATATCACTTTTTTTCTTTACTTTAAGCCATGTTACACAGCAGCCCGTGCTGCTGTGCAACATGCTTAAAACACATTGTCAAAGTCAATAGATCTCGCTTAGGGAAACCTATTGGCTTTGTCAGTGTTTTTTCCATTTTTATTTTGTAGCATATGCTTGAAAAACAAATAACCGATGAATTGACTTGCCAAGACCAGACCTATTGACTTTGCCATTTTTTCTTTAGCTGGGCTCCTGTCCCATAGAAAGATGAGACTGATCACACAGACAGGCAAGGAACCTTTATTCTCTGTCCTCATCAAAGGTCTTTCCAACTCCTACCTTCTGCACTAGCTGCCATCTACAAACAGCGCCTCCTGCAACCAGTCCCACCATCATCTGGTGTTGTCCCAGGTCTCTCACAGGGGTGTAGCTACCACTGTTGCAGCAGGCACAGTGGCGCTGGGGCCCACAGCCTCATGGGCCACATTGAACCCTGATAATTGCTCTATTTTACTACCCAACTGCCCGGAAATGGCCCAACAGTCATTTGGGCCATTTCCGTGGCTTGCACCAGGGGCCATGGCATCCTTGCTACACTACTGGTCTCTCACATCTTCCCAAAGGCTACTGAATGTACGACTGGCCACGTGTAGGAGGCTGGCCTGGCTTGTAGTGGGTACCAGAGGTACTTACACCTTGTGCCAGGTCCAGTTATCCCTTATTAGTGTAGAAGAGGTGTTTCTAGCAGCTTAGGCTGATAGAAGGTAGCTATGGCAAAGCAGCTTAGGCTGAACTAGGAGACATGTAAAGCTCCTACTATACCACTGGTGTCATATGCACAATATCATAAGAAAACACAATACACAGAATTACTAAAAATAAAGCTACTTTATTTTTATGACAATATGCCAAAAGTATCTCAGTGAGTACCCTCAGTATGAGGATAAGTTATATACACAAGATATATGTACACAAACCAAAATTATTCAGGTAATAGCAAAAGGAAGTAATGCAAGCAATGTAAAGTTACAGTAGATTGCAATAGGTGCACATAGGTATAGGGGCAACACAAACCATATACTCCAAAAGTGGAATGCGAACCAAAAAAGGACCCCAAACCTATGTGAGCTTGTAGAGTGTCGCTGGGACTGTAAGAAAACAGTGAGGGTTAGAAAAATAGCCCACCCCAAGACCCTGAAAGGTAGGTGTAAAGTGCCCCTACTACCCCCAGAGAGCACAGAAGTCGTGATAGGGGGATTCTGCAGGAAGAACAAACACCAGCAATGCAACAACAGTGGATTTCCGGACCTGAGTATCTGTAGGACAAGGGACCAAGTCCAATAGTCGCGACAGTGTCGAGAGTGGGCAGGAGCCCAGGAAATGCCAGCTGAGGGTGCAAGGAAGCTGCCACCTGTTGGAAGAAGCTTGGAGTTCTGCAAGAAAGAAGAGGACTAGGAACTTCCCCTTTGGAGGATGGATGTCCCACGTCGTGAAGAAGCTTGCAGAGGTGTTCCCACGCAGAAATACCACAAACCAGCCTTGCTAGCTGCAAGGGTCGCGGTTAGGGTTTTTGGATGCTGCTGTGGCCCAGGAGGGACCAGGATGTCGCCACTTGGATGAGGAGACAGAGGGGGCACCCAGCAATGTAGGGAGCCCTCACAGAAGCAGGCAGCACCCGCAGAAGTACCTGAACAGGCACTTAGAAGAAAAGTGAACCGGAGTCCACCCGAAGTCACAAAAGGGAGTCCCACGACGCCGGAGGACAACTCAGAAGGTTGTGCACTGCAGGTTAGAGTGTCGGGGACCCAGGCTTGGCTGTGCACAAAGGAAATCCTGGAAGAGTGCACAGGAGCCGGAGCAGCTGCAAATCACACAGTACCCAGCAATGCAGTATCGTGTGGAGAGGCAAGGACTTTCCTCCACCAAACTTGGACTGAAGAGTCACTGGACTGTGGGAGTCACTTGGACAGAGTTGCTGAGTTCCAGGGACCACGCACGTCGTGCTGAGAGGGGACCCAGAGTGATGCAGTCTTTTGTTGCCTGCGGTTGCAGGGGGAAGATTCCGTCGACCCACAGGAGATTTCTTCAGAGCTCCTGGTGCAGAGAGGAGGCAGGCTACCCCCAGAGCATGCACCATCTGGAAACAGTCGAGAAAGCCGGCAGGATGAAGCGATACAAGGTTGCTAGTAGTCGTCTTGCTACTTTGTTGCGGTTTTTTAGGCGTCCTGAGCAGTCAGCGATCGATCCTTTGGCAGAAGGTGAAGAGGGAGATGCAGAGGAACTCTGATGAGCTCTTGCATTCGTTATCTGAAGAATTCCCCAAAGCAGAGACCCTAAATAGCCAGAAAAAGGAGGTATGGCTACCTAGAAAGGAGGATTGGCTACCAAGAGAGGTAAGAGCCTATCAGAAGGGGCCTCTGACGTCACCTGCTGGCACTGGCCACTCAGAGCAGTCCAGTTTCCCACAGACACCTCTGTTTCCAAGATGGCAGAGTTCTGGGACACACTGGAGGAGCTCTGGGCACCTCCCCTGGGAGGTGCAGGTCAGGGGAGTGGTCACTCCCCTTTCCTTTGTCCAGTTTCATGCCAGAGCAGGGCTGGGGGATCCCTGAACCGGTGTAGACTGGCTTATGCAGAGATGGGCAGCATCTGTGCCCATCAAAGCATTTCCAGAGGCTGGGGGAGGCTACTCCGCCCCAGCCTTCACACCTATTTCCAAAGGGAGAGGGTGTTACACCCTCTCTCAGAGGAAATCCTTTGTTCTGCCTTCCTGGGCCATGGCTGCCTGGACCCCAGGAGGGCAGAAACCCGTCTGAGGGGTTGGCAGCAGCAGCAGCTGCAGTGGAGACCCCGGAAAGGCAGTTTGGCAGTACCCGGGTTCTGTGCTAGAGACCCAGGGGATCATGGAATTGTCCCCCCAATGCCAGAATGGCATTGGGGGGACAATTCCATGATCTTAGACATGTTACATGGCCATGTTCGGAGTTACCATTGTGACGCTGTACATAGGTAGTGACCTATGTACAGTGCACGCGTGTAATGGTGTCCCCGCACTCACAAAGTCCGGGGAATTTGCCCTGAACGATGTGGGGGCACCCTGGCTAGTGCCAGGGTGCCCACACACTAAGTAACTTTGCACCCAACCTTCACCAGGTGAAGGTTAGACATATAGGTGACTTATAAGTTACTTAAGTGCAGTGGTAAATGGCTGTGAAATAACGTGGATGTTATTTCACGCAGGCTGCAGTGGCAGGCCTGTGTAAGAATTGTCAGAGCTCCCTATGGGTGGCCAGAGAAATGCTGCAGCCCATAGGGATCTCCTGGAACCCCAATACCCTGGGTACCTCAGTACCATATACTAGGGAATTATATGGGTGTACCAGTATGCCAGTGTGAATTGGTAAATATAGTCACTAGCCTGTTAGTGACAAATTTGGAAATCAGAGAGAGCATAACCACTGAGGTTCTGGTTAGCAGAGCCTCAGTGAGACAGTTAGGCATCACACAGGGAACACATACATATAGGCCACAAACTTATGAGCACTGGGGTCCTGGCTAGCAGGGTCCCAGTGACACATAACAAACATTCTGACAACATAGGGTTTTCACTATGAGCACTGGGCCCTGGCTAGCAGGATCCCAGTGAGACAGTGAAAACACCCTGACATATACTCACAAACAGGCCAAAAGTGGGGGTAACAAGGCTAGAAAGAGGCTACTTTCTCACACAACCTCCCCCCCAAACGAAGGACAATAAGGCTAATCTTGGCCAGTTGAGTCTTTATTGTCTAAGTGGTGATAAGTGGAGAGTAGCTCTGCAATAGACTGGTTACTCCCTTTATCATCCACTATATGGTTACTTTCCTGTGGGGATGTAAACCACCCTGTTTAAAGTTTTTTAGCTAATCAACAATGTGAAGATATATTTTCAGAGTTCCTATCAGTACGTTTTAGTTTAGAACAGTGGGAATTGTCCACTGGACCTATTTCTAGTGATGAGAATGCCAGACAGGGTTGCTATCTCAGTAAAGCCATAGCTGGGCAAAAACTTTGTCCATATGGCTGTAAGAGAGAACAGGGATGCTGTTTCTCTTTAGTTGGAGCAGGGCAGGGATGCTGTCCTATGAGCTCCACACTAGGGCAGGGCTGCTGTCCTAAGTGTTATGAGGCAGTGCAGAGTTTCTGCACTAAAGTTTCTCTGGGGGGGTTGGAGGGATGCTCCATGTTAACTAAAATGGTGCCCTTTTTCTCACCAATATTAGTTATCCCACAGAGAGGTACTTTCACCTCAGGGAGTACAGCTGTGCCAGCTGATGATTCCCTTGGTACAGGTGCCACCCCAGGAGAGGTTTCTCCCACCACAGGAATGGTATCCTGAATAGCAGGGTGGTTAGGGGATACTGTGATACCCATTTTACCTGTTGTTGGAGAAGGATCCTGAGTTTTGAGGCCTTTTTCTCTCCTTTGCTTTTTCATTTCAGCTGAAATGAGAGGAAGCAATTCCTCAGGGATACCCAGCATGGCTGCATGGGTATAAAACTCTACCTCAGCCCAACCTGAGGTCTCTAGGTCATTACGTAAGAGACAGTCTACAGGTAAGCTAGGTGATACTACCACCTGCTTAGGGCCAGTAACTCCACCCCAACTAAGTTGAACTATAGCTAAGGGAAGAAACTTAGTGGAGTTATGGACACCAATAATCTTGTACTGTTGTCCAATGATGTGTTGTTCAGGAGGCACTAGGTTTTCAGTCACCAAAGTGATACTGGCACCTGTGTCCCTGTAGGACTGGGCCTCAACACCATTTATTGAAACTGTCTTCCTGTACTTATCCATTGTAAGGGGACGAGCAGCTAGTGTGGCAAGGCCAATGCCACCAGGTGTGACAGAAACTGTCTTGGGACTGACTCCCCCAGTTTCTATGATGGACCCATAAGTGAACCCAACTACACCCTTACTTTGACTGTTGCCAGCAGTCCCACCACTATTACCACTACTGCTAGGGGCACTAGAGTTTGATGTATTAGTGGCGGTGGCTCAGGGGGTTTACCTGGACAGGACTTATCCCCTTGACAATGGCCTTTATTTTTACACACATAGCACCAAGGCTTTTTAATGTGTGTATGTTGTGAAGAAGAGGAAGAATTTGATTTATCCCCACCCCCTGAAGAGTGTTTAGGATTTGAAGAAGGATCTTTGGTTTTACCCTTATCCTCATGCTTTTCCTGAGATTTCTCACCATCTTTCTTCTTGCCATCCTTGTCACCCCCTGTATGAACTTTTCTGTTCACTCTTGTTCTGACCCATTTGTCTGCCTTCTTTCCCAATTCTTGGGGAGAGGTCAGATCTGAGTCCACTAGATATTGGTGTAAAAAGTCAGACACACAGTTATTCAGAATATGCTCTCTCAGAATAAGATTATACAGGCTTTCATAGTCAGAAACTTTACTGCCATGTAACCACCCCTCCAAGGCCTTCACTGAACAGTCAACAAAGTCTATCCAGTCTTGTGAGGACTCTTTTCTGGTGTCTCTGAGCTTAATCCTGTATTGTTCAGTGGTTAAGCCGAATCCATCCAAGAGTGCATGCTTCAAAACTGCACAATTGCTAGCATCACTTTCTCTAACAGTAAGGAGCCTATCCCTACCCTTTCCATTGAAAGATAGCCACAATATAGCAGCCCACTGCCTTTGAGGGACCCCCTGTACCATACAGGCCCTCTCAAGTGCAACAAACCACTTGTTGATGTCATCCCCCTCCTTGTAAGGGGGGACTATCTTGTGCAGATTCCTGGAATCATGCTCTCTAACAGGATTACTATCAGGAATACTGCTGCTGCCACCATGGGGTCCTAACCCCAATCTCTGTCTCTCCTTCTCCAGGTCTAGGGATTCCCTATCTAGAGCCAGCTGTTGCTGTTTAAGCTTCAATCTGGTCTCTTCCACTCTCAACTTTTTGAGTTCCCTTTCTAACATGTTGTCTTCAGGGTGGGTGGGTTGGGAATGCTTGGACACAGAAGATAAATTGGAAACAACAGAGGGAGATCTGTCCCTAACTGACTGGACTCTAATAACCTGGTCTCCAGGAATAAAGACACTCCTACTATGATGGGAATCTCTATTACTACCAGCATTACTAGGTGGCCTGCTAAGGGGCAGATTTGGAACAGAACCCTCCCCACCTCCCTCAAGGAGATCCCCTGAGTCAGAATGGGAGCCATCTATTAACTTCTCATTTGAAGTGCCTCCTAGAGACTCATCATTTACAATAAGCGTGTTATATAGAAATTCGTTTGTGGGGTTCTTTCCTATCACTAAACCTCTATTTATGCAGAGACTCCTTAGGCTCTTGTAATTCAAATTGTCATAGGTAGTATTGACCATTTTAAGAGCAGACTCTACATCAGACATGATAGAAGACGGTTTAGAGACAGTGAGAAGAAAGAAAAAGTTTCAGAACTTTTTAAAGAACAGAGAAAAAAACATTTTCTAACTTTTTTGAAACATTTAGAAGTTTAGAGAAACTTTTTAGAACTTTGTAAAAAGTTTGAGAGAAAAGCAAAACTTTTTGGTTAGGTGTACATACACTGAACTTGTTTTGTATATTATTCTCTTATGAAAAGTACACAATGACAAAGTGGTAAGTAGTTACAAGTACTTATCCCACCGCTGCACAATCAATGTAGGAGGCTGGCCTGGCTTGTAGTGGGTACCAGAGGTACTTACACCTTGTGCCAGGTCCAGTTATCCCTTATTAGTGTAGAAGAGGTGTTTCTAGCAGCTTAGGCTGATAGAAGGTAACTATGGCAAAGCAGCTTAGGCTGAACTAGGAGACATGTAAAGCTCCTACTATACCACTGGTGTCATATGCACAATATCATAAGAAAACACAATACACAGAAGTACTAAAAATAAAGGTACTTTATTTTTATGACAATGTGCCAAAAGTATCTCAGTGAGTACCCTCAGTATGAGGATAAGTTATATACACAAGATATATGTACACAAACCAAAATTATTCAGGTAATAGCAAAAGGAAGTAATGCAAGCAATGTAAAGTTACAGTAGATTGCAATAGGTGCACATAGGTATAGGGGCAACACAAACCATATACTCGAAAAGTGGAATGCGAACCACGAATGGACCCCAAACCTATGTGAGCTTGTAGAGGGTCGCTGGGACTGTAAGAAAACAGTGAGGGTTAGAAAAATAGCCCACCCCAAGACCCTGAAAGGTAGGTGTAAAGTGCCCCTACTACCCCCCGAGAGCACAGAAGTCGTGATAGGGGGATTCTGCAGGAAGAACAAACACCAGCAATGCAACAACAGTGGATTTCCGGACCTGAGTACCTGTCAGACAAGGGGACCAAGCCCAATAGTCGCGACAGTGTCGAGAGTGGGCAGGAGCCCAGGAAATGCCAGCTGAGGGTGCAAGGAAGCTGCCACCTGTTGGAAGAAGCTTGGAGTTCTGCAAGAAAGAAGAGGACTAGGAACTTCCCCTTTGGAGGATGGATGTCCCACGTCGTGAAGAAGCTTGCAGAGGTGTTCCCATGCAGAAATACCACAAACAAGCCTTGCTAGCTGCAAGGGTCGCGGTTAGGGTTTTTGGATGCTGCTGTGGCCCAGGAGGGACCAGGATGTCGCCACTTGGATGAGGAGACAGAGGGGGTGCCCAGCAACGTATGGAGCCCTCGCAGAAGCAGGCAGCACCCGCAGAAGTACCTGAACAGGCACTTAGAAGAAAAGTGAACCGGAGTCCACCCGAAGTCACAAAAGGGAGTCCCACGACGCCGGAGGACAACTCAGAAGGTTGTGCACTGCAGGTTAGAGTGTCGGGGACCCAGGCTTGGCTGTGGACGAAGGAAATCCTGGAAGAGTGCACAGGAGCCGGAGCAGCTGCAAATCACACGGTACCCAGCAATGCAGTCTAGCTTGGGGAGGCAAGGCCTTACCTCCACCAAACTTGGACTGAAGAGTCACTGGACTGTGGGAGTCACTTGGACAGAGTTGCTGAGTTCCAGGGACCACGCACGTCGTGCTGAGAGGGGACCCAGAGTGATGCAGTCTTTTGTTGCCTGCGGTTGCAGGGGGAAGATTCCGTCGACCCACAGGAGATTTCTTCAGAGCTCCTGGTGCAGAGAGGAGGCAGGCTACCCCCAGAGCATGCACCACCTGGAAACAGTCGAGAAAGCCAGCAGGATGAAGCGATACAAGGTTGCTAGTAGTCGTCTTGCTACTTTGTTGCGTTTTTTTAGGCGTCCTGAGCAGTCAGCGGTCGATCCTTTGACAGAAGGTGAAGAGGGAGATGCAGAGGAACTCTGATGAGCTCTTGCATTCGTTATCTGAAGAATTCCCCAAAGCAGAGACCCTAAATAGCCAGAAAAAGGAGATTTGGCTACCTAGGAAGGAGGATTGGCTACCAAGAGAGGTAAGAGCCTATCAGAAGGAGCCTCTGACGTCACCTGCTGGCACTGGCCACTCGGAGCAGTCCAGTGTGCCACAGACACCTCTGTTTCCAAGATGGCAGAGGTCTGGGACACACTGGAGGAGCTCTGGGCACCTCCCCTGGGAGGTGGAGGTCAGGGGAGTGGTCACTCCCCTTTCCTTTGTCCAGTTTCGCTCCAGAGCAGGGCTGGAGGATCCCTAAACCGGTGTAGACTGGCTTATGCAGAGATGGGCACCATCTGTGCCCATCAAAGCATTTCCAGAGGCTGGGAGAGGCTACTCCTCCCCAGCCTTCACACCTATTTCCAAAGGGAGAGGGTGTTACACCCTCTCTCAGAGGAAATCATTTGTTCTGCCTTCCTGGGCCAGGGCTGCCTGGACCCCAGGAGGGCAGAAACCTGTCTGAGGGGTTGGCAGCAGCAGCAGCTGCAGTGGAGACCCCGGAAAGGCAGTTTGGCAGTACCCGGGTTCTGTGCTAGAGACCCGGGGGATCATGGAATTGTCCCTCCAATGCCAGAGTGACAATTCCATGATCTTAGACATGTTACATGGCCATGTTCGGAGTTACCATTGTGACGCTGTACATAGGTAGTGACCTATGTACAGTGCACGCGTGTAATGGTGTCCCCACACTCACAAAGTCCGGGGAATTTACCCTGAACGATGTGGGGGCACCCTGGCTAGTGCCAGGGTGCCCACACACTAAGTAACTTTGCACCCAACCTTCACCAGGTGAAGGTTAGACATATAGGTGACTTATAAGTTACTTAAGTGCAGTGGTAAATGGCTGTGAAATAACATGGACGTTATTTCACGCAGGCTGCAGTGGCAGGCCTGTGTAAGACTTGTCAGAGCTCCCTATGGGTGGCAAGAGAAATGCTGCAGCCCATAGGGATCTCCTGGAACCCCAATAACCTGGGTACCTCAGTACCATATACTAGGGAATTATATGGGTGTACCAGTATGCCAATGTGAATTGGTAAATTTAGTCACTAGCCTGTTAGTGACACATTTGGAAAGCAGAGAGAGCATAACCACTGAGGTTCTGGTTAGCAGAGCCTCAGTGAGACAGTTAGGCATCACACGGGGAACACATACATATAGGCCACAAACTTATGAGCACTGGGGTCCTGGCTAGCAGGGTCCCAGTGACACATAACAAACATACTGACAACATAGGGTTTTCACTATGAGCACTGTGCCCTGGCTAGCAGGATCCCAGTGAGACAGTGAAAACACCCTGCCATATACTCAGAAACAGGCCAAAAGTGGGGGTAACAATGCTAGAAAGAGGCTACTTTCTCACACCACGGACAGAAGACTACTGAGGAACAACTAGAAAAGAAGAAGGTAGGGCAGGAAAGATACACGCGAATAGAACAACAGTGAGGCTTTTGGGCGTGCAAGTTCCAGACAATTACAGAACGGATGAGACAGTATTCCATAGCACCCTTGGCGCTATCTTTTGTTGCAAATAAACTGGTTTGATGGGGGCTGGTTACCCTATATGACAAGGACGCCCAAGGGCACAACCCTCCAGTCGGTATAGGTTGGCAGATGCAAATCTCTATTATGTAGATAAGAAGAGAAGTGCGGACAGTGCACTGTTTTTACCGATCGCTCAGCATTCATTACGAATGATTTATGGAACTGTTTAGTAATTTCTCATATTTGTTTTCCAGAACTCCACTTCTCTGATCAGTGGCAGTCACTTTGATTGTCAAGAAGTCATTGACAGAGAATGCTAGAGATAATAGGTTGATAGTTGGAAATAATAGTTACCATTGGAAGAAGCACATTAGCAAAACTACTCGTAAGGTCCATGTGTTAGATTGAACTTTTTATGATGAGGATGCAGAGATGGCATATAAAGCAATGCTGAAAGTTTACCATAAAAATAGTAAACACACTCCGACTGAGGCTTTGGCTGGCCAGGCTTGACTGGTTTTCTATGCCCATCAGCCTGGCAACAACATTTCCCATTCCTCAAATCTTATGTAATAGCCTCTCTGATTATTTTGTCCAAGAATGTGGCTGGCATCTAATCCTCTTTTACTAATCAGAAGTAGGCTGCCACCTAAGATTCTGATTCCAGAGTTTGGAGAAAGTTTAACAGACCTTTACTCTCTGAATTTAAGACTATCTCTGTTGCGGACTCTGAAGCAGCCACCCAGAAAGCTTATGATTCTCCAATGGACCCTTGTCCTCCCCACGTGTTACAACTAGTGGTTTCAATGGTAAACATGGTAATCAACTACTTGTTTAGTCATTCATTAGAGACATGCACTTTTCCTAAAGAGCTCAGGTCTTACCCCTCATGAAGAAATATAATGCTGATTCAGCTAATCTGAGCATCATTTGACTAATTTCATTGCTTCCAACATTAGGTAAAATGTTGGAAAAATTGATAAACAGCTCCCTGAATTTATAGAAAATAACAACATCTTACACTCCACTCATTTGGGCTTCCGTCCTGGATACAGTAAGGAGACAGCCCTTCTTGATGTCTCAGAGTTCATTAATATCAACCCGGATCAAGGGAAGAAAGTCATTGTGATTCTTTTAGCTCTCACCTGCTTTTTACAAAGTTTCCCCTGCGATCTTGCTAGGTCATCTTGGTCAGCCGGGATAAATGGGGGAAGTCAAGCAATGGCTTGAATCTTATTTGACCACCAGAGTATAGGCCATCTTTTTCCCCTTTTATTTCAAGCTATTAAGAACTGAAATATGGGCTTCCTCATGGCACTGCTCTTAGCCCAGTGCTATTTAATATTTACTTGGCCCCGTTGGTCGGAATAGTTGAGCACAGGGGCTTCAATTTGGTGTCTTACGCTGATGATACTCAATTACTGCTCTCCATTGAGCAAATTGATGTGGCCCTGACTGATAGCTTCCAGGTCGGCCTTTATTTGGATGAAAGATAATTGTCTAAAGCTTAATTTGAGTAAATTGGAACTTCTTTTTTTGGGAAGTACAGCTCTCTCAACCACTTGTGATGCTGACCAACTGATTTTGGTGAACCCCCCCCCCCTCATCCAAAGTGGTAAGAAATCTTGGAGTAAAGTTTGATTGAGAAATGTCCTTTAAATCTCGAGTTAGTGCTGTGACAGGAACCTGTTTTGGTATCTGAAATATCTGATAAAGATTCTGAATATTCTACCATTTCAGACTCGGAAGACGATTGTGCTTGCTCTAGTTACTTCTAGACTAGATTACTCAAACTCCCTTTATTTAGGTGATCCAGCCTGTTTATCAAGAAGTTACAAGTGGTCCAAGATGCTACAGTGAAAGCAGTTCTTAATAGGATGGGGGCACAACGAAGTCAGCCTCGCTAAAGCTACTTCATTGGTAGCCAATCAAGGAGCCGATTAAGTTTAAAGCTCTGCTGTTCACGTTATGGACAATTCAGAAAAAAGGGCTAGCTTACCTCAGAAACATGTTCTGTAAATACTAACCTTCAAGAGCTCTTAATTCGGCAACTCAGGGTGGTTGTTCCTATTTGATACTTACTCCCAAGCTATGGAATGAACGATCAGTTGACCCTAGCATGCTCAATTCGGAAATGATATTATAAAAAGACTAAAGGCCTTTCTCCAACTGTAGTAGCTTTCTTTAAATGTACAAAATTGTAATGTGGGATGAAAAATTATTTCTGGATTTTGAAGCTTTTAACGATGCATCAAGTCGTAATTGATGAATTATGGAAATTGATATTTGAGTTGTAACAAGCTTACTAAGTCACCTCAAAATATAATTAATACTGTGACGTAGTTATACCACCTTTTCATTTGAGACCCCATTTATTTTATTATGATTGCAGGATTATGTGCTCAGCTCATGTCCCTCATGTTCATTGCTCTGACCCAATCAGTGTCTCGCTTCAAACCATCTTGCCTGGCTTTTCCGGTCAGCAGCAAGTGAATGACGTCAAAGATAAAAAAATGAACTGTGTTAGAAAGTGTGTATTTTGAATGAGGCTTCCATCGTGTACCCAAAGTGTCATATTCAAGGACGTCTGCTGGAAATTCAGCTGCAGACATGTAAATTCTATGAGACATTGAGAAATGTGTCATTTTGTGCTGACCATCTCCAGAGTGCAGTTGTTGAGAGAGTAGGTGGAAGATTTCTCTTACCTTAAGAAATGGGTTAGTGTTAAAGATTTAAAACATTACATTGATGTTTCTGATTTGCCATTGCAACACTAACCATGATCATATCTTGCTAGATTTGCAGGATGTGTTAAAAGAATATGTGATTTGTGTATAAAAGCTCTTGGGGTTTAGAATTGAGGGGCTCATTTTTCATTTTTCTGTTGGGGTAACTTTTCATTTTTCTCCTAAGACTTTGTCCATTTGTCTTAGATCATTCTCATGGGGATGCTGACAGTGCCCTTTATCACTAACTAATTGAGGCTACGTTTTACCATTCTGTATTTGTATATTTGAGCCTTCATAGCATTTTCATGCATTTTACTCTGTACCACACTTACTAAAAATGATGTAACAAATCTATTTTTGCCTTTTTTCATTTTGAACGTAGTTCTTAGTGCTTTCTCGTTTACTCTGTTTCACTCTGCTGAAATGTATATTTTTGAAAGAGAAGTGTAGTTTCTACCCACTAGACCTATTGGAGACTCTGGAGCTAAATTAATTATGTAAGAATTCGGGTGTTCAAAAATTGGAGTTCAGGTAAGTATTGGGGTTCGGCTCCCAGACCACCCTTATTCCCAGTACCCTCAGTCATAGTTCCTATGCTTTGGTATATGTGGCTTGACAGTGTAGCTGTCTGCAAGACCTATTGTTACTGAATGTTTAAAATATACATAGAGTGGGCCTGGCTCCACCAATGGGAACCCTCATGCTACTGGATGTTCAGTGAATGATTATGCATCCTATGGAGTGCTTAAAGCAAATTAGAAAGGAATATTTAACATTTCAAAAGTGAACGGAATCACTCATGAAATCTTTTAACTCTTGTGTGTTTAAACAGAAACCAATTGTTTTTTCCATTGCTACAGACGTTTTTATGCTTTAGCCAGAACGAGAAATGTAAGTCGGATCTATGGGCTTTGCAATGCTTGTTTTTTCCTGTGTGCCAGTGGATTATTTTTAAATAACCAGGCATTGCCAGCTGTCCTTCCTCAGTCGTGGCCTCTCGTGTTTGAATGCCAACTGGAGAGCTTATACTGCATCACGGCACCTGCACTCGCCAGCTGTGTATTCTTTCAAGGTCATAAATTCTCCAGAGTACAGATGTGGGATTGACGGCCACACCCTGGTACATGTGGGCAGTGTTTGGAAAATTCTAGTGAGCTAAATTAACGAGAAAAATGTAATCTCAAGAGGTAGTCTAAAGTTATTTATTTTCCCAAAACGTGAAGCACTAATGTTTTACATCTGCTGCATGAAGGCTGTGGGGTTTAGTGCTGAAGTTGCTGGCTTTAGAAAGTGGAGATGTGGTTTCTAATCCTGGCTTCATCACTTGCCCAGACACTGTGTGATTCTGGGTGAACCATTTGCTCCCTCTATGCTGCAATTTATAGATTTGTAAATATAAATGTGTAATGTGATATGTATATATATTGCCAACGTATAAGACAGCGCTTGATGTACAAAATCGTCAGTAGTTTGGAGCACTATTCCTTTGTTGAATGGCCTAGGCCAGTGGTTTCCAACCTTTTGACTTCTGTGGACCCCCACTTTATAATTAATGGAACTCAGGGACCCCCACTGAATCATCATTGGAATCTGGGGACCCCCACTGAGTCATTACTGGAGGCAGGAGACCTAATTTTTCAATATTTGTTAATATTTTTTAATTTTGTAAGCAGCCGCGGACCCCGTGAGAAGGCTTCGCGGACCCCCAGGGGTCCCCGGACCATAGGTTGGGAACCACTGGCCTAGGCCGCCACTCTGGCCAGCTAACTGGAAATACTGTATGTATTTGTTGACAGCACAAACGAGTATGATGCCAGGGCTAGAATCAGATTAAAGTAGGGCAAAGAGGCGTCAAAAGAAATATTGGTAGTAATGGAAGCTTTCAGTCACATGGTAGTACTAAAATTCACTCCGAAACATCTGGTAAAGAGAGTAAACGCCAGGCCAGGAAGAAGTAAAGAGATGATCAGAGCGTAGGGAGAAGAGGATAAGGCCAGTGGGAGGGGGGCTGGGGTGTTACACCCCCCTCATAAATGTATTTTCTGCTAAATAGTTGGGTACAGATGCTTTCAGTCAGGTATTGTGAGATATAAGTTAGATTTTTACAGGAATCTTTACATACACACAGACAAAAAGGTACACACACACACACAATCCCTCTCCGTTTTGAAAGACGGCAGAAATATTGGTTATTTTAGAAAATATTGTGTTTTCTCGTTTAGTATTCCGACTAATCCGATTTCTCTTCCGTTTCCACTACCCCTTAGGCCGCTCCCATGTACCCTGCTTGTCATATAATGTATGTAAACATTATATATAAGTCTGACTTATACATAAGTTTTTTCCCCACCCCCCCAGTCTTACTGACCAAGCTACATCCTTGGATAAGGCCTCTATCTTGCAGTGCCACCCAGTAAGGAATGTCTGCAAAATTATGATCCGATATGCGCGACTGGAGGAAGTGTGAGGGAGTTGGGCAAGAGAATGATTTGGGTGTCGGGACTGCAGAGGTGGTGAAAGAAACTAAAAGAGAACCTAATTTCCTAAGGAGGATGGTGTACAGAGAAAACAAGTATGGGCTCAGGCCTGAGCTTTGAAGGATGCCAGCTGGTAGCCCAATGGATGAGGATGACCTGGAGTATTAGAAAAAGATTGAACAGAGAGATAGGAAGAGCAGGAATGCCAGGGACGTTGAGGGAGATAAGTAGAGAAAGGTGATTGTGGTGGGCTGCAGTGATGAAAGTGAGTACATGTGTGAGTGCTGTCTCTTAGAGTGCACTTCACAGAAGATAATGAGTGAAGCAACTAAGCAAGACAGGCCAGCAGCCGCGACTCGCGCTGATTAAAAGGGGTGGGGCGGCGCGTACGGGGGGAGGAGGGATAACAATTACATTAAATTGAAAATAATAATTAAAAAACCACTTACCTGCGCGCCGTTCCTCTGCCTCCTCCCGGCTTGCTGCATGCAGGCATAGGCTACCAGCCTCCTCTGCATCAATCCTGACGCTGCTCAGAGCAGTGTCAGGATTGGCTGGGAGTGCCCAGCCAGGGCGCTCCCAGGCAGACTAGGAGCCTGCGCAGAGTCTCTCCAGCCCAGCAACTGTGTTGCTGGGCTGGAGCGAGCCCTATCCGCATGTGTGTTTGGCTGGCCTGAGACGGCCGGCAAACACACATTTCCTCTGAAGGGGAGTGTGCACTCCCCCTCTTTGTGCGTATCCCATAGCCCCGCCCTTTTCAAAACCTACTATATGATCATTTTTGGGGAAAAGGTTTGCAGCTGCCACTGCTTGGGGGGGGGAGAGGGGCAACACTCCTTGGCCCATATAGAGGAGCTGCCCCTGCAGGCCAGTATTTTAGAGAAAAAAAGGTAGCCAATATACTTGCCATTATTTAGAGGAGAGGAAGGGTCCATTGAGTGCTTTAGAAGAGGTTCTGACTCACTAATGGGAATAGATGACAAGGAAAGCGAGGCAAAGAAAAACATGAGGGGTCGTGGTTCATGACCTGAAAGAATCAGAGGGAGTACCAGCGGGTCAGCTGATCTCATTCTGGGGGGTGGGTCTTGCTGGTGGAGCAATGGTGAGGTCCAAGAGCTGAGTAGAGAGTTTTTGAGAGGAGAGGTTATAAGAGGCTACGGGTGGGGTGGCGAGTAGTGAAGTAAGGGCTTGTGTCAAATAGTGGTGATTTTAAATAGGAAGTATGGGGCAAAGCCATTGCAGACAGTGATGACTGCCACTGGTATGCATGATGGTGAGAGCTGGCTGTCAATAATGCACACAAGGACTTGAGAGTGGGGCCAAAATTAGCAGATGAAGATTAGGACATAGCCTGGATCTATAGTTAGGGACAGTATATCTAATATTTGTTATGGGCCATAAGAGTTTGAGTAAATGTACTTCTGCACCATTTGCTGAGGAAGGCTGTCAGCTTGGATTTAGGGAACACATTTTAGGTGAGATCCAAGAGGAAAGTGCAAACCAGATAATTTGTGTCAAAAGCATGCAATATGAATTTGATCATATGATGTGAAATGAAGTCGAGGTGAGAGGTTTAGTAAGGAATGGTGGGGGTGAGTCATGGCACTGTTTCCTTGTTGAATGGCAGTGGAGCGGTGAGCAGTAGGCAGGGGATGTTGATCAGAATACTGAGGAATGGGTTACTGTGACCCATTTCAGCACTAATTCCAGGGGCATCCCTGGTCATGTGTGGGCGAAAAGGTTGGTAGATAGGAGTCATCAAAAAGGCGCTAAGAGGCTAAGGTGCTCGCCATGTTAAAGTTTCTGCTCAAATGCCTGAGTACCTTGAGCATATAATGATAGGAGTAGTGATGGAAAAAGAGTAAAGGGCATTATCAAGGTCATGAAAGAATGAGCCAATGGGACTTGTGTAGAGATTGAGGGTAATAATGCATTGAAGAAAGCAATGGCCGATGTGGAGTAGTATGCAGAAACATGAAGGGGGGGTGATTTTAGAGCAAGGGCAGGCATGCGTGATTTAGTTTAGTTTAGTTTAGTTTTTAAGATTTATAGAGCGCATGGCGACCCAAGGGCATCCCAGCGCTAAAGCAGCAAGGCACGAATAGGTGGAAGGATCGATACTAATTACAGAATAAAATAGTTTTAAGCTTTTTCCTGAAGAGGCGCTCCGAGGATTTATGACGGAGCTCCATGGGAAGGGCGTTCCAAAGGTGGGCAGCCTTGCTGGAGAAGGAGTTGTTGCCCCAAGCTCTCTTAGACCGAGAGATGTGTACATACCTAAGAGAGGAGGAACGTAAATTCCTAGAAGGAATATGCAGGAAAATACGTTTCCTCAGAGAGATGGGACCCTTACCATGTAGGGCCCTGTGGACAATGCAGAGAGATTTAAAATGGATCCGTTCTTTGATGGGGAGCCAGTGAAGAGTAGAGATAGCCGATTTGGCGGACGAATATTTTGAGGAGTGAGTAAGAAGCCTAGCAGCTGCATTTTGCACTCTTTGCAGCTTCTTTATAACATAAAGTGGAGAGCTGAGGAACAAGGAGTTTCCATAGTCCAGCCGGGAAAGGATTAAGGCTTGAATGAGGATTCTTCTGGCCGTAGGAGGGAGAAGGGTGAGAATCTTTTTGAACATGCGCATGAGACCAAAACAGGTAGAGGAGAATTTGCTGGCTTGGGAATCCATAGTAAGCCGGGGGTCAAGCATCACACCTAGAGTCTTAACTTGAGGTTTGGGGGGAGGGATTTACTGGATGAAATAAAGACCTTCCTGTTTTCTATAGTGCACCTCTAGGTAGACATTTACCATTATTGAGTGTTATTTGATTGCGTTGTACTAAGTCCAACAGCTACCTCCCAGATTAAACCTTGCCTGATCACATTCACTTCTCCAAAAGAGCCAGGTCCTACATAGATGCCCTTTTGAGCAGCACAATAATGCCCTTGCTTCTAGCACACCAGTGGTATGCAACAGTTGTCCTCTTAAGAACTGACCAGTAGTGACTGTCTGCCAAAGGACATGGAGAAGAGATCTAAGAGGGATCAGTAGAGCTGCTACAAGATATTCTTGATGAGCAATCGAGGTCTGGCCCAGGCCAGGGTCTGAGTACCGATGGGTTTTGTTCATAGTGAAGCATACCCTTAAGGCCCTCTGCAAGATTTACAAATACGCAAATAACAATAAAGGTACTAGGTGTTTTCAGAAGGAAAATAATTACCCCACAATGACTTATGAAGTCTAGAATGAAAGAAGCTCAGCAAGGAATAATAAAGCGCTAGAGCGCTGTACAGTCAAGTAATAGTGCCAACCTGAGCGGCCGCTTGACACACACTAGAATCTAGATCAGCAGCAGTGCAACCTAGATCCAGGAGATCCAGAAGGTGCACTAGAAATACTCTGACTCTCACCGCCTGGATGATTTGGAAAGGCACGAGATCCATTGACACTGCACAGTAATTGTAAAATAGCCGATACAAATTAGGTGGAGGGCCTCAAGGCTCGAGCCACCACTGTAAGCCACCACAGAGAGGCAACCCTGTATAAGGGACACCTTTGTGTGGATATTTCACACCCTCCATTACACCCACCCACTTCAGTGTGGTTCAAAAACAAATTCATCCATCGGAGAATCCCTCACAGCCACAGATCAATGTGCGAACAAAGCGTCTCATGCCTACATTTACGTCCACACATGGCCTAGATGGACACATCCAATTCTAGAACTAGAACCTAGTCCACTGCTAGGGTGACCACCCGTCCGTAAATTTCACGGACTGTCCGTAATTTCGCCCTGCCGTCCGTTGTCCATGATGAAAGCCTTAACGGATGGCATTTGTCTGTAATTTTAGCCTTTCACCTAAAGGGCAACGGAGGCAGGGCGAAATTACTGGCAGGTCAGTTTCCCCAGCTGGACTGGAAAGCAGGGAGTCTCCTGTGCTCTGAGGGAGGGGCAGACAGATAGAATCAGACCTTCTTGCCAGGGGGTCTCCTTCCCTAAAGACATGCAAATGTGTCCCACTCGTAAATCTGCAAATACAAAGGGGCTTGAAAACCTGCATTGACTTTACTAAAAGGAGTCACTTGAAGTTTTCTGGTGGCAAAGATATTTCTTTTAGAGAGGTATTATAATGGTGTTCCAAGGTGAGCTGTGGAATGTGTGGTTTTAATGGAGTGTTATAATTTTTTTTAGTACTAGGTATAAATTGTATATTATTAAAATCTGTATTTGTGAAGCACTTTTTTTTATTTAACCGAAATGTATTTGCGCATTTTGTAGCAGCCTTTATTTTGATGTAATTCTATTTTTCACAGTTCTTTCAGGTACCTCGGTACCTCATAGTACTAACAAACATTGGCAAAGCCAATAGGTCTCATCTATGAAAGACTTATTGGCTTTCCTAATGTGTTTTAGCCATGTTATACACCAGAGTAGCTGCTGTTCAGCATGGCTTAAAGTTAGTGGCATAGTTGTGTGGAGTTGAGTAGAGTGGCATAGGAGCAGTGGTGTAGAGCCCAGTGGTGCAAAGTACAGTGCAGTGGGGTACAGTGCAGTTGTTTAGAGTGCGTTAGCGTAGAGTGCAGTGGTTTAGAGTGCAGTGGCATGGAGTGGCGTGGGACAGAGTAGAGTGGCATAGAGTGCAGTGGAGTAGAGTGGCATACAATGGAGTAGCAGAGAGAGCAGTAGTGTAGAGTGGTGCAGTGGCATAGATTGCAGAGTAGACTTACGTTGCAGGGAGTGCAGTGGTGTAGTGTAGAGTGGTGCAGAGTAGAGCAAAGTGCTGTAGAGTGGGGTGATGCAGAGTAGAGTGGCATAGAGTGCAGTGGCATAGAATGCAGTAGTACATAGTACATTGGTGTATAGTACAGTGGTGGAGAGTGCAACTCTGCAGAGTAGAGTGTCAGTGCAGTGATGTAGAGTGGAGTAGAGTGGCACAGAGAGCAGTGGCGTAGAGTACAGTGGTACAGAGTAGAGGGCAGTGACGTACAGTGCAGTTGTTTAGAGTGCATTGGCGCAGGGTGCAGTGGCATAGAGTGGCATGGGGTAGAGTTACATAGAGTGCAGTGGAGTAGTGTGGCATACAATAGAGTAGCAGAGAGTGCAGTAATGCAGAGTGGTGCAGTGTCATAGAGTGCAGAGTAGACTCATGTGGCATAGAGTGCAGCAATGTAGAGTGGTGCAGAGTGGAGTATTGTAGAGTTGTGTAGAGTATAGTGCCTAGAGTGCAGTGGCATAGAGTACAGTGGTGTAGAGTGCAGAGTTGCAGAGTGGATTGTCAGTGCAGTGGTGTGGAGTGGTACATAGAACAGTGGCATAGAGTACAGTGGTGCAGAGTAATGGGCAGTGGCATACAGTGCAGTTGTTTAGAGTGCACTGGTGTAGAGTGCAGTTGCATAGAGTGGCATTGGGCAGAGCGGAGTGGCATACAATGCAGTGGAATAGAGTATATTGGTGCAGAGTGCAGTAGTACAGAGCAGAGTGGTGTAGAGCATAGTGGCGGCCAGTGCAGTGTTGCGGAGTGTCAGCTTGCAGTGGTGTAGAGTGCATTGAACTAGAGTGCAGTGGTCAGAGTGGTATAGAGTACACTGGCGTAGAATAGATTGTTTCAGAGTAGAGTGCAGTGGCATAGAGCAGAGAGGTGCAGGGTAGAGTGCAGTGGCATAGAATGCAGTGGCACAGAGTGCAGTGGCATAACGTAGATTATTTCACAGTAGAGTGAGGTGGCTTAGGGTGGAGAGGTGCAGGGTAGAGTGGAGTTGCATAAAGTGGCATAGAGTGTGATGTCATAGAGTAAAGTAGTGTAGAGTGCCGTGGCATAGAGTGCAGAAGTGCAGAGTAGATTATAGTGATGTACAGTGTATTGATGTAGAGTGCCGGGGCATAGAGTTGAGTGTTACAGAGTAAAGTGCATTAGCATAGAATGTATTAGCTTAGAGTGCAGTGGCGTACAGTGCAGTGTTGCAGAGCGGAGTTGTGCAGATTAGATTGGTGTTACCTAGACTTGAGTGGTATGGCGTGCAGAATAGCAGAGCGCAGTGGTGTAGAGAGGCGTAAAGTGCAGTGGCATAGAGTAGAGTGGTACAGAGTAGAGAGGCATAGTGTGAAGTAGCATTGAATGCAGTGGCATAATGTGGAGTGGTTCGGAATGGAGAAGAGTGCAGTGGCATGGAGTGGAGTAAAGTAGAGTGATACAGAGTAGGGTGCAGTGGCGTGTAGTGGTGCAGAGCAGAGTGGAGTGCAGTATGGGTGGTATGCTAACACACTGCCATTACAAACAACACATTTTTGATTGAAATGA
Source organism: Pleurodeles waltl (assembly GCF_031143425.1). Lineage (NCBI taxonomy): Eukaryota > Metazoa > Chordata > Amphibia > Caudata > Salamandridae > Pleurodeles > Pleurodeles waltl. The sequence continues at coordinate 133,777,389 of NC_090445.1, read as the reverse complement.
CCATTACATTTGCACAGATAATACAGTTTTTCAAATCAAACTCTACTGTGCACAGACGATGATGTGTGGAAATTGCATCACCTAATGCAATGGTTTGTTTTAATCATGGAAAGGTATTTGTTTCCAGCACAGTTCAGAATTAACACAAATGTGCTTGATTTGTACTTCTAATTCTGATATATTCTGAAGTTTATTTAAATGTTGTCATGTGATAGAACAAACTCATAACCCCAGTATCCAGCAAGATTGTCGCATAAATCCTGTCACTTTGAAGTCAGAGAAAGGAAAGTAAACACTAAGTTCCCACTGAAGACAGAGCCTGACATTTGACTTTGTTCTCTGAATGCACAGCAAATATGATAAGATAAGAACAAGGTTTACAGGCCTGTTTGCAGAAAGGGAGCACTCGGCAGGATACTGTAAATAAGGTTTTGACAAGGAAAGGAACGAATTCAAGCTGCATAGCCTAAAACAAATAAAGCCAGCAAATTGAAAGCAACAAATTGTGAGTTACAAACCAGAAGGCCAATGGCAAGCAACGGGCAGAATGCATTCACAAGGAAGCACTATGAATTTACTTAAAGTGACAGCTGTGGGATACTTTGTGGGGAAAGTCCAGTATTTTAGTCCATATCTTGCAGAGGTTTGGCCACATCAATCACCCAGGTAGTATGACGAGAAAACCTGGAGTGGTTTCCATGTTGCAGGATAGGTCTGTACACCCATTCTATCAGTTTGCCACCATTTCCTATGGTACAGAGCTTCTGGCACACTTCTTGTAGGGTTAGTGCTAGCTGGCAGACATGAAATAGGGCATTTAATGATTATTTAAGGTGGTTGTAAGTAAGGAGTTGACCGGGGTGAAGATGGTAGTCTGCCACAAGGGTTTGGAAATTTAGTAGCTCACTGTTCAGAAACAAAGTCCCCAATTTTAAGACACCTGCAACATGCCACTGATGGAGTTGCTCTGAGCACAGCCATCCTGTGCGAGTGGGAAGGCTTAGCAAACGTAGTGCAGGAGCATAAGGTTTCTTCGTGTCAGTGAGTTTACAGGTTCTGGCAAGGCAAGAGAAAGCCGTGCATTATAACCCCGGATGGTGATCCATAGAATGGTCAGTAGGAAACAATGAGCAGTGCATTAAGCCTTTCTTAAAAGTCTTTACTGGTAAACCCCATCTCATGCAGGGAGGTGGGCAGAAAGCCAGTGAGCCACCCATTGGACCTGTGCAGCTGAATAATAGCATTCTAAGTCCAGAAGACCTAACCCACCCGCAGTCACAGTTAGCTTTAGAGTGGAAAGAGCTCCCGATGGTGCCGCAGTGACCAAATCAGATGTGTGGCCTGTCTGAAGAAGGAATGAAGGACGAGCAGGGGAAGGTTTGCAAAATAATACTATCATTGGGGTAGCACCCCATCTTCACTAGTGCCACGTGGCCTCTACAGTAAGCAGAAGAGAAGACCAAAAAGAAAACTGGGCTTGGAAGGACTGTTCGCTCTGCTGAGATTTTCATCCTGGAAATCAGTGTAAGAATGGTAGATATTAATAACTAGGTATCAAAAGGTAACTGGTTCCCAGTTCAATCTGAGATCTAATTGTATATAAAGGCAAAAACAGTGCCATATGTTAAAGAAGCACTAATTACATTTTAAAATTTGTAAATTTTGTTTGTGCAATTTACATCCCAAATATTTTGAAGATTCTTTGTGTACATGACCCTTAGGATTAACCCAGATCTCTGGTTTGGCTTTTGCTCAATTTCAAAACCATATAATGACATGGAGAAAGCGGGCAATTGCCTTGCACAACCTTGCAAGGGGTCTGGCCCCTGCTCACCCTTCAAAAGCAATAACAGCGGACCATTGCACCAGAAGAGTTTGCCAAGGTGGATGGGTGTTGCTTGTTCAACCACTTGACAGTGCCCCTTCTGTTTCGCTCCTGTGTGCAGAGACAACTCCCCAGGTACCCAATACCTTCGAATAGTCTTGGTGGACCCATCTTGTCTGATTTTAGGAATTGTCCCACCTTGTTCTTCTCTTCTTTATTCATCCAGTTTTTAGCAACAACCCTTTGAATTACTTGCCGTGGATCTCCCATTTGCTCTCGATTTCATCCTCCTCTTTTATTATCTTTGATTGGTAGTCCGGGCTCCCATTTCTGAGATAAATATAGAGTCCCAGACATACACTCTAGTGCGGTGAGACTACAGACAAGTTATGGGTACATCACATCCTGACATTAGGTGTGAGACTGTCGCCCACACCATCTGCCCTGCCTCTTTAAAAAAAAATTAGGTTAAAAGTCCATGAGTGGTTGGGGTAAGCCAGATGTTTTTGTTCAATTTGTTTAAACTAGCATAAGGTTAATTACCTTAATGTTTCCCAAACTGTTTGCCAGGGGTTTTAAAATGTTCAGAAACATAATCAAAATGTTGCGGTTACTTTCTCTTCAGGAAAGATCGGGTAGATTGATGGCGTTGCCGCAGTACTGAAGGGCATTAATTTACTACTGAACAAGGACGTAATGTGACACCTGAATGTAGCACACCAGGAGGCAATCCCCAAAAGACCACAGTGAATAAATAGTGCTATGTTAAAAAAGAGTAAATAAATGCACTGACAATATAGTGAGGCGTGGCCTCTCTTGCGTGTGTCTGTAAAACTGATGTTTGTCCTGAATTATTTTCCTGAATTTTGACCCTTTGTCCTGAATTTTTTACACTTTGAAAACTTTGGGGCACACCAGTGGCAGCAAGCACTATGAAAAGGTTCATTTGAAATATTTAATTATCTTTATTAAAAACCATCCAACCTAACATGGATTGTTTCTTCCTCTACAATACAAAACACAAACCACTCTCTTGGCAATGGATATAGAAAGGTGCAACAATAAATGCACAAAAAATAATAGTGCAATTATGTCCTACTTAAAAATGTGAACAAAATAGTGGTTTAGGGAATCTAGCCATCAGTGCTGTGACCTACAAAACGTAGACGTAGACTCGTTAACAAATCACTAGTGGCACGCTTTAATCTGTTAGGGGCAACTTTGTTGGTCAAGCAGTTCTTCAAAATTTCAAATATTACACTTACATGCACACAAATGAGATGTACTTACTGGTGAGGAACTAACTTCGCATACAGTGAGACATTTTCATTTGGATGGTGCGCCTGTTACGCATCTACCAGAAATGTCACGATGGATACGCATGGATACAATAAAAGAATGGCTTAACTGTATGTAACGGTCAGGAAGCTGCAGATGGAGCTACTAAAACACAGATCCGTTTTCTAGCGATTTCTTTTTAAACATTTCTATTCCAAGACTATGCCTGTGAAAGATACTTATGTACTTAACTGGGATCTTCTTTTCAGCCGTGTGCCGTCGTCAATCTCTAATGAAGCCGATTAAATCGAGAAAGCAAGTGTAGCTTAGAAGCTTACAGGACATGCACAAGAGGACGGGGGTACTTACAGGACGAGTCATGTGTGAGCCGACTGAAAAGATGTGAAGGGAGGTCTAAGCTTCCCTTCCTCTCAGTCCTTGGCTTCACCTTGTCTGGCCTCTGAACTCCCTCGGGAGCACTGAAAACAAGATTTATTATAGCGGTACTAGAGCATCTGCCACAAAATACAGAGAAGTGGTGTCCTGAGGTCAGGTACCATGATGCGAGAGAGAGGGCCCGATGCTACGGTGCCTCCGGGTTCTGTTCCCTGAGAAGGGCATAGATAACCTGGGCGCCCAGGTCATGAAGAATGCCATTCATGTCCCTGGCATACCAGTGGAATACGTCAGATTCCAGTACCAGCTTCCATCATTAGACCAGTGGCTCTTTGAAAGGTTCAGTGGAGCCTACAAGACCATGGCGAAGGCCTGCGCAAGGAAACATGGGAATCATAGCATCTTTACAATATCTATGCCACGTGAAGCGCTGATGTTGATGTATTTGAGCCCCTGTATGACTGCAGGGTCTGCATCTATTTCTAACTGGTCAAAGATGGGTGAGAGGATGAGGACCAAAGAAAGGCAGAGGAAACAGGTCTCCATGACCACAGCATCAGTGATCATGTGGTCCCAGGCCGAGGAGAGGCATGGCGTGGCCTTCAGGCCCATCCCTACTGCTGCGAAAGGGGCAAGAAGTAGTTCAGCTACTGGCGCCAGTGTGGCCTGTCCCCCATTATCTGGTCCCTGCTTATGCACAGTAGAGAGGCAGGACAAGCCCAGAAGGATGTGGGTGTATTCTTTCCCCTAAATGAGTATGTGCTCACACGGGTCTTAAACCCTTAGTCAAGGAGGACAAGTTTACCTTGGAGCGAAGTTCACATCCTTGCCAATGCCATCTGCCTTTCATAACACAGTGACTTTGGGTGAAAAAATGTCCACTCTGGGTGGAGCATTAGTCCTGGGTGAGAATTGGGTCTTTTTTTCTTTATTCAGAATAAGGGGACTGGGTGACACTAGAGCAGGGGACAGAAGCATTCTCACGAGATTGGTGACAGGCCACGAACAATCAGGCACAACACAGGTATGTTGCACCCACGTGCAAGAGAACAGCGCACGATGGATAGTCTTGTTCCAGCTATAACCAAACAATGAAGCAAGAACCCATGACAATGTAACCTAGAGCAACAACAATGCAACCTAGATGAGAAACAGAAGATCCACACGACGCACTAGAACTACACTGACACCCAACACCTGTGTAATTTGGAAGGGTACGAGATCCATGGCCACTGCACAACAACGCTACCATAGCTGATACGGGTTAGGTGGAGGGTCTCAAGTCTCGAACCACCACAAAGAGGCAACCCTGCATATGGAACACCTTTGTGTGGATATCTCACACCCTCCATTACACCCACCCACATCAGTGTGGATCAGGAACAGATTCACTCAGTGGAAATCCCCTGCTGGATGAGTTACAACCACAGATCGCTGTCTGCACAAAGCGTCACATGACCAAATAATTGGAGAAGACTCAGTTATACAAATACCCAGTAACATAATATACCATAAATTTGGAGTATTGGTGGCCAAAACCCTAGGTGTAATTTTGTAGTGTTTGCCAGATGAATCTGACAAAGGATGGAGGAACGTTTTTTTGGTGGGTTTGTCATCCAGTGTTTTTTATTCACTTTAAAGCTGCACTATGTGATCTAGTTGCAGAACGCCCTGAATGATGTTTTCTTGTATTGGTTTCAAATTGTGTGTGCTGTGCCTTTTAAATGTAGACTATACCCATGTAGAAACCCTGTGCCTTTGTCACTGTGTGATGGCTCAGTGGAGTAATGCATCCACTGCAAGGATCTGTGTTTAAACCAATTGTCACAAGGACATATCCTGGTGGGTCAACTCAGCCTTTCATCCTCAGAAGGTTGGCAATATGAACAATACTGAGTTGGGTAACATTAAGCGTCTGCTATTCAGTGCCAATATAACAACTGGAAAACACGCCCTTTCCAGATAAACTTTATGCTATGGTGGATTCTCTGGGGTTGCTGAAAGTCTCAGACCGTGGGAAACATTAAGGATCTCTGGGGGTGAGTGCTCGAACCTTGCAAGAAAGGGTTTGTGCGTGATCCAGGGCTGCCATAGAACTGAGATGAAGTGTCGCAGAAATTTGTGTGAAATCTGACTGCAGCATCTCTGCACCACTCAGCAAAAGGTGCACGCAGAGACATTTTAAGGTATGGGCAAAATGGGCTCTGGCCCAGGGCCCCAGCCTTTTAGGGAGCCCCTGATAGAGCCAGCCCTGTTCTGCAGAGAGTCCTGCCTTGATGACCTGAATAATTCTGATGCAAATTGTTTTAATTACCGTTTTCCTTAAATGTATTTTAATGTGGGTGATGTATGAGAGTCTATTACAATCATTTTGAGGAGGAGTATTGTGTTTATGTTTCATGCAGCATTCACAAAAATAAAAGGTTTCTTTTAGATCAAAACAGGACCTCACATATGAGAAATGGGAGGGTGTTACAGAGATTATTTACCATAACATTAGTGATCTGCTGTTCTGTTACAATATTGAAAACACCCATCACTATCCCTGAATATTAGATGCAGAAACATTTTGAATTTGGACGAGATTGTGCCTGTACATTGTCAGTGACCCCGCCAAAGAGGGCAGAAATGGCTGAAATTGGATCATAAATTCAAAACTGTTCCAAATAGGCACCCCCAAAATACATTTAGCCACGGGCTCCCAGAATCTTTAAGACATCCCTGGGGGCATGAAGGGCCTCAGCAGGGAAGGCCGCACTGGGAGCTGATCTGGAGGGGGCACTGACCTGGAAGGGATGGGGTGCTGTGTTTAGCAATAACTTACAGATTTAAAAGCTCCTGCTCCAGAGTTCCTTGTGAGTCCAGCTTTTAGGCAGCGATAAAAATGTCAACATAACTCTTGTAATGAAAGTTCCTGCTAGAGAGAGAGAGAGATTGGAGTTTTGTCTAGTGGCAGTTTTGACAAAGCATAAAGTAGCACAGAGGGTTAATATGCCTGTAGCAAAGAACAGATCTGCATTTTATGGGGATAGCTGAGTGGATTAGTAAAGCCTACCTTTACGTGCACTTTAAAACAAATGAAGTGTATGTGAGAAAGGGGTTTTGGAGAGATGAGGAACACTTTTGCTTGGTAGTGAGGGAATCCGAGGAGAAGGTCATGGTGGGGGCTCCAAAAAAGACTGTGGCACTTGGTGCCACCAGCACTAAAACTGACCCTGCTCACGAGTAGGGTGGCTTCTCCTTGCCAGAGATCGACACAACCACCACAAAAGCTACGTGAGCAGGTCTGTGAGGTATACAGATCATGTAAGGAGTTGAGAAAGACAAAAAGTGTGAAGAAGGTCGCACTGGCATGGAGGACTTCCACCTTTACTATCTTAAATCAGTCACTTTTGATGGGCAACATGGCTCAAGAACCAGTTTGGCTCCCACTGGGAACCATAGCCAGGGACACTGGAATTGAATTACCAGGTTCTGTGCCACATAATCCACCATCTTGGGCTGTTTCTTAACCCTGAATACAGGGTGGTTTTTGTTTCCTTGCATGTCAACTCCTGTATCATCTGGTATCTTTTCAACAAGAAACACCAATATTGCCAAGGAGGCCTTTGCCACCCTTTGAAGCTGTTTCCTCCTATCTGGGAATGTCTTGAGGAGACACGTGAGACCTGTCATGAGTATTAAGTGCAGGTTGGCACCATTGCTGCTGGGAGGAGTCACCCTTCCTTCGAGCAGTCATGAGTGAAAGTAGAAAGACCCTCAGAGGCCCATCCTTGACAGTATTTTTCTTTAAAAATAAACCGTTGTGTGCCACTGTTCGTGCAAAATGTTTACACCAGAGGCACCTCGTTTTCAGATCCAATATCTTAACCCGGTAAATGCCTCCTATAGAGTACAATTGAGTAACTTGTTTCTGAATGGGAAGAAAGCCTTCCAGATCTCCCTTGGCAACCCCAAAACTGAAGAAAAGTTATAAAACATAATAGAATGCTCGGAATTAAAGGAATACACGTTTTATTACAAGAAGAAACTGTCAACTTCTTTTTGTATGGATGTTGGGCTGTATATGTTTTACACAAACTATTTATGAAAAAGGACAGGTAATAGAATGATGCTTTGTGCTGCTGAAGAACGTTTTGATCTGCTGAAGATGTACAGTTTAACTTTCGAAGAAGCCTGTGCGGTTTCCCTAGCACTATAATGTGTGGAAATTACTATTCAAAAGTCAGAATTGAGATAATGCCACAGAGGTTGATCCATAATTTGCCTTTATTTCCACAATATTATTCTTAATTTGCCCTTGCCACACAATTGAGCCAACAACACCGCATACTTTGCGTCTCTCTTGCCACATAATTCCAGTGGCCCTGGCTATAGGTAAAGTATACCCTATTACGTGTTGCACGATATGGAGGAATATTTGGTCGGAATAAGGGAAAGACAGCTCGCGCCCATGCAGCCGAGCCTGAGGAGCCTCACCCCGCCGCTGGTTATCCGTCCACAGTCGCATGAAGAAGGATCCCAAGGCGCTGTCAGAACAATTCATTTGCGGCCTAATGTAGAATAAAAGCCCGCCGTCCCCCGAGCCTTTCCGACTGATTGATCTGCGTGCGGTTTGGCTTCTCTTCCGGAGGAGGCGCTGCTCCAGGGTCTAACCGCACGGAATATGAGCTCCACACCTGACCACGGCCTGTGTCTGTGCATGCATTGTGTCCCAGGGCCTGGCACTGCCAGGCACCCGCACTTCCGCTTCCGTAGATCTGGAGGAGTGTCGCTCGGTGGCGTAGCTTACACTGGTGCAGCGGGTGCAGCGGCGCCGGGGCCGAGACGCCCGAGGGACCCACTTAATCCTGATTATTGACGCACTTCAGAGTTCAGAGAGCAGGCAGGAGGCCCATTCCCTTCCTTGAAACAGTGCCATTGTCACCCTGGCCACACCGCTCCTGGCGCCTCTCAGCAGAGCCTCTGTCATTTGAATGGGGCAGTAATGGGACAGTTCTAAAAGCCGTGGTTTAAACGGAGAAGTAACTGGACAGCCCGAGCCCATCTCAGCAGTGCCACTGTCCTTGTAATGGGACAGCACTGGTCCATCTCAGCAGGGCCACAGTCCTTGTAATGGGACAGCACTGGTCCATCTCAGCAGTGCCACTGTCCTTGTAATGGGAGTCCATCTCAGCAGTGCCACTGTCCTTGTAATGGGACAGCACTGGTCCATCTCAGCAGGGCCACAGTCCTTGTAATTGGACAGTAATAGGACAGCACTGGCCCTTCTCAGCAGAGCCTCTGTTATTGTAATGGCACAGTGCTGGCACTTCTCAGAAAAGCCTCTATTATTTTAATGCACAGTGCATGCACTTCTCAGAAGATCCTCTATTATTTTAAAGGCACCGTACTGGCACTTCTCAGCAGAGCCTCTGTTATTGTAATGGCACAGTGCTGGCACTTCTCAGAAAAGCCTCTATTATTTTAATGCACAGTGCATGCACTTCTCAGAAGATCCTCTATTATTTTAAAGGCACAGTACTGGCACTTCTCAGCAGAGCCTCTGTTATTGTAATGGCACAGTGCTGGCACTTCTCAGAAAAGCCTCTATTATTTTAATGGCACAGTGCTGGCACTTCTCAAAAGAATCTCTATTATTTTAATGCACAGTGCTGGCACTTCTCAGAAAAGCCTCTATTATTTTAATGCACAGTGCATGCACTTCTCAGAAGATCCTCTATTATTTTAATGCACAGTGCATGCACTTCTCAGAAGATCCTCTATTATTTTAAAGGCACAGTACTGGCACTTCTCAGCAGAGCCTCTGTTATTGTAATGGCACAGTGCTGGCACTTCTCAGAAAAGCCTCTATTATTTTAATGGCACAGTGCTGGCACTTCTCAAAAGAACCTCTATTATTTTAATGCACAGTGCTGGCACTTCTCAGAAAAGCCTCTATTATTTTATTGGTACACTGCTGGCACTTCTCAGCAGAGATTTTAATGTCTATTTTATTTTAAAGGCACAGTGCGAGCACTTCTCAGTAGAGAGAGCCTATGTTATTTTAATGGCACAGTGCTGGCACTTCTCAGCAGAGTCTCTGTTATTTTAATGGCACAGTACTGGCCCTTCTCAGCAGAGCCTCTGTTATTTTAATGGCACAGTGCTGGCACTTCTCAGCAGGCACTTCTCTGTTATTTGAATAACTCACTGCTGGTATGTCTCAGCAGAGTGAAACGTTGTTATTTTAAAGGCTCAGTGCTGGCACTTCTCAGCAGAGCCTCTGTTATTTCAATGACACAGCACTGACACTTCTCAGAAGAGCCTCTATTATTTTAATGGCACAGTGCTGGCACTTCTCAGCAGAGCCTCTGTTATTGTAATGACACAGTGCTGGCACTTCTCAGCACCGAGAGCCGCTGTTATTTTAATAGCACAGTGCTGGCACTTCTCATCAGAGCCTCTGTTATTTTAATAGCACAGTGCTGGCACCTCTCAGCACCAAGAGCCTCTTTTTTTTTTTAAAGGGACAGTGCTGGCACTTCTCAGAAGAGCCTCTGTTATTTTAATGGCACAGTGCAGGCACTTCTCAGCAGAGCCTCTGTTATTTTAATGGCACAATGTTGGCACTTCTCAGCAGAGCCTTCTCAGCAGAGCCTCTGTTATTTTAATGGCACAGTGCTGGCACTTCTCAGCAGAGCCTCTGTTATTTTAATGGCACAGTGCTAGCACTTCTCAGCAGAGAAAGCTTCTGTTATTTTAATTGCACAGGGCTGGCACTTCTCAGCAGAGCCTCTGCTAGTTCTAATGGCACAGAGCTAGCACTTCTCAGCAGAGAGAGCCTCTATTATTTTAATGGCACCGTTCTGGCACTTCTAAGCACAACCCTTGTTATTTTTAATGCCACAGAGCTGGCACTTCTCAGCCGAGTGAGCCTCTGTTATTTTAAAGGCACAGTACTGGCACTTCTCAGCAGAGCCTCTGATATTGTAATGGCACAGTGCTGGTACTTCTCAGAAAAGCCTCTATTATTTTAATGGCACAGTACTGGCACTTCTCAAAATAACCTCTATTATTTTAATGCACAGTGCTGGCACTTCTCAGAAAAGCCTCAATTATTTTAGTGGCACAGTGCTGGCACTTCTCAGCAGAGCCTCTGTTATTTTAATGGCACAGTGCTGGCACTTCTCATCAGAGCCTCTGTTATTTTAATGGTACAGTGCTGGCACTTCTCAGCAGAGCCTCTGTTATTTTAATGGCACAGTGCTGGCACTTCTCAGCCGAGTGAGCCTCTGTTATTTTAAAGGCACAGTACTGGCACTTCTCAGCAGAGCCTCTGATATTGTAATGGCACAGTGCTGGTACTTCTCAGAAAAGCCTCTATTATTTTAATGGCACAGTACTGGCACTTCTCAAAATAACCTTTATTATTTTAATGCACAGTGCTGGCACTTCTCAGAAAAGCCTCAATTATTTTAGTGGCACAGTGCTGGCACTTCTCAGCAGAGCCTCTGTTATTTTAATGGCACAGTGCTGGCACTTCTCATCAGAGCCTCTGTTATTTTAATGGCACAGTGCTGGCACTTCTCAGCAGAGCCTCTGTTATTTTAATGGCACAGTGCTGGCACTTCTCAGCAGAGCCTCTGTTATTTTAATGGCACAGTACTGGCACTTCTCAGCAGAGATTTTAATGTCTCTTTTATTTTAAAGGCACAGTGCGAGCACTTCTCAGTAGAGAGAGCCTCTGTTATTTTAATGGCACAGTGCTGGCACTTATCAGCTGGCACTTCTCTGTTATTTGAATAACACACTGCTGGCAAGTCTCAGTAGAGCCTCTATTATTTCAATGGCACAGTGCTGACACTTCTCAGTGGAGCCTTTGTTATTTTAATGGCACAGTGCTGGCACTTCTCAGCACCGAGAGCCTCTTTTATCTCAATGACACGGTGATGACACCTCTCAGTAGAACCTCTATTATTTTAAATGCTCAGTGCTGGCACTTCTAAGCAGAGAGAGCCTCTGTTATTTTAATGACACAGTGCTGGCACTTCTCAGTAGAGCCTCTGTTATTTTAATGGCACAGTGCTGTCACTTCTCAGCAGAGCCTCTGTTATTTTAATGGCACAGTGTTGGCACTTCTCAGCAGAGCCTTCTCAGCAGAGCCTCTGTTGTTTTAATAGCACAGTGCTGGCACTTCTTACCAGAGTCTCTGTTATTTTAATGGCACAGTGCTGTCACTAACCAACACAATTGCTTTCGTTCTATTTAGGCAGCAATGTGGAACAGTGCTGGCACTTCTGTGAAGAGCCACTGTGGTTTTAAGTGCGCTGTAATAAGACAGCGATGGCACTTCTCAGCAGAGCCTCTGTTATTTTAATGGCACAGTGCTGGCACTTCTCAGCAGAGCCTCTGTTATTTTAATGGCACAGTACTGGCACTTCTCAGCAGAGATTTTAATGTCTCTTTTATTTTAAAGGCACAGTGCGAGCACTTCTCAGTAGAGAGAGCCTCTGTTATTTTAATGGCACAGTGCTGGCACTTATCAGCTGGCACTTCTCTGTTATTTGAATAACACACTGCTGGCAAGTCTCAGTAGAGCCTCTATTATTTCAATGGCACAGTGCTGACACTTCTCAGTGGAGCCTTTGTTATTTTAATGGCACAGTGCTGTCACTTCTCAGCAGAGCCTCTGTTATTTTAATGGCACAGTGCTGGCACTTCTCAGCAGAGTCTCTGTTATTTTAATGGCACAGTGCTGTCACTTCTCAGCAGAGTCTCTGTTATTTTAATGGCACAGTGTTGGCACTTCTCAGCAGAGCCTTCTCAGCAGAGCCTCTGTTATTTTAATGGCACAGTGCTGGCACTTCTCAGCAGAGTCTCTGTTATTTTAATGGCACAGTGTTGGCACTTCTCAGCAGAGCCTTCTCAGCAGAGCCTCTGTTATTTTAATGGCACAGTGCTGGCACTTCTCAGCAGAGTCTCTGTTATTTTAATGGCACAGTGCTGTCACTAACCAACACAATTGCTCTCGTTCTATTTAGGCAGCAATGTGGAACAGTGCTGGCACTTCTGTGAAGAGCCACTGTGGTCTTAAGTGCGTTGTAATAAGACAGCGCCGGCACTTCTCAGCTGGGTCGGTGTGCTTTTAATGGACAGTATTTAAGTTCAAGTTGTTGGATTTTTGGAGGTGTTGGCAGATCAGCTCTGGAGGGCACGAAGGCATCAGTAATAGGTATGGGATATATGTGCCACCACGATGTGCAGGTCAGAGCTGCATGGACTGACACATGCTATGGTACACATTCTGTGGACGAGGAGAGTAACAACACAGAGCAAACTAGGAATGGCCAGACGTCATCTAGGGGTGGACAGGGATACCAGCTGCGACCACTATCCTTCTCTTTGGCACACACGGTGGTGCCCTTCCGAGCCAGAGAGCTCTGCTTTCTTTGGCTAGACTCCTGGTCCTTCCCATAAACCCTCAGGAAGAAATAGAGGGGGCTGAGGGGCTAAGGCTGGAGCAAGGGGTCAACTGTGTGATGTCCTAGGGGATCAAACGACCCTCGGTGTCACTTCCAATATTAAGAGCATTTTGGTGAGATGACATCCACGAGAATGAGCCCAAATTTGGGAATTGCCTAGGAAGGTGGAATGGTGCTTAGCAGAAAGGATGAAGTGTTTCCTGGAGGAGCACGTTCTTCGAAAGGGTCGGCACAAAGAAGGTACTGGTCTGTTTTTAGGTTGTGCACTGTCTGGTCGCGAAGGACCTATTTTCAGCTTATCAAAAACGTACTGTGGGCTTAGATTCTGCCCATTGCTTACCCTTGGTTTCTTTTACTGTCAACTTTAATTTACTTGTTTTCCTTCAATGGCATGTCTCCTTTTCTTCTGTTTGTCCCTCCCCTGCAGCATGGTCTCTTTACTATACTTTTGATTAGTTGATTTGTATTCTTCCACTGCTCACTTTTAGGGGAATACTTTTTTTCTTTTGAGTTAAGCTTGTGTTTTACAGCTCTTTCCCTTGTGCCCCTCTTCCCCCCCCACAAACCTGCATCTGCTCTATGTTGCTCTCTCCCTCATGTGCTGCTGTCTCTCTCTAATGTGCTTCTCCCCGTGCCCCATGTTGCTCTCTCACTTGTGTACTGCTCACGCTCCCTATTTTTAAACCCTCCCATCCACTCTCTGTTGCTTTCCTTTTCCTAATCACCCCACATTGCTTCCACCACCTGCTTCTCCGCAGAGACATGTTTTTTTATCCTTTTTGTTTTTTTGTTTTTTTTTGGAGGAGCTGACAGCTGCCATTTCCTGCCATGCTGCACTGAAATTAATAAAGAGCTTTCTCAAGAACAAATTTTTATTTTTTTTAGTAACAAATTCAAGTAGATCCACCATCTTGTATAGGTAAAAGACGAAAGAGAAAATGGTGCACATATGTCATCAAGCATGTGCGCACCAGCGGGATCTTGAAACCGCGTCTGCACGCCTTTTATTTTTTGCCAATGCTGCACAGCAAATGTGGGAAGTCAACAAGGCAATACATATTGCCTTTGCCAATGCTCGTTTTTTTCTGTCTCCTTCCACTAGGAATATTCAATTCCATAAGCTATGCATTGTGTCTGCAGATAAAGAGAGTGACTGCTTAGAGAAAGAACTTTTTTCCTGCATAATAATCAGATGTGTTGGTGTGTCTCAAATGTGGCACACACAGTGAGGTGGAGCCAGGTAAGTTCCTTGAATATGGGTGGTGGTTAATTAATTAGTGGGCTTTCAGTGGGGAAACGGTGGAGTCTGAGGGATCAGTCAGCTGGACACCGCCTCCTAGATTGATAGGTTAAAACTGTGCACAATGTAACATAATGTTTAGGTTTCACAGTAGGGTTTGATCCTGCTGAGGAGACTGATATGGTATCAAAGTGTCTAGAGTTTCATTCTTTCATGCTGTTTGCCTGGAATGCATTGGTCAATGTTCAAACCCAAGAACTTGCATTGGTGGTGGTGGGAAGAAGCCATCGAGAAGTTCCATTCTTCAGTTTGGAGTCACAGTGACGTTCCATATGCTCTTGGATTTGCAGTACTAAAATATTTAAAATGAACTTGCCATGAAATGGGAGGTGGGCTATGGTGGAGGTCGGATATCTTTGACAAGGGACAGGATTTGATAGGTAGGGGTGAAGATGGTGGTTGGAGCGGAGCCATTGATCGTATCCAGTTAGGGCGCTTGTTATGTTAGCGAGTGGGATTTGATGTTGACCTGGTTGTTGATGGAGAAGAGCTGGAGGGAATCCCATGAGAGATGCTGTGTAAGGAACTGAGGGATTAGTGTTGTGAGATTGATGTTATGGCGGGTGATGTCAATCTTGATAAAGAATAATTGGATAATGTTGGTGGGGATGGGGGGGTCGGCGGGTGCGCAGGAGGGTGTTCGAAGTATTTTGAAAACTCAGTAAAAATATATTTAAAAAGATAATGTTGGTTGATAAAAAAAATTTATGGAGCAGTGTATGAGAAGATTTACACAAGTCTGATTGCTTTGAACAAGGTTTGGCTCATGTTATTCTCCTCAAAGATTCACAGAAATCTAATGGAGTGGTGCGGGTAGAGGGATTTGCAGGAAGTCCATGACACTTTGAATGCTAGGAAGTCTTTTGTAGATCAGTGGATCGCCATGTCTTTTCAGGTTGTCTGATTGGGCATTTTCTGGAATTGAGGGTTTATGATTACCAGGAACAGCTGGGTTTTGATAGGACTTTTTGGTGGGGAGAAGCCTGAGACTCAGCAAATGTCCCAAGAGTAGAATTACAATTTTCAGTGTGGGTGTGTCAGTGACGTGTTGAACTGAGATGAATAGAGGACATAGCCAATTGAAGAGAGATTAGGTAGAGGTTTTTCACCAATCTGGGGTTGAGTATCAATGCCTTTATTTGGCAGCAGCGTATGTTTTGAAGATGTGAGGTTGAAGTGTAGTGTGCGGTAGGATGAAGACCTGATAATGTTCAAAGTTGTAATGTGTACAGGGCCAAACAGGGAACCTAAAGCAGCCCTGGCAATTTTTTGGAGATCAGCCCCAGGGTGGGGAGGAGGGGTAGAGGGAAGAGGGGAAGGATGGAGGAGGTTTGCTAGTGTGAAGCACTGATGCTTTTGTTTCTGAGGGCAGATATTGCAACACCACTGCAAAACCGCCCCCCAGTAATGAAACTGGCCCCAACCACTGCAAAACCAGCCCCCACCCTTCAAGCCCCCCCAGGAAATGCCCGCTACCCGCTACGGCCAGCCCTGCCCTGAATGTGTATTTGTAAAGTGCTTTATCACGCAGAAGGGTAACCTGGAGCTGAACAAGTGTGTGTCCTTAGCCCTCACTATAGTAGGTTGGTGTTGCATCTGGCCCTTTTTGCAGGGTCAGCCCCAATCTTTTTGCCTCCTTCCTCCTAATTTTTCTGACCAGTCTTTAGGACTCTTGGCACTTTACCATTGCTAAACAGTGCTAAAGTGCATATGCTCCCTGTCTAAATTGTACTTTTGATTGGTTTATCCATAATTGGCATATTTGATTTACTGGTAAGTCCCTGGTAAAGTGCACCCGAAGTGCCAAGGGCCTGTAAATCAAATGCTACTAGTGGGCCTGCAGCACTAGTTGTGCCACCCACATTAGTAGCTCTGTAAACATGGCTCAGACCTCCCACTGCAGCATCTGTGTGTGCAGTTTTAAACTGCCAATTCTACCCACTTGCCAGGCCTAAACCTTCCCTTTTACTACATGTCAGGCACCCCTAAGGTAGGCTCTAGGTAGCCCCATGGGCAGGGTGCAGTGTATGTTTAAAGTAGGACATGTACTAGTGTGTTTTATATGTCCTAACAGTGAAATACTGCCAAATTCGGTTTTCACTGTGCAAAGCCTATCTCTCTCATAGGTTAACATGGGGGCTGACTTTAAATATCCTTAAAGTGCAGATTCCTCTTGAGAGCAGATAAAAATCTGGAGTTTAGGGTCTCTGAACTCACAAAAATACATATTTTATTGAAGTTGGTTTTTAAATTGTCTGTTTGAAAATGCCACTTTTAGAAATTAGGCATTTCTTGCCTAAACCATTCTGTGATTCTGCCTGTTTGTTGATTGTCTCTCTGGGTCAGTTTGACAGTTGTGCTGTTTTGCACCACTCTAGAGAGTGACACAAAGGGGGTTGGGGTGTAGCCTGCATATCCTGATGAGCCATCTGAGCTAGAGGGAAGGGAGGAGTTGTCATTCACACCTGAAAGGACTGTGCCTGCCCTCACACAATGCAGTCTCTGACCCACTGGTGTGTGACTTGGGCCTGGCCTGGACAAGAAAGGATCTGTCAAACACAAGACTTTGCTTTGAAGTTTGCTAACTTCAAAGGCAGAAAGGGGTATAAGAGGAAGACCCAAACACCCAGACTTTTAGAATCTTTCTAGAGTCAAGAGGAACCTCTGCAAGGAGAAAAGCTGGAGGAGAAGTACTGTTGCACCATGGCCTGCGGGCCCTGCACTCTGGCATCGCCTACTCACACTGCAGCCTGGGCCTCCCTGATGACGGTGCTCCTGCTGACACCAGCACTACTGCCTGCACTGTGGCCTGTGGACACCGCTTGTGAGGAGACGAAGCATCCGTTCCGTCCTGCACCGCAGCCCTGGTCCACCGACGCCAGCACCATCGACTCCAGTGTTGTCACCAGGCATCCCTGCCTGCACCATGGCCTGTGGACACTGCTCGTGAGGGTCACGATGCAATGTCCCATCCCGCACCGCTGGCTTGAGCCTACTGACAACAATGCTTTCGCTACACATGGAGAGAGGAAGAGGGAGGAGGGGGGATAAATATGGAGGAACACTTCGTACTTAGCTCCCTATAATTCAAAATACACACGAAAGTACGGGGTTCTCTAAAAGAGGACGTCGCGGATATTAGCGTAGCCCTGGGTTGTATGTATTCCTATTTGGAAGGGTAAAGTCAGTGGAATGTCAGTTGGAAATTGCCGAGTGCATATTCGGAGAGGGACAACGGGGGGTGGGAAAAAAGGGGATTTCCTTTTACGGACTAGGTGGTCTCACACACTATATAGTGTCATGCTTCATCATTTGACCACCTAGACCCACCCAGGTAGGACAGTGCCACCTGGGCGGACTCAACCTCACTGTTAAAGGAACAGGAGGGAGTGCGTAAATAAACTTGTTTCTGGAAAGATCGGGATCCAGCTAATCTACTGAAAAAACTAAAAACACCTAAGCAGACACCTATGAAGAGCAACAAATTTAATGGTGGTGTCTGACTGGTGTAGTTAAAAAGGGGGGTTGGGACACCTCTGTGAGGACAAGGACTCACAGGGTCACCTAACTAATTACTAGCCAACATGTTTCTGCCCTCAGGAGTGAGCCAATGAAGGTCTCGGGGCATTCGTCAGGGCCTAGGATCCCTACGTCTCACGTTGGAGGAAAATACTCTATGGGGAAATCAAAGAGTGAAAAAATGGAAAATGAATGATCTACCTTACCCAAGGAGTTACCTTGAGGCGGCCTATGGGGGAAAAACCAATAATTAGCACACTGGTGGCACACAGCACTGCAAAACCAACCAATTACACACGTGTCAAGGGGATGCATTCATGCACGAAACACATATGTTCAAAAAGGTAAAATACATGCGTGGAGTGACTGAGTGGGTATATCTACACAAGTGGACAGTCCTATCACTGCAGGGAATTATAGTTCTTACCCTTTTCTTAGAGGCTGTTAGCCTCTGGTATCCAGGAGGGGGAGTGTCCCCTTATAGTCACACACTAAGGGAAAGAGATGAACATACAGACGAAGTGAGGAGAGGAACAGAAGTAGGCAGAATAGATACAGAGGGAGCATTAGGGGGGGAGCAAGTTCCCACTATTGCTGGTAGAAAAATACTGGTTAAGAGAAACCGAAGTGGCTATAGACAATAAACATGAAAAGTAAGATTAAAAGCAATAAGGGCTTATCTGTGCTGCCTGTGATCCGGTATGCCACTCACTGCATCAAAGGGGACGCTCGCCGTGCGCCTATTTCGTCCTCTCCTTGGACCGCTTGAGACAAGTGGCTGAGGGAGAACGGTCTATTTATGGCTGTAAGATATTCCAGGTGCGCCCTGTTAGCGCGTTAATTGGAGTTCAATTGAAGTTAATCACCGCCGCGGGCCTCGTTGCGTTGCTAGCCTCGATATGATTGCCGTAATGGCGGGCGCACCGGCACAGCCGGGGCGCCGGCATGAATGTGATCGAGTGCTGGGGCGGGCCTCTTAACGTTGATGGCCTCGATGTGCTTAACCGCACCCGCGGGCGCCCCAGCTGAGCCGGGGCGCCGGCATGAATGCGAGCGAGTGCAAGGGTGGAGCCCGAGCCGAAAGATTCCGGCCCGAGCGCCACCAGCGGAAGCCTCGCGTTTCCAGTGGCCGCTGGGAAATGTAGTTCCCAGCGGTCCCGTGGCCGCCCAAAGGGCCAAGAAAGAAAAAAAGAAAAAAGAAGAGGGAAAGGATGAAGAAAAGGAAGGAGGGGGGGGGGGGGGAGGAAAAAAGGGGGGGACGGAAGAAAGGGGGGAGGGAGAAGAGGGAACAAAACGGACAGGGGGGGGGGAAAGGTAGTGAGGGGGATAGAAACAAGGTAGGGGGTAAGAGAACAGAGTGGTCCCGGGGCAAAGTCCCGTAAAGGATCAGGGTAGGGGGTGGGAACAGTACAAAGGGGAGGGGGGGGGAAAGAAAAAGATAGAGCAGAAGCGGACGGAAGGGAGGACTCATAAATTAGTAAGAGAAATCATTTATTGAGTGTGAACCAGGGGATCTCATCATTAAGACCATTGGTGTCCGTGTGTAATCTCCAGACCCAACGTTGTTCGGTCTGGAGCAATCTCTGTGTCATATTGGAGGACGATGGAGGTAGTTGCTCAATTACCATCCAGTTTAAGTCATCTGCCGAATGTTTTTCCAGAAGGAAGTGGTTAGTCAATTTAGTAGCCTCTCGTTTACAACGGATCGTACTCCTATGTTCGCAGATTCTTGTGGCGACCTTTCTAGATGTCATTCCCACGTATTTAAGGTTACAGGGGCATCTAATCAAATATATCACGTTTTTGCTGTTACAGTTGGTTAGGGATCTTTGAGCCCATGGAGTCTTAAGGTCTAGGTCTATTGTGGTTGATTTTTTAGTGAAACAGCAGACACTGCAGTTACCACATGGGTAGTGTCCTCTTGGTGGTGGGAGGCCCCATAGTGTGGTTTGTGTCGTTAGGGAATTGTTTTCTTCTTTGGGTCTTGTGTGGACAACCATGTCCCGTATGTTTGTGGCTCTTTTAAACGCATGTAGTGGCTGCTGAAAAGGTAAACCTCCAGATATAAGGATTTTCCACTCATCTTTGATGATTTTCTGAATCTTATTGGATAGTGGGTTAAAGGTAGTCACACACACAATTTGTTCAGTGTCAGACGTCCTAGTGCGTGGTTGTAGTAGTTGATCCCTATTATTATTCCCCGCTCTTTTGTATGCTCTCTTCACCAGATGTGTGGGATAATCCTTGGTTTGCAGCTTACTAACCAATTTCTCAGCGTGTTTGCGGTAGTCTGTGAGGGTGGAACAATTCCGTCGCAGACGTAAAAATTGACCAACAGGGAGATTCTCCCTCAGGGACCTTGGGTGGAAGCTTTGGAATTGGAGCAGGTTATTTCGATCTGTGGGTTTATAATAGACCTCTGTGGCTAGAGCCCCATTGCTTTCATAGATTGATAGATCAAGAAATGCTAGTTGATTTTCACCTATGGTCATGGTGAAGTTCAGGAAAGGGTTAGCTGTATTTAACCAATTTACAAAATTCATCGCCTCATCTCTAGTTCCTGTCCAGACCAATAGAATGTCATCTATATATCGTTTCCAGAGTTTTATCTGCTGGAAAAACGGGTTGTCATCGTGGTTGACTACCTGTCTCTCAAAGTGATCAACATAGAGACATGCCAAGCTAGGTGCGAAAGTGCTACCCATAGATGTACCCTGTATTTGCAAGAAAAAGTTATCCTCAAACTTGAAATAGTTCCTTGTGAGAGCCAAATGTGCCAAGTCAAGTATGAAGTCAGGGGGTGTCCGTGACTCTCCTCTATTGGCTTCCAAAAGGTCGCTAATGACCTGCAGAGTGGCCTCCTGGGGAATGTTGGTGTACAGGGATTCTACATCCAGGGTGATCAACAGTTCTCTAGTTGTGTCAAAAGCCACAGAGTCTAATAAGACTAACACATCCGTCGTGTCTTTTAGGTACGTAGGAATTCTTCTGACCAATGGCTGAAGGAAGAAATCCACAAATTGAGACAGGGGTTCTAGAACCGATCCGATCCCGGATACAATAGGTCTCCCTGGTGGGGGAATTTTCCCTTTATGCATTTTTGGGAGAATATAAAAATATTGACGAATCCTAGGGTTAGCCTGTATCAGGAAGTCTGCCTCATGTCGAGTAATCCAGTCGTTCTCCATGCCTTTCATCACGAAAAAGGAAATTTCGTCTTGAATATCAGGTGTGGGGTCTCGAGATAAGCGTTTATAATGGTGGGTATTACCCAACAAACGTTCGCACTCATCTCTATACATTTTAAGTGGAGAAATTACCGTTGCTCCCCCTTTGTCTGCTGGTTTAATGATTATCATGGGGTCAGATGTTAGGCCTTTCAGAGCTGAAAGCTCGGCCGTACTCATATTATGGTATGTTTTTGTGGTGGTCCCAGTAAGTGCGTTGACCTTTAGGGATACTGATTTCTCAAAAGCCAGGACCTCGGGGGGCATCTGTCCCGTGGTTGGGCAGAAAGTGGACTTGGGGCGTAGGCCAGTGTTTTTTTCTGAAGCCTCGTAATGTTTACCCAAAAAGAACGTTTTCAAGCGTATTTTTCGGAACAAACCCGCTAGTTCTGTTCGGGTTTTAAATAAGTCAATTTTGGGCGTGGGCACAAAGTTTAAGCCCTTGTTTAGTGCCTTAGTTTCAATTTCACTCAGAACCCGGTTACTCAGATTGATAATATTATCTGTTTGATTGTCCGTCAGGCTCGTTATAGTGTTTTGCTTGTCCCTGGGAGGGGTTCCCTTTGTGCAATATTCTCTGGGGTGTCCTCTCTTGGCCTCCAATGTACCTCTTTCCTTTTTCCTTTTCCCCTCCCGTTGCCTCTGTCTAAAAAAGGCTGCGGTGGCTCAGGAAAAGACCATTGTTCAGGGTGTTGGAAAAAGGGCGCCTGGTATTGAGGTGGGAGTCCATATTGGGAAGGCCAACCCCATTGTTGATTATGGTATGGTGGGCAGGGGGGTAACATAGGTGGGTGATTCCACCTTCCCCGGCGTTGCCCACGTCGTCCACGACGTTGCCGCATATTATCTGATGATGAACTATCATTATCTGAACTGGTGTTACCACCAGATGAAGTGTTGGATGTGTTGTTAGTTTTCGCTACATAATCCACTGGAAACGCGAGGCTTCCGCTGGTGGCGCTCGGGCCGGAATCTTCCGGCTCGGGCTCCACCCTTGCACTCGCTCGCATTCATGCCGGCGCCCCGGCTCAGCTGGGGCGCCCGCGGGTGCAGTTAAGCACATCGAGGCCATCAACGTTAAGAGGCCCGCCGCAGCACTCGATCACATTCATGCCGGCGCCCCGGCTGTGCCGGTGCGCCCGCCATTACGGCAATCATATCGAGGCTAGCAACGCAACGAGGCCCGCGGCGGTGATTAACTTCAATTGAACTCCAATTAACGCGCTAACAGGGCGCACCTGGAATATCTTACAGCCATAAATAGACCGTTCTCCCTCAGCCACTTGTCTCAAGCGGTCCAAGGAGAGGACGAAATAGGCGCACGGCGAGCGTCCCCTTTGATGTAGTGAGTGGCATACCGGATCACAGGCAGCACAGATAAGCCCTTATTGCTTTTAATCTTACTTTTCATGTTTATTGTCTATAGCCACTTCGGTTTCTCTTAACCAGTATTTTTCTACCAGCAATAGTGGGAACTTGCTCCCCCCCTAATGCTCCCTCTGTATCTATTCTGCCTACTTCTGTTCCTCTCCTCACTTCGTCTGTATGTTCATCTCTTTCCCTTAGTGTGTGACTATAAGGGGACACTCCCCCTCCTGGATACCAGAGGCTAACAGCCTCTAAGAAAAGGGTAAGAACTATAATTCCCTGCAGTGATAGGACTGTCCACTTGTGTAGATATACCCACTCAGTCACTCCACGCATGTATTTTACCTTTTTGAACATATGTGTTTCGTGCATGAATGCATCCCCTTGACACGTGTGTAATTGGTTGGTTTTGCAGTGCTGTGTGCCACCAGTGTGCTAATTATTGGTTTTTCCCCCATAGGCCGCCTCAAGGTAACTCCTTGGGTAAGGTAGATCATTCATTTTCCATTTTTTCACTCTTTGATTTCCCCATAGAGTATTTTCCTCCAACGTGAGACGTAGGGATCCTAGGCCCTGACGAATGCGCCGAGACCTTCATTGGCTCACTCCTGAGGGCAGAAACATGTTGGCTAGTAATTAGTTAGGTGACCCTGTGAGTCCTTGTCCTCACAGAGGTGTCCCAACCCCCCTTTTTAACTACACCAGTCAGACACCACCATTAAATTTGTTGCTCTTCATAGGTGTCTGCTTAGGTGTTTTTAGTTTAGTTTTTTCAGTAGATTAGCTGGATCCCGATCTTTCCGAAACAAGTTTATTTACGCACTCCCTCCTGTTCCTTTAACAGTGAGGTTGAGTCCGCCCAGGTGGCACTGTCCTACCTGGGTGGGTCTAGGTGGTCAAATGATGAAGCATGACACTATATAGTGTGTGAGACCACCTAGTCCGTAAAAGGAAATCCCCTTTTTTCCCACCCCCCGTTGTCCCTCTCCGAATATGCACTCGGCAATTTCCAACTGACATTCCACTGACTTTACCCTTCCAAATAGGAATACATACAACCCAGGGCTACGCTAATATCCGCGACGTCCTCTTTTAGAGAACCCCGTACTTTCGTGTGTATTTTGAACAATGCTTTCGCAACAACAATGATGCTGCCTGCACCGTGACCTGTGGACACCGCATGTTGCACCTCCCCGCTTCCCACCACAGCCCTGGTCTCACCGACGCCACTGGATGCCATCACCGAGCTGCTGCCTGCACCGTGACCTGTGGGCACCGCACGTCGCATTGTCCCACTTCGCACTGCAGCCCCGACGCCATCCACACCAAAGCTCCTGACTTTCTCAGCCCGGAGTTCGATCTGCAATGCGTGTGACTTCAAGGGCCCGACAACTCCTGCACCGACTCTGGAACTGACACCGCAATGTCAGCGACGCCGCTCTCCGGAGCTCACCGCAAAGATCACGACGCCCTACAAATCCAAGGTACTGTTTGCGGGTCTTCCCGACACCGTAGTTGGCCTGTGATGCTGCGGCCGGCCATAACTGTTGGTTTTGTTGATCATGACGCCGTGATAGCCCCAGGTGGAGCTATTGATTTCATGGAACTGTATTTTTGAGTAAATCTTGCAGAATTCATATTATTCTTGCTTTATGTTGGAGTTTTATCGTATTTGGTCTTGTTTTAAATAGATAAATATTGCCTATTTTTCTAAAACTGTGTGATGTCCTTTTGAAGTGTTTTCACTGTGTTACTGTGTGTTATGTGCAAATGCTTTGCACATTGCTTCTGAGATAAGCCTAACTGCTCGTGCCAAGCTACCAAGGGGGTGAGCAGGGGTTATACGAGTGGGTATCTCCCTCATCCAGACTAGAATGAGGGTCCCTACTTGGGCAGGGTGCAAACTGACTGCCAACTAGTGACCCCATTTCTAACAGTTGTTTAATTTAAAAGCCAGGCCTTCAGTTTCTTGTAGAAGTCAAGAAAAGAAGAGGAGGCTCTGATGTGGAGTGGGAGGCAGTTCCAGTCTTTAAGAGTGATGTAAGAGAATGCCTGTGTGCCTGATCGGGGTCTGTTTTTGCATAGGATGTGTGCAAGAACGAGCGGAGGTGTCTCGGTGGTTGATGGAAGGAGATGCGACTGTTCAGGTAGGTGGAGCTTAAGTTGTGTAGTGCCTTGAATGTGTGTGTGAGGAGTTTGAAATGTGCACGTTTGTGTATCAGGAGCCAGTGGATCTACCTGAGGTGTGGTGTGATATGAGTTATTTGTGGGAGGTTGACGAAGATTCTGGTTGCCGAGTATTAGATGGCTTGTAGTTTTTTAGTGAGTTACTTGGTGATCCCTGTGTAGGGTGACAGTATTTCTAGTGTTGGATGGGAGTCATTTGAAGAACTTTCGCAGCATCTTTACGGTGTAGAAGCTGGATGCAGTGATGGCGATGACTTCTGCGGTCCTATCCAGATTGCTGTTGATGATTATTCCAAAGTTCCTGGCATGAGTGCTGGATGTGGGTCCGAGTTTGAATGGCCACCAGTTGGAGTTCCATGCTGAGGTGTTCTTGCCAAAGATCACTGCTTCGGTCTTGTTGGAGCTGAGCTTGAGACACTTGGCCTTCATCAGGTTGGCCACTTTGGTCATGCAGGCAGTGAATTGTTTTTTCGGTTAGGGGTCTCAGTGAGAGGGAGAGTATGAGTTGTGTATGCGTTGAAGGTGGGACTGAGCGTTGATCCTTGAGCCACTCTGCAGATACTTTTGCAGGCTTCTGAGTAGTGCCAGGGTGACATCTTGTGTTCTCTCTGTTAAAAAGGAGTAGATCCAGCAGAGAGCAGGCCCTTGGAAGCCAATCTCATGCAGGTGCCTGATGAGTATGGGATGTGAGAATGTGCCAAATGCTCCAGAGAGATCCAGAGAATGAGGGCTACTGTGTCTCCTCTGTTAGGAATCATGTGGATGTTGTTTGTGGTGGATATGAGTGACGTTTCTGTACTGTGATTGGGCCTCAATCTGGATTGCATGGTGTGAAGAAGCTGGTGGTTGCTGAAGTGGTCGGTGAGGTGTCGGTTTAATTTTTTCTGGAAGACCTTTGCCGGGTACGGTAGGAGGGAGAAGTTGTGGGTAGATGCAGGATTGTGGGAAGTGAAGATAAGGGAGGAGGAAAGGTTAGTAGAGTATGGGTTGAACAGTACTGAAAGTTCTCCCAAGTCTGTACTTTCGATAGGACTGTATGGACAATTTGCAGCAGGGCTGCCCTATGTTTGATGATAAACCCAACCAAAAGCTGGTCTGTGTCAGAGTCCTCAAAATCAGAACAAGAGTACAGCGGGCCCTGATACCACTACAAGGCTACATTTGTGATATAACGAGCACCATACGGATGTGTCTAATATGACGTAAAACCGTATCAGTAGTTTTTAGCGAGGTTGTTATATAACTGATAAGACAGTCCCAGCACGTCTCAAAAGATTTTTTTTATTTGTAGTGGGACAGAAACAGCACTTCTCAACAACAAATCTGCTCTATGTAATGGGACAGAAACAGCACTTCTCAACAACAAATCTGCTCTATGTAATGGGACAGAAACAGCACTTCTCAACACCAAATCTGCTCTATGTAATGGTACCCGCACTTTTCAGTAGATCTGCTTATTAATGGGACAGTACTAGCATTTCTCACCAGATCTTGTACAGAACCTGCACCTCTCTGCAGACATGCTGTACTTTCATTCGATCTGCCACAGTCCTGCTCATTAAGTCTGCCATATTTTTCAAAGCAACACTGTCTTCACGTTTCAACCAAGAAATAAGTGCAGAAGTAGACTTCAATGGGCAGAGAGGTGGCAATTTTAAGACTCTTTAGAGCCAGTTGTGGAATTAGGGCTGAACGTTCAGCGTTGAGTGAAGACCAAGGTGTCACCTGAATGGGACAGGTACCGCCTGTCCTCCAAGGCTGATGCAATCAGAGACATTTTAAGCAATGGACAAAGTTGGCGTAGACCCAGCGCCCCTTCCTCCCAAGGGACCCCTGGAAAAGTGAACTTTTGCTCTTTCAACTCTGTCCATGCTAATTATCTATTTTAACTTCTCTCCCTCTGACTCAGTCTCTCTACTCTGTGCCATTTTAAGGATGTTTGGGGTCCTGGGTCAGACATATTTCATCTTTTTTTTGTAACCATATTAAAGTTTAACATTTAATTTAGTATAGTGCATCATGCATGCTTGAGTAAGCAGGATATAGGTAATACAATTTGACATTTGTTTCGTGCAGGGGGCCCAAATTATGTCTTGCTGGGCCCCTCCACACATCCCGCCCCCCCAAATCCTTAAGATGACACAGGGTGCAATGCTGCCGGACTCCTGACCTACAGGGCAGGCGTGACCTGTTGAGTCACTACCAAAAAAGTTGAGGTCCTGTCCAGTGGCGTAACAAAGGCCCCCGCGGTGCGGGGGGGGGCGAGCTCCAGGGGGGCCCTCAGCACCGTACACTGTGCACGGGCGACAGGGCGTTGACTGGGTCTAGGGTGCCCCTCCAGGTACTTTGCTGGGGGGGGGCTCCCTCAAGTTTCGTTTCACTGCTAGTCCTGCCCCTCCTACCCCGCACCTGAAGCAGACGGTCGCTCCATACAAACTCAATTGCAATACAATGCAGGTACCCAGACACACCTTTGACGTCACCCTTCGATTATTCATCAGGACAGGAAGCAAGCATCCGGAAAGAACCGGTCCCGGTGTCGCCAGACCTCTGCTCAGCAGGTGAGGACGAGCCCTTCATCCCTAAAGACCCCACTGAGGGGAGACACGTTCTCCACCTGGTGGCACCGAGGGCATCAATGGGCCCCACAAAACGAGAAAGATGAAAGAGAGGAGAGAGAGAGGGGGAATGAAGAAGATAAAGAGAAAAGGAAATAAAGGAAAAGAAATAGAGATGAAGAAACGAGGAGAGAGATAAAGATGGAAAGCTATGAGAACAAAAACGAGTGACGGAGAGAAGAATAAAGATAGCACGAGACAGAAAACAAGAGAAAAGGGGGGAGGAAGGGATTGAGGACAGACAACCAGAAAGAACATACAGCCAGCGTGAGAAGAGTCTGAGGATGTGTGAGACTGAGCGGAAGTGCCTCTGTGTGAGACAGTATAGAGAGAGTGCGTGTAGAAGAGAGAGAGACAGAGACACATATATACATACACACACATGAGAACACACTCTTGAGAGGGAGGTACAGAAAGGACCGAGAGAGATTTCGAGAGAGCAAGAGTGTGTTCGCATGTGTGTGTATGTATATATGTGTGTGTGTATACGTGTGTTTATGTGTGTGTACGTATGTGTGTGCGTGTCTGTGGAGGGGTGGGGGTGTATGTGTGTGCGGGTGCAGATTGTGTACCAGAGAAAATGAAAGAGGATAAGAGAGGGCGGGAGATACAGAGAATGAGAGAGCAAGTGAGAGGCAGAGGGATAAAGGTAGAGATCCAATTTTTGGTGAAACCACAAGGGTTGCCAGGCAAGTCGCTGCCCACTAGGCGAGTGAACCTACGTCTGACCTTACACCTGACGTATTTATAAACTTGAGGTCTGAGTCTAACTTCTTCACGTAAAAACCTAAGTGACGTCACAGACACGTGTCCGAATTTGCATGGCATAATGCCTGGATAGAAGCACACTATTCCCGCGGGGCGCATGTTACCCCCCCCCCCCCCCCCAGTGAAAACACGTGAACTAGACCTGGGGGAGTGCCCCCCACCCATGCCAAGGCTCAGCCACTTGCATTACTGCTGGTCCAAGAGGTCGCGGGCATCCATCACTGGCCACGTTTTGAGAACAGTGCACTCTCAGGCACGAGCACCCACATAGGAGGATCGACCTGGAGATAATCACCTGGGCTTCCGGTCACAGGTAGAAAACTACAGCGTGGACCGGTCTAGAGAAAATGGAGAGACTGTCAGACAGATTTCTGTTGGTAGATCTGAGGTTGAGTCAGACACCCATCAGCAGGCCTAGCGCTTCCATAAGGCGACTGGGGCCTTAGGGCGTCTGTAAAATGATGAACGTATTAACCTTCTGAGGGTATGCGGAGCACTCCAACAGCAAAATGTTATGTTACTTGGGTGGTGAAACCACTTGTGTCCTTCCCGTAGTTCAAGATTAATATATCAGGGGCAGGGTCATCTTGGGATCTGAAACCTCACTAGGGTGAACGGAATAAATAAATGCAGAAACAGCTGGGGCTGAGTCAGTCATGGTGATGGTGGGTGGCAACAATCCGACCCTCTGGCAACAGATCAGCTGGCCTACTGCTTTAGGAGACCGTCCGATACCGGAAACAGAGATAAAAAAGTTTGGGCGTTACTTTAGATAACCAGTTCTCTATGGCGTCGGAGGCGAAAAGGATCACTGGCACATGTTTTGACTTTTGAGATCGCTCAGGAAAACCTTGAAATGGCTTCCGGTGGAGTCGAGCAGAATCGTTATCCAGGGGCTAATAATTTCACTCTTGGTTTATGGCAATTCACTTTATTTCAGCAGCCCTAAGGTGGTGATGAGAAAACTACAAGTCATCCAGAATGTTGCAGCACTTGGGGATGCCAAAACTGCATTCAGCGAAGGAAGCACTTCGAACACTTCACTGGCTGCCTGTAAGTGGTTGAGTCCAGCTTAAGGTACTCTGCTGGGCGTATCGAGACACACACAAGCAGGACCCCAAATTCTCCATCAATTGGTCAAACCTTCTCTGCCGAGCAGGACCCTTGGATCTCGCGCCCTGGAACTTTTAGTCATACCCAGAATAAAAAGATCTAGAGGCGGTCGATTGCCTGCTTAGCCCCCAAGTTGTAGAATTCACTTCCGCTTAAGCTGAGAAGTGAAAACAATTGGCTGCACTTCAGGAAACAGCTAAAGACATATTTTTTTCCTTAAGGAGAGATGCTTGTGTCTCACTATCCCTTGTAGCACTGGGAAGCCCAGTTTCAGGGAGACATGCACTTTATAGATTTGGTATTGTATTGTCATATCTCAGGGTGGTGCCTTGAAAGGCCACTAGGGATGTGATGGAGCCGGACACGGATGGTTGATGACAACGAAAGGGTGATATGTCTGGGGCAGACTCAGTCATATGCCAGGATATCACTGAAAGGCGAATATGTCTGCGGCACAGCAAGTCACGCGTCATGCATCTGCCATTAAGATGGTGGTACCTCTGGGGTTAGTAGGCCAGTGCCTTCAAAAAGCTGACTGATCTGGGACAGGGGCAGCCATGTCAAGTAAACGCCTCCGAAATGCTGATAGGGTTGAAGCGGGGTTAATCACACGTCAAGCTGTTTGAGTAAAATGAACTGACTTCAACGAAGGTCTCCAAAGGTCACCCACAAGTGGCACGCCAGGCAGCTTTAAGGCTGCATCGTCGTAATTGCATTTACTGCTTTTTAAACCCTAAACCAATCAGCTTTCAGGATTAGTGCACGCTATCTGCAGCTAGGCTCCTGCTAATCCGGAAAATTGACCACCACCAGCTGAAACTGTTTCCTGTTTGTGTGGAAGGCGGGGCTTCGGGGGTTCTTTCGGATCGCGCTGTCTGCCCCTTGACGGACAGGCCTCTCCTGCTCAGGCCGAAGAAAGCAAGGCTGTGGTCCAAGTGGTTAACGTGGCCCTTCCAGGCTCAGCCAACAGAGCTACCACGTACGTCAATTAGCGTTACACAGATTTTAGAAGCTCAGGCCTTAGGCGCCCTAGTAGAAGCCTCAGGATGTAACACTGAAGGGTGGGTGGACTCGACCCTCTCAAGGGCGACCCATATTTCTCTTCCTGATAAACATTTTCGGAAACTGGAGTTCAGTAGTTTATTTTAAAACACATTTTCGCATAAATTTGTTGAAAAGCAAAGGCTCAGAAAGTGCACTCATGAAATATTGCAAGGGTTCATCTGGAACTGTAAATACGTTGTTGCAGGTTTGCCCGATCTAACGTAGTTTTGAAGAAAATGTAGGCAAAAAATAATGAATTTTCAGTAGATCCCATTCATGCCCAAAAATCAACCTTTCCTTTCCCTTAAGTAATCACAAGTACTACTGCCACGCATCGACAAACTCTTTCCTGCATTGCCGTGGATCACTATCTCACATCAATCAGGTAATTACCACTGAAATCACAAGACAATCATACCATGGATGGCCTCATACATCAAGTATGATCGCCAATATTTCAGGACCAGCATCTTCCCATTGTGTATGTATGTATGTATGTATTGAGTATTTATAAAGCGCATTCCGGCCCGAGGGCATCGAAGCGCTAACTGGGTGAGGCAGGGTCTACTAACAGGAGGCCCCAAGACTTATTGCGGGAAGAGCCAAGTCTTGACCAGTCTCCTTAATGTTAGATAGTTGTGTTCTTGCCTTAGATCCAATGGGAGTGAGTTCCAGATTTTAGCAGCCGCAATGGTAAACGCTCTATCTCCCCACTTCGCCTTCTTGGTGCGGGAAGTTTGGATTCGATAGGCAGAGGCAGATCGCAACAGCCTATTCGGCCTATACCATTGCAGTTTGGAGGTTAGAGCCTTAGGCCCAATCCCATGGACAGCCTTGTGAGTGATACAGAGAGCCTTGAAAGAGAGCCGCTGGGCTACCAGAAGCCAGTGTAGATTTCTAAGGCACCTCTTGGCAGAGGCCCTGCGGGGCAGTTTCAGTAAGAGCCTAGCAGCAGTGTTCTGCATCACCTGTAGCTTATTCAGCGATTCTTTATCCAAGTTGAGCAGAAGCGCATTCCCGTAATCCAATCTGGAAATGACTAGAGCCAGAGAGGCAGTAGTTCTGCAGGATTGTGGAATAAAAGGAAATACTTTCTTTAATTTCTTCAGAGTCCACATACAGGTCTTGATTATCTGATTGACCTGCGGTTTGAATGACAATTGATCGTCAAACAGTAATCCTAAATTTCTCGAGGTAGACCCTGGTATAGGGAGAGTGCCACACTCTTCAGGCCACCAGATGGAAGACCAGTGTTCCCTCTTAATCCCAAAGCACAGAATCTCAGTTTTTTCACAATTAAGTTTTAGCCAATTGGCCTTCATCCAGTTATTCACTGCTGTCATGCAAGCGTTGAAGCGGATGGCCACTTCCTCCATATCTTTTTTAATAGGGATGATAATCTGAGTGTCGTCTGCATAAGAAGTTGGAATAAAGCCGAAAGAGCGAATTAGCTCTGCCAGCGGTGCCACATACACATTAAATAGCGTAGGGCTGAGGGAAGAGCCCTGAGGGACCCCACACGGCAAGAGGTAGGCTGGGGATCTAAAATCACCGCTGCTAACTGTGGCCCACCTATCTGATAAAAAGGATTCAATCAGCTTGAGAGCCTGATCTCTGATGCCTACCTGATGTAAACGGTCTAGCAGATTGTGTGCGCGGTCCTGCCACAAATGGCCCCAATATGCCAAGAATTACCACCAAAAAGGCCATGGAGGAGCACATAATGCTGATCACCAATATACCAAGCAGAGGAGCCAGCCAGCACCTTTGATCACTCATACTTATATACATGGCCCATGGAGTTATGTGGCAGCGGAGGGCAAAATTATGTGGCAGCTGTGAGTAAAATGTGCAGTATGAAAAGGCAAGTTATGCGGCATTATGCCGCATAATTTGTGATAGTATTACTTCATTATTTTGTCATTTTTACGTTGAGCGTGGTAGCACTCTGGCATGTTGTAATCTATCAGTGGGCTTTTAACCACGCCCACCGTACGCCCATCACTATCACCAGTTCATGGACTTGCCTTTCAAAAATCCTTTGTTATCATTGGTAAATGCTTCACGTTTGTTCCTCCTTGGAGTGGTTTTGTTACCACCTTGGCCATCGACCTTGTTACATGGATAATTGCACTTTTGCTAATCCTTCGCGCTCAAGCTCATGGTGGCAGTTGCTTATGTCAACTGTTTTACTTTTCATTTTCAATTTATGTGGCAAGAAAAATCCAGTTAGGAATTTACAATGCTAATAGCTCTAACTCAGGCAAACGCAAGACTCATTGCATTGCAAGTGCTTGTTAAACTTGTTAACACTGGGCATTGGTAGCACCTCATTAGTACCAGATTAACACCCAAATGTAGCAATTAGCAACAAAAAGACAATGAGTCGACCTTTGCAAAAGGCTGCACAACTTTTGAATCGTATGAGCTAGAAACAAATTTATTTTCGTTAAAATCAGCAGATGACGGATTAGGTGGCAAATGCGACAAATCTATAATCAATTCCATAATGCCAATGGCCCTGCATACATTCAAATATACATGCTTGCACATACACTGACAGTGATACAAATACACACACTGTCACACTCACTTACTTTGTCTGTGGCACCTGCATGAATGAGCCTGTGTGACTCAGGGCCTTGCAAGCAGTAAGCGTGCTGACAGGCAGGGCCCAGTAAGGAAGTACAAGGCCCATTTGAAGGCCAGCCGCCTCTCACACAGAGCTCAGTCTTACACCGCTCTAAATACACAAACTGGGCATGTCCGCTTGGGTGAGGTCCCTCACAGGCCAAGACGTGCACAGTTTGTGTTTGTTTTTTCCTGTCACGCTTGTTATGTCGCATGCCTGCGCTTAAAGGACACGCGGAGACCGGTGCAATTAGTTAATGCTCTTTATTTAACTCTCCCTTCCTCTCTAACCTTGCGCCCTTTCTTCCCTCTATTTATCCCCTCCTCCCACTCGTCCCGGTGCAGTCCATTCTACCCCGATTGTAGGGGTAACCTTACACTCACCACTTCCGTCTCTGTGTGGTGGTGTCGTCCAGCACCAGTGACGACACTACATCCCTCCCCAACGGGGAAGGGAACGGTTTAACTGGAACCAACAGAAATAAAACGGGTAA
Source organism: Pleurodeles waltl (assembly GCF_031143425.1). NCBI lineage: Eukaryota > Metazoa > Chordata > Amphibia > Caudata > Salamandridae > Pleurodeles > Pleurodeles waltl. The sequence goes on along the minus strand of NC_090445.1, from coordinate 133,744,157 downwards.
CGCGTTTACTTGGCCATGTGGCTCTTTTCAGTAGAACGGTTCTCCCCCCTCCAGGAGGGTATTCTCAATTTTAGTCAATCACAGGCGTAGTCCTCGTATCGTCGGGAGGGGCCCGGGTTGTGCCTTAGCATGTACCTCCCATTCCTTGTCCTGTCTGATCCCTGGGTCTCTTCTGTCCTCTCGTCGGGTGTTATCGCTCCGGTGGGTTGTGTTCGCCTTTGCTCTGTCACTGGTCCGCTCATTGGCTCGGGGATTTCGGTGCCCGCCTCTAAGTCTGCCCACCCGTCGGTGCTCTCTGCATCTCCTTCATCGGGTGTTGCCTGGTGTAGGAAGTTGGCTCTGTATGTGCTATTTCAAAGTGAGGAATAGCATGCACAGAGTCCAAGGGTTCCCCTTAGAGGTAAAATAGTGGTAAAAATAGATAATACTAATGCTCTATTTTGTGGTAGTGTGGTCGAGCAGTAGGCTTATCCAAGGAGTAGTGTTAAGCATTTGTTGTACATACACATAGACAATAAATGAGGTACACACACTCAGAGACAAATCCAGCCAATAGGTTTTTGTATAGAAAAATATCTTTTCTTAGTTTATTTTAAGAACCACAGGTTCAAATTCTACATGTAATATCTCATTCGAAAGGTATTGCAGGTAAGTACTTTAGGAACTTCAAATCATCAAAATTGCATGTATACTTTTCAAGTTATTCACAAATAGCTGTTTTAAAAGTGGACACAGTGCAATTTTCACAGTTCCTAGGGGAGGTAAGTATTTGTTAGGTTAACCAGGTAAGTAAGACACCTACAGGGCTTAGTTCTTGGTCCAAGGTAGCCCACCGTTGGGGGTTCAGAGCAACCCCAAAGTCACCACACCAGCAGCTCAGGGCCGGACAGGTGCAGAGTTCAAAGTGGTGCCCAAAACACATAGGCTAGAATGGAGAGAAGGGGGTGCCCCGGTTCCGGTCTGCTTGCAGGTAAGTACCCGCGTCTTCGGAGGGCAGACCAGGGGGGTTTTGTAGGGCACCGGGGGGGACACAAGCCCACACAGAAATTTCACCCTCAGCAGCGCGGGGGCGGCCGGGTGCAGTGTAGAAACAAGCGTCGGGTTTGTAATGGAAGTCAATGGGAGATCTAGGGATCTCTTCAGCGCTGCAGGCAGGCAAGGGGGGGGTTCCTCGGGGAAACCTCCACTTGGTCAAGGGAGAGGGACTCCTGGGGGTCACTCCTCCAGTGAAAGTCCGGTCCTTCAGGTCCGGGGGGCTGCGGGTGCAGGGTCTCTCCCAGGTGTCGGGACTTAGGATTCAAAGAGTCGCGGTCAGGGGAAGCCTCGGGATTCCCTCTGCAGGCGGCGCTGTGGGGGCTCAGGGGGGACAGGTTTTTGTACTCACAGTCTTAGAGTAGTCCTGGGGTCCCTCCTGAGGTGTTGGATCGCCACCAGCCGAGTCGGGGTCGCCGGGTGCAGTGTTGCAAGTCTCACGCTTCTTGCGGGGAGCTTGCAGGGTTCTTTAAAGCTGCTGGAAACAAAGTTGCAGCTTTTCTTGGAGCAGGTCCGCTGTCCTCGGGAGTTTCTTGTCTTTTCGAAGCAGGGGCAGTCCTCAGAGGATGTCGAGGTCGCTGGTCCCTTTGGAAGGCGTTGCTGGAGCAGGATCTTTGGAAGGCAGGAGACAGGCCGGTGAGTTTCTGGAGCCAAGGCAGTTGTCGTCTTCTGGTCTTCCTCTGCAGGGGTTTTTCAGCTAGGCAGTCCTTCTTCTTGTAGTTGCAGGAATCTGATTTTCTAGGGTTCAGGGTAGCCCTTAAATACTAAATTTAAGGGCGTGTTTAGGTCTGGGGGGTTAGTAGCCAATGGCTACTAGCCCTGAGGGTGGGTACACCCTCTTTGTGCCTCCTCCCAAGGGGAGGGGGTCACAATCCTAACCCTATTGGGGGAATCCTCCATCTGCAAGATGGAGGATTTCTAAAAGTTAGAGTCACTTCAGCTCAGGACACCTTAGGGGCTGTCCTGACTGGTCAGTGACTCCTCCTTGTTTTTCTCATTATCTTCTCCGGCCTTGCCGCCAAAAGTGGGGCCTGGCCGGAGGGGGCGGGCAACTCCACTAGCTGGAGTGTCCTGCTGGGTTGGCACAAAGGAGGTGAGCCTTTGAGGCTCACCGCCAGGTGTGACAATTCCTGCCTGGGGGAGGTGTTAGCATCTCCACCCAGTGCAGGCTTTGTTACTGGCCTCAGAGTGACAAAGGCACTCTCCCCATGGGGCCAGCAACATGTCTCGGTTTGTGGCAGGCTGCTAAAACTAGTCAGCCTACACAGATAGTCGGTTAAGTTTCAGGGGGCACCTCTAAGGTGCCCTCTGTGGTGGATTTTACAATAAAATGTACACTGGCATCAGTGTGCATTTATTGTGCTGAGAAGTTTGATACCAAACTTCCCAGTTTTCAGTGTAGCCATCATGGTGCTGTGGAGTTCGTGTTTGACAGACTCCCAGACCATATACTCTTATGGCTACCCTGCACTTACAATGTCTAAGGTTTTGTTTAGACACTGTAGGGGTACCATGCTCATGCACTGGTACCCTCACCTATGGTATAGTGCACCCTGCCTTAGGGCTGTAAGGCCTGCTAGAGGGGTGTCTTACCTATACTGCATAGGCAGTGAGAGGCTGGCATGGCACCCTGAGGGGAGTGCCATGTCGACTTACTCATTTTGTTCTCACTAGCACACACAGGCTTGTAAGCAGTGTGTCTGTGCTGAGTGAGGGGTCTCTAGGGTGGCATAAGACATGCTGCAGCCCTTAGAGACCTTCCTTGGCATCAGGGCCCTTGGTACTAGAAGTACCAGTTACAAGGGACTTATCTGAATGCCAGGGTGTGCCAATTGTGGATACAATGGTACATTTTAGGTGAAGGAACACTGGTGCTGGGGCCTGGTTAGCAGGGTCCCAGCACTCTTCTCAGTCAAGTCAGCATCAGTATCAGGCAAAAAGTGGGGGGTAACTGCAACAGGGAGCCATTTCTTTACACCTGGGGTACTCGTTTGAAGAATACTGCGTTGTGTGTTACCGTCTCTGGTCCTCGCCGGGCTGTTATCATGGTGCCTCTTCTTGCAGTCACGGTCCACGGCCGTACCTCGAATGGGAGACGGAATTTCCCTCCAGGGTCGCGGTCTTTTACTAGGACGGTGTCGCCTATTTGTACCGTCACTCCGCAGGCTCTCCGCTTTTTTTAATGCTTGCGCGTTGGTATTGGCTCTTCTGGCTGTCGACTCGTCTGGCGGCGGTGGCCTTGCCGCCCATGATGGGTGATGGGGGATGGCGTCATTCACAGCTCTCCCGAAACAGAGTTGGCTGGGGCAGGCTCCTGTGGTGGCGTGTGGGGTGACTCTGTACTCTCTCAAGAAGACATATATTGCTCTCTCCGGGTTCTCGCCTTCCGCCACAGCTATGCGGATGACCTTGTTTAGTGTCTTTACGAACCTCTCTACCTCTCCATTTGCTTGTGGCCAGCGCGGCATGATGCGCCGATGTTTGGTGTTTGTTGACGCCAGGAACTCTGCCCATTCGTGGCTGTTGAAAGGTGTCCCGTTATCTGTGCGCACCTCCCCGAAGAGTCCATGGGTGGCCATCATTTTCTCGAACTTGGGGATGACTGCGTGGGCAGACGTGGAGTGTACTATTTCCACTTCCGGATAGCGCGAGTAGTCGTCCACCACTATGACCATATGTGAGCCGTCGGGGAGGCTTGCGAAATCTGCACTGACTCGTTGCCACAGTGTTGTGGGCCCTTCCTCAGTAAGAATCGGCGCCGGAGGATCGGGGTTGCCGCTGTCTTGGCACACTAGGCACCGTATAACTGTGTCCTCTACCAGTTTGTCCAAACCCAGGAACCACACTTTGTCTCTGAGGCGGGCTTTTGACTTAACAATGCCTTGATGTGCTCCATGTGCCAAGGACACTGTTCTGGCAGTTAGGCTGGATGGAATGACTAAACGGAGACCTCTTAACAGGCAGCCCTCTTCGCTCACTGAGAGTTCCTGTCGTACATTGAATAGAGCGTGCAGCCGGGTTTGGGCTTCTTGTGTTCGAAAGGTGTCGGGGCGTTGGGGGGTTTGCCAGTTTCCTGTTCTGGTGGCTGTTATGGCTATCTGCAGGCACTCGTCCTGGGCAGTTGCTGCGACGACTTCGTCGAGTGGTATGGGCAGGGGTCTGGCACGCTCTACCACCATCCTGACATACTCTTCTGTTTCCCTTGCTTCCTCCACTTCTTGGGGCGTGGCTGTGCGGGCATGTCGGGACAGGAAGTCGGCCGGGTTCTTTGTGCCCGGTTGGTACTCCAGTGTGAAGTCGTATTCTTGAAGTTGCAGTATCCACTTCTCTATCCTTGGTGGCAGTTTTGAGGATGAGCCTTTGAACAGAGGTAGAAGTGGTTTGTGGTCTGTCACCACCGAGAACGGCTTCCCTTATAGGTAAAGATGGTAGTGACGGCACCCCCAGTGTATTGCGATTGCTACTCGTTCGATTTGCGAGTACCGCTGCTCCGTTGGTGTGAGTGTGCGGCTGGCAAAAGCGATGGGGGCCCACTCTCCGCACTCTTGTTTCTGTGCCAGCACTGCTCCTAGGCCAGTGGGGCTGGCGTCGACGACTAATTGTGAGTGTCGTTGCGGGTCGAAGAATGCAAGTGTGGCCCCTGCGGAAAGTGCTCTTTTCGTGGCTTGGAACGCGCTCTCTTGTTCCTCGCCCCACTGCCATTGGCGATTTGCTTGTGTAAGCTGCCGCAGGGGTCCCGTGATGTCTGCCAGGTTTTGCATGAATCGACTGCAGTATGTGACCATACCTAGGAAACTCCTTACTCCTGACACCGAGGTGGGGGCTGGTGCCTCTTGGATGTCCCTGACTTTCTGGGGGTCTGGCTCTACTTCGTTTTTTGAGAAACGATAGCCAAAGAAGCAAATTTCTTGTTTTAGGAATTCGCATTTGTCTTTGTGTAGTGTCAGTCCTCTACTTTGTAGTCGTACGAATACTGCCCGCAACCTCTTCAGATGTGTTTCGATGGTGGGTGCGTGGACCAAAATGTCATCACTTACGTTGAGGACTCCCGGGAGTCCTTGCAGGACTTCTTTGATGACATGCTGGAAGACTTCCGCTGCGCTGGCGATGCCGAAGTTCAGCCTCTTGTACCTCCAGAGGCCATTGTGGGTGGAGAAGGTGGTGATGGGCCGTGATTCTGGGTGCAGCATGATTTGATGATATCCTGATCGGAGGTCCATTTTGGAGAACCAGTACGACCCTGACAGTTCGCCGAGGATGTCGTCTATCGTTGGAGTTAAATGTCGCTCCCTTTTGATTTCTAGGTTGGGTATGCGCATGTCTACGCAGATTTTGACGGCATCCGGTTGTTTGGGTTTTCGCGCGACTACGATGAGAGAGACCCATGGTGTGGGGCCCGATACTTTTTCAATGACTCCTGCCTGTTCCAAGAGTTGTAGTTCTTGGTCCACTTTGGGTCGTAGATGAAATGCCACTCGGCGATGTCTAAGCGCTGTGGGGGTGACCGACTCGTCGATATGTAGTCACAGCGGCGGTCCTTTGAGGCATCCGATACCTTCAAATAATGTTTTGAATTCCTGCATTAAGTTTTGGAGTGTGTTTTCATGGATGGCGAATGCGAAATGTACCAGGTTTAGGTCTTGAGCAGTTCGGCATCCGAGGAGGAATCCTGTGCCGTCCTTGGAGACGTAGACTTTTGTGGCCGTTTCCGTGCCGTTGTGGGTGATGTCGGTTGTGAAAACCCCTGCTATTTCTAGGGGTTGGCTGTTTCCAAATGCGAATACCTGTATGTTCGTGGGTCGGAGCGATGGTAGTGGGCGTAGTAAGCTGTTATATATGTCCATGGGCATTAGATTTATGGACGCTCCTGTGTCTACCAGTGCTGGCGTTGGGGACCCTTTGACTACAACAGTGCAAGTGGGTAATCGTCGGCCTCCAACGGCGTGAATGACATGGACTGTGTGTTGGTCATTGTCCATGTCGCTGTCTGAGTCTGGGCTCAGCGTGGTCTCCACCATTTTGACAGTTTTTCTTGTGGTGTTTGTTGTTTGCTTCAGTGCTGATTTGCAGACTTTGGCGAAATGGTTGAGTTTGCCACATGCGCTGCATATCTTGCCCCATGCTGGGCAGGTGGTCGGGTGTGGTGCTGGGCCGCCGCACCACCTGCATGGTCTGCCTCGTAGCCTTCCTTTGTAGGGTTCCCCTTTTGGTCTCATTGTGTGTGTTGTCACGGCGTTGGCTGCCTCTGTTTTTGCCTGGGCTGTCGGTGCTTGTTCCATGTGGGCTGCCCGAGCTCGTGCCAATTCTTGGGAGCGTCCCAGTGTGAGGATATGCTTCATCAGCATGTTGGGTTGCTGGAGAATGCGTTCTCTGTATGAACTGCGTTCGGATTTCGTCTTCTCCGTTGGGCAGGGTGCAGGTGCTGGCTAGGTCTTTTAGCCTGGCATAGAAGACATCGACAGATTCATCTGTGGTTTGGCGGGCTTGGCGCAATAGGAACCTTTCGTAGTCAGCGTTGGCGTATGGTTCAAAATGCGCGGTAATTGCACCTTTTAGTGTTTCGTATGTGCGTGGCCGTGCTTCCGTGACAGATTTAAATACTCTGTGGATATCTGCACCCCCGATGTGGAGAAGGAGGGGTCTGCGCCGTTCTGGTTTGATGTCTAGGGCTTCAAAGTACGTTTCCAGGCGTTCCACCCAGACTCTCCATCTTGCTGCTTGGGTGGGGGGGGCACCTGTGATAGTGAAAGGCACTAACGGTGGTACACCTGCCATGGTGACCAGCGTTTGGGGTTGTGAGGCAATAAGTGTCCCTGCAATGAAAAGGCCTGCTGTCTGAGTCTTCCTGATGGGTCAGGTAGGTTGTTGTACCTTGCTGCTGGTTTGCTTTTCTTTTTAGGGGGCATGATGTTGGAGCTGGGCTGCGTGTGAGTGTCTTCTGGGAGGGTGGGGCGCTCCCTGGTGCTCTTTTCCCTTGAGCCTGTGTTGCTGAGCCGTTCCTGTGATTAGCAGTTTTTATGGGTGGGGTGAGGCACTTTCTTGGTGATTGCTGCCTTTGTGCTGGGCAGCGCGTTCGTGTTGGTGCCTCCAGGAGGGGCGGGGCACCTCCTCCGATGTGTGCCGGGTCCGCGCTGGTTAGCGCGCTTGCTGGGAGGCCTCCAAAAGGGGCGGCATGTCTTTCTGGCATGTGCAGTTCTTTTGCCAGGTAGTGCGCGTCTCCGGGAGACCTCCGGGAGACCTCCGGGAGGGGCGGGGCACTCTCACAGGGCTTGCGGCCCTTGCGCCGAGCAGCGCTCGTTCCTGGTGAAACGGGCGGGTACCTGATGTGTGGCAGCACGCCGGCTGCTCCGCTCCAGGGACGCGTGGTTGGAGAGGCCGAGTCTCTCTGGGAACGTCGCCCTCCGAGTTGTGGCGGACCTGGGGTGCCACCTCGAACCGCCTCTGTCACGGGATCTGCCGAGTTCGTCTCTCTCAGCAGGTAGGTGTGGCTCCGTGGGGTGGCTCGGCCGTTATATTCGCTCGAGGGAGGGGGGGTGTCGTTGGTGGTGAAGCTACAGCTGGTGGTAGGCCCACCTTGTCGCCAATTGTTATGTCGCGTGCCTGCGCTTAAAGGACACGCGGAGACTGGTGCAATTAGTTAATGCTCTTTATTTAACTCTCGCTTCCTCTCTAACCTTGCGCCCTTTCTTCCCTCTATTTATCCCCTCCTCACACTCGTCCCGGTGCGGTCCATTCAACCCCGATTGTAGGGGTAACCTTACACTCACCACTTCCGTCTCTGTATGGTGGTGTCGTCCAGCACCGGTGACAACACTACAACGCTGAAAGTCTGAAGCTGCTGTGCACAGCCCTTAGGTAGCTGAGCTATCTATTGCACCACAAAGGGTACATTTAGAATAGAAAAAAGGGACCAAAGCAAACACTGACTAAGCCTTTCTTTTAGGTTTTTATATCGCAAAACAATTTCACTAAGTTTTACATCACCAGGGCAGATGCAGCAGAAGTACAAGGCTTCCCTCACACAGAACAGGTGCAGCAGAGGCAGCATCAGCACAAGGCTTCCCTCGCATGTTACCAGAACAGCTGATGCAGCATTAGCACAAAGCTTCTCTCGCATGGGACCGGTGCAGCAGAGGCTGCATCAGCACAAGGCTTCCCTCACACAGAACAGGTGCAGCAGAAGCTGCATCAGCACAGAGCTTCCTTCGTACTGAACAGGTGCAGCAGAGGCTGCATCAGCACAAGGCTTCCCTCACACAGAACAGGTGCAGCAGGGGCAGCATCAGCACAGAGCTTTCTTCGTACTGAACAGGTGCAGCAGAGGCTGCATCAGCACAAGGCTTCCCTCACACAGAACAGGTGCAGCATAGGTAGCATCAGCACAAAGCTTCCCTCGCACAAAACAGGTGCAGCAGAGGCTGCATCAGCTCAAGGCTTCCCTCACACAGAACAGGTGCAGCAGGGGCAGCATCAGCACAGAGCTTTCTTCGTACTGAACAGGTGCAGCAGAGGCTGCAGCAGCACAAGGCTTCCCTCACACAGAACAGGTGCAGCATAGGTAGCATCAGCACAAAGCTTCCCTCGCACAAAACAGGTGCAGCAGAGGCAGCATTAGCTTAAGCTTCCTTCGTACTGAACAGGTGCAGCAGAGGCTGCATCAGCACAGAGCTTCCCTCGCACAGAATAGGAGCAGCAGGGGCAGCATAAGCACAAGGCTTCCCTCGCAACAGAACAGGTGCAGCAGGGGCAGCATCAGCACAAGCTTCCTTCGCACAGAACAGGTGCAGCAGAGGCAGAATCAACACAAGGCTTCCTTCATACTGAACAGGTGCAGCAGAGGCTGCATCAGCACAAGGCTTCCCTCACACAGAACAGGTGCAGCAGAGGCTGCATCAGCTCAAGGCTTCCCTCACACAGAACAGGTGCAGCAGGGGAAGCATAAGCACAAAGCTTCCCTCGCAACAGAACAGGTGCAGCAGGGGCAGCATCAGCACAAGCTTCCTTCGCACAGAACAGGTGCAGCAGAGGCAGCATCAACACAAGGCTTCCTTCGCACAGAACAGGTGCAGCAGAGGCAGCATCAACACAAGGCTTCCTTCGCATGTTACCGGTACAATGTAGAAGAGGCAGCCCCCCAGAACCCACCCAAACCGTCCACAGCTGGTTCACTCTCACCACAGAAGAGACCAAAATCACCATGAACTGCATTCACAGCCCTTCTTGCAGCCAACCGACGACATCAGCACGCTCTTAGACCGCAGTCACAACGCAGCACTCATACTCCTTAACCTCTCAGCAGCCTTCGACACGGTCTCCCACAGCACCTTATGCACCAGACTCCACATCACAGGAATCCGTGGAAAAGCCCTGCAATGGATCCACTCCTTCCTCACCAGAAGAACACAGAGAGTCAGGCTACCACCTTTCACATCCAAGCCAACAGACCCGTCGAAGCTAAGAGGAACTTTCACACTAGGATGATAGCCGTCGCCACCTGGATAAGGGAGAGCTGCCTCAAGCTCAACTCGGACAAGACCGAGCTCATCATCTTCGGAAACTCCATCTCAGCCTGGGATGACTCCTGGTGGCCCACATTGTTCAGCGCACCACCTACTCCGACTGACCACGCCCACAACCCAGGAATCACCCTTGACTCTTCCCTATCAATGACCCGAAAGGTAAACGCAGTCACCTCTTCCTGCTGGCACACCCTCCGCCAACTCCATAAAATCTTCAAATGGATCCCGGTTGACTGCCGCAAAATAATCACCCACATCCTAATCACAAGCAAGCTCGATAATGGCAACAGACTCTATGTCGTAACCACAACAAAGAACATCAGAAAACTACACCTCCTCCAAAATGCAGCCGCCAGACTCATCCTGAACCTCCCCCACAGGGAACACATCTCCCAAATAATGAGGTCCCTCGACTGGCTCCCAGTAGAGAAGCGAATCAACTTCTAACTACTTATCCACACCTACAGGGGCCTTCGCAATATCAGCCCGGCCTACCTGAAGCATCGCACCTCTTTCCATAACTCCGCCAGACCCCTCCGCTCCGCCCGACAGGCACTAGCTACCATCCCACGCATCCAGAAAACCACAGCCAGAGGAAGATCTTTTGCATACCTCACAGCTTAGAGCTGAAACAACCTGCCCACTCACCTCAGACAAAGCCCATCTCTCACCATCTTCAGGAAGAATCTCAAAATATGGCTCTTCGAATGAGGCCACACCCACCATCAGCACCTTGAGACCCTCACGGGTGAGTAGTTGCGCTTCACAAAAACTGATTGATTGATTAAGCATTAGCATAAGGCTTTCCTCACACAGAACACGTGCAGCAGAGACAGCATCAGCACAAACCTTCCCTAGCACAGAATAGGTGCAGCAGGGGCAGCATCAGCACAAGGCTTCTCTCGCAACAGAATATGTGCAGCAGGGGCAGCATCAGCACAAGGCTTCTCTCGCAACAGAATATGTGCAGCAGGGGCAGCATCAGCACAAGGCTTCCCTCGCACAGACCAGGTGCAGCAGAGGCTGTATCAGCACAAAGCTTCCCATGCATGGTACCAGTACAGCAGAGGCAACATCAGCACAAAGCTTCCCTTGCATAGAACAGGTGCAGCAGAGGCAGCATCAGCACAAAGCTTCCCTTGCACTGTACCTGTACAGCAGAGGAAGCATGAGCACAAGGCTTTCCTCACACAGAACAGGTGCAGCAGGGGCAGCATCAGCACATAGCTTCTCTCGCACAGAACAGGTGCAGCATCAGCACAAGGCTTCCCTTGTACAGAACAGAACTAGCAGATGAATCATCAGCACAAGGCTTCCCTCGCACGGGACCGATGCAGCAGAGGCAGCATCCGCAGAAGGCTTCTCTCGCACGGGACCGATGCAGCAGAGGCAGCATCAGCAGAAGGCTTCCTTCACACAGAACAGGCTCAGCAGGGCAGCATCAGCACAAAGCTTCCCTCGCATGGCACTGGTAGAGCAGAGGCAGCATCAGCAGAAGGCTTCCTTCGCACAGAACAGGTTCAGCAGGGCAGCATCAGCACAAGGCTTCCCTCACATGGGACCGGTGCAGCAGGGTCAGCATCAGCACAAAGCTTCCCTCGTACAGTACCGGTACCGCAGAGGCAGCATCAGCACAAGGCTTCCCTCACACAGAACAGGTTCAGCAGGGCAGCATCAGCACAAAGCTTCCCTCGCACAGAACAGGTTCAGCAGGGCAGGATTATCACAAGGCTTCCCTCGCATGGGACCGGTGCAGCAGAGGCAGCATCAGTACAAAGTGTACCTTGCACAGAACAGGTACAGCAGAGGAAGCATGAGCACAAGGCTTTCCTCACACAGAACAGGTGCAGCAGGGGCAGCATCAGCACAAGGCTTCCCTCGCATGGGGCAGGTGCAGCAGAGGCAGCATCAGCACATAGCTTCTCTCGCACATAACAGGTGCAGCATCCGCACAAGGCTTCCTTCGCACAGAACAGGTTCAGCAGAGGCAGCATCAGCACAAAGCTTCCCTCGCACGGCACTGGTAGAGCAGAGGGAGCCTCAGCACAAGGCTTCCTTCGCACAGAACAGGTTCAGCAGGGCAGCATCAGCACAAGGCTTTCCTCGTACAGAACAGGTGCAGCAGGGGCAGCATCAGCAAAAGTCTTCCCTCGCATGGGACCGGTGCAGCAGAGGCAGCATCAGCACAAGTCTTCCCTCGCACAGAACAGGAGCAGCAGAGGCAACATTAGCACAAGGCTTCCCTCTCACGAAACAGTTGCAGCAGGGGCAGCTGTAGCACAAAGCTTTCCCTCGCAAAGAACAGGTGCAGCAGAGACAGCTGTAGCACAAGGCTTTCCTTGCATAGAACAGGGGCAGCATTTCAGTGTGAGAGCCCGAAACCCAGTAATTTACTGAACTCTAATACTTTGATCACCCCAAAACTTCCCTCTTGCAGCTTTACTCCAGCACCCTTGAACTAGTGACAGGAGTCATTAAGCAGCAAAAATCATAAATGTAACAGGCAGCGTCACTAAAGGAAAAGGGAAAGGCTCTTAATATAACTGTCAGAATCCTAAAGTAACTAGCAGCATCTACAGTAGGTATGGTTACAGCATGGCCAGCAGAAATGTCTGATTTCCACACATGCATACTCTCTCACACACACAAAAATACACACGGAGATATAACACATGTAGTAATAAGGTAAGCTTTACACACACAACGACACATGAAAAATCATTACATCGAGGAGAGAAGCAGTGTATGGAATGTGGAGAGAAATATAACCAGCAGAAAAAAGGCAGCTGTGTAACCACTGTACAGTGTACCATGCGGAGACATGATCCTGTCTGGAGTATTTGGTTAAGTTCTGGGGCCTACATCGCGAGTGGTTGTCCAGGTCTGAAGGCCTTACCTGGAATATTGTTTCCTGTTAAGAAGACTTCTAATGGGGTTGTGTCCTGGAATGGAGGATGCCTGTGGTACTGTTGACACGCAAACCTGTGTCTCATTTCCTCACCCAATGTGCCTGCCCCCTTACCGAGAGTGATGTAGTCCCTAAGCAGACTTTGGTGCTCACCAATGGAACCATCTCAGTTTAGTTAATCAAAACATTTGAATAAGGCTATATACATTCTCGAATAGAATGACAGACAAGTAGTGAAGTGCAGGGGCAGCGCCCCACTGGTTTATCCAAAAAGGAAAAATAAAATGATAATAACGTACATTACATTATTATCATATTATTTTTCCTTGTAGGGATGGGTGGGGTAGACTGGAGGGAGGAGGCCCGAGGGGGGCTATGTGCACACAAAATACGCATGTCTTTATGGCCGGCCAAAAAGACATGCACACTTTGCATGTTATCTACCCGGCTGCAGAGAACATGCACAGGCTCCCATTGCCAGTCTGAGCCGTGAAGCAGGCCGCTCTGACAAATCAGCAGCGTCGTGAGTGGCTGGGAGCCTGTGCAGCCGGGAAGAGGAAGGAGGGGAGACGAACGTGCCTCCCCTTGAAGGTGAGTGTATTTCTTTTTTTTTAATTGATTCATTTTTTTAACCCCCTTCCTGTCCCTTTGCGCTCTGTCCCACCTTACCACCCCTGTTCAGAGGCAACTGCCACTGGTGAAGTTTACACAAATAATCTAAGTATCAGGTGGGCCATCACTCAGGTAAGCATTTAAGCATATAACCGGAAATACATAAAAACCTCAGTAAATCTCTATAGAAATTCCAAAAATAGATTCACCTTCTAAGAAAGGGAAAATGTGAAAGCTACAACAGAGGAAAAGCAGGTCTTTTTATAGGACTTTAAGCAAAGGATTTCATACAATACATGATCTACTGATATGCACCGACGAGGAACAAGCAGGAAGAAACAATTTACTACAGAAGACATTCAAAGATTTTCTTACAATTTTACTACATTAGACTCAGGCATTCCTAGAGTCTATTCAGGTGACATGACTTGTTACATAGTACTTTATTCAGTCTGGGACAGTTAGTTTGTCTTTGAGTAGGTACATCACGTTGAGTGTGACTTGAAAAGGCTCAGCTTCTCAGTGTAAGAACACAATTCTTTATTGCAGCAGGTAATGACAGCAACAACGGTAGTCACACAGTAATTTATGTCTCATCCAAAATGGTAGAAAGCGCAAAATTGACATAAGTTAGCATAAGCTCAATTTGTCGTGCATTAAACTCAGATCCCACAGTATATGCCCAGTTGTAGAAGCAATGCCTTGCTTTATTATATCCATTCCTTCAAGTCTTGTCTGCAGTATTGTTTCCAGTTCTGTCTGACGATATCTTCTGGTATGTTGTGCCAGTTCTGGAAGCCTTGTCTAGAGTTGTTTCCAGTTCTGTCTGGAGATGTCATCTGGAGTGTTGTGTCCCGTTCTGGAGGCATCATCTGGAGTGTTTTTTTTAACTAACGGAAAGTGACTCACCTGGAGTGTTGTTTCCAGTTTTGGAGACATAACCTAGAGTGTTGTGTCCAGTTCTGGAGGCATCTTCTGGAGTGTTGTTTCCAGTTCTGGAGGCATCTTCTGGAGTGTTGTTTCCAGTTCTGGAGGCATCATCTGGAGTGTTGTTTCCAGTTCTGGAGGCATCTTCTGGAGTGTTGTTTCCAGGTCTGGAGGCATCTTCTGGAGTGTTGTGTCCAACTCTTGAGCCAACTGTTTTCATATTGTGTTGCGCATGCCTATTCTGAAGGTGTCATCTACAGTATTACGTGCTTGAATCCCCATCTTTTACTCATTGATCCACGGACGTCTTTCACAATAGCCCCCTCCTCCTTCTCTTGCTGTATCATCCTCAGTGTCTCAGGTCTGTTGATCTGGGATGCACCCTGTGGGTTGGTAAATGTGTCCAGGCTGCAGAAACAGCTCTAGCAGTGCACAGTGGACCCAACCCACTGTTTCCATTAGCTGCCACAGTTCATCCACTTGCATCCTTCCTGTGTCAGTGGTCGTAGGGATAACACCTAATCCTGTCACCATTTCTGAACCTTCTCCAAAGCAATGCAGAATACAGAGAGGAGAAGCATTAGTTCTGAAGCAGGGAGATGCAATAGTAATAGGGATATTTGTGACTTAGGTATCACATCAGTGTTTCAAAATAATCACTTCTCAACTTAACATTTCAAATATTTTACTTACAAAAAATCATCATATTAAAAATTTACAAAAACTGACGTGGGAAAAATAGACAGGGGGGTCAAGAGAACAGAAAGTATGATTTAGGAGGAGATAGGAAGACGGTGTAACGGTTCTTCTATATAAGAAAAAATAGAAAAAAGAAAAAGGAAGAAAAATCGAAGCAGGAAGGGGTGAATAGAGTGAAAAAGAAAAAAGCAAGGAAAAGGAAGAGAAAATGTGGTATGGAGCTTGATCTGTCAGGTAAAAAGGTAACTAAGGAAACACAAAAAGGGTGAAAGAAAAAGGAGACTACAAGGGAGAAACATGATGTGATAAACAATAAGGACAAACAGAAGAGAAAAAGAAAACAACTGAGAAGTAAAAATAGAAGGAATGAGGTACATTTGTGCATGTTTGTGGTCTGGTGGACTAATTGTAACACCGGTGACATTAATGGTCAGGATTGCCTTTAGAGCATCAATTTTCTCTGACGTAAAAGAAGGGCTACAAAAGAATTGGCGCACTTAGCACATATTCCAGCATCTGCTGTATAATTTGCAGATTTCAGCATAAGTACTTATGCTTCTGGATCAGATCAAGTTACTGAAAATGAAGAGCACATGTTGTGTAGAACAGTACAGAAAAGGTCATTCTTCAATTGTTGATTGCTGTGTTTAAGTATTACACAGGTACTAATGAAGCGAAACTGTTGTCCAGACCATATGTTAATACCCCTGTTTGAGGGACTGGGGAAAGCATTTTCTCTGTAGGAGAATCTTATAAATCACAATACATTTCAATTATGTTTTTCTTTGGCAGGAACATTTTGCAAACGTAGGCTGATCCAGGGACACTGTTTTCAAAGCAGCAGTTGTTTCAACAGAGTACTCCTAGTACAGAAACATACAATGCCTTCCTTGGAGACAATTGCAGTATGTACGTATGCACATGACTATTCCGCAGGGCTTTTTCCTAAAAGAAACCTGTGCTTCTAGAGGCTCCGAATGTAGGCAGAGAGTAAACTTAAAACTAAAGGCCCACCCTAATATGCAACCAGGGAGCTGACAAGAAAAGAGGCACGCCTGTAATTACAGGGACCTTGCACCTGCAGACATGTTTATCTCTTTTGCAACATTGTATTTTTTTTAAATCTATTTTACTCTTGGTGTCAGAAAACAATATGTGTAAAATGGTGAGCCTGTGATTCTGTGCAAGGCAAATCGTGTTATGTTGTGAATAAGGTTTTCAATAGTATCTGGTGAATGACTATGATTTTCTCTTTTAAGAATCCTTTGTATTTTGCATAGTGTGACAACCCCTTTTTATCAATGTGAAATTGACAAGATAGTGAGATGATACTGTCAAAGAATGTGTTGCATGATGCCGCATATGTTGCCTTTGTTTGCCACATTATTTAGTCAATCCTGCAACACAATTGCCGCACAATTCCAGTGGCGCTGACAATGGCCCAATTATTGTGTCACAACTTGGGGAGTTTGTCCCCAGTGGTGATAAAGCCCCACTCAGCCACAACGTGAAAAGTACACCTTTAGTGGGTGTATGACGTCCTTCTGCCTGAAACGTGCAAAGAGAAAAACACCTGAGAACGTTTACCTTGACTGTGAGGAACAAGAGGTGTGGTTGGGCAGGTAGGAGCTTAAGTCAATGTCACATGTCAATATCCAGCTAATGACACCCTTCCTGTGCCTGTGCTCACAGGGCTGACCATGCGGTGCTCCGGTGTCATCATATGGGTGTAACCAGGACACATGATCTCACAAGTGTAATTATTTTAGAGGAAATGGACACCTCTAATAATTATATCAAGTCCTGTCCCTACTTTTCTTATTACAGTGACATCACTTCTGAACTCTAATAAAACAGTGAGCTTGCTACTTTACTGTAATGCATTGGTAAAACACAGGAATGGCTAGTGCTCCACTGAAGACAGTAGAGTGGCAGTGAGCCAATAATGACTGGCCTGGACCTGCAGCTCATACATTATAATGTGTGCATTTCTGATTCTCGGTTTAATGTGGGCCATTCTACCCTCATGTGCAGGATATTCTAATAGCATTATAGCCCTTGTGTCTGAAGATATACAGGTTATTAAGAGCCCTCTCCCTCGTTAAAGGCCTTTGCTTGTAACTTGGGCACATAAGTCGGACCTGTTTATCCGTTGCGAGCAGACTATGGTCGATAAAGTACCCACAGCTGCACATTATAAGGCTATTGCAAGTCACCAAAGACTTCCTGAGTATATGGAAGTTAAGCTCCTATTAAAGATTGAAAATGAGGAACAGATTTCTCCCTCCTAGACCTACAGGGGGCACTCTCTATATCACTGAAGTTCTTAGAGTTGAGATGTCCATATAAAGGTAAGGTGTACATTGTCCCACCTCTCTGGACCATGGAGGAGCATGGCATTGCATCTTATCCTTCTGAGGAGAATACTTTTCCTGAAACCTTGCAGATACTTAGGGTGGCTGACATCTTCCCTTGCTAAGGAGCCCAACAGCCATGATTCTTGTGAGCGATGGAATCACATAACACATGCCGTCTGCGATTAGCCACCAAAAAGCTACTGAATGACACCTATGCCTGAAATTTTGTGAAAAAAAGCATTTTTACCACTGTGTTTTGACATTTTTCAGTTCTCTCCAAATATTCCAGAGCTATCATTTTATTTTTTGAAATATTTGACTATTTGAAGTTGCAGTTTTATCTTTAAGGCCAAATTGTTTCGTATGAACTGGGATGTCACAGTTTCTCAAGATGCAGTGCTCAGTAGCTGCTTTGCCAGAACCCCTGACTACAGCACAGCCAACACTGCAATGGCAAAGCACACAAATGTAAGAAATACAACAAATGCAAAAATAAATCATTTGAAATGGTAGTCTATTGGTAAGAAAATGCACACAAAAAGTGTTGCACTTTTCTTGAGCTTTTCCAGATTATGAAAAGGATTGCAAATGTATACTCCAAAACTGAGGCCCATGTTTTAGAAAAAGTGGCGCATCAACTATGATGCGCCACCTTTCTTGTACCCCCTCCCCCCGGCACCTAAGGACACCATGGTTGCGCCCTATTTATAATATGGTGCACCATGGCAGTCAATAGCACAATAGCATCAACATTTTTTATGCTATTGTGGCGCTTTGCTACACTAGTCACTAGTGTAACAAGGTGCAAGGAGGCCCATAGGTTGCTATGGGAGCATCATTTTAACGCCTGCATGGAGCAGGCGTTAAAAATGATGGCAAAAATGGCGCAGTGAAATCTGTTAAATTTCACTGCACCATTTTTGCGGATCTCCTAGCGTCGGAACGCCCCCGTTGCACCACATGATGGCTGGCGCAGGCATAATGTGGTGCAAGGGTTTACAAAGTGGCGGGATGTATGCATTGTGCCACTTTGTAAATATGGTGCAGGGATAAAGCCACTTTAGCGCTGACTTAGCATCAACAAAAATTACGCTAAGGTGGCCTAAGGTGGCGCTAGGTGCTCTTAAATATGCCCCGGAGTGATTAGTGTGAGCTGGTGGTTGCAAATGGTGGGTACCTGCACTCATTTTGCAGGAACCAGGACTTATTTTTCATCATCAGATTTTGACAGAGCACAAAAGAAAAATGGAAGAAGAGGGGTAAAAAGGATGCAGTGAAAGATAGGCAAACATTTATAAAGGGAGAAAGCAAGGGTGAAGAATAACCTGCAACAACGAAATAAAGAGAGAAATTGTTGGATGGTGGAAGAAAGAGGTGTGCGATAGAACCAAAAGTAGTAAGCCTTCAGATATGGCAAAATCAGTGCTTAACTTGAGCTGGTAATTTCCAGTGCGGGGCACCGGCACTTAATTTTGAGGCCCGGCACTTATTTTTCTGCCTTAAACATTTACTGGGAGCAAAAGACACATATGGGAAAGGCGGAGGAATTAAAAAACGAAAAAGCATCACACAGGGAGAAAGCAGAAAGCTGCAAGAGTGAGCTGAAGGGACAGGGAGTGGCTGTAAATGGATTAAAGTGACCCAAGATGGCTTCAGGATTACGCTGCCTCAGTATTCCATGCTCGCACATTTACTTGCAGCAACCGCAAGTTTTAGAGGAGAGCTTTGGGAACCGGCACATTTTTATGTACAAATTAAGCACTGGGCAAAATCGCACTTGGCAGCACCAGCAGGAGCTCTTGGAGCCACTGCACTTTCTATTCAGTTCCCTCCTACAAAGCTCATCCACTGTTCTAAGAGATGTATTAGTCACAATTCAGTGGGTGTACAACCCGGCACAGCATACCATGTTGTTTTCATTGGCACTCTCATTTGCAATCTTTCGATTGCTTAGCTCTTATAGGCTTCCCTTCCTTTCTTGTGCTATCTCCTCCCTGAATTATGGTCCAAATAGGGGTTTTCCTCTTCTTTGCGCTACCTCATCTTTTTGCAATGCACTATTTTTTTAATTTTAAAAGCATTTTGGTATTATTCCTGGACGTGCAATGTGCTTTCCTACCTTAAATGCAGACATATGGCTTCCTATCCGCTGTCTCTATAGACACTTTAATTACACCCACATCTGTACCACTCCCCACA
Organism: Pleurodeles waltl; assembly: GCF_031143425.1. Lineage (NCBI taxonomy): Eukaryota > Metazoa > Chordata > Amphibia > Caudata > Salamandridae > Pleurodeles > Pleurodeles waltl. The sequence continues at coordinate 133,724,904 of NC_090445.1, read as the reverse complement.
CTCTACACCACTCTACTCTATGCTATTTCACTCTACGCCACTCCACTCTACTCTGCCACTCTACTATATGCCACCCCATTCCATGCCATCCCACTCTACTCTATGCCACTCTACTCTACACCATTCTATTCTACGTCACTTTACTCTATTCCATGCCACTCCACTGTACTTTATGCCACTCCACTCTACATAATAATGCCACTCTACAGCACTCAATGTCACACCACTCTACACCATTCTGCGCCACTCCACTCTACCCCATTTGTTGGCACCCCACTCTATGCCACTCTTCTCTACGTAACACCAATCTACAATAATTCATGCCATTCCATTCTCTGCTACTCTACCCCACTCTACTCAACTCTATACCACTCTACTCTATGCCATTCTATTCTGCACCACTTCATTCAAAACAGTGCCACTCTGTGCCACTCCACGCCCCTCCAGTCTAGGCCACTCTACTCTATGGCACTCTACTGTACAGCACTGTACACCACACCACTCCACTCTATGCCACTCCAAGCCACTCTACTCTACTCCTCTATACTCTGTCACTCCACTCTATACTAATCTACTCAATGCCACTCCACGCCACTTCACTCCAAACAATACCACTCTACGCCACTCCGTGTCACTGTACTGTACGACACTGTACCCTATGCCACTCTACTTTACACCACTCGACTGTGCGCCACTCTATTCTCTGCCACTCCACTGTAAGCCACTCCAGGCCACTCCAGTCTACTCCACTCTACCCTATGCCACTCCATTTTACGCCACTCCACATAATGCCATTCTACTCTAGCCACACCACTGACTTTTAGCCATGCTGAACAGCAGCCACACTGCTGTACAACATGGCTAAAAGACATTTGCAAAGCCAACAGCTCTCACATGGACAAGACCTATGGGCTTCGCCAATGCTTGTTTCAAGATGAGCACTTATCCCACTGTCTGGTTGGACAGTAATGTCACTGTGCCGTTTTATTCCACATAGTGACTGACCTTGTGATTTCCTCTTGTACTATAAGCGCAGCCCTGCAAAATACCCCATAGATACGAAACAGCAAAACAACAGTATTGAGTAAGGGGCAGACCTGCGCAAGCCTGAGTGCCAGGTGAAGCAGGCAGTGGGCGGGATCAGGAAGTCAGATCTGCTGCCAATGAGTGGGTTGCTACGCTCCTGCACCTGCTAATGCCATCCTCATTTACCAAAGCTGGGCAGACAGAAACGAGAAAAACAGATCTCTGTTTCTGAAAGGGAGCAGAAATTTGGCGAGTGGGTACATTTTAGTCGCAAATGGGGCATTAATTGATGGGACGCGGCCGGCAGGGGCTGGGTGGCTCCGTAATGAGTTTCTATTTCGGGACATTGAGTTTTTTTAAACTTTCTTTCTGAGAACAATCCTCCTAGATTGGTTCCCTGGCAGAGTTATTTAAACACTGGAGCGCTCGGTGTGGTGGCCACGCCCTTTCGGGGTCTCCTTCGTTGCACTGGTGAATTCGCACCTGTGGAGTTAAGATGGCCGTATACCAGTTTTCACATATGTGCGTGAGCAGAATCCACTGTAGTGTTTTTCTTTGTAACCTGTTGCTTGCAGTCCTGATCTTATAAAGGCATAATCATAAATAAAGTTTCCAGAATGCAAAATAAACAAGCAATGGTAAAGCCAATCTTCCCGGTGTTTGCTACCAGTTCTAGCTTTGTCAAAACTTGTTTTGTTTTACTATGGTTTTAAAAAAGTGTTATTGTTAGGGAATCTGCCAGGTCCATATCATTTAAAAAAAACACTGGCTAAAAGCAAAAATATTTTTTAGGCTTGCAAATCACACAAAGCCTTGTTAGTCCCTTGCTCTTAAGGGAGCTACTTTGGCTGTGGATGTGCTCCTTGTTAAAGGGCAAAAATGCCGCCACTCTGGTGAAGTTACCCAGTAGCTGAAGTGAGCTGACTGCCTCATGCTGTAGTGGTATTTATATTTTACCTGGTGGTGGTTGCCAATAGGTAGTTATAGTTTGGTCTGCTGATCTTGGAGACTCTTGCGGTAGCGCCAGTTTAAAAATAGAGCATTTTGATTGTCCCAGAGAGCTTGACTTTCCTTTGACCATCTTGCTCCCGCGGGAGTCAGACTCCCGCGAGAGTAAGCACTCCGAGTGGCTGCCAGCAACACAAGAAAATTGTTTCTGGCTGCCATTATAGCACTTGGGTACTTAGTCCCTGTCCTGAAGTTCTAAAAAAAAAATATAAGATATTTGGGGAGAGGGTAGGAATACCATGACCCCGTAGGCCCCATGGGGGGTACCCAGAGGGACCCCACCTCCTCAATCCAAAAAAGAAAACAAAAGGCAAAAAATGTAGTGATACTGCACGGTTCTTGCGGGATTAAAAAAAATGGTGGCCAGGCTGCGTTTATTTATTATCAGGCCAGGAGAGCCCAAGGGGAGGGGGGCTGAGTGGCCTCCAGAAGCCCTGGGGAGTCTATCCCTGGGGCCAAAAACAATTTTTATGGGGAGGATGATGAAGGCCCCCGGTTTCTGATTTATTAGAGGCTCCAGGGAACCCACCCCTGGGGCAGATCATTATATTTATGGGGAGAGGGTGCCGCAAGGCCCCCTCCCTGTGCCTCAAGAGGCTACAGGGAGCCCACCCCTGGGGTAGACATGAATTTATATGGGGATGGGGGGTTTGCAGGCCCTCCCCTCGTGCCTCAAGAGGCCCCAGGGAGCCCACTCTTGGGGATGACATTCATTTTTATGGGGAGGAGGGTTCCACTCCCCAAGCTCCCAAATGTCTCAGGGGCTGGTTCAGCAGCTATTTCTCAAGGTGCCTACCCTTGGTCATGTGTTTTCTCTCACTTGGCCACCAAGCGGGGGCAAACACCAAGTCTGCTCCCAGGGGGCAGAAGCTTCAAAAATGCTCTCGCCCACTGGGACAGGACTTTAGATCTGTTTCACTTCTCACAGTGATGCGGGAGGGAAACAGATCTAAATATTGCTCCTGCCTGCAGGGAGCAGCATTATTAGCTGCTCCCTGCGGGTGGGAGCAACACCGGCTGCTGCTGGATGCTGGGATCCGCAGGGGCCTTGAGGCTCTCACCGCGGCCAACACAATAGTGTGGTGGATGCCCTGGGTGGGCATCAGGGCACCCACCTTTTGTTGAGCCCAGCCTCGTGGGATGGAACCCCAGGGGCCAAAATCAGGCCAGGGGGGGCACATGTCCCCTTCCCCGTTTAAAATGCTGCCAGGCCATGGGGGATGGGGTCCCAGGGGCCAACATTGGCCCAGGGATGGGGCAGCATGCCCCCACTTCAACATACTGCCTAGCCTCTGGGGGTGGAGGGGTCTTGGGACCGAAATCGGCCTGGGGATGGGGACCCCAGGGCCAAACCCTATGGCCAACCCCCTCACTGCACATGGCCAAAGGCCATGTGCAGCATGGGAGTGGCTGTATGGGGGTGTTGGCTGCATGGTTTAGCCACAGGGGGCCCACTTGCTCCCCTCCCCATAGCAGGAAGGTCATGCGCAGAGGGGCTTGTTTTTACATATGGTAATTAAGTATTACTTTACTTAAAAAAACTCTAGAAATTCACTGAAAAGACTAAAGGTTAAAGTAACGTTATTGTTAGGTGAATTTGTCAATGACAACATCAAAGTTTTGAAACAAAAAAAACACTGAAATTCTGAAATTCACCAGTTATACTTAGTAGAGCTAACTATAACTTGTGCTCCTGCTACGCATTGCTTATGAACTCACATATGATATCACTTATGACATGTTCTATGACTTCATTTAGGACATCACTGATTACATCATCTAATGAGTGTGCTAGTTTGTTTTACAGTTTACATAGTAGCGGTTGGCTACCATATCACTTTTCTACATAATTTTGTACAGCTCGGGTCAGGCTAATGGGCGTAAGTGTTTACACAATGCATGTGCTGCTAATGCATTATAACTGTGTAGAGGTATTAAACCTATTAGAAATGTTTGCATCCAGGAGTAACTCTGTGTGCAAGTGACAGTTGACTTGTATCCATTATGCTCCACTCAACCTTTTAGTTCTGCAGACAAAGGGGGTGATTCTGACCTCAGCGGTAAAATGCCCTTACCGCCGGTCATAAGACCGCCATAACACCGCCGCGGCCGCGGTCAACCGGCACGGTCATTCTGACCCACAACGGCCAAACCTCCAAAAATCCGTCCTCCACTGCTGCCCGCCACATCGGCGGGCAGCGATAAACTGGAGATGACCAAACCTCCACCGTCACGCCAACAGAAATACGCCCATGCCATTACGACCCACGAATCCACACGGCGGTCATTCAAACGCGGTATTCCATTGGCGGTACACACCGCCGCGGTCAGAATACACACACATCACCAAAACACAGCCACATTGGACAATTTGAAATACACACACCTGATACACATACACACACCACTCCCACACAATCAACCAACTATAAAACACACACCCACATCACCCACAAACCCCTGCAACCCTAATTACTGAGAGAAGGAGAGAGAGACACAGCAGACAATCCATAGCAAGACACACTGAGGCACACTACACCATCACACACCACATAGTAGCACAAAGCACCACTCACCAACACACTCCTCATCACATACACCACCCCACACCTCACCCACACCACCCCATGGCACCCCAAAGGCACCCACGCTTTTCGGACCAAGAACTCCGGGTCATGGTGGAGGAAATCCTAAGAGTGGAACCCCAGCTCTTCGGCTCGCAGGTGCAGCACACCAGTATAGCCAGGAAGGCGGAGCTATGGCAGCGGATCGTGGACAGGGTCAACGCGGTGGGACAGCATCCCAGGAATAGGGAGGACATCCGCAAAAGATGGAACGACCTACGGGGGAAGGTCCGATCGATGGTCTCCAGGCACAACATCGAGGTCCAGAAGACTGGCGGCGGACCCCCACCCACCCCTCCCGAATTTACATCGTGGGAGCAAGAGGTCTTGACCATCCTGCATCCTCAGGGCCTCGCTGGAGTAGCCGGAGGAATGGACTCTGGTAAGTCCCATCTCAACTACTATATCCCCCCCACCCCACCAGCATGCCAACCCACACCCCCACCCTCACCCCCAACCCCCCAGCACACATCCTCCCTGACAATGTCTCACCAGCACAACCCACCCATCCCAACACCAACTCCTGCATGCCAACACAAATCATGGGCACCCATCACCTAAGCATGACCACTGCACTAACCCCTCCCCCCCACTAACTACCCTCACAACACCTCCCTCCAGGGAATGCCTGCACTGGGGGACAAGGGCACCCATAACACGCATGCTATTGCACACACAGAAACAATAACCAAACTCTCTTACCCCATGCAGGACCCGAACGACAACACACCAGCCAGGAGGGTCCAGAAGTGTCCATCCCACCACCGGAACAGGCCCACACTGAGGATAGCAGCTCTGTCGACAGTGAACCTGATGACCAGCCCGGACCATCGGGGACCTCTGGGCAGTCGGTTCCCCTCAGGCAGCCACAGGCCACACCAGACCCGACCCCCTCTGCCGACACCAGCACAGCTCCCACCCAGCGGGCCCATGCCTCTGTCTCTAGGACAGCTCAATCAGCGGTGTGTCTGCCACTACAGGGCACCCAGGCTAACCCAACACCCCAACAACAACAGGGACCTGGGGGCAGTGGTAGCGGGCACACCGTCCAGGGGACAGAGGCCGGGGGAAACCGGGCAGCTCGGAGGGCTGCTGTGCGACAGGGGAGGGAGGAGAGGCCCAGGGAACCCACTCTCCAAGAGGCCCTCACCACCATCATGGGGGCATACCACCACTCCCAAGAGACGATGGCGACGGTACTGGCCAGGTTCACGGAGATCCAGGCACAGCAGGAGGAACGCTACATGGGGTTCAGGGAGGAGCTGAGAATCATCGGGACCGCAATGGGGACCATCGTCCTGGCCCTCAACAGGATAGAAGAGGCGTTGCGGGACCATGTGGCACCACACAGGGCCCCTGTCACTAGCCCGGACCAGGAACAGCCTACCACCTCCGCCGGCGCTAGTGGACAGGAGGCCCCAACACCACGGCAGGCCACCAGAACCCCACCTCCTGCTGAAGAACAACCACCCCGTAAGAGGAGCCTGAGATCCAAAAAAAAGACAGAGTAGGATGTCAAGACCCCCGCCAGCAGGACATACCCCCTGAACTCTTCCCACTGTCCCACATTGCCACCCTGTCCAACCATGAACTGCCTCTGCTCCATCCTTCCACAGGCAAAAGGACAATGCACCTGTGAGACTGAGAACTGGACTCTGCCATGGACATTACTCCACCCCCCACCCATCACCCTTATAATCACATGTACCAATATCTAGCCCTGTAAATAAATCACATATTGCACACAAATCAGTTTGGAGTCATGCTGTATTATTAGCAAATGTATTACATATTACTGTTCAATATCTGTTCTGTCAATTAGTGATGACAACATACCAATGTCAATACGCTGTAGTTCATGGGCAAACCAAGCAGAAGTCAGGCACTGCGTCATACAGCACTGAGAAGGGAAGGGAAAATCAAAAATTACCCAAAAATATCTGGTGGGAACTACAGAAAGTACAGATGCAGAAGGCTAGAAGCAATTGGGAAATGGCGTGGGTGATTCTTATCTGGGTGTTACTGGAAATACTGTTGTATCACTCTGTCCCTATTGTCTGTGTCGTCCTCTGAGTCTTCCTCCTCTTCACTCTCCACAGGCTCCACGGCTTCTACAACACCACCATCTGGACCATCCTCCTGCAGGAAAGGCACCTGGCGTCGCAAAGCCAGGTTGTGAAGCATACAGCACGCCACGATGATATGGCACACCTTCTTTGGTGAGTACATTAGGGATCCACCTGTCATATGCAGGCACCTAAACCTGGCCTTCAGGAGGCCAAAGGTTCGCTCAATCACCCTCCTAGTACGCCCATGGGCCTCATTGTAGCGTTCCTCTGCCCTTGTCCGGGGATTCCTTACTGGGGTCAGTAGCCACGGCAGGTTGGGGTAACCAGAGTCACCTATTAGCCACACACGTTGTCTCTGTAGCTGCTCCATCACATAGGGGATGCTGCTATTTCGCATCACATACGCGTCATGCACTGACCCTGGGAACTTGGCATTTACATGGGAGATGTACTGGTCAGCCAAACAGACCACCTGGACATTCATCGAATGATAATTTTTTCTGTTTCGGTACACCTGCTCATCGTCTTTTGGGGGTACCAAAGCCACATGGGTCCCATCAATGGCACCAATGATGTTGGGGATATGTCCAAGGGCATAGAAATCACCCTTCACTGTAGGCAAGTCACCCTCCTCGGGGAAAATGATGTAGCTCCGCATGAGTTTCATCAGGGCAGACAACACTCTGCTCAAAATCTTAGAAAACATAGGCTGAGACATTCCAGATGACATGGCCACTGTGGTCTGGAATGACCCACTGGCCAAAAAATGGAGGACTGACAAAACCTGCACCAGAGGGGGAATCCCTGTGGGTTGGCGGATGGGGGACATCAGGGCTGGCTCCAGCTGGGCACACAGTTCATGGATAGTGGCACGGTCAAGTCTGTATCGAAGTATTATATGGCGTTCTTCCATTGTCGACAGGTCCACCAGCGGTCGGTACACGCGAGGATTCCTCCTTCTAATCGCAAGTCCCAGCGGACGGTGCCTAGGAAGGACAACATGGAGCACAGAGTCAGCCAAACCACAGGTACGTACAGACAGCTTGCACAGTTAAAGAATGGCAATGGGTTGAAAGGCGTGTATGTGTGGCAATGCAAGGCCTAGGCCTGTGTGTCGCAGTCAAAATTAAGCCATGTAGGCCCTTGAAATGGCGGCTGCCTGACCTGTGAAGTGGGACAATGGGATGTGAGGTCAATGCGCTGGCGGGGCACACCGTGGCGGTAGGCGGTCGAAGACCGCGGCGCAAAGCCGCATTGGTTAACATTGAAGCCTATGGGTTTCAGGAGCCAATAACGAAGTGCGCCGGCGGTCGCGGTACGCATCGCCGCGGTACGCACCGCCGCGGGCGTGACCGCCATTTTCTATCTGCTTAATCACTCGAGACCTGATCATCCACAGGAGAGGACCTATACTGCAAGTGCTGCTGTGACCTCGGTCTGGAAGATACAATGGCTGCTGCGACTGGGGAAAGGGCCCCTGCCTTCACGTCTGAAGAGTTGGACAAGCTCGTGGATGGGGTCCTCCCCCAGTATGCGCTACTCTACGGTCCTCCAGACCAACAAGTGAGTACACCGGGTGCACATGGAATGGGCTATGCCTGTGTGGATTGGGGTGGATGTAAGTTGGTGGGGTGGGGGGCGAATGAGGAGTGCAATGCCCGACAGATGAGAGCATGTGCCATATGGCAAAGTGGGTGGGGGGGGGCCAATTACATCTAACATGCAGGTCATTGATGATTTCCTCCTTTCCACCCTGTACATGTCTAATAGGTCAGCGCCCATCAGAAGATCGAGATTTGGCGTGCCATCGCCAAGGAAGTCCGGACCTTGGGGGTCCACAACAGACGGGGCACCCACTGCCGCAAGAGGTGGGAGGACATCCGCCGCGGAACAAGGAAGACCGCAGAAACACTGCTGGGGATGGCCTCCCAACATAGGAGGGGTGCCAGTCGCACCATGACCCCCCTGATGTCCCGGATCCTGGCGGTGGCCTACCCTGAATTGGATGGGCGCTTTAAGACATCACAGCAGACACAAGGGGGTGAGTATCAGCACATTCTCCTATCTTTCTGCGCAGTGGAGGCGTCTGGGTGGGGGAGGAGGGCTGTGGGTGACATTAGGCCAGGGCGCTTTCTGTAGTGTAGTCCTCTCCCTTAGGCATGGCCCTGTGCCCCCGGCCCCCACCTCTGTAGGGTGACAAGTACAGCCATTGAAGGTCCAGCATCTCCCATGTGCGCGTTTGACGTCTCTTGGCCTGTTGTCTTAGTCAGTAGTACTGAGTAGTGTACCCCGAATGCGCGGCTTAGTGCATTAGGCACCTGTGTCTGTCCTCTCCGCCAACGGTGTTGACATTGCATGCACTCAACCTGGTCTTCTTTTTTCTCCCCCCACCCTTTCTCTTCATCTTCTTGTGCATGTGTGCATTAGCATCATCAGGCGGAGGAGATATGGCATCGGAGCACGAGGGAGCTGCAGGACACAAGGCCCCGGTGGGCCCAGGAACAGACACCGAGGGCACCAGTGATCCGGAGGGCGAGGGGAGCACCACGACGGGGACCGCTGGTGAGAGCAGCGAAAGCGACACGTCCTCGGATGGGAGCTCCCTAGGGGTGGCGGCAACATCCGTGCCCCCCGCCTCTACAGGTACAGCCGCCACCCAGCGCACCAGCCCCGCCCTCCCAGCAGCCCCTCAGTCTTCGCTCCGTGCCGGTTCGCCCAGGAAGGCGCACGTCTCCTTCGCCCCAGGCACCTCAGCCCCTGCCCCTGTTGCCCCTGCTGCCCTCAGTGCGGAGCTCATTGACCTGGTAAGGACGCTCATTGTTGGGCAGACAACCCTTTTGAATGCCATCCAGGGTGTGCAAAGGGAGGTGCAACAGAGCAATGCGTACCTGGAGGGCATTCATTCGGGTCAGGCTGCCCATCAACGAGCGTTCACTGCTCTGGCCTCAGCACTGACGGCAGCCATTGTCCCTGTTTCCATCCTCCCTCTTCTGACTGCCTCCAGCCTGTCTCTGTCTCCTGTTCCTCAGCCTATCCCATCCACACCATCAGACCAGCCTGCACACACCTCAACACCCAAGAGCAGCTCATCCAAACACAAGCACCACAGATCCCGCAAACACTCACCCGAGCAACACCCAGATGCAGACATGCCAACAGCCACTGCCACCCCTGTGTCCCCCTCCTCCTCGTCTCCCTCCTCCCTCCCAGTGACGTCTACACTCACACCTGCATGCACCCCAACATCAGCCAGTGCTTCCATCACCACCTCACCCTCCAGTACAGTCCACACTCGTGCAGTCACCACCCCCACTGCCATGTACACGTCCCCTGTGTCCTCTCCCACTGTGTCTGTCACCCCCTCTTCCAAGACACACAAACGCAGGCAGCCACCCACCCAACAGCCATCCACCTCACGACAGCCTACAGCACCAGCACCTTCACCCAATGACAGCACACCTGACTCTCCTACAACCACCTCCTCTACCTCCACTTCCATCTCCACTTCTCCTACCCTTTACCTTGGCCCTAAAAAACTTTTCCTGGCTAACCTTAACCTCTTTCCCCCCGATGACCTCCCCCATCCATCTTCAAAGAGTCCCAAGAGCACCGCAGCCGCCACCAGCCCAGCTTCGGGTGTCACTGTTGTGCCTGGGTTCTGGAGCCCACCCTTTGCCAGCAGTGACACATCGATTAGCAGCAAGGACACGTCCAGCCCCCCCCCCCGGCAAGAGGACCCGCAAAAACAAGGACCGCCGTGCGAGGACCGACAGGGCTGCCCCCAAGGAGCAATGTGCGGCCACTTCACCACCCACACCATCTAGGGGAGGCAAGGGCCCGAGAGCCCCATCAAAGGAGCGGAAGGGCAGCAGGAGCGCGGAGAAGGTGGACCCCACATGCCACATCCCAGCTGGGAAGGAGGACACTAAGGAGGCCAGGAGTCCGTCCCGAAGGGTCCAGAAACGTCACGGTCCGAGGGCGACTGAGCAGGGAGTCGAGGCCAGGTCTGGCTCCCTTGACCTGCTGGATGAGCACCGCTGAACAGGGCCCGCGGTGCAGAAGAGCACCGCTGAACAGGGCCCTGCCGTGGAGAAGAGCACCGCTGAACAGGGCCCGCGGTGCAGAAGAGCACCGCTGAACAGGGCCCCGCCGTGGAGAAGAGCACCGCTGAACAGGGCCCCGCCGTGGAGAAGAGCACCGCTGAACCGGGCCCGCGGTGCAGAAGAGCACCGCTGAACAGGGCCCGCCGTGGAGATAGGCACCGCTGAACAGGGCCCCGCCGTGGAGAAGAGCACCGCTGAACAGGGCCCGCCGTGGAGATAGGCACCGCTGAACCGGGCCCCGCCGTGGAGAAGAGCACCGCTGAACAGGGCCCCGCCGTGGAGAAGAGCACCGCTGAACAGGGCCCGCGGTGCAGAAGAGCACCGCTGAACAGGGCCTGCCGTGGAGATAGGCACCGCTGAACCGGGCCCGCGGTGCAGAAGAGCACCGCTGAACAGGGCCCGCCGTGGAGATAGGCACCGCTGAACCGGGCCCCGCCGTGGAGAAGAGCACCGCTGAACAGGGCCCCGCCGTGGAGAAGAGCACCGCTGAACAGGGCCCGCGGTGCAGAAGAGCACCGCTGAACAGGGCCCGCCGTGGAGATAGGCACCGCTGAACAGGGCCCCGCCGTGGAGAAGAGCACCGCTGAACAGGGCCCGCGGTGCAGAAGAGCACCGCTGAACAGGGCCCCGCCGTGGAGAAGAGCACCGCTGAACAGGGCCCGCGGTGCAGAAGAGCACCGCTGAACAGGGCCCGCCGTGGAGATAGGCACCGCTGAACAGGGCCCCGCCGTGGAGAAGAGCACCGCTGAACAGGGCCCGCGGTGCAGAAGAGCACCGCTGAACAGGGCCCCGCCGTGGAGAAGAGCACCGCTGAACAGGGCCCGCGGTGCAGAAGAGCACCGCTGAACAGGGCCCGCCGTGGAGATAGGCACCGCTGAACAGGGCCCGCCGTGGAGATAGGCACCGCTGAACAGGGCCCCGCCGTGGAGAAGAGCACCGCTGAACAGGGCCCGCCGTGGAGATAGGCACCGCTGAACCGGGCCCCGCCGTGGAGAAGAGCACCGCTGAACAGGGCCCCGGCGTGGAGAAGAGCACCGCTGAACAGGGCCCGCGGTGCAGAAGAGCACCGCTGAACAGGGCCCGCCGTGGAGATAGGCACCGCTGAACCGGGCCCGCGGTGCAGAAGAGCACCGCTGAACAGGGCCCGCCGTGGAGATAGGCACCGCTGAACCGGGCCCCGCCGTGGAGAAGAGCACCGCTGAACAGGGCCCCGCCGTGGAGAAGAGCACCGCTGAACAGGGCACGCGGTGCAGAAGAGCACCGCTGAACAGGGCCCGCCGTGGAGATAGGCACCGCTGAACAGGGCCCCGCCGTGGAGAAGAGCACCGCTGAACAGGGCCCGCGGTGCAGAAGAGCACCGCTGAACAGGGCCCCGCCGTGGAGAAGAGCACCGCTGAACAGGGCCCGCGGTGCAGAAGAGCACCGCTGAACAGGGCCCGCCGTGGAGATAGGCACCGCTGAACAGGGCCCCGCCGTGGAGAAGAGCACCGCTGAACAGGGCCCCGCCGTGGAGAAGAGCACCGCTGAACAGGGCCCGCGGTGCAGAAGAGCACCGCTGAACAGGGCCCCGCCGTGGAGAAGAGCACCGCTGAACAGGGCCCGCGGTGCAGAAGAGCACCGCTGAACAGGGCCCGCCGTGGAGATAGGCACCGCTGAACAGGGCCCCGCCGTGGAGAAGAGCACCGCTGAACAGGGCCCGCGGTGCAGAAGAGCACCGCTGAACAGGGCCCCGCCGTGGAGAAGAGCACCGCTGAACAGGGCCCGCGGTGCAGAAGAGCACCGCTGAACAGGGCCCGCCGTGGAGATAGGCACCGCTGAACAGGGCCCGCCGTGGAGATAGGCACCGCTGAACAGGGCCCCGCCGTGGAGAAGAGCACCGCTGAACAGGGCCCGCCGTGGAGATAGGCACCGCTGAACCGGGCCCCGCCGTGGAGAAGAGCACCGCTGAACAGGGCCCCGCCGTGGAGAAGAGCACCGCTGAACAGGGCCCGCGGTGCAGAAGAGCACCGCTGAACAGGGCCCGCCGTGGAGATAGGCACCGCTGAACCGGGCCCGCGGTGCAGAAGAGCACCACTGAACAGGGCCCGCCGTGGAGATAGGCACCGCTGAACCGGGCCCCGCCGTGGAGAAGAGCACCGCTGAACAGGGCCCCGCCGTGGAGAAGAGCACCGCTGAACAGGGCCCGCGGTGCAGAAGAGCACCGCTGAACAGGGCCCGCCGTGGAGATAGGCACCGCTGAACAGGGCCCCGCCGTGGAGAAGAGCACCTCTGAACAGGGCCCGCGGTGCAGAAGAGCACCGCTGAACAGGGCCCCGCCGTGGAGAAGAGCACCGCTGAACAGGGCCCGCGGTGCAGAAGAGCACCGCTGAACAGGGCCCGCCGTGGAGATAGGCACCGCTGAACAGGGCCCCGCCGTGGAGAAGAGCACCGCTGAACAGGGCCCCGCCGTGGAGAAGAGCACCGCTGAACAGGGCCCGCGGTGCAGAAGAGCACCGCTGAACAGGGCCCGCCGTGGAGATAGGCACCGCTGAACAGGGCCCCGCCGTGGAGAAGAGCACCGCTGAACAGGGCCCGCGGTGCAGAAGAGCACCGCTGAACAGGGCCCGCCGTGGAGATAGGCACCGCTGAACAGGGCCCCGCCGTCTCAAGCACCGCTCCGCTGGGCCCTTCCTCTGAGGCACCGCTCCGCTGGGCCCTTCCTCTCAAGCACTGCTCCGCTGGGCCCTTCCTCTCAAGCACCGCTCCGCTGGGCACCGCCGTCTCAAGCACCGCTCCGCTGGGCCCTTCCTCTCAAGCACCGCTCCGCTGGGCACCGCCGTCTCAAGCACCGCTCCGCTGGGCCCTTCCTCTGAGGCACCGCTCCGCTGGGCCCTTCCTCTCAAGCACCGCTCCGCTGGGCCCTTCCTCTCAAGCACCGCTCCGCTGGGCCCTTCCTCTCAAGCACCGCTCCGCTGGGCCCTTCCTCTGAGGCACCGCTCCGCTGGGCCCTTCCTCTCAAGCACCGCTCCGCTGGGCCCTTCCTCTCAAGCACCGCTCCGCTGGGCCCTTCCTCTCAAGCACCGCTCCGCTGGGCACCGCCGTCTCAAGCACCGCTCCGCTGGGCCCTTCCTCTGAGGCACCGCTCCGCTGGGCCCTTCCTCTCAAGCACCGCTCCGCTGGGCACCGCCGTCTCAAGCACCGCTCCGCTGGGCCCTTCCTCTCAAGCACCGCTCCGCTGGGCACTTCCTCTCAAGCACCGCTCCACTGGGCCCTTCCTCTCAAGCACCGCTCCGCTGGGCCCTTCCTCTCAAGCACCGCTCCGCTGGGCACCGCCGTCTCAAGCACCGCTCCGCTGGGCCCTTCCTCTGAGGCACCGCTCCGCTGGGCCCTTCCTCTCAAGCACCGCTCCGCTGGGCCCTTCCTCTCAAGCACCGTTCCTCTGGGCCCTTCCTCTCAAGCACCGCTCCGCTGGGCCCTTCCTCTCAAGCACCACTCCGCTGGGCACCGCCGTCTCAAGCACCGCTCCGCTGGGCCCTTCCTCTGAGGCACCGCTCCACTGGGCCCTTCCTCTCAAGCACCGCTCCGCTGGGCCCTTCCTCTCAAGCACCGCTCCGCTGGGCCCTTCCTCTCAAGCACCGCTCCGCTGGGCACCGCCGTCTCAAGCACCGCTCCGCTGGGCCCTTCCTCTGAGGCACCGCTCCGCTGGGCCCTTCCTCTCAAGCACCGCTCCGCTGGGCCCTTCCTCTCAAGCACCGCTCCGCTGGGCACCGCCGTCTCAAGCACCGCTCCGCTGGGCCCTTCCTCTCAAGCACCGCTCCGCTGGGCACCGCCGTCTCAAGCACCGCTCCGCTGGGCCCTTCCTCTGAGGCACCGCTCCGCTGGGCCCTTCCTCTCAAGCACCGCTCCGCTGGGCACCGCCGTCTCAAGCACCGTTTATGGTTCACTGTGCCCACCATGCCTCCTCCTTGACCAGTGGAGACTGTCATCCACCTGATGGACTGTGGCTTTGCACTCCCCAGGATGGTCCAGTGGGCAGCCCACCCACTGTAGAGACATTGAGAGACTGTGGCTTTGCACTCCCCAGGATGGTCCAGTGGGCAATCCACCCACTGCAGAGACTTGAGAGACTGTGGCTTTGCACTCCCCAGGATGGTCCAGTGGGCAGCCCACCCACTGTAGAGACATTGAGAGACTGTGGCTTTGCACTCCCCAGGATGGTCCAGTGGGCAGCACACCCACTGTAGAGACATTGAGAGACTGTGGCTTTGCACTCCCCAGGATGGTCCAGTGGGCAGCCCACCCACTGTAGAGACATTGAGAGACTGTGGCTTTGCACTCCCCAGGATGGTCCAGTGGGCATGGTGGCTCCTCGTGGATCTGGCGTCGTGGACTCATGTGGCTGTGGTGCCCCCCCCTTCCCCCTGAGGTGCCTGTAGTTTTTACATCTGATGCCCCTGCAGTGTTCTCTCCAAAGGACTCAGGTCTCTTGTGTGGGCTTTGCCCTTGTTTCTCAAGACTTTGGCCCACGGACATGCTGAATTCGTAGGATGTGCAGGACTTGGTACTTCAGTTATACACTGATGTG
Organism: Pleurodeles waltl; assembly: GCF_031143425.1. NCBI lineage: Eukaryota > Metazoa > Chordata > Amphibia > Caudata > Salamandridae > Pleurodeles > Pleurodeles waltl. The sequence goes on along the minus strand of NC_090445.1, from coordinate 133,709,510 downwards.
TATGTCATTAGTTTTGTTGTGAATATCTTTCATGGTTGTACGCTAATTTTCTGGAGCTTTTTGGTACATAAATATTTATTCCAAATATGATTATGTCCTAGCATTTTTCAGGGGTGTTTGGGTGGTGTCACTGTGAATTGGTGCTCTGCATTGGTGAGTACATAGTTGGGGGGGGGGGGGTCGCATATGTGTGTGCCCGTAACCTTTCGTCCTCCCCCTCCCGTGTGTCGTAGGTGCAGTACTCACCGTTGTCGTCTGCGCCGGACTTCGTACTCGTGGTAGATGAGAAGGTAGACGAGAGCAGGTAGGATGTTTAATTCGGGTTCCATGCTGTCCTCCTTCCTCCTGGAGTGCGTAGTGGTGAGCGTTTTCCCGTCCGTAGTCTGTTTCCGCCGTGTTTTTATCGGCGGTGCTCCCGCCCCGGAAAAGGTGGCGTATTGGTGAGTTGTAATAGTGTGGGCGGTACATTGTCTGCCGCGTGTCTGTTGGCGGTGACCGCCGCGCTGTTTGTTTGTACCGCCGTGGCGGTCGGAGTGTTAAGGTGGCTGTCTGTGTTGGCGGTTCCCGCCAGGCTCAGAATCCCATTTTTTTTACCGCCAGCCTGTTGGCGGGTTGGCCGCCGCTTTAACACCGACCGCCAGGGTTAGAATCACCCCCAAAGTTTCCAACAGGAGAAATATTCTACATTGTAAATACTAACTTTTGTAAGCAGCCTTGAGTTATTAAATAGTATCATGTCAGCGTGATAGATTATACTTAACATAGAAGTGTGTGTGCACCTGATACCAGTGCCGGCCTTAGTGCTGGTGGCGCCCTGTGCGACAATGTTTGTTGGCGCCCCCCCCAATGACCACTACATCCACGGATTGCCTCATTACCACCCTTTAACAGTGCCCCTCAAAACTCCAATCTCTCCCCAGGCAGAACATTAATCACCAGGGTTATTTGGAAATTTTTATTGTTGCCTGATAATGGCTGGAGGCAAGGATTGCTGCAGCAGGTGCTTTTCAATTATAATTTACTTGCAAACACAGTGCCCCATCCAAAGTCAGCACCTGGTGTGATGATGGCACCGGTCGCACCACCTTAGGGCCGGCTCTGCCTGATACCAACCTATGCACATGTGCTTGTTTTGCTTCATAAGATGAACTATCTGTACATTTGTCATCATAGTATGAAAGGTGAAGGTAGTATGATCTTTAAAATCCTGGTTATTTGTAGCAAATAGTGTATTTTTAACAAATGTGGCATAAAGTGTCCTTTTGAATACTCTGTGCTGTATTTCTCATTAGTTTAACTGTTTGCAAGCAGTGTGGTATAGAATGAACTCTCTCCATAGAGTAAACACGGTTTACAGTACTCAGTTCTCTACTGATACCTGCTTCATTTTTTAACGTAGCTTCACGTGTGTCAGGGGTTTGATACAGATAAAAGCTGTCTGTGGTAGGGCATTTGTATTAGAATTGGCATTCATCATTTTGGCCTTCTCTGAACAGTGGTATACCAATTGAACACCATACTCAGTGAGGGTTTCCCATATACCTGTAGTTGATTGTTAATGTGAAAAATTCACATGTAATGCAATAGTACTTTATACAGCAATATGTGGGAAAACGAAGCTTGGATGATGCCATCAGTGATGTCATTTGAGATGTCATGAGTGATGTCCTAAATTATGTCATATTACATGCCATGAGTGATGTCATAAGTTAGGTCATAAGCAGTGCATGACAGAAGTGCAAGTTATAGTTACCACTGCTAAATATAACTGGTCAATTCCTGTGTTTTTTGTTTTTTAGCACAAAACATTAATGATGTCACTGACAAATTCACCTAAGTATAATGTTACTTAAACATTTGTTTTTTCTCAGCAGTACATATACACAAACAAACATGAACTGGATAATTTAGCCAAGTGTGGACATAAGAAGATTGTTACTACTCAATACCTAGTCTCCTTGTGAACCCCACCCACCCATGGTATAATGGCAGAGTCTCCTTCTCCACTGCCACAAACCTCCCACTGATGAGGCTTAATCCTTGAAGGGGAGTGGGAAAGGTGATCCCATTCCAGCATTCTGGGAGAGAAGGCTGTATCTCGGTAGGGTGTACTACCAGGAATCGCTGGCTGTGAGAACCTACCTATTTTGTTCCCTTTCTGCAGACATGTAATATCAGGCATTTGCCTGTGCCATCCTGCATCATATCTGCTGACGCAGCTGAAAAAGCAGCTGGTGCTCAGCTAGGCAGGATTGGCCTGGACATCTCTTGGTTGAGTTAAGGTAAACCTCTGGCCATGATCATAAAGTGGTTCTATACTCCCTCCATTTCCCGAGCACTCAAACGCCCGTGAATGCCTAGGTTCTGTTGGGGAATGTGATGGGTGACACTTGGGATAGCTCTGAAAGAGGGCTTCCTCTGTCTGTGAGTCATCCGATTACAAAGCCTTGAGCATTCAATCATCTGGCACTAATTCTACTACCAAAAGCACTTATATAGTGCACTTATAAACCAGGGGCTTCTGGGCACTGACTGTCTTAAAAATCTTCTGGAGAGCCAAGGGTGGCTGCTTCGCTGAAGAAATTTGGAAAAATTGTCAGGCTGGACTAAGCTCCTATGGATGCCATTTTCAATGACCAGCCCTATTTAACCTCCTTTAATTGTGCTGCACTTACTAGTAGTAACAAACTAAAATAGCCGTGTTCCCCCAAGGGCATAAAGGGCAGACACATGAACGACTCAGTGTTGGGGACCCTCCAATCGGTAGTGGCGTTGCTGGGAGGTGTCCTGGTGGGGCCGGTGCCTATTCTATCAATGTCCTGCCCTGCCCCTTGTCCCTAACCTCCGAGTGACTGCTGCAGCCAGCAAAAATAGACATTGCCTCGCACCCTGAGAACAGGGACATTGTTCCTGTTGGCATTTCTTGTTTTACATACTATTGAATTCCCTAAGAGTATTTGTTTTTTCCCAGGATGATGTATTTCTGTAGGTTTTTTTTCCACACCTCATTTTATTCATGTATAGTGTGTTCTGTGAAAAGACGCTCATCCCTATCAATCAAGCTTTGTAGAGTGCGCTTATCACCCGTGAGAGTATTGAGGCTCAATGTCCAGGCTGCTTAGGGGCTTCATTCCAAGAGCCAGGTCTTAAGTCCCCCCTGAAATCCTGGAGGGAGTGAGCTGTCTGAAGGTGGATGGGGGAGGCTGTTCCAGGATTTTGCGGTGAGGTAGGAGAAGGAACAACCTCCATGTTGCTGTAGTTGATGCGGGGGGGTGTACGAAAGAGAAAGCTCAGGCGATAGTTGATGTACACTGGTCCCGGGTTGTGGAGGGCTATGTAGGCATGCATCAGGATCTTCAATTGGCATCTCTTGTGTATGGGGACCCAGTGGAGTTTCTTCGGGGTGTGATGTGGGTCCCTCTCGGGAGGTCTAGGATGTGTCTGACCATTGAGTTTTAGATGGTCTGAGGTGAGATGCAGGGCCGGCTCTAGGGTGGTGCGACCGGTAGATCAGTGAGCAATTAACCATCATTAAAGAGCTGCATGCAAACTGCAAGGTATACAGCGTTACAATTTTTTTCCCCAGTCTTTCATTAATATAATGTTGCAAAACTGGTTCATTTGAGTAGAAATCAATTCTTATTGTTAAAGAGAACCTCCAATCATGGTGTTAACTTTTAAATTCTGAGTTTGTGTTCGCCAGACAAAGCACTCTTAAACTATACTGCCTACCAGTACAGATGACCCGTGACTCCTACACCTTGTGGTCCTCTGTCTTGTGTGACATTTCCTATACACTGATTTACACATGTATGATGATTGTCTCTATGTAATGTCTGTGTGATGTAAAGTGCTCTGTCACCCTACACTGGTATGAGTGGTGCTATAAAACTAATGAAATGCATCTGAGAGAGAGTGGTTATGGAATGGTTAAAGTTAGAAGTGAGGGATTCCGTGGCAGAGGTGGTCATTGGAGGACACCAACAAACATTGTCGCACATAGTGCCGCTAGCACTAAGGACAGCCCTGGTGAGATGTGATTCAGGCATAGAGAGCATTGCAATAGTACAGGCGGCTGGTGATGAGGGCTTGAGTGACAGTTCATCTGGTGGAGACTAAGAGCCATTTGAAGATCTTGCGAAGCATGGAGAGGGTGAGGAAGCAGGCTGAGAAGACTGCGTTTGTCTGGCTCTTCATGGTGAGTCTGCTGTCCAGGATAATGCTGTGATTGGAGGCCTGGTCCATGAGGGTGAGGGACCCCTATGTCAGCGAGCCACCAGGTGTAGTCCCACGCAGAGGCAGTGTTCCTGAAGATCAGAACATCCGTCTTGTCTGTATTGAGTCTGAGACAGTTTTCTTGCATCCAGTTGGCGGCGCTGGTCATGCAGATGTGGAAAATGGCCTTCACTGTGGAGGGGTCTTTGGATAATGAGAGGATGAGCTGCAAGTAGTCTGCATAGGAGATGATGTTCAGTTCGTGGTTTCTTACAATGTTGGTGGGGATGTCATGTAAGTGTTGAAAAAAGTGGGGCTGAGAAATGAGCCTTGATGGACACCGCAGATGATGTTCTTGAGTTCTGAGGTGAAAGGAGGGCGGTGGACTCTCTCAGTTCTTCTGGAGAGGAAGGATGCAATCCATTTGAGGGTGTTGTCTTGGATCTGAAGAAGCCTCTTGATCAGGGTGTTGTGGGAGACTGTGTTGAAAGCCATCAAGAGGTCAAGGAGGATTAAGGTGGCTGAGTCTGCCAGGCCAGGAGGGTTCTGATGTCGTCTGTGGTAGCGATCAGGGGGGTTTTGGTGCTGTGGTTGGAGCAGAAACCAGATTGGGATGCGTTCAGAAGATTGTTGTTTTCAAGTTATTCTGTGAGTTGCTGGTTGATGGTCTTTTTCGTGGACTTTGGCAGGAAAGGGAAGCAGAGAGATCGGTCAGTAATTTTTGAGCTCGTTGGGGTCAGTGGAGGGTTTCTTGAGAAGGGGTTTGATCTTGTTGTGTTTCCTGTCATCCAGGTATGTGGCAGAGGCGATGGATGAGTTAAAGAACTTTGTGAGCATGCTGCTGATGGCAACGGTGGGCGCTACACATCTCAAGGGGAGAAGCGGACAGGGGGAAGAGCGTTATGAGGGGAAATAAAATAATAATTTTTAAAAAACGTACTTGTTTCTGCTGCTGCCGCCGGCTGCCTGAATCCTCTTCCCTCGATGGTGTTGGTGTCTCAGCAGTCCCTGGGACACCAGCACAGGCTCCTCATGCAATCCTGGCACTCCTCTCACTCTATACCTAGCAAGAGAGCAGTGTCAGGATTGGTCTGAGCAGCTTGGTCTGCCACTCAGACAGTGCACTGTGGTCTGTGCAGTTTCTTCAATCCAGCTGTGGAGAAACCTAAGAGCGCGTGTCAGTTTGGCCGACCTAAGACGGCCGAACAAACTGACATGTGCACTTAATGCACTCCACTCCTCCTCCTTTCCCCTTCCGTGGACCAGCCCTGCCCCTCCCTGCACATGCTGGCTCAGCCAGCAGCTGAAAAATAAAAGAATATTAAAATATAGTTTTATCTGTCAGCTGCTAGCTCAGCCAGTGGGGCGACGCTCCATCACCATTGTGAAGGAGCCGTCCCTGGCTGACGGTGATGTTGCTGAGGTTGAACATGTTGAGTGGGCAGGGGTTCATGGGAGACCCAGAGTGGACGGTGCCCATGATGTCAGTGGCGTTCTGTGTGGTGAGCTGGTTCCAGGTGGTATTTCTGTTGTTGGCAGGGGCGTCCGGGAAGTCTAGGATATGTTTGTGTGAGTTAAGGTTGTGGATGGGTGTTTATAACAGCCCATCATTGAGAACTGGTGCTCAGGCTGAAGGCAGTGTGAAAGCAGTATAAATGCAGTGTGAATATCTTGCCCATGTGAGTGTTGTAAAGGGGATCAGATGAAATGCTCATCCAATCCTTGACCTCTCTGCAGAGTGTGCACAGCAATGGTCAAGTGTGCCAATTGTAATTGTTATTCAATGCCAAAGTGTGTGAAGGAGTTACGTAGCGGTCACAAAGGCGAAAGTTAATGAAAAGGCAGTGCCTACAGGTGAGTGGGTGCTTTGTGCATGAGGAGGTGAGGGCAAGGTGATACTAGAAAGTATGTGCAGGAGACAGTGAAAAGAGGGTGCTGAAGAGGCTAGAGATGGAGTGTGGGATTTGTAGATGGAAAAAAAAAACATCAGGAGAAAACGGATGTGCCTCACCCAGAGGCTGGAGAAGAAAGTGGCGCGAATAGGAGAACTTGCATGACTGAGACACTCCAGACACCACTGTCCCATCTACAGACCTTAGTAATGTTTACTATATAGTCTGCTTAGAAAGTTTAAATGGCTTTGTCAGTCAAGGGCAGCTTATAAAGTGCTTAATGCATCCCTGAGACAGACTGAAAGCACTGAGTCTGAAGAGGTAAAGATAGGGGAATGAAAGAGAAAAGGATTGATCAGTGCTTAATTTGTCAATAAAAAAGTGCCAGTGCCCAAAGCTCTCCTCTGAAACACGCGGCTGCTGCAATTAAATGTGGGAGCACGGAATACTGAGGCAGCGTGATCCTGAAGGCATCTCGGGCCTCTTTAATCCATTTACAGGCACTCCCTGCCCCTTCAGCTCACTCTTGCAGCTTTCTGCTTTCTTCCATTGTGACGCTTTTTCGTTTTTCTCTTCCTCCCTCTTTCCCATATGTGGCTTTTGCTCCCAGCAAATGCATGGGGTAGAAGAATAAGCTCCGGCCTCAAAATAAGTGCCGGTGCTGAGCAACGGAAACAACAAGCACAAATTAAGCACTGGGATGGATAAGGAAATGGAAGAAGAGTGTAAAGAATGAAATGACCTTCACGGGAGTGGTGGCGCTACAGCAGCTAGCAGAGCCTCAGTGCATTATGGGAAAGCGCCTTAAAGGCCCCTTGTCAGCTAGCAGGGAGGTGGGAGCAGGAGAGGCCAGGCTGGTGGAGAGGGCTTTGGCTGGGATCAAAGAGGAAGCCAGAGAGAGGGGAGGATGTGAAAGGCAGGCATGAGGAAGGTGGCTGCAGATCATGACTGAGCATGAAACCTGCTGTGTGAAAGAAAGGGAGACCGACGGGAAGAGAGTGAAAGACAGAAGGAACAGAGGATGAGTGAGAGAAAGGAGGGAGGACGAGAATAAAAAGCTGATGAGACAGAAATGGCAGTGAGAGAAAAAAGAGAAGTGAAAATAAACAAGTGGAAGCCCCAGTGCAAGCTGGACCGAGCGAGGGGAAGGGAGAAGAATGGAAAGAGCGAGAAAGACAGAATGAAAAGAGGGCAAGCGAGAGAAAGGAGAGAGGAAGAGAGTAAAAAGCGTGTGGGACAGAAATGGCAGTGAGGGGGAAAAGAGGAGAGGTGGAAATAAACAAATGGAAGCCCCAGTGCATGCTAGACCGAGCAAGAAGAAGGGAAAAGATGGAAAGAATGAGAAAGCCGAAAGGAAAATAGGATGAATGAGAGAAAGGAGAAAGGGGGATAAAAAGCGTGTGAGACAGAAATGGCAGTGAGAGGGAAAAGTGGAGCGGTGGAAGTAAAGAAATGGAGGCCCCAGTGCAAGCTAGACAGCGAGAGGAAGGGAGACCGAAGGAATGAAAGAATAATCTGTGTGCCTGTGACGCGCTTCTTCAAGGGGGTGGGGGCACCCATGGACTGACGCCCCTCCCTCTGCCAGAACGGGCACCCTGACCTCGGGGTGCTCTTTTTCAGTATCTTTACATCCATCTTCGTGCCCACAAGCGGCGGAGTGGGGGGGCTCACGGGGTCCTCCGACACGCCATAGTTTCCGCTTGGTTGAGCCAGTGGCATTCGGCTGTACCACATGCCGCTGGCATCCCCTGGTACCACAAGGCATTGGCATCCCATTGTTCGGAAGCAGTTGGCACCCCTCTGCATCTCTGTGCTTAGAGACGGCCCATTTTCCAGGGTGTGGGGGCGGTGCTGCCCTCATGAAAACACAGAGGGGTTCCCATGCCCCAGTGAGATGTTCCTGCCAGCTCGTAGCAGGGCGGCTCTACTGTGCCCATCACACAGCACCCCTGGGCGACCCCCTGCAAGGGATCGTAGACTCTCTGTAGTGACCAGTTGTAAAGCCAGCAAGCCTTAGTTCTGATTCCATCTTCCTCACTTGGTCACAGTGGGATTACTTATGTGCGCTCCAGTTTTCTGTTATTTAATCTGCCAAAATCAAAACATTTGGAACCAGACGAAACACCAATACTGAGTGCTGGAGATTTACACACAGCCAATAGACCCGACTCCAGCGGGAGACTCCTGATTTTTCCAGCAAAAAAGTGTGTTTTTTTTCATCTCCCTCGCCTGAAAGTGTCTCTCCTTTAGTAGAATTCACTGGGAGAAATACATTCTCCTGATTATTTTTTTTAAATCTCCAGCTTTCCTCTTGTGGATTGTTGGCATGAATGGAGTGTGGGCCATTTTTGTGGCTGTATGTGGGCCTGTTTTATGCTCTGCGGGGCTGTTTTTTGTTGTTGATTTCCACGATATGAAAATAAACATTGCCCGCAGTAAGCCTATATCCCTGAAATCTTCCATACTTTGCAAAACACTTACACAGCGTACGGGGCCAGCTTTAGTGCTGGTGGTCCCCGTGCGACTATCAATTTTGACGCCCCCCCCCACCATGACCTTTTTCTCTGATTCCCTCACTACCACAGGGCAAAAGTGCCCCTCGTCTCTCCATAGCTCATCTCTCACATACATTTAATTTGTTTTAAAGCACTGGTAAACACTTGCTTCACTAATAAGAATGTAGACCTACTGAAACAAATGACAACAATAGGAATAGATTATTAAAGACTGGGGGGAAAACCTAACATCCTAACCTATTTTATGCAGTTTAGATGCAGCTCTTTGATGACAGTTCATAACAGTCACTGCTCTATGTTAGGCTTGTGTCTTATGAACTGCAATAACAAAAGGGTCTCTGTGGCTAAAGCAGTAATCCATTCAGCTATCCACATAAACACACAGATGTGTACTTTGCAGCAGGCACATTAACCCTCTGTGCATTTTTATGGCGAGTCAAAACTGCCACTAGATAAAACTCCAGTCTATCTTTGTAGCAGGAACATAAGTCACAAGATTTATCTTGACATTTTTGTTGTTGCATGAAAGCTGGAAGCAGAAGGAACTCTGTATCAGGTGTTTTTAAATTGTAATTAATTTCTAAACACACTGCCTCCTCCCCCTGAGGTCAGGCCCCCCTCCCAGGCCAGCACCCAGTGCGGCCGCACCAGTCGCACTGCCCTAAAGCGGGCCCTGACAGCATCTCTTCACAAGTTCAAAACTACCCCTATTTGCAAACATGGGACACTTTTTTTAGCTTTCTAGTTTACTAAGGGAGTGCGCTTTCATTTTTATGCTGGGCCTATTTTCTGTCCCAGTCCGACTCTGTCCTTTCTGCATCATGCAACCTCCAGTCCTTCTGACCTGTCTATGTCATGTTATACAGTTGTTTTCAGCGCCACGGTCACCTGTTGGCACTAAAGAGTCCGGTGCTAACCGTCACAAGCCTTTTGTGCCTATTGATGTGCAGCAATCGTTAACAGTACCCCATATATTTGTTCTAGAGATAGATCTGCAGAATCTTTGTTTCCAGGTGGTGTCTCATATCCTTCCTTTGACCTTTTACATTGGAAAAAGCTTGAAGGAAGCTCATGTGGTATCCAAAGTGCTTTGGCTCTTCCTGGCCAGAACTGGTTTATGTGAACTTGAACCAGCTCTGGCTTCCTCTCTCAAATCACATATTGTATTATTGGCATTTGTCAAGAGCACTTTGCCATTGAAGAGGGTGGATGGAATCAGCAATGGATTTTGGGTTGATCGATCTTTGGGTGCAGGGCAATGTCCATGATTGTTTGTGGTGAGTGTGTGTTAGAAATAGAGTAGTTGGCAATGGTTTGCACCCTGTCCAAGTAGGGACCCTCACTTTACAGTAGTCAGGGTAGGGTTGTCACACAGCTAAGATAACCCCTGCTCTCCTCCTTGGTAGCTTGGCACGAGCAGTCAGGCTTATATCAGAGGCAATGTGTACACATACAGTAACACAGTCACTGTACAAACGTACTCCACACCAGTTTAGAAAAATAGCTAATATTTATTTGAGTAAAACAACAAAAATCCTACATACAGAAGTAAAGATGCAAATTTTCAAACATTAAATCTTAGTAAAGCACTTAGAAACACAATATCTCCAACTGGGGCTATCACAACATCTTGACTGAGTTGTTCCCGATACTCTGATGCCACTCACTGAGGGTAGTGCGGGAGGGTCAGGTACAGTAACTTGGAAAACGAGGAAACAAAGACGCTGCACAGAGTTGGGGAGGTGAGGAGTCACTGGAGCCTGTGCAGCGTTGTTTCCTTACTGCTACCGGGGAGGTGAGGTGTTGGTTCCCTACTGCTAGGCAAGTAAGATGAGGCGTTGGTTCCTTACGGTTGCATGGGAGGCGTTGGGGTCAATTAATCCAGCAGGTCAAGACGCAAAGCCTTGATTTCGTGGAGTCACGATCACACCACGAGGCCACAAGTGTTGCGGTGGAGTTGAGTATCATGGATGTCAGTGACACAGCGCTCGGGACTCACAATGTGGCGGGACTTCGGAGACGCTGCAGGGGGGTCTGGTCTGTGGCGTTGGCTGTGGTCAATGCACTCAGGGGAGACCACTGCTCCGGTGCAGGCAGTGGCGCAGAGTCAGACAGCGGTGCCGATTCCAAATTCACTCTGGGATCATGTGATTGTTTCTTCTTGTTTACACCAGAACCCACTCCCAAGGGCCAAGGAACTGGATTTGGCACCACTTTGCAAGTTAGGACTCTCAGCAAGGGAACCCAGGTGCTGGCAGATGAAGTCTTTGGTTTCCCTGATACTTCTTAAAAAGGAGGCAACCTCAGTCCAAGCTCTTGGAGAACCTTTGGAAGCAGGATGTAGAAAGCAAAATCCAGTCCTTTCACTTCCAGGACACAAGCAGCAAGCAGCAGGCCAACACAGCAAAGCAGTGATCAGAATGGCAGTCCCTCCTTCAGCACCCAGCTCTGGTTCCTGGCAGAATGTCCTTATCCAGAAGGATTCCAGCTCTGTGGGGCCAGAGGTCCAGAACTTATACCCATTTCTGTATTTGTAGTAGGGAAACTTCAAAGAAAAGCCTTTGTAGTGCACAAGACCCTGCCTTTCCTGCCCTGGCTCAGACACCCTCCAGGGGGTTGGAGACTGCTTTGTTTAAGGACAGCCCTATTCAGGTGCCAGTGTCAGCTGCTCCCACCACTCTTGCCCAGGAAGACCCACCAGGATATTCAGGGCACACCTCAGCTTCCTTTGTGCGACTGTCAAGAGTGAATTCATAAACAGCCCGACTGTCATCCTGAACCACACGTGTATTCCACAGACAGGCAAAGGCACAGAATGGTTAAGCAAGAAAATGCCCACTTTCTAATAGTGGCATATTCAAAATTACAATTTAAAAATTAACTTTGTCAAAAGATGTATTTTTAAAATGTGAGTTCAGAGACCCCAAACACCAGATCTCTATCTGCTCCCAATGGGGAAATTACAATTACAATATATTTGAAGGCAATCCCCATGTTACACTAGGGGAGATATAGTCCTTGCAATAGAGAAAACTGAATTTAGCAGTATTTCACTACCAAGGGATGTAAAACACACCAGTACATTGCCTACGTTTTAAATACACCACCCCCTGCCCATGGGCCTGCCTTCGGCCTAACTTAGGGGTCACTTACATGTAGTAAAAGGGAAGGTTTGGGCCTGCAAGTGGGTTCACTTGTTAGGTCGACATGGCAGTTTGAAACTGCGCGCACAGACACTGCAATGGCAGGACTAAGACACGTTTGCAGGGCTACTCATGTGGGTGGCACTGTCAGTGCTGCAGGCCCATTAGTAGCATTTAATATACAGGCGCTGGGTACACAAGGTGTACTATACTAGGAACTTACTGGTAAATCAAATATGTCAGTCATGGATAAACCAATCAGCAGTACTGTCTAGCCAGAGAGCACTTGCACTTTAGCACTGGTTAGTAGTGGTAAAGTGCCCAGAGTCCTAAAGTCAGCAAAAACGAAATTCAGCACAGGATCAAAAACAGGAGGTCAGAAGAAAAACGTTTAGGGATAACCATCCAAGAAAAAGCAGGTGAGATTTAAAGTGCTGATACATACATAGCCAGCCAACTCTCAGAAGAGAAACTCCCAACTTTGAAAATAAAGTCAAATTTTGCGTTTCACAACACAATTGCCCAAATACATTAGCAAAAAAACATAGCTGTTAGTGGTAATACTGAAGGGGCATTTGTAAAATATTGGAATAATTTAATGAGGTCCTAAATTAGTCTGATCCCCTTCAGATTCTCCCCACAAAACCTCAGTATAAGATGGGGCAAAATAGTGCATTGTTCAGTTCAATATCCAGAAACATTGTTTAAAAACCATACGTTTTTAAGGTGGATGAAAAAATCTGGATGAGCAGTTTGACGTGGCCAATAATGTTTCAAGATGTGTATTGGATATTTCCCACTTTCAACTTTCCACCTCCTTTACCATTTCTGTCTTTTCAAGTAGATGTTTGTTCCCATTTTATAACTGAGGACCTACTTGGAGAAAACATGAAGGAATCAGAGCTCTCCATCTAGTTAAACAAATCTCAAAAATTCGGGTAGAAGAGCTGACCTAAGATCACAGAGATTGTACAGGCTCAGTTAGCAGACACATTAGTAAGGGTGCACCGACTTTAGGGGTTCTGGTGGTAGATAGAAGTAGCAATGTTAATGTCATAAAAATCTTTATCAGGATAGACAAATAAATATCTCAGCAGCAGCACTTGCCATCTGGCATCACAGAAATAAAATCAGCAATGCGTCCTTCAACTCTTCATGAATTCTCACACAAATTACAGCATTAAATATATCATGGAAAAGGCGTAATATTGTCCCTAGACGTCAATGTGACATTTTCTAAACAAAAAAGCTGATTTTTAGTCCCACGTAATAACTTTTTTATTTTGGGTGAATAAACCCACTTCCCTGAACAAACACTTGTCAATTTTTTCAAAATACCTTTTATTGCCGTCCCTTCTACAAGTATTTTCTTCCATTAAATGCAGAAGTTCCACTCCCAAGTACCCAGTTGTCATTTTATCATTTACTCGTGTACACCTGTCCCGCATGGCTAGAATGTGCTTTGTGTGTACGTGTATCATAATCACACGTCGGGGTGCCAATTAGATGCTAGTGGTAGATGTTTCCACCTTACACCAGGATGCCCATCAAAGGTTAAGGTGGTCACTGTATACTTTCTGGTATAAGGATGACTGGAGATCCAGCATTCTCAGTCACACTTACACGAGTGAACGTAAGACCTGCTATGACAGCAACTGCACTGATTTGTGCATGCACTGTAGCTGAGCGGACATCCCAAACTCCCCCAGTGTGCACAGATCTGCGTGCAGGACTGATTGGGGTACTACTTCCCCACAGTGACTGACGCTCATGATACTGCAGGAACTGGGACTGCGGATTTCCAAGAACACCACCCCCCCCCCCGTCCTCCATGGGTGTCCTGGTTGGTCCGTCCATCACATGCATTAAGCTTTGATGGCACAGCTGCTCAGGTGTACACGCGGACACCAAGGGATATACCCCCAAGCGGCAATAGGTACTCTCCCCCAGAGTACCAGCAATTACCAAATGCAACTACCATGTTAGGGAGCCGTTTCCCTCTCAGCCACCACTGAACCAATGCCCCTATGTCGTAAAAGCCCCTCGGAATAAAGGACTCTGTTCCTTCTGATCCATCACTTACCAGCTGCCTCCTCCAACCATAGAGTTGGAGGCTAGAGTACAGTGCTTAATTTGTGCTTGTTGTTTCCGGTGCGGGGCACCTGCACTTGTTTTATATGGCCGGCACTTATTGTTCTGCCTCAAGCATTTGCTGCGAAAAACGACACATACGGGAAAGACGGAGGAAAAGAAAAACGAAAAAGCGTACCAATGGGAGAAAGCAGAAAGCTGCAAGAGTGAGATGAAGGGGCAGGGAGTGGCTCTATATAGATTGAAGAGGCCCGAGATCGCTTCAGGATTACGCTGCCTCAGTATTCCGTGTTCACACATTTAATTACAGCAGCCACGTGTTTAAGAGGAGGGCTTTGGCACAGGCACGTTTTTATTTACACTGCTAGAGTACCTTTTTCACTGACATTCATGGGCATAGCTACCATTCGTGCAGCAGGCGCAGTGGCACCAGGACCCAGAGCCCTAAAGGGCCCATCAAACCCAGAAAGTTGAGGTATTTTACAACACCAACAGCAGTCGAAAGTACTATTCTCCTTGCTTGCACCAGGGTCAAGGACATCCTTGCTTTTTTTGCGATTTACTGCTGAAGTTCGCAGTAGGCACGTGGCAGAGTGTTACCGATCGGGTTTCCTGATCTGTGACGTCTCTGAGACACAGAAGGGTCCCCTCGCATTGCTGTCTGCATTCCAAGTCATTTCCATCCCAAGATGTCCCTGGATAGCTCCCTGTAATTTCAACCTGATACAATCTACCCTTGTCTCTGTCTCTGGGGATGTCTCACACGGTTCTGTCTTCACCAAAAGAAAACAAAAATGTGATGGGGGGAGGCCTGCGCAAATCTCTGGCAATGGTAATTTTTTTTTTTTTTACTTTTGTATATCTTATTTGTATTTAATCATAATTCAATAACACAAGTATAAACGAAAATAAACAGGTAGAAAACGACATCAATGGCGGAATAAAACAACCCGCCGCTACCTAGTCAGAGATATAATTCTAGTTTTATAAAAAAATTGAAGCAATCAATAACTGAAGAAAAGAGAGGAGGACATCGTTGCCCACCCAGTGCCCATAGCACACATGGCACCACCATCTGCCACTGGTAATTGCTAGGAACCGACCTTATCAATGAGAATGGGTAGAACGCCCGCACGTCCCTCTTTACAGACTGGCAAATCAAGGATACGTTCACAACGCAGCTAGCGCCTGCAACGGGCCCCTTCATTTGTAGCACTAAAGGTTCTCCCTGCCGCGGCAATATCCCCAGAGATTCGCTCTGGGTAGCTTCGAGTGGGCTGATGTTTCCAGATCCGAAATTTCTAGGTCCAGAAACTCTTGACCCGTTTTTCAGACCTGTCAACTTGCACGGGTGCACCGTGTGACACACGATGTCGGCCGACTCCCGGGGAAGAGCCGGTATCACACGGTGGCACAAAAGATTAGCTGGAAACCCCTGCACAAAGTGGTTTTCCAGCTCGTGGGCCACTGGGCTAAGAGGGCTTTAGCCCACCCCGACCCCCAATCAGCCTCCATGGGTAGGGCGGGCACTCAGAAGGTTGGTAAATTTTCTGCTGTCCTTCCAATGCCATTAGGGTACTTTATTGACCTGCTAACCAGCAGTATTGGTAATGGGATATTTAAAGTCTCCTGGGTACAAGTGTAAATTCATAGCACTGCCGAACACCCGCTGTTAAAAAACACCTATCTTTTGCACACAAAAAAAAGAGCCCTGCAACATCCCTGTCAATGAATGACACTGAAAAAGTTCGCATTACTCTGCGCCAGGGAGGTGTTTCCATGGATGTTGCTAGATTGCTCCCACACAACATCCATGGATTTTGCGCATTTCCAGATTTCCAAGGACAAGTAAACCTGGAAATGCTCCAAAATGATACACCTCCCAGGAGAGGCATAAAGAAGACAAATATCTCAATCTCTCCTTGTTTTTTCCTTCTGCAGCACACAAGCAGGAAAAAGCATCTTGGGATGTTTTTCTGCAGGAAGGTTCCCCTTCCTGCATAAAAACAATACTGCATGCAACGCAGGCTCCCTTGTACCAAGGGAGCTGCGTTGGCGCTGGGCAGCCCGTTGTGCGCCAGCGCAGGAGAAAGGACAGGAATGCACCGTATTGCTTTGACTATGGCACATTCCTGCCCCTTTCCAATGATGCAGGTGACTTGCTGCCCTGCACAGTGCCACTTTGCCTTACTTAGGCTCTTAGTGTTATCTAAAGCTGAAGAAGTATTGATTTCCAAAGGAAAAATATATGAAGTTCAAAGGACAGTGGTTTGTTTCATTTGTTTAAATTGTTATGATTCCATTGATAATGGGCAATCTAGAACAGAAGGAGTAAAGCATGAGATACTCTGCTGATCGTTCTGTATATTACACATGATATGCTAACTATAGCAAAGATGGAATGGGCCCTGGTGCGAGCAAGGAAAATGGCCTCTTTTACTGCTGTTGGGGTAGTAAAATACAGCACGTATAAGGGTTCAGTAGGGCCCTGGTGCCACTGTACTTGCTGCACCAATGGTAGCTAAGCCCCTGATGGCTATATGTGTCAGTACGATTAACTTTAGAAAAGTTTTTGTTTAACTTGCTCCATCTTTGATTCTCAGCAGGGTAATTGATTCTCAGCAGAGTAATTCAGCCACTTATCCGTCTGAGAATTATATAGATATCACTAATGTGACAACACTTGCCATTCACAAAATCGTAAAATTGCAAAACTTGTTGGAAGTGCTCTGTTAGAAAACAAAAATATATATACTAACTGAAAATACAAAGGTACAAACGAAGGTCAAGGTTAAAGTGGGTATAGAATACAGCACAGAATAAAAGGTCTCAAAAGTTTTAAAAAAGCGCATCAAGCAGGGTATTTTTATTACAAAAATAAAATCATATCACTTTACTGTTAAATATTTCATAGTCGCGCTGAGTGCTGTGGAGTACTACAGGTAGTGAGTCAGAATTAAGGGCTATGAGTAATAATATTATGTGGTTTTGTTAAGGAGCATCTTAGTTGATGAATTGCAATACTTTTGTGAAACATTGCATGTCTTATAGTTTACACCCAAAGGACTTTTAATTCTTGGTCTATTGTGGCCATTCGTCTGCAGCATCTATGCCTGCAGAACGTGTCTCTCACCTGTGGCAGAGACCACTGTCTACCAAAGGTCACCATGTGAAATCAGTCTACATATATGATCTTTTGCAGGTTACAGAACTAATTTCTGAATATCTATTTACCTTGTCGGACACCGAAATGGGATCCTGGACCCCAACCATGGTGGTTGACATCACTTGCCACTGGTGTCCTGGGGCCTGACCTATTATGGATGTGCAAACGTGGCCAGTCAGCCACAGGCTTCTCAGGGAAGTAGTGAGGGGGTAGGAAATCAGAAATGAACATTCAACCAATAGACACAATAACTTGAAGTCCAGCCCAGTACTTCTCTTTTTGGGAAATAAAGTGCTTTTAATCACACAGCAGAACTAAGGGCCACATGTAGCAAACTCCGATATTGCGACTCGGAAATTGCAAGTCTGTCCGACTCGTAATTTCCGATTAGCAATATCAGATGCAGAAAGGTGTCTCAGACACCGCCTGAGAGTCGCTATGGGGTCGCAAAGACCCACCTCATCAATATTCATGAGGTGGGTCGCAGTTTGCGACCCCATAGCGAGTCCCTGCACTCACAGGGATGGTGGCCTGCTGTAGTCAGCAGACCTCCATGTCTGTGACTGCTTTTTAAATAAAGCAGTTTTTTTTTTTCATTTTGAAGCCAGTTTTCCTTAAAGGAAAACGAGTTGCAAAATGAAAAAACTTCCGAAACCATTTGGTTTCGTTTTTTTCAGAGTAGGCAGTGGTCCATAGGACCACTGCCTGCTCTGAAAAAATATTTTTATTGGCATTCACAAAGGGGAAGGGGTCCCATGGGGACCCCTTCCCTTTTGCGAATGAGTTACCATCCACTTCAAGTGGGTGGTAACTGCGAGTTGGTTTGCGACCGCATTCGCGGTCCCAAAGCAACTCTGCATGGCGATGCGATCGTAAATAGGAAGGGAACACCCCTTCCTATCTGCGAGTCGCATTCACAAATTGCGAGTCGGTACCGACTCGCAATTTGTGAATGAGCATCGCGTTCGGCCGTTTGCATGGCGCAAACTGTGATTTTCTCAGTTTGCACCATGCAAACGGCTTCCTACATCTGGCCCTTAATACCACAAAATTCACCTGAGAATCCAGAGTAACACTTGATGATCACAATCACTGCTTGTGGACAGTACACCCCTATCTCCTTCTCTCTCTCACCTGGGGGACCCTAGCAGTTATATCCCCACAACCGTCTTTGGTAGAGGCATGAATTAAGTTCTGGTGCATATTACGTCCCCCACAGTGTCAAATGTGCAGTCGGTTTGCTCTCACATCAGCCTGTTGCATTTCCTCCGTCCTGACTGCAGGCAGGGGACCCACCGTACCTGCTTGTTGCTTCTGTAGCTGTTGCAGAGGAGTGTCAGGCACAGCCCGTATCTTTGGCATGTGTGGCCTCCCTGAAGTAGACACATGCAACTCAATAGGACCTTTTGCAGTCATCCTGCTTCTTCAACTTCTGGGCTGGTGCAGTCTGCTCTGATAATAAGGCAGTTGCAGCCTACATACAGGCTGGTGAAGGTGGAACCAGTGGCAATCTAGTTACAGCCCACCTCTGGGCCAGTGAAGACTGATCCCAGACGAAAGGCAATTGCAGCCAACATCTTAGCCATTGGCTCCCATGGCAAGGTAGTTGCAGCCCACCTCCAGGCCATTGCAGGCTTCCTAGACCTATCAGCTCTCTGCCAGTGATATCTCATGTTATCAGCGATAGCACTAAATTGTGTCCAACAGAAGCCACTAGTGGGGCATATTAGAAGCGGAAACCTGAGTAGTCTTTTGGTGCAATTTTCAACAGGAACTAAGAGACAGCATGGGAGACCCACTTCAGCAAGGGTCACTCCTGGCGTTGCCCTCTCAGGCTGTCCTCTGACTCTTGAGTGTTCCACTGATCAGGAATGTGCTGAACTTTTTCTCATGGATAGTCTCTCATCTTTCAGGGCTAGGCATACTCCTTCACTGTCTCAGAAGGCAGGAAGGCGTCATGGCATCAGGTAGACTCCCAGCTCCTCTAGAAGAACATGCAGACTTCATGGATGACACGCCTGAGACAGGTTTGAAAGGCTACTTCTGTGGGTGGCGCAAGCTGCCATGCAGGCCCTCTGTTAGCATTTTATTTACAGGCCCTGGGTATAGGAGATACCACTGTACAAGGGACTTGAAGGTAAATTAAATGTGCCAATTAGCTGTGAGCCAATCATACCGAGTTTAAAAGGGAGAGCATATCAACTTTAGCACTGACCAGCAGTGGTAAAGTGCTCAGAGTTCTAAAACCAACAAAAAAAGGTCAGAAAAATAGGAGGAAGAAGGCAAACAGTTTGGGGATGACCCTGTGAAAAGGGCCAGGTCCAACATTAGTGTTAATGTATTTTTAAACACTGATGGCACTTCAGGCTCTGGGAGTTCCCTTGCATGTTAACCCCTTGAGTGCCCAGGAGACGTCCTCTGCCACGGTGCTTGGGTGCCAAGGACATAACCGATACGTCCTGCATCCGCAGGCCTCCCACCCCCCTCCCCTGGCCAGGGATGGAAGGGAAATCGCTTCCCATTCCACCCGGCCCCTCCGTGCCTCTCCAGTGACATTTGACGACATCACCGTGCATTTGCGTGCTGACCTCATCAGAGGTTGCCTCCATCTATCCAAGGTGAAACTGATTAGTTTCTCATCGGTACGGGGGCAGGGGAGGTCAGAGAGGCATGAAAAGGAAATGCTTCTTTGAGCATTCCTGCAGCACGATCGCATAGCGATCGTGCTGCAGGAATGGCCACCAGACACCAGGGAGTTTTTATTTTTTATTTTTTATTGACATGAGGGAAGCAACCCCTTACGCAAGGGTCACTCCCTAGGGGGCCAAAATAGTTTAGGCCATTTGATCGGCCTATGGTAATTAGGCCCATCTGCACCCTAGTCGGGCAGGAAACTCTAGGCACCAGAGATTTTTTGTTTTACAGGAGGGGAGCGACCCCTTAGGCAAGGGTCGCTACCCTGGGGGGCAAATTTATTTAAGGCCATTTTTGCACCCTTGGGGGAAGATCAGCCTATTTTTTATTAGGCCAATCTGCCCCCAAGGGGGGCAGAAACCACTGGACACCTGGGATTTTTTTTTTTAACTGCAATTTCACACAAGGGGTGCGGCCCCTTGGGCAACGGCCGTTCCCCAAGGGGGCAAATTATTTCAGCCCATTTCTGCCCCCTTGGGGGCAGATCGGCCTCATTCTATTAAGCCCACCTGTCCCCAAGGGGGGCAGAAAGCCCACTAGACACCAGGGAAGATTTTTTTCTTTTTTAAAGAGTGTGGGGTTATGGCCATGAACCCACTCAAAATAAATGGGGACAAAGTTGTTCTGCTCACCGGTGGACAGATGGGGCAATTACCCCTGAAACACTCTCCAGGGAGGTAGAAAGCTTACTAGATGCCAGGGAATTAAGAAACAATAGTGGGGTGGTGGCTACCAACCAGTGTAGGCATGGTTATGCCCCCACCCCACCTGAAAGGGGGAAACAGTCTATCAGCTCCCCCCCCACACACTAAAAGATCTTTTCCCAACAGCAAGCAAGAGGACATTTGATTATTTTGGGTTTTGATTTTACACATGAAAGCTTGGCTAACTCTCAAAATCATCCCAATTGGAATGGTGAGGGCTGCACTTTTTGGACTTTGAGACGCTGCCATCAAGAAAAATCTACGAGACCTAGATACATCTGAAAACTAAACATCCAGGGTGAGTCCAGGGTGGTGAGCTTCACATGCACCTGCACCATTTTCTTACCCACAATGCCTTGCAAACCTCCAACTTTGCTTGAAATCACACATTTTCCCCCTTTTTTGGTGATGGAACCTTCCAGAATCTTCAGGAATCCACAAAATTCCTACCACCCAGCATTGTCGCATTTATACCGATAAAAATTCTGCCCCACTTGTCAGCCTAAAAAGGGTTTTTTTCAAACTGCCCTTTTGGACTCGCAATTTCGATATGTTTTTGGCTCTTCCCTGTCACAGGCACTTGGCCCACCTACACAAGTGAGGTATCATTTTTATCGGGAGACTGAGGGGAACATTGGGTGGTAGGAAATTTGTGCCGGTGCAGTGATCCCACACAGAAATGTGGGGAACATTTTATTTTTCAGCTGAATTTGAGGTTTGCTGAGGATTCTGGGTAAGAAAACACTGGGGGATCCACGTAAGTCACAGCTTCCTGGACTTCCTCGAGTGTCTAGTTTTCAGAAATGTCTGGGTTTGGTAGGTTTCCCTAGATGGCTGCTAAGCCCAGGACCAAAAAAACACAGGTGCTCCAGCTAAAACAGGTAGTTTTGTAATTGATAATTTTGATGTGTCCACGTAGTGTTTTGGTGCATTTCCTGTTGAGGGCACTAGGCCTACCCACACAAGTGAGGTGCCATTTTTATCAGGAGATGAGGGGTCATGCTGGGTAGAAGGAAGTTTGTGGCTCCCCTCAAATTCCAGAACTTTGCAGCACCAAAATGTGAGGAAAAAGTGTTTTTTTTTGTCAAATTTTGAGGTTTGCTAAGGATTATGGGTAACAGAACCTGGTGAGAGCACCACAAGTTACTCCATCCTGGGTTCCCCTAGGTGTCTAGTTTTAAAAAATGCACAGGTTTGGTAGGTTTTCCTAGGTGCAGGCTGAGCTAGAGACCAGAATCCACAGCTAGGCACTTTCCAAAAAACACATCAGATTTCAATGTAAAAATGTGATGTGTCCATGTTGCTTTTCCTGTTGCGGATACTAGGACTACCCACACAAGTGAGGTACCATTTTTATTCAGAGACTTGAGGGAACACAGAATAGAAGAACAAGCGTTTTTGCCCCTTTCTCTACATTTTTTTTCAGTGTGTAAAAAAAGTCTATTTGAGAAATGCCCTAAATTCACATGCTAGTATGGGGACCCCAGAATTCAGAGATGTGCACATAATCACTGCTTCTCAACACCTTATCTTGCTCTGGGTGCCTAGGGTTCTTGATGAACCTACAAACCCTATATATCCCCACAACCAGAAGAGTCCAGCAGACGTAACGGTATATTGTTTTCTAAAATCTGCCATAGCTGGAAAAAGTTGTCGAAAAAAACGTGGACAGAAATGACTCTTTTTTCATCTCAATTTCAATATTTATTTTATTTTATCTGTTACTTTCTGTAGGGAAACCTTGAAGGATCTACACAAATGACCCCTTGCTGAATTCAGAATTTTGCCTACTTCCCAGAAATGTTTAGCTGTCCGGTATTCAGCATTGGTTTCATACCCATTTCTGTCACTAACTGGAAGGAGGCTGAAATCACACAAAAAAGTATAAATGGGGTATGCCCCAGTAAAATGTCAAAATTGTGTTGAAAAATGTGGTTTTCTGATTCAATTCTGTTCCTGAAAGCTGGGAAGATGGTGATTGTAGCACAGCAAACCCTTTATTGATGCCATTTTCTGGGAAAAAACACATGGTTTCTTCTGAAGCACTTTTTTCCCATTTTTTGAAAAAAACAAAAATGTTTGGCTAATTTCTTGGTCTGCTCCAGGGGAACCACAAACTCTGGGTACCTGTAGAATCCCTAGAATGTTGAAAAAAAGGACACAAATTTGGTGTGGGTAGCTTATGTGGACAAAAAGTTATGAGGGCCTAAGCTCAAAGTACCCCAAATAGCCCAAAAAAGACTACGCACCTGAGTTGGAAAAGGCCTAGCAGTGAAGGGGTTAACATTATGATTAGTTTTTGGAAGCAGGAAGCCCATTTCAACAAGTGATACCAATGATGGTGGTTTAAACATTCTTTGTGCTATGGAGCCCTGGTGTGATGCATCCTTCCCCCAGACAGGAAGAGAGTTGTCCTATTCAGCAAATAATTTAAAGGTACTCTGTCTTTTGAAATGTAGCTGCAACAGAATAATAATTAAAGAAATGTTTCTAATCTGCACCATTTTCTACCAGTCTTCCTTAACATTATTAGGGAGATGGGCGCTCAAATATAATGTAAATGTTGGTTTTGAAGGTCTAATAGGTGAAAACCAATGCAGTTTGCCCACTGTGTTTGGGAATGAACCTTGAGACCAACATCACTGGCTTAGTGAGTTTTAAAAATGTACCACTTCCTAGTGGTAAAAGATTTCTCCACATATTATGCATATATTATACTTTCTGATCCAGTGACAGGCACTGTGAGAAACTAGCACTTTCTTTAGCTTCAACTCTAGGGCTTTCAATTGCAGCCCATTACAAACATCTGGAGGAGACTCAGTTCAAATAATGCACCATACAAGAGTAATATGCTATGTGGAAAAATGCAGAAACACAACATTCCAGAAATTGCTTACTTAATCTAACATTCCCAAGAGTGTGAAACTTGTGAACTGTTAAGAGGAACTAAAACGCTGACATGAATCACCTTAGTGTTTGAAAGTTCATTGTTCAGAAATCAAGTTTTTTCTGGTACAGTTAAGGACATGAATATAGGGCCTCATAGGGTCCTGTTTGAATGTCCATGTTTAATTACTACAGGTTCTGAGACACAGAGGGACCTGGCCCACTTAAAGCCCTGACGAGAGGTACAATTACCAGGGATTATATGTGGGACAGTGAGGGCACTGAAAAAATAAAAGGGGTTGGGAGGGAATTGGTAATTTTGGAACTGTTTCCACCTGATATTCCTAATTTATCCCTAGTATTTCATGTAGAAACCCCACCAGAAGCAGGTGGAATGTTTGAGTGATATACCAGAGATCAGCGGAGTTACCATGGGTCTTGAAATCCTGATTACCAGCAAAATCGGTGCTAACAGCAACCGGCTAATGAGGTCTCTAAAAAGGAGTGTCATCAGGAGGAGAATAGCTACCACTGGTGCAGCAGGTGCAGTGGTACTGTGAAAGCTGAATTAATTACTAATGATTTTTATTTATGAGTGGTTAAGAATTTGCATGGAATTGGCTAACATAGAAAAAGTTTGCGACTTGGAAAATGTGCCCACTTGAGTGACCATCATAAAATACGTCAACGTTTTTAGTGAATGCATATTATTATTAGTTATTGTGCATGTGTAGAGAAAAAATTATTAGTATGTCATAATAACGATTTCATGTTATGTATTTGTTTTATTAACCTTAGGCCATAAATTGATGAGGTTTGGGCCTAGTTTGCAAAACCTAATGTCAAGCTGCAATGTTTAATAAATGGTGGATAATGTATTGTAAGACTAGAGAATTAATGCTTTCTTTGTTCACACTGCGCTGACCAAATGAGTTGCAGATGTCTTTAACTTTCTCATGAGAACTGCTTGTAGAACCATGTCCTACAAAAGATCGTTACAATGTAAACTATGGATTGCAACAAAAGAGGTACCAGATGAGCCTGATGATGGGAACAGGAAAAGAAGAGGCAATCATCAACGTGTGAAATACAGTTTAGTTATATCTTAAATTTGGGTTTTAGTTTTTATTGGAACAACTGTAAACATATGATTTTTTGAACAATGACGATGTGAGAGGATTCTTTCGGAAATTCTAACTTAGCCTGACTGCAGAGAGGAGAGAGGGTTCTTTTCTATTTTGATTTTCCCCGTGGTGGTTCTGTTTGAGGAGCTGAACAGTTCCTTATGATTTTGTTGTCCAACTTTGACTTCATTGCTTAAAATGCTGAAGGTGAATGCTGATCCCTTAGAAATTGCTACTTAAATGGGTCGGATAGTTAGAGCCCACTGTGTGTGAACCATTCCCTTTCACTGCCCGTTACTGAAGCTGCCCAGACGGATGTCCAACTGATGAAGAGAAGAATTGCAGCTTGCTGAACCATTGAAGAGAGGTATAACAAAATGCTATTATTTGTTGTAGGTTTTGTTCTTTAGTTTCTAGGTACCAACCGCTATTTTTATAGAGTCATAGATAGATGTTTTCCATATTACCTTTTGACTAAATTACTTTTGCATGAAGTTCAAACATGATATTCTAATTCGAAGGTTAGTGAGTAATCCTAATGCTGACAAATGTTGTTACCGTATTTTCCGGCGTATAAGACGACTTTTTAACCCCTGAAAATCTCCTCAAAAGTCGGGGGTCGTCTTATACGCCGGTATACGGTGTGCTGAAACTTCAGGGACAGGCGCCCTGTAGCTGAGCCACCGTGCGTTGCATTTGGAAATCGATTCCAAGCATATGATGGGTTCCGCATCCCACAAGATTCAGCTACTTGTGGACACAGAGCTGATTGGTCAACCGTGAGTTGAGCTGTCCTTACCGTGTGCCGCAATCCTCGCTGGCAGTTGTCTGGACAGGCACGTATTCCTGCATGTGCTCCAGGCTATTCCACTTGCACTGTTTTATGTTTACATGTTTGATGACAAATAGCCTTCTGTTTATAAGTGACAGTTTTCCTACTAAGTACCTGCATGTCATAAGCATTTGAATTAAAATTACCATGTTAAAATCAAATCTGATGTTTTAAAAATTTTATTTGGTGTGCGTTGGAAGAGGGGTAGTCTTATACAGCGAGTATAGCCCAAACCCTATATTTTAACATGAAAAGTAGGGGGTCGTCTTATACGCCCAGTCGTCTTATACGCCGGAAAATACGGTAACTAAGAATTGATCTTGTTCACCTGCTGAAATCAGATGTCATTTCTATTGCACAGTTATTGTTGCTATTGATTTGTACTGTGCCTTTGGAATGCTTATTGCAAATGCTTTGGTGAAATTGAGATTCTTTAGAAGAGTTGATCAGCCAGTGTTATTTATATATGTTTATCATTAGGTATTGAGACTAATATACGTGATATTAGCATTGCTAATTTAGGGAAATAAACTATTTAACTTATACTAAAAGGTGTGGTTATTCATGGCCACATGGGTCATGGTGCGTGAAGATTTCTGACTCAAGATTTTGACAAATTGATTGTTTTATATGTCGTTGTCACTGCATTTGGTTGTGGAGAGAGTTGAGAGTAATGATGGTGAGATTCCTCTAAGCTCAGTCAAAAGATCTATTGAACCTTTAACGCGTCCCCTTATGAATAAATTATAAAAGACCAAATAAGGTCAGATGTGCTCACAGTACTGAAGGCCAGACCCCTAAAAGTCCCATTGAATTAGGATAATTGTTGTATTTTACTACCCCAACAGCAGTCAAAAGTTCTATTTTCCTTGTGCCAGGACCCACGACATCGTTGCTACACTACTGATCAGTAGCAATCAGTGCCCTCATTAAGCACAGTCTGGAGGCAGCGATAGCGTGTGGTACTGCACCTGCATTTTTCAAAAGATGGGTTTAAATATACTTCTCAGTTGTTAGGGAAGACACGCTAGTCTCGCAGCGTCCTACTTAGCCTGGTCTATTGTGAAATCAGCATGGATTTGGCACGGGTTGCCCAAGTTCAAGACCGAAGGTTACACGACAAAATGGATTTAACTCAAAGCTGCTGTCAACAACTTACCACATACCTAGCCACCTGTTCGATCCTGCTGGTAAAGTAAAATACGTAGACTGGGCCCTAATCCCAGCTTTCCGATATGACCAAACTGTGTGATCTTGGGTAAGTAAAATCACAGCGGCACAGTTCACTCAGCTGTAAAAATAGGGGGGTTAAAAAAAAGCCCTGGCAATTTTCCAAAGGATGTTGGCATTAAGGAGAATAACCCAAATAGCTCCTTCCCCACCTACCCATCCCTCATCATATCACTTCCTCTCCTCTCCTCTGCTCCATTTGCATGCATAGCCAGTGTTCCTCAAGGCTCGATCAATAACCAAGATACTCTAATGTTGCATTCTATCACCCTTCAACCATCTAGCCACAAGAGCTAGGTTCATCACTAGTTCACTTGCCCAAGTTAGGAATCTAGGGTGACTCCATTTTCTACATTGTGTATATGTTTATAGTATTTCTACAGCACAAACCTAGCCAAAAGGCAGGAGAACTCTGTGCACGTTATACCAAAACTAAATCAATTTTCCAAATAATGAGATTTAGAAGGTTACCTCGGTTTCCCTCAGAAAGTTCCAGTTTTGGGTGTTTTTCATACCACCTACACCAACGGATTGAACCCTGAAACAGACAGCTTCCCAATCCATCCATACAATTATACATCTCACCAGCCCACTAAAATGTGTGTTGACTGGCAGTGGATAGACGTATCACCTACAAAGCAATGTGCATCACTCATCAAACAATCCATGGCCCGGACCACTCTTCCTTCAGCATACGTTTCACAACCACCACCGAACAAGATAGCTTTATTTCCCTTTTGATGCCACTTCTAAACACCACTCCTTTCAAAAAGGCCAGAGCTTTCAGAATAAAGAATCACCTAGAAATTCGGAAGAAATAAAAACCCACCTTTTCTCATCCACATAAAAAGCGCAAAATTTGTACAGATGTTTGCACGAAAGTGGCACTGGCTCTTATTTTTTGGAACTCGGATTTATTTTTGATCTTCAATCTTTGATCCCGAGCAAGAGAGAGAAAGGCAGAAAAGGTAGAGAACGAGGAAGAGAAAGATGAGAAAACATCCAAAGAGGCAAAAAGCAGGGATGAAAAAACCTGTGAGAGAGAGATATAAGGACAGTAAGTTGAAAGTGGTTAAAAAAGGCATAACGTGGACTTAAGACTAGGCAATCTTGGTATTTGGCAACCCAAGAATTCAGGCCTTTTTTTTTTTTTTTTGCAAGTTAAGCATGACACATAGGGCCTCATTACGAGGCTGGCGGTCTTAAGACCACCAGCATCGCCGTGACGGTCAGGACCACCGCTGCTGTGGTGGTCCGACCTCCACAGTAAGACCTTAAGGGTCAGACCACCAGGGTTCCGCCGGGATCAGGTGATACCGACGGGTTGACGGTGGGTGGAGGTCGCAATCCGCCAGGGCAGTGCTGCATGCCCTGTGGATTATGACCTTGTTCTCCACCAGCCAAGGCTGATGGAGTGCAGGTGCAAGGGGCCACAGGGGGTCCCTGCACTGCCCATGCACTTGGCATGGGCAGTGCATGGGTCCCCCTGCTCAGCACACTCGCAATGTTCACTGTCTGATGTGCGTTTTAATGATAAAATATTGTAACAACTTTTACATTTAAAAGTAAAACTGAAGTTTTATAATTTGTTTCTAATTTTTAAATTACAAAATGTTTTGTAATTTTTTATATAATAATAAGTAAATACAAACATTTTACTTTAGGTGGATTTTATTTTAAATCTTTAAAACATTTTTTTATATAATCTAATATATTGAAATGGATTCAATAATTATGTATCAAATACATTATTAGCCTAAAATTGCTGCGACTTTACCTTGTCTGCTTGATTTATGCACCATTACTGTATAAACAATAAGAATAAAAATAAAAAACAGTTATTAATAGTAACTTTTCACATGTTGGCTGTGGTCTCCACCACTAATGCAGAGGACCTCTTCAGGCAAAATATAGGAAAAATGTAAAAGTTTCTTAAACTTTGAAAAAAAAAAGAAAAAAATGTTTTATTGCAGAAATTCATGTTAAATACATTAATGTTCTTATTTTAGTTTTAGAACAATATAAAACATGTTACCACTTTCAAAACGTAATTTAAATCTCAAATTAAATTATTTTGAATATATTACATAAAAATAATTTCTAAAAATTACATTAATGAAAAAAATCCTACCTAAATTAAAAATCTATATTTTGTATTATGGATTAAAAAGTATTACCTTTTAAAAAGATTATAAACTATGTTATAATTAAATAAAAATATGCTTTAGTTGTAGATCATTTTTACCATTAAATTACATGTATTTCTATTTTAACTAGGTTTTACATTTTAATGTGATTTAACATTATTTCCTATGGGATTTTATATTAAGTACCTACCTCTATTATTTTCTATGAGAGGGTGTTGCACTAGTGGTTGGCCATGTGTGGTGCTGGACCCACTTAATCTTGGAGCTGGGGTATATTTACAACTGTTTTGGGTCCTTTCTTGCTCTAGTATATTAAAAGTGCACCTTGTCAATAGGAATGGGCTTCTTGTTTTGTGGGTGTGTGCACTTTCTTTCCTAAACCCCTCTTAGTCCTCCCTTAACCCCACTCCCATTTTGCAGTAAGTATTTCCCATTTTCCAACAATTCCCCTCTGTCCTTCTCATATTCACTACTAACATATATACTTGTGTGTGCAGAGACTCTGTTATCAGGGCAGAGATCGCTGAGCAGAGAAACATAGGAGAGGCAGAACCTCCACACCTAGGTTTGCAATTGGCATTTTGTAGTATGTTAGTAGTTATATTATGTTATGTGCACTTTATAGCGCCTAACTAATCTAAGAGGGTATCCCAGAGCTGAAGCAGCAGCTGTATTGTCCGAGCCACGGTTAGGGCTAGGTGAAGTGCCAGGTCTTCAGTTTCTGAAAGGATTTTGGGAACTGAGCAGAAGGCTCTAATGTCTAGGGGAGGGTTGTTCCAGGCATCAGGAACGAGGTAGCTGAAGGAACAACTGCCAAATATGGTTCTGCGTAAGTGGGGGTGGTATACAAGTAGGAATCCATCTGAGCAGAGGTGTCAGGTAGGCTTGTGGAAGTTTATGCAGTTGCTGAGGTACATAGGGCTAATGTTGTGTAAGGTTTTGTATTTGTGCATGAGGAGTTTGAAGAGTGCTTGTTTGTGGACTGGAAGCCAGAGGAACTCTTTGAGACACTTGGTAATGTGAGTGCAGTGTAGGAGGTTAAAGATGAGCCTGGCTGCTGAATTTTGTAAGGTCTGGAGTCTTCTGGTCAGTTCAGTGTTGATTCCAGCATAGAGTGCATTGCTGTAGTCAAGCTTGCTAGTGATGACAGCTTGAGTGACAATTATGTAAGTGTTGGTGGTGGCTTTGTGCAATCATTGGATGAGGATGGGGTGGGAGATAGTATTGAAGGCTGCAGAAAGATCCAGTAGGATGAGGGCCACTGTGTCACCCCCTTCATTGATCATCTGGATG
Organism: Pleurodeles waltl; assembly: GCF_031143425.1. NCBI lineage: Eukaryota > Metazoa > Chordata > Amphibia > Caudata > Salamandridae > Pleurodeles > Pleurodeles waltl. The sequence goes on along the minus strand of NC_090445.1, from coordinate 133,679,577 downwards.
TTGTCTGTGGCAGCAATGAGTGCTGTCTCTGTACTGTGGTTGGCCTGAATCCGGATTGAGTGCTGTTGACGAGGTGGTTGTCTGAGCTGGGTGGCTAGGTGTTTGTTTATGATCTTTTCTATAACTTTTGCTGGGTAGAATAGCTGGGGAGATTGGTCGATAGTTGGCTAGCATCTTTGGGTCTGTTGAGGGTTTATTGAAGAGGGAGAGTACTGTGGCATGTTTCCAGGCATTCGGGTAGGTCACTGTGATGATTAAGTTGTTCAGGGTCGGGGTGAGGGCTGCACTTAAGATGTGGTGAGAGAAAAGGTCCGAGGGTGCATCGGAGTGTATGAACTGCATGGTTGTTGTGGTTTCTTGAGTGGTGATGGTGGGCCATGTGGTCAGGGTGGTCCTCTTGATGTTGATAGAGATGGGCAGAAGGGCTGCAAAGGTGGAAGGGTCATGTTGGACTGAAGGTTTCATAGATTCTGTTGAACTTGTTCTGAATAATAAGTACAGCTGGGTGCAGAGGTCCTGAGAAGGAGTTAGGCGGGTGTAGCTTGCTGCTGGAGAGGTGAAGTCTTTCACTACGGCAAAGATTTCCTTGGATGCAGTTGATGAGTGCAGAGCGTTTGGTGGCTCTGATTGACTGATGGTAGCATCTGAGGGTGAATTTGCATTCAAGGTGCTTGCATTAACATTTGGTGAGCCTGAGATCTTCCATTTTCAGTTTTGCTTGCTAATAGTACTACTTTTGTACTTCTAAACATACCACACCGTGCAGTTTTAGAATAGAACCTCCATTACGAGTTTGGCGTACAGGAACACCCGTTCGCCAAACTACTGACAGGGTGTCCGCCACTGTAGTGGTGACCTCCCCGCCTGGCCCATTATGACTTTCCGGCTGGGCCGGCAGGCCGAAACCAAGGTCTCCATCCATCAGCGCTGCAGAAAAGTGGCAGCAACATTGTTGTTGGATCGCAATCGAGCCGGCACCAATACTACTGCACACAGGGGGCACCAGCACCCTCATAATGCACACTATCCGCACAGCAGACAATGCACATTATGAGGGGTGCTGGGCAGGAACACCCCTGCACCTGTTCTCCACCAGCCTTTTCATGGTGGTTTCACCGCTATGAAAAGGCTGGTGGAGAACCAGGTTGTAATCAGCAGGGTGGCTCTCTGTGCAGTGCCGCCCTGGCTGATTGCAACCTGCACCCACCGTCAGCCCGTTGGGATCACTGATCCTGGTGGAGACGCTGGTATTCTGGCAGTCGGGCACCCATGGTCATAAGGTGGCGGTCGGACAGTCACAGCGGTGGAGGTCCAGACCGCCACTGCAAGTTTGGTGGTCTATTGACCACCAGACTCGTAAATAGGCCCTAAGTCCTAGTTGTAGCCCAGACCATACCAGCCATGCATTCCAAAAGGGAACACACTGCAGCCTTGAAGGAGATATAAAGGACTAGATACTTTCTACAGTACAGAGGAGCAACAGGCACACATTATAATGGATCAGGGACAAGGAAACTCTTATGGGTGCCACTTAAAGAGATATTGCTGGAGAAGTGACCAACCAGTACTATGATTCTCTGTCAACCCACCTTTTTAGGATCGAGCTTGCAATTGCATGCACTACCACATGCATCTCGCTTGCAAGACTCTGTTGTGTACAGTAAAGGGCTTGGAGCCCTCCTGGCACTTACCATTTGTTGGCATGCATGGCACTCTTCTTTACAGCTTCGTTCTTCATCACTTCAGACCAAACATCAATTCCTTTCCACTGTGTGGAGCAGGGTCCAAGCACTGATTGATTCAACTTAATTCTTGTCTGTCCGCTGCTCCTGGTGTGATTGAGATACTATTTTGTTCTTTTTAACTTCTAGTGCCTTGTAAGCAGAAGGCTTGTGACTGGACAAAAATACCAGGTGGGACAAACAAAATTTCAAAGTTTTTTATTTTTTATAGCTAACTTTCTTTTCTTTTGCCAGTTAATCTTTTTCTCACTTTGCCTTAATGTTTTTTTCTTTTGTTTTCGCTCCAGGGTGCTGTTCTCAAAAGATGATGATTATCTTGTTCTAAGTATTGCAAAGCATCATTCTATCCTTATTGTATGTAATTTCTGAAATTATGCTTTAACACATAATTGTGCAGTACACCCCAATCCACCCTTCTCCAATCCAATCGATCTCACCCCACTCCACTCCTCCCAACACAGCCCAATCAATCAATCAGTCAATCAATACATTTGTAGAGTGCATTACTCACTCGCGAGGGTCTCAAGGTGCTGAGGGGGGGAGGAAGGGGAACTGCTACTGCTCGAACAGCCAGGTCTTTAAGTGTCTTCTGAAGGTGAGCAGGTCCTTGGTCTGCCGTAGGTGGATGGGGAGGGTGTTCCAGGTCTTGGCGGCGAGGTGGGAGAAAGATCTGCCACCGGCTGTTGACTTGTGGATGCGTGGAACGGTGGCGAGGGCGAGGTTGGCAGAGCGGAGCTGTCGGTTCGGGGTGTAGAAGGTGAGTCGTTCGTTGAGGTATGCTTGGCCAGCGTTGTGGAGTGCTTTGTGAGCATGGGTGAGGACCTTGAAGGTGATCCTCTTGTTGACGGGGAGCCAGTGCAGGTCTCTCAGGTGGGCTGTGATGTGGCTGCAGCGGGGGATGTCGAGCTTCAGCCGTACAGAAGCCCAAACTAATCTGCCCCACTCCAGTTCACCCCACTCCAGCTCGCACAACTCCAGTTTGCCCCACTTCAATCCAAAACAATCTGCCCCACTTAAATCCAAAACAATCTGCCCCACTCCATTTCAAAACAACATACCCCACTCAAATCCTGTCATAAGGACTCTCGTATCTCTACGAGACTCCTGGATTAGGGGCAGCAGCACCTCTGCTTGTAGACGACTGAGTCACTCCTACACCAGTTGGCGGCTGTCAGCCCAATCCTTCCTGCTCTCTAGCAGCACCTCACCAAAGCACAAATAGTAAAGATGAATTTTGGCAGCCTAGAGCGTGGACTCAGGAAAGTCTCTCAGGGAAACTCATTGTGGAACAAGTCTTACCCTTTTCTCTAATTAGCAATAAGTCTCTCCAACGCACACAGGCAAGAAAGAAGATGCAGGATAATTTTCAATACATTTATGGAAAAGACTGTGATCTATAATAAAACGCATGAGCTGCAATAATTAGGATAATGATACATAACAAAATCTGGATTGTGGAAATAAACAATGAAGATATAAACAATCCCAACATTTAGCAAAAAACATGAATATACAAGTTCCTCCCTAAAGCATATTTTCTACCCTAAAGAGAGCAAGGCATGACTGCCCCAGCCATGTCCCTGAGAAGCGCCTCAATCCTTGTTACCTTAGTGCAAGGTCGGTCGGCCTCCAGTCTCCAAATCAGGCTTTGTAGAGACACAAAGGCTGAGGTCTGCTGCAAAGTGGCGTGCAGTATGAATGGAATATCCTGGGTGGTACCCCCTCTAATGGCCTGGGTCACACAAAGTATTTTTATAAGGTTCATGTTATTGCCTGTGCAGACATCCTGAGATGGGTATGTACTTACGTGTCAGACTGTGTGCGCAAACTTGTATCAGCAATATAAGAAAAAAAGCCTGACATGTTTGCATTCTGTTTTTGTCTAACATGAAGCAAAGGACATAATGACAATCCAATATGTACATTACTGATAATGACACTTTCACAGAATGCTAGCTGATTAGAAAATAAAAACATTTCTTCTAAAATGCAATAACTGCAAGCAATGCTAAAATAAATAATGAAACAGAGCTTGTTTATCTGAGTAAAAAGGGCACATGCCTGCAAGCTGTAGCTAAACTAAACTCCTATACCCAAGCAAATGCAACCCAAAACAATCTGCCCCACTCCTATCTACCTCACTCCACTCTGCTCCAATTCAAAACAATCTACCCCACTCCAATCTGGCCAATGCAAAACAATCTGCCCCACTGCAATGTTCTGCACTCAATCCAAAACAATCTGCCCCACTCCAATATGTCTCACTGCAATCCAAAACAATCTGCCCCACTCTAATCTGCCCCACTTTAATCCAAAACAATCTGTTGCACTCCAATCGACCCTAGTTCAATTCAAAACAATCTGTCACACTCAAATCTGTCCTACTCCACTCCAAAACAATCTACTCCCCAATAAACCACATTCCAGTCTGTCCCATTCCAATCCAGAACAATCTACCCCACTCCAATCTGCCCCACTCCATTTCAAAACAATATGCCACACTCCAATCCAACCCACCACACTCCCATCCAATCCACTAATCCAATCCACCTCACACAATCCAATCCACCCACACTAATCCAAAACCACGCCAATCCACCCCACTCAAACCCACTCTAATACAGTCTGCCCCACTCCAATTCAAAATAATCTGCCCCACACTAGTCTGCCCCACTCCAATCCAAAACAATCTTCCCCACTCCACCCTTCCCCATTCCAATACCAAACACCCAACTCCAATCCACCACAATCCACCCCTCTATAATGCAGTCCACCCCACACCAATCCAGCCCAGTCTACTCCACTCCAATACAATACACCTCATCCCAATTCAATCCAGTCGAATCCACCTCACTCCAATCCAACGCATTCCAATTCATCCCACCCACTCCAATCCACGCCACCTTAGTCCATTCTAACCCACCCACTACAATCCAGTCCATCTATCCAGCCACTCCAATCCACCCCATTCCAATCAAGGTCACTGCTTCCCAATCCACCTCACTCCAATCCAATCCACCCACACTACCCCAATCCATCCCACTCCAATACAATCCACTTTAAGCCACCCTACTTCAGCCAAATCCAGTCCACATTAATCCACCCTACTACAGTACAATCCATTCCACTCCAAACCACCTTCATCTACCCAGACCAATTCAATCCACCCCACTCTAGTTCAATCCACCCCACTCCAATCCGCCCCAGCCCACTTCAATCCACTACACTCCAATCCAGCATGCTCAATCCAATCCACCACACCCTAATCTACCCCACCCAAACCAGTTGACTCCACTCAATCCCGTCCACCTCAAACCAATCCACCCCAATTTGGTCCACCACACCACACTCCAGTCCAATTCACCCCACACCAATCCAATCCACCTCACTTCACTCCAATCCACCCCACACCACCCCACTCCAACCCACCTCACGCCAATCCACCCCATTCCAACCCATCCCACTTGAATCCATCCCCCCAGTCCACCCCACCCCATTCCTATCCACTCCAACCTATCCCACTCTACTCCAATCCACCCAAACCAATCCAATCGACCCCACCCCATCCCATTCCAGTTCTTTCCACCGCACTGCAATCCAATCCATCAAGCCTACCCCGCTCCAATCCAACCTACCCCACGCCAATCCAATCCACTCCTGTCAAATCCACCCCACTGCAATCCAATCCATCACACTCTACTCCAATCCGCCCCACTCCATCCCAATCCAATCCACTCCACTCCATCCCAGTTCTGTCCACCTCACTCCAGTCCATCAACCCCACCCTACTTCAATCCACCCCACTCCAATCCAATCAACCTCATTACCTCAATCCACTCCACCTTATTCTACCCCACTCCACTCTGACACTTTGCTACTGAACCCCTGAACTCTACTCCCCTCTACTCAACTCTGACACACTAATCCCCCTACTCCACTCTATGACACTTCAAAAAATCTGCTCTGACACTCTACTCCTCCACTCCACTCTGACACCCCACACCATTAACATTTAGCCGTGCTGAACAGCAGTCACACCAGTGTACAACATGGCGAAATACATTGCCAATGTCAATAGCTCTTGTATTGGTGTTAGCGCACGTGTATTAATGAAAATTATTATTGAGTGTTCATGTATTCTGAATAAGGGGTTTATGTAGAAAATATAATAACGTAGAAAAATTATACACGCATTTTCAAAATGTGATTACGAAGAGTGTCAGCCATTGTTCACAAAATGTACTTGTTGGTAGTTTAATAATGTGAAATGTTGAATATATGTTGAACTAATTTCATGTTAAGGGTTATGCTTTATGTCCTAGTTTTGTTAATTGTAGGCCTTAACTTAGCAAAGGTCTTGGCCTACTTGCCAGGCCTCATGTCAAAGTTGTACTTCTTAACATTTAATAAATGTCTGTCCTAGAGAGTTAAACTATGACTTTCCATTTTGCATTGTTTAAATGTGCTCACAACAGAAGGTTCTCATGAGAACCAAATGCTAGAAGAGTCTGTTCTTGTTAATGTAAAATTTTGTGTGTAATGTGTGTGAGACTGACTTTCTCAGGAGGAGAACAATGGAGATACTGACTGGAGTAGAAGCTGCAACAATATTGTTACCTGACAAGCTGGATGATGTGGACATTGCAGGACAACCAATCAACGACATGTGAACGGAGTAATAGTAGAATTCATAGATTTGGAGTTTTTGTTTTATTGGACAAAGTGTAAACATGCGATTAACTGTCCAATAGGGATTTGGGAAATAGTTTTACTAGTTTTAATTTAACAGAACTGCACTGAGAAGAAATCAGCATTTAGCCCAGCAGTCTACATTTGCCATAGCTCATTCTTGACATTTTGCGTCTTGACAAGAGACGTGCTTAACTTTAATGCTTAAAAACGTAGCATTTTCTGAACTTTGATGCTGAATCCTAATGCCTTGCTGACCGACTGACGTCCTGAAGATGAAGACTGACTCTGCTTGCTGATCCGCATTGAGGACAGGTATAATGAATTAGACTGTTGACTATTATGCATATTTGCTTTTTCTTTCTAGGTACCAACTGCACTGTTTTGATAGAGCCATAGTTAGATATATTTCCAAATTGGTCTTACTAAATTGTTTTGCATGAAGCCCAACATGCTGAGGCTAATCTGATCTTAGTTAAGGATCTCCACTAATGAAATTGTGCTAATAGGGAATGATGCTTGATGTATTTCTCTGTTGAACTCGAATGTATGTAATCGCTTTGACACAGTTGACTTTGTTATTAATTTGCACCGTAATCTTAGAATGTGTTTGGTTTGATTACGTTTCTTACGCCGCTTTAGACAGCCAGTATTGTTTCTGTGTGCATTTCATTTGATTTTGAGATTAATGTGCATGACTTTAGCATTGTTATTATAGGGAAATAAATATTATAACATTTACTAAAGGTGTGGTTATTCGTGACTGAAAGGTCATGGTGCGTTACACTTACTGACTCTATTGATTATTACTGTTCTTGATTGGTATTGATTATTGATGTTGTGCATTGATTATGTACTGGAGTTATGGTAAGAACATCTTAATTGCGAGTCAAAAGGTTTATCGACCTATTCGCGTCCTCTTGTAAATTTACTTATTAAGGTCAGACGCGCCAACATTGGTGAGACCTATTGGTTTTGCCAATGCTTGTTCTATCCTGCCGCCTGTAGCTTTGTCTTCAAGCTGCAGGCCCCCACGATACAAACTCACGGTGATCAAGCATCCAGGACTGAGCGTTTAACACGATACAAACCCATTTGGAAGGTAGCCCTTGTCCTTTAGTCCAATTATAGCAAAGACTACAGCTCCAAGGATGCAAGAGTTTGTTATGGGAACTAGAAACATGGCTTCCTAGTGCCATGGAAAGATCTGTCACCCAGTAGAAGAAGGCGGGCCAAACTGCCAAAGCTGTGCACGCTCCCAGTGAATTGTTTTGAAATCTGTCATGAGGCGGGCGGAAAGAGGCGGCAGATAAGCCCAAATTGGAGAGACCGAACAGGAATTTCCATTGACGCCAGTGCGAGTTGTGACAAGGCCTCAGCCTGTCAAAGAGAAGGAAGGTCGGGCGTGAACAACAACAGCCCCAGGACAGTCAGTTACTAGAACAACCTGCGTAATTCTCTAGCAAAAACAAACTCGGCAAAGGTTCCAGTGAAACGCGCGCCCTTTCTGCAGTGTTTATTTCTGGAATTAGGTGCTGGCTGAACTTCATGAACCATTCTCTGTAGAATCAGCCCGAAACCGCTGGTTCCTGCCTCCCTCCATCGTAGCTCCTTCAAATCGGTTTTAGGCTTTGAAGCACTGGACAGTGGAATAAGTATAATGTGGCAAACTAGTGCCGAACAAAATAAAGAATTTTTGTAAGTGAATACGCTTCCTGTAAAAACGTAATTTTAAACTGTGTGTTGTATCATTATTGACAGCGAATCAGCCTTTCACCCTTCTTAGGCTGATAAGATGAGAGCCATTGAGTTTGAGGACATTCAAGCCTATTGTGAAAATTCCACGGTGATGTCTCTGTGATATAAATGGGCAATGCCATGTATGCTTAGGTTTGTTTTGACACGTTGGCAGTGTTTCCCGTTGAGGTATACAGACCTACTAGCTCACACAGCGCCACCTTGCTGCACGAAAGGGAGAGGGCATGCACTTGGCGTAATTACCAGTACGTGGTGCATTTCTGTTCTCTGCCTGGGCTGGCCCCAATCTGCTGCCTATCACGCAGGCGCCCATGCGCCATTGTGCAAGGGTGTCTGTGTTGCAGGCAGAAGCCTCAGATGCATGATCCTGTTTCTAAGTAAGTAATTCAGAAGACTTAGAAGAAACAACGAGGAGAAATAAATACATTTTTCCTCCTTGTGCTTCATCTAGGAAGGCAGAACATTTTGACACATTACCTGGTTTACCAGTCTTGGTCTATCGGAAATGTGCCAAAATCCACCCGCCACCCCTGGTACTAAGGGACACCTTCTCAGGGCAGAGTAAGGTGTTTTTCCAGATTTACCAAGCCGCACATGGGCATGAAAGGTGGATGTGGTGGCTTGGTAAACCTGACTTAAAGCTTGCACCTTGCGTGACGCAAGGGCAGTGCAAGCCCTTGATAAATCAGGCCTAAAGAGTTTTGAGCATCATTCAAAAAAAGTAATTCTCAAACATTTTATGAAATGTAACACAAATGAGTGGGCACAGACTGGTACTGAGTGGCAGCACTTTTTAATTTTCTCCCTTTGAGTACCGGAATTTCTCCTGGGACAAGGAGAGTACTGATGCTCCTAATGGCAGTAGGACAGTATCAGTGGAATTGGTGATTTAAACAGCAGCGCATAGAGAGCTCTGCTACGAAAGATGTAAAGGCTGTCAGATTGCAGTGAGAAGAAGGACTGGAGCACTGCACAGAGCTGATGCTGAATAATTCAGCAGAGGTTACTTTGGATTAGCCTAGTGCGTTGGGATGCCCTGCATCACTCTGTGATTGAAAGTGCAGGGTCCAATCAGACCACGCAGAATCACACCGTGTTTGTGAGACACCAGGTCTGCTGCCTACAAGGTCTCAGGACCACAGGGGTATTATATCTAACCATGGGCGTCGATTCACCAAAATGGCAGGGGTAGCAGAAGTGACATTACATGTCCATTTGTCCCAAATGGGTTACAGCAAGTGACACTGAAAGACGTTTGACCTGGTGACATCACAGCAAGTGACACCATGTGCTCTTTGAACTCCCATGAAGTTACAGTAAGTGATACTTTTCTTTTTGGCACAGATTGGATTATAATACCAGCCACCCCTCTTTTCCACAATCAAACTCTGCAGGATGTTCGCCCTGATCTGAATATCCTATATTGCTTCACTTCAGGTAGTCTCCTATTCATACAAGTATATGCATCTGTGCATGCTGGGACTTGTGGTTCTGGTGTCGTTCAATTCATATATTTCAATCCATATAATTGAACAATATCAAAGAATGACTTTTAAACAAAAAGTCTTTTAGTACTAAAGTTTTCTCTCCTTGGTGTGGTCGTATACCTGCTGGTGAGAAAGTGCACACGTGACCTAGGCTGGCGAAGGGGAGGAGGTGGCGCCCAACCACAAACCATAGTTTACTCTGCAGTGTTTATGATTGTGTGCATTTTTGATCAGGTTTTTCTGTATCATAGCCATAGCTGGCTAGCAAATGAGCATGTTGGCCACAAAGGACAGTTTGAGATAAGGTAAAAATATAAGCCAGAGTATGACTTGTTAATATGTACCATCAGTGGTCTTCCATCAACACTTAAGGGTTGTGGCAGCTGGTTGAAGGACATTTCACTGAAGCTTCTCGATGCACAAAACAGTAAACTCTGGGGGGAGGAGCCAAGATGGCGCCGTAGTCAGACGCGTCTTGCGGAGCTCCGAGACGGCCTCCAGGAAAAGAGATCCTACATGCAGTAATCGCCCCTCAGGGACCACCCGTTGAGAAAAGAAGAGTCCCTGTACTCCCCAGTTCCCACAGATCCCGAGAGAACGGCCATGAAACGGAAAACGGCCCTCGGAAGGGAACGAGGGAAAGACAGACTGGGACTGACAGGGCCTGAATAAAAGCGGCCCGTAGAGGGAAGAAATAGCGGAGCGGAGAAAGCAGAGAGAAGGGGTATTGAGGGTCCTGATGTCAGGATCCCGAGGACACCCGGCGAGGCGCCATCGCCCAGAAAGGGATTAGAAAGCGGCACAAAGACCGCTGAATGATCGGAGGCGGCCTGAAGGTGGGATCCGAAAGCACGATAAGCGGGGCGCGGACACCGGCACAGGCGGCGGGGAGGAAGATAAGCAAAACTGACGGGAGATCCAAGCCCCCGAGCCTGAGATTCCCCCTGAGACGCCCCCAACGGGAGAGGGTCTGGGAAGGGGCTCGAAGGCCCTTGAGTGCTCCGCAATGGCCTAAAAGTGAGTTCACCAAGGCAGGCCCGGGCAAGACGCAGATATCGGCATTGGTATTAGGGAGGAGCCCTAGAATCGAAGAGGACCCCGGGATGAGGGAATAAATGAGAAGCCCCTGGGGCGGTGAAGGCCCCCCCCCCTCTCTCTCCACTGCCTGGGTCGACGATTAGCTGACACGGAGACGGGGCCCCGGTGATCGACTGGGGTGGCAGAACCCCAGACAGCGGACCGGATCCTACGACGCCCTGGAGCGCAGGTGAAAAATTCGGACAGGAGATCTTGGAGGGGGGGAAAGACCAGGAAAACGTATGATATGAGCCAAGGCGCCCCAGAAAAGAAGTAAGAAGCGTCGATCGGAACTAGGAAGTGGCTGTTCGGGGGTGAATGAAGAATGCCCCCCAAGGGAATATACGATAGACTAATGTGGGATCGGTAGAGGACTCCCTCCCCCCTCAGATTCGGACTGAAGTGACCAAGGGAACTGATTATAACGAAATAGAGAGATAGAGAAAGGTGGACTGGAGGGACGCAGCATCGGGAGAGGTCCTCTCTTCATGGTGAAGTGAGATCTGAACAAACCCACAGGAATAGAAGGGAGGAAAGTGACCCAGGTTCTGCCAACGTTCTAGAGGCCCGGCACCCTCAACTGAGACGGACCCACTACTGCCTTAGATAGACAGTGCCTTAGGTAAGGGATAGTACAGGACTTAGAGCCCGCGGCCCGGAACTTCTTGGCAAGGCGGTGGCAGACACTGGATGACACTGGACAAGACAAAAAACCCAAAACTCCCCGCCAGGGCAAAATGGACAGATACACAAAAGTGGTAACCCCGCCGGTCTCGGTCGCCGATGCAGCACCTGCACCGGACAACAACGCGCTTTTGCTGGCAATACAGGCCTCCAGGGGTGCCCTTGAGGAACGAATGGGTGAGGTGCACTCGGAGGTAACACTGCTTAGGCAGGACTTGCGGAAAGTAGCTGAGAGGGTCACAACAGAGGCACGCATATCAGAAGTAGAAGATACTATAAGGAGTCTAAGGAAGGAAGTATCGGAGCTCAAAGTAATTAACAAGGATGTAGAGTGGCGCCTCGAAGACTTGGAAAATAGAGCACGCTGTAATAACCTCCGTTTTGTGGGTTTTGCTGAAGGGATAGAAGGAACAGACATGAACGGTTTCCTTGTGAAATGGCTGAAGAAAATCCTGCCACCGGATAAGTTGTCGACATGTTTCATAATAGAGAGAGCCCACAGGGCATTGGGTGGTTCCTCCCCCTCCCCTGGGGCCCCCCCTAGACCAGTGATAGCCCGTTTTCTCAATTACCAGGACAGAGACACAATTTTAACAGAGGCCAGAAAGCTGGGAGAAATAAGGCACGAAAACCCGAAGATACTAGTTTTCCCGGACTATACTAGAGAAGTACAAAGACAAAGGCGTGCCTTTGACGCGGTCAAGGCCAGGCTACGTGGCCTCCAGCTCAGATATATGCTCCTCTTCCCGGCGAAACTAAAGGTCATGTTCCAAGGGAAAACCTTCTTTTTTCAGTCCCCAGAAGATGCCTGGGACTGGATTGAGGAACGACCCAGGCTCAGGAAAGATGAAACTGCCAAATCTAACAGGACACCTAAAGGAACTGAGGGAGCCAGACCAAAAAAATGGTCCCTCCTGGTGCGCAAAGGCAGAAGAAGACAGAGGACAGGTAGAAACACGCCCTGGAGAAATCCTAGAAGAGCTGAGGGAAGAGCAGACACTACTGACTCGGAGGGAAATTATGAAAAGAGGAACCGGTCACAAAACAAGCAGCATGACGACGATCAGCAAACCCCAAATGAAAGATCCGGACAGAGAGAGAGCTCCCCGCACCCATTACTAGAGGCCATAGACAGGATGGAAGTTGAAAAAGACCCACGGACATTTAGAGAATTGGAGGGGCACCTGCAAGATCCAAGAAGTTAAAGAATGGAGCAGCCGTCTCTGCCCTCCTCCGAACTCACCAAAACACACCCCGTAAATAGGGGTGGTTAGAACATTTTTCTTAGCCATACATAGTAAGGGATAATAAGGGGTGGAAGGGAGGGTCACAGACCTCCGGACTCTAGTAGGATTGGGACATGGGAAAACAAGCTCACAGGGACCTATGGGAGGTAGGGTGGGGGGAGGGAGGGGTATCTAGTTTTCAACGGTTGTTTGATATACGGTTTATGTTAAGTTTTCTAATTAGCTCAAACACGCAGGCAGTGATAGCACCATTTCAAAACAAAAGAGGAAATCCATATAGAACACAGAATGGGGACACCGGAGCCCAAATGGGAAAATCCAAAACGCAAGATGACCCCAAGACATAGAAATAGATTGTCACTCCCAGAGAGTGAAGGAGAATTTACCGTCCTCACATGGAACGTTAATGGGCTAGGGGATAAAGTCAAAAGAGGTTTGGACTCCCAATATATCAAGCGACAAAAGCCAGACATAGTACTCCTACAGGAAACTCATCTGAAAGGTACAAGGTGTGGTTTTCTGGCAAGAGGCCCCTATGTAGTACTTGCGCATGCAGGGTACACATCCGGTTCTAGGGGGGTGGCAATACTGATCCGTAGGACCCCCCCATTCAGGGTCACTCGTAAATGGGAGGATGTAGATGGACGCTTTGTAGGAGTGGAAGGGGGTATGGGGACGACGTGAAATTATGCTCATGAGCGCATATGCCCCGCCGAGACTGCAAGCCCCTCTCCTGGAAAAGATTGCAAAGACACTACTGCAGTCCTCTGCTACCCTACATGTCCTAGGAGGAGACTTCAATTATGTAATGGACCCAACATTAGACATATCGGGGGAAAACAGACAGTAGGTCGGGGCACCCCACTACATGATTTTACAGCCGCCCTGGTACTAACAGATATATGGAGATGGAGACACCCGAGGGAGAGGAACTACTCATATTTCTCGGGAGCCCATAGGGTATTCTCTCGCCTATACTATATCTTTGCGCCAGCAGGGGAAATAGGCAAGATACAAGGAGCGGAATACCTCGCTAGAGGCTTGTCAGATCACTCCCCCCTGTTGATCACTGTAAGAGGGAAATCGGAGAAAGGAAGGAGCTGGAGATTGAATCCATGGGACATGCGAGACGGGGAAGTGGCAAGAGGTTTAAGACTAGACACTGACCTCTACCTTAAAGAAAAGGAAGGGTCGGTGAAATCAGCAGTGATTTTGTGGGAGGCATATAAGACAGTGCTTAGAGATAGTGCGCAAAACCTGGTTGCCCAAAAGAAACGGAGAGAGAATAAACAAATAGGCGAATTAGAGGCCAAACTTCTAGAGACTGAAAAGAAGGCGACGCATATGCCCACAAGCTCATTGCTGAGACAACTAGAACTAACAAAATTTGAATATAGGGAACTAGCAGAAAAAGAGACAAAGGCCCACCTGAGAGCAACGCAGTGTAGACTGTATGAAACAGGGGACAAAGCTGGGAAGCTATTGTCATGGCTTGGAAAGAAAGAAAGGGAAGCGCGATGGGTCCAAGAAATAGAGACACAAAATGGAACCAGGGCTACTGAAGATAACGACATAGCGGAAGCATTCGCAGGCTATTATAAAGAATTTTATAAAGCTAGACCATTGGCAGGAATGGACTCCATTACTACATACTTAAATGAGATAGACCTGCCGAGATTAGACTTGATAGACCGAGAGGAGCTAGAGGAGAATATCACAGTAGAGGAGATTTCTGCCGCGCTGGCGAAACTAAGACCGGGTAAGGCACCGGGTCCGAATGGATTCCTGGCCGAAATCCTGAAAAGTTTTAGGGAAATACTGGCTCCACACCTGGTAAATATGTACATAGAGGCCCGAGAACAAGGGGTGCTCCCCCCAGACCTACGAAGGGCTGAAATAGCAGTAAATCATAAAGAAGGAAGACCTAAAGATAAATGTTCCTCTTATAGGCCGATATCCCTGCTAAATGTGGAAGTAAAGGCCCTAGCGAGTGTGCTGGCAGCCAGGATCATCAAAAGCATTCCTTCACTAATACACATTGTAAGGAAATGCCTCCTTGGCATGGTTACCCCCTGACTTTTTGCCTTTGCTGATGCTATGTTTTGAATTGAAAGTGTGCTGAGGCCTGCTAACCAGGCCCCAGCACCAGTGTTCTTTCCCTAACCTGTACTTTTGATTCCACAATTGGCACACCCTGGCATCCAGATAAGTCCCTTGTAACTGGTACCTCTGGTACCAAGGGCCCTGATGCCAGGGAAGGTCTCTAAGGGCTGCAGCATGTATTATGCCACCCTGGAGACCCCTCACCCAGCACAGACACACTGCTTACCAGCTTGTGTGTGCTAGTGAGAACAAAATGAGTAAGTCGACATGGCACTCCCCTCAGGGTGCCATGCCAGCCTCTCACTGCCTATGCAGTATAGGTAAGACACCCCTCTCGCAGGCCTTACAGCCCTAAGGCAGGGTGCACTATACCATAGGTGAGGGTACCAGTGCATGAGCACTGTGCCCCTACAGTGTCTAAGCAAAACCTTAGACATTGTAAGTGCAGGGTAGCCATAAGAGTATATGGTCTGGGAGTCTGTTTTACACGAACTCCACAGCACCATAAGGGCTACACTGAAAACTGGAAAGTTTGGTATCAAACTTCTCAGCACAATAAATGCACACTGATGCCAGTGTACATTTTATTGTAAAATACACCACAGAGGGCACCTTAGAGGTGCCCCCTGAAACTTAACCGACCATCTGTGTAGGCTGACTGGTTCCAGCAGCCTGCCACACTAGAGACATGTTGCTGGCCCCATGAGGAGAGTGCCTTTGTCACTCTGAGGCCAGTAACAAAGCCTGCACTGGGTGGAGATGCTAACACCTCCCCCAGGCAGGAGCTGTAACACCTGGCGGTGAGCCTCAAAGGCTCACCCCTTTGTCACAGCACCGCAGGACACTCCAGCTAGTGGAGTTGCCCGCCCCCTCCGGCCCCGGCCCCCACTTTTGGCGGCAAGGCCGGAGAAAATAATAAGAATAACAAGGAGGAGTCACTGGCCAGTCAGGACAGCCCCTAAGGTGTCCTGAGCTGAGGTGACTCTAACTTTTAGAAATCCTCCATCTTGCAGATGGAGGATTCCCCCAATAGGATTAGGGATGTGACCCCCTCCCCTTGGGAGGAGGCACAAAGAGGGTGTACTCACCCTCAGGGCTAGTAGCCATTGGCTACTAACCCCCCAGACCTAAACACGCCCTTAAATTTAGTATTTAAGGGCTCCCCTGAACCTAAGAATTTAGATTCCTGCAACAACAAGAAGAAGGACTGCCTAGCTGAAAACCCCTGCAGAGGAAGACCAGAAGACAACAACTGCCTTGGCTCCAGAAACTCACCGCCCTGTCTCCTGCCTCCCAAAGAACTCTGCTCCAGCGACGCCTTCCAAAGGGACCAGCGACCTCTGACTCCTCTGAGGACTGCCCTGCTTCGACGACGACAAGAAACTCCTGAGGACAGCGGACCTGCTCCAAAAAGACTGCAACTTTATCCAAAGGAGCAGCTTTAAAGAACCCTGCAATCTCCCCGCAAGAAGCGTGAGACTTGCAACACTGCACCCGGCGACCCCGACTCGGCTGGTGGAGAACCAACACCTCAGGGAGGACCCCCGGACTACTCTACGACTGTGAGTACCAAAACCTGTCCCCCCTGAGCCCCCACAGCGCCGCCTGCAGAGGGAATCCCGAGGCTTCCCCTGACCGCGACTCTCTGAAACCTAAGTCCCGACGCCTGGAAAAGACCCTGCACCCGCAGCCCCCAGGACCTGAAGGACCGGACTTTCACTGCAGAAGTGACCCCCAGGAGTCCCTCTCCCTTGCCCAAGTGGAGGTTTCCCCGAGGAAGCCCCCCCTTGCCTGCCTGCAGCGCTGAAGAGATCCCTTGATCTCTCATTGACTTCCATTGCGAACCCGACGCTTGTTCTAACACTGCACCCGGCCGCCCCCGCGCCGCTGAGGGTGAAATTTCTGTGTGGGCTTGTGTCCCCCCCAGTGCCCTACAAAACCCCCCTGGTCTGCCCTCCGAAGACGCGGGTACTTACCTGCTGGCAGACTGGAACCGGGGCACCCCCTTCTCTCCATTGAAGCCTATGCGTTTTGGGCACCACGTTGAACTCTGCACCTGACCGGCCCTGAGCTGCTGGTGTGGTAACTTTGGGGTTGCTCTGAACCCCCAACGGTGGGCTACCTTGGACCAAGAACTGAACCCTGTAAGTGTCTTACTTACCTGGTAAAACTAACAAAAACTTACCTCCCCCAGGAACTGTGAAAATTGCACTGGGTCCACTTTTAAAATAGCTATTTGTGAATAACTTGAAAAGTATACATGCAATTGAAATGATTCAAAGTTCCTAATGTACTTACCTGCAATACCTTTCAAACAAGATATTACATGTTAAATTTGAACCTGTGGTTCTTAAAATAAACTAAGAAAAGATATTTTTCTATACAAAACCTATTGGCTGGATTTGTCTCTCAGTGTGTGTACCTCATTTATTGTCTATGTGTATGTACAACAAATGCTTAACACTACTCCATTGGATAAGCCTACTGCTCGACCACACTACCACAAAATAGAGCATTAGTATTATCTCTTTTTACCACTATTTTACCTCTAAGGGGAACCCTTGGACTCTGTGCATGCTATTCCTTACTTTGAAATAGCACATACATAGCCAACTTCCTACATTGGTGGATCAGCGGTGGGGTACAAGACTTTGCATTTGCTGGACTACTCAGCCAATACCTGATCACACGACAAATTCCAAAATTGTCATTAGAAATTGATTTTTGCAATTTGAAAAGTTTTCTAAATTCTTAAAAGTCCTGCTAGGGCCTTGTGTTAGTCCCTGTTAGCATTTCTTTTAGAGTTTAAAAGTTTGTTAAAAGTTTGAATTAGATTCTAGAACCAGTTTAGTTTCTTAAAAAGTATTCCAACTTTTAGAAGCATAATGTCTAGCACAGATGTGAATGTGGTGGAACTCGACACCACACCTTACCTCCATCTACAGATGAGAGAGCTAAGGTCACTCTGTAAACTAAAGAAAATAGCAATGGGCTCCAAACCTACCAAAGTACAGCTCCAGGAGCTTTTGGCAGAGTTTGAAAAAGCCAACCCCTCTGAGGATGGCAACACAGAGGATGAAGATAGTGACTTGGAGGGAAATTCCCCCCCTCCAGTCCTACTTAGGGAGAACAGGGCTTCTCAAGCCCTGACTCCACAAATAATAGTCAGAGATGCTGGTTCCCTCACAGGAGGGACCAACAACTCTGAAATCACTGAGGATAACTCCAGTGAAGAGGACATCCAGTTAGCCAGGATGGCCAAAAGATTGGCTTTGGAAAGACAGATCCTAGCCATAGAAAGGGAAAGACAAGAGATGGGCCTAGGACCCATCAATGGTGGCAGCAACATAACTAGGGTCAGAGATTCTCCTGACATGTTGAAAATCCCCAAAGGGATTGTAACTAAATATGAAGATGGTGATGACATCACCAAATGGTTCACAGCTTTTGAGAGGGCTTGTGTAACCAGAAAAGTGAACAAATCTCACTGGGGTGCTCTCCTTTGGGAAATGTTCACAGGAAAGTGTAGGGATAGACTCCTCACACTCTCTGGAAAAGATGCAGAATCTTATGACCTCATGAAGGGTACCCTGATTGAGGGCTTTGGATTCTCCACTGAGGAGTATAGGATTAGATTCAGGGGGGCTCAAAAATCCTCGAGCCAGACCTGGGTTGACTTTGTAGACTACTCAGTAAAAACACTAGATGGTTGGATTCAAGGCAGTGGTGTAAGTAATTATGATGGGCTGTACAATTTATTTGTGAAAGAACACCTGTTAAGTAATTGTTTCAATGACAAACTGCATCAGCATCTGGTGGACCTAGGACCAATTTCTCCCCAAGAATTGGGAAAGAAGGCGGACCATTGGGTCAAGACTAGGGTGTCCAAAACTTCCACAGGGGGTGACCAAAAGAAAGGGGTCACAAAACCTCCCCAGGGGAAGGGTGGTGAGACAACCAAAAATAAAAATAGTAAAGAGTCTTCTACAGGCCCCCAAAAACCTGCACAGGAGGGTGGGCCCAGAGCCTCTTCACAAAACAATCCTGGGTACAAGGGTAAAAACTTTGATCCCAAAAAGGCCTGGTGTCGAAACTGTAGTCAGTCTGGACACCAAACTGGAGACAAGGCCTGTCCCAAGAAAAGTTCCACTCCAAACTCCAATCCAGGTAACACTGGAATGGCTAGTCTCCAAGTGGGATCAACAGTGTGCCCAGAGCAAATCAGGGTCCACACTAAAGCTACTCTAGTCTCTGAGGGTGGGGTGGATTTAGCCACACTAGCTGCCTGGCCGCCTAACATGCAAAAATACAGGCAGCAGCTCTTTATTAATGGGACAAGTGTAGAGGGCCTGAGGGATACAGGTGCCAGTGTCACCATGGTGACAGAGAAACTGGTTTCCCCTGGCCAATACCTGACTGGAAAAACCTATACAGTCACCAACGCTGACAATCAGACTAAAGCACATCCCATGGCAATGGTAACTTTAGAATGGGGAGGGGTCAATGGCCTGAAACAGGTGGTGGTCTCCTCAAACATCCCAGTAGACTGTCTGCTTGGAAATGACCTGGAGTCCTCAGCATGGGCTGAGGTAGAACTAAAAACCCATGCAGCCATGCTGGGTATCCCTGAACTGGTGTGTGTAAAAACAAGAGCACAGTGCAAGGCACAGGGTGAAAAAGTAGAGCTGGAGTCTGGAAGAAAGGCCCAGCCTACCAAGAGAAAAGGAAAGTCAGTTGGGAAACCAACTGCAACACAGTCAGAAAAAGAGAACCTCTCTTCTCAGGAAGAAGTTCTGCCCTCTGAGGGAACTGAGCCTTTGGAGCTTGAACCTTATCAGGTTGAGCTCTTAGGCCCAGGGGGACCCTCAAGGGAGGAGCTGTGTAAGGGACAAGAAACCTGTCCCTCTCTTGAAGGCCTTAGGCAGCAAGCTGCTGAAGAGTCCAAGGGCAAGAAAAATGGAACACATAGGGTCTATTGGGAAGATGGACTCCTGTACACTGAGGCCAGAGACCCCAAACCTGGTGCCACTAGGAGAGTGGTAGTGCCTCAGTCGTTCAGAGAGTTTATTCTGACCTTAGCCCATGATATTCCCCTTGCTGGGCATTTGGGACAAACCAAGACGTGGGAGAGGTTAGTCAACCACTTCTACTGGCCCAATATGTCCCACAAGGTTAAGGAGTTTTGCCTCTCCTGCCCCACCTGTCAAGCCAGTGGTAAGACAGGTGGGCATCCAAAGGCCCCCCTCATTCCACTTCCAGTGGTGGGGGTCCCCTTTGAAAGAGTGGGTGTGGACATAGTTGGTCCACTAGAACCTCCCACAGCCTCAGGAAATATGTATATCCTAGTAGTAGTGGATCATGCTACTAGGTATCCTGAAGCTATTCCCCTTAGGTCGACTACTGCCCCTGCAGTAGCCAAGGCCCTCATTGGTATCTTTACCAGAGTGGGTTTCCCTAAGGAGGTGGTGTCTGACAGAGGTACCAACTTCATGTCAGCATACCTAAAACACATGTGGAATGAGTGTGGGGTGACTTACAAATTCACTACACCATACCATCCACAAACTAATGGCTTAGTTGAGAGATTCAACAAGACATTAAAAGGCATGATCATGGGGCTCACAGAAAAGCTCAAAAGGAGATGGGATGTCCTCTTGCCATGTCTGCTTTTCGCTTACAGAGAGGTGCCACAGAAGGGAGTAGGATTCTCACCCTTTGAACTTCTGTTTGGTCACCCTGTAAGGGGACCACTTGCTCTTGTTAAAGAAGGCTGGGAGATACCTCTTCATGAGCCTAAACAGGACATAGTGGACTATGTACTTGGCCTTCGCTCTAGAATGGCAGAGTACATGGAAAAGGCAAGCAAAAACCTTGAGGCCAGCCAACAGCTCCAGAAGTTTTGGTATGACCAAAAGGCTGCAATGGTTGAGTTCCAACAAGGGCAGAAAGTCTGGGTTCTGGAGCCTGTGGCTCCCAGGGCACTTCAGGACAAATGGAGTGGCCCTTACCCAGTGCTAGAAAGGAAGAGTCAGGTCACCTACCTGGTGGACCTGGGCACAAGCAGAAGCCCCAAGAGGGTGATCCATGTGAACCGCCTTAAGCTCTTCCATGACAGGGCTGATGTAAATCTGTTGATGGTAACAGATGAGGATCAGGAGGCAGAGAGTGAACCTCTCCCTGATCTTCTGTCATCAGACCCAAAAGATGTCTCAGTAGATGGAGTGATCTACTCAGACACCCTCTCTGGCCAACAGCAAGCTGATTGTAGGAGAGTCCTACAACAGTTTCCTGAACTCTTCTCCCTAACCCCTGGTCAGACACACCTGTGTACCCATGATGTGGACACAGGAGACAGCATGCCTGTCAAAAACAAAATTTTTAGACAGTCTGACCATGTTAAGGAAAGCATCAAGGTGGAAGTCCACAAGATGCTGGAATTGGGAGTAATTGAGCGCTCTGACAGCCCCTGGGCTAGCCCAGTGGTCTTAGTCCCCAAACCTCACACCAAAGATGGAAAGAAAGAGATGAGGTTTTGTGTGGACTACAGAGGGCTCAACTCTGTCACCAAGACAGACGCCCATCCAATTCCTAGAGCTGATGAGCTCATAGACAAATTAGGTGCTGCCAAATTCTTAAGTACCTTTGACTTGACAGCAGGGTACTGGCAAATAAAAATGGCACCTGGAGCAAAAGAGAAAACAGCATTCTCCACACCTGATGGGCATTATCAGTTTACTGTTATGCCCTTTGGTTTAAAGAATGCCCCTGCCACCTTCCAAAGGTTGGTGAATCAAGTCCTTGCTGGTTTGGAGTCCTTTAGCACAGCTTATCTTGATGATATTGCTGTCTTTAGCTCCACCTGGCAGGATCACCTGGTCCACCTGAAGAAGGTTTTGAAGGCTCTGCAATCTGCAGGCCTCTCTATCAAGGCATCCAAATGCCAGATAGGGCAGGGAACTGTGGTTTACTTGGGCCACCTTGTAGGTGGAGGCCAAGTTCAGCCACTCCAACCCAAGATCCAGACTATTCTGGACTGGGTAGCTCCAAAAACCCAGACTCAAGTCAGGGCATTCCTTGGCTTGACTGGGTATTACAGGAGGTTTGTGAAGGGATATGGATCCATTGTGACAGCCCTCACTGAACTCACCTCCAAGAAAATGCCCAAGAAAGTGAACTGGACTGTAGAATGCCAACAGGCCTTTGACACCCTGAAACAAGCAATGTGCTCAGCACCAGTTCTAAAAACTCCAGATTATTCTAAGCAGTTCATTGTGCAGACAGATGCCTCTGAACATGGGATAGGGGCAGTTTTGTCCCAAACAAATGATGATGGCCTTGACCAGCCTGTTGCTTTCATTAGCAGGAGGTTACTCCCCAGGGAGCAGCGTTGGAGTGCCATTGAGAGGGAGGCCTTTGCTGTGGTTTGGTCCCTGAAGAAGCTGAGACCATACCTCTTTGGGACTCACTTCCTAGTTCAAACTGACCACAGAATGGCTGATGCAAATGAAAGGTGAAAATCCAAAACTGTTGAGGTGGTCCATCTCCCTACAGGGAATGGACTTTATAGTGGAACACAGACCTGGGACTGCCCATGCCAATGCAGATGGCCTTTCCAGGTTCTTCCACTTAGAAAATGAAGACTCTCTTGGGAAAGGTTAGTCTCATCCTCTTTCGTTTGGGGGGGGGTTGTGTAAGGAAATGCCTCCTTGGCATGGTTACCCCCTGACTTTTTGCCTTTGCTGATGCTATGTTTTGAATTGAAAGTGTGCTGAGGCCTGCTAACCAGGCCCCAGCACCAGTGTTCTTTCCCTAACCTGTACTTTTGATTCCACAATTGGCACACCCTGGCATCCAGATAAGTCCCTTGTAACTGGTACCTCTGGTACCAAGGGCCCTGATGCCAGGGAAGGTCTCTAAGGGCTGCAGCATGTATTATGCCACCCTGGAGACCCCTCACTCAGCACAGACACACTGCTTACCAGCTTGTGTGTGCTAGTGAGAACAAAATGAGTAAGTCGACATGGCACTCCCCTCAGGGTGCCATGCCAGCCTCTCACTGCCTATGCAGTATAGGTAAGACACCCCTCTAGCAGGCCTTACAGCCCTAAGGCAGGGTGCACTATACCATAGGTGAGGGTACCAGTGCATGAGCACTGTGCCCCTACAGTGTCTAAGCAAAACCTTAGACATTGTAAGTGCAGGGTAGCCATAAGAGTATATGGTCTGGGAGTCTGTTTTACACGAACTCCACAGCACCATAAGGGCTACACTGAAAACTGGAAAGTTTGGTATCAAACTTCTCAGCACAATAAATGCACACTGATGCCAGTGTACATTTTATTGTAAAATACACCACAGAGGGCACCTTAGAGGTGCCCCCTGAAACTTAACCGACCATCTGTGTAGGCTGACTGGTTCCAGCAGCCTGCCACACTAGAGACATGTTGCTGGCCCCATGAGGAGAGTGCCTTTGTCACTCTGAGGCCAGTAACAAAGCCTGCACTGGGTGGAGATGCTAACACCTCCCCCAGGCAGGAGCTGTAACACCTGGCGGTGAGCCTCAAAGGCTCACCCCTTTGTCACAGCACCGCAGGACACTCCAGCTAGTGGAGTTGCCCGCCCCCTCCGGCCCCGGCCCCCACTTTTGGCGGCAAGGCCAGAGAAAATAATGAGAATAACAAGGAGGAGTCACTGGCCAGTCAGGACAGCCCCTAAGGTGTCCTGAGCTGAGGTGACTCTAACTTTTAGAAATCCTCCATCTTGCAGATGGAGGATTCCCCCAATAGGATTAGGGATGTGACCCCCTCCCCTTGGGAGGAGGCACAAAGAGGGTGTACTCACCCTCAGGGCTAGTAGCCATTGGCTACTAACCCCCCAGACCTAAACACGCCCTTAAATTTAGTATTTAAGGGCTCCCCTGAACCTAAGAATTTTGATTCCTGCAACAACAAGAAGAAGGACTGCCTAGCTGAAAACCCCTGCAGAGGAAGACCAGAAGACAACAACTGCCTTGGCTCCAGAAACTCACCGGCCTGTCTCCTGCCTCCCAAAGAACTCTGCTCCAGCGACGCCTTCCAAAGGGACCAGCGACCTCTGACTCCTCTGAGGACTGCCCTGGTTCGACGACGACAAGAAACTCCCGAGGACAGCGGACCTGCTCCAAAAAGACTGCAACTTTATCCAAAGGAGCAGCTTTAAAGAACCCTGCAATCTCCCTGCAAGAAGCGTGAGACTTGCAACACTGCACCCGGCGACCCCGACTCGGCTGGTGGAGAACCAACACCTCAGGGAGGACCCCCGGACTACTCTACGACTGTGAGTACCAAAACCTGTCCCCCCTGAGCCCCCACAGCGCCGCCTGCAGAGGGAATCCCGAGGCTTCCCCTGACCGCGACTCTCTGAAACCTAAGTCCCGACGCCTGGAAAAGACCCTGCACCCGCAGCCCCCAGGACCTGAAGGACCGGACTTTCACTGCAGAAGTGACCCCCAGGAGTCCCTCTCCCTTGCCCAAGTGGAGGTTTCCCCGAGGAAGCCCCCCCTTGCCTGCCTGCAGCGCTGAAGAGATCCCTTGATCTCTCATTGACTTCCATTGCGAACCCGACGCTTGTTCTAACACTGCACCCGGCCGCCCCCGCGCCGCTGAGGGTGAAATTTCTGTGTGGGCTTGTGTCCCCCCCGGTGCCCTACAAAACCCCCCTGGTCTGCCCTCCGAAAACGCGGGTACTTACCTGCTGGCAGACTGGAACCGGGGCACCCCCTTCTCTCCATTGAAGCCTATGCGTTTTGGGCACCACGTTGAACTCTGCACCTGACCGGCCCTGAGCTGCTGGTGTGGTAACTTTGGGGTTGCTCTGAACCCCCAACGGTGGGCTACCTTGGACCAAGAACTGAACCCTGTAAGTGTCTTACTTACCTGGTAAAACTAACAAAAACTTACCTCCCCCAGGAACTGTGAAAATTGCACTGTGTCCACTTTTAAAATAGCTATTTGTGAATAACTTGAAAAGTATACATGCAATTGAAATGATTCAAAGTTCCTAATGTACTTACCTGCAATACCTTTCAAACAAGATATTACATGTTGAATTTGAACCTGTGGTTCTTAAAATAAACTAAGAAAAGATATTTTTCTATACAAAACCTATTGGCTGGATTTGTCTCTGAGTGTGTGTACCTCATTTATTGTCTATGTGTATGTACAACAAATGCTTAACACTACTCCATTGGATAAGCCTACTGCTCGACCACACTACCACAAAATAGAGCATTAGTATTATCTCTTTTTACCACTATTTTACCTCTAAGGGGAACCCTTGGACTCTGTGCATGCTATTCCTTACTTTGAAATAGCACATACAGAGCCAACTTCCTACACACATGGACCAGACCGGTTTTATACCGGGAAGGTCCACAAGACATAATTTAAGAAGGGCACACATGTGGCTTGCCACGGTACTAAACCGCCCAGAGCCCCACCTGTTCCTGGCATTAGATGCGGAAAAGGCCTTCGATGCAATACACTGGCCATTCCTGATGGAGACCTTGAGACGATTCGGCTTCGGCCCAAAATATATTAAATGGGTAAAGTTGCTATACACAGGACCTATAGCGGTGGTTAGGGTAAATGGAGATGTCTCCTCACAATTCCCTATTGAAAGAGGAACAAGACAGGGATGCCCTCTTTCCCCCCTACTATTTGCCCTCACACTGGAAGCCCTAGCGTGCAAGATTAGACACTCCGACGACATTACTGGTTTTAGACTGAGACCCGAAAGGGAAGAGGAGGAACGCATTTCGTTATATGCGGATGATGTTCTCCTCCATATCACGCGCCCAGAGGTAACAATCCTGAGGTTGTTCCTCGTGATAGAGGAATACGGTAGGCATTCAGGATATTGTATCAATTGGCACAAATCGGTATTATATATACCACAGCAGGAGACATCCCTCCCACCTCTGCCAATGCAACTACAAAAACGAAAGAAGGATTCAAATATCTAGGGATATATATAACCCATGAAGCTAATAGAGGCCTCAAACATAACATAGGGAGGGTAGCGAGAGAATGCAGTAACGATTTTAACAGATGGAAAACGCTTCCCCTGACGTTAATGGGCCGAGTGGCTATGATAAAAATGATCGCACTACCAAAGTTTCTGTACATGTTGCAAAACACATACTAACAAATCCCCAACAGCCAATTCAAGAACATAGACAGGGATATTAGACTCTTCCTATGGGAGGGGAAACACCCGAGAGTTGCCTTAAATACGCTACAACGCAACCAATACGCGGGTGGTTTGTCACTGCCGGACATTGAGGCTTACTACTGGGCGACTCACCTAGCCAATGTCAACGACTGGATTTTCGCTGCAGATGAACACCCCACCTTTCGATTGGAGAGGCTGCAATGGGAAGGGAGATCTTGTAAGCAATTCTTATATGAAGGAAATGGAATTAGTCACCTAGCTCCGGCCACGGAGGTGACCCTGCTGGCATGGAAAAGGGCTAATAAAAAGATAGGATGGTATAGACGCCCTACCATGGAGACCCCGTTATGGGAGGAAACTGGCTAAAGGAAATCAAGAAGCTTAGGGGCTTCAGGGGCTGGGACATGATTGGGATTTCCAAGATTGGAGACCTGATGTTAAACGGTGGACTCAAGCCCTTTGAGTCACTACAACAAGAATATGCATTAAACGAGACACAATATTTCCAATACATAAGACTCAAGCATGCGTGGGGGAAGGAGGGGCTAACAGGACAAGAAATTATGGAATTCTCCCCGCTAGAGAGCCGCCTGTTAATAAGTGAAATAATGGAGAAATCAGTGTCTCTGATATATAAAACCATTAACAACAACATGCCAAACACACTAATAAACCTTCGTAGCAAATGGGAGAAACATATAGGGCAATTGAAAGAAATAGACTGGGAGGCTGCATTAATGTTTCCAAGAGAGGTGGCAATAAGGGCAAGACTTCGCTTGATCCAATTCAAAATACTGCACAGAGTGTATTACGACCAAAACAGATTATACAAAATGGGGAAGATAAGACACCCAAAATGTGTTAGATGCAGAGGTGAAACTGGTACCTTTATACACGTCATATGGGAATGTCCAGTGATAAGAGAGTTCTGGGAGGGGGTACTGGGAGAACTCTCGGGGGTGTTGAGTGAGACGATCCCCCCAGATCCCAAATACATACTCTTGGGCATCCCCAACGACATAGATCTACCCAGAAGGAAACTTATGCTGTGCGGACTTGGACTGATGGTCGCGAAAAGAGACATAGCTAGACAGTGGGGATCCCAATCCCGGCCAAACCTGAATACTTGGAGAAGAGGGATGGATGGATTTATGATGGGAGAAAAAACTACGTACATAAACAGGAGATGCCTGCAGAAATTTCAAAAGATATGGGGAGACTGGATAACATACTACTCTATGGAAGTATAGTCAGAAAATTCCAGAGTTCAAGGGTCTTATGGGTTGGTCCGAGACACTCCAGGCACACCCACACCGAAACAGAATAGGAAGACATGGGAAGACACTACAAGATGGTGTACTTTTGGAAGGAATGTGTTTTGAAAATGTTGGGAGGAGGTGGGATTTGGGGAAGATTCTTTCTGTGTTTCTAACAAATATGTTAATCATGTATCTGATTGCTAGTAACTGCCTGAGTTATATTATTTCGCTGGACTTGTTGTGTCCGGGTTTAAAAGCAAATAAAAAAAATTGGAAAAAAAAAAAAACTGTATACTCTGCGTTTCACTTTCTTATACCATGTCACTTACGTTGTCGTAGATTAGGCGATGGAATATCACACAATATATGTGAAAACCTGTCACAGTAGTTTATTTCCCTCCTGCTCACTATCGTACTAAAAATGGAAACGCATTGGGAGGTCAAGGTTTACACATGCCACAGTTCTCACAGAAGTGTAACCAAAAGTAGTTAGGCACATTCTATCATGTGTTTACTAAAACAAATCCTTCACACCCAAAGTTTGTCAAAATAAAATGATCAGCAATTGTAGCTTTCCTTAAAACAAGTTATTCACGTTAAAATGTAAAAGAGG
The DNA here is from genome assembly GCF_031143425.1 of Pleurodeles waltl. Taxonomy (NCBI): domain Eukaryota; kingdom Metazoa; phylum Chordata; class Amphibia; order Caudata; family Salamandridae; genus Pleurodeles; species Pleurodeles waltl. The sequence continues at coordinate 133,651,707 of NC_090445.1, read as the reverse complement.
TAGACAACACCTTCCTCCTCTAGTCAGAGCAATCGAAAAACATTAAACCCATGTGCAACCTGGGAGCCAGCCTCGGGGTCTCCCAGGCTGTATTATAAGCGCAGGGCGGACCTTGGTCTGGATACAGAGACACAGCAGAGTCAGGACAGAGCCCAGTGCAGACTTCGATGTAGTGATTGCTCCACGTTCATGTGTACACATATGCACATGTGCATGCTGCTACATGTTCATGCCACTGTGTAAATGCAACATCACGTCTGCCACCCTCCATTACCACTTCATAATTCAATCAATGAAACAATCAATTACTTGACTTGCAGAGCATGACCTGCCACCTGTGAGGGTATCCAGGGGCATATTTATACTCTGTTTGCTCCGAATTTGCGTCATTTTTTTCGACGCAAATTCGACGCAAAACTAACTCCATATTTATACTTTGGCGTTAGACGCGTCTAGCGCCAAAGTTCATGGAGTTAGCATCATTTTTTTGCGTGAACACCTTCCTTGCGTTAATGATATGCAAGGTAGGCGTTCCCGTCTTAAAAAATGACTCCGATGCATATGCGTAGTATTTATACTCCCGGGCAAAAATGACGCCCGGGAGTGGGCGGGTCAAAAAAACCCGCATTAGCGCCGGATTTTAGCGCCTGGGTCAGGGCAGGCGTTAAGTGACCTGTGGGCTCAGAATGAGCCCAGAGGTGCCCTCCCCTGCCCCCAGGGACACCCCCTGCCACCCTTGCCCACCCCAGGAGGACACCCAAGGATGGAGGGACCCACCCCAGGGACATTAAGGTAAGTCCAGGTAAGTGTTTTTTTTAAAAAAAATTGTGGCATAGGGGGGCCTGATTTGTGCCCCCCTACATGCCACTATGCCCAATGACCATGCCCAGGGGACAGAAGTCCCCTGGGCATGGCCATTGGGCAAGGGGGCATGACTCCTGTCTTTGCTAAGACAGGAGTCATTTCAATGGGGGATGGGCGTCGTAAAAAAATGGCGCTAATCGGGTTGAGGCGATTTTTTTGCCTCAGCCTGACTTGCACCATTTGTGGACGCCCATACGCCATTTTCCCCCTACGCCGGCGCTGCCTGGTGTACGTTGTTTTTTTTAACGCACACCAGACAGCGCCGGCGGCTAACGCCGGCTAACGTCATTGAATAAATACGGCGCCCGCATGGCGCTTCAGAATGGCGTTAGCCGGCGCTAATTTTTTTGGCGCAAAACTGCGTTAGCGCAGTTTTGCGTCAAAAAGTATAAATATGGCCCCCAGTACCTGGCAGGGTCCAGTGTCCAGTGAAAGAGCCAGGTTTCAGCATCCTTTGGAACTCCTATGGAGTAGGGGAGGTCGTGAGCTCCATGGCAGGACACTCCAGGCTTTGGTTGTGAGGTAGGGGAAGGAGCTTCCTTCTGCTCTGCTGCATTGTATGTGGGGGGTAAAGGCCAGATTGAGGGAGGCAGAGTAGAGGAGTCCCAAGGGTTTGTAGAATCTCAAGTGATGGTTGATGTAGGTGGGTCCGAAGTCATGCAGGGCCTTGAATGCATGGCTGAGCAGCTTGAACTGGCATCTCTTCTGAACCGGGAACCAGAGGAGTTTTTTGATGTGGGGGGTGATGTGGGTGCGACAAGGGAGGGTTTTGCTGTGGCGTTCTGGATTGTCTGTAGTCTTTGAACTAGGTGGGTCTCGATCCCATGTAGATGGTCCTTCTGTAGTCTAGTTGGCTGGTAATAAGGGCTTGGGTGATGATGCATCTCACATTTTGGGGAAGCCATGTGGAAATCTTATGTAACATGGATGAAAATGCAGAGGATAACACTGCATTGATTTGGGACCTCATGGTGAGTTTGCTATCCAGGATGATACTGAGATTCCTGGCATGCTCAGCTGGGGGTGGTGTAGACCCCAGTTGTCTGGGTCACCAATCAATTAGGAATTTGTAAAGCGCACTACTCACCTGTGAGGGTCTCAAGGTGCTGAGGAGTCGGTGAGAAGGGAGGAGGAAGGTGCTGCTGCTGCTCGAACAGCCAGGTCTTGAGAAGTTTTCTGAAGGTAAGGAGGTCTTTGGTCTGGTGCAGGTGGGTGGGAAGAGTGTTCCATGTTTTGGCGGCGAGGTGCGAAAATAATCTACTGCCGGTTTTAGTTCTGCGGACGCGTGGGACGGTTGCGAGGGCGAGGTCAGCGGAGTGGAGATGCTGGTTCGGGATGTAGAAAGAGAGTCGTCTGTTGAGGTATTCTGGTCCGGTGTTGTGCAGTGCTTTGTGAGTGTGGGTGAGGAGTTTGAAAGTGATTCTCTTGTTGACTAGGAGCCAGTGCAGGTTTTTCGGGTGGTCTGTCATGTGGCAGTGGTGGGGGATGTCCAGGATGAGGCGTGCGGAGGCATTCTGGATGCGTTGCAGCCTCTTCTGGAGTTTGGTCGTGTTCCTGCGTAGAGGGCATTGCCGTAGTCCACTTTGCTGCTTACGAGGGCTAGGGTGACTGTTCTTCTGGTTTCGGTGGGTATCCATTTGTAGATCTTTCGGAGCATGCAGAGAGTGTTGAAGCAGGAGGAGAAGATGGCGTTGACTTGCTGGAGGTGTCCGAGAGGGAGCTGTCACTGCCAAAGATCATGACCTCTGTCTTGTTTGTGTTGAACTTGAGGCAGATGTTCCTCAGCCACCTGGAGATGCTGGTCATTCATTGGTGAAAGTTGTTTCTGGCAGCGGTGGAGTTTTCGGAGTGGGAGAAAATGAGTTTCATGTCTTCAGCATAGAATATAATGTTGAGTCTGTGAGATATGACTGTGTTGGCAGAGGGGGACATGTAGATGTTAAATGGGGTGGGGCTGAGTGATGAGCCTTGAGAGACTCCACAGATGATTGCTTTAGGTTCAAAGGTGTAGGTTGGAAGGTGGAGTCATTGTGTTCTGTCGGTGTGGAAGGAGGCGATTTATCTGAGGGCAGCTCTTTGGATGCCTACGTTTTAAAGTCTTGTGATGAGCGTGTGGTGGGAGATGGAGTTGAAGGCTGCTGAGAGATCAAGGAGGATAAGGGATCCTGCCTCTCTCTTGTGTAGAAGGGCCCAGATATCATCTGTGTCCACGATCAGGGTTGTTTCAGTGATGTGGTTGCTGCGGAATCCAGACTGGGAGACAGCTAGGAGGTGATTGTGATGGTTGGCTTTTTCAATTAATTTGGCCGGGAAAGAGGGCAGGTAGGTGGGTCTGAAGTTGCTGAGTTTGTTGCAATCTTCTACAAGTTTCTTCAGCAGGAGTCTGATTTCTGCGTGGTTCCATTTTTCTGGGTAGGTGGCAGAATCCAGTGAGGTATTGAGTGGAAAGTTTGAGGCCGATTCTGGATGCTTCTAGATTGAAGATGTGGTGAGGTCATGGGTTAGATTGGGTCCCTGAATGGATGTATTTCATGATGGTGACGGTGTCTTGAGTGTGTGTGGAGTTATGGCTGTTGAAAAAGTCTTCAGGCTTGAGTTGGGGGTTGATGTTTCTTTATATGTTGGTGATTTTGTAGTGGAAGACATCAACGAGGCTGTCACTTACGGAAACGGAAAAGTCTTCAGAAGACTACTCAAGAGTTGTCTCTTTCCTTCATAACCACCATACTCAAACAGCAAGGGACTGGTATGCCTGTGTTGATAAATATTTTTAATCTGAATATGTGTATATTCTAGATACATATTTCCAAAGATCTATAGATATCGCTACTATGTCATAACAATAAATTACACACATACTCTTTAAACCTGTTTACCAAATGTATATTTACACCCAATAAAATTTATATGTACGTTTATATATATATATATATATATATATATATATGTGTGTGTGTGTATAAATACAATCTATAAATAAAACTCAAATTATAAATAAGTAAATTAAAGTAAAAAATAAATAAAAAATAATAAATAATAAATTATAGAAAAATTAAATGATTAAAAAAGTATATATTTATAAATGAACATAATATAAATGTACTCTCTTGTAAGCTTTACTGTGTCTACCCATCACCGTATGTCATGTATCCATCAATCTATCCTCCATCCCCACTCTGACTCATCCCAAACCCATTCTACTATTTTCATCTCCAAATTAACCCTGCCTAAGCTCTTCCCTCCTCTTCCACATCTAGCTCACCCAAACCTCACTTTACTACCATGATCTCCCAAACAACCCTAATTAATTCTCCCTCATTTATCTCACCTTGACTCATCCAAAACCCCTCCTGCTACTATGATCTCCCTAACCCTTTCCACAGACTCGTCCCTTCTCCATCTCTCCTTTACTCATCCCAAGCCTCATCCTATTACTATAAACTCCAAATTAACACTTCTGGATTTTCCCTCCTCTATCCCTCCATTACTCTTGTAAATCCAACTAATAAACTCACATATCCTCTGCTCAAATTAACTCCTAAAAATACTAAAACTGAACTCCTATTTCCCTATACTAATCCACCACTAATTCCTCTTGGGTTCCGGAGTAGCGTGCTACTTGCCGAAAAGCGCTTCAACGCCTCATCAGGGGTAGTAAGCGCTATATAAATATTATTACAATACAATACAATACAATATAATATCAGTTCCTTTCAATTGGTCAACCAGTGTGGAGCCAATATCACATGGTAAGTGGTGCAGTGTGGGTTTCCAGCTCTTGTTTGGAAGTTCTGCACAGCCAATGTCCATTAGAGGCTTTCAAATCTCCCAGGACATCTGCTGCAGACAAAGAAGCTTTTGTTTGTTTATTTTCTTTTTCGGAGGAGGAGGGTGCTAGTGTCTCACAAGCAGTGCTTGGCACAAACCTTGCATCCTCCAAGGTCCCATCTCCTTCTCACTTGGTGAAAATATTTTAGAAGTTGTCAGGCACCTATGTTTTGGGCTCATCCCTTTCAAGTATTGGCTTTCTCTGATCAGCTTCTTTCAGCCACTGACTTGACAATTTGTCAATCACCTCTTGGCTCAGTCCACTGGACTAATTATCTCTCACCTAATGCCATTGGTTGTTTGGATGTATCCTTCCATATCTAGCTGAGCACTAATGTGCAAACACATGTACAATAACTCCAGACCTGCAGGCGTGGCCAATGCTCGTATATTTAGTCCAATCACCTCTAAAATACGGGAAAAGATTGTGTTCATTTAGGACTAAATATATTGCTATTTGTCGACCGAAACTCCACATTAGCGTTATTTTTTTTATACTAAAGTGGCGTTGAAAGCCCAAAAATGCTGCGCCATGTTTACAAAGTTGTGCAATGCTGCATTGTGCCACTTTGTAACCCCTTGCGCCACATGATGCCTGCGCTGGGCATTTTGTATGCAAGGGGGGAGTTCCAGCACTAAGAGGGCCATAAAAATGCCATTTTTATCCACATTTTGTAAGGCCTGCTAAATGCAGTTGTTAAAAAGAGGCTCCCATTGATTACAATAGGCCTCTGGGTACTTTGCAGGATTAGCGTCATCATTTTTGATGCTAATCCTGCAAAGCGCCAGACTAGCATAAACAATTATGACGTTAATCACCCTAACTACCGCCATTGTGTGCCGTATATTAAATACGGCGCACACATGGTGGCGTTAGGGGGGTGCTATGGGGTGCAAGAAAAGTGGGGCTGCACTAATCTTCCCTTAAATACTCTAATACTCTGTGTAAAACAATGCATCATAGCAAAAACTCACAAATATTCCAATTAATACTGTTTGTTTATTATACCTATATTTGTTTGAAGGATTTTTTTTTTTTTTTAATTATAATACATTAATGTTTATGAATATATTACCTCAGAAGGGTGTTTGTTTTGATGACCAGAAACCCTACAGTTCCATAGACATGACAACAGAGGACACTTGAAAGGTAATTGAAATTTTAAGGTAGATATGTCTAGTGAGATGTATGTAAGAACGTATGACTGAACACACCTCCACTTTGGTTTCCAACCTGCATTTGCTGTGACTACACAGGAGTATATTCACAATTAACTCAAAACAATATTAATATTGTTGAGAATTGATCCTTTCTGTTTCTTGAATGACTATTACAGCCTTGAAAATGTCCCAGGCCAACCCTCTGGGCAAACCATGTGCTGGATGTAGTACAAGAAAAAATAGCTTGTCATCTATATGGTAGAAGAACTTGTCAAGAAATTTTGAAGAATTGAACCCCAATTTACTTTATACTAGAATTATCTGTATTTTATTTACAGGACTTAATTGATGTATTTGTATGATCACTCTCCACTACCAAATCTTGTACCAGGCTCCACATATGGTACAGTCTGTGATTCCATGAGGGACACCATCACCACACATTGGATCACCTCAGCCATTTCATAGGTGGCATCAGGATCCATAGATAATACAGCAGAAATTCTATGGTTTAAACCGGGCTCCACTTACTGCATCTTCACCAATTCCATGGTAGGCAACAGGAATCATGTTCTCTAGCCTAATGATACCAGGGGAGGCACCAGGATCCATGCTGTGCAAACCAGGGACACCATGGGTGGCACCATGATCCATGCACTGTATACCAGGGATATCATGAAAGGCGCCAGGATCCATGCACAATATGATAAGCATAACACAGAAGGCGCCATGATCCAAACTAGGTTACCATCGCAGGCATCAAGGATCAACGTCCTACACAGCAGGCATACCACATAAGCACCAGGATCCATGCGCAATACACCAGGCATCCAAAGGTTCGTACCAGTCTCCACACACTATACCTCCAACAATTCAATGGTAGGCACCAGGATCCATGCACAGTCCACTGGGAATACTATGGAAGACACCAGGATCAATACATAGTACAGCAGGAGCACCACAGAAGGCACCAGGATCCATGCACCGTACTACAGGGATACCAAGCCAGCAACAGGATTGATACAGAGAACAGCTAGTGATTCAGTGGGACATATCCAGATCCCTGTACAGCACACATAGGGATCAGTTCCATGCACTGTACACCAGGAGTACCGGAGAAGGCACCAAGATACATGCACTATACATTTAAGGATACCATTGGAGGCACCAGGATCCATGTATTGTACAGAATGAATATGATGAGGTGGACAAGGATCCATGCACTGTACATCTAGGAATTCCATTGGGAGGCACCAGGATCCATGACTGTATATCTAAGGTTACCATGAGAGGTGCCAGGATCTATGCATGGTATGTGAGGGATATCATGGAAGGCACAGGGTGCAATGGATCGCACAGCAGGGATATTATGAGATTCACTAGGTTCCATGCACTATGCTTCGAGGAGGTTTCATGGGGGCACTTCAGGGATTCTATGGTAGGCACTAGGATCAGTCACTACAGATTCAATTATAACAGGAAAGGTAAAGGATCCAAGCACAATATGGCAGGAATATCATGGATAGCACAGATACCTGTGTATGGTACAGCAGAGATACCACAAGAGGCACCAGGATCCATGCACTGTGCTTCGAGGGCGTTCCATGGGATGCAGAAGGATCCATGCATTGTGCTTCTAGGACATTCCATGGGATGCACCAGGATCCATGCACAATACACAATACAGCATGGGTACCCTTAGAGGCACCAGAATCTATGCACTGTATTTTGAGGTTACATGGGGGGGACTATGATCCCTGCATAATACATCTAGGCATACTATTGTAGGACCAGAATTCAGACACATTATAATGGCAATATCATGCATGGCACTAGGATCCATACACCATATAGCAGAGGTATCATGAAAGTCAACAGGATCGATGCACAATACAGCAGAGCTGTCATAAGAGGCACTAAGAGCCATGCACAATACACCTAATGGTTCCAAGGGTGGCACCGGGATCCATGCTCAGTACAGCATTAATGCAGACAGAGGTACCAGCATCTAGGGAACAGCACTGCAGGGATGTTTTTGGAACAGACCATTGCTGGACTTTTCCCTCTCTGCGGGGTCATCCCTAAACTTGTTGCCTTCAGCCCTCCTGTTTTCCGAACAAAGGTTTTTGGCTTTAGGACTCTGCATACTTTACAACTGCTAAGCAGTGCTACCTCTCATTTAAATATTGTAAAATTGACTTACACTCAATTAGCATATTTCATTTACTTGTAGGTCCCTAGAAAAGTGGTACTAGTTGTACCCAGGTCCTCTAAATTAAATGCAACTAGTGAGCCTGCAACACGTATTGTGCAAACCACTCAAGTAGTAGTGTTTTCAAACTTGTCTCAAGCCTGCCATTGCAGCCTGTGTGTACAGTTTTAAACTGTCATTTTGGCCTCACCAAATAAACTTTTTGGCAGGCCTAAACCTTCCTTTCTAATGCATATAAGTCACCCCTTGTATAGGCCCTAAACTGCCGTTAGGTCAGGGTGCAATGTATTTAAAACGTAGAATGTGTATTTTAAGTTTTACATGTCCTGGTAATGACAAACTCTGAATTCGTTTTTCACTATTGCAAGGCCTATCTCTCCCACAGGGTAACACTGGGTTACCTTATTACATTTAGTAAGTGCTCTGCAACCAGGATTTAAGGTACATTTCTCAGCAGGACTTACTTGGTCCCTATATCCGACCCTTCTGCCATCACGGTAAGCCTGAACTGGTGACTGTATCCCAGATTGGCGCAACCAGATACCCACAGTTAGAGCTTTGTGCTTTTAAGCAACATTGTTACATAAACCTTTAAAATTGCATAATTCTGGTTCTACTGATTAGATGTATGTTGTTAAGTTATTACATTTTGCTCTAGTTTTCTAGATTGGTGAGGGATGTTTCCTGTGTTGTGTTTTTATATTATTACTGTTTGAAGTGCTGCGTAAATATACATTGCCTCAACGTTAAGCCTGACTGCTTTGTGCCAAGCTACTAGAGGGTTGAGTGCGGACTAATTTAAGGATTACTGGTGTTTCACCCCGACAAGAATTGTGGTTGCTGCTTGAGTAGTGTTTCTCACCCCCTCAGCGAGTACCTGATTTCCTATAACCATCATTCATGTACTGGACCCTATGAGATTCTATGAAGATCATCATTTTCCATGCCATGCAGTCCCAGTATTTTCATGGATAACACCTGGATCCGTGCACCTTTTGTCCACTGATTCCTTCTTGACCTTCAATTTGTTAACACCTTTTCCCCATTATTCCAGTTGCTGTTTCCAAATGCTGAAGTTTATTCCTATGAATCTGTAGGGTGGTGTATGATTCCCTCAGCTTATGACTGGTAGAAGGATCTTCACACCTGACTCCAGTGAGTCTGTGTGGTTTAATTTAGGCACTTGTTTCCGCCAACTAGAAGAGAATCATGCCCATGGAAAGAGAGCTGAAACAAAGGAAGAAGGAATGCAGGCATTAGTGGAAATCAACTGAAAAAAGTCACTAGACCACTAAACAGAGTTGGCACTGTGAAGACATGACTGACACCTCAGACGCAAGAGGAGACTGACAGCCTCATTTAGAGGTGGGTGGTTACAAAACATCCACTGAAAATCAATGGATGTGCACCCACCCACGTATTGTTTCTCTCTCCAAATTTAGAGTTGAGGGAATTGCTGTTTCAAACGGAGGAGATGTGGCCTGCTGGTCAGAGCCGCTGACTTTAGTCCTGGTGGCTGCCCAACATCCTGTGGTCCTGGGCAAATTAGTAATCTCCCTGTACCTAAAAAAAAAATGAATCTGATTTTATGTAATGTAATCTGGTGCTCCTGCAAAGAGTTCCAATGCCCTTAGGCTAAGCTCACTGACTATACAACTGTAAAATAAAAAAATAAAAGGAACAATGGAAACTCAGCTGCTACAATCAACTACGCAGCAGTCCAAATGCCAGCTCTGTGTTGCTATGCTTTTATTTAGAGCGACTCTAGTCTGTCTTATTTTTCTGTTCCCAGGTCAGCCAGGCTGCAAAACTATGTGAAGAAAAATAATCAATGCCCCCCTGCACTAGAAGAAAACACTCAATGCATTAATGACAGTGATTTTGGGATCCACCAGTGAAAAGGAGGGAGGTTAGCGTTTTAAAAATGTAAAAAAATGCCAGTTTGTCCTTCATACCTTCATGACAGTGGTCTTCAAACTTTTTAATGTCTTGCCCCCCATGTAAAATAAATGTATCGGGATCCCCACAATCTTTCTCAATTATTGTGTTAAACTGGCAATATTTAAATATGCCTAAAAGATATTTAAACAGTGAACTCAAGTTCTATTATCCCTTTTAGAATGCAATCCAATATTATTGTCAAGCATACTATTGTGGTCAAGCAGGTCTTACTAAAGTGTAAAAGTATCTACAGTGCGATTATAAGAAATAAGGGAGAATATTTTAGAGCCCTTTCCCCTTTGACGCCTAGTGCCAGTGATGGCCCATTACAGAGTGGCTTATTGCCGCTCATTTTTCGGGTCAAGCCAGCGAGTGCATGCGCTAGCGCATGTGTCTTGCATGCAAGACTCTGTTGTGCACAGTAAAGGGCTTGGAGCCATGGACGTCATTTTAGGGTTGCCAGGGTCGCAACTGCAACCCCTGGCTTGTCCCTTGCAACCCCTGGCTTTGTCTTTCGACCCCTAGCCTCAGAGGTGCAAAATCAGTGACAGGCAGACAAGGGCATCTTCACTTTCCTTGTTTTGTGTCACTCCTTTATAACATTAATAGTGAATAATATTTTATTACTCACAATTAGTGTAATAAAGAATGAATTATCATTTGCTATAATATGACCCTCCCTGGCAGCTGAGGTAACTAAAAAATGATTTTAAATATATGTTGTATGCCTCCTTGCAGGTGAGCGTATGGTTATGTGAGAAAGAGTGTTTGTATGTGTAAAAGTGTGTGTATTTGTAAGCATTCGTGTGTGAGTGAAAGTAAAGGTTAAATGGCATGTGATGTCACCTCCATTAGCCCTGGCATTTTGGTGAATTGACGTTCATGCTTGGAGCCCACCTGTCGCTCACCATTTGGTGGAATGTGTGGCACTATTCTTTATATCCTCATAATTTGTCAAGACAGGCCTGGCATCATTTCTGTTCCTCTGTGTGGAGCAGGGACCAAGCACTGATTGATCCAACTTGGTGCTCGACCACTGCTCCTGACGTGATCAAGGTACTATTTTGTTATTTTTAACTTCTAGTGCCGCTCAAACAGAAGGCTTTTGACTGGCCAAATCATGCGCAACAGGACAAACAAAATTGCACAGGTATATTTTTTTAAGCTAACTTTCTTTTATTTTGCCAAGTAGTCTTTTCTCACTTTCCACTCATGTTTTCTTTTGTTTTTGCTCGTGGGCATTCTTCTCAAATGATGACATTTAACTTGTTCAAAATATTACAAGGTGACAGTGTTTCTTTATTATGTGTAATTTCTGAAACTGTGCTTTAACACATAATTGTGCAGTACACCCCTTGCCCCGGTCCAGTCCACTCCAGTCCACCCCACTCCAATCCTTCCAACCCACCCCAGTCTGATCTGCTCCACTCTAATTTACCCCACTCTCACAAAAAACAATCTGCACCACTCCAAAACAATCTGCCCCACTCCAATCCAAAACAATCTGCCCCACTCCAATCCAAAACAATCTGCCCCACTCCAATCCAAAAACAATCTGTCTGACTCAAATCTGCCCCACTGCCCCTCTCCAGTCTAAAACAATCCACCCCACCCCATCCCAATCCAATCAATCCACCCCCCTACCCCACTCTAATTCAGTCCATCCCATTGCAACCCACAACACCTCAATCCAATCCACCCACCACATTTCAGTCCACCACAATCCAATCCAATCCAATCTAATCCACACCACTCCAATCCACTACGAACCATTCCAATCCACCCCACTCACTCCAATCCACCACACTCTACTCCAATCCACCCACTCTATCCCAATCCAATTCATCCTACCCCATCCAAGTTCAGCCCAACCCACTCATCCATCCAGTCTACCCCAATCCACCCCACCCAACTCCAATCCATCCCTCTCCAAACCATCTCGCTCCAATCCAATACAATCCACCCCACACCACTCCAATCTAATCTACCCCACGCCAATGCACTCTACCCCAATCCAATCCACCACACCCTAGCCATATCACTCCAATCTAGGCCACCCTCCCCAATCCAATCTAATCCACCTGTTAGGAAATGCCTCCTTGGCATGGTTACCCCCTGACTTCTTGCCCTTTGTTGATGCCAGTTATGATTGAAAGTGTGCTGGGACCCTGCTAACCAGGCCCCAGCACCAGTGTTCTTTCCCCAAACTGTACCTTTGTTCCCACAATTGGCACAGCCCTGACACCCAGATAAGTCCTTTGTAAATGGTACCCCTGGTACCAAGGGCCCTGATGCCAGGGAAGGTCTCTAAGGGATGCAGCATGTATTATGCCACCCTGGGGACCCCTCACTCAGCACATGCACACTGCCTCACAGCTTGTGTGTGCTGGTGGGGAGAAAATGACTAAGTCAACATGGCACTCCCCTCAGACTGCCATGCCCACCTCACACTGCCTGTGGCATAGGTAAGTCCCTCCCCTAGCAGGCCTTACAACCCTAAGGCAGGGTGCACTATACCACAGGTGAGGGCATATGTGCATGAGCACTATGCCCCTACAGTGGCTAAGCAAAACCTTAGACATTGTAAGTGCAGGGTAGCCTTAAAGAGCATATGGTCTGGGAGTTTGTCAAACACAAACTCCACAGTTCCATAATGGCTACACTGAAATCTGGGAAGTTTGGTATCAAACTTCTCAGCACAATAAATGCACACTGATGCCAGTAAGGGATTTATTGTAAAATGCACCCAGAGGGCATCTTAGAGATGCCCCATGAATACCAGTCCGACTCCTAGTGCTAGGCTGACCAGTTTCTGCCAGCCTGCCACAACCAGACGAGTTTCATGGCCAGGAACAAAGCCTGTACTGGGTGGAGGTGCTTCTCACCTCCCCCTGCAGGAACTGTAACACCTGGCGGTGAGCCTGAAAAGCTCATGCCTTTTGTTACAGCACCCCAGGGCATCCCAGCTAGTGGAGATGCCCGCCCCTCTGGCCACTGCCCCCACTTTTGGCAGCACGGCTGGAGGAGATAGTTAGAAAAACAAGGAGGAGTCACCCACCAGTCAGGACTGCCCCTAAGGTGCCCTGAGCTGAGGTGACCCCTGCCTTTAGAAATCCTCCATCTTGAGATTGGAGAATTCCCTCAATAGGATTAGGGATGTGCCCCCCTCCCCTAAGGGAGGAGGCACAAAGAGGGTGTAGCCACCCTCCAGGACAGTAGCCATTGGCTACTGCCCACCTGACATAAACACACCCCTAAATCTAGTATTTAGGGCTGCCCCAGAACCCAGGAAATCAGATTCCTGCAACCTAGAACAAGAAGAAGGACTGCTGACCTAAAAGCCCTGCAGAGACGACGGAGACGGCAATGACTTGGCCCCAGCCCTACCGGCCGGTCTCCAGACTCAAAGAACCTGCACAGCGATGCATCCGACAGGGACCAGCGACCTCTGAAGCCTCAGAGGACTGTCTTGAAACCGAAGGACCAAGAAACTCCCAAGAACAGCTGCACTGTTCAAAAACAGCAACAACTTTGCAACTTTCTTGCAACTTTCAAAGACTTCACTCTTCCGGAAGTGTGAGACTTCACACTCTGCACCTGACGCCCCCGGCTCGAGCTCCAGAGAACCAACACTGCAGGGAGGACTCCCAGGCGACTGCGACCTTGTGAGTAACCTGAGACGACCCCTGTGAACCCCCACAGCAATGCATGCAGAGAGGATCCAAAGGCTCCCCCTGACCACGACTGCCTGGAACAAAGAACCCGACACCTGGACCAAGCACTGCACCCGCAGCCCCCAGGACCAGAAGGAACTGATCTCTAGTGCAGGAGTGACCCTCAGGCAACCCTCTGCCTAGCCCAGTTGGTGGCTGGCCCGAGAAGCCCCTCTGTGCCCTGCCTGCACCGCTAGAGTGATCCTCGGGTCCCTCCATTGATTCCTATTGAAAGTCCGACACCTGCTAAGCACACTGCACCCGGCTGCCCCAGTGCCGCTGAGGGTGTGTTTTGTGTGCCTACTTGTGTCCCCCCCAGTGCTCTACAAAACCCCCCTGGTCTGCCCTCCGAAGACACAGGCACTTACCTGTTGGCAGACTGGAACCGGAGCACCCCTGTTCTACATAGGCGCCTATGTGTTTTGGGCCCTCCTTTGACCTCTGCACCTGACCGGCCCTGTGTTGCTGGTGCAGTGACTTTGGGGTTGCCTTGAACCCCCAACGGTGGGCTGCCTATGCCCAGGAAACTGAACTTGTAAGTGCTTTACTTACCTCAGGAACTTAACCTTACTTACCTCCCCCAGAAACTGTTGATTTTTGCAGTGTGTCCACTTTTAAAATAGCTTATTGTCATTGTAACTAAAACTGTGTATGTTAGTGCTCTAATTCAAAGTTCCTTACTTACCTATGTAGAGTACCTTGCATTTTATGTATTTACTTCAAATCTTGAATCTTGTGGTTCTAAAATAAATTAAGAAAATATATTTTTCTATATAAAAACTATTGGCCTGGAGTTAAGTCTTTGAGTGTGTGTTCCTCATTTATTGCCTGTGTGTGTACAACAAATGCTTAACACTACCCTCTGATAAGCCTACTGCTCGACCACACTACCACAAAATAGAGCATTAGAATTATCAAATTTTGCCATTATCAACCTCTAAGGGGAACCCTTGGACTCTGTGCACACTATCTCTCACTTTGAGATAGTATATACAGAGCCAACTTCCTACACCACCTCACTCGAATTCACCCCTTCCCATCCACCTCACTCCATTCCAATCAGCCCCACTCCACTCAATCCACCCCGTTCTACGCTAATCCAATCCACCCCACTCTATTCCAATCCAAACCACTACTTAGATTCACTCCAACCAACTCCACCCCATTTCTCTCCATGACACACTCTGCCACTGAACCACTGTACTCTACTCCCCTCTACTCAACTGTACGAAACTCTACTAGACTCCAACAAATCCACTCTAAAACAGTCTACTCCCAGGCTCCAGTCTGACACTCCACGCCACTACCTTTTCACCATGCTGAACAGCAGCCACACTGGTGTACAACATGACAAAACAAACAGCTTTTGTATAGATGAGACCTATTGGCTTTGCCCATGCTTGTTTCACTTAAAACAATGCACTGTTATCAACACAATGTTTTTCTTGGCTAGAGCCTGGCGCCCTCCTGGGGTCAATTAAGGCCATCTGCCCTGCCTCTCCCCCAACCCTCCTCCCCCCAGTTTGAAGACCTCTGCTTCATGGTAAGGTTCCCCTGCTTACGGTGGAGAACTCAAAATGTGGCTGACAGGTCACTTCAGGGAAGGAAGGGGAGGGAGCCTCGGCATCCCCAGTGGTTTGGCAGCCTGACTGACTGGCTCTAAATCCACTAATTCTGGTTGATTTTAAAAGTCAATCATTATGCAGAATCTAAGCTTGAGAAAACAGGACCTGACAGCTGAATAGTTAAGTGAATCTTGGTTTTAACTTTGGGTCCTTATTTCTCCCGATGCACGAGGTGTCCGGCCTTGTGTCTTCAATAAAGAGTGACAATCGTCTTTAGTGAGGAGCTTGGTACTGCAGCCTGTTGTCATGGATACAGCTCGTGAGTTCAGAAGACAGGGCCAGCTCATGTTTATCCTCGATTCAGGGTGAGTTGCCAGCACGTCACCCCAGCAAAGTGGTCATTTATGGGTAGTCAGGAGAACACGGCCAGCAGCGGCCCTGCAGAGGCTGGCGAGGCTGACAAATGAGCTTCTTGTCAGCAGGTAGCCCCTGATATTCTATGCGGAGAGCACTCTGGACAGCCCCCATCAGCTATTCCTTCCAGCGCACGCATTCATACCCCTGCACTTGCTGCCTCTGGCTGGAGGCTTGTGGCACTAAAAGGATGAGAAACTTGTTTATTCTTGTCCAATGTGGGGCTTTGCCAGCACATGACAGGTTATTGAGGGTCTTGCGGTTTATCTAAAACATATTGTATTGTAACATTTATTGTTTTGTATTGTAATAGCATTTATATAGCGCTTACTACCCCTGACGAGGCGTCGAGGCGACAAAGCGCTTTTCGGCGAGTAGCACGCTACTCCGGAACCCAAAAGGAATTAGTGGTAGATTAGTATAGGGAAATATGAGTACAGTTTTAGTATTATTATGAGTTAATTTGAGCCGAGGATATGTGAGTTTGTTAGTTAGATTAACTGGAGTAATGGAGGGGTGGAGGATATATAGCGTTTATTATACAAACGTGGAGCGTTTCGAAGCAATTGTCTACCTGGGTAGCCTGCTACACCAGTGGTCCCCTGGGGGTCCGCAAAGCCGCCTCAGGGTCTCAGCAACTGCTTAGAAAATTAAATACTATTAACAGATTAATAAAGTGCACAATAGTGTACAGTTGTAAAATTTAAAACATACTATAAACGTCAAGAAATTCGAAATTGGAGGCTACATCAAACAGAATATAGTATGGACAATGCGTGGCTTCTATTGAATTTAGAAAAGCTCCAACCTTCCTATTCATTTTTTTTATACATTTATATTTGTTAGCAAATTAAATAAAATGTGCTATCATTTGTGCTTGTGTTTGATGAATACTTGTTTCTGTAACCTTTGCTTATTGTTTTACGGTTCAATTCATCAACAATGTTTAGAACAGGGTACCCTGCTTCCAGTAAAGTCTCAGTGGGGGTTCCCTGGATTCCAATAATGTTTCTCTGTGGGTCCCTGGGTTCCAGTAATGATAAAGTGGGGGTCAACATAAGCCAAAAGGTTAAGCACCACTATGCTACACAATCTTGGAAATGTTGGAAGGTTATTGTCTTTGTTTTGTCCTATATGGGAAGCGTTTACGTGTTCTGCTTGAGGGCTTACAATGTGCAGTTATTGTCTTATGGGATGCAGCGCTTAGCACTATGATGGATTAAGAGGTGTAAGAGATAGGTGTGAAGTTTATTGTTTTCAGTAAGCTGGGAGCGTTGATCAGCTCTGCAGGTCTCCTAATGGTATTTCTTATGGTCACAGTTCATTAAGCTAGTTCATAATGAGGTTTTCAGTTTAAAGTTTAAGTTCCTGAGCAGGCATAGTTTGGAGCGACAGAAGGTCATGAGATCTGAAGGCGTTTAGACTACAAGGTTTATATGCACTATAGCTGAATTACTACAAAATGCAATTCACAAGCATACAAGTGTAAATCTCAGACCCCCCTATCTTTTAAGTGGGGAGAGCCTCACATAAGTTTACTACTTAATAGTAAATATGATTGGGACCAGGAGCATTGCTGAAATGAAGGCATGCTTATTACTGAGTGGGCAAGGTGATGGAAGGCGTAAGGGGGGTGTAGGAAGGGGTTTTGTGAGGGACATCCACCCACCCACAAAAGAGTAAGGCCATTGCTTCTCACAAACTGCACTTCTAAAGTTACTACAGCCAAAAAAGGACCCAAAACAGTAGAAAATGTACCCTGATGGCAGACATCTCCATATGGAAATGAATAGGGAAAAGTAAAAAAAAAAAGTTGATTAAATTTGAAGAAAAATGCAGTTTGTGAATCAAGCCATAAATGATTGGCTACATCTTGTGGTGTGTATGGTTTTAGGAACTGTAATACCCAATTATAGCTGGAGTGCAAATTTTGCAGGGATGATGATGAAATATTGTTCGACCTTAGAAATTAGGTAGTGCATGGTACAAAATTTGGTGCACAATACCGAGTGATTAAAACAAGATTATTTTTCTGACTTAGAACCTATGTAGTTCATGAATTTTTGGTACGGCTGGTTTGAATGTTTTAAGCTAACAAAAAATGTGCACAGCCGTGATGTCATGGTAGGGTGGGGCAAATGTGATGTGGGCTTGTGATTACACTTCCTGTACCCTTAGCATTGAGGTGAACTCAGTGTCATCAGGATACTTACTGCCTTTCCTGCCATCAACTCTCAAAGAAAGGGAGGTAGGTACTGTCCAAGACCTTTGTGTCCAGCTGTTTTTTAACACAATAAGGTCTTCATAGTAAAGGCCCCCATAGGGCATGTGGAATTCTTTTACTGCTGAAATTATGGAATTGGAAAGAGAGCTCTTGTGATAAGGTGGCGATCTCTACATGTTTGCATATGAACTAAAGACAAGTCCAGCAATCACAAGTGACTGCTTGGTGCCACTCTGAACAAAGTGCAGAAAGGTTTTGCAAACGACAACCCATTTTCAAATGAGCTATTTTGCATACATCCATTTTTTTTGTAAACACAACCCATTTTCAAATGAGCTACACCTCTTCCCTAACCTTAAATAGATTATCAGGACTTAATGGGATTGTGACGTAGTGTTCTTAGGACCTTTGAATTATTTGGTTGTGTTTGTTTGTTTTTGAAAGCTATACCATTGTTGCGTGTACTTGTTCTCTTCATTTGTTTATCACCAGAAGATATCACCTTTGTTCGCAGAAAAATACCATGGTCATTTGTGCTCATGATGTCATTTGTGGATATGAGATGTGTTTGTAAACAGTCACACAGTAGGTACGGGTACCTCAGTGCACCTGACTCCATTTTGTGATGTGCTGGTGTGGCGCTGTCCACAGTTTGTCCTAGTGGGCGGCAGACCTACCTGCTTTTGATATTGCCCAGAGGTTTGTGTTATTTCTATATGTATATTGGTCAGTACACCCACTGATCTGCATACCTCTTGGAGAGAAGCATCAGTTACATCATTGCTGCAATCTGAGGTGGTCTCTTCACTTTGAATATAGCTTAATTACTGGGCTTGTATTTAAGCTCAAGAAGGAACCTCAAAAGAGCCACCTGAGTGATACCCGGGGAGTGCAGCCTCATCTTCACCTGTGTGTGAGCTGCCCCTCCTCCTAAGCCCTGTTAGCACTCAAGACATAGGCTCAAAGGTAGCAGCGGTGTCTTGTGTGGGATCCCCCATGGGTCATGTGAAGGCTTCCTGTAGGAAGTTGGCTCTGTATGTGCTATTTCAAAGTAAGGAATAGCATGCACAGAGTCCAAGGGTTCCCCTTAGAGGTAAAATAGTGGTAAAAATAGATAATACTAATGCTCTATTTTGTGGTAGTGTGGTCGAGCAGTAGGCTTATCCAAGGAGTAGTGTTAAGCATTTGTTGTACATACACATAGACAATAAATGAGGTACACACACTCAGAGACAAATCCAGCCAATAGGTTTTGTTATAGAAAAATATATTTTCTTAGTTTATTTTAAGAACCACAGGTTCAAATTTAACATGTAATATCTTGTTTGAAAGGTATTGCAGGTAAGTACATTAGGAACTTTGAATCATTTCAATTGCATGTATACTTTTCAAGTTATTGACAAATAGCTACTTTAAAAGTGGACACTTAGTGCAATTTTCACAGTTCCTGGGGGAGGTAAGTTTTTGTTAGTTTTACCAGGTAAGTAAGACACTTACAGGGTTCAGTTCTTGGTCCAAGGTAGCCCACCGTTGGGGGTTCAGAGCAACCCCAAAGTCACCACACCAGCAGCTCAGGGCCGGTCAGGTGCAGAGTTCAAAGTGGTGCCCAAAACACATAGGCTAGAATGGAGAGAAGGGGGTGCCCCGGTTCCGGTCTGCTTGCAGGTAAGTACCCGCGTCTTCGGAGGGCAGACCAGGGGGGTTTTGTAGGGCACCGGGGGGGACACAAGCCCACACAGAAATTTCACCCTCAGCGGCGCGGGGGCGGCCGGGTGCAGTGTAGAGACAAGCGTCGGGTTCGCAATGTTAGTCTATGAGAGATCTCGGGATCTCTTCAGCGCTGCAGGCAGGCAAAGGGGGGGTTCCTCGGGGAAACCTCCACTTGGGCAAGGGAGAGGGACTCCTGGGGGTCACTTCTCCAGTGAAAGTTCGGTCCTTCAGGTCCTGGGGGCTGCGGGTGCAGGGTCTCTCCCAGGCGTCGGGACTTAGGATTCAAAGAGTCGCGGTCAGGGGAAGCCTCGGGATTCCCTCTGCAGGCGGCGCTGAGGGAGCTCAGGGGGGACAGGTTTTGGTACTCACAGTCTTAGAGTAGTCCTGGGGTCCCTCCTGAGGTGTTGGATCTCCACCAGCCGAGTCGGGGTCGCCGGGTGCAGTGTTGCAAGTCTCACGCTTCTTGCGGGGAACTTGCAGGGTTCTTTCAAAGCTGCTGGAAACAAAGTTGCAGCCTTTCTTGGAGCAGGTCCGCTGTCCTCGGGAGTTTCTTGTCTTTTCGAAGCAGGGGCAGTCCTCAGAGGAGGTCGAGGTCGCTGGTCCCTTTGGAAGGCGTCGCTGGAACAGGATCTTTGGAAGGCAGGAGACAGGCCGGTGAGTTTCTGGAGCCAAGGCAGTTGTCGTCTTCTGGTCTTCCTCTGCAGGGGTTTTCAGCTAGGCAGTCCTTCTTCTTGTAGTTGCAGGAATCTAATTTTCTAGGGTTCAGGGTAGCCCTTAAATACTCAATTTAAGGGCGTGTTTAGGTCTGGGGGGTTAGTAGCCAATGGCTACTAGCCCTGAGGGTGGGTACACCCTCTTTGTGCCTCCTCCCAAGGGGAGGGGGTCACAATCCTAACCCTATTGGGGGAATCCTCCATCTGCAAGATGGAGGATTTCTAAAAGTTAGAGTCACTTCAGCTCAGGACACCTTAGGGGCTGTCCTGACTGGCCAGTGACTCCTCCTTGTTGCTTTCTTTGTTCCCTCCAGCCTTGCCGCCAAAAGTGGGGGCCGTGGCCGGAGGGGGCGGGCAACTCCACTAAGCTGGAGTGCCCTACTGGGCTGTGACAAAGGGGTGAGCCTTTGAGGCTCACCGCCAGGTGTCACAGCTCCTGCCTGGGGGAGGTGTTAGCATCTCCACCCAGTGCAGGCTTTGTTACTGGCCTCAGAGTGACAAAGGCACTCTCCCCATGGGGCCAGCAACATGTCTCTGGTGTGGCAGGCTGCTGGAACTAGTCAGCCTACACAGACAGTCGGTTAAGTTTCAGGGGGCACCTCTAAGGTGCCCTCTGGGGTGTATTTTGCAATAAAATGTACACTGGCATCAGTGTGCATTTATTGTGCTGAGAAGTTTGATACCAAACTTCCCAGTTTTCAGTGTAGCCATTATGGTGCTGTGGAGTTCGTGTTTGACAGACTCCCAGACCATATACTCTTATGGCTACCCTGCACTTACAATGTCTAATGTTTTGTTTAGACACTGTAGGGGTACCATGCTCATGCACTGGTACCCTCACCTATGGTATAGTGCACCCTGCCTTAGGGCTGTAAGGCCTGCTAGAGGGGTGTCTTACCTATACTGCATAGGCAGTGAGAGGCTGGCATGGCACCCTGAGGGGAGTGCCATGTCGACTTACTCGTTTTGTCCTCACCAGCACACACAAGCTGGCAAGCAGTGTGTCTGTGCTGAGTGAGAGGTCTCCAGGGTGGCATAAGACATGCTGCAGCCCTTAGAGACCTTCCTTGGCATCAGGGCCCTTGGTACTAGAAGTACCAGTTACAAGGGACTTATCTGGATGCCAGGGTCTGCCAATTGTGGATACAAAAGTACAGGTTAGGGAAAGAACACTGGTGCTGGGGCCTGGTTAGCAGGCCTCAGCACACTTTCAATTGTAAACATAGCATCAGCAAAGGCAAAAAGTCAGGGGGCAACCATGCCAAGGAGGCATTTCCTTACACAACCCCCCCCCCCAAACGAAAGAGGATGAGACTAACCTTTCCCAAGAGAGTCTTCATTTTCTAAGTGGAAGAACCTGGAAAGGCCATCTGCATTGGCATGGGCAGTCCCAGGTCTGTGTTCCACTATAAAGTCCATTCCCTGTAGGGAGATGGACCACCTCAACAGTTTAGGATTTTCACCTTTCATTTGCATCAGCCATTTGAGAGGTCTGTGGTCAGTTTGAACTAGGAAGTGAGTCCCAAAGAGGTATGGTCTCAGCTTCTTCAGGGACCAAACCACAGCAAAGGCCTCCCTCTCAATGGCACTCCAACGCTGCTCCCTGGGGAGTAACCTCCTGCTAATGAAAGCAACAGGCTGGTCAAGGCCATCATCATTTGTTTGGGACAAAACTGCCCCTATCCCATGTTCAGAGGCATCAGTCTGCACAATGAACTGCTTAGAATAATCTGGAGCTTTTGGTGCTGAGCACATTGCTTGTTTCAGGGTGTCAAAGGCCTGTTGGCATTCCACAGTCCAGTTCACTTTCTTGGGCATTTTCTTGGAGGTGAGTTCAGTGAGGGCTGTCACAATGGATCCATATCCCTTCACAAACCTCCTATAGTATCCAGTCAAGCCAAGGAATGCCCTGACTTGAGTCTGGGTTTTTGGAGCTACCCAGTCCAGAATAGTCTGGATCTTGGGTTGGAGTGGCTGAACTTGGCCTCCACCTACAAGGTGGCCCAAGTAAACCACAGTTCCCTGCCCTATCTGGCATTTGGATGCCTTGATAGAGAGGCCTGCAGATTGCAGAGCCTTCAAAACCTTCTTCAGGTGGACCAGGTGATCCTGCCAGGTGGAGCTAAAGACAGCAATATCATCAAGATAAGCTGTGCTAAAGGACTCCAAGCCAGCAAGGACTTGATTCACCAACCTTTGGAAGGTGGCAGGGGCATTCTTTAAACCAAAGGGCATAACAGTAAACTTATAATGCCCATCAGGTGTGGAGAATGCTGTTTTCTCTTTTGCTCCAGGTGCCATTTTTATTTGCCAGTACCCTGCTGTCAAGTCAAAGGTACTTAAGAATTTGGCAGCACCTAATTTGTCTATGAGCTCATCAGCTCTAGGAATTGGATGAGCATCTGTCTTGGTGACAGAATTGAGCCCTCTGTAGTCCACACAAAACCTCATCTCTTTCTTTCCATCTTTGGTGTGAGGTTTGGGGACTAAGACCACTGGGCTAGCCCAGGGGCTGTCAGAGCGCTCAATTACTCCCAATTCCAGCATCTTGTGGACTTCCACCTTGATGCTTTCCTTAACATGGTCAGACTGTCTAAAGATTTTGTTTTTGACAGGCATGCTGTCTCCTGTGTCCACATCATGGGTACACAGGGGTGTCTGACCAGGGGTTAAGGAGAAGAGTTCAGGAAACTGTTGTAGGACTCTCCTACAATCAGCTTGCTGTTGGCCAGAGAGGGTGTCTGAGTAGATCACTCCATCTACTGTGCCATCTTTTGGGTCTGATGACAGAAGATCAGGGAGAGGTTCACTCTCTGCCTCCTGATCCTCATCTGTTACCATCAACAGATTCACATCAGCCCTGTCATGGAAGAGCTTAAGGCGGTTCACATGGATCACCCTCTTGGGGCTCCTGCTTGTGCCCAGGTCCACCAGGTAGGTGACCTGACTCTTCCTTTCTAGCACTGGGTAAGGGCCACTCCATTTGTCCTGGAGTGCCCTGGGAGCCACAGGCTCCAGAACCCAGACTTTCTGCCCTGGTTGGAACTCAACCAGTGCAGCCTTTTGGTCATACCAAAACTTCTGGAGCTGTTGGCTGGCCTCAAGGTTTTTGGTTGCCTTTTCCATGTACTCTGCCATTCTAGAGCGAAGGCCAAGTACATAGTCCACTATGTCTTGCTTAGGCTCATGGAGAGGTCTCTCCCAGCCTTCTTTAACAAGAGCAAGTGGTCCCCTTACAGGATGACCAAACAGAAGTTCAAAGGGTGAGAATCCTACTCCCTTCTGTGGTACCTCCCTGTAAGCGAAAAGCAGACATGGCAAGAGGACATCCCATCTCCTTTTGAGTTTTTCTGGGAGCCCCATGATCATGCCTTTTAATGTCTTGTTGAATCTCTCAACTAAGCCATTAGTTTGTGGATGGTAGGGTGTAGTGAATTTATAAGTCACTCCACACTCATTCCACATGTGCTTCAGGTATGCTGACATGAAGTTGGTACCTCTGTCAGACACCACCTCCTTAGGGAAACCCACTCTGGTAAAGATACCAATGAGGGCCTTGGCTACTGCAGGGGCAGTAGTCGACCTAAGGGGAATAGCTTCAGGATACCTGGTAGCATGATCCACTACTACCAGGATATACATATTTCCTGAGGCTGTGGGAGGTTCTAGTGGACCAACTATGTCCACACCCACTCTTTCAAAGGGAACCCCCACCACTGGAAGTGGAATGAGGGGGGCCTTTGGATGCCCACCTGTCTTACCACTGGCTTGACAGGTGGGGCAGGAGAGGCAAAACTCCTTAACCATGTTGGACATATTGGGCCAGTAGAAGTGGTTGACTAGCCTCTCCCACGTCTTGGTTTGTCCCAAATGTCCAGCAAGGGGAATGTCATGGGCCAATGTTAGGATGAACTCTCTGAACAGCTGAGGCACTACCACTCTCCTAGTGGCACCAGGTTTGGGGTCTCTGGCCTCAGTGTACAGGAGTCCCTCTTCCCAATAGACCCTATGTGTTCCATTTTTCTTGCCCTTGGACTCTTCAGCAGCTTGCTGCCTAAGGCCTTCAAGAGAGGGACAGGTTTCTTGTCCCTTACACAGCTCCTCCCTTGAGGGTCCCCCTGGGCCTAAGAGCTCAACCTGATAAGGTTCAAGCTCCAAAGGCTCAGTTCCCTCAGAGGGCAGAACTTCTTCCTGAGAAGAGAGGTTCCCTTTCTTTTGCTGTGTTGCAGTTGGTTTCCCAACTGACTTTCCTTTCCTCTTGGTAGGCTGAGCCATTCTTCCAGACTCCAGCTCTACTTGTTCACCCTGTGCCTTGCATTGTGCTCTTGTTTTCACACACACCAGTTCAGGGATACCCAGCATTGCTGCATGGGTTTTTAGTTCTACCTCAGCCCATGCTGAGGACTCCAGGTCATTTCCAAGCAGACAGTCCACTGGGATATTTGAGGAGACCACCACCTGTTTCAGGCCATTGACCCCTCCCCATTCTAAAGTAACCATTGCCATGGGATGTACTTTTTTCTGATTGTCAGCGTTGGTGACTGTGTAAGTTTTTCCAGTCAGGTATTGGCCAGGGGAAACCAGTTTCTCTGTCACCATGGTGACGCTGGCACCTGTATCCCTCAGGCCCTCTATTCTAGTCCCATTAATTAAGAGTTGCTGTCTGTATTTTTGCATGTTAGGCGGCCAGACAGCTAGTGTGGCTAAATCCACCCCACCCTCAGAAACTAGAGTAGCTTCAGTGTGGACCCTGATTTGCTCTGGGCACACTGTTGATCCCACTTGGAGACTAGCCATACCAGTGTTACCTGGATGGGAGTTTGGAGTGGAACCTTTCTTGGGACAGGCCTTGTCTCCAGTTTGGTGTCCATGCTGTTTACAGCTATGACACCAGGCCTTTTTGGGATCAAAGTTTTTACCCTTGTACCCATTGTTTTGTGAAGAGGCTCTGGGCCCACCCTCCTGTGCAGGTTTTTGGGGGCCTGTAGAAGACTCTTTACTATTTTTAGTTTTGGTTGTCTCATCACCCTTCCCCTGGGGAGTCTTTGTGACCCCTTTCTTTTGGTCACCCCCTGTTGAAGTCTTGGACACCCTTGTCTTGACCCAATGGTCCGCCTTCTTTCCCAATTCTTGGGGAGAAATTGGTCCTAGGTCCACCAGATGCTGATGCAGTTTATCATTGAAACAATTACTCAATAGGTGTTCTTTCACAAATAAATTGTACAGCCCATCATAATTACTTACACCACTGCCTTGAATCCAACCATCTAGTGTTTTCACTGAGTAGTCTACAAAGTCAACCCAGGTCTGGCTCGAGGATTTTTGAGCCCCCCTGAATCTAATCCTATACTCCTCAGTGGAGAATCCAAAGCCCTCAATCAGGGTACCCTTCATGAGGTCATAAGATTCTGCATCTTTTCCAGAGAGTGTGAGGAGTCTATCCCTACACTTTCCTGTGAACATTTCCCAAAGGAGAGCACCCCAGTGAGATCTGTTCACTTTTCTGGTTACACAAGCCCTCTCAAAAGCTGTGAACCATTTGGTGATGTCATCACCATCTTCATATTTAGTTACAATCCCTTTAGGGATTTTCAACATGTCAGGAGAATCTCTGACCCTATTTATGTTGCTGCCACCATTGATGGGTCCTAGGCCCATCTCTTGTCTTTCCCTCTCTATGGCTAGGATCTGCCTTTCCAAAGCCAATCTTTTGGCCATCCTGGCTAACTGGATGTCCTCTTCACTGGAGTTATCCTCAGTGATTTCAGAGGTGTTGGTCTCTCCTGTGAGGGAACCAGCATCTCTGACTATTATTTTTGGAGTCAGGGTTTGAGGGACCCTGTTCTCCCTAGATAGGACTGGTAGGGGGGAATTTTCCTCCAAGTCACTATCCTCTTCCTCTGAGTTGCCACCTTCAGAGGGGTTGGCCTTTTCAAACTCTGCCAAAAGCTCCTGGAGCTGTATTTTGGTAGGTTTGGGGCCCATTGTTATTTTCTTTATTTTACAGAGTGACCTTAGCTCCCTCATCTTAAGATGGAGGTAAGGTGTGGTGTCGAGTTCCACCACAGTCACATCTGTGCTAGACATTTTGCTTCTAAAAGTTGGAATACTTTTTTAAGAATCTACAACTGGTTCTAGAATCTAATTCAAACTTTTACAAACTTTTAAACTCTAAAAGAAATGCTAAACAGGATCTAACACAAGGCCCTAGCAGGTCTTTTAAGAATTTAGAAAACTTTTCAAATTGCAAAAATCAATTTCTAATGACAATTTTGGAATTTGTCGTGTGATCAGGTATTGGCTGAGTAGTCCAGCAAATGCAAAGTCTTGTACCCCACCGCTGATCCACCAATGTAGGAAGTTGGCTCTGTATGTGCTATTTCAAAGTAAGGAATAGCATGCACAGAGTCCAAGGGTTCCCCTTAGAGGTAAAATAGTGGTAAAAATAGATAATACTAATGCTCTATTTTGTGGTAGTGTGGTCGAGCAGTAGGCTTATCCAAGGAGTAGTGTTAAGCATTTGTTGTACATACACATAGACAATAAATGAGGTACACACACTCAGAGACAAATCCAGCCAATAGGTTTTGTTATAGAAAAATATATTTTCTTAGTTTATTTTAAGAACCACAGGTTCAAATTTAACATGTAATATCTTGTTTGAAAGGTATTGCAGGTAAGTACACTAGGAACTTTGAATCATTTCAATTGCATGTATACTTTTCAAGTTATTGACAAATAGCTACTTTAAAAGTGGACACTTAGTGCAATTTTCACAGTTCCTGGGGGAGGTAAGTTTTTGTTAGTTTTACCAGGTAAGTAAGACACTTACAGGGTTCAGTTCTTGGTCCAAGGTAGCCCACCGTTGGGGGTTCAGAGCAACCCCAAAGTCACCACACCAGCAGCTCAGGGCCGGTCAGGTGCAGAGTTCAAAGTGGTGCCCAAAACACATAGGCTAGAATGGAGAGAAGGGGGTGCCCCGGTTCCGGTCTGCTTGCAGGTAAGTACCCGCGTCTTCGGAGGGCAGACCAGGGGGGTTTTGTAGGGCACCGGGGGGGACACAAGCCCACACAGAAATTTCACCCTCACCGGCGCGGGGGCGGCCGGGTGCAGTGTAGAGACAAGCGTCGGGTTCGCAATGTTAGTCTATGAGAGATCTCGGGATCTCTTCAGCGCTGCAGGCAGGCAAGGGGGGGGTTCCTCGGGGAAACCTCCACTTGGGCAAGGGAGAGGGACTCCTGGGGGTCACTTCTCCAGTGAAAGTTCGGTCCTTCAGGTCCTGGGGGCTGCGGGTGCAGGGTCTCTCCCAGGCGTCGGGACTTAGGATTCAAAGAGTCGCGGTCAGGGGAAGCCTCGGGATTCCCTCTGCAGGCGGCGCTGTGGGAGCTCAGGGGGGACAGGTTTTGGTACTCACAGTCTTAGAGTAGTCCTGGGGTCCCTCCTGAGGTGTTGGATCTCCACCAGCCGAGTCGGGGTCGCCGGGTGCAGTGTTGCAAGTCTCACGCTTCTTGCGGGGAACTTGCAGGGTTCTTTCAAAGCTGCTGGAAACAAAGTTGCAGCCTTTCTTGGAGCAGGTCCGCTGTCCTCGGGAGTTTCTTGTCTTTTCGAAGCAGGGGCAGTCCTCAGAGGAGGTCGAGGTCGCTGGTCCCTTTGGAAGGCGTCGCTGGAGCAGGATCTTTGGAAGGCAGGAGACAGGCCGGTGAGTTTCTGGAGCCAAGGCAGTTGTCGTCTTCTGGTCTTCCTCTGCAGGGGTTTTCAGCTAGGCAGTCCTTCTTCTTGTAGTTGCAGGAATCTAATTTTCTAGGGTTCAGGGTAGCCCTTAAATACTCAATTTAAGGGCGTGTTTAGGTCTGGGGGGTTAGTAGCCAATGGCTACTAGCCCTGAGGGTGGGTACACCCTCTTTGTGCCTCCTCCCAAGGGGAGGGGGTCACAATCCTAACCCTATTGGGGGAATCCTCCATCTGCAAGATGGAGGATTTCTAAAAGTTAGAGTCACTTCAGCTCAGGACACCTTAGGGGCTGTCCTGACTGGCCAGTGACTCCTCCTTGTTGCTTTCTTTGTTCCCTCCAGCCTTGCCGCCAAAAGTGGGGGCCGTGGCCGGAGGGGGCGGGCAACTCCACTAAGCTGGAGTGCCCTGCTGGGCTGTGACAAAGGGGTGAGCCTTTGAGGCTCACCGCCAGGTGTCACAGCTCCTGCCTGGGGGAGGTGTTAGCATCTCCACCCAGTGCAGGCTTTGTTACTGGCCTCAGAGTGACAAAGGCACTCTCCCCATGGGGCCAGCAACATGTCTCTGGTGTGGCAGGCTGCTGGAACTAGTCAGCCTACACAGACAGTCGGTTAAGTTTCAGGGGGCACCTCTAAGGTGCCCTCTGGGGTGTATTTTGCAATAAAATGTACACTGGCATCAGTGTGCATTTATTGTGCTGAGAAGTTTGATACCAAACTTCCCAGTTTTCAGTGTAGCCATTATGGTGCTGTGGAGTTCGTGTTTGACAGACTCCCAGACCATATACTCTTATGGCTACCCTGCACTTACAATGTCTAATGTTTTGTTTAGACACTGTAGGGGTACCATGCTCATGCACTGGTACCCTCACCTATGGTATAGTGCACCCTGCCTTAGGGCTGTAAGGCCTGCTAGAGGGGTGTCTTACCTATACTGCATAGGCAGTGAGAGGCTGGCATGGCACCCTGAGGGGAGTGCCATGTCGACTTACTCGTTTTGTCCTCACCAGCACACACAAGCTGGCAAGCAGTGTGTCTGTGCTGAGTGAGAGGTCTCCAGGGTGGCATAAGACATGCTGCAGCCCTTAGAGACCTTCCTTGGCATCAGGGCCCTTGGTACTAGAAGTACCAGTTACAAGGGACTTATCTGGATGCCAGGGTCTGCCAATTGTGGATACAAAAGTACAGGTTAGGGAAAGAACACTGGTGCTGGGGCCTGGTTAGCAGGCCTCAGCACACTTTCAATTGTAAACATAGCATCAGCAAAGGCAAAAAGTCAGGGGGCAACCATGCCAAGGAGGTATTTCCTTACACTTCCTTTGCTGAAATTAGATATTGTGGCATGAAAATGAAATACAACAGACCTTAATGAAATGCATGTTAGAAACAAATGCTGTCTCTGAGGTAGTATTAAGTAGAGCAATGATATTTCATTCATTCATATTTTACTATTCATATATTTACAATGCCTACCACCATAAAGCCCATCACATCTAGGTGTAACAGGAGACAAAAGAGTGCCAGACAGTAGATAGGAAACATGTAGCCCTGCTTTGAGCATTTGGAGGTTTGCCTCGCTACAGACTTCAAGCACTGTTACTCCAGGTGTTTCCGCATCTTGACATAGGCTTACTGACAACATCTATGTCAGGGACTGTTGGAAATGGCCCTTTCTGCAAGGTTTCCACTGTCTTTTTGGCTAATGACCGCCAGATTGTTATGTATGCCAGTCCAACCCTGAATACCCCTAAAATCAGCCACACTGTTGGAAATGGCCCTTTTTGCAGGGTTATCCCCAAACATTTTGCTTCTGACCTCCTGTTTTTGATCCTGTGCTGAATTTCGTTTTTGCTGGTTTTAGGACTCTGGGCACTTTACCACTGCAGACCAGTGCTAAAGTGCAAGTGTTCTCTGTCTAAATGGTCTTGGTGATTGGTTTATCCATGATTGGCATATTTGATTTACTAGTAAGTCCCTAGTAAAGTGCACTAGAGGTGCCCAGGGCCTGTAAATCAAATGCTACTAGTTGACCTGCAGCACTGGTTCTGCCATCCACAAGTAGCCCTGTAAACATGGCTCAGACCTGCCACTGCAGTGTCTGTGTGTGCAGTTTTAAACTGCCAATTTGACCTGGCAAGTGTACCTACTTGCAAACCCAAATCTTCCTTTTTCGTACATGTAAGTCACCCCCAAGGCAGGCCCATGAGCAGGGTACAGTGTATTTAAAAGGTAGGCCATGTACAGGTTTGTTTTACATGTCTTGATAGTGAAATACTGATAACTTTGTTTTTCACTTTTGCAAGGCCTATCTCTCCCATAGGTTAATATGGGGATTGCCTTGAAATATCTTTTAAGTGTAATTTCCCATGGGGAGCAGATAGAGATATAGAGTTTGAGGTCTCTGACCTCACAATTTAAAAATACATCTTTGATGAAGTTCATCTTTAAATTGTAAGTTTGAAAATGCCACTTTTAGAAAGTGGGTGTCTTCTTGCTTAACCATTCTGAGCCTCTGCCTGGCTGTGGAATACACGTTTGGGTCAGGATGACAGTTTGGCTAGTTGTGAATTCACTCTACACAGTCACGCAAAAGAAGCTGAGGTGTGTCTTGCATATGCTGATGGGTCTTCCAGGGCTAGGGTGGAGGTAGGGTCTACCACGTGCACCGCAATAGGGCTGTGCCTGTCCTTACACAAAGCAGTCTCCAATCCTCTAGATTGTGTCTGGGGCCGGGGCAGGAAAGACAAGGTTGTGTGCGCTACAAAGACTTTCCTTTGAAGTTGCTTACTTCAAAAGTAGAAGTTAGTTTAGGTATTGGGCCTCTGAGACCACATCTTCAGCACACTTCTGGACTGAGAACATTCTGCCAGGAAAAAGAGCTGGATGCTGTAGCAGGGACTGCCACTCTGCCTGTTGCTTTGTTATGCTGGCCTGCTGCTTGCTGCTTCTGTCCTGGGAGTGAAAGGACTGGACTTTGCTTTCTACATCCTGCTTTCCAAGGTTCTCCAAGGGCTTGAACCGAGCTTGCCTCCTGTTAGAAGTCTCAGGGATAACAAATACTTCATCTGCCAGTGCCTGGAAACTTCTGCTGAGAGTTCTGACTTGCCAGATGGTGCCAAATCCAGCCTCTGGGCCTTTGGAAGTGGAAACTGATGTCCTGAGAAAGAAAATCCACGCATTGACATGACATGGCTGAAAATCGACGCAGCACCTGCTTTGTGGTGGAAGGATTGATGCAGCACCTGAAGGATCAATGCAGCGCCTGTTACACCGCGGCTCTATCATCACAGTGCGTCTGGATTTTCCCACGCATCGTCCCTGGGCGTCATTTTCGCATCAACCCCGCACCGCAGCAAGGAACCGAGGCTGTGTGACTGGAAACCGAGGTATCCCCTCTCCTATGGAGAGAGAACTGAAGCATTACCTCTGCTGTTAGTAAGGAACCAATGCATCACCTCCCCTGCCAGTAAGGAACCAACGCATCACCTCCCTGCTCAGTAAGAAACCTACGCATCACTTTGTTTCCCAGTGCCTCACCTGCTCTGCAGCCCGCATCATCTTTGTTTTTGAAGCATCCCAGGTACTGTGTGTTAAAAAGAAACAACCATTGATTCCTCTGGATTAAGATTCTTTGCAACTCTTTAAAAATGATATCTTTGCCTGTGTATGTTGGATTTTGGTGATTTTTGTCTTGTTTTATTCAAATAAATATTGGCTATTTTTCTAAACTGGTGCTGAGTGATTCTGTGGTGTTTTCACTGTGTTGCTGTGTGTGTGTGTGTGTGTGTGTGTGTGTGTGTACAAATACTTTACACATTGCCTCTGAGATAAGCCTGACTGCACGTGCCAAGCTACCAACGGGGTCAGCATTGGTTTTCTTAGCTGTATGACTCCCATACCCTGACTAGAGTGAGAGTTCCTGCTCGAACAGGGTGCAAACCACTGCCAACTAGAGACCCCATTTCTAACAGAGACCGATTCTAGAACACAGCCATTAGACCTCACATGGCTATATATTTACCACTTTGAGGAATTCACAAAGGTTTTCACCAATGATCAATTTAAAAAGAGAGCACAAGGCATCACTTTCATATTTACAAGCAACCTGGGCAACATAATATATTTTTTCAGTGGAGTATTATATGTTCATTAGCCCTACATCTTTAGAGTGTATAAAAATGGTGATGCTAGAAGTGGTTCTTATACATACATAAAAGCACAGAAAAAGAAAGTAAGGCCCATATTTATACTTTTAGCGCCGCATTTGCACCGCTTTTTGACGCAAAATCGGCGCAAATTTACAAAATCCCATTGTATTTTGTAACTTTACACCGATTTTGCGTCAAAAAGTGGCGCAAATGCGGCGCTAAAAAAGTATAAATATGGGCCTAAGAGTCTTGAAAACTGACTGACCATTGATACGTCTTACTGAGCATGAAACGTGTCACAGGAAAAGTTGTAAAACAACCATCTAATTTAATCTGCAATGTTTGTATTCGCCAAGGTGTGTCCAATAACATCTTTCTTGACCAAGTTCCTGAACATACAAAATGTGAAATATGAATTTCCTCATTGGTGGATGATTTTATTAGGTGAATGTAATGCAAACATAACTAGTAGGGCATACATGAAGTCATGACTTACAGAAAAAGATGGTATGCATGACTTACAAGAGTTTCAAATAATATATAATAGTAAATAAAAGCCATACATTACAGGCAATAGATTGTTAGATTGGCTTTCTTGGTTGAAATTGACAATTATGGGCGAGAGAGAATATAATTAGAAAAACGCTCCCCTGGGGCGAAGAAGTGAGAATTATTCTACTGTAGAATATATAATTTTGATTACCATTTAATGGAGTATATTAGAGATATTGATGTTACAGATGAATTATGTTGTAGCGATGATGCACACATTAGGGTCCAACTCGACTTTTTAAAGAACAACAAGGAGAAACCAAGTTATTACTTACAGGACTGACAGTTTGGAAACAGTTAGTGATAAAATAAGCTAGTCGTAATAGTAATGAATTGCTGTTATTCCTAGGAGAACATTAGAAA
This sequence comes from Pleurodeles waltl, assembly GCF_031143425.1. Classification (NCBI taxonomy): domain Eukaryota; kingdom Metazoa; phylum Chordata; class Amphibia; order Caudata; family Salamandridae; genus Pleurodeles; species Pleurodeles waltl. Next base: position 133,618,572 of record NC_090445.1, on the reverse strand, counting down.
AATAGAATGATTTAACCAACGTATACCTTAACTAAGTATAGTTTAACCAATTGTATAGCTTTTTGAAAAAGAAAGTAAACACAACTATCTTCTCAGAACAGAGTAGTGAAGGTGGATAAAAAATGCAGAATTTATCAAAAGGTGAGATGCCAAAAAATGAGGTTGGATCATAGGAGTACTTGTACGAATTTAGATAGAATATGGGTAAAAGAAATATATTATAACATTTATAAACACAACTAGACAAAATTGGAAACCTAAATGTGACACTTTTTTAAAGAAGCTTCAGAACATAATGATTGAAAGGCCTTTTGATGGATGTGGCAGAAAAGGTAGTCAACTGCCCTGTAAATACAGAAATGTGGAGGTCCTATTTAAATGAATTAGAAAAATGTTAAAAGCTTTAGTGGCGGAGATAGCACAAGAAGGGCATCAGTCACATGATTTTGAATTGGAAGAATGATTATTCCTTGGAGCTATCGGCAGCAGGAGGTTAAAAAATGTAAAACGTCCCTTTCTCTGGGCATGGGTGTGTGCCAACAAGAAATGTTCCACATGTTGCTTAAAATACACCTCTAAGCTGGGCTCTGCTGAAGCCTATGCTGCACTCTCCACCCAGATTAGAGTACTCCGTACATTATATTCTGATCTCTCTCATTAAAGGGAGACTCATGATAGCCATGACTGTACAGTCAGTCACAAAATCCTGATTTCTCAATACCATTACAGACTGAAAATACGACTTCTCTTCTCAATTTGCCATGTAGTAGTTTCTAGATTACCTTTCACCATCAATACTTTTTAGTTATTGACAGGTAGGCTGGGCTGTATGAGAGGCTCTCATGCCTGTAGCTATATTGGTGCACAATGGTAGTGGTACATAAATGTCAATGTATTCATTCTACTATGTTTAGGATATCCTTTTAATGCAAATGAATATGTAACAGGAAGTACTTGAACATTGTAAAAGTTTTCTTCTTTACTTGGTTATCCTAGGCTGTATATTGTTTTTGATAGTAGTCTGTGTACTCATCATTGGAAATAAGTTGTGTGGCTTAAGGAAAACAAGCATTTGCAATGGAATGGGTCTTCCGTTTGCTTGAGTTAGAGCTATTAGCACTGTAAATTCCTAACTGGACTTTTCTTGCCACATAAATTGAAAATGAAAAGTAAAACAGTTGACATAAGTGAGCCAATTCAAAGTGCCACAGCACGTGAGCGCGAAGGAGAGACACAAAAGGAAAAAGAAGTTCCCTCACAGTCAAACATAACTGTAAATGTGCAATTATCCATGTAACAAGGTCGGTCCCCAAGGTGGTAACCAAACCTCCCCAAGGGGTGACAAACGTAAAGCATTTACCAATGTAATCAAAGGATTTTTGAAAGGCAAGCCCACGAACGAGTGATAGTGACGGGAGTGCCGTGGGCATGGTTAAAAGTCCACATAGATACCAACACGTGAAAAAAGCAGCGCTTGCACGCTGCTATGCTCAACCTAAAAACCTGTGTGTGCGTATCTTAACAGAATTGTTAAGAGAGAGCTCAGCGGCACACGTGTGCAGCAACCATATTAACAAGAATTTTAAAGAGAAGGGTATGCAAGAGATACCCTCTTTGTTTCATCTCATGCTGGTTTTATTGTGAAAGGTTTGGTGAAACGTTTGCTGAAAGATAACATAAAGCAGCCAAACACCAGTTGTAATATAACAAGCAAAGAACATGAAGAGACCTTACATCCTGAGCGGCAGAACGGTGGAGTTGTCAAAATGAACAGGCAGAGGAGTTTTTGAAAACATTTGCCAAGCCATGGCTAATAACAAAACAACAGTATACACAACAGGGTCTATTTATGAAAGGCTTGCACTGCCAGAGTGCCACTTTTTTCTGATGCTCCAGTGGCGCAAATCTCGCAACCGTATCTATGAGGACTTTCAATGACCTCATAGATATAGAGAGAAAGCAGCGCAATTCACAGTGTTACCTTACTCTGTGCCAGGAAGACGCTCCATGGGCATTGTGATGGGTTTTCCCCTGCATTTTGCAGCACGCATAGAAAGAGGAAAACACCTCTCAGGAGTTTTTTTGTGCAAGAAGGTGCCCCTTCCTGCACAAAAACAATCCTGCATGCAACGCAGACACCCTTGCAGCAAGGTGCAAGGGTGCCTGCATTGGTGCTAGGCAACCAATATTCACCAGCGCAGGGGGAAAGGGAAGGAATGCACCATATTGCATAAATACAGTGCATTCCTGCCCTTTCACTTTGGCTTAGGGCAGCGTAGCAAGAAGGCTTGCAGCACTGCCCTATGTCAATTGACCATAAATAAACCCCACTGGATTTAGGTTGTCCGCGCAAGTATCACATAATTCCTGTACTTATATCATGTGTCATGTGCTTGTATTTTTTTAGAACAACTAATGGCAATTTCTGGTAGTGGAAGGAAACCAATTATATGCTTTAAACAGCATATGGTTATGTTTTTAACCACCAATGCAACGTAAACATAATTCATGTAGCCCCGGAGACAAACTCCCCACAAACTGATGAAGTTGAAATTGAACTATAGGTTCTAATTTATACTGTACCATGACAAATAAGTTTGCTTGCCTGACTCTTTTTCAAACTAATTAATAATGTGATAGATTCCAAAATAAACCATTAAAACACCCCCAAACGAAAGGCCTCTGTTAATAACAGAGGAACTGTAAGCTGTCTGGTGTATTCTCATTAAATGCTTTAGAACTGTAGCCTCCACATATTAAATTATATTTGAATTTTATTAGCCTGGAATTGTTGGAAATGCACAGCCCTCTGTTGATTAGCCATTATATTGTAAAATTGTTTGACCAATAAAGTGCTGACATGTGTGCCACTTGGCACTACATTTGAACCAACTCCTACCCACTATGCCCACCAGGCACCATGACCTGTGCCCCAATGCTCTAGGATAGTTTATATAATTTGCCCCTCACTCTGCCAATGCTGAATGCACCCCTGCCTCATAGCACTACTCAGCTGTCTACGGTGGCTTTGCACGTGATTCCGAGGCTTTCATTTCTCTCTCTTTTCTCGAGTATTGTATTCTAGTCAGACTGTTAATGCCATAAACACCTATACATGAACACACGATCTTTCATGTAATGATAGTACTACAGACTGCTCATACCTTGCTTGCTTTTGTATATTTAGCTATGGTCAGTCGTCATGTCATTATTTCATTTTATCTTTCTACACTGGGACTTATTTGTGAGTTCTAATTTTGTTTTACACTTATGGTTATTTTTTTCTATACCATGTCGACATTGGCATTTATCACTTTGAAATACACTTAGCCCATATGTATACTTTTTTGCGCCGCATTTGCAATGTTTTTTTACCCCAAGCGGCGCAACCTTACAAAATGCAATTATATTTTGTAAGTTTGCACTGCTTTTGCGTCAAAAAATGACGTAAACGCGGCCCAAAATAAGTATAAATATTGGCCGTAATTTCATTGAGCAAACGTTTCTTACATAGCGCTTTTTGAAAGTTGTGAGGCTTCCTAGTACCTGCCACGGGTTGAGACTCAGCGGCTTATTTATGAGTTTGTGACACAGTGCAGCTCCGCAAGTCACCTTGCTGCGCTGCGTGACAGGGAAAGGATGGGAATGAGCTGTATTTAAGTCTATATGGTGCTTTCCTGACTTTTCCTCGGCGCAGGCGCACTTTTGCTGCCTACCGCCAACACAGACACCCTTGCGCCATGGTGTAAGAGTGCCTGTGTTGCATGCTGGATTGTTTTTGTACAGGTAGGGGCACCTTCCTGCACAAGCCCAATCCCCTGAGGCATATTCCTCTATCTATGTGTGCTGCAGAATGCAGAACACTTGAAAGAGGAAGTAACAAGGAGAAATACAAATATTTCTCCCTGTTACTCCCTCCCTGGGAAGGCATAGCATTTTGGCACATTCCCTGGTTTATCAGTTCTGTAAATCTGGGAATGCGTCAAAATCCATCGGAGTTGCGTGGGAACACCCATGCAACACCTATGAAACACCTCCCCAGGGCAGAGTAAGGCAACACAGCAATTTGCGCTCTGTTGCCTTACTCCAGATTTATGGAGCCACTCAGGGCCACGCAAAGTGGCCTTACTCACCTTCATAACTTGCATTTAAGGTTTGCATCGCACATGTACCACTTTGCGTGGTGCACATGAGAAGCAAACCGGGTCATAAATATGCCGCTCAGTACTATATTCATCTGAGGATGATAAAATGTGCTTCGTTGAGTTGAGCAAAATGAACATCTATTTGTAAAGTTACAAGAGGCCATTCGGTTTGTGCTATGCCCTGTATGCATAATCAATATTATTATTCTAATGCCTGGCAGGACAGCAATGCCCTTGGGGCTCTCTAGCCATTGCCATTGTTAAAAGGGCTTCGACAATAGAAAATAAAAGGAGCAATAAATATTTTACAGCTTTTCACTCAGGAAATTAAAAACCTTCTTGGATGGGCCTGTCTGCCCCTTCCTCTCTCTACTGTACATGAAACATTAATGGGCATTCTTGTTTGTAGTCTGTAAAACACAAGCCATGAACTTTGGTGCCTTGCTCACAACAGAGCGGTGTCTGCGAGGCTCGGTAGAACAAAGCCCATTCTGTGAAATGGAATATTGCACTTGGATTACAGCCTGTGACGTCTGACTCCTGATCAAGGTAATTTAAATTCAACCTCTATTCATTCCATGTTCTGGTGGACCTGGAGGATAGAGCACGGAGAAATAATTCTAGATGGCTGGGTACCTCTGGACGGTCTTGACAGCTGGGGCCAAACTTTCCCATATGAAGTCTAACATTTGACTAACACCTCCTAAGCTGTGCCAGCCTACCAGAGTCAAAGGCTTATTAGAATTTCTACATATAGTCCCCTACCTGCCTTCTTCAATCCAGCATGAAATGAAGCAAAGGTTAATCTGAATAATAGCTAAATTAACAGTTTATTATACTCAAGAGCAGGATTAGTAAGAGCCATAAGACAATGATAACGATGCTCTGTTGACACCTGAGCTACAAAGGCTACGGTCCTCTGGTTTCCAGGATCCACTTTCTTTGTGCTATGACTAATGCTGACAATGAGCTGAGCATAAGCCACAGCTGAGGCCTACTGGGATATTCTCCAGGTGTTGCTCATCTCTGCTTAATGGATATGGACACCACTGCTTTGGTGTCATTGTCCTCAAATCTATGAAGATCTGTGATGGTTTCTCAAAATGGACCATAGATGAACAGAGTCAGTGACCATAGAATTAATTACATTTTTACAACAATTCTTTATTAATTTGACAATTGTATAAGGATCATCAGCATGGTATAATACTATGATGATGACAGACAGTTTGACATATCAAATGATCAACATTGAAATGTCACACAGGAGTCGCCTACATAAGAGAGACTCTGCCACTAATATTCGAAAAAAGAATAAAAAAAGTAAGAAATATTCTATTCACTTCTCTCTTTGCTGATTGTTTGTAGTATTTATGTGTGACGCTCCCCAGGCAATTTCTGAAAAGGTTAACTTGGGCTAAACTTCATTTAGTTAGAGCAAAAGTTATGCAGTCTGATCGACTGTATTTACCTTAGGACAGGTATGTAATTTTAGAATCGACCTATATACAAAGAGGTTGTATCACAAATTGCTTAATTACAGTAGGCCACAAAATCACCTGTCTAATTAATATTAATTAGGCAGGTAGCAATTTATGACCCCTAGGTTGGCTGCTAGTAGAAGACTGGTGGCCTGCAAGGGATAGAAGCCCATGCATGCAATACAATTTTAGGTTGAGCCTAAAAGGTTGTATACACCCTCTTTGTTTTGCTTCCATGTTTCCCTGCCCTCCCCTGTGTTGCTTACGAGTCTCCTGCCCTCCCCTTGTTGTGTCTGTGTCCACCCACGCCCCAAGTGCCTTCCCTTACCTGCTTTTGCATGTTTTGTTTTTTGTTACTGATCTGACTCAAATTGGTAACTAAAAACAAAACAAAAACAGCTATGTTATTTTTTACATGGTGCATGCGTGTACCTACAAAACTACCTGTGTGGCTGCATCAAGGTTTTTTTGTTTATCTTTAGCCGTAGCAGTGAGGATGCTGTGCACCGTGGCTAAAAACATTAGCAAGGCCTTTAGGTCACAAAGTGGAGTCAGATTGGTATTGCCAGTGCTTGTTTTTAAAGCAGCCTGTGTTCTTTTAATGGACAGGGCTGTTTAAAATGTATATTACAATGTGGTTGTTGCCACTGTGCAGGTATAGTTCAGTCAGAGTTTCCAAAGGGAAAGATTTTTTTTTTCGCTAATAACTTTGATGCTGTTTGATGAATCTGCATGAAACTTTCCAGAAAAAAAGTTAATTCCCCCCTCTGCTCCTTCATTTGAAATTTTGCACTGATCTGTGAAGTGGTGGCCAAGAAAAAGCAGGGTAAGGAGACAAAAGTGCAATTTCCCATGTAAATTCCCAGAGGCAAATTTACTCTCTGACACAGAAAAAATGGCTGATCTGAATTACACCAAATTTGGCAAAAGGTTAGCACTCTACTCAAAAACTATTCTTTTTCCGATTTGATGTAAATCTGGTAAGCCGTTTTCAAAATATTAGTGTTTAAAGAAACACTCGGGTCAGGCATGAAGGGGTTAGAAAGCTAGGTGCATCTGGACCAATGGTGTCCAGATACGGTTTGACTGGTTTATTTGAATGGGGCTAGTTAATCCTGATTGGCTAGCCACAACATCAGCAATATGTTGTAGCAGCCATTACAGGATGTAGGGACATGGTACCTATCTTCTGAAAATGAATTCAAAATATAAATAGATAGTGAAAATACACCCTGACCCCAAGGGTCAGGTGGAGGCTCAAAGTGACCCCCTTGATCTATTGGCCACCAAATGTTGTGGTAGCCATTACGGGAGACGGGATATGATCCTCATTGAAATGTATTGTAGTGAATGCCAGGTATTGAGGGTTACAAATAGGAGCACATATAAAGAGTGATAACAGATTTTAGTAACAATATAAAATATTTCTTGGTGCTATTACACTTGAGGAATCCTGGTGATTTTAGCCTATAAAAAATGTTTATCATCTGCTAGGATTTGATGAAACATGTTTGAGAGAAAACTGTTTTCTCTCATGATTTTCTCATAGTGAAATACACAAATACGCAAATAATGAACTAAAACAAAACTAAAAAATGAAATTTTAATGGGAGATTAGAGCTTTAAAAAAGTTTATTTTATTTTTACACGTGGAAGCAATATGCTAGAATCTAACGTATGACTTTGTCTTTTTCACTCCTAATGTATGCTCTGTTTTGTCAGCACATACCAGTGGTTCCGCTGAGTCCCCCAATCGTCCATACTAGATGCCATTTGCTGTTCTTACACTGCTCCCACAATTTAAACTAAGGATACCAACTACATTTTTAACCTTTAGTTTTCAAACTCCTTTACATTTACAGAGACTTAAAAAATGTTGATTGTACATTCTGCTTAATGTATACATACTTACATAGTTTATTATTCTACTAATATTATTTTTCTAAATAGTCAGTAACAGACCGCTGAGTAAGTGTTGCAAACCCTCAGGGGTCTGTAGACCCAAGGTTAGGAACCGCTCCCTTGAGACTTTCAGAACCTGGGCACCCCGTACAGTACTGGTTTCTCATTGGCTTGAGTCAGTGTGGTCTGTGGACTTCGTATTTGATATTGTTTAGAAATTAATCATCTTGCATAGTGACTGGCTAGGTAGAACTGGGTATTGTTGGCTCAAATTCAGCAGAAGGGGCTATATCCTATTAAGGATCTGCATAGAACATTATTTATACGGATATGTTTGCTGAAGGACTTTGTTGTTTGTTTCATTCTACCTGGGGTGTGGGACCGGAATTTTGGGCACTGACAGATGTGCCAGCTAGAAAGAGCTTGTGTGTAGGCCTTTTTTTTTTATCTAGTGGGCCATAATGTGACCAAAACAATAGCTCAAACACTTGCTTTTCACACTGGCCCGTTTATCAGTGCCAGGCTACCCAAAATTCCCATCCAACACTGTTAGGTCGCAGCTGTCTGGTTTGCTAAAGGCATCTGGGTTCATTCAGAAAGCTGACCTGGGAATTAATTCTGCTCTTTGCTTGCCATTGGCTTTGTGGTTTGTAACTCACATTTTCTTGCTTTACATTTGCTGGCTTTATTTGTTTTAGGCTTTCCAGCTTGAGATTGTAACTTCTCTTGCCCAAACCTTATTTACAGTATCCTCCTGAGTGCTCCATTTCTGTAAACAGGCCTGTAAATCTTGTTCTTATCTCATCACATTCGCTAGGCATTCAAAGATCGAAGTTCTATTGCTTTGCCAATGTTATTAGAGATGTAAGTGGTGGGTGGGTGGGATGTGGCTGCTATGGTTTTTGATGCCTCCAGTGAAGAACTTTTAGTCATTTTGCATATTGTTAAAGGTGTATTCCTGATGCCATTGTGTGTATTGTATATGATATGATGCGGATTCGACATCTTGCCAATATTAACTGAACTGTGGAGAATTGTATTTTTGTAAGTGCCATAACCGTAAATAACGTTTTTTTTTTTTTAATAGAGGTTAAATGTCAGGCGCTGTCTTCTGAGAGCGCATTTACTTTTCTTTCTCTGACTTCAAAGTGAGAGGATTTACGTGACAATCTTGCTGGATACTGCGGGTAGGGTTCTAGCACACAACAACATTTAAATAAACTGTGTAAGCATTTCAGAATATCTCAGAATTAAGAAGACAAATTAAGCAAATTTTTTGTTATTTCTTAAGTGTGTTGGAAGCAAATGCTTTAGTATGATCTACACAAATCTAGGTAATGCACTAGGTGATGCAATTTCTATTCCCATTTCATCTGTTAACTATATAGTTTTATAATGCAAATGTAATGGAAATTTCAATTGAAAATGTGTTGTCTGTAAGGGCAGTGTGCTACCACACCATGCATTCTCCACTCTACGCCACTCCACTCCACTCAGCACCACTCCACACCACTACACTCTACTCCACATCACTGCATTCCACTCTACACCAATCCCCCTTTACAACACTCCACGCCACTGCATTCTGCACCACTCCACTCTACGTCAGTGCACTCTACGCCAATGCACTTTACTCTGTAACATTCAACTCTATGCCCCTGCACTCTACGCCAATCCACTGTACTCCACTCTAATCTACTCTCCAGCACTGCACTCTATGCCACTGCACTGTTCACCACTTTACACCATTACACTCTATGCCACTCTACTCAACTGTACAATACCCTGCACCACTCCACTTCACGCCACTTCACTCTACTCTGAAACAATCTACTTGATGCCACTCCACTCTATGCCACTCTATTCTTAACCACTGCACTCTACGCCAATGCACTCTAAAGAACTGCACTCACTGCGCTCTATCCCAACTGCACTCTACTCTGCATCACTGTTCTGTATGCCACTGTTCTCTACGCCACTCTACTCCATTCTATACCACTGCACTCTGACACACTTCTCTGCAACACTGCACTCTCTGCCACTGAACTCTGCACCACTCTACTCTGCACTACCCCATTCCACCCTACTCCATTGTACACCACTGCACTCTATGCCACTACACTCTACTGCACTATACTCTACTCTGCACCACTCTACTCTACTGCACTGTGCCATTCAAATCTACTCTGAAGTCTATGCCAATGCACTCTATGTCACTCGACTCTACTCTGCGCCACCGCCCTCTGCATCACTCAACTCTATGCCACTTCACTCTGCACCACTCTACGCCACTCAACTCTATGCCACTGCAGTCTATGCCACTCTACTCTGCACCACTCCACTGTACTAAACACTACTCTAATCTATGCCACTACATTCCATAATGCTGCATTGTATGCCACTGAATTCAATGCCAGTGCATTCTACGCCACTATAGTCTGCAGCCCTCTACACCAGTCCACTCTACTCTATGCCACTTAGTGTATGCCACTCTGCATGACTCCCCACTATGCCACTCCAATGCATGACTCTCTGCCACTCCACTCCTCCACATTCCACTCTACCACACTCCATGTCACTCTTCTCTACTCCACTTTTAGCCATGCTGAACAGCAGCCACGGTGGTGTACAACATGGCTAAAACACATTAGCCAAGTCAATAGCTCTTGCGTAGGCAAGATCTATTGGCATTGCCAATGCTTGTTTAAGTGTGTCACACAACAGCGTGGACACACTGGTTTAGTTGGTTTAGAGCCTCAAACTGTCTGAAGTTAGCTGAAAACTAGCTCTCGCGGGAAGGAGTTAGGCATCAGGAGCCCTCCTTGTACTGAAAAGAACAGGGATATTCACTGCTCCCTTCAGGGGCGAGGAATCGAAGCACACTTCTAAGATCACGCGACGATCGGTTTGTCCTGCTCTAGCATACTTATCGAATTACTCAGCTCTAGAGACTGGGCAGGGCTTAATTACCTGCAGGGGGGAGGGGACTCAAGTGTAAAACCGAGGGACGCCCTCGCGCCCCATCTCCGCCCCTCAACTCTGTCCACAAAAATAAAAGCAGCGTGATCAAAGTCCACGGGGAAACTTGTAAATACTGAACGATGTGGCCGCTGGAACAGAGAAGTCATTCTGCAGCAGCCTGTTTTTACCACCCGCCTGCCCAGCCCTTGCGGGGCCTGTCGGTCCTGCGGTGGCGGCAGTGGAGACAGGAGGGCAGACTCTGCCCCAGAGCCGTAGACATAGAAGACGGAAGAGGAGAATAGGAAAACAGGAACTTAGAGAGAGGAAGAAGGGATTACACAGAACCTGCAGGAGTGAAATAAAGGTGCGGAAGGGGGCCTCCAGAAGAAGCAGTCTTGGTATTTGGCCATGCCAGCATTCAACAGAGCTCTGCACTCTTTGGGGCATATTTACAAGCCCGTTGTGCCACCTAATGATGCTAAGGTGGCATTAAGGTGGCCATTCCCCAGCACCATATTTACAAAGTTGTGCAAAGCACCACTTGACAACCCCTTGTGCCAAATGTTGCCTGCACCAGGCATAATGTATGCAAGGGGGCGTTCCCATGCAGGGAGGCCTGAAAAAATGCCGCTGTGAAATTTACAAGATTTCACTGTGCCATTTTTTCCATCATTTTTAACGCCTGTTCAGGGCAGGCATTAAAGTGACGCACCCTTAATAATCTATGGACCTCCCTGTGCTTTTTTGTATTTGACCTAGTCCAGCAAAATGCCACCACAGTGTCAAAAATGTAGACGCTGTTGTGGTAACAACCGACATGGCGTGCCGTATTAAAATACGGTGCAACCATGGTGTCGTTTGGGGGGGCGAAAGAAAACTGGCGCATCTGGACCGATGCGCCACTTTCTTGTAAATATGCCCCTTTGTTTCACCAATGAAGCGCTGTGTGGTGGACCCACAGCACGTGCAGGCCAGGACTGGACAAACCATGGCCAGAACAGAGTGCTCTCTGCGGGTTGGACTTACCAAGGGAAACGCAAGACAGTGCAACAGGCCGGGATAACGTAATCGTGCAAAGTGAAACTACAGGTCTTGGAAAACTGTGCATGCGCGAGTCAATAGACATGACACATACATTAAACTAAATCACACACATGCAAGCCCTGGCGTCAGGGCTCAACACACAAACAAAGATGCGCTTCCTGACTCCACAAACCACGATGCATACAAGGCAGCTCTCCAGGACAGTGCAAGGAAATCACTGGACAAACCATTACATTGTGAAGCGCACTACTGCGGGGTAGGGCTAACCAGGGTTAACAGCTAATATCACAGAAATCATGCAAAACACCACTTCAGGGCTTGATAAACCATAACATGTGCAAGGTAACATCCCAAGGTGAGATAATCTACGTGTGCAAGGCAGCACACTTGTACAAAGCAGAACATCACAACTGTAACCACTATGCTGTGACTTAACAAATCATACACGAGCAAGGCGCCACTCCACACCTGGACAAACCACAACACACACAGAACTGTAACTTATTTACTACAATACTTTAAAATGTAATGAAGCTTCACGTGCACAAGAATGAAAGTCCGGAGCTGCTCTGATTTTTAAACTTTTTACAAGTGCCTGCCGGATTTTTCACATCCATGATTTCTGACCGAGAGACCATCGCAGGGTCATCTGTAAGAGCTCCCCAGAAGAAAACTAGCTTGCTGCTGGGTGGAAGGGGGCCAAAAGACCCCCTCTCCCCTCTTTCCCCCCGGTTCGTCCTCAGGAGGATAACAAGCCCATTAACTCCTTATGGGGTGACTGCATGCTTGGTGGGAATCTGCCGTATTTGGATTTACAAGTTCTTCTTGTACCCTGGGCACAAGCATGCATTTTACATGGGGTGGGGGGGGGGGGGGGCAGTGGGACATTGACCCTGCCATGCAAAATGCACGCTGTCCCCATTAAAAGGAACTGAGGACCTTATTGGAATTGACAGAGCTCCCATCCCACTAAACGTGCCCCCCTACCTCCCCCCCACCTTATGGTTGGACGGAGGGCGGGGGCACTGGATCTCAAGGTAAATTACACTTTATTTAAAAATAAATGTGTGACTAGCTTATTGTTTCAAAAATGGTGTGGAGTGTGGATTTTAAATTCTTATTCTCTCAATAACACCCTTAACGCTTTGTTTTGTTGTAACTACTGTTCCGAAGTGCGTCACGAACTGTTTCCTGCTGTAACCTTTTATTTGCCAGTGAAGCCACACTTAAAGCACCGAAAATATGTTTTTTCAAAATAAACTATTGTTTCTTTCCACTTGTCCCATCTTGGTGTTTACTACCCTTACTTAAACTTTGGAATCCGGCAAAACCAGGCCCATCGTTTTTCTAATATACTATTGTAGCCAATTAAGTCTTTACATTTAACAGTGAGCTTGATGGCTACGTCAAATTAACATCAGTAAAAGTGATGGTAGGATTACAAATGGCGGATCAGTCATAGTTTAATGACTTTTCAATAAATATCCTTTCTATTGAAGCACTTTCCACCAAAATGTATACCATGTCTTTTTCACTAAAAGTGTATTTCTCAGGAAAATTATTTTACTAAAAGACCTGTAGGAAGGTGCAAGTCACGTTATCAAATATTGTCTTACGCGTTCATTGGGAAGCCACGCCCTGAAGTCGTGCCTTGAACATGTTGTGGTTTGTCCAGTAATGGAGTTGTGCGCCGTCCTTTGGGATCCATTTGTAGATCTTCCGGAGCAGTTGGTGAGTGTGAAAACAGAAAGATGCGATTGAGTTGACTCAGTGGGTCATGGCGAGCGAGGAGTCCAGGATGAAGCTGAGGTTGCGTGCATGGTCTGTCGGTGTCGATGGGGGTGCCGAGTGTGGATTGCCACCAAGAGTCATCCCAGGCTGATGTGGGGGGTCCCAGGATGAGGATCTCGGTTTTGTCAGAGTTTAGCTTGAGGCAGGTGTCCTTCATCCAAGTGGTGACGGCTTCCATCCCCTTGTTGAAATTCTTCTTGGCAGTTTTCGGTCAGAGAGATGATCAGCTGGGTGTTGACGGCATAGTAGACAATGTTCAGCCCGTGGTTCCTTACGATTGATGTGAGCGGGCCATGTGGAGGTTGAAGATTGTGGGGCTCAGGGAGGATCCCTGTAGAACTCCACAGCTAATCTCCGTAGGTTCTGACAGGTAAGGCAGGAGTCTGACTCGCTGGGTTCTGCCAGACAGGAAGTGGTCTTGCTCACAGTGACAACAAACATGTATATAGGGTATTTCTATAGCACAAACATGATCAAAAGGCAGCACAGGACTGTGTAGGGTCAAAGGCAAAGATACCATTAATGAGTGATTAGAGGGGTAGCTCGGATGAAGCTGGAAGGGTCATGTTACTGTGCTGTGATGCAGATTTCTTTAAAAAGGTGAGGATTCAGCTCTTTCTATATCAGAGTAGGGCTGGGGTTGTCCACCTGGATGTGGGCATGTTGCTGCAGGTCATGGTGCATAGATGGAGAAGGCTATAGGTGTCGTAATTATTGGGATCCCAATCCACCAATGAGGTTACCAGGAAATACTTTTTCACTATAGTCATACAACTTGGAAGATAACAGAAAATCACATTCCTTTTCAGTATCTATGAGAGCTCTAAAAAATACTATTGTAAAGCCTCAAGCAAAGAAGCTTAAATTAGATTACCTGGTGGGGTTTAAGCCACAAGGCTCAAATTCACCAAATTTAATGACAGGATATTAGCTATCGCAGAAGAAATGCACTTATCGGACTAGTATATTGTGTCTTTTTTACTTAATTTTGTATATTAGAATTTGGAATTGTAATCTTCACACTTCAACAGAGCGTGCTATTTTAAGATGTCAATGAATATACATTTGATTATGTGTGTTTTGCTTGATCAACTATGAGCATTGTTCCACCTGGATCTGTCTGTGGCATGCGCTACGGTAGATCATTGTCAATCACTAACTAATCTGTAGTCTTAGCAAACATCGCTCTTAATGTGTCTTGTACAAGAGGTCTTACAGGATGGGTATTTCCAACCAGCAGGGTTGGGGTGTGGAGAGTTTTGTGGAGTCCCTCAAGGCTCCACTATGTACTCACTTGGGGACAGATTTAAAGAAAAGTGGCGCAGAGCGGTACTGCGCCAAAATTGGCCGTGCCACGTCACTTTAGAAATGCAAGGATGCGCCGTATTTAAGGAAATACGGCGCACTCCTGCGTTTCCTCCTGCGCTGGCGCTAAATTTAGCTGCCAGTGCCAACGCAGGCATCCTTGCACCATCGTGCAAGAATGTCTGTATTGAGGGGAGTGATTGTTTATGTGCGGGAAGTTGTCCCTTCCTGCACATAAACAATCACCAATGGCGCTTTGGCACTTCCGTGTGTGCTGCACAATGCAGCACACACGTAAGTGCCAAAGCGTCATTTTCAAATTATTGTTTATGTGCAGGAAGGGACACCTTCTGGCACATAAACAATAATTTCTGGCATTTTGCTTTGTCTATACGTGTGGCAGAATGTACCACATATAGAAAAAGCAAAAAACGAGGAGGAATAAAAGTATTCCTCCCCGTTGCGCCCTGCTAACGCCACCCCTGGGGGTGGTGTTAGATTTTGGTGTTGCCTCAGGTTTACGAAATTTCATAAATCTGAGGCAGCATCAAAATGCAATGGGTGTTGCTGTGGCACGCCCACAGCAACACCCATTACACGCCCCTTCCTCACACAGTGCTGCGTGGGAAGGTGCTGCATTTACAAGGTGGCCTTAAGCCACTAAAAGTGGCTTAACGCTACCTTGTAAATACGGCACTGTGCTTAGCGCCACAGGAGCGTCACAAAAGGTGACGCTCCTGTGGCGCTCCTATAAATACGGCCCTTGGACTTAAGTCTGTATGTTGCCCATAACTATTGTTGGTAAAAAAGTCTTTGGGTATGTTCTCAATCATATTATAGAACATCCAACTTTACCAGGAAATACTGAGAGAAATAGGTCAAAAAGACAATTTAGAGATGTTATGTTGGAGTTGTTTCAAAGTGTAATTCTGACATTAGTAAGAACTTACGGTGTTTTTGAGAGTTTGGATGCCTTTACAACATGGGTCGAACAATTCATCTGTTCAGACTAGAGTCAGATTTCTGGTTGTTTCAGCGGGATCATCAGTAGTGTAAATGCTCTTAACTGTTTCAAGTAGTTTCAAGTAGTTGTAGCTGTGTGTGTCCATTACGGGTAGTTGCTTTCATGACATCAAACGCTGAATGGATAAAATCAGTTTACTACTAGCAGAAAATAAGTTTTATCTTTGCCAACTCCATTATTATGCCTTTAAAAAAAAAATATATATATATATCTTTGGGAAATCTCCTTAACTCCAAAAAGGTTGCAACGTGTTTTTTTTTTTAAATGTGTATGGAAAAGTGTAGTAAAAGATTTTTTATGGGAAAAAAACTTAGCAAAACCTACTTTCAGCAGCAAAAAAGGGTTTTGGGGAAAAATTGTGCCTGAAACTCTTTTTTGGCCATTAACGTTGAATCATATGAGGTTGGGAAGTGTACACTAGCCTCATAATGCTGTTAGTCTTAAAAAAGGTCTACTTTGTACAACTTTACTGGCAAAACTATATTTTCACACAGCCCACTTACAAAAAATGCCGCCAAAAGTGGAATTCTACTCTTAGAGGCCTAAACGTTCTACTGCAAACAACTTTTTCCTGGATTACTTATTATTTTAAATCCGGACATGGGAGTTCAGAACCCCATTAAACTTTAGAGCCTGTGGTTGGAGTTGTCCCTCAAATTACTGGCTCGGATAAATGCTGTTGCTTAGGCCTGTTATTACCAAATGAAGTCACAAAGACCCACACTCCCTTATTTGCGTTAATCTCTCAGAGTTGTACCCTAAGGCGTTGCATTTAATGCATTCTTAGGTCATACAAACTGCCTGTACACTGGCGTGATGCGATGATGTGCAGCATTGGTGAAAAGCAGAATCTTTTTGTCGATGCTATAAAACTGGCACAAAAAACTGGAAAAAGATACAATAATGCTAATGCCAGTGCACATGCATAATCACACGTACGCAGATAGAGAAAATATTTTTATTTAACAATGAAAGACAGAGGACACCACTCAGATTTCTAAATTAAAAAAATATATATATTTCAGTGGCGTAAAAGCACTTTTAACACTGGGGAACACCAAGGCAGCAAACGGCTTCTCCTCGGTCCTCAAAAAAAAAAAATGCATAAAAAAAAAAAAAATTAAAAAAGTTCTGCGCCACAGAGGAGCGGGTAGTGGTTGTAACAGACAGTTACAGGGGAGAGTGGCAAGCAGCAAATGGACAGAGCAGCAATAGGAATAGTGGGAAGCACACAAAAGAATTACAACACCGAGCGGGGCACACAAGAAGTACACAAGACAGGTCCACACATGGGGAAGCATGCAATCCTAGAGGTACAGGATGAGGATGAGGATGGTAGCCTCATTAAGTAACCGGCAAAGATAGTAAACCGGTTTTGCAAATATTATGCAGCGCTATATACCACTTAGATCCCCCCAGACATTGATACAATCTCAGACTGCCTGACACAGATTACCATGCCCTGTTTCATGAATAATGACGCAGAATACCTAAAGGCACCGCTACAAGACTTATCAAGATTTGTTGGTCCCACACTTGATGACACTGTATGAGGAAATGTATGAGGAAATGGTGGGTGCCAAGGAAATGCCACTCTGTATGAGGGAAGCACTAATCATTACACTACTTAAGCCAGGTAAATCCCCTGCACAGTGCTCTTCGTATAGGCCACTATCTCTGATCAACATGGACACTAAAATGTGTGCTAAAATCCTTGCAGGTAGGCTGGCGACATTGCTGTCTAAAGTAGTAAAACCGGAGCAAGTGGTATTCATCCCCGGTCGCAGCCTAACAGTAAATCTTCGTACGGTATTTGGTGCCATAGAACACAAAGATCCAGAGGTGAGTGCTGTCACAGTCTTTCTCAGTGCTGAAAAGGCATTCGATTCAGTGGAATGGAGCTTCATGCTGGCAGTGTTACGCCACGTAGGGGTGGGTGTAGGAAGTTGGCTCTATATATACTATCTCAAAGTGAGAGATAGTGTACACGGAATCCAAGGGTTCCCCTTAGAGGTTGATAGTGGCAAAATTAGATAATACTAATGCTTTATTTTGTGGTAGTGTGGTCGAGCAGTAGACTTATCAGAGGGTAGTGTTAAGCATTTGTTGTACACACACCAGCAATAAATGAGGAACACACACTCAAAGACTTAACTCCAGGCCAATAGGTTTTTATATAGAAAAATATATTTTCTTAATTTATTTTTAGAACCACAAGATTCAAACTTGTGGTAAGTACATACAATGCAAGGTACTTCACACAGGTAAGTATAGAACTTTGATTTGAAACAGTAGTAAACACAGTTTTGGTTAAAATGGCAAATAGCTATTTTAAAAGTGGGCACTGCAAAACATCAACAGTTCCTGGGGGAGTTAAGTATTGGTTAGTTTTTCAGGTAAGTAAAGCACTTACACAGTCAGTCTCCTGGGCATGGGCAGCTCACCGTTGGGGATTCAAGGCAACCCCAAAGCTGCCGCACCAGCAACACAGGGCCGGTCAGGTGCAGAGGTCAAAGGAGGGCCCAAAACACACAGGCGCCTATGGAGAACAGGAGTGCTCCGGTTCCAGTCTGCTAGCAGGTAAGTACCTGTGTCCTCGGGGAGCAGAACAGGTTTTTTTGTATAGCACTGGCAAGGACACACACAAGCACACAAAACATACCCTCAGCTGCACAGGGGTGGCCGGTGCAGTGTGCAAAGTAGGTGTCAGGTTTGCTGGAGAAATCAATGGAGTGACCCGGGGGTCACTCTGGTGATGCAGGCAGGGCACAGGGGGGCTACTCGGGCTAGCCACCGACTGGGCTAGGATGAGGGCCACCTGCTGGTCACTCCTGCACTGGTAGGTGGTTCCTCTGGGTACTAGGGGCTGCGGGTGCAGTGCTTGGTCCAGGCATCGTGTTCCTTTGTTAGGAGGCAGTCGCGGTCAGGGGGAGCCTCTGGATCCTTTATGCAGGCATCGCCGTGGGGGTGCAGGGAGGTCAATTCAGGGTGTCCACGTTGTTGGAGTCACCTGGGAGTCCTCTTTGCGGTGTTTGTTGTCCTGGACTCAAGCCAGGGGCGTCGGGTGCAGAGTGTGAAGACTCACACTTCTGGCTGGAAGTGAGAGTCTCTTTAAAGTTGCTTCTTTGTTGCAATTTTGTTGCTCTTTCTGGACAGAGCCGCTGTTCTTGGTCCTTCAGGTGCAGGTCAGTCCTCTGAGTCCTCAGAGGTCGCTGGTCCCTCTGGATGCGTAGCTGTGCAGGTTCTTTGAGTCTGGAGACAGGCTGGTAGGGCTGGGGCCAAGTCAGTTGTCATCTCCGTAGTCTCTGTGGGCCTTTCAGGTCAGAAGCCCTTCTTGTTGCTGTAGGTTGCAGGAATCTGATTTCCTGGGTTCATGGTCGCCCCTAAATACTAAATTTAGGGATGTGTTTAGGTCTAGGGGTCAGTAGCCAATGGCTACTGTCCTTGAGGCTGGCTACACCCTCTTTGTGCCTCCTCCCTGAGGGGAGGGGGGCACATCCATATTCCTATTGGGGGAATCCTTCAAAACCAAGATGGAGGATTTCTAAAGGCAGGGGTCACCTCAGCTCAGGGCACCTTAGGGGCTGCCCTGACTGGTAGGTGACTCCTCCTTGTTTTTCTCATTATCTCCTCCGGACTTGCCGCCAAAAGTGGGGGCTGTGTCCGGAGGGCCGGGCATCTCCACTTGCTGGGATGCCCTGGGGTGCAACTGGCATGAGCCTTTGAGGCTCACTGGCAGGTGCTACAGTTCCTGCAGGGGGAGGTGAGAAGCACCTCCACCCAGTGCAGGCTTTGTTCCTGGCCACAGAGTGACAAAGGCACTCGCCCCATGTGGCCAGAAACTCATCTGGTTGTGGCAGGCTGGCAGGAAAAGGTCAGCCTAACACTAGGAGTCGGACTGGTATACAGGGAGGCATCTCTAAGATGCCCTGTGTGTGTATTTTACAATAAATCCCACACTGGCATCAGTGTGGATTTATTGTGCTGAGAAGTTTGATACCAAACTTCCTAGATTCCAATGTAGCCATTATGGAACTGTGGAGTTCGTAATTGGCAGACTCCCAGACCATATACTCTTTTATGGCTACCCTGCACTTACAATGTCTAAGGTTTGGCTTAGACACTGTAGGGGCATAGTGCTCATGCAACTATGCCCTCACCTGTGGTATAGTGCACCCTGCCTTAGGGCTGTAAGGCCTGCTAGAGTGGTGACTTACCTATGCCACAGGCAGTGGGATGTGTGTGGGCATGGCACCCTGAGGGGAGTGCCATGTCGACTTAGTCATTTTCGCCCCACCTGCAAACACCAAGCTGTGAGGCAGTGAGCATGTGCTGAGTGAGGGGTCCCCAGGGTGGCATATTACATGCTGCATCCCTTAGAAACCTTCCCTGGCCACAGGGCCCTTGCTAACAGGGGTACCAGTTACAAGGGACTTATCTGTGTGCCAGAGCTATGCCAATTGTGGGAACAAAAGTACAGTTTAGGGTAAGAACACTGGTGCTGGGGCCTCGTTAGCAGGATCCCAGCATACTTTCAATCATAACTAGCATAAATAAAAGACAAAAAGTTAGGGAGTAACCATGCCAAGGGAGACATTTCCCTACAGTGACATCTTTTTACAGTTAGTGCAAACTCTTTATACAGCACCCGTAGCTAGAATTAGGATTAATGGATCTATCGCCAAGGTGATATCCATTATTAGAGGCACTAGGCAGGAATGCCCACTATCGCCCCTGCTGTATGCGATGGTTGCAGAGCATGTGTGTTGCATGAGTACCATGGACACAGGGGTATTCGATTTCCAGGATATAACCTTGAGATCTCTGCTTATGTAGATGATACTTTGCTGTACATACGTAACCCCAGACGTATTCTCGCGCCTGCGCTCCGAGAGGTCACAAGATTCGTAGCTCTTTCTGGCCTGCAGATTAACTGGGATAAATCTAAAGCATTCCCCCTAACACTGGCCACGCATCCAATAGTCATGGATTTTCCCCTTAAGTGGGAAACGGGCTCGGTATGCTACCTAGGAATTAAAATACACACAGACCCCCAGATAGCTATGTCGGCCATTTACAGTAAAGCAATACAAAAGCTGACAGAAAATGTGGAGAGGTGGATTAGGCTGCCATTGTCACTGGTGGGACACATAGCACTTATGAAAATGGTGATATTACCACGGTTTTTATTCCTCTTCCAGAATATCCCTATCCTGCTTCCGAAGACAGTCTTCTCCACTTTGCGGACTCTTCTTAACAAACTTGCATGGGCCGGTAAGCACCAGAGAGTACAGTGGCGGGTACGAACCCTTCCATATGAGATGGGCGGACTCAATGCACCCAACCTGGAGACATATTATAGAGCAGCACACTCAATGTTCACACATCTCTTGATGCACGGACCCCCTGAGGCGCTGCATCTGAAACTAAAACGAGACACATCGGCACCGCATCCCCTGCCAAGTTGGCTGTTTCAGCCCCCAGCCCGTAGGCATAGAACCTTTGACTCTCTAAATACGACTACCCATCCGTGGCACAGCCTCATGGCTGGACAAGCGCTCTCCCAGTTATATTCTCCTCATATACCAATTGAATGGTGTGCCTGGTTCCCTTTGGGGCAAGACAAGAATGCGGTTGTAACAATGCATACGTGGGCATCCATCACCGTACGGATGCAGGAAACGACCCCACTCATGCATTATCAGTATTATAGGGCCTGTAACACTATGCACGCACTACTAGGGGACGATTTGATGGAACCGCCTGAAATGCAGGCTCTCTCCATGATTATTGAGGACACCCAGCACCGTAAGCTAGTGAGCAGATTATATGCACATGCTCAGGAGGCACGAGGGACTGGGCTGATGAAAGAAAGGGTGGAATGGCAGAGGGACACAGGGATACACTTAACAGACACGCAGTGGCAATACTGCTGCTCTATGGCTCGACACATATCACTAAATGGAAGGCACCATCTGGTCCACTTGAAATATATCAATAGGACATACTATACACCCCTTAGGATATTCAGGGATGGACTGCGTGATACAGAAGATTGCCCCAGGTGTGGGGAGTCAGAAGCGGGCTTTTTACACATTGCGTAGGTTTGCCTGGGCATACAGCATTTCTGGGAGAGTGTGTTCACCGAGCTGGAAGTCATTGTAGGGAGCCAGCTGGAGCGTACGCCACTCTTGGCCTTCCTAGGATATGACAGGGATGTGGAAAAGGAAAGCTGACATTTGGTGTCCATTGGAATGCTGCTGGCAAAACGCAGGATAGCTATGAAATGGGTCCCTGGCCCCCTCTGACCTTAAGAGACTGGCATTCAGATATGTTATACTGCAACACTCATATATGGGAAAGACGGAGGAAGAGAAAAACTAAATGGCATCATAAAGGGCTAAAGCAAAAAGCTGCACAGGTGAACTGAAGGGGCACGTAGTGGCTGTAAATGGATTAAAGAGGCCCGAGATGATTTCAGGATTATGCTGCCTCAGTATTCCGCATATTTAATTGCAGCAGCCACATGTTTCAGAGGAGAGCTTTGAGCACCTGCACGTTTGTATTTACAGATTAAGCACTGAATATGGAGTGCTGGCAGTAGTTGCTCACAAGGGCAGAGATGGTAATATATGCACTCTTACGGAGTGCTTGACCAGAAAAACGAGCACTGAAGCAATGAAAGGACAAAAGTCAGCCATTTAAGAGGATGGTAATGAAGGGATATGCTTCTGGGAGAGACAAATACAAGATTGATAAGGAAAGCTGTTGAATAAGAAGCACGCAAACAAGAGTGACAATACAGTTAACCAAAAAAAGCAAAGAGCAGCCTCTAAATCTACTGTAAGATCTTGGTAAGCCCACAATACAGGGAGTGCAGAATTATTAGGCAAATGAGTATTTTGACCACATCATCCTCTTTATGCATGTTGTCTTACTCCAAGCTGTATAGGCTCGAAAGCCTACTACCAATTAAGCATATTAGGTGATGTGCATCTCTGTAATGAGAAGGGGTGTGGTCTAATGACATCAACACCCTATATCAGGTGTGCATAATTATTAGGCAACTTCCTTTCCTTTGGCAAAATGGGTCAAAAGAAGGACTTGACAGGCTCAGAAAAGTCAAAAATAGTGAGATATCTTGCAGAGGGATGCAGCACTCTTAAAATTGCAAAGCTTCTGAAGCGTGATCATCGAACAATCAAGCGTTTCATTCAAAATAGTCAACAGGGTCGCAAGAAGCGTGTGGAAAAACCAAGGCGCAAAATAACTGCCCATGAACTGAGAAAAGTCAAGCGTGCAGCTGCCACGATGCCACTTGCCACCAGTTTGGCCATATTTCAGAGCTGCAACATCACTGGAGTGCCCAAAAGCACAAGGTGTGCAATACTCAGAGACATGGCCAAGGTAAGAAAGGCTGAAATACGACCACCACTGAACAAGACACACAAGCTGAAACGTCAAGACTGGGCCAAGAAATATCTCAAGACTGATTTTTCTAAGGTTTTATGGACTGATGAAATGAGAGTGAGTCTTGATGGGCCAGATGGATGGGCCCGTGGCTGGATTGGTAAAGGGCAGAGAGCTCCAGTCCGACTCAGACGCCAGCCAGGTGGAGGTGGAGTACTGGTTTGGGCTGGTATCATCAAAGATGAGCTTGTGGGGCCTTTTCGGGTTGAGGATGGAGTCAAGCTCAACTCCCAGTCCTACTGCCAGTTCCTGGAAGACACCTTCTTCAAGCAGTGGTACAGGAAGAAGTCTGCATCCTTCAAGAAAAACATGATTTTCATGCAGGACAATGCTCCATCACACGCGTCCAAGTACTCCACAGCGTGGCTGGCAAGAAAGGGTATAAAAGAAGGAAATCTAATGACATGGCCTCCTTGTTCACCTGATCTGAACCCCATTGAGAACCTGTGGTCCATCATCAAATGTGAGATTTACAAGGAGGGAAAACAGTACACCTCTCTGAACAGTGTCTGGGAGGCTGTGGTTGCTGCTGCACGCAATGTTGATGGTGAACAGATCAAAACACTGACAGAATCCATGGATGGCAGGCTTTTGAGTGTCCTTGCAAAGAAAGGTGGCTATATTGGTCACTGATTTTTTTTTGTTTTGTTTTTGAATGTCAGAAATGTATATTTGTGAATGTTGAGATGTTATATTGGTTTCACTGGTAATAATAAATAATTGAAATGGGTATATATTTTTTTTTGTTGAGTTGCCTAATAATTCTGCACAGTAATAGTCACCTGCACACACAGATATCCCCCTAACATAGCTAAAACTAAAAACAAACTAAAAACTACTTCCAAAAATATTCAGCTTTGATATTAATGAGTTTTTTGGGTTCATTGAGAACATGGTTGTTGTTCAATAATAAAATTAATCCTCAAAAATACAACTTGCCTAATAATTCTGCACTCCCTGTAGATCTACAGTACAAGTTGTTTGGTTGGCTCGATCTAGAAACAGTTGAACTTGGTGGAAGGGACCATGTTTTGGAAACCAGAAGAATCACAACTGGTTCTACGCAAGAGGGAACTCATTTCAGGACCCTTATCATCAGGTGCACATACTTGGTGTCATTGATTGTCAGATATTAACTTTTTAGAACATTACTCTTCTATACACCTAGGTGCAGATTTAGCATCATTTGCACAGCAAATTACTACATGAAGATCTACAACATTGTGCAAATGGTAAAAAGCGGTGAAGAACCTGATTTCCTTATTGATGCCATTAGATGAATGGCACAGAAGAACCTGTTTAGTGCAACACTAAGCCCTGTGCTATATCATAAAAATGAGACAGTGATAGCTAATGTGACATTTTAACTTGAATTACACCATCTAGTACAAATGTCTTTGTAACAACAACTGTCAAATGGTGAGCTTCATAAAATGTGTAATTTTATGGTAATAGACATCTCACCTAGTGGAATATCATGTAATATCCCTCTTGCCCCTTGTTTGAGCTATGTTTTGTTTGGCACTAGAATTTCACACAAACCCAGGTAAAAATTTCAATTACTCGATTCTGAATCCCCTGACATCCTGTTTTTTAACAGAAACTTGGTTAATAGACAAATCATCCCCGGATATATTAGCCGCGCTCACACCTGGATATTACTTAATACAAGCAAACACACCCACTGGTAAAATTGGGGGAGGAGCGGCTGCTGTAATTAAGAAGCATCTTAGATTTACTAATCTTGAATCCTTAAATATCTCTATGATTGAGAGTCTGGTGATCAAGCTCAATTCTCATCTTTGTCCTTTGATCAGCATAGTAGTGTATTGACCTCCGGGCTATATGCAGCAATTCCTTCAGCTATTAGCAGAATCCTTATCCCATTTAGTGATTGATCATGCTAAAATTCTTTTAATAGGTGATTTTAACTACTGGGCAAACGAGGAAGCCGGCAGCCCCGCTTCTGCAGAGTTAACTGATTTGCTCAATAACTTTAACTTTAAACATGTGTCCCTACCCACTCATAACAAGGGGCATACACTAGAATAGGAATGGACTACTAATTTATCCTCTACCAATTTATCTGCCACACTGTGTCTATTGTCTGGTCATTATCTTATTAAATTCCTCTTAAATGACCTGACCCCTCTGGAAAATTTTGTTCGTCCTGGAACTGTTTCCAGGAACTGGTTGCTGATAAATGCCAACTCCTTCTGTGAATCTCTGTTAACAATACCTTTATTTCAGAATAGTTTACATTGCCAGGAGGAAGATATTACCAGCTGGCTAACTAATGCCAGTAACATCGATGCCACGCTTCGGAAATCGAAACAGGTCAAATGCCACGAGGCATTCAAATGGTTTTCTGACAATGTTAAAAAGCAAATGCTCCTCTTCGGCGCATAGAATATAAACGGCGGACCAACTATTCTTCTGAGGACAAGGCAGCCTATACTATGGTGGTGATTCCTAGTTTGGCGGGCGGCGGTCGCCGCCCGCCAAGCGGGAACCGCCAGAAGACCGTACCGCGGTCAGAAGACCGCGGCGGTCATTCTGGCTTTCCCGCTGGGCGGGCGACCGCCAAAAGGCCGCCTGCCCGCCCAGCGGGAAACCCACAGCAACGATGAAGCCGGCTCCGCATGGAGCCGGCGGAGTTGCTTTTGTGCGACGGGTGCAGTTGCACCCGTCGCGATTTCCAGTGTCTGCTATGCAGACACTGGAAATCAATGTGGGGCCCTGTTAGGGGGCCCCTGCAGTGCCCATGCCATTGGCATGGGCACTGCAGGGGCCCCCAGGGGCCCCACGACACCCGTCCCGCCAGCCTGGTTCTGGCGGTCGAAACCGCCAGAACCAGGCTGGCGGGAAGGGGGTCAGAATCCCCATGGCGGCGCTGCATGGGGATTCTGCAGGCCAGGGGAAAACCGGCGGGAAACCGCCGGTTTCCCTTTTCTGACCGCGGCTTTACCGCTGCGGTCAGAATGTGCCTGGATGCACCGCCAGCCTGTTGGCGGTGCATCCGCGGTCCCCTACCCTGGCGGTCTCGGACCGCCAGGGTAGGAATGACCCCCTATATGTCTTAACAGCTATACAAATCTAATAAACGAGCAAAATCTGATTTCTTTTCTAACAGAAATCTAAATTCAGTGAACAAATCAAAGGAAATCTTCAATATAGTCTCTGAATTATCCAATCCTGATAGGGTGACTGTACCCTTTCTCCACTCACAGAACTTATGTGACAATCGTAATACTTTCTTTGTAGAAAAGATTAAGCCAATAAAGGATAGTATACTGATAAGTTACCCATCTAGTTCATTATCTTCTAATATTAAGAATTCATCTACCCTATATGAATTTCCTGCCCTACCAAAGATTGCCTCACAGACTTGTTGTCAAAGATCAAATCAGGTTCCACTAATGACATCTGTCCGCCTAAAATACAAAAAAACAGTTCTCATTTTCCTGAGGTAGCTCTATCTCTCCTCAATCAATCTCTTAGTCAAGGGGTGGTTCCTGATACATTTAATAAAGCAATTGTGATCAATCTTCAGAAAAAAATCTGGTTAGGATTTTCTCATTTTGAAAAATTACCACCCCATTTCTCTGCTGTCATGTCTGGCGCACGTACTTGAAGCACACGTTGCCAAACATCTATGCCTTTTCTTAGAAGAATCCAAACTTCTTGACTCCCATGAGGTTTACGGCCAGCCCACTCAACTGAATCCGTCATTCTTTCAGTTGTAGACAATATGTGGGAGGCGGCTGATAATTGTATTACTCAGGCACTGGTTCTTTTAGATCTCTCTGCTGCATTTGACACGGTGAACCATGAGTTATTGGTGGGCTGTGTCAAGGCGGCTGGCCTATAGAATTCAACACAGGCATGGATTGTATCTTTTTTTACGAATCGCTGGCAATCTGTCCAGCTGTTTCCTTTTAAATCTTCTAAAGTCCAGCTGTTGTGTAGAGTTCCTCGAGGGTCTGCTATGGCCCCTCATATTTCCGGTATATATATTCGACCCTTAATTTGTGCCCTCAAGAAGATGAATGTCAGAATTTACTATTATGCTGATGACATGCAGCTTCTGTTCACCATTAATGATTCCAGTGAAGCCAATGAAATGTTCCAAAATACTATGCTGTTCATCAGGGATTGGATGAATAAAAATCAGCTCTAAGTTGAACTCTGATAAAACAGAGATTGTTATAAGTCTAAATAAAATTGAGAGGTGGAATCCTTCCTTCTAGCCATCATCAACCCATCTTCCCAATCCAAGCACTCAGTAAAAAGCCTAGGAATCGTCATTGA
Organism: Pleurodeles waltl; assembly: GCF_031143425.1. NCBI lineage: Eukaryota > Metazoa > Chordata > Amphibia > Caudata > Salamandridae > Pleurodeles > Pleurodeles waltl. The sequence continues at coordinate 133,591,138 of NC_090445.1, read as the reverse complement.
CAAACAGTTGTCAATTAAATCCCAAGTTAGATCAGTCATATCTCCATGCTTTTTACAGTTGCAGAAAATAAAAAAAAATCAGCAAGTTTCTTACTGTGGAAGCCCTAGTCCTGATCATCCATGCCTTAGCCATTTCACGTATTGACTACGGCAACGCCTTATATCTTGGCCTCCCTAAATATCATTCTTGCAGACTTCAACTTGTTGAAAATCAAGCAGCCAGACTCATATTCAAACAACCAAGACAGTGTCACATTACACGACTGATGAAGAAACTCCACAGGTTACCGGTGACACAACGCACCATCTTTAAGACTGTATGTATTATATTTAAATCCATTTATTGAAGAAGGCCTGCCTTCATCTCAGCTAGAAGTAAAGAATAAATCCCCATCTGAAACTTAAGATCGACCCATATGAACTTATTCTACACTCCACCTTTTGAAAAAAAAGAAAGTCTGGGTGATTCCCATTTTTCAGTTCGTGCTCCCCACATCTGGAACTCCCCCACCAGGAGATCAGATCCACCTCCTGCTATCAAAATCTTAGGAAACTACTGAAGACCTGGCTATTTAGACAGGCATATGATTAATGCATCCATTACTTACGTTAATGGCATTACTCTTAGTCCTACTCCCTCGCCTTCCTTTAGACCAATGAGGCTCCCTGCCTCCCCATAGACCCTTCCTTCCCCTTAAAAAACCCCCACCACCTCCTGTACAAAAACAAGCCCAAGCAGCAACTCAGGCGGTCCGTACCGGGAGGGCAGGAGGGAACGGAAAGGAAGGCGAGGGAGTAGGACTAGGAGTAATGCCATTAACGTAAGTAATGGATGCATTACCTCCCGTCCCTCCCTCGCCTTTCTTTAGACCAATGAGACATAGCAAAAGAAAACAGGAGACGGACACTGAGTTGCAACAAGTTTAATCACAACCAATAAAGACCACCGCGTCCCCACCCCCCTATTACATCATAGAGGACAAGACACAGTGACCCATCACCGACTCCAGAGTGCCCAAGTCCACCAGCCTGTAATGATGAACAAAAGTCGAAGGTGAGGCCCAAGTAGCGGCCCTGCAAATTTCCACCACAGAAGCACCCTGAAGCTCCGCCACCGTAGCAGCCATACCCCTCGTAGAACGGCCCTGAATCCCTTGGGGTGGAACCTCCCCCTTCAAAGAATAAGCCATCAGTATCAGTGAGCAAACCCACCGACTCAAAGAAGCCGTGGAAGGCTTCTCACCTTTCCGAGCCGGACCGAAATTCACAAAAAGAGAATCCCCATTACGGAAAGGAGCAACTACCCGAAGATATTCCAACAAGGCCTGACACACATCTAAAGAATGCAACCGAACCTCCTCATCCGAGGAAGGATCCGGACAAAACGAAGGAAGGATGACCTCCTGGCGAGCATGGAAAGACGAATTCACCTTAGGAACAAAAGAAGGAACCAGAACGAGCACCACGCGATCCGGAAAAACCTTACAAAAAGGAAACGAGCAGGCCAAGGCCCCCAAATCCCCTAAACGGCTGGCCGAAGTAATGGCCACCAGGAAAAAAGTTTTCAAAGAAAGATGACGCAAGTCACAGTCCCCCAGAGGTTCAAAGGGAGCAACAGTCAAAGCACCCAATACCAATGAAAGATCCCAGGAAGGAAAAGAACACACCGGACGAGGAAACAAGTTAAGAAGACCCTGGAAAAACCGAGGCATCAAATGACCCTCATCAGACAGATTACGCCATGGACCCCTAAAAGCCTGAATCGCCGCCCACTACACCCGTAGAGAAGCCACTGACAAACCCAACTGGGCACCATCCTGTAAAAACTGCATCACATGAAAAAGAGAAGCGGACATAGGATCCAACTTATGCCGGAAACACCAAGAAGAAAAAACTTTCCACTGCTGACAATAAGACAGCAAAGTGGAACGCCGTCGGGAAGCCAGTAAAGTAGAACTCAAAGCTATCGGAACTCCCAAACCCGTTAAACCCCGCCGTTCAACTTCCAGGCCGTCAAGTGCAACCGCATCAACGACCCCACCGAGAGGCAAGGAAACTCCAGAGGCGATGGACAGAGAGGAAGAGTCCACACGTGACTCGACGCCATCAACTGAAGCAACGGAAACCAATTTGCCCTCGGCCAATGGGGTGCAATCGAGAACCCTGGCTTTCAAAAGACGTACTCTCAATAGAAACGCACGGAGCAACTGAAAGGGCGGGAAAGCGTACAAAAGACCCTGAGGCCAAGGACTCGACATCCCGTCCACCTCCCAAGCCTGAGGACAACGAAACTGGGAGCAAAAGTGACTGAGTTTCGCATTCTCTGGAGACGCAAACACATCAACCACTGGAAGACCCCATAGGTGAACCAGATGATGTAACAGAGACCACCGGAGGGAGAAAAGCTGAGAGGAAGGAATCACCCTGCTCAGAAGATCCGCCTGAACATTGACCACCCCGAATGTAGGTGGCGTGTAGGCAAAGAACCCATTCCTGAGCACAAACAAAAATCTTCCTGGCCAGGCGGAACAGAGCCCACGACCTGGTCCCCCCCTGCCGGTTCACATAAGCTTTGGTCACCAAGTTGTCTGTCCGAATAAGAACCGCAACACCTTTCAGGGAGTCCTGAAAATGAATCAGAGCTAGAAGCACCGCCTTCAACTCCCGCCAATTCGAGGAGCGTCTGGCTTCCAGAGGTGACCAAAACCCCTGGATCTGAGCCGACCCCATCCAAGCCCCCCAACCGGAGAGGCTGGCATCGGTCGTCACCACCACCGGGAGAGGAGGAGATAAAGACACCCCTACCCGAAGATGAGAGGGCACCAGCCACCAACCCAACCCCGACACCTGAATCCGCGCCAGAAGAGAACTTGACCCTGGAGACCAATGAACCAGGAACCAGTTCATCAGGTAAAGAAGATGGAACCGTGCCCAGGGAACCAGAAAAATCACCGACGCCAAATGACCCTGCAGACGTAACCACTGAAGGGCCCTGGGAGCAGGCTGTGACAAGATCGACCTCACCAGAAACTGGAGGACCAACAACCGCTTCTCCGACACAGTCACCAAACCTTGAAGAGTCAGAAACCGAGCCCCGAGAAACACCAGATCTTGGGAAGGAACCAAATCTGACTTCCCCCAGTTGACCAAAAACCTGTGGTTTTGCAGGACCACCAGAACCCGGGCCACATGCCTCTGCAACAGCTCCTGAGAGGACGCTTGGATTAGAATATCGTCCAGATAAGGATGAATAAACACCCTTTCTGAATGTATAAGAGCCACCAGAGGGGCCAGCACCTTGGTGAAAATGCGGGGAGAGGACTTGAGGCCGAAGGGTAGAACACAAAACTGATAATGGTCCAGGCCTACCGCAAAACGTAGGAATCTCTGAGAAGACCGAGCCACTGGAACATGCAGGTAAGCATCCTGCAGATCCAGAGATGCCAGGAAATCCCCCGGACTGACCAGAAGAAATATAGTCTGAATGGACAGCATACGGAAATGTATAGTTCTGATCCAGGAATTCACCTCTTTTAGATTGAGGACAGGCCGAAAACCCCCTGACACCTTCTGAACCAGAAAAAAGACTGAATAAGTGCCCAGAACCCTCTCCCCCACAGGAACCTGGGTGATGGCCCCCTTGAGAAGCAAGTCCCGGACCCCATCCAACAACGCCTGTCTCTGGGCCCCGACTGTAGGCAGAGGAGTGGGACGCACCCCGGAATCTGGAGGTACCACTTTGAAATCTATGGCGTAGCCGTTGTCCACAATGTCCAGCACCCAACGATCGCTGACACTCTTCTGCCACACTGGAAGAAAGTGCCTCAGCAGTCCCCCAACCTGCCCTATGCCAGGCCCACAATGATTGTCAGGACCCCTTCTTGAACCCACCCCGGTTCGAAGGGGCAGACTTCGTAGGAGAAAAACGGGGCTGAAAACGACGTTTCCTGAAAGAAAAAGATTTGGAATCCATCTTGGGAGATGAGCGCGAATGCTTCCTCCACCCCTTGCCAGAAGTGAACCACCTTTGTAAGGCAAGGCGTGTTTCCTCTTCTTAAATGCCTTGGAAAGCATGGAAGGCAACTGATCACCAAACAAATTACACCCCTCAAAAGGTAGTCTCAGGAGAGCGGATTTCTCCCCAGGATCCGCCTTCCACAACCTCAACCAGAGGGACCTACGAGCCCCAATCAAAGCTCCCAAAGCCAGAGCCGAAGTACGGACCACATCAGAAGACATGTCTGCCAGCAACCTGGCCTGTTGCTCCATAACAGCCAGAAGTTCCGAGCACTCCGAACCATCCTGAACAGCCACAGCCAGCTTGTCAAAATCCTGCACCAAAAACTGTGCAGAATAAGCAGAAAATATACCCGCTCTGAGGGCCAAATTCTCCGCTGCAAAAGCCCTCTTAAGACCAGAATCCACCTTACGGTCAGTGGCATCCGTAGGCACACAATCCTCAGGATTGACCACCGTCTTGCCAATCAGGGTCACAAGAATGGAATCCAGTTTAATTGAGGGAGGTAACACATCCTCCCCTTCCAGCAAGTACAGTTACTGAAGGAACCATGGCACCTGAGACCTATCCACATCCTTCCACTCCCGGAATAGCATCTCCTTCACAGGGCCCTGAAAAGGCATGGCAAACTTAGAAGGCGTTTGATACTGAGGGAACAAATGCGAATCCGACCCCGTAGGTTGAAACACAGGAAAACCTAAATTGTCCCGAACATGCGACATCACCTCCCACATCTCTTCCCTGGAGACATATTTCCCACCAGAAGAAGTAGATGGAGCGTCATCCTCATCATCCCCAGAAGAGGACTTCTCTGCAGTCCCAGGAGGACGGGCCGCCGGAGAACGACCAGGCCTGGCCACCCCAGCTTGGAGAGCCCGAGAGACAGCCACCTCAATCATGTCCTGAACCTCTCCTCTGGACATGAGTGGCGCAGAAGCCCCCACCGTAACCTGGCGACCCCCAGGTGTGGAGAGGGGAACCTCACCATCCTCCCCCGATGAAGAGGAAACAATCCTACGTCTTTTGGCAGGTACCTTCGGCATGATACAAACCAGAAATGCCAGCCATAGGACCTCAACCCCTTTAAATAAAAGAGAAAGGTCCTCCCCCTAAAAAAGAAACAGCAAATGGCAATATATAAACAATTAGCCAAAACCTTTGAAAAACGCGGGCAGAACGCCCGTACTACTGCCAAAAATGCCGAAAATCCAAACCGGCACATCTGCTCGTCCGTGCGAGCCGAAGATCCGGAAGTTGTTGCCCCAGCCTCAAAGAGCCGACCGACCTCGTCAGCCGACTCCCAGGACGCGTCTCCAAGGCAGCCACGCCTGCCTCTCGAAGACGCGACCGCCAGGAACCCTTCCCGAGGAGCTCCGCGCCTCGAGGAGAGCAAAGCCGAAGACCCTCAGGCCCCGCCATGGAGGACGAAGAAGAAGGTAAGTCTAGCGGGGCTAGACAAAAAAGAACAGGAGGTGTAGGGGGTGCGTGGGGGGTTTAAGGGGAAGGGAGGGTCTATGGGGAGGCAGGGAGCCTCATTGGTCTAAAGGAAAGCGAGGGAGGGACGGGAGGTAATGATCCTTATGGTGGGCTAAGCCTCTGTTACTTAGAACCATTTCGCGCCATGAAACCACTTTGTGTAAGTGCGCTCTATAAATTTAGGTAACATCATATAACAATATTTTAGTAAATTTCTCTCTGCGTGAAAACATATGAACATGGCGCCTAGGCACAAGATCGCAGGCACTGGAGATGGCCCCCCACCTGCTGGTGTTTGCGCTGGGCCAGCCCGTTAAAAAAGGGTTGTTGCTCCAATACAAAGCTATTTGGCGCTTCGTTCGTTTCAGTTTTTCAGCACAAAGTTGATTTTGCACCGGAAACAGCCCTTCAGCATCCTAGGCCCAAGGAGCTGGAAATAGCTATTTTCGAAATCTCTAAAAATAAAATGCTGGGCCAAACACCTTCAGCCAATAGCCCAATGTGAGCACGGAGAAGCTGGGACGCAGAGCTCTGCAGCACGTGCACGAACCCACGTGACCGTCTGGCCCCTGCCTCGGTTACAAATAAGCCAGGTGCTCCTGCAGGCGCCCTTGCAGGCTGGAACTTGCAGAGCGACGCACACCTGCTCCCGGAGGGGCGGGGACCACGGCCTCTCCCTCCACGGAGCAAGGGCGTCAGCTGCGATAACATGGCGCCTTCAGAAATCTCCCAGGCGGCCTGAGGTGTGAGAAACTCTAGACATTCGTGCCCAGGCGGCTGTCGCGAGAGGCCGGTAGGGCTGGGGCAGGCACAAATCACACCAGTGCCACTCAAAGGCACGAGCCTTGCGAAGTCCGGCACTTATAAGACCAGGTAATGTCGCTGAAAGGCCGATGGGAATGGGGAAGAGTCAGTCAAATGGCCGACACGGTCTCTGAAACACTAGTTGGAACTGGAAAGGAGGAGTTGTGTGTGACGTGAGTGCCTCGACAAAGCTAGTTTGAAAGGAGACGGCCTAGTGACATGGCAGGCCAGTGACATTGGAGTGGGACTGGAGTAGTTAGTCACATGTCAAAGTAGCAACGATGGAGCAGTTAGTTACATGCCAGACGATTGCCCAAGATCACATGCATTACTGATATCGAAGCGGGGACGTAAGCACACCTCTTCCATATACACACTGCTTACTCTCACGGTGTAGTCAGCCCCAGGTAAACAGGCTATAACTCTAACAGCATTCCGCGTCCATTACCCCCACTTACTTTTGCACCACAAGAGCCCCACAGAAGTGTACCATCAAGACAGCCACTGGAATTGTGCGCTTTTGTGACAGCTGTGTTTTTTTGCTTTGTTGTTTTTTTGCCGCATTTGCCGCATAATCCATCATCTGCTATATAATCTGCAGATGTTAACAAGAAAGAGTTTCTATCTCAAACGTTTAAAAAACTACTAAAAACGTAGCAACACGTGTTGTCACAGAGTAGAAGACACTCCACAAAGCTTGGCTCGTCATCCTTCTGTTGCTTATTGCTATAGTTAGGAGTTGAGGTGGAACATTTGCTCAGACCGTTTTAACAAGTTAAAAAAATGAAATAATACATTTTAAGGGGCGCGTGCAGCCCTGTGTCGTAGGCTGCTTTATTTTAAGGGGTACGTGTACCCCAGTATCACAGGATGCCATATTTCAAGAGGTGAGTAAAGTCTCTACCAGAGAGTAACATACTTTATGGGGTGCGAGCAGTCCTGCATCAAAGATGCCCAGTTTTATAGGGCGCATGTGGCACAGAATGAATCGCAAGGTGACGTATGTCATGGGGTGCGTACAACCCTGCATCACTGAATGAGGTAAATCAAGAGGTGCGCGCAGCCATGTTTCACGTGGAGTTTTCTTTCAAGGGACCCAACACCCCTATGACACAGGTTGTAATATTTCGACGGAGGAGGAATCAGACCCGTTCGTTACCAGTGGTCATTTCGCGGGGCAGGACCACTCCTGTGGATCAGGTTTCCGTAGTTCGAGGGTGCGGCGTGCACCCCAGAATCACAAACTGTCCTAGCCTTGTGTAATCCTTAGCCCCCCCTCCCGTCGCCCCCATTCAGGCACGTTATTCTGTACAATGGTCTCCGATGGTACACCGATCTGCGCCTGATGGGGTGGGAGGCGGCGGGGGGAGGGGGCGCACACAGACAGAGCTTGTCGTGCCATCGCTGGTTGCCCGGCAACACCATCTGCGGTCAGAGTTTCTGATGGCAGCAGGCAGGGAACAGAAAGACTTCGGGTACACACGTTTTGTCTCCTCGCGCCTGGCAAGGGACTCCCGCGATGCAATCTGCCTTCAATTATAATTAAAAGAAAAGTAATAAAAAACAGGGGGGCAGACGTGGGCCCTGGAAAAAAACACAGCGCCTTAAAGAAATTAGCTAGCGGAACCCAGCGTCTTCCACCGAAAAGGTACTACTCCATGGTCTGTGCCATTCATTTTTAAACAACGGGGAGATTGTTGGTGGACCCCAAGGCAGGGTGGGAGAGGGGGCCCTGGTCGGTCTTCGGACTGGCGGAGCAGGTGTCACACCAGGGAATGCAAGCCTCTCTTCCGAACAGATAATTTGTACTTGAACTCAAGTAAATTTCCCCCATTGTATGTAACACACCTTCATAGAACGAGGGAGTGTGGTGGTACTTAAGAACATAAGAACGTTTATATAAAATTCCCTTAAATACCTCTGGACGCATTCCAGCCAGTTTTTTCCCGCAGGGCCGCTATAGACATGGACCAACCATATGCAAATCAAGCCTAGTCCTGCTCCACTAGGATTACATCATTTTACACTGCTAGGATACATGCCCTCTGAACCGGAACGAAAAGCAACCCCGGCCAGGCTTCATGAGATAGGTGCAGCTGGAGTCCGGCCAGCACTGTGCTTGTAGGAGACAATATTGAGACTAAATGTGCCCCATATATACAAGCAGGAGTAGTAAAGTATGAGGGAACACCGCCTACCAGACGTGGAGGTGGGGAATGCAATTATGAAGGTCAGGTACACTTGGCATACATGCCAACATTATAAAACTGAAAAGTGGTAGATTTTGGAAAAAAAAGGGGGGACGTACTTTCCCCTTTGACATAAGGCAATATGCAAATTAGGGCTGAAAATTCACTAGAGCCAACAACAACTCAAGACATTGCCAGGCAAGGAGTAACTAACCTGACTGCTTCTTGTGCTGTCTCTTCCTATGCTTACCTGGATGTAACCACCCACAGCCTGGAAGTGATTCCTGGACCATGTTATGTTTACAGCCATATACACCAATACATTGATAGCTGGTCATGGTGACAATTACTTACCAAAGTTAACTAATACTATACAGCAGTGGTCTTCAAACTGTGGGTTGTATCCCTCTGGAGGGACCCAAGCTATTTTGGGAGTGGGATGTGGAGACACACAGAAACAAAGCTCTCTGCTTCCTTAAAGCTCTGTTCTGTTGTGTAAACAAAAGGGAGAGCCTTCTCCCCAAGTCCACTTGTGAATTTTAAGGAGGGCCACTGGTGTTATGTGGTCATGCGGCTGTGGCGTTTTTCAGATAATTATGTGTTTGATGCATTTGCCACTTAATCCATCATATGCTGCACAGTCTGCTGATTTTCACAGAAAACAATGTTTCTGGATCAAAAGTTACTAAAATTGAGGCAACCGGTGTAACCGCACAGAGGATGGCTCTATGCCAAAGGTTGAATGGTCATCTTTCAGTTGCTTATTACTGTATTTGCATATTTAACTAGTAGTACGGAGGGGAAGCAGTTGCCTCAACAGTGTCAATATGAGAAATAATGACTGTAGGAAGCTGGCTATGTATATACTATCTCAAAGTGAGAGATAGTGTGCACAGAGTCCAAGGGTTCCCCATAGAGGTTGATAGTAGCAAAATTAGATAATACTAATGCTCTTTTTTTGTGGTAGTGTGGTCGAGCAGTAGGCCTATCAGAGGGTAGTGTTAAGCATTTGTTGTACACACACAGGCAATAAATGAGAATACACACTCAAAGACTTAACTCCAGGCCAATAGGTTTTTATATAGAAAAATATCATTTTCTTAATTTATTTTAGGACCACAAAATTCAGAATTTAGGTAAATACATAAATTGTAAGGTACTTCACACAGGTAAGTATGGAACTTTGAATTAAAACAGTAATATACACAGTTTTGGCAAAAAATGGCAATAAGCTATTTTAAAAGTGGACACTGCAAAACTCAACAGTTCCTGGGGGAGGTAAGTCTTGGTTAGTTTCTTAGGTAAGTAAAGCACTTACAAGTTCAGTCTCCTGGGCGAAGGGAGCCCACTGTTGGGGGTTCAAGTCAACCCCAAACACCCAGCACCAGCAACACAGGGCCGGTCAGGTGCAGAGGTCAAATTAGGGCCCAAATAACATAGGCACCTATGGAGAACAGGGGTGCTCCAGTTCCAGTCTGCTAGCAGGTAAGTACCTACTTCCTCGGGGAGCAGACCAGGGTTTTTTTATATAGCACTGGGGGGGGGGTCCCAAACAGGCACACAAAATACACCCTGAGCGGTACAGGGGCGGCTGGGTGCAGTGTGTAAACAAGGCATCAGGTTTTGTGTAGAAGTCAATTGAGGGACCCAGGGGTCACTCTGGCGATGCAGGCAGGGTACAGGGGGGCTTCTCGGGCCAGCCACCGACTGGTCTATGATGGGGGCCTCCTGCTGGTCCCTTCTCTACTGGTGGTTGTTTTCTCTCGGTTTTGGGGGCTGCGGGTGCAGTGCTTCTTCCAGGCATCGGGTTCCTTTGTTACCGGGCAGTCAAGGTCAGGGGGGGCCTCTGGATCCTCTTCGCAGGCGTTGCTGTGGGGGTGCAGGGAGGTCGACTCATGGTGTCCACGTCGTTGGAGTCGCCTTGGGGACTTTTCTGCGGTGTTGGTTCTTCTGGACACGAGCCGGGGGCGTCGGGTGCAGAAGGTGAAGACTCACGCTTCCGGAGTGAGGCTGGAGTCTTCTTTAAAGTTGGTTTCTTGGTTGTAGTTTTGGACAGAGCTGCTGTCCTCAGGAGTTTCTTGGTCCTTTAGGTGCAGGTCAGTCCTCTGAGTCCTTAGAGGTCGCTGGTCCCGCTGGATACGTCGCTGTGCAGGTTCTCTGAGTGAGGAGACAGGCCGGTAGGGCTGGGGCCAAGTCAGTTGTCGTCTATGCAGGGCTTTCAGGTCAGCAGTCCTTCTTCTTTCTTCAGGTTGCAGGAATCTGAGTTCCTGAGTTCAGGGTCTCCCCTAAATACTCAATTTAGGGGTGTGTTTAGGTCTTGGGGGGCAGTAGCCAATGGCTACTGTCCTTGAGGGTGGCTACACCCTCTTTGTGCCTCCTCTCTGTGGGGAGGGGAGCACATCCCTAATCCTATTCGGGGAATCCTCCAAATCAAGATGGAGGATTTCCTAAGGCAGGAGTCACCTCAGCTCAGGACACCTTAGGGGCTGTCCTGACTGGTGGGTGACTCCTCCTTGCTTTTCTCATTATCTCCTCCAGACTTGCCACCAAAAGTGGGGGCTGTGTCTGGGGGGGAGAGTGGGGGGAAAACCACTTGCTGGAGCGCCCTGGGGCATTGTAACACGAAGACTGAGCCTTTGAGGCTCACTGCTAGGTGTTACAGTTCTTGCAGGGGAGAGGTGTGAAGCTCCTCCACCCAGTGCAGGCTTTGTTTCAGGCCCTAGAGAGCACAAAGTCTCTCACCCCAGGGGGTCAGAAACTCGTCTCAGTGGCAGGCTGGCACAGACCAGTCAGTCCTGCACTGAAGGATTGGGTAAAATACAGGGGGCATCTCTAAGATGCCCTCTGTGTGCATTTTTTAAAATAAATTCAGCACTGGCATCAGCGTGGGTTTATTATTCTGAGAAGTTTGATACTAACCTTCCCAGTATTCAGTGTTGCCATTATGGAACTGTGGAGTTCGTTTTACAAACTCCCAGACCATATACTTAATATGGCCACACTGTACTTACAATGTCTAAGAACAGACTTAGACACTGTAGGGGCATATTGCTCATGCAGCTATGCCCTCACCTGTGGTATGGTGCACCCTGCCTTAGGACTTTAAGGTCTGCTAGAGGGGTGACTTACCTATGCCACAGGCAGGATTTTGTGTGCATGGCATCCTGGGGGGATGCCATGTCGACTTTGCCTTTTTCTCCCCACCAACACACACAATCTGCAATGGCAGTGTGCATGTGTTAGGCAAGGGGTCCCTTAGGGTGGCACAACACATGCTGCACCCCTTCGGGACCGTCCCTGATCACAGGGCCCTTGGTACCACTGGTACCTTTTACAAGGGACTTATCTGTGAGCCAGGGGTGTGCCAATTGTGGAAACAATTGCACATTTTTAGTGAAAGCACACTGGTGCTGGGGCCTGGTTAGCAGGGTCCCAGCACACGTCTTAGTCAAGTCAGCATCGATATCAGGCAAAAAGTATGGGGGGGGTAACTGCAACAGGGAGACATTTTCCTACAATGACAAAATGATGAAGTAAAGCTATCACTAGATGGGCCGCATTAGGGGGCATATTTATAATTGTTTTGCACCGAATTTGCGTTATTTTTTTTAATGCAAATTCGGTGCAAAATGACCTCCATATTTATACTTTGGCGCTAGACCTGTCTAGCGGCAAATTTATGTAGTTAAAGTCTTTTTTTGGACGTGGAAAACTGCGACAATGCGACAATGAGATGCACAGTAGGCATTCTAGTGCAAAAAATGACTCTAAGGCCCTAGCACCTGATTTATCCTCCTGTGCTAAAATCACGCACGGGGGAAAGGCGGGGTCAAAAAATGGTGCAAAGCTTGCTTTGCACCATTTATTAACTCCTCGGTCAGGGCAGGCGTTAGGGGACCTGTGGGCCTATTTCTATGGTGAAACATCATGGAATCGGCCCACAGGTGCCCTCCCCAGGCCCCAGGGACACTCACACCAGAGGGACAGTGGAGGATGGGGGACCCCATCCCAGGGAAGTATAGTTAAGTCCAGGTAAGTATTTCATTTTATTTTTTAAGTGCCATTGGGGGCCCTGAAATGGGCTCCCCTAAATGGCACTGGGTGCAATGGCCATGCCCAGGGGACCCTGGTCCCCTGTGCTGGCCATTGGGGTGGTGGGCATGACTCCTGTCATTTCTAAGACAGGAGTAATTTGGTATGGATGGTTTTGCGTCAGAAAATGACTCTAGGCAGGTTAGAGTCATATTTCTTTTACTTTAACCTGCCTAATGTAATTTTTTGGTGCAAAACCCCCTTCTTCCATACAGCCAGCCCCACCCGACTGTCATTTTTTTTACGCTAGCCTACCCTTTGCACCGGCGTGCACTATTCCATAAATAAGGTGCCCGGCTGCTGCACAGAAATGGTGCAAGCCGGTGCTAAACTATTTGTTGCAAAACTGCGTTGGTGTAGTTTTGCACCAAAAAGTATAAATCATGGCCCAAGTCGCATTACCTTTCCGTGCTGCATAATTTAGTCAACCCTGTCGCATAATTTGGTCCTACTGCATAATTCCAGGGGCCTTGATTATAAGTGATCATTCTTTCCATTAGTGTGAATAGTTGATTCACACCGGCTGCTAGATAGAGTGGGCAATGAAGGGGAAACAAAGTAGCTCTCTTTGGGTTTCAATTGTCAAACAAGGTTATACAACAAATCAACATCAAGTACTTTTATTATCCTATAAAGATTTCTCTTTAAGAATCTCCATCAGGGCTACAAGATAAGTTTTTAGTCTCTCAAGTCTCCCTCTTCTCTTGAAGAAGGGTGGATTCCAAACCTGGTTGTGGTTAGATGGTTGCTAGTCACTGCCTCCTGTTCATGTTTCAAGAGTAAGATTCACTCAATAGCACATCCTCCCAGTCCATTGCCTTCTTGACTACTGATAGAATGTGTCCTAACCTGAGCTTTGAATACAGTAGACCATTCAAAGCTCTGGTCTATTATGATAGAGGTAGGGATTGACTATCGTCTCCCTTTTGTGCCGGCTACATGGTCATACTACAGCCCGAGTGCCGTACAGTAGGAGAGGCGATCTCACAGAAGAGTTTGTCACTTATAGGGGTTAGACAAGGTTGTGTTCTGGCCCCTTTTCTTTTTTTTTATTTATATTAACTCTCTTGGTGATCACTTGAGGGCAGTAAAAGATATTCCCAAGATGAATTCTAGAGAAATCCCTGTCCTGCTTTATGCAGACAATGCCATCCTTATTGCTTAAACAGCCAATGCACTACAGCTTCTTTTAGATGCTTTTAGTACATTTATGGGGAGCCTAGTCCTTAGAACCAACTGCACCAAGTCCTTTGTGATGAAATATGGCCCCAAACTTTCAAAAACTAAAACAAAATTTACTTAATGGTGAGGAGATCATGACCCCCCCACCCATTTTACTTACCTGGGTATTCAGTTTGACATTGATCTTCACTGGAAGTTTTTCTTTAATGTGAGAGTGACACTGTTTCAACAGGCAATAGATGCTGTTTTTAGATTCTCCTTGTGGCTGGGCCACCGGCTGGTGAGGTAAATTCTCTGTAGTATTAAAAAAAAAGTAAATTTGTGCCAGCAGCTTCATTTGGAGAAGGTGTATGGGGGTACTTGAATCGTAAAGCTCTCAAATAGCTGAAAATAAGTTTCTAAGAAGATTGCTGGCAGTGCCGCAGTCCACCTCTGCAATGTTTTGCCATGATGAGGTTGGGCTATTTAGGATAGAATTCTATGCCAGGTTGCGGCCTCTGCTACTATGGCATAGGGTATGGAGCAACCCGGAAGCACAGTTGTGCAGGACTGTAGGAAGTTGGCTCTGTCTGTACTATTTCAAAGTAAGGAATAGCATGTAAAGAGTCCAAAGATTCCCCTTAGAGGTAAGATAGGGGCAAAAAGAGATAATTCTAATGCTCTATTTTGTGGTAGTGTGGTCGAGCAGTAGGCTTATCAGAGGGTAGTGTTAAGCATTTGTTGTACACACACAGGCAATAAATGAGGAACACACACTCAAAGACAATTCCAGGCCAACAGGTTTTTATATAGAAAAATATATTTTCTTAGTTTATTTTAAGAACCACAGGTTCAAGATTTACAAACAATACTTTAAATTAAAGGTATTTCACATAGGAACTTTAGGAACTTTGAATTAGCAAAATAGCATATACAGTTTTCACACAAATGGCAAATAGCTATTTTAAAGCTAGACAGTGCAATTTTCAACAGTTCCTGGGGTAGGTAAGTGTTTGTTAGTTTTGCAGGTAAGTAAAGAACCTACAGGGTTCAAAGTTGGGTCCAAGGTAGCCCACCGTTGGGGGTTCAGAGCAACCCCAAAGTTACCACACCAGCAGCTCAGGGCCGGTCAGGTGCAGAGGTCAAAGTGGTGCCCAAAACACATAGGCTTCAATGGAGAAGGGGGTGCCCCGGTTCCAGTCTGCCAGCAGGTAAGTACCCACGTCTTCGGAGGGCAGACCAGGGGGGTTTTGTAGGGCACAGGGGGGGGACACAAGTCGTCACAAAAAGTATACCCTCAGCGGCACGGGGGCGGCCGGGTGCAGTGTGCAAACAGGTGTCGGGTTCGCAATAGGTTTCAATGGGAGACCAAGGGGTCTCGTCAGCGATGCAGACAGGCAAGGGGGGGGGGCTCCTTGGGGTAGCCACCACCTGGGCAAGGGAGAGGGCCACCTGGGGGTCGCTCCTGCACTGGAGGTCGGATCCTTCAGGCCCTGGGGGCTGCGGGTGCAGTGTCTTTACCAGGCATCGGGTCTTTGAAGCAGGCAGTCGCGGTCAGGGGGAGCCTCGGGATTCCCTCTGCAGGCGTCGCTGTGGGGCTCAGGGGGGTCAACTCTGGCCACTCACGGTCTCGCAGTGGCCGGGGAGTCCTCCCTGTAGTGTTTGTTTTCCACAAGTCGAGCCAGGGGCGTCTGGTGCAGAGGGCAAAGTCTCACGCTTCCGGCGGGAAACGTGTGTTCTTTCTAAGTTGCTTCTTTGTTGCAAAGTTGCAGTCTTTGTAGAGCAGAGCCGCTGTCCTCGGGAGTTCTTGGTCCTTCTAGATGCAGGGTAGTCCTCTGAAGCTTCAGAGGTCGATGGACCCTGTGGAACGCGTCGCTGGAGCAGTTTCTTTAGAAGTGGGGAGACCGGCCGGTAGAGCTGGGGCCAAAGCAGTTGGTGTCTCCGTCTTCTCTGCAGGGTTTTCAGCTCAGCAGTCCTTCTTCGTCTTAGGTTGCAGGAATCTATCTTGCTGTGTTCTGGGAGCCCCTAAATACTCAATTTAGGGGTGTGTTTAGATCGGGGGGGTTGGTAGCCAATGGTCTGCAAGATGGAGGATTTCTAAAAGTCAGAGTCACCTCAGCTCAGGACACCTTAGGGGCTGTCCTGACTGGCCGGTGACTCCTACTTGTTTTTCTCATTATCTCCTCCGGCCTTGCCGCCAAAAGTGGGGCCGTGGCCGGAGGGGGCGGGCAACTCCACTAGCTGGAGTGCCCTGGGGTGCTGTAACAAAGGGGGTGAGCCTTTGAGGCTCACCGCCAGGTGTTACAGTTCCTGCAGGGGGAGGTGAGAAGCACCTCCACCCAGTACAGGCTTTGTTACTAGCCACAGAGTGACAAAGTCACTCTCCCCATGTGGCCAGCAACATGTCTGGTGTGTGGCAGGCTGCTAAAACTAGTCAGCCTACACTGGTAGTCGGTTAAGGTTTCAGGGGGCATCTCTAAGATGCCCTCTGGGGTGTATATTACAATAAAATGTACACTGGCATCAGTGTGCATTTATTGTGCTGAGAAGTTTGGTACCAAACTTCACAGTTTTCAGTGTAGCCATTATGGTGCTGTGGAGTTTGTGTAAAACAGACTCCCAGACCATATACTCTTATGGCTACCCTGCACTTACAATGTCTACGGTTTTGCTTAGACACTGTAGGGGCATAGTGCTCAAGCACTTATGCCCTCACCTATGGTATAGTGCACCCTGCCTTAGGGCTGTAAGGCCTGCTAGAGGGGTGACTTATCTATATCTATAGGCAGTGTGAGGTTGGCATGGCACCCTGAGGGGAGTGCCATGTCGGCTTAGTCATTTTATCCCCACCAGCACACACAATCTGGCAAGCAGTGTGTCTGTGCTGAGTGAGGGGTCCCAAGGGTGGCATAAGACATGCTGCAGCCCTTAGAGACCTTCCCTGGCATCAGGGCCCTTGGTACCAGGGGTACCAGTTACAAGGGACTTACCTGGATGCCAGGGTGTGCCAATTGTGGAAACAAAAAGTACAGTTTAGGGAAAGAACACTGGTGCTGGGGCCTGGTTAGCAGGCCTCAGCACACTTTCAAATCATAACTTGGAATCAGCAAAGGCAAAAAGTCAGGGGGTAACCATGCCAAGGAGGCATTTCCTTACACCCCCCCCCCCCCCCCCCAAACGAAAGAGGATGAGACTAACCTTTCCCAAGAAAGTCTTCATTTTCTAAGTGGAAGAACATGGAAAGGCCATCTGCATTGGCATGGGCAGTCCCAGGTCTGTGTTCCACTATAAAGTCCATTCCCTGTAGGGAGATGGACCACCTCAACAGTTTTGGATTTTCACCTTTCATTTGCATTAGCCATCCGAGAGGTCTGTGGTCAGTTTGAACTACAAAGTGAGTACCAAAGAGGTATGGTCTCCGCTTCTTCAAGGACCAAACCACAGCAAAGGCCTCCCTCTCAATGGCACTCCAACGCTGTTCCCTGGGGAGTAACCTCCTGCTAATGAAAGCAACAGGCTGGTCAAGGCCATCATCATTTGTTTGGGACAAAACTGCCCCTATCCCATGTTCAGAGGCATCAGTCTGCACAATGAACTGCTTGGAGTAATCTGGAGCTTTGAGAACTGGTGCTGTGCACATTGCTTGTTTCAGGGTGTCAAAGGCTTGTTGGCATTCTACAGTCCAGTTTACCTTCTTGGGCATTTTCTTGGA
This sequence comes from Pleurodeles waltl, assembly GCF_031143425.1. Lineage (NCBI taxonomy): Eukaryota > Metazoa > Chordata > Amphibia > Caudata > Salamandridae > Pleurodeles > Pleurodeles waltl. The sequence goes on along the minus strand of NC_090445.1, from coordinate 133,573,686 downwards.
GGTAAGTTCTGTGAGGGGTGTCACTATAGATCCATATCCCCTCACAAACCTCCTGTAATACCCAGTCAAGCCAAGGAATGCCCTGACTTGAGTCTGGGTTTTTGGAGCTGCCCAGTCCAGAATAGTCTGGATCTTAGGCTGGAGTGGCTGAACTTGGCCTCCACCTACAAGGTGTCCCAAGTAAACCACAGTTCCCTGCCCTATCTGACATTTGGATGCCTTGATAGAGAGGCCTGGTGCTTGCAGAGCCTTCAAAACCTTGTTCAGGTGGACCAGGTGATCCTGCCAGCTGGAGCTAAAGACAGCAATATCGTCAAGATAAGCTGCACTAAAGGACTCCAAGCCAGCAAGGACTTGATTCACCAACCTTTGGAAGGTGGCAGGGGCATTCTTTAAACCAAAGGGCATAACAGTAAACTGATAATGCCCATCAAGTGTGGAGAATGCTGTCTTTTCTTTTGCTCCTGGTGCCATTTTGATTTGCCAGTACCCTGCTGTCAAGTCAAAGGTACTTAAGTATTTGGCAGCACCTAGTTTGTCTATCAATTCATCTGCCCTTGGAATGGGATGGGCATCTGTCTTGGTGACAGAATTAAGTCCTCTGTAGTCCACACAAAACCTCATCTCTCTCTTTCCATCTTTGGTGTGAGGTTTGGGGACTAAGACCACTGGGCTAGCCCAGGGGCTATCGGAGTGCTCAATGACTCCCAATTCCAGCATCTTGTGGACTTCCACTTTGATGCTTTCCTTAACTTGGTCAGACTGTCTGAAAATTTTGTTTTTGACAGGCATACTGGGGGTCATTCCTACCCTGGCGGTCATAGACCGGCAGGGCAGGTGACGGAGGAAGCACCGCCAACAGGCTGGCGGTGCTTCCGGGGGCATTCTGACCGCGGCGGTAAAGCCGCGGTCAGAAACGGGAAACCGGCGGTGTCCCGCCGGTTTCCCACTGCCCCAGGGAATCCTCCACGGCGGCGCTGCTTGCAGCGCCGCCATGGGGATTCCGACCCCCTTACCGCCATCCTGTTCCTGGCGGTTTTCACTGCCAGGAACAGGATGGCGGTAACGGGTGTCGTGGGGCCCCTGGGGGCCCCTGCACTGCCCATGCCACTGGCATGGGCAGTGCAGGGGCCCCCTAACAGGGCCCCATAAAGATTTTCAGTGTCTGCTTTGCAGACACTGAAAATCACGACGGGTGCCACTGCACCCGTCGCACCCCTTCGACTCCGCCGGCTCCATTCGGAGCCGGCATCCTCGTGGAAGGGGGTTTCCCGCTGGGCGGGCGGGCGGCCTTCTGGCGGTCGCCCGCCAGCCCAGCGGGAAACTCAGAATGACCGCCGCGGTCTTTTGACCGCGGTACGGTCTTCTGGCGGTTCCCGCTTGGCGGGCGGCGACCGCCGCCAGCCAATCTAGGAGTCACCCCCACTGTGTCCTGTGTCCACATCATGGGTACACAGGTGTGTCTGACCAGGGGTTAGGGAAAAGAGCTCAGCAAACTGTTGCAGGACCTTCCTACAGTCAGATTGCTGTTGGCCAGAGAGGGTGTCTGAATAGATCACTCCATCAACTGAGCCATCTTTTCGGTCTGTGGAGAGGAGATCAGTGAGAGGTTCACTCTCAGCTTCCTGGTCCTCATCTGTTACCATCAACAGATTCACATCTGCCCTGTCACGGAAGAGTTTGAGGCGGTTCACATGGATCACCCTTGGGGGTCCTGCTAGTGCCTAGGTCTACCAGGTAGGTGACCTGACTCTTCCTCTCTAGCACTGGGTAAGGGCCACTCCATCTGTCCTGAAGTGCCCTGGGAGCCACAGGCTCCAGAACCCAGAATTTCTGCCCTGGCTGAAACTCCACCATAGCAGCCTTTTGGTCATACTACATCTTCTGGAGTTGTTGGCTAGCCTCAAGGTTTTTACTTGCCTTTTCCATGTAGTCTGCCATCCTTGAACGTAGGCCTAGTACATAGTCCACTATAACTTGTTTAGGCTCATGAAGAGGTCTCTCCCAGCCTTCTTTTACAAGAGCTAGTGGTCCCCTCACAGGATGGCCAAACAGAAGTTCAAAGGGGGAAAACCCTACTCCCTTCTGAGGCACCTCTCTGTAGGCGAAAAGCAGACATGGCAAGAGGACATCCCATCTCCTTTTGAGTTTTTCAGGGAGCCCCATGATCATGCCTTTCAATGTCTTGTTAAATCTTTCTACAAGACCATTGGTTTGTGGATGGTATGGTGTGGTGAATTTGTAAGTCACCCCACACTCATTCCACATGTGTTTCAGGTGTGCTGACATGAAGTTGGTACCTCTGTCAGCCACCACCTCCTTAGGAAATCCCACTCTGGTAAAAATACCAATGAGTGCTTTGGCTACTGCAGGGGCAGTAGTCGACCTAAGGGGAATTGCTTCAGGGTATCTAGTAGCATGATCCACTACTACTAGTATGTATTGGTTCCCTGAGGCTGTGGGAGGTTCAAGTGGACCCACTATGTCCACACCCACTCTTTCAAAGGGGACCCCCACCACTGGAAGTGGAATAAGGGGGGCCTTTGGGTGTCCACCTGTCTTACCATTGGCTTGACAGGTGGCACAGGAGACACAAAACTCCTTGACCTTCTGGGACATGTTGGGCCAATAGAAGTGGTTGACTAATCTCTCCCACGTCTTGGTCTGTCCCAAATGCCCAGCAAGAGGAATATCATGAGCTAAGGTTAGAATGAACTCCCTAAACTCCTGAGGCACTACCACTCTGCTAGTGGCACCAGGTTTGGGGTCTCTTGCCTCAGTGTAAAGGAGTCCATCTTCCCAATAGACTCTGTGTTCCTGTTATTTTTCCAGTGGACTCTTCAGCAGCTTGCTGCCTAAGGCCTTCAAGAGAGGGACAGGTTTCTTGCCCCTTACACAACTGTTCCCTTGAGGGTCCCCCTGGGCCTAGGAGCTCAACCTGATAAGGTTCTAACTCCATGGGCTCAGTTCCCTCAGAGGGCAGAACTTCTTCCTGGGAAGAGAGGTTCGGTTCTCTTTCTCTTGTTGTGTAGAAGCTGGTTCCCCAGTCTTCTTTCCTTTTCTCTTGGAGGGTTGGGCCCTTTTTCCAGGCTCCAACAGCACCTTTTCACCCTGAGTCTTGCGCTGTGCCCTTGTCTTGACACACACCAGTTCAGGGATACCCAGCATGGCTGCATGGGTTTTGAGTTCTACCTCAGTCCATGCTGAAGACTCAAGGTCATTTCCAAGCAAACAGTCTACAGGGATATTTGAGGAGACCACCACCTGTTTCAGGCCATTGACCCCTCCCCATTCTAAAGTTACCATAGCCATGGGATGTACTTTAGTCTGATTGTCAGCATTGGTGAGTGGATAAGTTTGTCCAGCCAGGTATTGACCAGGGGAAACCAGTTTCTCTGTCACCATGGTGACACTGGCACCTGTATCCCTCAGGCCTTCTACACTTGTCCCATTAATTAAGAGTTGCTGCCTGTATTTTTGCATATTAGGGGGCCAGGCAGCCAGTGTGGCTAAATCCACCCCACCCTCAGAGACTAATGTAGCTTCAGTGTGGACCCTGATTTGCTCTGGGCACACTGTTGATCCCACTTGGAGACTGGCCATTCCAGTGTTAGCTGGAGTAGAGTTAGAAGTGGAACCTTTCTTGGGACAGGCCTTGTCTCCAGTTTGGTGTCCTTGCTGCTTACAGCTACGACACCAGGCCTTTTTGGGCTCAAAGTTTTTACCCTTGTACCCAAAATTGGATTGTGAAGAGGCACTGGACCATCCTTCCTGAGCAGGTTTTTGGGGACCTATAGAATACTCTTTACTTTTCCCTTTGGATGTCGCAACACTCTTCCCCTGGGGAGTCTTTGTGACCCCTTTCTTTTGGTCACCCCCTGTGGAAGTCTTGGTCACCCTAGTCTTGACCCAATGGTCCGCCTTCTTTCCCAATTCTTGGGGAGAAATTGGTCCTAGGTCTACCAGATGCTGATGCAGTTTATCATTGAAACAATTACTTAACAGGTGTTCTTTCACAAATAAATTGTACAGCCCATCATATTCATTTACACCACTGCCTTGAATCCAACCATCCAGTGTTTTTACTGAGTAGTCAACCAAATCAACCCAGGTCTGGCTCGAGGATTTTTGAGCCCCCCTGAACCTAATTCTATACTCCTCAGTGGAGAATCCAAAGCCCTCAGTCAGGGTAGCCTTCATGAGGTCATAGGATTCTGCATCTTTTCCAGAGAGTGTGAGGAGTCTATCCCTACACTTTCCAGTGAACATTTCCCAAAGGAGAGCACCCCAGTGAGATCTGTTTACTTTTCTGGTTGCACAAGCCCTCTCAAAAGCTGTGAACCATTTGGTGATGTCATCACCATCTTCATATTTAGTTACAATCCCTTTTGGGATTTTCAACATGTCAGGAGAATCTCTGACCCTATTTATGTTGCTGCCACCATTGATGGGACCTAGGCACATCTCTTGTCTTTCCCTTTGTATGTCTAGGAGCTGTCTCTCTAAAGCCAATCTTTTGACCATCCTGGCTAACAGTAGGTCATCTTCATTGAGGTTGTCCTCAATGCTTCCAGAGTTGCTGGACTCTCCTGTGAGAGAAGCAGCATCTCTGACTATCACATTTGGAGTCAGGGTTTGAGGGACCCTGTTCTGCCTAACTAGGAGTGGAGGTGGGAGATCATCCACTTCACTAGCTTCTTCCTCTGGGAGGGCATCCGCAGAGGGGTTGTTTTTAGCAAACTCTGCAAAAAGCTCCTGGAGCTGTGCTTTGGTAGGGTTTGAACCAGTTTTAATCTTTTTGGTTTTGCAGAGAGACCTTAACTCTGACATCCTAAGATGCAGGTAAGGGGTGACGTTGAGTTCCATCACATTCTCTCCTGCATTAAACATTATGTTTCTAAAAGTTGGAATACTTTTTAAGAATCTAAAACTATCTCTAGAACTTAATTCAAACTTTTACAAAACTTTTAAACTCTAAAAGAAATGCTAACAGGGACTAAAACAAGGCCCTAGCAGGACTTTTAAAAATTTAGAAAAATAGCTCAAATTTCAAAAATCAGTTTCTAAGGACAATTTTTGAAATTTAGTCGTGTGATCAGGTATTGGCTGAGTAGTCCAGCAAATGCAAAGTCTTGTACCCCACCGCTGATCCACCAATGTTTGAAGTTGGCCCTGTATGTACTATTTCAAAGTAAGGAATAGCATGTACAGAGTCCAAGGGTTCTCCTTAAAGGTAAGATAGTGGCAAAAAGAGATAATTCTAATGCTCTATTTTGTGGTAGTGTGGTCGAGCAGTAGGCTTATCAGAGGGTAGTGTTAAGCATTTGTTGTACACACACAGGCAATAAATGAGGAACACACACTCAAAGACAATTCCAGGCCAATAGGTTTTTATATAGAAAAATATCTTTTCTTAGTTTATTTTAAGAACCACAGGTTAAAAATTTACAAACAATAATTTAAATGAAAGGTATTTCACTTAGGAACTGTAGGAACTTTGAATTAGCAAAATAGCATATACAGTTTTCACACAAATGGCAAATAGCTATTTTAAAGCTAGACACAGTGCAATTTTCAACAGTTCCTGGTGGAGGTAAGTGTTTGTTAGTTTTGCAGGTAAGTAAACCACCTACATGGTTCAAAGTTGGGTCCAAGGTAGCCCACCATTGGAGGTTCAGAGCAACCCCAAAGTTACCACACCAGCAGCTCAGGGCCGGTCAGGTGCAGAGGTCAAATTGGTGCCCAAAACGCATAGGCTTCAATGGAGAAGGGGGTGCCCCGGTTCCAGTCTGCCAGCAGGTAAGTACCCGCGTCTTCGGAGGGCCCTGGGGGGTTTTGTAGGGCACCGGGGGGGACACAAGTCGACACAAAAAGTACAGCCTCAGCGGCACGGGGCGGCCGGGTGCAGTGTGCAAACAGGCGTCTGGTTCACAATAGGTTTCAAAGGGAGACCAAGGGGTCTCTTCAGCGATGCAGGCAAGGGGGGGGCTCCTCGGGGTAGCCACCACCTGGGCAAGGGAGAGGGCCACCTGGGGGTCACTCCTGCACTGGAGGTCGGATCCTTCAGGCCCTGGGGGCTGCGGGTACAGTGTCTTTACCAGGCGTCAGGTCTTTGAAGCAGGCAGTCGCGGTCAGGGGGAGCCTCGGGATTCCCTCTGCAGGCGTCGCTGTGGGGGCTCAGGCGGGGCAACTCTGGCTACTCTCAAAGTCTCACGCTTCCGGCGGGAAACGTGTGTTCTTTCTAAGTCGCTTCTTTGTTGCAAAGTTGCAGTTTTGTGGAGCGGAGCCGCTGTCCTTGGGAGTTCTTGGTCCTTCTCGATGCAGGGTAGTCCTCTGAGGCTTCAGAGGTCGCTGGACCCTGTGGAACGCGTCGCTGGAGCAGTTTCTTTAGAAGTGGGGAGACAGGCCGGTAGAGCTTGGGCTAAAGCAGTTGGTGTCTCCATCTTCTCTGCAGGTTTTTCAGCTCAGCAGTCCTTCTTCGTCTTAGGTTGCAGGAATCTATCTTGCTGTGTTCTGGGAGCCCCTAAATACTCAATTTAGGGGTGTGTTTAGGTCTGGGGGGTTAGTAGCCAATGGCTACTAGCCCTGAGGGTGGCTACACCCTCTTTGTGCCTCCTCCCTGAGGGGAGGGGGGCACATCCCTAATCCTATTGGGGGAATCCTCCATCTGCAAGATGGAGGATTTCTAAAAGTCAGAGTCACCTCAGCTCAGGACACCTTAGGGGCTGTCCTGACTGGCCAGTGACGCCTCCTTGTTTTTCTCATTATCTCCTCCGGCCTTGCTGCCAAAAGTGGGGCCGTGGCCGGAGGGGGCGGGCAACTCCACTAGCTGGAGTGCCCTGGGGTGCTGTAACAAAGGGGGTGAGCCTTTGAGTCTCACCGCCAGGTGTTACAGTTCCTGCAGGGGGAGGTGAGAAGCACCTCCACCCAGTACAGGCTTTGTTACTAGCCACAGAGTGACAAAGGCACTCTCCCCATGTGACCAGCAACATGTCTGGTGTGTGGCAGGCTGCTAAAACTAGTCAGCCTACACTGGTAGTCGGTTAAGGTTTCAGGGGGCATCTCTAAGATGCCCTCTGGGGTGTATTTTACAATAAAATGTACACTGGCATCAGTGTGCATTTATTTTGCTGAGAAGTTTGGTACCAAATTTTACAGTTTTCAGTGTAGCCATTATGGTGCTGTGGAGTTCGTGCATGACAGACTCCCAGACCATATACTCTTATGGCTACCCTGCACTTACAATGTCTAAGGTTTTGCTTAGACACTGTAGGGGCATAGTGCTCACGCACTTATGCCCTCACCTATGGTATAGTGCACCCTGCCTTAGGGCTGTAAGGCCTGCTAGAGGGGTGACTTATCTATATCTATAGGCAGTGTGAGGTTGGCATGGCACCCTGAGGGGAGTGCCATGTCGACTTAGTCATTTTATCCCCACCAGCGCACACAATCTGGCAAGCAGTGTGTCTGTGCTGAGTGAGGGGTCCCCAGGGTGGCATAAGACATGCTGCAGCCCTTAGAGACCTTCCCTGGCATCAGGGCCCTTGGTACCAGGGGTACCAGTTACAAGGGACTTACCTGGATGCCAGGGTGTGCCAATTGTGGAAACAAAAGTACAGTTTAGGGAAAGAACACTGGTGCTGGGGCCTGGTTAGCAGGCCTCAGCACACTTTCAAATCATAACTTGGCATCAGCAAAGGCAAAAAGTCAGGGGGTAACCATGCCAAGGAGGCATTTCCTTACAAGGACCTAATGATGGACTGCCTGACTTCTGATAAGCATTTACATATTCCCTGGTTAAAGTACATTGAAAGTCTCGGCACTCCTGATTTTTATAATAATCCTGCAAGTCTAGCCTGTATCTCCTCAAAACAAATCAAAGAATTCTTTAAGCAACATAATTTCAGGTCACGCTCTGACACCAAGCAGGGTGAGATAGTGAGCACCCCGATGGTTTTCCTGCATGCCAGGCACTATATTTGCAGATTATTGTCAATGAAAGAGAAGTTTTTATTGACCAAGTTTCATCTTAAAACAGTTCATTTCCTGGTGGCTTTCCCTCATAAAGACACTTGGGGCCAGACGTAGCTAGCATTTTGCACGTCGTAAACAGCGAGTTTCGCTGTTTGCGACGTGCAAAAAGCACATTGCAATGCACAAACCTCGTTTTGCGATTCGGTAACCTGGTTACGAGTCGCAATTAGGAAGGGGTTTTCCCTTCCTAATTGCGAGTCGCAGTGCAATGCAGGATTGGTCTGTGACCACGAACGTGGTCGCAAACCAATCGCATTTTGCACCCTTTTGAAATGGGCGGTAACCCATTCGCAAAATGGAAGGGGTCCCCATGGGACCCCTTCCTCGTTGAGAATGGCACTGCAAACATTTTTTCAGAGCAGGCAATTTTTTGTTTTTGTAATGCATTGCGTTTTCCTTTAACCCTTTAAATGCGGGCGTCGGCCACTGGCCGACGCCCACACTACCTCCCAGGTGCGGGTCACAACCAGTGGCCGACACCAGGGAGGGGGTTAATAAATCGCACCCGAGGATTTTTTTTTTTTTTTATCCCCAGGAGACACGGAAACTTTTCTGTGTCTCCCCCCACCCCCCACCTGCCCATTTGTGACGTCGCGGCGCGCTGACGTCACCTTGTTGATTGCTTTCTGCTCCGATGCGGAAAACGGGCCCAAACGGCCTTCCCCACGTTCGGGAAGGCCTCGTAAGAAAGGGGAGACTCTCCCCTTTCTTACAAGGCCTTCCTGAAAGTGTTTCGATCGGGGGCCAGGAAACACCACTAGACACCAGGGATTTCACATGGGGGGGTCGGCCCCCTCGGAAAAAAAAAGGTAGGTGTCCCCTGGGGGGGCTAAATTTTATTTTAAAAAAATAAAAATAATAAAAAAAATAAAAAAATAAATGGACAGGGGGTCGCCCGTGGGCAGGGCGACCCCCTGTGGGGGCTATATTTTTTTTTTGTAGTTGTAGGGTTTCCCTGGGGGCCATTTTGGCCCCCAAGGAAACCATACAACTACTAAAAAAATATATAGATCTATCTATATATATATATATATATTTGCCACCAGTTGTCTTGCAGTTGCAGCTTGCGTCTTCAAAGCAATGCACATACTTCAACTGACGCATTTCAACTGTAGCTTTTAGGCAGCAATAAAAAAGTCAAGTAAGTATTGTGATTATGTTTCTGCTACAAAAGGATCAGACTTTTGTCTAGTGGCAGTTTTAGTGCCATAAAGAAGCGCAGAAGGTTTATATGCCTACTGCAAAGAGCAAATCTGTATTTTATGTCAATAGCTGAGTACATTAGTAAAGTCACCCATTACCTGCGCTATAATACAAATTAAATGTATGTGCGGGGTGGGGGGCGGCTATGGAGAGAATGAAGGGCACTTTTGCTGGGTGGTAATGAGGGAATCCGAGGAGGAGGGAGTGGGAGCACCAATAATGATTGTTGGACTGGGCGCAGGAGGTGCTAAAGACTGTGACGAATGTTATGTGACAAGGTGTTTGAGTGTCTTGAAAGAACGTGCTGATTGAGGGAAGAAGCGCAGGTAAGGTGGCCTCTACTGTTGCACGTATCTCACACACACCATCGATTTTGTGACTGTCTACGTAGGCTACTGTTGTAGAGTGTTGGACTTTTGCTTATGCAGGGTCATCCCCAGTCTTTTTGCCTCCTGCCTCCTATTTTTTTCTGACCTGTCGCTGTTGGCTTTTGAACTCTGAGCACTTTCCCACTGCTAACCAGTGCTAAAGTGCATATGCTCTCTGTGTGAAATTGTATGTGATTGGTTTATCCATGATTGCCATATTTGATTTACTAGTAAGTCCCTAGTAAAGTGCACTAGAGGTGCCCAGGGCCTGTAAATCAAATGCTACTAGTGGGCCTGCAGCACTGGTTGTGCCACCCACATAAGTAGCTCTGTAATCATGTCTCAGACCTGTCACTGCAGTGTCTGTGTGTGTATTTTTACACTGTAAATTCGACTTGGCAAGTGTACCCACTTGCCAGGCCTAAACCTTCCCTTTTCTTACATGTAAGGCACCCCTAAGGTAGGCCCTAGGAAGCCCCAAGGGCAGGGTGCAGTGTATGGATAAGGTAGGACATATAGTAATGTGGTTTATATGTCCTGACAGTGAAATACTGCTAAATTCGTTTTTCACTGTTGCAAGGACTGTCTCTCTCATAGGATAATATGGGGGCTACCTTTAAATATGATTAAAGCGTAGATTCCCCTAGAGAGTAGATGGACATGTGGAGTTTAGGGTCCCTGAGCTCACAATTTAAAAATACATCTTTTAGTAAAGTTGATTTTAAGATTGTGCGTTTGAAAATGCCACTTTTAGAAAGTGAGCATTTTCTTGCTTAAACCATTCTGTGACTCTGCCTTGTTTGTGGATTCCCTGTCTGGGTCAGTTTGACAGTTGGGTTGTTTTTCACCTCACACCAGACAGTGACACAAAGGGAGCTGGGGTGTAACCTGCATTTCCTGATTAGCCATCTCTGCTAGGAGGGAGGGGTGGAGTGGTCACTCATCTGAAAGGACTGTGCCTGCCTCTAACAATGCCGGCTCCAACCCCCTGGTGTGTGTCTGAGGCCTTGCCTGGGCAAGGCAGGATTTCACAAGTAGGTGTGAGTCCCCTTTGAAGAAAGGTGACTTCAAAGACTAAAATGGGTATAAGAAGGGCACCCAAATCTACAGACTTGAGAAACACTTCTGGAATCAAGAGGAACCTCTGCCTGGAGAAGAGCTGTTAGCTGAGGAGGAAGTGCTGCCCTGCCTGTGACTGTGCTTTGTGGAGCTTTCCTGCAGTGCTGCTTCTGCCAGAGTAAGAGGGCAAAGACTGGACTTTGTGTGCCTTCCATCTTGAGAAGAAATCTCCAAGGGCTTGATCTAGAGCTTGCCTCCTGGTGTTTGAAGTCTCAGGGACAGCAAAGACTTCTCTCTGCCAGCACCTGGAGCCTCTGGAGAGACTCCTACTCTGCCCTGTGGTGCCCATCCAGTTCCTGGGACCCTGAAAGGAGAAGCTGGCAGCCTAAAGACAAGAAAATCCACGCACAGAGCGCCGTGCGGGGAAAAGATCGACGCGAATCCGATCGGCGGCTGAAAAACGACGCGCCGCCAGCTCCGTGGCTGAGAAACGACGCTCGCAGGAAACGCGACCGAAGAATCTACGCACGGAGCATGAGAAACGACACGCAGCATCGCTGACGGAGGCTGGATTTTTGACTCGAGTACCGCCGTGCGGAGTTATTTTCGACGCACGCCCGCCCGGGGTTATTTTTGACGCACACCAGGTACATTTTCACTCTAGCAGCGCTAAGGTGTTTTTAAAACTACTTAAAGACTCTTTTTGATTTTTAATTAATAACTTGACTTGTGTATGGTGGATTTTTGTCGTTTTGGTCTTGTTTTGTTTAGATAAATATTTCCTATTTTTCTAAACCTGTGTTGTGTCATTTTGTAGTGTTTTCATTGAGTTACTGTGTGTGTTGGTACAAATACTTTACGCCTAGCACTCTGAGGTTAAGCCTACTGCTCTGCCAAGCTACCAAGGGGGTAAGCAGGGGTTAGCTGAGGGTGATTCTCTTTTACCCTGACTAGAGTGAGGGTCTTTGCTTGAACAGGGGGTAACCTGACTGTCAACCAAGGACCCCATTTCTAACATAGAGCAACAGTTTATTCAATAGCAGAGATGGCATCTTGATGGATGACTGCTGCCATCACTCGGGTTATAGAGGACAGCTCTGACATAGGATCAGAGACTGAGACATCAGATACTGAGACAGCATCTGAGGGATAGGACAATGGCGCAGACTCGGAGTGATTTTTCAGTCGGAGGAGTCCCATTCGATAACTCCTCTTCCAGCAAATTATGAGGGAGGTGATGAGGACAGTCCTGCTGTCCCTTCGCAAGCACAGTCTGTGCAACGGGGTAATAGTGGGTTAGCCCAACCCAGAGAGCAGGTGAATGTGGCGGCAGGCAGAGAGAGAGAGAGTGCTGTCTTGGGAGCTCCCCAATTTAGTTCAGCCCCAAATTCCACCGCCCAAATCGTATTGTGGATGCATCAAAATTATCTATCACAAAACAAACTGGTTTTGTAAGGCAGGCACCTGTGTTTTTGGTCCTGGGTTCGACGGCCATATAGAGAAACATACTAAACCCAAACATTTCTGGAAACTAGACATCCGGGGGAGTCCACAGAGGTGTGACTTGTGTGGATTCCCCGAAGTTTTCTTACCCAGAATACCCTGCAAAGCTGAAATGTTGAATAAAAACTCTATTTGTCTCGCATTTCTGTCACACAAACTACAGGAATATGCTGGGATCCACAAAATTCCTACCACCCAGTGATTCCTCACCTGTCCTGATAAAAACACTACCCCACTTGAGTGCCTACACCTAGTGCCTGTGTCAGGAATGGATCACCCCAGGGTCAACAGCTGCCTCATGTAAGGACTAACATTGACCGTTGTGTGATCTATTCCTGCCGCGGGCACCAGGCCTACCCACAGAAGTGAGGTACCATTTTTATCGGGAGACTTGGGGGAATGCTGGGTGGAAGGAAATGTGTGGCTCCTCTCAGATTCCAGAACTTTCTGTCACCGAAATGAGAGGAAAAAGTGCTTTTTTTGGCCAAATTTTGAGGTTCGCAAATTTGGCGTGGATAGATTATGTGGACAAAAAGTTATGAAGGCCTAAGCGCGAACTACCCCAAATAGCCAAAAAAGGGCTCAGCACGGCGGGGGGTCGAGGGAAGGCCCAGCAGCTAAGAGGTTAAGGAAAACGGGCAGCATTACAAACAAACAAAAAACTGCTTTACTAAAAAGCAGTCACAGACATGGTGGTCTACTGTCCGCAGCAGGCCACCATCCCTGTGAGGGCCACCATTTGCAAGGGGGTCGCAAATTGCGACCCACCTCATGATTATTCATGAGGTGGGCATTTGCGACACCCTTGCGAATTGCAGATGGTGTCAGGGACACCATCCAACATTCAGAATTGCGAGTCACTCTGACTTGCAATTTGCGGGTCGCAATTCTAAATGTTGCTACATCTGGCCCTTGGTTCCCATCTCTTCCCCCACTGCCACTGAAATACCAGCAGAACAGAGCACATTGCACTTTATACTGTTTTGCTCCTTTTATTCTGCTCAAAGAAAACAGTACCTGCGCCCAGTTTTATGTGCACTAGATACTAAATCACATGTTGCTTTCGCTTATTTGAACCAGTTAGGTAATGAAATGAAATGGTTATTTATGGCATTTTAAATGTTATAATAAGTGCTTTAAAAATACGCTCTGGATACTGAGGACTGTTTTTCAAAAATCCTATGATGGCGGTATTTTACTTCTTTTTAATGTTATGAGTGTTTTTGTGGCTTTTATGGCTCAGACAAGGCGTACAAAGGCCTAGATTTACTAGAAAATGACAAATCACAGCCCAGCACCAAATTTGGCCACACCATCATTTTCAAAACACAGGGATGCGCTGTATTTAATAAAATACAGCGCACCTCTGTGTTTCCCACTGTGCCGGCGCTAAAATTGCTGCTGAGTGCCAACGCGGCCACTCTTGCGCCATGGTGCAAGGATGGCTGCATTAAGGGGGAGAGATGTTTCTTGTGCAGGAAGGGGCGCTTTCCTGCACAAAAACAATCTTAAATGGCAATTTGCTATTTCTATGTGTGCGGCAGAATTCAGTATACATAGAAAGGGCAAAAAATGAGAAATGAAAGCATTTCTCCTCATTGTGCCACTCTAACGCTACCCCTGGGGTGGTGTTAGATTTTGTCGCTGCCTCAGGTTTACAAAATATTGTAAATCTGAGGCAGCGTCAAAATGCAATGGGTGTTGCTGTGGCACACCTACATCAACACCCATTGCACACCCCTTCCACACAAAGTGCTGCGTGTGAAGGGGCCGTATTTACACTGTGGCTTTAAGCCACAAAAAGTGGCTGAAGGCCGCCTTGTAAATATGGGGTGGGAGCTTTGCGCCACCAGAGTGTCACAAAAAGTGACTCTCTGGTGGCAATAGGGCCTTGTAAATCTGGCCCAAAGTATTTTGAATGAATGATAGAATGTGTCTGCTTATATAGAGAATTTTCTAAAGACCACTCCCTTCCAGACTCCTCCCCTTCAAGTCCATTGTCCCTGGTGCTGAAAGGGTGTCCCTTTTCAATGGAAGAGTAAAGGTTACTGGTTGTAATATGTTCAGACACACCCTTAGTCTCCTCCCCTATGAAATCGGGACAAGCCCCTACAAAGGGTCTCACTTGGTGTGGAAGAAGGCAACTCATGGCGGGCCAAACTTCCTGGTTCAGGAAACAACCATGTCTTAATAGTACCTGTTATTTCTGCACACTGGATTCCTGACATAAGTGGGCAATAGTGATTAATAATTTCATAACATAAACTTATAATCAATGTTCATTTAGCCCACAGTAGATACATAAATGATTTTGCTACTTAATAATATTGATACCCAATTCAATGGCATTCGTTTTAATAAGTGCCTTAAGGATGATGCCCCATGAGTATTCAAACTCATGGTGCACGGATCACATGAAGATGTTTGCACCAGGCGCATAACCTACTAAACATATGAGGATGGGAACTTCAGACCTTCAGGTTAGAAGTTAAGAATGCATGGACACAGTAGGATTTAAAACGGTGGTCTGAAAGTGACATGCAGTTCTGTGCAGAAGAAATATTAAATTTACTACTAAACATGCATGACTATGGTAATAAGTGGCATATAAAAATATGTTGAAATATGTGCACATATATGTATAACGGGCAACGTGTGTGTGTGAGTTGGTGAGTGAAAGAGCCGACTGAGGGTCTGTGGGTGCAAGGGGGGGCAGTGAGGCCAGGTATAGGTAATTGAGGACTACCTTGAGGGGTGTGGAGATCAGCTAAGGGGTTCCCACAGTTTGGTAAGAGTCTTTCCTGGACAGTTAAGACCCACTTGAATCCTCAGCATCTCAGCACAGGGTTACATATGGAGGGTTACCTATGGAAAGGTATGCGGACAGTATTCCGCATTCATTCTTAAACATATTTTACTTAAGGGATCGTGACATAAAAAGTTTGAAGAATGGTGCTGGTCTGGTTATGATTTAACACCTCTCATAGTTAGCACAATGGCAGGCCATTTCGACTGCAATAATGGCAGCACTGGGAGAACAGGAAGACCATTTTAGACAAAACGTATGGGCCCCGATTAAAATGCTAAATTACTCATAACATACTGTGTGGGCAGAAATACTGTTTCACACCAGCATCCACTCACATAACCCCAGCTATTATAACCAGAACCACTTGAATTATGCAGCAAGGGAGGACCCAATTATGTGGCAACATCTAATAAATTATGTGTCAAGAAAAAAATGCAGCACATTTTGTGATACTATTACCTTTTTTTTTTCCACATGTTGACACTATGTAGGCAAAAGTTTGACTTTAGTATTCCTAGTCTGACAAATTAATACAGGAATTGGCAACAGAAAGATGACAAGCAAATCTTTGTAAAGGGCCTACCGCCGCACTGCAACACATGTTGCTGTATTTTTATTAACTTTTGATCCATTTAAGCTCGAAACATTAATTTTTTGTTAAAATCAACATATAATGCAACAGACGATGGACTCATGGGCAAATGCTGCACTTAGTAACTATGCAAAAAAATTTGTAGCCGCAACTTTGTTTAAATTCTAGTGGCCCTGATTATAAGTTGATCACATGGTACTGGGGAATAACTGCAGCCATAGTTTTTCCATACAAAATTCCATGTGGAACTCCCAATTACATAGCAGTTAATGTTTACATTTCCCATCTGACTAAGGAGGTGGTAAATGGGAGTAGGGCGTCTGGTGGTGAGTGCTGGTGCAGGGAGAAGAGGAGGATGCCATGCGCCTGGTAGGGAGTGGTATGACTTGCTCCCCTGTCTTGGTAGAAGTCGGTCGGGCTGGAGATAGGGGCTTGGCTGTACTTGCAGCGAATCCCAAAGAGATCATACCAGACTGTTTGGTGTTTCTGCACCGACGAAATCCAGGTACCTGCACACTGGGCCAGTCGTGATTGGGCAGAGTGATTTTCTCATGGGGTTCCTGCTTTGCCCCAACTTGCAATTGGTTCCATAGTGGCTGAGGCCTGGTAAACAGGAATCACACTACACCAAAGGTTAAAAACAACAACAAAAACAGTGCTCCATAAATCAAAAGGGTAACTCAAGGATGAATATGGGTAGAGCAGGTCATAAACTTGCAGGAGCTTTGTATTTTGGGACATCTTGGTTCACACAGAAGACTCAGGGCACCTGTAGTGTCGTGCCCCTGACGCAATGGTGTCGCGACCACTACCCAGTGTAGTTTGTTCGGAGGGGTATTTCGCGATACCTCCCTAGTGTTGTATGTTAATGAAGTGACCCACAGGTCACGTGAGTAGGACTCAATAAAGTGGGCGCAGCCGGCTGGTGTGGTCATGTGTATGCCTCCGGCCGGCAACACCGGAGCATGCCCGTGGAGCCGGGGCCCTGTGTTACAAGCACCAAATCCAAATTACAATAAATCTCCTCTTGTCAAGAGGCAGAAAGAGGGCTCAGGCCCCGATACCCTAATTATAGTGGGACTCCTCTTGCCAGGTGGCAGAAAGTGCAAACGGGATGCCCATAGGGAAGATTCACTGCAAACACAGATGCGTGGACACAAGAAACAGAATGAAGAAGGGACAGAGAGACAGCTTGTGGTGCCCAGAAGAAAGCCGGGGTAATTAAGGGTCTCTAAGAGCTGCAACAATGGAGAAATGAAGACATAGAGGGCATGGGAGGCCTTTTAAAGCGCTCCATTTAAACCAATAGCCTCCTAAAATTTCCACTACCCAATAGTGCTCGGAGTCCTCCATGAGACAGGCCTCCCTCTCAAGTCCCTGATTGGCAGCGCGTGTTCAGCTTGCTACAGGCCCTCCATTTCCGGATTCGGCGGTTGTTTTCATAGTTTTGCACGCTCATCGCCTTAAGTGCCCCGAGACAGCTGAAAGGTGGCATGCCGTTTCTACATAAAAGACTCAGGGCCGTATTTATACTTTTTGGCGCACAACTGCGCCAATGCAGTTGTGCGTCAAAAAATTTAACGCCGGCTAACGCCATTCCAAAGCGCCATGCGGGCGCCTTATTTATGGAATGACGTTAGCCGACAGAGCTGACTGGTGTGCGTCAAAAAAAATGACCCACACCAGGCAGCGCCGGCGTAGGGGAAAATGGAGCTTGGGCGTCAAAGAATGGGGCAAGTCGGTCTGAGGCAAAAAAATCTGCCTCAAGCCGATTTGCGCCATTTTTTTTTATTCCCACCCTCCATTGACATGACTCCTGTCTTAGCAAAGACAGGAGTCATGCCCCCTTTCCCAATGGCCATGCCCAGGGAACTTCTGTCCCCTGGGCATGGTCATTGGGCATAGTGGCATGTAGGGGGGCACAAATCAGGCCCCCCTATGCCACAAAAATAAAATAAAAAAATACTTACCTGAACTTACCTTAAGTTCCCTGGGATGGGTCCCTCCATCCTTGGGCGTCCTCCTGGGGTGGGCAAGGGTGGCAGGGGGTGTCCCTGGGGGCATGGGAGGGCACCTCTGGGCTCCTTCCGAGCCCACAGGTCCCTTAACGCCTGCCCTGACCAAGCGCTAAAAAATTACGCTAAAGCGGCTGGATGTCATTTTTTTTGGACCTGCCCACCCCCGGGCGTCATTTTTGCCCTGGAGTATAAATGCGGCGCACATGCCTCGGAGTCATTTTTTAGACGGGAACGCCTACCTTGCATATCATTAACGCAAGGAAGGTGTCCACGCTAAAAAATGACGCAAACTCCAAGATCTTTGGCGCTAGACGGGTCTAACGCCAAAGTATAAATATGGAGTTAGTTTTGCGTCGGATTTGCGTAAAAAAAAAACGACGCAAATCCGGCGCAAACAGAGTATAAATATGCCACTCAATATACATTTGCAGTGCCTAATTGTTTAAAAAAAATACGCCATGGGACCCAAACACTCACAAATGCCTGGGTTGCCGAATACCAAGACAGCCGGCCTTCATTCCACCTCATCCTCGTTTCTTCCACCACCCCTCTCTTTCTGTCTCTCTCTCGAGCTTGCAAGCTGTTTTTTTCATTCCTCCTTTCTCCCTTTTTTTCGCTGTGTCCTATCTTTGTCTTCGTACTCCCTTTTTCTGCATTTCTCTCTTTTGTTCTGGTTCAAAGCCCAGTGACGAAAAATAAGCCTTAGTCACAAAACTGAGTGGCAGTGCCCCTGTCCTGTAACCACATAAACAAATTATGCATTGTCCCTACCCAATAAGCATAAAGAATCACTGCCAGTGTCTGATCAGCGAGGGGAGGGACAGCACCCCCTTGCTGTGTGCGCCCTTTATTCTCCTTCTCATCCAGCCAGGGACCAACGCTGTGCTTTGGCCCCTCCGGGACACCGTCGATTCAGGTTCAGTGTTGTCTTTCTTACAAAAGTGATGAAAAGTGTAGGATTAGAAGGCCCTGTCAGAAAGGTTTGGTAGCGCCACCTGGTGTCCGCGCTGTGAACGTTGCATCTTTTGCCGGTTTGGTAAACATTCTGGTGCATATGCACAAATGCATTTTGGAGTATTAAAGTAGTACTCCTCTAGTACTTATCACAGTTCTGAAGTGCTTTCTGAAATTGGGTCCAAAGCATATAAAAGGGAATAAAATGCTATAAATAGAAAGGACGGTGCCGTCTTTGCCCTTTTAATAATAGGGATATAGACATATCGAGCGGATTCGGAAAGGCGTTGGAGAGTACGTAAAGCAGTATGCAGGAGTACTGCTTTACCTACTGCAAAATGCATTCGGGAATCCGCCCCTGTGACGTACTGAAAAAAATTAGAATAACGCTAAAAGAAAACTTTGTGCACATATGTATTTGAGAGTAAAATACTACCACTGGGCTATTGCCGGAGAAGTCTGGGTGCAAACACACAGGGCCGTTTTATAAATTAGCCCTTGAAGCTTTGCCCGCTCCATATTCTAGTCACCACTACAGGGGTCCTCGAGCTGGAAGGGGGGACAGGCTGCACAAGCACTCGCGCTGCTTCTGTGCGCTCTAAAACTTTTCAGATGGTCTGAAACCGCCAGCATAGGATTTTTTTTCAATTGTCCCTGTGGGTTTATGTAGATGACAAACCTAGACTCCTATTTAGAGAAGAAATGCTTTCAAGCAAGACAGAAGCACAGAAAAACAACTTGTGACAGTAATATGACATCTAATTAGAAGGGGAGGGAATGAACAGCGAAGCTGAGTTAGCATTTCATGGAAATCAAAGTGTTCCCTGTTATTTATTTATGATGGATGGGGGTCTGTAAAAGCCTGTGATTTATTTTCTGATTTAAAGCAAGTTCTGAAGTCAACATTCGCTTGTAATTAGAAAACGATGTGACTAGTCCCATGTAACTATAGACGAGTAGTGACACCGTAATGCAGTAGGAGCGCAGTCTGCCTTGGGAGGCTTCGCAGTAATAACTGCATTTCCAATTCTGAAGCCACCTCTACCCGGGTTTCCATGCCAGAGCCATATAGAAACTGCCATAAAACGAGCCGTGAAAGGAGAATCTCATTTCAGCTGGCTGAACTCGTGTAGAAAAGCACAGGGTTACCAGGGGCGTAGCTTGGGCAGTCATGTTTGCGGGGCGTGGGTGACTTTCAGATTTTCCAACAGTCATGCTGGTTAAAATATATTATATGGCAATGGTGGGGGAGTCTACGGAGCATTAGAAAAGGAGAGGATAGAGGAATGTTGGGGGTACTTAAAACCCTATATTTTCTCAAATAAACCATTTTAAAACCATTAAAACTGAGGAGTGTGTGTGTGTGTGTCTGCTCCCCCACGCCGTAAGGACCGGATTAAAACCATTACAACTGAGGAGGGAGGGCGTGTGGTGTGTGTGTCCCACGCTGTCAGGACCGGTTCGGTCCTCATAGCATGGGTAAACACTGTCAGTTCAAGACAAACACTGTCCTGCGATGGATACACCACCCTTTCTGTGACTTGTCACACCACGCACATGCCAAACAGTGCCCCACCCCCATCCCTGTCAAGCCCCAGACACCAAACATCTGCCCTGAACCTTTTCTTCATTGCACTCGTTCCATTTTGTCCTTTATACACAATTTTTAACAAACTTTCTCCAGTGGCAGGTGGCAGCTTTAGGAGGGAGGGGGGCGGGCAGGACACACACACACTCATTCTTTCACACACAGACACGCACGCACGCACATCCATTAACAACACTCATACCATACAAACATGCACGCACGCACCAAACATTCATTTGAAAAAGATCGCACACACACACACACTCATTCTTTCACACACACACGCACGCACATCCATTAACAACACTCATAACACTCAAACATGCACGCGCCCACCAAACATTCAATTTAAAACATCATATACACACACACACACACACACTTACCTTCAGCCTCCAGGTCCCAGGAGGGTTGGGACTGATGCCTTCCCTCATTGGCTGACCTAAATCAGCCAATGAGGGAAGGCAGCAGTCCCAGCCTCGTCACAGAGTGGGATGGGGTCAGTGAGACTGCTGACCCTACCCCACTCTGTGACGAAGTGTCACTGATTGACACTCGCCCTGGGCACTTCAGGGCTTAAACTGAAGTGCCCAGGGAGAGTGTCAATTGGTGCCGCTTTCCTCGTCACCCAGGGGAGGGCCTCGAGGCACCTTTGCTGAGCCGAGGAGGTCACGCCCATAGGAGCTGTGACCTCCTCAGCCCAGCAAAGTTCAGCTCAGCCAGCCAGGAGTCTTTGCAAATCGCGCATGTCTGCTACTGGCTGCCTGAGCTGAACATGGAGTGTCTGTCAGGCTGACCTTTGTTCAGCCTGACAGACATTCTTCATGAGGGGCAAAAGGTGGGGGGTGTGGCCCCTTCGCCCTAAAGGACGGGCCACCACTGTCTTTCTCTCAAAGTCCTCTGTAGCACCAATAATTCCTTCCTTCCCAAAACATCTTCCTGTCATGTTAACACTGTAGCCACATTCAAGAAATGTCCTCCTTTTCTCCCAATACACCTTTATCAGGTCACAGTTCCTCCCAGAGTTTTCCATGATAAATTGTCTAATGGATAGTCCCCGCGCTGTTACAGGTCCAGTACGGGCACCTTTAAGTGAGCCTAAATCAAGTGTTCTTACCTGAATCAGATACTTTTCGTCCAAGATAGGTGAAAATGGATTAAAATAGACCAGATTGTTTGGGACAGGTGCTACCTTTACTGTCCTGATGAAGACCCCATGTGACTCAGTTTAAGGGGCTGAAATGTTCACTGATCGGTTTCTCCCATATCATTGATTGTTGGACTGTTCAAACCCTAATGCCTGTGTCATTGGGGTTCAATAAATCAGTTTCTGTCCCAGGGACAGGAACATTTTGTACATATTGTAAATATTATCAATGTAATATAATTTGGTGATTGTATGGTTCACCTGTTTACACTCACACTTCACCGTCTCTTGGAGCACCTACATTGGTTTGACATTTTTTTGATTATCCATTGGACGTATGTTATGATACTTGAATATTTAAGCATCAGTCATCATTTGTGTCGATTACATGTATACTCATTTTGGGCAATTGTATCATGTATTAGTTTTCAAATGAATGATTCCTAGGGGAACAATGTTCTCTATGAGTTTATTACCTTTCGTCCTTGGAATATTGGGTGCCCCATCTCTGATGAAATATTCCCAGTGTTTTGCAGCATCATGTCATCATCTAGAGCCTTAAGCTACTCGTCACGCAAAATGCACTTCTGTGTAGAGTCATATACCTCTGCCGCAATACACTCAACCTCCACTTCACAATTCATTTTATCAGATGAGGGTAAGCATGATAGACAATCTGCTGCAATGTTTTTGATCCTGGTACACATTCAGGCCCACATTTATACCTTTTTTAGCGCCGCATTTATGCCGCTTTTTGACTCAAAAGCAGCACAAACTTACAAAATACAATTGTATTTTGTAAGTTTGTGCCACTTTTGCGTGAAAAAATGGCGCAAATACGGCGCTAAAAAAGTATAAATATGGGCCTCAGTTTTAAATGTGTACTCCTGCAGTCCAAAAACCCATTTTTTTAACCCAGGAGTTGCCTTGCTCTCCTTCCTTGCGGTGCAGAAGTCCACCAGCAGTGTGTTCAGGGTCATAGCTTCAGGAGAGGAGGGTGTTTGGGGTGTTAAACCCCCCTACAAAATGTATTTTCTGATGAATAGTTAAATGAAGGGGCTTTCAGGCTGGTATACTGAGGTGTCTGTTGGATTTCAACAGGAATTGTTACAGACACATAGTCAAAAACACAGACACTCACCCCTTCTCTCTGTTTTAAAAGTCCTACAAATGTTAGTTATTTTACAAAATATTATGTTTTCTCTTGCTTAGTACTCTTACCAATCCACTCTCCTCACCCTTTCCACTGCCCCTTAGACCTCTTTCATGCACTCTGCTTGCCACATAATGTATTTTAACACCATATGCCAGCATCATTTTTCTCGCCCCTCCTCAATCTTACTGACCAAGCTACGCCCCTGAGTGTGTGGTTTTTCATACATATATATGTGTTCCGCTAAATCTACTGCCTGAAATAGATGATTCCTCACAATCCACCCAATGCATTTTTTGTCAAAATACCTAGGTTCTGAACGTTTGTGTACCTGGGGTGCACAATTCACATGACCTCTTTACCATACGTTAGCGCTGCTGTAAGAAATTGGATTATTATATGAAGTGGGTGGCTACCCACTTCACGGAACAATGACAGCCCCTGGTAGCTGTGGCACAGAGCATAGAGGCTTATCCTAGGGCAATATGTAAAGTATTTATATAGTACCAAAATAGTATAAAATCCTTCAGAGCTCTTCTCAGGTCGCAGATAGCAGTTTCAGTCCTCTTCTGAGCTTCCATGGAGTATTCTGAAGTGGGTGCCTGGAGGTGCCACATTTATGTCTGGCACAAGGTAGTGGGAGGGGTGTGGTGACTCTTGGGTATGCCCTAACCCACTGGTAAAAGTAATCAGTGACAACCCTTGTCACTCCAGGCATTTTCAAGATGGCAAAAGTCTTCAGCAACTCTAAATGTGGGTCCTTAGGGCTGGGTGTATGTGGGAAGGTGTGTACTATGGTAATCATAGTGTCCTCTCATATCTAGGAGTAAAATCCAGTTTGGTGCTAACGGTGTACCCACAATGAACCCAGAGACACCAGTCTGGTGGAACAAAAGTAGGGTTTTCGAGCAACAAGACAGTGGATACACAAAAATTGTTTTGGCAGCCTGTTTCCCTTCCTTTGAAGCCCCCCCTCCCCCCCAAGGTTATGTTTAAAACCCAGAAACAGGAGCCTGGTAGAACAAAAGTAGGATTTTCTGCAACCACACCATGGATACACATGAATTATCTGACATCCTGTTTCTCTTCCTTTCAAGTGTGCCCCACAACGTTATATGTAAACCCAGCACACCAGTCAAGCAGGAGTTGACATTAAGGCAGGATTTTACTCTGTAATGAGAAAAAAGGGACACTGACACCCCACCCTGCATATTCTGTCAGGTTCAGATGAGTCATCTCTACCCATTCAATTTGCATCTGGGAAGCATTTCACACTTTTTTCACACATATCCAAATGCTTTGTACTGGCTTGCAGTACTGAGAAAGCAAATGGAAATAAGCCTCCAGGAGCTTCAGACAGTGAAAAGATAACTTTCTAAAACTTACTTTTCCATAATATGTATTACAAATCTACCTCACCATTGAATTGGAATTTTAATAGCTATTATAAAGAGTTGTTTAATTATTTTTCTGGCTGGTCCCAGTGACGAGATACAGTAATAGGATTTTTAGCTGTACTTTGCTTTGCTACATTGAACAGCTAGGCCTGTCACAGTGAAAATAGCATTCTGTGCCTTGTTGTAGGGACTTGGTAATATTATTTTTCTACATGTCCCATTTTTAAATAGCATGCATGTTATCTTGTGGGCCACACGGCCTACATGAGGTAACATTAAAATTTAGAAAGAGAAGGTTATTTTAATAGGTCCCACTGCAGATTTAAACTGCAGCAGTCAGGCTTCAATAGTAGATCTGAAGCCATGTTTTCCTTGTCACTCTAGTGGATAGCACAATAAATGCTGTAATCCACTGGTGACATTTAACTTCCAGGCCCGGGTGCACTCTTTACAAAATATGCCAGGGACTTACAGACATGTTAAATATACTAAAATAGGTCAGTTCAAACATGTTTAAAGGGCGAGCGTATGTGCGATTAGGTACCAGTTAGCAGAGGTAAAGTCTACAGAGCTCTGAAGCCAGCAAATAAAAATAGGGTCCGGCAAAGGCAAAAAAATCTGGTGTGACCATGCAGAAAAGGTGGATTTCCTAACTTGGCATGTGCAATCAAGTCTTACAACAGCCCCGTGACTTAAAAAGAGGAACATGTCTAAAACTGTTGTTAGCTTCCAGCCCCATGATTGTTATGGCAGGCACGTAACTAGTCTTTAGCATGGTCCAAGGAGCAACTATGCATGCACACTAACCTGTTGCTTCTTTCACTTTTCTACTTAGGATGCTCGATTCCAGGCAAGGCCCCTGTTGGTTCCAGGAGTCCCGCGTGCAAGGGTGATGAGTGGAGGAAAAGGACACCTGCCCGGAACTTCCTCTAGATGTTGTTGCTGTGTCCAGTGATAGCAAAGCGAAGCAGAACCAAGTGGGAGGGCGTGGCTTATATAACCAGGTCACAAACAACATGGCTGCTGACTTGTCACATGGCCTGGTAAACTCCTGCTAAATTTGGTAATCAATGGACCTTATGATGCAATATTTGTTTGTGGTCCAGGAAGTGTAGTGTTCCCCTCATGGTATGAAGGGAAGGGGAGACAATTAGTACAGCTGCGTGTGCTGGTCCTGAAGGAGAGGGACTTGTGTAGAGATCAAGGTTGGGGCAGCCATCAGACTACTAGGGTCACTAATCAGAAGTCACTACCCATAAGGGCTTGAGAAAGGGCATAGGCATGAAGTTTATGACAGAGCAAAAAAACAGAGATGGAAGTAGAAGATAAAAGAAAAATCAACAGAGAGAAAAGAAAAAACGAAATGAAACAATTAAAATAGGGGATGAATAAAAGGAGTAGAAATTAAGAAACCGTGGCAATGAGAACGCAAGATAAAGAAAACAAGGGTGAAAAATGTAGAAAGAATGAAAGAAAAAAGATCACGCAAGAAAGTACAAGAATGAAGGTAAGACAGAGGTGGAAAAAAGTGAGACATGGAAAGAAAACTCAACCAAGAATTCACGAAAACAGACTAAGAGAAGAAATGGAGAGGAGATGTTGACCATGGAAAATATATAAATGAGAATTATCTATTGGGGAAATGGGTATGAGACAACATGAAGTGGTGATAAGAGGGAAACCGAAATAATGAAAGATGAGAAGGAAACGGAAGAATGAGGACGAGAGAAGAAAAGAGGCTTGGAAGTAAGTAAAACGGTTACACAGGTGGTTAGAATGAGAAGAGGCGGATGGGAATGATACAGGGGAGAATGAAGTGGTAGAGTGACCGAGTGTTAGAATTTGGGTCTTTAGTTAGTAGAGGTATGCACCCTGTCCAAGTAAGGACCACAAAGTTAGTCAGGCTAAGTCAGATACACACCCTAAATTAACCTGTCCTCACCCTCAGGTAGCTTGGCACAGAGCAGTCAGACTTAACTTAAGAGCCAATGTGTAAAGTATTTGTGCAACACTTAATTACAATAACACAGTGAAGAACACTACAAAAAGACTCTATACCAATTTAGAAAAATAGAGAATGTTTAATTAAAAAAAGACCAAAACGACAAATTTTCAATCAGTATTTCAAGAGATATACAAGTTTTAAAGTTAATAGGCCCTTCTTATGGGGAACCCCAGTGCTCACAGAAGATGCTGATGTTCCCTTTAAGGGAACTATGGTAATGTTCATATTGGTGAATGCGAGAAAGCACTCAAGTTTATGGGCTTCATTGTGGTCTTCGGACCGATCCGTGGGTCTCAATATCACTAATCCAGCACAACTTAGGGCAATCAAAAGTGACCCCTGGGGGCCTCACTAGGTGGGACTAACCCCAGCGGTTCAGTGTGAACAGGAGGGCCTAGGGGTCACGTCGCCGGGGTGCTGCGTCACTAGCCAACCCTTTGGCATCTCTGGGCTGGATTCCCTCGATGCTGCGGCACTCTCGCTGGGAACACTCCACTTGCACTAGTTTAGGGAGGCAATAAACCGCTACATATATGTTGGTGTAGTGAGGCAATGAAGCACGGCACATGTGCTGGTTTAGAGAGGTGATGAGGTGCTACACATGCGCTGGTTTAGTAAGACGATGAAGCGCTGCTCTGATGGGGACAAAAGAGCACAGCACACACACTGGGGTCAGAAAAGCAATGAAGCGCTTCACACACGCTGGAGTTAGAGGTGAAGGCGCACTGATTTCACAGAGACAAAGGTATGCAGCACACGCGCTGGAGCAGAAAAGCAGTAGTTAACCACATGAAGATCTTGGTTCCCCCAGAGCAGGGAAGAAGTAAATTTGAAGGGACTTAAGTGTGTGCCGGGCTGTGCCAATTGTGAAGACAAACGTATACTGTTAGGGAAAGAACACTGGTGCTGGGGCCTGGTTAACAGGGTCCCAGCACACTTTCAATCAAAGCTGGCATCAACAACAGGCAAAAAGTTAGGGGGTAACCATGCCAACAGTGGCATTTTCCTACACAACCCTTCCCCCCCAAAAACGTAAGAGAATGAGACTAACCTTTCCCAGGAGAGTCTTCATTATCTAAGTGGAAGAACCTGGAAAGGCCATCTGCACTGGCATGGGCAGTCTCAGGTCTGTGTTCCACTACAAAGTCAATTCCCTGTAGGGATATGGACCACCTCAACAGTTTAGGGTTCTCTCCTGGCATGAGCCACCTGAGAGGTCTGTGGTCAGCTTGAACTACAAAGTGAGTACCAAACAAGTACGGTCTCAACTTTTTCAGTGACCAAACCACCGCAAAGGCCTCCCTCTCAATGGCACGCCAACGCTGCTCCCTGGGGAGTAACCTCCTGCTAATGAAAGCAACAGGCTGGTCAATGCCATCACCATTGGTTTGGGACAGGACTGCTCCTATCCCATGTTCAGAGGCATCTGTGCACAATGAATTACTTAGAATAATCTGGAGCTTTTAGAACTGGTGCTGAGCACATAGCTTCTTTTAGGGTGTCAAAAGCCTTTTGACAGTCTAAGGTCCAGTAAACTTCCTTGGGCATTTTCTTGGAGGTAGGTTCTGTGAGGGGAGTCCCTATGGATCCATATCCCTTCACAAACCTCCTGTAGTACCCAGCCAAGCCAAGGAATGCCCTGACTTGAGTCTGGGTTTTTGGAGCTTCCCAGTCTAGAATTGTCTGGATCTTGGGTTGTAAGGGTTGCACTTGGCCTCCACCTACAAGGTGGCCCAAGTATACCATCCTTCCCTGCCCTATCTGGCATTTGGATGCCTTGATAGAGAGGCCTGCTGCTTGCAGGGCTTGCAAAACCTTCTTCAGGTGGACCAGGTGATCCTGCCAGTTGGAGCTAAAGACAGCAATATCATCGAGATATGCTGCACTAAAGGACTCCAAGCCAGCAAGGACTTGATTCACCAACCTGTGGCAGGGGCATTCCTTAAGCCAAAGGGTATATCAGTAAATGATAATGCCCATCAGGTGTTGAGAATGCTGTTTTCTCTTTTGCTCCAGGTGCCATTCTAATTTGCCAGTACCCTGCAGTTAAGTCAAAGGTACTTAAGAAATTTGGCTGCACCTAATGTATCAATCAGTTCATCTGCTCTGGGTATGGGGTGAGCATCTGTCTTGGTGACAGAATTGAGCCCTCTGTAGTCCACACAAAACCTCACCTCTCTCTTCCCATCTTTGGTGTGAGGTTTGAGGACCAAGACCACTGGGCTAGCCCAGGGACAGTCATTGTGCTTTATTACCCCTAACTCCAGCATCTTGTGGACTTTCACTTTGATGCTTTCTTTGACTTGGTCAGACTGTCTGAACATTTTGTTTTTGACAGGTAAACTGTCTCCTGTGTCCACATCACGGGTACACAGATTTGTTTGACCAGGGGTCAAAGAAAAGAGTTCAGCATACTACTGTAGGACTTGCCTGCCTTGCTGTTGGGCAGAGAGGGTATCTGAATAGACAACTCCATCTACTGATCCATCCTTAGGGTCAGTTGAGAGGAGGTCAGGGAGAGGTTCACTCTCTGCTTCCTGATTCTCATCAGCAACCATCAACATGGTTATGTGTGCCCTGTCATTGTAGAGTTTAAGGCGGTCAACATGGATCACCCTTTTTGGTGTCCTGCTAGTGCCCAGGTCCACTAGGTAAATGACCTGACTCTTTTTCTCTAGCACTGGGTAAGGGCCACTCCATCTGTCCTGGAGTGCCCTGGGACCCACAGGCTCCAGAACCCAGACTTTCTGCCCTAGTTGGAATTCAACCGGTACAGCCTTTTGGTCATAGCACAACTTCTGGAGTTGTTGGCTGTCCTCAAGGTTTTTTGATGCTTTTTCCATGTACTCAGCCATCCTTTAGCAGAGGCCAAGCACTTAGTCCACCACATCTTGTTTATGCTCATGGAGAGGTCTCTCCCAGCCTTCTTTTACAAGTGCTAGTGGTCCCATTGCAGGATGGCCAAACAGAAGCTGAATGGGGGAAAACCCTACTCCCTTCTGTGGCTCCTCTCTGTAGGTGAAAAGCAGGCATGGCAAGTGGACATCCCATGTCCTTTTGAGTTTTTCAGGGAACCCCATGATCCTGCCCTTCAATGTCTTGTTAAATCTCTCAACAAGACCATTGCTTTGTGGGTGATAAGGTGTGGTGAACTTATAAGTCACCCCACACTCATTCCACATGTGTTTGAGGTAAGCTCACATGAAGTTGGTACCTCTGTCAGAAACTACCTACTTAGGGAAACCCATTTTGGTAAAGATACAAATTAGGGCCCTAGCTACTGCAGGGGCAGTAGTTGACCTAAGGGGAATTGCTTCAGGGTACCTGGTAGCATGATCCACTACTACCAGTATGTACTGGTTCCCTGAGGCTGTGGGAGGTACAGGTGGACCCACAATGTCCACACCAACCCTTTCAAAAGAGACCCCCAGCACTGGAAGTGGAATGAGGGGGGGCCTTTGGATGGCCACCTGTCTTGCCACTCGCTTGACAGGTGGCACAAGTGTTGCAAAACTCCCTTACTTTCTGGGACATATTGGGCCAATAGAAATGGTTCACTAATCTGTCCCATGTCTTGGTTTGTCCCAAATGCCCAGCTAGGTGAATGTCATGGGCTAAAGTGAGGATGAACTCTCTAAACTCTTGAGGCACTACCACTCTCCCAGTGGCACCAGGTTTGGGATGTCTAGCCTCAGTGTAAAGGGGTCCATCCTCCCAGTAGACCCTGTGGGATCCACTGACACTTCGTTTTTCCTGCTCAACTGTTTGCTGTCTCAGGTCTTCAAGAGTGGGACAAGTCTTTTGTCCCTGGCACAGCTGTTCCCTTGAGGGTCCCCCTGGGCCCAAGAGCTCTACCTAGTAAGGCTCCAGCTCCATGGACTCTGTTCGCTCAGGGGATAGGACATCTTCCTGGGAAGAGAGGTCCTGTTTCTTTTGCTGTACACACGCTGATCCCCCAGTCCTCTAACCTTTTCTTTTGGAAGGTTGGGCCATTATTCCAGGCTCCAACACTTCTTTTTCACCCTGTGCAATTCTCTGTGCCCTTGTCTTAACACATACCAGTTCAGGGATACCCAGAATAGCTGCATGGGTCTTGAGCTCTACCTCAGCCCATGCTGAGGACTCCAGATCATTCCCTAACAAACACTCTACTGGGATTGCAGAAGAGACCACTACCTGTTTCAGGCCAGTAAACCCTCCCCATTCTAAAGTCGCCATTGCCATGGGATGGACTTTAGTTTCATTATCAGCACTGGTGACTGGATATGTCTGTCCCGCCAGATACTGTCCTGGGGAAACCAGTTTGTCTGTCACCATGGTGACAATGGCACCTATATCCATCAGGGCTTCTACCTTTGTCCCATTTATCAAGAGCTGTTGCCTGTATTTTTGCATGTTAGGTGGCCAGGCAGCTAATGTGGCTATATCCACCCCACTCTCAGAGACTAAAGTAGCTTCAGTGTGAACCCTGATTTTCTCTGGGCACACTGTTGATCCCACCTGGAGACTGGCTATTCCAGTGCTAACTGGAGTAGAAGTTGTGGGACTTTTCTTGGGACAGGCATTGTCTCCAGTTTGGTGTCCATGCTGTCTACTGGTGTGACACCAGTCCTTCTTGGGGATCAAAGGTTTTACCCTTGTACCAATTTGTGGACTGTGAAGCGGCTCGGGCCCACCCTCTTGAGCAGGTTTTTGAGGCCCTTGAGAAGACTCTTTAGTTTTGTCCTTGGATGTCTCACCACCTTTCCCCTGGGGAGGCTTTGTGACCCCTTTTTTTCGGTCATCCCCTGTAGAAGTCTTGGTCACCCTTGTCTTGATCCAGTGATCTGCCTTTTTTCCCAATTCTTGGGGAGAAATTGGACCTAGGTCTACCAGATATTGATGCAACTTGTCATTGAAGCAGTTACTTAACAGACGTTCTTTCATAAATAAATTATACAGCCCATCATAGTCATGCACTCCACTTCCAGTTATCCAACCATCTAGTGTTTTGACTGAGAAGTCAACAAAATCAACCCAGGACTGGCCTAACCTAAGTCTATATTCCTAAGTTGAGAATCCAACGCCCTCAATAAGGGTAGCCTTCATGAGGTCACAGGATTCTGCATCCTTACCAGAAAGTGTGAGGAGTCTATCCTTACACTTACAAGTGAACATTTCCCACAGGAGAGCTCCTCAGTGAGATCTGCTTACTTTTCTGGTTGCACAAGCCATCTCAAAGGCTGTGAACCATTTGGGGATATCATCACCTTCTTCATATTTAGAAACAATCAGTTTGGGGATTTTTAGGATGTCAGTATTCTCTCTGACCTTATTTATGTTGCTGTCACCATGTATGGGTGGTAAACCCATTTCTTGTGTCTCCCTTTCTATAGCTATGAGCTGTTTTCCAAAGCTAGGCCCATATTTATACTTTTTAGCACTGCATTTGCGCCGCTTTTTGACGCAAAGCGACGCAAACTTACAAAATACACTTGTACACCCAGCACCAGCAACATGGGGCCGGTCAGAAACATAGGTCAAAGAGGAGCAAAAATAACATGGGCGCCTATGGAGACGGGGGTGCTCCGGTTCCCGTCTGCTGGCAGGTAAGTACCCGCGTCCTCGGAGGACAGACCAGGGGGTTTTGATAGAGCACAGAGGGAGCCCCAAGTAGGCACACAACACACACCCTCAGCGGCACAGGGGTGGCCGGGTGCAGTGGGGAAACAGGGCGTTGGGTTTTCAGTAGGATTCAATGGAGGGACCCAGGGGGCACTCAGATGCCGCAGGCCGGGCACAGGGGGGCTTCTCGGGCCAGCCACCAACTGGGCACTGATGAGGGGCGCCCGCTGGTCACTGTTGCACGAGTGGTCGGTTTCTCACAGGCCTGGGGGGCTGTGGGTGCAGTGCTTCTTCGGGCGTCGGATATCTTTTTCCCGGGCAGTCATGGTCAGGGGGTCCTCGGGATTCCCTCTGCAGGCGTCGTGGTGATGGTGCAGAGAGGTTAGCCCAGGGTGGACACGTTGTTGGAGTTACCTGGGGATCCTCTCTGGGTCATTGGTTTCTCTGGACACAGGCCAGTGGCGCCAGGTGCAGACTGTTGAGGACTCATGTTTCTGTAGTGAAGTGGGAGCCCCTTTAAAGATGGTTTTCTTCTTCTTGGTTGAACAGGTCCGCTGTCCATGGGAGTTCTTGATCCTTCTTAGGTGCAGGGCAGTCCTCTGAGTCGGCAGAGGTCGCTGGGCCTGCAGGATGCATCGCTGGTGCAGGTTCTCTGAAGAAGGAGACAGGCCGGTAGGCCTGGGGCCAAAGCAGTTGTCGTCTTCCTTCTTCCATGTGGGGTTTTTCAGCTAAGCAGTCCTTCTTCTTTGTAGGTCGTCAGGAATATGATTTCCTGGATTCAGGGTCACCCCTAAAAACTAAATTTAGGGGTGTGTTAGGGCTGTAGTTAATGGCTACTGTCCCTGAGGGTGGCTACACCCTCCTTGTGCCTTCTCCCTTTGGGGAGGAGGGCACATCCCTATTCCTATTGGGCTAAACCCTTCAAAACAAGATGGAGGATTTTCTAAGGCGGGGTCACTTCAGCTCTGGTCCCTTAGGGGTAGACCTGGCTGAGGGGGTGACTCCTCCTTGTTTTTCTCATTATCTCCCCGGTCTTGCCGCCAAAAGTGGGGGCTGTGTCTGGGAGCTGGGCATCCCCACTAGCTGCAGTGACCTGGGGCACTGTAACACCAGGCTTGAGCCTTTGAGGCTCACCACCAGGTGTTACAGTTCCTGCAGGGAGAGGTGTGAAGCACCTCCACCCAGGACAGGCTTTGTTCCTGTGCACAAAGGCACTCATCCCATGTGGCCAGAAACTTGCCTGGAAGAGGCAGGCTGGCAGAGACCGGTCAGCCTAGCACTAGCAGTTGGGCTGGCATGCAGGGGGCATCTCTAAGATGCCCTCTGTGTGCATTCTCAATAAATCCCACACTGGCATCAGAGTGGATTTATTGTGCTGAGAAGTTTGATACCAAACTCACCAGTATTCAGTGTAGCCATTATGGAGCTGTGGAGTTCTTGTTTGAAAACTCCCAGACTATGGAGGGCGTGGCTTGGCCTTCCAGCTAATGGCCGCCACTCCGTGGCGCTCTGCTGAGCAGGGAATTTTATCCTGTCACTTCCCCTGCTATGATCGGCGGCTGGGCTCTGGCTGGGGCCCCCCTTGTGTGGGGGGGTCGAGCTGAGGCTGCACAGGCCCGAAGCGCTGCGGATTCCCTTGCGGGACCGGTGGCGGCGGTGAGGAGAGGTGAGGCGCTGCTGGGCCTTGTGCCCGCCTCGTGGCTGTATCGCGGGAGCGGCCTGGATTTTGGTGCTCCCGCGGCTGGCTGCTCCCAGCTTCCCGCGCGGGGAAGCTGGGAGATGCTGTTATTTGAGGCTGAGACCGTGCAGGATCTTGGCAGGTGGGCTGCTCACGGGGCTCGGTCGGCGGGTAGATCAGCCCGCGGGCGCTGTGGCTGGTGGCCTGGTGGGGCGGTTGGAGCTGTGCCGTCGCTCTATATCGTGCATCTGGGCCTGCTAGGTACAATAGATGCCTGAAGCTGCCCTGCTGCCGCGTTTGGCCCTGGACAACGGAGGACGGCGCGGTGCGGTGAGTGGGTGCTGGCCCTGCTCCTGGCCTGTGTTTTTTTTTTTTTTTTAAGAAGAAGCTGCCCCTGGGTGGGACGATTGGCCTCTTGGCTCGGGGGGGTGGGCCTCACATCTTGCAGCCTTTGGCGCTGCTGTCGGCCTTGGTGGCTTCATGACGGCGCCGGTTCTTGCTAGCCGCTGTCCTTACAACATGGTGACTGGGCCCTGTCTGGTGCGCTCAATCAGCTTTACTTGGAGCTGTCGGTGCTGGTGTACGTCTTTTGGCCTGGCCGGGCAGCGGGTGGGACTCTCGTGCATTTTTTATTTGTCCCGCGTGTGCATTTGAGCAGGGACATTTACGGCGGCCACCGGCGGGTGGTGGTGCCTGGCCCCAGAATGGGGAAAGCGGGTCAGAAACAGCCCAAGCTGACGTTTGAGGGCAAGAAGAAAAGTAGACAGGCGAGTAGGTCGATGGATGACCTTCCCCAGGGAGTGGATATGCAATCGTCCACTGTGAAGGCTATGTTTGCAGACCTTAAGCATAGCCTAGCCAGTATTGATGGCAAGTTGGACCACTTGACTGCGCAGATGGATCGCCTGAAGGAAAAGGTGGATGGGCATGCCACCTGTCTTGACCATGTGGAGTCTCAGATGTCAGATTTGGAAGAGAACAGCCGCGAAGATTGAGAGAAATTGTTGAGGATGGAACGTGTGCTAAAGCTCATTCGTAATAAAAATGAAGACCTGGAGGCCTGCTCCCGCTGCAATAATGTTCGCATCCTGGGCCTACCTGAGTCGACAGCCATGGGACGCATTGAGGATTACGTGGAGACTATGTTCACATCATTGTTCCGGGCGAGCTCTCTCAGGTGTTGGTGGTGGAGCGGGCGCATCGATCGCTGGTCCCAGGCCTCCACCGGGAGCACCAGCGCAGCCAATCATTGTGCGTTTACTGAACTATCACAATAAAGATGCCATACTTCGACTGGCTTTGGAGCGACGTCCAGTGGTTTATAACAATAATGAGCTCAGCATTTTTCCGGATTACTGCCTGGGGTGCAGGCTGCGCACCAGGCGTTTCTCCGGGTCAAGTGTACCCTAAGCCGGACAGATGCTAAGTTTTCTCTTATTTATCCTGCCAAGTTACGTGTACTGCACAAGGGCAAGTTGCATTTTTTTACTGATCCAAAGCTGGCGGCCAAATATGTTAAGACTATTCCTAAGAAGGCGCCTCCGGCTTGTGCTCTGGCGGGGGAGGCGGGTGATGCACTGCCTGATGATAGTGATAATGACTAAACTTTGGTTGCTGCTGCTGACTGCTCTGCGCATCTGCTTGTGGGCCAAGCCTGAACTTCGCTTTGTGAGGAGCCGGTTTCTTGGTGGCTGATGCTGGACTATTAACACTATCCTAATTCCCCTGCTCATCCACCCCCTACTGGGGCGGTTGTCGGATGGCCTCATTGATGCCCCGGTGGATGAGTCCAAATCAGATGTTTGTTGTTTTGCTGCAGGTTTTGAGTTTGGGTGGGGGGTGGTCTACTGGGCTGGCATGATTGGGGAGCCAGCGTGGGTGGGGGATAGCTGTTGGGTCTTTGATGGTGTTGTTGCTATCGCTCTTCTTTGTTGTTCCTCTTTTCTTTTATTAGCAGCTGTGGCTTCCTGTCGGCTGACTGGGGTTGGTGTGCATTTGAGTGATTGTCAGGATGGTGACTCCAGATGCGCCTGCCGTTATGTGCCTTACATGGAATGTCAGGGGGCTGAATGATAGCCGCAAGATGAGACTGTTGTCAGCGTATGTACAGCGCCATGGGGTTGATGTCTGCATGTTGCAGGAAACTCATTTGTCTGATAGTATGAAGGCGAGGGTGAGGTCTGGCTGGATTGGATGAGAGTCATATGGCGACATACTTGGGGTATGCGCGCAGCTTTGTGATTCTGGTCCAGAAGGGCCTACCGTGGCGCACAGGAAGGGTGCTGTTAGATCCGTGTGGTCGATATGTCCTGTTGAAGGGCATGTTGTATGATAGGCCGTTCTGTCTTGTCTCCCTTTATGGCCCCAATGTTGACGATCCTGGGTTCTTTGTTGAGGTCTGGCGCTTGATTGGCTTGCTGGGCCCTGGTTCTCTGCTGTGCAGTGGAGACTTTAATGTGGTTCTGGACCCGGTGGCGGACCGGAAAGTAGGGCCAGACCTACACATGTACCTGCGGCGACAGCCTTAGCCCATATTATGGAGGAAGGTGCTTTGGTGGATTTATGGAGAGCCAAGCATGGTGAGGAAAGGCAGGGAACATGCATCAATCATGCGCTCGGCAGCTGGTCTAGAAAAGACCGCTGGTTAGGTATCAGGGATGTGGGACTCTGGACTACCTCTGTTGAGCATATGCCTCGTACACTGTCGGACCACGCGCCGGTCTTGATGGAGTTGCATGTGCCCGGGGGCCCTGGACGCGCATTTTCGTGGCGGCTGCCTTGTGGGGCGCTGAGGGATCCTGTCTTCCGGGACGAAATTCATACTGCTATCGTCAACTACTTTGATATCAATCAGGTCCCGGTGTCATCAGTGGGCACCCTTTGGGAGGCCTTCAAGGTTGTTATTCGGAGAATTTGCCTTGCTAAACAACATGGGGTGATGAGGACACTTTGTAGGGAATTGGCGGGGTTGGAGGCGCTCCTAGCTGATTTGGAAAGGAGATTAGCGTCTGCCTGGTCTGCAAGCCTTCTGGCTGAATTCCCAGAGTTGTTGTCCTGTTATGATAAGGCAGCACAGCGTGAGGTATGTTATTTGGGTAAGGAGGCGAGGGCGCAGCGTTATGATGAGGGCGAGCGGGCTGGGAAGACGTTGGCGGCTATGCTCCGCATGCCATGGGCCAGGAACTATGTTGTTGAACTCGCGGACTCTGGGGGGACGCTGCTCATGGGTACGGTTGAGGTTCAGCACATCATGTCTGACTTTTACTCGGATCTGTACGACGAGCACCCGGGAATGTCTGCATTGGATGGCGTCAGTTACTTCGAGGAGATTAGTCTGCTTTGGCTAGAAGATTCATACAGGCAATATCTTGATGTCCCCTTCTCGTTGACGATGTGAATCAGGCTATACGTAGCCTCCCTAGTGACAAGGCCCTGGGTTTGGATGGGTTGGCACCTGCCTTCTATGAGGCATATGCCGATGTACTGGCGCCGCGTCTCCTTGAGGTTTATGCTGAAGCACTTGAGGGTGGTGTCCTCCCGCCTTCGCTATGGGAAGCTCTTATAGTGATGATTTTAAAACCCGGGAAAGATCCTAGCAGGTTTGACTCTTACTGGCTACTCTAGCTCATAAACATAGACACTAAGATCTTGGCAAAATTTATTGTGACGTAACTGCAGCCCCTGCTTCCGTCCCTGATATCGCCGGACCAATCTGGTTTTGTGCTGGGTCGCTCGACCTCTTATAATCTCCGTACCTTTTTTGCGATTTTCCATATGCTCGGGCCTGAATATCGTGCGGTGGCGGTTTTCTTGGATGCCGCAAAGGCATTTGACTCACTAGCCTGGACGTATATGTTTGCTCTTCTGGCCAGAGTGGACGTTAGCGCACGATTCATTCAGCTGATTTGTCTGCTGTACTCCGAGCCGACTGCTCGTTTGAGGGTCAATGGATCGCTTTCGGACTCTTTTTCGATTGCTCGTGGGACTCGTCAGGGTTGCCTTCTTTCACGGCTTCTTTTTGTGTGGCTACTGAACCTCTTGTGGCGTGATTACATCAGCATCACAATCAAAGGAGGTTGGTGTTCCGGCAGCACCCTGTTTTGATTTAACTCTACGCAGATGATGTAGCGCTATATGTCCGCGACCCGCAGCTTCATCTTGATATCCTGCTGGATGAAGTGGTCCATTTTGGTCAGATCTCTGGGATTATGATCAATTGGTCCAAGTCGGTGGTGCTGCCCTTAACTGATAGTACTGTGCGGTGTTCCTCTAGCTACCCTGTATGTTGGGCGGATGGGCCGGTGCGATATTTGGGTGTCTGGTTGAGCCGGAGGGTGGACGAGCTCTGGACAGCTAATTATGGTGCAGTGGTTGCGTGGCTGGAGGAAAGAGTGGCGGTTTGGCGTTCGTTGCCGCTTTCCCTGGCCGAACGAATTGCGATAGCCAAGATGGTGGTATTGCCTAAGTTCTTGTACCTTTTTGTTAATCTGCCTCTTGTTCTTACCACTAACTTTCTGCGACTGCTCCGATCCTTGCTTGTGACCCTTGTATGGGCCGGAAAACAGCCCAGAAACCTCTGGGAAACATTGACGTTGCCGTTTGAGCGGGGTGGCTTAACGGCCCCGGATCTGGAAATTTATTATTACTGTGCACAGGCCCATTTTGTTTATTTCTGGCTGCATCCTGTTTGTTATTTTCCACATTTGCCTCCTGAAGCTGATTTGGTGTGGCCAGACAGATTGGGTGGGGTGGTTGGCAGGCCACCTCGGCCCTATCGCCGTGGCGTGCTCGGCATGGGCATGGTCTTGCTTGCTGCGGCAGGCTGGGTTGTGGGACGTCTATGCCAGTGCAGGATGTGGTGGGCCTCTCCCTATTGGAGGATGGTCAGCTTTCAGATCGACTCCAGGAGTTAGATATGACTATGCTTGGAGCCTGGTTCCCGGTGGGGACGTTTGTCTCGCTGGAGACTGGGGAGGCGGAGTTGGCTGTGTCTATTCCAGATGAGAAATGGAGTTATTGCTGCGCCCGGATGAAGGCGCTCCCCCCTAACTGCAGACTTCGCCTCATAAATTGAAATTTTCTACAGCGGGTATATTACACGCCTAGCAGACTGAAAAGAATGGTTCTGCGGGTGGATGCTCGCTGCAAACGCTGTTCGGCTTTGGAGGTGGGCTTTTTGCATTTGGCGTGGGACTGCGAGGCGTTGCGTGAATACTGGTCTGAGGTGTTGGGTGCGCTTGACGAGATGATGGGCCTGGAACTGCCACGCACTCCTGAGGTGGTGCTTCTGAGTTATGTACAGGAGGTCCCCCTGCCTTTCGAAGGTTTGTGGGTTTGCTGTTGCTACTTGCAAAGCGTAGGGTGGCAATGTGCTGGGGTCGGGGCGGGCGCCTGCTGTGCGGACTGGCTGAAGGATGCCGTATATTGTCGGGAACAGTTGGCGACATATTGGGAGCTGATGCCGGAGGGATCTGGCCCGTGTGATATATGCTCCCCCCCCTTGATGACGTACCTGGCAGCCCACGCTCGGGGAGCTGATTGATTTCTTGTGCCTCCCTCTCAATTTATTTTGTGGTGCTTGGCCTCCTCTGCAGGCGTTGAGATGACCTGATCCTCTCTTCAGGACTGTTTCATGCCAATGCTGTTTTTTTCACTTCCCTTCCTTCCTGTTGTTTTTCTTTTTTCCTTCATCTTTCCGCCTTTTTTTCCATGTTTCCATGCCTTGCTCATTGATGGATGTTCATGTTGCCACAAGAGACTGCTTTATCCTGTTATTTCCTTTATTGCCTGAATAAGGTTGTTAACTTTGATAGAAATGTTTGCAGTTTGCATCAGCCCTTTGCTGTCTAGTCATGGACCTTACTTTATTTGCTGGTTGTTCTACATTTATAAATGCAATAAAAAAAAAAGTAAACTCCCAGACTATATACTCAGTATGGCTACCCTACACCTACAATGTCTAAGAATTGACTTAGACACTGTAGGGGCATAGTGCTCATGCAGCTCTGCCCTCACCTGTGGTATAGTGCACCCTGCCTTCGGGCTATAAGGCCTGCTAGAGGGGTGACTTACCTATGCCTATGTGGTTTGTGGGCATAGCACTCTGAGGGGAGTCCCATGTCAACTTAGTCTTTGTCTCCCCACCAGCACACACAAGCTGTGAGGCAGTGTACATGTGCTGAGTGAGGGGTCCCCAGGGTGGCATAATACATGCTGCAGCCCTTAGAGACCTTCCCTGGCCACAGGGCCCTTGGTACCAGGGGTACCTTTTAAAAGGGACTTAGCTGTGGGCCAGGGCTGTGCCAATTGTGGGGACAACAGTACAGTTTTATTGAAAGAACGCTCGTGCTGGGGCCTGGTTATCAGGGTCCCAGCACACTTTCAATCAAAGCTGGCATCAACAAAAGGCAAAAAGTTAGGGGGTAACCATGCCAACAGTGGCATTCTCCTACACACGCCACTTAGGATAAGGGGAGATCGACGCAGCTGGTTGTCGATGCAGCCACCAGGTACCTGTAGTTACAGGGGAGTGATGCCTTCACCCCAAAGGAGATTCCTTCTTCTTCTTGTGCAGGCTGAAGAGTTGCAGTCTTCTTAGGATGTACAGCCGGATAAATGTTGCAAAGCTGGCAGGAGTTCCAGATACAATGTTGCAGAAGAGTCTTTCTCATGGATCTGCAACTTGTAGGTTCCTGGAGGGTCCAGTCACGGTTGCTGAGGCCAGAAGTCGAAGCAGATGTTGCAGAGGAGTCCTGCTGGAGTTTTGCAAGCTGAATCTAAAGACCCTATATAGCCCAAAGAGGGGGGCTTGGTCACCTAACCAGGTAACTACCTATCAGAGGGTGCCTCTAACGTCACCTGCCTGGCCTGGCCACTCAGATGCTCCCAGAGTTCCCTGCCAACCTTGGACTCAAGATGGCAGAACCCAGGGACCCTCTAGAGGAGCTCTGGGCATTACCCCTGGGGTGGTGATGGACAGGGGATTGGTCACTCCCTTTTCCTTTGTCCAGTTTCACACCAAAACAGGGGCTAGGGGTCCCTGAGCCGGTGTGGACTAGTTTATGCACGGTGGGCATCAAATGTGCCCTTCAAAGCAAAACCAGTGGTTTGGGGAGGCTACCCCTCCCAAGCCAGTCACACCTTTTTCCAAAGTGAGAGGGTGTTACCTCCTCTCCCAAAGGAAATCCTTTGTTCTGCTTTCCTGTGCTTGATCAGACCAAGCAGTAGGAGGGCAGAAACCTCTCTGAGGGGTGGCAGCAGCTGGGCAGCCCGAGAAACCCTGTAAGACTGGTGGTAGCAATGCTGGGGGTCTGCTAAGGAGCCCCAAGAGTGCATAGAATCATATTTCCAATACTTGCAACAGTATTGGGATATGATTCTGACATGTTTGATACCAAGCATGCACAGGTTTGGAGTTACCATTATGCAGCTGGACATAAGTAGTGACCTACGTCCAGTACATATATAAAACGGCATCCCCATACTCACAAAGTCCAGTAAAATGGAGCTGAAATTTGTGGGGGCACCTCTTCTAGTGCAGGGGTGCCCTCACACTCGGGTACCTGCACCCTGCCCTCTGGGCTGAGAGGGCCTACCATAGGGGTGACTTACAGTGACCTGTGGTGAAACCGGGTTCGTGCACCCGGTTCACGCAGACTGCAATGGCAGGCCTGCAGAACCCTTTGCATGGGCTCCCTAAGGGTGGCAGAATAACTGCTGCAGCCCATTGGGGTCCCCTGGAGCCCCAATGCCCTGGATACCTAGGTACCATATACTTGGGGCTTACATGGGGGCACCAGTATGGCAATTGTGGGGAGAAAAGGTTAGTAACAAACACATTTAGAGGATAGAGCATAATCACTGGGGTCCTGGTTAGCAGGATCCCAGTGAACACAGTCAAACACACTGACAACAGGCAGAAAATGGGGGTAACCGTGCCAAGAAAGAGGGCAATTTCCTACAATGCAGCTGAGTGTCCTGTGTAGGTGCCTGTATAGAGGGAATTCACAAAGGGTAGCTGTTACCCAGCCCAGCCCAGATGTGTATTCTGAGACAGCCTAAGTTAAAGTAAGAAAATACTGTGTCATTTTCAGACTTACAATTTAAAATCCTAATTTACCATGAGTTGTGATTTTAAATTGCGAGTCCTGAGACACCACACTTCATAGTTCTATCTTTTCCCAATTGAAAATTACACATAAAAGATGTTGTAAGGCAATCCCAAAGTTAACCTATGGGAGAGATAGGGCTTGCCAAAGTGAAAAATGATTTTGAGTTTTTCACTACCAGGACATATTAAACTATAAAGTACAAATCCCACTTTTTAAATATACTGCACTCTACCTTTGGGGCTAACCAGGGCCTACATTAGGGGTGACGTATATGTAATAAAAAGGAAGATTTGGGCCTGGCAAGTGTGTACACTTACAAGGCCTAAATGGCAGTTTAAAACTGGGCACACAGGCTCTGCAGTGGTAGGCCGGATATATGTAGTGGGTGGCAAAGTCAGTGGTACAGACCCACTAGTAGCATTTAATTTACAGGCCCAGGGCACACCTAGTGCACTTTACTAGGGACGTAAAAGTAAATTAAATATGCCAATTGTGGATAAGCCAATCCATGTTTTAGAGTACAAAGCACCTGCACTTTAGCGCTTGTCATAAGTGATAAAGTGCACAGAATCCTAAAACAACAAAAACAAGGTCAGAAAAATAGCAGGAAGGCAAAAAGTCTGGGGATGACCCTGCAGAAAGAGCAATTTCCTACACTGAGACTGTGGAAAAGATGGCGGTGTGTGAGGAAAACAAGTGTGTCTCATTTATTGCCTCTGAAATGCTTAAGTCTAACTGTTCACCCACTGTACCACAAATAGAGCATTAGACCTATCTACTTTTTTCTCTGCAATACCAATTGGGAATCCAATGGACTCTGCAAATTGTACTTCATTTTAGTGCACTACATAGAGAGACTGCTTCCTACAAACAAAGAGACGTGCGATGGGAACTGCAATTGGACACATAGGACATCATGCAAACCCAGGTCAATAGCTTTAGACACGCATTGAAGAGTAGACTTGATCCAAGTTGCCAGTCCCTCGGAAGGTTGCCCTTTCCCTGACAGTTGTGCAGTTAAGTCAAAGCAAATAAACCCTGGGTAAAACTGTGGCGTCAAAGCCCATGTTTCCTGGATCAAACAAATGTCAAATAAGTCTATGAATTGGCACCAGTCTGGATATGACAGACACCAAGCCAGCAAGGTACCAATAGAGTACATTGGTGGTTGAGACAACTGGATTCGTAGAACCAACGGAAGATAGCAAGACCTGCCTTTTAGGGGGGGAAGGTGCTTCATCCACACCCAGGGATTGTCAGTCCAGTACGTTTAGGCCTTCTAGCGGTGAAAACCTGTTATAACATGGAGTGCCCAGATGTGACCTCTAGCGAACAAGTAGTGGGTACCTTATGGGTGCCTAGCTTAGGGCTAGATAGTAATCTAATGCCCAAGAGACGTGTGATAAACAGCTCTGATTGTCACAACCTGAGCTAGATACCCCACATCTGCTCTGCTCCCAGAGACACCCCTTTATCTCAGCAGGTCTGGCAGCGGGAAAGGAGTTCTACTCTGTCCAGGCAGATAAAATGAACTGCTTCAACAGCCATGATGTGGAAGTAGCAGTCCAATTGAGACTCATGTCCAGGTAAGGAGAGGAACGTGGTTAGGACATCTATGTGCCTATTCAACGCATTCAACAGGAAATTTAGCCAACACCTAGCAGACACTCAGCGAGAGTGCAGATACACCATATTGGTGGGTACACAACACTCACAAGTACACCTGTCAACTGCAGCAAACAAACGCTTAACACAACTCATCAGACCATACCCTAACACTCAATTAGCAAAGTTCAGTTATTCCATACAGTTGGGTATTGAAGACAACACCATATTAGTCTTGAAGTCACACCAGGCCTTGCACAAACACTGATTTACAGTTCATATTAATGGGAAGAACATTCATGGAGGGATGCAGCACTTGTGGCAACTGGTCGCTGCCCGGCAGTGTGTTCCATGCACCATCAGTCTGACTTAAACAGTTGTTGCCATCTTCAAAAGAGAATGAGACTACACAGAATATTGCATGGGGAACTGTGTTGTTGGTAAGCATTTATGTGAGTAAATCTACACATGTAATTTTACTCTTGCACTTTTGAGTAACTTCACTACTTTTGCCTGTTCACCATTTATGAGTTTAATGTTACTCAGAAGTGTACACCTCCCTCTCCCTACCTCATGAAACAATCATACACGTTGCTAAAGTT
Source organism: Pleurodeles waltl (assembly GCF_031143425.1). Classification (NCBI taxonomy): domain Eukaryota; kingdom Metazoa; phylum Chordata; class Amphibia; order Caudata; family Salamandridae; genus Pleurodeles; species Pleurodeles waltl. The sequence continues at coordinate 133,530,256 of NC_090445.1, read as the reverse complement.
ACAACTAGTAGTGATGTTACCATTGTATCTGGCATTCTGCACACTTGGCAAAGACCTCCATAATCGGGACACAGATCCCCTTATGGTAAAGAATAAGGAAACTTAAAAAAAAGAAAGTTAAAAAGTACAGCATTATTAGATACATTTTAAAATCAGTGGCGGCTGAAGCCAGGAAGGGCTGGTGGATCAGCACATGGAGTGGGTGTGGGGGGTGGCAATAACAAAAATAAAGAAGACTTAACAATAAAAATAAATAAGACTTACCTGCCGACTTACCATCGCTGCTCCCGCCGCCTCAGTGCTTCTGTGCTTGGCCTTGCCCCCCTCCCCTCCCAGTCCAGAGGCTTCTCTCATGCTGTGTAACAGCATGAAAGAAGCGCTGGGATTGCCCTGAGGGGGCTGAAATGTCACTCAGTGAGGGAGTGGGAGCCTGCGCTTGGTCTCCACCGGGCTCTACTCAGAAGGCCAGCCAAACCGACATGTGCACTTAGAGTGCATCTAGCACTCCTCCCCCAACTGACGCAGAGGATGCTGGCCCGCCCTACCTAGGCAGAAAAATAAAATGATCATAAAATGCTTTTATTATCATTTTATTTTTCTGTTGCTTTGCAGCAGGGGGAGGGGGCTTTTTGTCTAATTAGTCTCAGCATATTAAAATGAATTACAATTATTTTTAAGATATATTAAAAAAAATTACACCCATCTAAAGTAAAATGTTTATATTTATATTATATTAACAGTAACTAAACATTATGCATAGAGTTTAAATAAATCTAATCATATTAAAAACAATAGTTACATTCATTTTTAAATTGACAAAATGTGATTTAATTTTCTACTATATTGTAATATTTGATTATAAGTTATATTTAATTGCTTGAAATTAAAAGAATGTTATATATATTTTTAAATAACTAAAACTAGTTAATTTATTTTAATATTATTTTCTATGGCGTTTTATTTTAAGTCCCCATTGCTATTATTTTCTAGGAGAAGGTGTTACAGGACCAATGACTGGCCATGTGGGGTGCTGGACTTATTCCAGTTCTGAGTTGGAGTACATTTACTACTGTTTTGGTTATTTTTCGGCTGTAGTAACTATAGAAGTGCAATTTGTGAATAGCAATGGGCTTACTCTTTTGTGGATTGGTGCAAGTCCCTCACTAAACCTCTCTCCTCCCTTTCCCTCACTTTCTCCTCCCTAAACTCCTCCCATTTAGTCATAAAAATTCCCCATTTTCCAGCCACTTACCCCATTCCTCTTCCATTTACTACTAAAATGTATACCTACGTCTGTGGATTTCTCCACATTCATGCAGAGATCTTCGCTCATAAAAAAAAATAGGTGGAGGCAAGGATCGCTGCGTATAGTTTAGAGAATAGCATTTTGTAGTATGCTATTAGTATTTCTAAATAAATGTACTACAAAATGCAGTTTGGTAAAAGCCTCCCCCCCCCCATGTATTTTACTTTCTGTTGGGTACTGCACCTCTGTGTTATTAGAAGCAGGGATTCTATAAAAGTTCACTTGGGAAGTGAGTCTTTGGCAACAATGTGAGGTGCTGTGTCTTTTGTTTGCCTTATAGTTCACACCTGCACTTCCTGTGTTTTGCACCTTTCTTGTTTTTGTCGCTCCTTTTGGGCTGGTAACTATTAGCCTACTTAGGGTGGGTGGGGGCGGGGTAGCTTACTTATTAGGGGGGAGGTTTTAGGGCTCAGCGTGGGTGGAAGGTGTCAGGGTAGTTTAGTTTTTAGGGGCAGGGGAGGGGATGTCAGGGCAGTTTTCTTTTTAGGGCTCAGGGTGTGTGGGGGTTCGGGGTAGTTTATTTTAAAGGTGCAGAGGTGGGGGGTAGTTTGTTTTTTTTACGTCTCAGGGCGGGTAGAGGTCAGGGTAGTTTGGTTTTTAGGGGCGGGATAGTGGGGTCAGGATAGTTTTTAGGGCTTAGGGTGAGTGGGAGGGTCGGAGTTGTTTAGTTAGTTATTAGGGGAAGGGGGAGTGTTTTAGGGCTCAGAGTGGGGGATTGGGGTACTTGTGAGGGCTGGGGCAGGGTTGTAGAGCTCTGGACTGTGGGGGTGGGGCCGTTGTAAGGGGTGGGGTAGGGTTTTAGGGTTCAGGGCTGGGGGAAGAGTCACTTTGCAGGGCTGTGGACAGTTTTAGGGCTCAGGGTGGGGGTGCTGGGGTCAGGGTAGTTTTAAGTATGGACGAGGTTTTCGGCATTAGCAAGGGAGTCAGGGTAGTTTCAGGGGCAGAGTGGGATCCGTTTTAGGGCTCAGGGCTTGGGGGGTTTAGGGCCCAAGAGGCAGTTTTAAGGGGTGGGGTGTTAGGGTCAAGGGCAGGGGGAACATTTACCTTGCATCTTTCTTTGCCATACATGCTTTTACAACAGAATTCGTTGTAAAGGCATGCGTTTGTAAACACTCTGTGGTTCTTAAGACCGCGTTGTTTTGGCATGTGTGCTTTAGGCATTCGTGCTTCCATCGTACAATCACAATTCGGGAGCATAGTTCTAGCAGCGATTCTACAGAACTGTGCACACTTCCTGGAGATGCACTTGGGAGCTCTAATTCCTGTGAATCTGACTGCTAGATAGTGGTTGATGTGCACACACATGTGGTTGATGTGACAGTACGACAGCACATTCCACCAGGTAACACAACCATCCCAGACATCCCCTACTTAAATTAGAACAATGAGTACAGATACAGCACATCCGACCTATAGTTGGGTATCAGAAAACTCGCAACAGTAACAACCATAGTAAACAATCAAAACCTGCAACAGAGCACAATAGTAAGAACAACACCTATACAATCATCACAGTTTAGAGGCAGCAACAACCTCACAACATCAGTACACTTAAACAATATATATCCCAAGACAAACCAAAGCACACTAAATCAAACATTGATCCAACAATACACAGCTAGACTCATTTATATGGTAACTGGGGACCCTAGCAAGGCACCAGAAATCTGATACCTCATGCACGTACCTCAAGCTGGGTAATGCACGTAATACTGAGCAATGCTGCAAAATGTACACGGAGTATGTAACGCTCACACACCACTGATGATGTTACTCAAATAGACTCCTTTGTCAGAATCTTCAAGGCACTAGACAGTGCTGTGAGGCAACAGTAATGGCAAACGAGTTATTCAAATCTCTGGTAAGATAATATAACTGATGGGACTGGATCGAGGTCGGTGATGTCGGCCTTCAATAATATCACATTTATTAGATTGCCGGCACTACTCTATAAATGGAATTGTTTCGCCTCCATCAATGCCACCCTGCACAGATGGCATAGAAGGAAACTTTCCAAGTGTCTCCTGAAGAAGGTCCCAGTTAGAAGGAAAAACATCCTTGACAGTCTTGTAGGCCTTGTTTAGAGGCGAATATTAAAATTGAAGAAATCAGCAGGGCGCAAATGTCGCTTTGACAACAGGAAGGAGAAAAGAGACAAACTAGATTTCCAGTCGGAAAAAAACACAGAAGATTCAATTGGTAGAAGCAAAAACCCGGGACAAAAAATAGTGAACGAAAAAACAAATTGCCTGCATTTTGCTCTTATGATTGCCTCTCTTATTACGATTCAAACAGGATCTCACGTCACAGGAAAATACTTTTGTCATTTTGGGTTGGGAATCACAAATAGCGTCCTTTGGGCAGGCCACAATCTTGGGAATGACTGGTTATAAGGCTCCTCCGCACCCCTTTCCAGAAAGTCATGTGTTTGTTTGTTAATTTAATTTAAGAGGGCCAAGCTTAACATCCCTCGCTCTGCACTAGATGCCACATTCTCATCACTGCCTTTTATGCCTAGCACTCCATGCAGATTTCCACTTTGGATGGCCATCACTGTGGCAAAGTCAGTGTGGTCTGAGTGCATGGACGTCCTGTCCTGTGATGATTGTGGCGTTGTAGAACACCCTGGCCAGCAGCGCAAGTTATGTTTTATGCCTGCCTGAATGTGTAGTCTTGGTGAGTTCTTGATACTGCTGTCGGCACAGATGTAATATTACCTTGTAATGTAGTGGTCAGGTAGATGCAATAAATGCAATATTTTTGTCATACCACATAATACATCTGATATAAATGTCATCAGTGATGACATCAAAGATGTCATTTAACATGTCATGCGTGATGTAAAATATGATGACATAAGGATTGCATGATGGCACACAAGTTATAGGTAGTTCACTAAGCTATAACCAGGGCTACTGGAATTATGCGGTTGTGTAGCCGCGATGATTTTCACATAGTTATAGGTCTGCTGTATTTGACACATAATCCATTATATGCCACAATCTGCAGATTTTAACAAAAAAAAAAATAATTCTACCTTAAACAGTTCGAAAGTTACCAGTGGCGGTTGGTGAAGTTTGAGAGTGGTGGGGCTGGGCTTGGCCCGGGGTCGGGGGAGGAAGAGGTTCACATTGTGGGGGGTGGGAAGCATGGCAATTTTTGGGATGCTAGTCACCATTTCAGTGTTTTCAATTTGGCACCAACCCATTTTTCTAAGTACAATCCATGTTATTTCCACATTATTGTGGGCTACTTAACACTGATCAGCGGATGGGGGCTAGTGAAGAATCAGCTTTCCTTTGCAATATTACGTGATTACTTTAGTACACCCACTACATGTTATCCTATAGCGTATTATGTGCACTACATTGGTTAGCATGGTTTTAAATCACATATATCATGTTAATTGTACTGTCTGTTTTTACACCAACACTAAGATGGTGTCTGGAGAGAATCTGTCTCCCTGGCCACACAACATGTTTGCACTAATGGATGAATCCATCACTGCCCCCTAAACATGTTAATGGGCAGTTTCAACATATACCGTGTTTGGCATGTTTTTCGGTCACAACTGTGCGCACACTTGGCACCTTCCCCTACAGGAGTTTTAATGGGTTTGCATGCCCTTTGGGGACTTCTGGCCCAGCGTTCACTATATCTGCTCTGTGGCTGGTTCAAGGGAGAAGCCAGAAAATTGAAACATCACACACTTCGAACAAAAGCTCTTACTATATGGCACCAAGCAAACAAAATAAGTCATCACATCCCTTCCCAAAAGAGCGCTCCTGTTTTAATTGTATCCATTCCCCATTTCCTCCTTCCATTCGCCGCTGATATCCACCATTTCATTATGTCGTTCATTCATTCTTTAATCCATCATTCAGTCTTTCACCATTCTGTCCGAACACCCATACATTTCCAGTCTATCCATTCATCTCAATATATAGCCATCAAACCTATCCATCCATGCACCTATCATTCATCCATCCTTTCACACATCCATCTTTTCAGTCATTCATCCATCCACCCTTTCATCAATCCATCGACCCTACCTTTCACTCATCCATCCGTTATTTCCCTCATCCATCTATCCACCCTTTAATCCATTTATCAATCCACCTTCCCTTTCACTCATCCATCCATACTTTCACTCAGCCACCCTTTCACTCATCCATCCATCATTTTATCTCTCATAATCTTTCCATCCATCCATCCATTATCCACCTATCCATCCACCTTTCACTCACCCAACAATTCACTCTTTAATCCATCTATCTACCCTCCCTTTCACTCATCTATCCATTTTTTCACTCATCCACCCTTTAATCTATGCATCAACCCACTTTCACTCATCAATTCATTCTTCTACTCATCCATCCTTTCACTCATCCGTGCATTCCTTCATTCATCCATCTATCCACACTTTCACTCCATCCATCCATACCATCACTCAACCATCCATACCTTCTCTCATCATCCATCCACCCTTTCACTCATCCACCCATCCATACATTTACCCTTTCACCCTTTCTTTCATTCATCCATCCATTTTTTCATGTATTCATCCATCCACCATTTTATCATCCATCCACCCATCCACCCTCTCTTTCACTCATCCATCCTTTCTTTACTCACCAATCCATTCTTTTACTCACCCATCCTACATCCATCATTTCACTAATATACCCACCCACCCTTTTACTCACCCATCCATCCACCCTTTCATTCATACATCCATCCATCCTCCCTTTCACACCACACATCCATCCATCTGACATTTCACTCAACCATCCATACTTTCACTCACTCAAGCATCCATAATTTCTCTCATCAATCCACACTTTCACTCATCCATCCTCCTACCCTTTCACCCTCTTTCATTCATCCATCCATCATCCATTCTTGAACTTAATCATCCATTTGCCCTTTTACCCATCCATCCATCCTCTCTTTCACTCATCCATCCATTCTTTTACTCATCCATCCTACATCCATCCTTTCACTTTTACCCTCCAACTGTTTACTCACCCATCTATCCACCCTTTCACTCATACATCCATCCACCCTTTCACTCACACATCCATCCATCAGCCATCCATCCATTCACTCACACATACACCCATTCACCCTTTCACGTTATTTATGAACCCCAGCTGACATTTTTGTTTCCTCACCTGGTGACATGGAGGGAAGCTTCAAGCCAGGCGAGTCGGGACTGACTAATTAAAATAAACACACGCACATGCAATGTGCAACACCTTGCTCTTTGCTTCACTGTCCCCACGAGTCTGCTTGCTGGCAGTAAATCTAAGGCATACCGGAGCTCAAAAGGCATCCAGCATGAACTGCAGCGTGGGAAGCAGCACCTCGAGTCTGCGCAGTGTGTCTTCAAAAGTCCAGCTCACACACTGCGCACACTTGATTTCGTGGCTTCCTGCTTGTAGTCTCTACCCCACTCGTCACAGGATCTGGTACCACCCCACCCTGTGACGAGTTGGAAAAGGGTGTGGTGATAATGGTCTCCTCTCACTGATTGATGTGGAGGCCGAGAGCTGCAGGGCTTGAATCTGAAACGCCCAGGGCTAACTCTACCTCCACGTCATCAGGGGGTGGAGACTGAACCTTGATGCAGTGTCTTTGCCGAGTTGTGACCTCACAGGCCTCAGGGATGTGAGATTGTCAGCCCAGCAAAATTCTCTAGACTTTGTGCCTGCCCAGGAAACGTCACTCCACTGTCATCACTGCAAGGACTACAGTTCGTAGTGTAGAGCAGCCTCAGAAAGATAATTCAACATGTATATACACTGTGTTCACAAGTTGTTTTAAGGAAGCAGTTTCAGCTTTGCTTCCATGCATTATTTTTCACCGAGAATGTAAAGGGGCGGAGCCCCGACGCCCTTGAAGAGAAACCGCCACTGAAAGTTACTAAAAATGCAACAACACGTGTTGCAGCACAGTAGAAGGCCCTTTGCAAAGCTGGGATGGACTTTCTGTTGCTTATTGCTATATTTGGGGGTTAAACTGGAACGAACAAGGTGTAACCAATGCTAAGAGAGTGTTACCAAGCTTTAAAATGATGAAATAATGAAGTAATACTATTACAAAAAGTGCTGCAGTATGCTGCATAATTTCCATTTTATTGCTGCATAATTCATTTAACCCTGCCGCATAATTTGTCCTACCCTTACCACATCATTTCGGTGGCCCTGGCTACAAATGGCAAATTCAATGTTCTTTTTTCTATTTTTTAAACATTAGTTCTTATCTCATTTTAGCTCCAAATTATAACATCACTTAGCCCCTGTTTTTTTCATTGAATTTCTGTTTTTCATAACGTAAGTTGCAATTTTATACCATAATTAACTATAACTTAACTTTAACCTTTGTGTTTTTTCAGTGAATTTCTGTGGTTGTTTTTTATCATATTTGAGGTTTTGCATATGCCCAACCCCTTTGGGTAACCAGCACCAAATTCCCATTATGCACACAGCTTCTCAGACCCCCAACCCCCCAACTGCGCATGACCTTCAGCAGTGCGGACCATTGACTTGGTTATTTAGTTAACCCACTGCATGCAACCAACTCCCACTGCGTATGGCCTACAGTCTGTACAATGGTGGTTGGTCACAGGATCTGGTCTATGGCAGGCCCTTCTCATTAAAAAAAAAAAATGTTTTTTCCATTCTATAGTACCTCACAGGAGGCCTTTTGGGGCACTGCGGTTCCTGGACTGGCAAAAGGGTCTAGCCTCTGACCATGCACAGCACAGGGTTGACTGCACAGCATGTCCTCTGACTATGCTCTGGATGCAACTTCCCATCTGCGTCCAACTCCCCATGTGTGCCCAACCACCTATGGGCGCTCAACCCCTCAGCTGTGCATAGCCTTCAGCTGTGCACAGCGGTGGGCTGGCCCACCACCCAACCCAATGCAGGTAGCCAAGCCACCACTGCGCACAGCTTACAGTCTGCACAATGGTAGTGGGCAACAGAGTCTGGTCTATGACTCTTCTCTTTTTAAAAGAAATAAATGGTACCGCAGTATCTGCACTACAGTACCAATATCACAGTATCATAAAGGGGGTATCTTGCTGGGTATGTCAGTGCAAGGCACTGGTACTGCTGTACCCTTGCTCCAAAATATATATTTTGTTTATAGTTTAACTTAAGGGTTGGTCCCTTTTGGGCACCAGATAGTCCAGTGGTCAGGGTGTGTCTACCCTGCCTTCTTATGTGGCTTTCAATTTTTTTGTCAGGACTTGGGGACTGAGACCCCAGATCCTGTAATGGCTGGTAGGACCTATTCTCCATGTTGTGGCAGGCAAATCAAGATCTGTCCATCCGCTTTGAACAGGCCAATCATAGCATATCTAGACACCAACAGTCCAGATATCTCTAACTTTTTACCTATTTTTTTTGGGGGCGCTATTGGCTAGATATCAACCAAAGTCAAAATATACAGTTAAAGACAAGAATGTGCTTGTTTGAAAAGCTAAGACTTTAGCTCTTCCCTAAAAAAGACGTAGTTAGTTTGAAACTGTAGGGATCAAGGAAGAGATTTCCATAGAGAGGGGGAATAAAAATAGAAGCTACGACCACCCATTCCAGCCTTCTCGAATCTAGGAGCAGCCAGCAGAAAAGATGAGGAGGAGAGCAGCTCCTGAACACAACAGTACCCATTAATGTTTTTGCTAAAAAATTGAGATCCCTTACATGAAATTGCTTCAAAGGTGAGACAGCAAACCTTGAATTGAATTCTTTGTTCCAAGGGCAGCCAATGGAGTTCTCTACGTAGAGAGGTAGTGTGGTGTAAATACCTCGGTGACCTGTGAATCAGCCTAGCAGCTTGATTCTGAACTGACTAATCTGTAAAAATCTTTTTGGAAGACCAATGTATAACAAATTTGCAGAGTCTACTTTAGATATAACTAGTGTTAGAATTATCATTTTCTATAATATCTTGGGAGAGTAATATAGCAATTTTGTAATCTTTATCACTGCGAAGATGTAAGATGAAATTACTGTGCCGATTTGGGATTTAAGAAACAAATCGCCATCAATAGTAACTCCAAAGCTCTTTGATTGATACTTACGTGTGGGAACCAGGCCCAGATTGGGAGCCAGTATAGTTGATTCCAAAAACAGTCTATTGTTTAAAATCACAATATCTGTCTTTTTTGTGTGAGTTTCAACTGGTTGCTGGCCATCAACGACCAGATAAAATGCATGGTGTTTTGGCACTTTTCCTGAGAGGCGGTAGACACGTCCAACTGGAATAGAATCTGGGAGTCATGGCATAGTTGTATAAAATGCAATCTTTATTCCGAAGTTCTTTAATGAGAGGCCTGACATAAAGGTTAAAAAGGTGAAGGGAAAGGGAGGAACCCTGAAGCACCCCACACTTAACCTGTACTGCTGTGGCTGTAGACTAGCAGAGGTGTACATCATGAGTGTGATTGACTAAGAAGGATTTAATCCACTCAGGTGCAGACCTTTTTAACACAGTGGCTGCCACACGATCAACCAACAAAATTTGACCGATGGTGTCAAATGCCGCAGATAGGTCCAGCAGAACCAAGGCTAATGTTTGTCCAATGTCTCCCACTTCTTGCATATCACCAAGTACAGAACGCATAAGTGACTCAGTGCTACGGGCTGGCAAAAAACAGCCCGTACAGAATCAAGGAAGTTAGTCTCCCGTAAGTGGCGACATTACTCTTGAGTCACATGAGCGTTAACAGTGAGATGGGATGGTCATTTTTTAACACCTTGGAGCTTCAATCAATCAATCAGCCATTTGTTAAGCGCGCTACTCACCCGATAGGGTCTCAAGGCGCTGGGGGTTGGTGGGGAGTTGCCGGGGGTGCTAGTGCTGGAATAGCCAGGTCTTGAGACGCTTCCTGAAGGTCAGGAGGTCCTGGGTCAGATGTAGGTTGACGGAGAGGGAGTTCCAGGAGCCTCACCCTTTGTGTTTGGAAGCGAGATGTTAATAGTCTCTTTGAAAGAGTTATCTATGTCCCTTGAGACAGGGATGTGTTTAGGAGGGCCTGTAAAGGACTTCCAATTTTGGGTATACGAAGTTTTAAGATACCTAGAGGACAGGGCTCTAAGGGGGAGCCAGAGTTCACCTTTTACATCAAAAGAAGTATCCGTTCTTTGTTGATGGGAGGGGTGTACTAGTAGGATTCCTATCTGAAGAGGATAATGACATGTCGGACTTAGTAAGAATGTTAGGAATGCCGGTCTTTATTCTAATTTATTTTATCTGTAAAATACCTGTTTAGCAAGTCACAAAACTCTAAAGTAGCTGCGACTGTCTGAATAATTCTTTCTGGTGCCAAAAGTTTCTTAACTGTTTTGAAGATATCTTTATTTCTGCTAGTGGGATCCATGATCTTGGCGAAAACAAAATACATTTTTGTTTTGATTTCATAATGTTTTAGTCATCCCTTTCTTAAAGATGTCCCTGGCTACCGTAGTATAATCATTCCGCTGTTGGTCTTCAAGTTGGTATAACTTAAGCTTAGCTTCCTTTATGTCCTCGGAAATCCAAGGAACTGATCAGGTCTGCATCTTAACTCTGGGCTCTATTAGTGGGGCATGTTGGCCACTTGCTACTTTCAGCCATTGATTATTGTCAGCAGTTATGCTAATATTGTGATTCAAACAGAGAGTGAAGCTGAGCATTGTGTAACTCATATTCTCCGTTCACTAAATGCCTTTTCCGGGGATTTTTAGTCGTAGTGCCCCTGTTGTTGTTTTGTGGAAAGATGGGTAGCCTAAATTTAAGCATGTGGTGTTCTGTCCAGTTTAGTAACATGAAGGTTGAACGTCCACAACAGGCGGCAACATAAAAAGAAATATTGCAGCTGCAATTACAGGACTTACTGGCTTACTTCCCTGTCCTGGAAACGTTTAAAAAAAAGAATATAAGGGGCAGGGTACGGATACTCTGTCCCCCAGCCCTTGTCGAGGGGTTCCAGTGGGACCTTCCCCAGGTCAAAATAAAAAAAATGAGTTTTGTTGCTGCGATACTGTGGGTTCTCCTATGGAATCACAGTAAAAGAATGGCAGTACCATTTTTTTAACCCCTTCGCTGCCAGGCCTTTACCCCCTCAGGGGCCAGGCCTTTTTTTTTTTGGCTATTTGGGGCAGTTTGCGCTTAGGCCCTCATAACTTTTTGTCCATATAAACTACCCACGCCAAATTTGCGTCCTTTTTTCCAGCATCCTAGGGATTCTAGAAGTACCCAAAGTTTGTGGGTTCCCTTGGAGGAGACCAAGAAATTAGCCAAAATACAGCGAAAGTTTTGTTTAAAAAAAAAAAGAAAAAATTGGAAAAAGGGCTGCAGAAGAAGGCTTGTGTTTTTTCCCCTGAAAATGGCATCAACAAAGGGTTTACGGTGCTAAAATCACCATCTTCCCAGCTTTCAGGAACAGGCAGACTTGAATCAGAAAACCACATTTTTCAACACAATTTTGCCATTTCACTAGGACATACCCCATTTTTAATTTTTTGAGCCTCCTTCAAGTTAGTGACAGAAATGGATGTGAAACCAATGCTGGATCCCGGAAAGCTAAACATCTCTGCAAAGTAGCCAAAACTCTGAATTCACCAAGGGGTCATTTGTGTAGATCCTACTAGGTTTTCTTACAGAAAATAACAGCTGAAATAAAAAAATATTGAAATTGAGGTGAAAAAAATATCAATTTTTCTACATTTTACTCTGTAACTTTTTCCTGCAATGTCAGATTTTTGAAAGCACTATACTGTTACGTCTGATGGACTCTTCTGGTTGTGGGGATATATAGGGCTTGTAGGTTCATCAAGAACCCTAGGTACCCAAAGCCAATAAATGAGCTGCACCTTGCAATGGGTTTTCATTCTATACCGGGTATACAGCAATTCATTTGGTGAAATATAAAGAGTGAAAAATAGGTATCAAGGAAACCTTTGTATTTCCAAAATCGGCACAGGACAAGGTGTTGAGGAGGGGTGGGTATTTGCACATCTCTAAATTCTGGGGTCCCCATATTAGCATGTGAATTACAGTGCATTTCTCAAATAGACGTCTTTTTTACACACTGTCTTACATTTGGAAGGAAAAAATATTGAGAAAGACAAGGGGGAATAACACTTGGTCTTCTATTCTGTGTTCCCCGAAGTCTCCTGATAAAAATGGTATCTCACTTGTGTGGGTAGGCCTAGTGCCTGCGACAGGAAACGCAGCATGGACGCATCACATTTTTACATTGAAATCTGACGTGTTTTTTTGCAAAGTGCCTATGTGTGGATTTTGGCTTCTAGCTCATCCGGCACCTAGGGAAACCTACCAAACCTGTGCATTTTTTAAAATAAGATCCCTAGGGGAATCCAGGATGGGGGGGACTTGTGTGGCTCTCACCAGGTTCTGTTACCCAGAATCCTTTGCAAACCTCAAAATGCTGCCAAGAAAACACTTTTTCCTTACATTTTGGTGATAAGAGGTTCTGGAATCTGAGAGAAGCCACAAATTTCCTTCCACCCAGCGTTCCCTCAAGTCTCCAGATAACAATGGTACCTCACTTGTATGGGTAGGCGAAAGGAAATGGCTCAAAACACTATGTGAACACATCAAAATGATCAAATATAAAACTACATGTTTTTGAGGGGGCACCTGCATTTTTGGTCCTGGGCTCAGCAGCCATATAGGGAAACCTATCAAACCCAAACATTTCTGGAAACTAGACACACAAGGGAGTCCAGGGAGGTGTGATTTGCGTAGATCCCCCAGTGTTTACTTACCCAGAATCCTCAGCAAACCTCAAATTTAGGTAAAAATCAAATTTTTCTCACACTTCCTTGTGGGATCACCGCACTAGGACAAATTTCCTACCACCCAACGGTCCCCTCAGTCTCCTGGTAAAAATGAGACCTCACTTGTGTAGGTGGGCCAAGTGCTTTTGACAGGGAAGAGCCAAAAACATGTCGAAATTGAGGGGAAACCAAAGCGGGCCTGTTAGAAATGGGGTTTTTGGTTGGCAGTCAGGTTACCCCCTGTCCAAGCAAAAGCCCTCACTCTAGTCAGGGTAAGTCACACACAATCCAAGATTATCCTGTGCCCACCCTCTGGTAGCTTGGCACGAGCAGTCAGGCTTAACTTAGAAGGCAATGTGTAAAGTATTTGTGCAATAAATCATACAATACCACCATATAGCACCACAAAAATACACCACACAGTGTTTAGAAAAATATATAATATTTATCAGGATAATTGTAGGTCCAAACGAATAAAGTTGCAATGTGAATTTGTAGAGATATCACTGAAAAGTGATATAAAGTGTCTTAAGTCTTTAAAAAGCAAACAAAGTCTCTTTCAAGCACAAAGGGGCATATTTATACTCCGTTTGCGCCGAATTTGCGTCGTTTTTTTCGACGCAGATTCGACGCAAAACGGACTCCATATGTATACTTTGGCGTTAGACGCGTCTAGCGCCAAAGTGCATGGAGTTAGCGTCATTTTTTTGCGTGAACACCTTCCTTGCGTTAATGATATGCAAGGTAGGCGTTCCCGTCTTAAAAAATGACTCTGATGCATATGCGTCGTATTTATACTCCCGGGCAAAAATGACGCCCGGGAGTGGGCGGGTCTAAAAAACCTGCATTAGCGCCGGATTTTAGCGCCTGGGTCAGGGCAGGCGTTAAGGGACCTGTGGGCTCAGAATGAGCCCAGAGGTGCCCTCCCCTGCCCCCAGGGACACCCCCTGCCACCCTTGCCCACCCCAGGAGGACACCCAAGGATGGAGGGACCCACCCCAGGGACATTAAGGTAAGTCCAGGTAAGTATTTTTTTTTTTTTGTGGCATAGGGGGGCCTGATTTGTGCCCCCCTACATGCCACTATGCCCAATGACCATGCCCAGGGGACAGAAGTCCCCTGGGCATGGCCATTGGGCATGACTCCTGTCTTTTCTAAGACAGGAGTCATTCCAATGGGGGATGGGCGTCATAAAAAAATGGCGCAAATCGGGTTGTGGCGATTTTTTTGCCTCAGCCTGCTTGCACCATTTGTGGATGCCCATATGCCATTTTCCCCCTACGCCGGCGCTGCCTGGTGTACGTCGTTTTTTTCAACGCACACCAGACAGCGCCGGCGGCTAACGCCGGCTAACGTCATTGAATAAATACGGCGCCCGCATGGTGCTTCAGAATGGCGTTAGCCGGCGCTAATTTTCTTGGCGCAAAACTGCGTTAGCGCAGTTTTGCGTCAAAAAGTATAAATATGGCCCAAAGTACCTGGTTTGGGGTGGAAAATCTCCTCAGAGGGCCACAGAAGAAGAGATACGTGGAAAAAGGGTGTGTACGTTGATTTCTCCCCAGCACACACAGACTTGCGTCGTTATTTTTCACGCGGGGAAGTTGTGCGTCGTTTTCCGGCGCGCGGACAGTCTCTTTCTAAAAAGAAAAAGGGAGCACACTGCCTTGCATTCAATCGGAAAATAGCCCCAAGGCATCATGGTAAATGCAGTCATTTAAATATAAATAGCGAGAATTTTTCAAAAAATTCTTCACCCTAAGTAGGTGCAGCAAGTGCTGTATCGCTGTAGAAAGTCTTTCACCTAAGGTAGGTGCAGCGAGTGCCGTATCTCTGGACACGTGTTTCTGGCTTTCGGCCGTCATCCGCAGAGAGCGTATGTAACTGAAGGGGTCGCTTGAAATGCCGCCAAACGTCTTCACAGGTTTTTGTACCACTCAGTAGGCGCACAGGTGCATCGCCAGTGCTCGTCAGCAAGAGGCTCACGGGAGCCGTCATTTAGACATCCAAAAGAAAAAGGGAGCACACTGCCTTGCATTAAATCGGAAAATAGCCCCAAGGCATCATGGTAAATGCAGTCATTTAAATATAAATAGCGAGAATTTTTCGAAAAATTATTCACCCTGAGTAGGTGCAGCAAGTGCTGTATCGCTGTAGAAAGTCTTTCACCTAAAGTAGGTGCAGCGAGTGCCGTATCTCTGGACACGTGTTTCTGGCTTTCGGCCGTCATCAGCAGAGAGCGTATGTAACTGAAGGGGTCGCTTGAAATGCCGCCAAACGTCTTCACAGGTTTTTGTACCACTCAGTAGGCGCACAGGTGCATCGCCAGTGCTCGTCAGCAAGAGGCTTACGGGAGCCGTCATTTAGACATCCAAAAAGAAAAAGGGAGCACACTGCCTTGCATTCAATCGGAAAATAGCCCCAAGGCATCATGGTAAAAGCAGTCATTTAAATATAAATAGCGAGAATTTTTCAAAAAATTATTCACCCTAAGTAGGTGCAGCAAGTGCTGTATCGCTGAAGAAAGTCTTTCACCTAAGGTAGGTGCAGCGAGTGCCGTATCTCTGGACACGTGTTTCTGGCTTTCGCCGTCAGCAGCAGAAATGACGGCTCCCGTGAGCCTCTTGCTGACGAGCACTGGCGATGCACCTGTGCGCCTACTGAGTGGTACAAAAACCTGTGAAGACGTTTGGCGGCATTTCAAGCGACCCCTTCAGTTACATACACTCTCTGCTGATGACGGCCGAAAGCAAGAAACACGTGTCCAGAGATACGGCACTCGCTGCACCTACCTTAGTTGAAGAACTTTCTACAGCGATACAGCACTTGCTGCACCTACTTAGGGTGAATAATTTTTTTAAAATTCTCGTTATTTATATTTAAATGACTGCATTTACCATGATGCCTTGGGGCTATTTTCCGCTCGAATGCAAGGCAGTGTGCTCCCTTTTTCTTTTTGGATGTCTAAATGACGGCTCCCGTGAGCCTCTTGCTGACGAGCACTGGCGATGCACCTGTGCGCCTACTGAGTGGTACAAAAACCTGTGAAGACGTTTGGCGGCATTTCAAGCGACCCCTTCAGTTACATACTCTCTCTGCTGATGACGGCCGAAAGCAAGAAACACGTGTCCAGAGATACGGCACTCGCTGCACCTACCTTAGGTGAAGAACTTTCTACAGCGATACAGCACTTGCTGCACCTACTTAGGGTGAATAATTTTTTTTAAATTCTCGTTATTTATATTTAAATGACTGCATTTACCATGATGCCTTGGGGCTATTTTCCGCTCGAATGCAAGGCAGTGTGCTCCCTTTTTCTTTTTAGACAGTCTCTTTCTGTGGATCGCGGGGATTACCAGATGTCCCGGGTCTGTGTGTGGATTTTCCTGCTTGTTTTCCGGCTGCGCGTCGTTCTGCGGGGCTGCGCGTAGAAATTTCGATCTCACGGCAGGCGTCGCGTCGATTTCTCCTGTGGAGGTCGGGCGGCGTTGTCCTTGCGAAGCCGTGCGTCGAAGTTCCGGTCGTCCCGAAGGCGTTGCGTCGATCAGCGTCTGTGTGCGGCATTTTTCTCGCCGCGGAACAAGCTGTGCGTCGAAAATTTCGGCGCACGGAGCGTCCTGAGACTTCAGGGAACAGGAGGCAAGCTCTATCCAAGCCCTTGGAGAGCACTTTCACAGCCAGACAAGAGTTCAGCAAGGCAGCAGGCCAACAGCAAGGCAGCAGTCCTCTGTAGAAAGCAGACAGGTGAGTCCTTTGAGCAGCCAGGCAGTTCTTCTTGGCAGGATGTGGTTTCTGGTTCAGGTTTCTTCTCCAGCAAGTGTCTGATGAGGTAGGGCAGAGGCCCTGTTTTATACCCAAATGTGCCTTTGAAGTGGGGGAGACTTCAAAGAGTGGCTAAGAAGTGCACCAGGTCCCCTTTCAGTTCAATCCTGTCTGCCAGGGTCCCAGTAGGGGGTGTGGCAGTCCTTTGTGTGAGAGCAGGCCCTCCACCCTCCCAGCCCAGGAAGACCCATTCAAAATGCAGATGTATGCAAGTGAGGCTGAGTACCCTGTGTTTGGGGTGTGTCTGAGTGAATGCACAAGGAGCTGTCAACTAAGCCCAGCCAGACGTGGATTGTAAGGCACAGAAAGATTTAAGTGCAAAGAAATGCTCACTTTCTAAAAGTGGCATTTCTAGAATAGTAATATTAAATCCAACTTCACCAGTCAGCAGGATTTCATATTACCATTCTGGCCATACTAAATATGACCTTCCTACTCATTTCAGATCAGCAGCTACCACTTCAATACTGTATGAGGGCAGCCCCAATGTTAGCCTATGAAGGGAGCAGGCCTCACAGTAGTGCAAAAACAAATTTAGGAGTTTTACACTACCAGGACATGTAAACTACACAGGTACATGTCCTGCCTTTTACCCACACAGCACCCTGCTCTAGGGGTTACCTAGGGCACACATTAGACGTGACTTATATGTGGAGAAAGGGGAGGTTTAGGCTTGGCATGTACTTTTAAATGCCAAGTCGAGGTGACAGTGAAACTGCACACACAGGCCTTGCAATGGCAGGCCTGAGACAAGGGAAAGGGGCTACTTAAGTGGGTGGCACAACCAGTGCTGCAGGCCCACTAGTAGCATTTAATCTACCGGCCCTATGCACATAGAGGGCACATTACTAGGGACTTATAAGTAAATTATTAGTCCAATCAGGTATGATTCAAGGTTACCAAGTTTTAAGGGAGAGAGCATATGCACTTGAGCACTGGTTAGCAGTGGTAAAGTGCGCAGAGTCTAAAAGCCAGCAAAAGCAGTGTCCAAAAAGTGGAGGGAGGCAGGCAAAAAGATATGGGTGACCACCCTAAGGCTGTCAGGTCTAACAGGGCCCAAAAGGGCAATTTGAAAAAAATTTAGGCTGACAAGTGGGGCAGAATTTTTATTGGTATGGATGTGACAATGCTGGGTGGAAGGAATTTTGTTTATTCCTACAGATTCCGGAAGGTTCCATCAAATAAATGTTGGGAAAATGTGTGATTTCCAGCAAAGTTGGAGGTTTGTAGGGCATTGTGGGTAAGAAAATGGTGCAGGGTGCATGTGAAGCACACCACCCTGGACTCACTCAGATGTTTAGTTTTCAGCTGTGTCTAGGTATTGTCGATTTTTCTACATGGCAGCATCCCAAAGTCCAAAAAGTGCAGCCCTCACCGTTCCAAGTGGGACGATTTTGAGAGTTAGCCAAGCTCACATGGCCCAAAATTAAAACCAAAAGCCTAAATAATCAAATGTTCTCTTGCTTGCTGTGAGATAAGATGTTTTAGTGTGCGGGGGAGAGCACATGTGACCATGGAATGGGGTGGGGTCATTGCCATGCCCAACCTGGTTGGTAGCCACCACCCCACTATTTTTTAATTCTTTTTAAATTCCCTTGCATCTAGTAGGCTTTCTGCCCCCCCGGGAGTGTATGGGGGTGTGACGGGGTGCGCGGGTGGTACGAAGGACTCAGACTTATTTTTAGGTGACGGAGCTATTTATTTAAGAGTTTGTGCCAAACAAGAAAAAAAATGTTGTTTTAATTCTCCGTGCTTTTTTCCTCTTTAATGTCTCTCTCTTCGTGTTCTTTATAGGCTCCCCTCTTCACTGGCGCTGACTGGATGTGGACTCCCAGGTGTACCGGAAAACAAAGGAACGGAATGGAAGGTAAGTCGGGCGCAGAGATATCTCTAACACACAAGTGAGAGTTTAAGAGATAATGGGAGAGAGAGAGAGAGACCTGGTTGTGTATGAGTGGGACGGCAGGAACATATGTGTTGCACACAAACACCCTTAGTGCTCCCCTGTAGGTCCTTGTTAGCACTCAGGTTGGTCTTCCCTGTGTCTATAATTATCAGTAGTGGTTTCCCTTTCACACCCCCTTCAAACCCCCCCTTTGCCACCCTCCCCTCCTGTCTCGTTCCCCTCTCCTCTGTGCTCTGGGATTTTGTCAGCTTATGGTGTCCTTGGAACAAGGACCGTACCTTGTTGAGCCACGTCCCTCCTGGGGCGTGGCGGAAAGTGCTCGTCTCCTGCTGGCTGGCGTTTTCTTAGAATGTTGCCCACGTTTTGTGAAGCTCCGGCTTCCCGGTCTCGCCTTCCCCTGTTGCTGCTGCCGCCTCGTTCTCCAGCTCCCGGTGTTCTCCCCTCGCGTCCGTCGCCGTGGGAAACTCCTTCCCTCGCTTCTCGAGTCCGTCCTCCTTTTCTGTGCCCGGGACCCAGAAATCCGAGTCCCAGGCGTCTGCTGCCGCCCCCATGTTGTCATGGGAACTGGAAACTCTGTCCTCCGACGAGCGCGAACGGCGCCAGTCGGAGGAGTTTGTAGGCGCGGTGGAAGATACCCGTCTACACACCCCATCCCATGACCGGGACTGATAGAGTACCGTAGGATCGGGAAACCGGGACAGGAAGTCGGCTGGACCTTGTTGAGCACCAGGGATATGCCGGATCTGAAAGGTAAAAGGTTGAAGTTCCAGAAACCAACGCAGCACCCAAGCATTCGAGTCCTTATGCGAAGCCAACCAGGTTAAAGGAGCATGGTCGGTGAATAGGACAAAAGGTCTGCCTAACAGGTAATATTGCAGGTTTTCAACAGCCCACTTGATAGCTAAACATTCCTTTTCGATAACCGGATAATTGCATTCCCGGGGAAGTAACTTCCTACTAATATATACAATAGGATGGTCCCGGCCCTCATCGTCAGGTTGAGTAAGGACAGCCCCTTACCCCACATTGGAAGCATTGGTATACAAATGGAACGTCCTGGAGAAATCGGGACATCTCAGGACGGGTTCTGTCGTAAGGGACTGTTTCAGACGGTGAAAGCTGGACAGTTGGGAGTCCGAGAACATGGGTAATTTTGTTGGGTAGTGCTTTTTAAGGAGATCAGTGAGAGGGGCAGCTATCGTGGAGTATTGGGGAATAAATCGGCGATAGTATCCTACAAGACCCAAGAAAGAGCGGAGATCTCTTTTGGTCGTGGGAACAGATACCTGCAAAATAGCCTCTACTTTGTTTTATTGGGGTTGTAGAAACCCGTTTCCTATAAAGTATCCGAGATATGCGATGTGTTCATTTCCTAAGGCACATTTCTTAGGGTTGGCCGTGAGGCCGGCCTCATACAAGGTGTAGAATATTTTATGTAGATGTTGCAAATGTTCTTCCCATGTATCACTGAAGATTACGATATCATCTAAATATGCTGCGGCAAACGCTTGGAACGGTTTCAAAAGATGATCCATTAAGCGCTGGAACGTGGCTGGAGCCCCATGGAGACCAAAGGGAAGAACAGTAAAATGATAGAGCCCTGACTGCGTGGAAAAGGCTGTTTTTTCTTTGTCTGCAGGAGCGAGTGGGATTTGCCAGTAACCCTTCGTTAGGTCCAAGGTTGACATATATCGGGCATTCCCTAATTTCTCAAGTAAATCGTCAACCCGCGGAATGGGGTATGTGTCAAAGAGGGAGATTTCGTTTAGTTTACGGAAGTCAATGCAAAACCGGACGGAACCGTCCGGTTTAGGTACTATGACCACAGGAGAACACCATGGGCTTGTAGATGGTTCAATAACATTAAGGTCTAGCATTTTTTTTACTTCTTCCTCAATGAGGTGTCTCCTCGCCTCGGGAATCCGGTAGGGTTGTAACCGGACGGTTTTTCCCTCAGGTGTTCTAATGTGGTGTTGAATTAACTTGGTTCTTCCCGGTGTCCCTGAAAAAAACTGTGAATGTATGTTTAAGAGGGCTGTGAGTTGGGTTTTTTCATTCTCTGTAAGAGAGCTATTAACACATGGGGCTTCCCATATTTCTTCTCTGTTTGTCGGGAATAGGTCCATCCCTAAAGCTGTGGTTGGGGTTACCAAAAATCCGGTAGCGGTGGGAGTTGTAGTTTCTTCTGGTTCTTCCCATTTCTTAAGCAAGTTGACATGATATATTTGGGTCCTTTTCGGGTGTTGAGATAATTTGATCAGATATGTGACTGGGGAGACTGACTTTATGATCTTATAGGGTCCCTGCCATCTGGCTAAGAGTTTGTTTTCGGATGAGGGTCGTAATACTAGAACTCGGTCATTCGGTTGGAAGGAACGCATTTTGGTCCCTTGATCATAATAAGTCTTTTGGTTTCTCTGAGCTTTCTCTAGATGTTTCCGGACATCATCCCACACGACCTGCAGTTGGGTTTTCAATTTACTGACATATTCTAACAGGGGTCTTTCTTCTTCCCCCTCTTCCTCCCACAGTTCTGCGGCCATGTCGAGTAAGTTTCATGGCTGTCTCCCAAACACTAGTTCAAAAGGACTATGTCCCGTGGATGCTTGCTCATGGGTCCGGATGGCATAGAGGACTAGAGGTAGTTTCTGGTCCCAGTCCCTCCCTGAATGAATCCTCAACTGTTTTCCTTAGCAAGGTCTTTATGGTACTGTTGTAGCGTTCCACTAAACCGTCAGTTTGGGGATGATATACAGAGGTTTTTAACTGTCTGATTCCCAGGGCTTTACAGATCTGTTTCATGAGGGCGGACATAAAAGGCGTTCCCTGATCTGTTAGTATCTCCTGTGGGAACCCAACTCTAGAGAAGAAGGTGATCATGGCTTGGGCTACTGCCTTCGTGGTCATGCTAGAGATGGGAATTGCTTCCGGGTACCTAGTAGTGTAGTCTAATAAGACTAATATATAGGTGTGCCCCTTTGTGGAAGGTAACAGGGGTCCGACCAAATCCATACCGATGCGAGAAAATTGAATATCGATAATGGGGAGTGGCTGTAAAGGGGCCTTCCTCAGAGCTCCTGGGTCTATCAGTTGACAGCAGGGACACTGGGCGCAATATTTTCTAAGTTGGGCATAAACCCCTGGCCAATAGAATCGTCTTAGTAGATATTCCTCTGTCTTTTCCCTACCGTAATGCCCGCCCCCAGGTTGGTTATGTGCCAGGAATAGGACTTGGCTACGGTAGGGCTCGGGTACTACCAGCTGTTTCTTTTCCCCTTTTGCGGAGTTGATGATCCTATACAGAAGGTTCTTTTGGATAAAAAAAAATAGGGACCCACCTCATTTGCGGATTCCGTTTTGGCACTTTTCCATGCGTGACATAGTGTGGGATCCTCTCGATGACTAGCTCGAAAGGAGAGAGAGGGATTAGATGTACTGGCTACCATTTTCTCGGGGTTCTGTCCGGATCTTGAGAGTTGATAGTTTTGTTTCCCTTGTCTTTTTTCCCATCTAGTCATTTTTACACGGGTTGGGGTTTTCTCAATATGACTGCTATGGAAAGGTGCTTCAGCCCACCAGTCTGAGGAAATTATGGGGGAACTTGCCTTGTCTAATAGTTCGGAGAACCTTATGTAGTCTGTACATACGACACAGTCCTCTACTAACCGATCCATGACTCCTACCGAAAGGAAATCCTGATGCTCTTCCCACTCTAGTTTTACCAGAGCCAATGGGTAATTGTTTTTGTCCCCGTGGATGCAGCAGATGGTAACCCATTGGTTGGAAGTTTGGTCCATGCGGCTTAACAGGTCTCCTCGTATCACCGACTGACTGCACCCTGAGTCTATAAGAGCCTGTATGGGATTCCCATTTATTTTGACGGTTTGTTTGAACTTAAGGTTTCCCTTACCAGTGCACAACACTCTACCCCTAGTAACCCCGATTTCCATGGGTTCTACCCTGTCGCCTTTCCTCGGACACATTCTGGCGATGTGGCCCCACTCCCCACAGCTGTAACATTGGGGCTGTTGCATGGGGGCTACCCCCCCACTCCGATGTGGTCTGGGTTCTTCTTGGAGTCGACGTGGAGGGTATTTGAGGGGTGCCACGGGAGGTTTGGTATTGACTTTGAGTCCCAGATTCTTAAATTCAGCAGATCTGTGATAGGCACAGGCTAGATCTACCGCCAGTTCGGTATCGATTTTTGGGTGTTGCCTTATCCAACTCCTCTTAGAGCTTGGGAGTGAGTCCAAATATTGCTCCAGTATAACCGCTTTGATGATGTCTTCTCTTTCTGTCCCTAGCGGGCCCAAACATTTTAACCCGAGGTCTTTAACTTTGAAATAAAAGTTTCGGGGATCCTCACTCTGTCCCCACCTAATCTTCCGAAACCTTATTCTATAATACTCGGAGTCATGGCCCACCCTTTCCAAGATACTGCTCTTGATATCTTTATAGGGTGTAGTACCTCCTGGGTTGGCAGCTTGGTACGCCGTTTGCAAAATGCCTGTTAAGAGAGGGGCAATGTATTGACCCCAGCGTTCTTCTGGCCATTGGGCCGAGGATGCCACGCGTTCGAAGTTTGTGAAGAACGCGTCGGGGTCCTCCCCCTCTTGAAATGTTTGCAGGACAGAACTCGGGACATTCGGATGTACTTTACTTGCTGCGATGGTATCAGTTAATTTCTGTAATGCAGTTTCATGTACCAGTTGATTACTAGCCATGATGGTAGCTTGGCTTTTTAGTGCCATTTGCAGGGCTTCCCGGTCCTCTTTTGCCTCCCTTTGATGTGCCTCCCATATGAGCTGAAGGTGCCTCTGACCTTCAGCTTGCTGTTGATTCATGTCCTCCAGTGTTGGCTTATCCCCCATCTTTGCTTGCCTCTTCGTACCACCTATGTACACATCCCACTTCTGACACCACTGTGACGGGGTGCGCGGGTGGTACGAAGGACTCTGAGACATATTTTTAGGCGACGGTGCTATTTATTTAAGAGTTTGTGCCAAACAAGAAAAAAAATGTTGTTTTAATTCTCCGTGCTCTTTTCCTCTTTAATGTCTCTCTCTTCGTGTTCTTTAAAGGCTCCCCTCTTGACTGGCGCTGACTGGATGTGGACTCCCAGGTGTACCGGAAAACAAAGGAACGGAATGGAAGGTAAGTCGGGCGCAGAGATATCTCTAACACACAAGTGAGAGTTTAAGAGATAATGGGGGAGAGAGAGAGAGAGAGAAAGAGAGAGAGAGAGACCAGGTTGTGTATGAGTGGGACGGCAGGAACATATGTGTTGCACACAAACACCCTTAGTGCTCCCCTGTAGGTCCTTATTAGCACTCAGGTTGGTCTTCCCTGTGTCTATAATTATCAGTAGTGGTTTCCCTTTCACACCCCCTTCAAACCCCCTTTAAACCCCCTTCAAACCCCCCCTCTGCCACCCTCCCCTCCTGTCTCGTTCCCCTCTCCTCTGTGCTCTGGGATTTTGTGAGCTTATGGTGTCCTTGGAACAAGGACCGTACCTTGTTGAGCCACGTCCCTCCTGGGGCGTGGCGGAAAGTGCTTGTCTCCTGCTGGCTGGCGTTTTTCTCGAATGTTGCCCACGTTTTGGGAAGCTCCGGCTTCCCGGTCTCTCCTTCCCCTGTTGCTGCTGCCGCCGCGTTCTCCAGCTCCCGGTGTTCTCCCCTCACGTCCGTCGCCGTGGGAAACTCCTTCCCTCGCTTCTCGAGTCCGTCCTCCTTTTCTGTGCCCGGGACCCGGAAATCCGAGTCCCAGGCGTCTGCTGCCGCCCCCATGTTGTCATGGGAACGTGAAACTCCGTCCTCCGAGGAGTGCGAACGGCGCCAGTCGGAGGAGTTTGTAGGTGCGGTGGAAGACACCCGTCTACAGGGGGTAATTGCCCCATCTGCCCACCGGTGGGTAGAACAACCTTGGCCCCAGTTATTTGGGGTGGGGGTATAGTCATAGCCCCACCCTCTTTTTTTGGAGAAAAATAAATCTTCTCTGGTGGGCTTTCTGCCCCCCTTGGGGGCAGGTGGGCCTCCCAAAATTAGGCTGATCTGCCCTCAAGGGGGGCATTTATGGCCAACACTAATGCGCCCCATGGGGAGCGAACCTTGCCCAAGGGGCTGCCCCCCCCCCCCCCCAAACAAAACACACACACCAATCTCTGGTGCCTATGGCCTAAAATAAATGTGCCCCGCCCCCCCAGGTGAGCGAACCTTGCCTAAAGGGTCGCTCCCCTTACGTGAAATTGGTGCAAAAAAAAAATCCCTGGTGTCTAGTGGTTTCTGCCTCCCTTGGGGTCAGAGAGGCCTAATAAAAATAGGCCGATAAATGGCCTAAAGATAATGTTCCCCCCCGGGGAGCAACCCTTGCTTAAGGGGTCGCTCCTCACATGTAAAAAAATAAAAAAACAGAAATAAATGATCCCTGGTGTCTAGAGGTTTCGAAAGGGTTAAGGAGTGAAAAAGGAAACTTAACATCTGTGATCATTGGTGTTTTCCGGGGAGGAGAGTGAACACATGTTAATCTAAAGCACTACACTATATGAATAAATTGTTAGAGGATAAGTAACAATTTCTATTTGTAGCATGTGTGGCTGTAAATACACATGCTTTCCATAGACTGTAAAACAGTTTAAGTAGGAAGAAAGATTTAATCAGCCAATAGATCGGATGTGACCTCTCCCTCAGCCAGCTCCTCGCAACTGTCAGAAGTAGAATTTCACTGCTACTATGACATCAGCTATAATTTCCTACATTAAAGGTGCACTGCATTAAAACATATCCTCCTCTTTTGTACCACTTTATATCACAACAATAATAAAGAGATTAAAAAAAAAACATTAACAAGATAAACAATATGGAAGCTCAAAACAAAAACAAAATTGGTAAATATAGTTATCTCACATAATCCTGTAAGTACAAGAGAGAAAACCTTTGTCTTTGAAGTCTTGCAGAGTATAGAGTGGCAGAATTGTTTTCCTGTGAAACCTCTCCCTCTGCACTTCTGATGTTTACACCTGAAGGACACCTTTGTCTTTGAAGTGTTGCAGAGCTTAAACTGGCAGAATGGTCTTCCTGTGAAACTTCTCCCTCTGCACTTCGGATATTTACACATAAAGAGCAATCAGTGTTTGATTTTGGAAAAACCTCATAATTTGAAGGTCTTTGTCTTCCATCATCATGAAACCATCACAAACATTCAGTTGTAGGCCACATTCACGCACACAATCCTCTTTGCCAAATCTCGTTACTCTTCTAAAATTTCACTTTTCACCATAGTTTAATACCACATGCCACTTATAAACCTCCTTGACTTGGAAAGTTCCTCGGAACTTGTTCAACCCTCTTGTACTTCTTCCAGACTTTATCTTCACCCAGTCACCAGACACAATCTTATATGTATGTCCCTCTTTCTCTGTTGCACATTCTGGTACTCCTTCATTGCCCTTTAACAAGGCTATCAACCAAGACGGTGTCAAGGCTTTCTACCACGCATGACCCAAAAAGATAAATCGGACACTGTTGCATTTATCATTGTGCTATACGCCCTTTCCCAGGTCATTCACAACTTTTCCCACATACATCTTATTAGCCATGGGCAATTGAATGACACCCTTAACATCCTGTTAGCCCTTTCTGCAATTCCATTTCCTTGAGGACTATAGAGAGCTGTACGTGAATGTTTCACACCACACATACTCAAAAACTCTCTCATAAGATGCAAAGTTAGTTGTGTACCATTGTCCATTATAAGACATTTATGATATCCCTCATTATTAAAGATTTCGGATAAAACCTTTATCATGGATGTGGTTGTCCCTTCTGACAAACTTCACAATCAACCACTTTGAATGTACATCAACTAAGACAAAAGCAAACCTTTGATTTTGCTTAACTCCATCCATTGGACCAATGAAGTCTACACACACCGTGTGCCAAGCCTTCCCACTCTCAAATTGCTTGCCCACCTTCAATATTTTCTGACTCTCAATGCACTAAGCAGACCTTTCCACCCAATTCACCACATGGTCATCTAATCCTTGCCACCAAAATTCCTCTCTGAGGCGTTTTTTTTTTTGTCATAGTCTGTCCAAGATGACCTTCATGAGCTATATAAAATAGTTTTTTCCAAACCCCAATCAGTGGTACTAACCTTTCACCCCGCATCAAAATACTATCACCTATTATAGACAGTTCATCTAACACTTTTCCAAATGACCTTAAAGCTTTGGGTAAATTACTCTTTCTCCTTCCTCCTCTCAAAATCATTTTGAATATTCCTTTCAAAACGTCATCTTGTGTCACAGCTTTATTCCACTCGTCCTCACTTACAGTCCCTAATGACCACTGTACTACATCCCCCACAATCGCAACCGCACCCTCATTCTCGCTCCTCATTACAGCCTCTTTATCGACAGATTTCCACTCCAATGGCAGACATGACCGACAACGTGCCTGAACATTTTTCCAACCCGGTATGTATTCTAAAACATAGTTATATTCTTGCAGCCTAGCTGTTAACCGGGCAAGTCTTGGCAAACCTCTGCCAGCTCCCCCAGAAGATAACATTTTCATCAAAGGTTTGTGATCTGAATGCAACCTCACTAGAGTTCCCCCAAAAAATGTTCGAAAATATTCCATGCCTCAGCTAATGCCTCTTTCTCTCAATAACAGAGTAATTGTGCTCAGTGTTTGTCAAAGAACGAGAGGCAAATGCAATTGTCTTTTCACCAGTGGAATGCATTTGTAAAAGCACAGTACCTAAACCAGATGCAGTTGCATCTACCATGACCAATTTTTATTTTTAATATCAAATAGTGTTAATATGCCTGCGTCACACACTTCTCTCTTGATGTCAACAAAACTTCTTTTTGTGTGCACCGGACCAGGAAAATGTGACTCCCTTTCTTATCAATACCTTGAGGTTCTCCATTTTAGTAGCAAAGTCTTTTACAAATTTAGAGTAATATTCGATCATGCCTAAAAAAGACCTCAGCTGGTCCTTGTCCTGAGGTGCTGGGGCTGACCTTCTAGCATCCAATAGATTTTTTAAAGGTTTAATCCCTTCTGCTGATAATGTATGACCAAGATAATCAATTTCCCTGACCATGAATACACTATTTTCTTCTCTCAAAAGTTAAACCTGCTCTTGAAATTCTGTCTAAGACTTGCTTCAATGTGAAGTTATGAGACTCCACAGAATCTCCAAAAACTAAAATGTCATCCTGAAAGTAAACAACATTTTTCAAACTTTGAAATACATTTGACATTATTCTTTGAAAAATGCTGGTGGCTGGCCACAACCCAAAAGGCATCCTGGTAAATTGAAAAGTGCCTTCCATGGTTATGAATGCTGTGAGAGGTTTTGAATCTACATGCAACCTGACTTGGTGATAAGCGTGCCTCAAATCTAACTTAATGAAATATATTCCATCCTTTAACAAAGTTAAAAGCTCCTTTATATTAGGAAGAGGAAAATTATCCGCAACCACACTTTGATTCAGCCGTCTCAAATCAACACAGAATCTCAAATTACC
The DNA here is from genome assembly GCF_031143425.1 of Pleurodeles waltl. Lineage (NCBI taxonomy): Eukaryota > Metazoa > Chordata > Amphibia > Caudata > Salamandridae > Pleurodeles > Pleurodeles waltl. Next base: position 133,501,895 of record NC_090445.1, on the reverse strand, counting down.
ATCCACCTTGTGAGTTATGACTACAGGGGAAATCCAATTTGAAGTCTCTACAGGTTCTATGACCCCACAATCCAACACTTCTTGCAACAACTGTTTTACGTCTTCTCTAACCATTTTGGGTTTTCTTCTAACTTTGTGTTGCATAGGAATTGCCCCTTGCTTTAACTCGATTTTGTGTGTGTATCCTATTAACTCTCCCAGCCCGTTACCAAACACTTTATCTGCACTCCTGATAATGTCTTCCAAGGTTACTTCCTGTACTACCATTATGGGATCAATGGCACGTGGATTTATCACCATGTGTGGATCATTTTGATGAACCCCACCTAGAATCGGTGGACCTGACTCTGCAACATATACTTTTCCTCGTGTCTTTCTTGATACAAAGTTAATTTCAGCAAACATGTACCCTATGATGTCAATTTACTCCCCTTGGTAGCCACCAGGACTGATATCTTTAGGCAGTAACCTAACATTTGGCCATTCAGTTGTAAATATTTCTTTTAGAACAATGGTATATAATGACCCTGAATCGACCATCAATTCTATTGTCCTTCCACGAACAAGAAACTGAGCTATTGCTCTTTGTCTCCTGTTCACTTGAGCTTGAATACACAAAACTCTGTCCGCACACAAACTTGTAGTTTCGTCGAGAATATCTGACAACGCTGATACATTACCTTTTGCTGAACTGGCATTTCACTGATAACTCTCTCAGCCTAGAAACGAAGTCATCAATTGATTCTCCTGCACGCTGCGGTTGTATATAGAATTTGTGAAGCCTCATAACTACATTTCTGCCTTTTGCGAACCTGACCTCTAATTTCTTCAGTGTTTCAACAAATACATCTAAATCAGGTTGACCCTCCTGACTAGGTAATGCAGGCAAATATTAAAAAATATATTGTCTCTCTTTCCCCAATGCAGCCCAAAAAATAGTTTTTTTCCAATTGGGAGGATACCCTGGCCATCTAATGCCTCAAGGTAATTGTCGAATACATCTAACCATTCTTCCCATTCAATAGATGGCTCTTCTGGCTGAGACAAAAATGGAGGTGGTGGTGTTATGGAGGAATGTATATCCATCCTATGTAACTATTAAAGTCTACAAAGAATCATAGAATGACTTCTTGTGTACCTTTCCCTCACTAACAAGAATTATACAGTGACTTCTTGTGTATCTTTCCCTCACCAATAAACACAACGAGAAGACTGTATAATTTGTTCTCTGCCAAACACTGCTACAGGGTCTTTCCTCTAATTATCCATCATTTGCAAACCTTTCCTCTATGAGAGTATCACGTGAAGAGAAGGGTTCTCTCTGCTCCAGGGTAACGAATGAGAGCAGTGGTAACAAAGGAGAGCAGCTTGCATCGTGGAGAATAAAGAGAATCCGGTCCTCAAGAATCACCAAAAGCATGTAAGTATTTTAATGCAGTTCATGCATTGTTCTGCTGCCCAAGTGGTTACTTTGTTGCTCCAAAATAAACGTTATAGCTTCCGAGCAACACATTGTTTTGTGTGCTGCTTCCCTGTTAACTTTATTTCTAGCACAGCGACTCCACATGCGCACAACTCCACACTATATTTTTAAATATGATGCCCACACTCCTCATGAACAATCGCGTAGGCATGTGATGCAGTGCTTGTGCGTGACTTGCACTGGGTTCCACAGTACACTCTCACCCCTCCTTGCAGTGAAACGCGTTACTCCAATGCAGAACTGCGCTTGCACGTCCTGAATAAACTACGACCAAAGAAACCCTCAGTCTTTAAGCGCCAAACATAAATAAATACCTCTCTATGCAAAGCAAAGCGGTAGGCCGAGAAAAATTTCCTCCAACTTAGGGCTGAACAGTCAAGATAGGTGCCATGCCGTTCATCCTGCATCCTGCATTTGGATTATAACTCGTCACCAAATTTATTTGTAAACTTACATTTAAGTAGGTAGAAAGATTTAATCAGCCAACAGATTGGATGTGACCTCTCCCTCAGCCAGCTCCTCGCAGCTGTTAGAAGTAGAATGTCACTGCTACTATTACAACTGCTACAGCTTCCTACATTAAAGGTACATTGCATTACAACAGGATGTTACTTAGAAAAGGTAAAGTAGTCTAGGAGGCACGAAGAGTGTGATTGGCCTTAGCAAAGCAGGTCTGGATACACTTTTCAATCCATCATGCAATGCTTGCTTAAAGATGGGGTGCCCCATGTGGGGTTTGGCAAAGGCTACAAAAAGTTGATCGGACTTCCTAAATGTCTTAGGGCCCGATTCAGAGTTTGGCAGAGAGAGTACACTGTTGCAAGAGCAACAAAGTACTCTCTCCACCAAACTGAAAGTCTGCCCCTTTCATTTAGAGTCGAGCAGACCTTCAGTATGTGGACAGCAGAGACTAGTCCACCTTCACCGCAGACATATACCTCAGATGGTCTGAGAGATTGAATTCCATCAGACATTTTGTCATTTGTTGACCCGCCGGATTTAGAGTGGGTGGACAAATGACAAGTTTTTACTGTCCTTCACTGCCAGGTAAAACCCAGCAATAGGGGGGAGTGAAAACTGCAAAATACTCCCACGACATGGGAGAAAAATCCTATTGTGAGAGAGGTCTTTTTTTTTATTTCCAAAAACAAAAACCTGGCTTTGTCACGGTAGAGTTTGAGGCTGGGATCCTTTGTGAGGGGGGGGTTCAAAATATGTAATCCTCCCACTGTTATTCTCCCTCTTGGGGCCCTAAGGGTTCATCATCAGTGTGTTTGACTGTGTTCACTGGGATCCTGCTAACCAGGGCCCCAGTGATTATGCTCGCTACCTTCTAGCTTGGTAACTTATGCCAAATGTGGGGTGAAAATGGTACATTAGTGCCCCCATGTAAGTCCCTAGTATATGGCATAAAGGTACCCAGGGCAATGGGGTACCAGGGGATCCCCATGGGCTGCAGCCTGTATTATGCCACCCATGGGGAGCCCATGCAAACCGTTCTGCAGGACTGCCATTGCAGCCTGTGTGAAAGGGTGCATGGACCCCCTTTCACCATAGGTCACTGCACCAGGTCACTATAAGTCACCCCTATGGCAGACCCTCCTAGCCCAGAGGGAGCGGGGTGCAAGTCAATATCACAAAATATAAGTGACCACTTCCCTGTCCATCATCACCCCAGGGGTGGTGCCCAGAGTTCCTCCAGAGAGCCCTAGGTTCTGCCATCTTGAATCCAAGGTTGTCAGGGACCTCTGGGAGCATCTGAGTGGCCAGGCAGGTGACGTCAGAGCTCCCTCTTGATAGGTGGTCACCTGGCTAGGTGACCAATCCCCCTTTCAGGGCTATTTAGGGTCGCTCTCTTGGTTGGGTCCTCAGATTCGTCTTGCAAGATTCCAGCAGGACTCCTCTGCAACCTTACTTTGACTTCTAGCCACTGGAACCGCAACTGGACTCTCCAGGAACTGACAATCTGCATCCACGAAGAAGACTCTTCCTGCAACATTGTTTCCACAGCTCCTTTCTGCTTCTGCAACTTCCCCGGCTGTGAAGGAGTCACTCTCCTGCATCCGCAAGCACGTACTGCAATGACGACCGGCTGCGTGGATCTCCTCTCATCCTGAGCTGCGTGAATCCTGCATCACAGGTGGTGGTGGTCCGGAGTAGCCCTCTTGGTCCTCTCTGCTAGCTGTCCAACTTTAGTGGAGGTAAGCCCTTGCCTTCCCACGCAGGACAGTAACCCGTGCACTGCGTCTCTTGCAGTTGCCAAGGCTTGTTTGCATCTCCCCCAAGGGATCTTCACGCTGTGCGTAGCTGCGGTCCGAGCACTTCTTCCTGCAATGCATAGCAATGCATAGTCCTCTGCGTGGTTCTCCTGCGGCGTGGGCCCCTTCTTTAGTCGTGCTGCATGGGCTCTTCTGTGACTCCTTTGTCCCCGTTCTATGGGACTCCTGTGGGTGCTGCCTTTGCTTCTATGGGCTCTCTGTGTTGCTGGGTTGGCTCCTCTTGGGCCTTGCTGGTCCCCAGCAGCTCCACTTTTCACCAAATGCGACATTTGCCAAAGCTTGTTGGTGGATTTCCTGCACTAACACCTGATTGCAATTCGTCTTCCAGCATGGGACGTTGTCTGCATCCCGCAGGAATTCTTCACTGACTCTCGGGGCTGTAGTGCTGACCTTCTTCACATCACCGTCAACCAACTCCTGCATCCACAGCTGGTTGGGTAGTAGCTCCCACTCCTCCTGGACTCTTCTGGACTCGGTCCCCTTCTTCCACAGGTCTTCCTCTCCAGGAATCCACCGCTGGTTTCTTGCACTGTTGTCTGGGTGTTGCATTTTCCTCTTTTCCTTCCTTTTGGGTGGTTTGGGGAAAATCCACTAACTTACTCCTTTTCTCCTGGTCCTTATGGGGGCACTGTGGTACTTACCTTTGGTGTTTTCTAGTACCCCCAGGTCCCCTCTACACATTCCACTTACCTAGGTGTGGGTCCTGTGTTTGCATTCCATTGTTTTAGTGTATGTTTGGATTCTCCCTAGGGTCACTATTGTCTACCTGCATTTGCACTGTTTTCTATCACTTTCTAAGCCTATTTCTGGTAACTAGTGTATATATTTAGTGTGTTACCCACCTCCTATTCGAGGGTTGCCTCTCTAGTACTTTTTGGTTATTGTGTCATTAAAATAAAGTACCTTTATTTTTGTAACACTGTGTGTTTTCTTTCATGTGTGTGAGTGCTGTGTGACTACGGTGGTATAGCATGAGCTTTAGATGTCTCCTAGATAAGCCTTGGCTGCTCATCCACAGCTAGCTTTAGAGAGCCTGGCTTGCAGACACTGCCTACACTACACTAATAGGGGATACCTGGTATAAGGTGTAAGTACCTTAGGTACCCACCACACACCAGGCCAGCTTCCTACACAGCTCCAATGGGATTTTTAAATGCCTACATTGACAAAAACATGCACGCGCACACAGTCTCGTCTCTGTTTTGAAGACCTTAAAATGATTAGCTGAAGAATTATTGTGTTTTAAGTACCCCTAACAATGCGCATTCCGCACCCTTCCTGCTCCACCTTAAGCCCTCATGTCTTCCATCTCATATAATGTATTTAAAGAGATACTCCAGCGTGAAAATTGGGAAATCCGAAGCTCACCACCCCACCCCATCCCCAATCTTAATGGCCAGGCTACATCCCTGTTGAGCAGATGTCCCCATCATGCAAGAGTCAAAACTCCAAAATGGTAGGCACAGCTGCTCGTGTAACCTTAAGGCAGTATTGTGTGTTTACAACTCCAACTTGAGTTTTCGTGGGAATTATTTGGTCTGAGCAGAACGGGTGCAGCGTCATGCTCTGGGGTCAGCCACTATGACAAAGTATAACACGCAGCCTGCGCTGCGCTACCCCCGATAAACTTTCACTTTCAATGCAATACATTGCACAGGATGTAACCACATGCCACCAAGCCACGTCTACGCACTCTCTGGCAGCCTGACAAGCACCGCTCATCTAGGATTATTATCACGCAACTGCCTCCGCATCCCCGCACTACTGTCCTACATAAAGATCAGCTCCTTGGCACACTGCTCCAGGCTCTTACCTCTATCAGCGTGGCTCCGCACAGGTTCTGCAGCTGCTAGAGTGCTATAGGCAGTCGGAGGGCCAGGCCTGGGGTGGAGCAGAGGTTGTCATTGACACCACAGTCCTCACAGTGTGGCTTGAGGCCAGCATGCTTTCATCATAAGATGGGCTGCAACTCTAACAATTCCGAAAGTACGCCTCATTGGCTTCAATTTGGGGCAAGGATCATTTAGAGTAGCTGTTGGTACTATTATCAGGGGTGTAACTTGGGCAGTAAATTGGGCAGGGGGTGAGCTTCAGATTTTTAAACAGTCATGATGGTTAAAATATATTATATGAGAATATTATATGAGAAGCAGGCCATGTGGTTTGGCGGGCTTAAGGAACATTAAAAAAGGAAAGGAGGATGGGGGGGCCTAAGGAGCATTATTAGGATCATTGGGATCATTTAATTTAATTTAGAAAGCGAAAGGAGAGAGGAATGTTAGGGGTTTGAAACTAAATATTTTATAAAATAAACCATTTTAAGACCATTAAAACAGCGTGTGTATGTTAAAATCCCAAATTAAATCTGATCAACATCTCACAATTTCTGACTTAAAGCACCTATTCCCTATTATTTACTATAAAATACATTTATTAGGGGGTTGGAATGCCCCGAATACTCCCCGAAGCTCCGCCCCTGCCTATTATTTTGTCAGAGTTGCGGCATAGTTTACGTATTTTCCAATGCAACACTAACATGCTTTATACTCTTCAGTTCAGTGGAGTACCGAAACTTGAGGGGGGGCGGGTGTACCCTGAACCCTGGAGCTCCCCTGCACCCCGGGGGCCTTTGTTTGTGCTCCATACACAGCCAGTAACTAGCAGGACTTCTAACCTGTTACCTTGTGTATTTTTTTGTCTTGATGGATTGTTGTGTTTAGTTCCCAGTTTAGGGTCAGATACAAAGACAAGTTTGAGACTATTTGTCACACTTGATAAGTGCGACATTATTACACATAGACAATTAGTGTTATGATAATGTGATTGAAACAATGTGTTCAAGCAAATGCTTTCTTTTCCAATATGTATCAAAAGTTTTGTAGAGCAGGAATACAGGCAATTGCATCACGCGAGCAATAGCATCAGGATGTTAGTATCTTTTGTTTTCAAATGGAAACTGATGCTTGGAGGCATACTTAAAAAATCATGCAGCGCAGAACTCACCTTGCTGTGCTGCGTTGAAAGGGAAAGGGCAGGAATGTGGCGTACGTAACATTGTACAGCACATTCCCGTCTTTTCCCTGCACTGGCGCACAATGTACTATCTGCATTGCAGACAGTCCTCTGAGGCATTTTCCTCTTTCTATGTGTGCCGCAGAACGTAGCACACGGGGGTGGAGGGGTGTGGCCTGGCTTCAGTCAAGATGGCTGCACACTAAACGAGCTCAGAGCGGCTGAAATTATAACCCCAACATCCGACACATTCTCAGTACCTACTCACCAGCAGAAGACCCCTGGAGCCCGTAGCAACGATCAGTGACACCGGTGCATACAGCGCTGGCCCTCCCAGGGCCTGTAACGATCATCATCCAGAACCCGTGGAGCCCGCCTCGAGTTGGAGGTGGTGAATTCTTGGTCCCACTACCAGGGATCAGATTGCCCCATGGGGAAGCCCTCGACATCCAGAGGTGAGTATGTGTGAAGGAGACCCCTTTCTTTCGCCCCCCTCCTCCCGACTGGACTTGGGCACCCTTTGGGGGGAAAAAGGACATGATAATCACAATGCCTCGAAGGCCAAGTTAGACGCGGTCTGCGGCCTGTGGGGTGGCCCACGGGAGTGAAATGGCACACACTGAATTTGCTCTCTAAAGGACTCACTGCAATGCACACAATGGTGTTCTCGGCTCCGGCGATATGAGTAGGGACTGGGAAGACCCAGGCCCCAAGACATATGCAGCGGCTGACGGAGAGGTGAGGGAGTGATGCTGCCGGGGGCTTGATGTTGGGCGCAGGAGTTGCACTGGGACAGTTTCACTCCTCCCTCTCCCCCCCAACCCTCAATACCTGTATAACCTTGTTGCTCCACTGCCAGACACGGACACCAGATCAGAGGACAGCAGAACAGGTGGCACAGGAGGTGCCCATCTGCATACAGTCCAGGGGCCACAGGAGGGAGTGACCTGCTATGCCCAGTTGTCGCTGCAGTGCAGAGTGGCCTGGCGCTGGCCAACATCGGGAGTGCGGAGAAGCCAGATCCTGAACTGACTGCAAGAGGCCACGGCCGGCCGGACAAGAAAAGTAGTGAGTGGGCCCATATGAAGGCATTTGCTTCCTTGAACTTCCCAAGGAGGGCCTGACGCTGGCTAGACCCAAGGCAGAGCACAGACTGTAGCCCAGAAGGAACACAGGCATAGGTCAACAGTGCAGTGTAGCGGCAGCCCTTCGGCGGGTTTGGCACTGGGTGCCCTAGGAAGACACTATAGTGGCGAGGGTGCTAGCGCGGAAGCGAAAGTCCTGGCAGGGCTGTGACTGACTGGAGCAGAGTCCCTCGGGAACTGAACAATTGACCGCATATGGGGAATGGGGTATGCTGTGAGAACCTGGCAACTATACCCCCTGAGGCCATAATAAAACCTAAACAAATGTCTCACACACAGTCTAATAAAATAGATAAATACGCCCTACCTAAGCCGGCAGCAGATGGAACATACCGAGGGGACGGAGCCTTCCCTCAGTGACATAATGGCTGCTATCTGCGACCTCAAGGGCATCATTGATCCGAAGTTGGATGTGGTAACTATTGATGTTAACCTTCTCAGAGCTGACTTTAAAAAGATTTCTGGAAAAGTCACTAAAGCGGTATCCCATATTAATCTGCAGCAATCTACGTTCAAAAGACTTGAAAAGCAAGTGCAACATCTCATTATAAAAAAACGCCATCATGGCAGCGAAACTGGAGGTTCAGGAAGGCAGAGCTCAAAGGAATAACATCAGGGTGGTGATGGTCTCAGAGGGAGCAGAGGGGCCCAGCATCAACCTTTTCCTTGAGGATCTTAATAACAATAGTTTATGCCCCAAACGCCTCTCAAACTTTTTTCTGTCGCGCATGCACACGGAGCGCCTATCCCACCACCAAGGCCTGGGGCCCCATGCGAATGATTATAGCTAAGATCTTTAATTATCGTGACAGAGACGCTATCCTGCAGGCTGTTCGGTTGTATGGTAATCTGGCCTACAAAAATTCAACTGTGCGCTTCTTCCTGGATTTAACCTTGCAGGTACAGCAACAGCGCCAAAGCTTTGAGAAAGTAAAAAAAACAATTACGTGCCAGAGACCGCAAGTACATGATGTACGCAGCAAAGCTACGGGTTAGTAGATGATGGCAAATCTAGGCACTTCACCACTTCGGAGGAGGCCTGGGCGCGGTTGGAGAGTGGGCGCATGCCTTGGCCCTGCGCACTAAGCTTGGTCCTCCAACACCAGTTGTCCAATCAGACAGTTAAGATGAAAGAGGACTTCCTTTGTACCTACTGCTGTCAGGTATTTTGTAACTGAGTGTGCCTGGGTGTGGGACCGGGGAGCTCCTGAGGGTGGGAGGTCTTGAAGATGTGCTCACACTTGTAGTGATCAGGTAACTCACATAATGTGGAACAGGGGTATGAAAATAGGTACACAGTAGTTCGGCCTATTGTGGCCGTGTGGTCCAACCCTAGTTAATTGCATGGAATTGTTGGGGCGACAGGCACTCAGCATGTTGGGGGGGGGGGGGGGGGTTGGGCAGTTCTGAGCCTAGTGTGAAGGGTAGCAGGATTGGGGGGGGGGGGGGGGGGGAGTTACACTGTTGGGGTATTAGACACCAGTTGGTCTTTTGTTTATATTTCTTGGGTTTTCTTTCTCTCTCTAGCTCAGTAGGAAATGGCACACCAGGACAGGGACCAGGGCGTGCTGGTATGCATTGGGATCGCCATTCTACTAATACACATGCAGACAGCCTTATAGACCTAAACACATTAGATGGCACACCACTCTCAATTAGCACTGAAAGTGCTGACGTGGAACGTGAACGGTCTGGGCAACAAAATTAAACATACAGTTGTCCTACAATAGCTCCGTAAACATGCTCCAGACATAATACTCCTTCAAGAGACTCACTTGAAAGGTAACCACTACAGGGCCCTGGATCGATTCGAATACACCTTATTAGTACACACAGGTTTCACCACTAGCTCCAGGGGCATGGCTATACTTCACAAGCCTCAGTGCCTTATATCCCTCATCACACACGGACCAACCCATTTGGATGCTTTGTGGCGCAAACGGGCACTTGGGAGAGGCGAACACTCAACATTTGCATGGCCTATGTGCCACCACAGCTCCATGCAGAGACCCATCCCACACTTGGGGCAATCCTCCTGCAACTGCCCCCTGGGATCCTTACACCGGGAGGGGACTTTAATGTAACGATGGACCCAGAGTTGGACAGAGATGCTAAGCCCCTGACTGAAGGAGAACCCAGTCTATTAAGGCCTTTGTGGAGGCCATGGGCTTGGTGGATCTATGGCGAAAGCATAACACGGGTTTGTGTCAATTTATCCATCTCTCAGGTGCACATGGCAGTCACTCTAGACTAGACCATTTTTTCAGCTAGCATGCACTTCAGCCTATTTCGCAGTGCAACACACAAGGCTCAAGGCATATCTGACCACTATCCAGTTGAAGTGCTACTCTGTGGCCCGTCAAGAGACGCAACCTTGCCTCCCAGGATTGACCCCGGCACCTGAAGGAGGTAACTTTTAGGAACAAAATGCGGGAGCGAGCAGACCAATACTTCTTAGACACTGAGGGAACAGTTCAGTCGACTTGTGTCCTATGGGAGGCCTTTAAAGTAGTCCTGCATGGCTACCTTCAGGTGATGTTGGTGGGAAAAAGAAAGAGTAAAAGATACAATGCAAGATATTGGAGAGAGAGCATCATGTGCTGGGGGAGGACAAGCCCAATCCACAAATATTGCATCAGCTCCGTCTAAAGCAACACAAGCTCAGGGACCTGGTAGAACATAAGGCATGTGTGTATGCCTTGGCTACACAGCATAGACTATATGATGTAGGTGATAAGGCCAGCAAACTGATAGGGTGGCTAGACAGAAGGGATTGGAAAAGGAACTGGGTTTTGAAGATCGAGGACACAGAAGTCACACTACGCGGACAACGATAGCAGAGGTTTTTGCAACATACTATGAGGGCTTATACGCATCCACTAGGACAGAGGAGGACTGTGTGGATCTTTTAAGGGATTTTCCCCTACCAACCCTTTCGGACGATGATAGGGACGCATTAGAACAGGAACTAACTACGGACAAAGTTGCACAGGCAATTCGAGCCCTGCAATCAGGAAATGCGGCAGAACCTAATGGCCTGCCAAAGGAGCTATATAAATGCATGGCAAACAAGATAGCAGGACACATGCTACATAGTTCAAAGAGGCACAGGAGGTGGGCTGTCTACCGGAAAATCAAAGAACCACTACTATAGTGGTCATACCCAAGAGAGATAAGCAGCCCGCAGCATGTAGTTCCTACAGACCTTTATTGTTGTTAAATGTAGAAGCGAAGGTCCTAGCTAAGATTTTGGCTAATAGACTGAGTTCAGTTATCACCACAGTGATACATCCAGATCAGTCTCGCTTTATGCCACATAGGGGTAACCGATTAAATCTGCAGCAGCTCTATGGAGTAATCCATATGACTGAAACAGCGCAGACCGAACCGGCAGTGCTGCTCTCATTGGATGCTAGGATGGCTTTCGATAGTATTGAATGGAGCTATCTATTTGCCGCCCTTGAAAAGCTGGGCTTTGGTCCTCATTTTCGTAAATGGATCAGGCTCCTATACCTAGATCAGCGGGCTCGGGTGCGACTCAACAATATGCTTTCACAGCCATTCCTTCTCCATAGGGGCACCAAGCAAGATTGCCCATTATCCCCAATGATATTTGCACTCAAAGCTCTGAAGGCCTGGGTTCACCAAGACCCCATCAGATGGGCCATCAGTAGAGGAGGGGACTGGGAAGAGGGGATTTCCCTATATGCTGATATCCTTTTGTACGCCACACAGCCCCGCACCAAGGTGGACAGGATTTTACACATCTTCTAGCTATTTGGAGGATACTCCAGCTACCAAATTAACTGGGACAAATCACTAGACTTCCACCTGCAGGGAGGTACCCCCAAACTGACCTTGCAATGTGTAGCCCCTATAGTAAAGGAGGGCATCCGATACTTAGGCATCTTCATCACAAGGGATGCAGAAGCATTCCTGAAAAAGAACCTATATCCACAGCTGGATCACCTCCGGAATGAGGTCACCCACAGGCGGGCGCTTCTGGTTTTACTGATGGACCTGGTGACACTCTTTGAAATGATGATCCTCCTGAGATTGCACTACGCTTTACAGAACACCCTTTACGTAATTCCATCTGACTTCTTTAGGAAAGTCGATGGTGAACTTCTGCAACTTTTGTGGGATTGGGATAGCTCCAGAGTAGCACTTTGCAAGATCCAAAGAGGGATATATGATGGGGGACTGGCAGTCCAGGATGTACGCAAGTACTATTGGGCGGCACACTTGACAGTAATATACAACTGGGTATTCCTAGACAGGACTGAACCAGCATATCTTGTAAATAGGGAGGCCATGGGTGGCCGAGGCTGTTCCTCACTACTGTATTGGAAAAGATGCAATGAAGCCCTGCCATTCCATACACAAGCGATGGTGTGAGTATGGTGAGAGGCTACTAAATTCCTGGGGTGGGGTGACAAATTGTCAGATAGGACCCCACTATGGGATAGCAACCTCCTGCCAGAAGTTCGTAATCTGAAAGGGTTTGCCAAATGAGAACTAATAGGTATACCTGGGGGGTGTATGGAGAGGGCATGCATTCACCTTTGAGATGCAGCAGCAAGAATATGAGATGCCAGAATCTGCACGTTTTAAATATTTGCAATTGGGACAAGCTCTGAGGCGTCAGATACTGTAGGGGGGGCAACTACTAGAATCAGCTCAGTTAGAGGATCGGCTCCTCCTGGATCCCTGGATCCCATGATGGCAAAGACAAACTCACTAACTTATCTGAAATTGATGAATAATTCCTCTGACCCCCTGCAAAAACTGAGGGAGGTGTGGGAGGGGGACTTGGGACTCCTGGAAGAGGAGGACGGGCTGAGGCTTTACAAAGCCCCCAAAAGAGAGCCATAAGGGCACAGTTCTGCCTGATCCCTGTTGTGCATCCTCTACAGGTCATACTTCTCCAGATTACTTCTGCATTGTCTGGGGAGGTGTGAAAACGCCCGCTGAACCAAAGGGCCGTGGTGATATAGGGACCTTCTACCACATATTTTGGGCAGGCCCAGAAATACAGCAATACTGGAGGGTGGTGACTCAGATTATGGCCAAAGTTACGGGGCTCAAAGTACCGTTGTCTGCCCAGTGGCAACTTCTTGGTATAACGGGTGAGAAAAAGTGGCCTAGATACCAACAAATATGGCTTATGCTGGGTTCTGGGATTGCCAAGAGAAATATATCCTGGACCTGGGGATCAAGCGGGCTGGCACAGATTTCTGACTGGGAATCTGATGTGGACTGGTGCCAGAGGGCTTAACATGTGCTGTACCAGAGGGTTGTATAATGGAACCACGCATGCCTTAACAACGTGGTCGGAACCAAGACCGCCTTGTTTCGACACATGCCATTACCATGCATGCCTTTACAACGAATTTTGAAACCTACCCCCCCACCCCTGTGCCATAAAACTAAACTACACCTACACCTACACCCCCCACCCGCCCTGAGACCTAAAACCTTACCCCTAATAAGTAAACTACCCGACCCCCCCACCCACCCCAAGCACTAAAAAAAGAAACTATCCCGACCCGCACACCCCTGCCCATAAAACAAAATTACCCCGACTCCCCCCACCCGCCCTGAGCCCTAAAAAAAACTAAGCTGATCCCCCCCCACCTCTTCCCCTAAAAACGAAAGTATCCCAACACCCCTCTCCCACCATAAGCCCTAAATCCACCCCACCGCTAAAAACTACCCACCAACCCTGCCCCAACTCTACTTACCTCACCGCGTCCTCTCCTGATCTTTCCTCCTCTTCTCTCCTCCCGTCCGTCCTTAAACCTTCCCCCACCGCTTTAAAAATAAACTACCCCCCACCCTAACCCAAAAAAAAAAGGAAAATAGCCCAATCCCCCCAGCCCTAAAAATAAATACCCAAACCCCCTACCCAAAGGGCATAAAATTTGCACTGCAATTAGTTCTAGTAAAATGTCTGTTGCATGAATTCTGACCCATTTCTGCTGTATGTACACTGAGCAGCTGTTTAATAAAAAAGAATTAAAAAACAGAATGTAGCATACATGCAAAGAGGAAATAATGAGCAGAAATAAAGATAGTTCTCCTTGTTATGCCTCACCTGGGGAGGTGTAGGATTTTGACGCATTCGCAGTTCCACCAGTAATGGTAAATCTCGAGATGTGCCAAAGTCCAAGAGTGGATGCGTGAGAACACCCGCTGCGGTGCATTACTCTAGATTTATCAAGCCAGGCAAGGCCATACAAAGTGGCCCTGCCTGGCTTGATAAATCTAACTTAAGAGTTGCATAACTCTTGCGCTGGTGGCATAAGAGCAATCCAAATCTTTGTTAACTATGCCCCTTTAATAACAAAATTCACATGGATCTTCAGATAAACACTGGATAATTGGAGCACTAATTCTGTCAGTTTTGAATCAAATACATTTTTTTATTAGAAAAGAAAATCTTGAAAAACATTAAAGATTTTTCTTTAGTGGTGCCTAGCTGGGCACTCTGGATGCCCCAGATCGCTTCCTCGACTATGAGTTTCTCTCTCACACACACACCACCAGGAAGTGCAGTGTTTTTTCCTTTTCTACCTGAGTCACACAGGTCTCTGTATCTTCCTTCACAACGCCATTTATTAGCAGGGAGGAGGGCAAGCCACGGAATGGCCAAGTGTTGACCGACTCTGGGACAGTCTAAGACTGGGGACAGCTGCGACAAGAGTCAGCCTAGAGAAGACACCGACGGCTCTGAGTGCACTCAAGTCTTCCATCCCATGGTCAGAAGTAATGATCCTAAAAATATTGATAAGAGGGATCCTTGAAAAACCCAGACACTGACTACAGTGTTTCCAAAAGCATAACACACCAGCTCTAAAAGTTGGGCTCACCAAATATGTAAAACTTCTCTGTACACTGCCCTGATTCCCAAGAATGCCAGTCCTCCTCACTTCCACCCTCTGTATAGCGCCAGCCTGAGGCGCTCACCTCTGGTTTCACAAACATCAGGGCTAATCTGCTGCTCTTTTCTAAACAAGACTCAGAAGGAGAAATAGGCACTAAGGCCAATATTTATACTTTTTTGTGCCGCATTTGCATCATTTTTTTACACAAAAGCGGCGCAAACTCACAAAATAATTGTATTTTGTAAGTTTGCACTGCTTTTGCGTCAAAAAATGACGCAAATGCAGCACAAAAAAAGTATAAATATGGGCCTAAATGTTCAGAGAACGAGAAAACTATGTGGTGATGTGCAGCAGTCTAATGACTGGCTCCAGGACGGATATCTTTCCACCGGAGTGATTGTGACATACCTCATAAAAGCTTGCATCCGCCTTTAGAATAGACCAGTACCTAGAAATAAAGCACCTTTTAACACTAGAGACTTTTCCCTCCATCTCTCCTTTTACTCATCTCAAACCTCATCTACTACTATGATCTCCCAAATAACACTTTGTAGACTCTTCCCTTTTCTATTCCTCCATTATCCTGCTCAATCCACCTAACAGACCAGCATGACCACCACTCAAATGAATTCCTATTTCCCTATACTAATTCACCATCAATCCTTTTTAGGTTCCAGAGTAGCATGCTCTGCGCCGTAAAGCGCTTCAACACCACGTCAGGGGTAGTAAGCTCTATATAAATACAATTACAATTTCACTAAATGGCGAGTGCCTACCACAGTAGTACACCCCTTGCTCCATTCGGGAACTGTGGTAAATGGTGCAGTCTGATGCTACAGTGCAGGACTTTGTGCAGGGAAAACAGTGCACGTCCTGGCTTCTCCCACACTGTCATTGTCAGCCAGGCCCTTTGCATGGCAGGAAGGGGGCAGCATTTTGTGGCAGAGGTATGAGCAGTATGGCCCCAGTCACCCAGAAAACAGTGCTATAGCTGCGCCCCCTCTGCGGCAGTCTGCAGCTCTGCATGCACAGTGCCAGAGGGAGTGTTAAGTACCAACCTGCTACCCCACTCACTCTCACCTTCGTACAACGCTGCCTTGCTGGCGATGGGGCATTAATTGGCAGCAGGAGGTGTGGGCAGGGCATAATTACTGAGCTCCACTTCGCTTGTAGGATTTTTCTTGCGGGTACAAACTTGTTCACAACGCGTTCACCCCTCATACATGTGACCAACTGGAGCCATCTGCCATGAGTGAGGTGCACAATGGTTGTCTGTATTTTTTTGACCTAGCAGAGGATACATTCTCCAGAATCGGTATACAAGTGAGACCCCTCTGGATGTATGTTTGCATTCTGGCATAAGCAGTGCTTAACTTGTAAAAGAATGAGGACCATTTTTAAGCCAAAGTCATGCTGCAAGTCACATTGCTGCACTGTGTAACAGGTAAAGGGTCAGAAAGGCCCTGTATTTAAAAGAATACAGCGCATTCCTGCCTTTGTCCCTGCTCTGGTGCCATTTTAGCTACCTATCACCAACACAGTCACCCTTGCACCATAGTTCAAGAGTGCGTGCCTTTTAGGCAGGATTGTTTTTTTTTGTTTGTTTTTTTGGCAGGATGGGGCACCTTCCTGCAAGAAAACAATCCCATGTGGCATTTTCCTCTTTCGATGTGTGCTGCAAAATGCAGCACGTGTAGAAAGAGTAAAAAACGGAGAGAGATACAGATATTTTTCCTCGTTATGCCTCTTGGGAAGGTGTAGCATTTTGTCACATTCCCAGGTCTTCCACTTCTGGGAATGCATCAAAATCCATGGATGTTGAGTGGGAACACCCATGCAAAGTCTTCCCAGGGCAGATTAACACAGCGATTTGTGCTGTGTTCCTTTAATTTACATTTATGAAGCCACTCAGGGACGCACAAGGTCTTCATAAATCTCATTTTGGGCTTGCATCATGCATACACCATGATGCGTGGTGTAAGAGCGACGCAACCTCTGTCATAAATTTGATCCTGAGTATAGGTGCCCAGAGCTCTGCTCAGAAGCCTGTGCAATTGAATGTCAGCGCCCCGAATACCAAGGTTGTGAAGTTCAAAATCCGTGTCAGACCTCTGAGTGCGCTCGCGTGTATGTTGCGTTTTGCATCTGCAAAAATTTGAAGGAAATTGCGACACCTGCTGGCTATATAAATTAGTGCAGCTTGCAGAGCGTTCCGGTTCTCCGTCGAGGAAATCTAGCACAGCAAGGGATTGAAAGAACACAGTATCGATAGGGATTAAAACACAGACCTTGGCTAACAATTGAGTAGCAAAAACGCCACATTTCACAGGTGAGGACGCCGAGCCTTAAGGTATGAACTTTGGCATAAGTGACATCCCAGAAAGGGGTGTAGCAAGGGTATCCTAAGAAGTGACATAACAAAATGTGATAGTACATTTCTGGCAACAATTGTTCTAGGTACGTAGCCTTTCCAGCAATCACTTAGAAAAAACACAGGTATTTCCATGGCACGGAGTTGGTTAATGTTTTGTATTTTTTTTCGCAAGCACGTGCCACAAAATAATAAGAAAATGCCACTACCTAAACGTGGCAGCTGCTTTCAATACAAAGTATACCTTTAAAAATAACTTAACAAGCACAGACGAATATAATAGAACATTGCTGGTGCTACCTATCTGGCAGACAAGGACGTAGAACTCTTTTTAATGTTCATCAGAGGAATGAGACTTTTATTAGTACAAAAAGGTGCTGTAAACGGAAAATACAGTTTAGATACACATGGATGACTAAAAATTACAGGATAAATGTGTGAAAGGAAAAAACACCAAACTCTGTCTTGTAGGCCTACCAGAAGCAATGAGGTTTTAGAGCTGTTAAATTCACCTGTAACAGTTTGCACAAGGTCAAAAGTCTCGCCTGTAGAAAAGAGGTTATCAGTCATTCCACGGGCCACACATGCCTCTTTAAGGGGAAGTAAAGTGGCTTTCCCTGCGGTGCCTGGGATAAACAAGAGGAAGAGGAGGGTTGTAAGTACCAAGAGCCCCATCCTGTATTGTTGGAGCAACCAATTCTGTTGCTGCGTGGCTGGAAGGGTTGATGGTTTCGAAAATTGAGAAAATGTGAACATTAAATCCCTCTGAGAAGCCTCACAATGTTTGTAACTGCAGACAATCGTCTGTGGACGCCCAGAGTCCCAAAGCCGGTTGCTCTCCACACCTTGAATCTCTCCAAGGCGGCGTCCTGAGACGGGCTCCATCACCAAGGTCTTAGCCACCAACAACACTTGGATGCCTCTTGAAAAGCCCATCAACCTGATCTAAGGGTGTATTTGCAAGGCTACTGAAGGGCCAATGGCCCTAGCCACATAGCCCGCAGTGTCCAGTGCAGCCCTAACGACTTGTCTAAACGCGTCTTGTCTGTCACAGACCACCTCTGCAAAATGCACCCGATTGTGGACCAGCAAGTTTGGGACAACGGTTGCCACCAAGTCCCACACAGCATGGGTAAACCTCCCCAGGAAATAAGCTGCATTGAAAGAGCGAAGGGCCAGGCTTCCCAGTGACAATATCTTTTCCCTCCATCGCCAGTTTTTTCGATGCCCTCTCAGGCGGATGTTCCGGGAAGACGCTCGGGTTTTGTTTCATGGAGGTTGACGCCTGTTCCACCAGACTCTGGGGCAGGGTGTAGTGACAGAAACGCTGGGTTACCAGCTGCTAGCCTGTACCTTCTTGCCACCATGATTCTTACTGCAGGATGTGGGGTTTTCTCAGACATCTTTCCAAATTCCACGAGCGCCTCATTGACGTGCAGTAGTGCCTGGGCAGAGAAAGAGGCAGCACCGCCGTGAAGCCCTAGGGACATATTTATACTTTTTGATGCAAAACTGCACTAACGCAGTTTTGCATCAAAACATTTAGCACCGGCTTGCGCCATTCCTGAGCACCAGCCGGGTGCCATATATATGAAATGGCGCAAGCTGGTGCAAAGGGTGGCCTAGCATTTTTTTTTTTTTTTTACGTTAGCTGGGTGGGGCTGGCGGTATGGGAGAAGGGGGTTTTGCACCAAAAAATGACATTAGGCTGGTTAGAGGCAAAAAAAAAAATGCCTCTAAACAGCCTAGCGTAATTTTCTGACGCAAAACCATCCATACCACATGACTCCTGTGTTAGAAAAGACAGGAGTCATGCCCATCATCCCAATGGCCAGCACAGGGGACTAGTGTCCCCTGCGCATGGCCATTGCACCCTGTGCTATTCAGGGGGCTCCAAGTTGGGCCTCCGATGGCACTTTGATTAAAAAAAACGAATTACTTACCTATACATACCCTACTTACCTGGGATGGGGTCCCCCATCTTCCGGTGTCCCTCTGATGTGGGTGGGGTGTCGCTGGGGCTTGAGGTGGGCACCTGTGGAGCCATTCCATCGTGTTTAACCAAGGAAATGGGTCCACAGGTCCCCTAACGTCTCGTCTGACCCAGGCATTAAATATTGGTTCAAAGCAAGCTTTGCACCATTATTTAGCTCCTCCTCCCACCCGTGCATCATTTTAGCACGGGGGATAAATATGGGGCTATGGGGATAGCACAATTTTTTAGATGGGAACGCCTACCTTGCATCTCATTGACGCAAGGCAGGTTCATGCATCAAAAAAATGGTGCAAACTCTAATATTTTGACATTAGACGGGTCTAACGTCAAAATATAAATAGAGTTAGTTTTGCACCGAATTTGTATAAAAAAATGACGCAAATTCAGTGCATATGGAGTATAAATCTGCCCCCTAGTTCTACAGTAGGCAAAATCAGTTCCAGTACGTAAGCTGCATTCTTGAGAACAAAATGAAAAGAGGCCACTTGTCCAGTGACAGGTCAGGAAGGTGGGGTTGAGGTCTATTCCGGGTGAAGTGTCCAACCCACTCGCATTCTGAAGGGCTAAATAATCCGCAGGAATAATGAACGGGGAGGAAGCAAATAAGCTGGTTCACTGCGATCATCAGTATTGTGTTGTCCCCCTTCTGGCATCTCTGAAGGGCTTGGGTCAGTATCCTTTGCCCCCAAAAATGTCCAAAGGAGGGGCCCCTTTGTTCTTGCATATATCGTTCCTCGTCCAGTACCCTATGGCTCTCTACTAGACCTCAAGAAGATATCCACCTATTCCACTGCCAGCCTTTTTGTGGGAGGCAATGGTGTTGGTGTGGCCAGTGAGGGCATCAGTGGCACCAGTATTGGTGATGGCAAAGAGTATACTGGCAAAAGTATCAGCACCAGATTTGCTCCGGTCCGTGCTGGAGGTATTCTCTGCAGAACAGGGGACACTGGAATGGGGCCTGCAGATGGAATCCCGAGCTGAGGTCAGAAAGGTCCTGGTGGTGCACCAGACTGAATACATGCATGCAACATGTCCATCACTGCATGGAGCCAAAGAGCTGGAACAGATCCCGGCACCTGAAATTCTGGATAAGCCAGGGGCGGGACCCTGAATGGCCTCAGTGGCAGGGGGACCACCAAGGGTCCTGGAACTGGTACAGCTGGTGCCATAGGTGGTTGGGTGGAGTGATGTAAACTAACTATGGCTCGAAGAGTGGCTCTGCTGGAGGTGGAGTAGGTCAAGCAACGTACCTTTAAACCTTGACCACCATTGAGAAAAATCCCCTCCATACTTTATCTGCTCCTTATGTTTCCACTGATTATCTTTGGTGGACCTCAAGAAAAGAAAGAAATGAGATCTCTGGAGTGTGAATGACATTGAACTTGGGGTGCAGAAGATATCACTGCTCGCACAGCCTTGAGTCATGTATTTACTCCAAGCACCACTAGCAGACCTCTTAGGCGGTCAAAGATGGACATTTGCCAATTGCAGTGGTGACGAGGCCTAAAGTCTACTCCCAATTGGATTTTAGTGTTAGATGTGCGAGGACTCTAGGAGTCACCCCACCCACTAGCTTGTGCCAGGTATGAATGTGGCATCTCCAGGCACATACTTCAGACTGCTGTCGTGGGTAGATTCCCAACGGGAGGGAATAACCTCAGACAAGTGGGTCCTCTTTATTGTTCTAAAGGGATCCTGCTTAGAGTTCAGCTCCACAATAGCTCCAACTGTTGCCAGAAGTAGTACAGGATCTTTTCAGCAAGGATGCTACTAAGCCAATAATCCCTCAGCAAACCGGTGTTATTCCCAAACAAAGATGACAGCTTGCAGCCAAACCTAGACCTCAGGCCATTGAATCGCTGTGTTTTGTCTGAGCATTTCCAAATGACAACCCTGCAGAATGTCATCCCGCTGCTCTGCATAGGAGGCAACATTGTGACCCTCTGTAGGAAGTTGGCTCTGTTTGTACTATTTCAAAGTAAGAAATAGCATGCACAGAGTCCAAGGGTTCCCCTTAGAAGTAAGATAGTGGCAAAAAGAGATCATTCTAATGCTCTATTTTGTGGTAGTGTGGTCGAGCAGTAGGCTTATCAGAGGGTAGTGTTAAGCATTTGTTGTACATACACAGGCAATAAATGAGGAACACACACTCAAAGACAATTCCAGGCCAATAGGTTTTTGTATAGAAAAATATATTTTCTTAGTTTATTTTAAGAACCACAGGTTCAAGATTTACAATCAATACTTCAAATGAAAGGTACTTCACTTAGGTATCATAGGAACTTTGAATCAGCAAAATAGCATGTACAGTTTTGGCAAAAATGGAAATAAGCTATTTTAAAACTAGACAGTGCAATTTCCAACAGTTCCTGGGGGAGTTAAGTGTTTATTAGTTTTGCAGGTAAGTAAACCACCTACAGGGTTCAAAGTTGGGTCCAAGGTAGCTCACCGTTGGGGGTTCAGGGCAACCCCAAAGTTACCACACCAGCAGCTCAGGGCCAGTCAGATGCAGAGCTCAAAGTGGTGCCCAAAACACATAGGCTTCAATGGAGAAGGGGGTGCCCCGGTTCCAGTCTGCCAGTAGGTAGGTACCCGTGACTTCGGAAGGCAGACCAGGGGGGTTTTGTAGGGCACCGGGTGGACACAAGTCAGCACAAAAAGGACACCCTCAGCGGCACAGGGGCAGCCGGGTGCAGTGAGCAAACAGGCGTCGGGTTTGCAATGGTGTTCAATGGGAGACCCGGGGGTCTCTTCAGCGAAGCAGGCTGGCAAGGGGGGGGCTCCTCGGGCTAGCCACCACCTGGGCAAGGGAGAGGGCCACCTGGGGGTCGCTTCTGCACTGGAGGTCGGATCCTTCAGGTCCTGGGGGCTGCAGGTGCAGTGTCTTTACCAGGCGTCGGGTTCTTAGAAGCAGGCAGTCACGGTCAGGGGGAGCCTCTGGATTACCTCTGCAGGCATGGCTGGGGGGCTCAACTCTGGCTACTCACAGGGTCGTAGTCGCCGGGAGTCCTCCCTGTAGTGTTGTTTCTCCCCAGGTCGAGCCGGGGGCGTCGGGTGCAGAGTTGAAAGTCTCACGCTTCCGGCGGAAAATGTGCAGTCCTTTAAAAGATGTTTCTTTGTTGCAAAGTTGTTTCTTCTTTGAAGCAGAGCCGCTGTCCTCGGGCGTTCTTGGTCCTTTTAGATGCATGGTAGTCCTCTGAGGCTTCAGAGGTCGCTGGACCCTGGGGAACGCGTCGCTGTTGCAGTTTTTCTTAAAGTGGGGAGACAGGCCGGTAGAGCTGGGGCCAAAGCACTTGGTGTCTCAGTCTTCTCTGCAGGGCTTTCAGGTCAGCAGTCCTTCGTCTTCAGGTTGCAGGAATCTCTCTTGCTAGGTTCTGGGAGCCCCTAAATACTCAATTTAGGGGTGTGTTTAGGTCTGGGGGGTTAGTAGCCAATGGCTGCTAGCCCTGAGGGTGGCTACACCCTCTTTGTGCCTCCTCCCTGAGGGGAGGGGGGCACATCCCTAATCCTATTGGGGGAATCCTCCATCTGCAAGATGCAGGATTTCTAAAAGTCAGAGTCACTTCAGCTCAGGACACCTTAGGGGTTGTCCTGACTGGCCAGTGGCTCCTCCTTGTTTTTCTCATTATCTCCTCCGGCCTTGCCGCCAAAAGTGGGGCCGTGGCCGGAGGGGGCGGGCATCTCCACTAGCTGGAATGCCCTGGGGCTCTGTAACAAAGGGGGTGAGCCTTTGAGGCTCACCGCCAGGTGTTACAGTTCCTACAGGGGGAGGTGAGAAGCACCTCCACCCAGTACAGGCTTTGTTACTAGCCACAGAGTGACAAAGGCACTCTCCCCATGTGGCCAGAAACATGTCTGGTGTGTAGCAGGCTGGTAAAACTAGTCAGCCCACACTGGAAGTCGGGTATGTTTTCAGGGGGCATCTCTAAGATGCCCTCTGGGGTGTATTTCACAATAAAATGTACACTGGCATCAGTGTGCATTTATTGTGCTGAGAAGTTTGATACCAAACTTCCCAGTTTTCAGTGTACCCATTATGGTGCTGTGGAGTTCGTGTTTGACAGGCTCCCAGACCATATACTCTTATGGCTACCCTGCACTTACAATGTCTAAGGTTTTGCTTAGACACTGTAGGGGCATAGTGCTCATACACATATGCCCTCACCTATGGTATAGTGCACCCTGCCTTAGGGCTGTAAGGCCTGCTAGAGGGGGGACTTATCTATGCCATAGGCAGTGTGAGGTTGGCATGGCACCCTGAGGGGAGTGCCATGTCGACTTAGTCATTTTCTCCCCACCAGCACACACAAGCTGGCAAGCAGTGTGTCTGTGCTGAGTGAGGGGTCCCCAGGGTGGCATAAGACATGCTGCAGCCCTTAGAGACCTTCCCTGGCATCCGGGCCCTTGGTACCAGTTACAAGGGACCTACCTGGATGCCAGGGTGTGCCAATTTTGGGAACAAAGGTACAGTTTTAGGGAAAGAACACTGGTGCTGGGGCCTGGTTAGCAGGCCTCAGCACACTTTCAAATCATAACTTGGCATCAGCAAAGGCAAAAAGTCAGGGGGTAACCATGCCAAGGAGGCATTTACTTACACCCTCAACCTACAGGATACCTTCTTCCACATTCCCAAACATCTGGGGCACCACCACTACCTGCAGTTTGTGATAAGTTGGCAACACTACCAGTTCAAAGTTTTACCTTTTGGGGTCCCAACAGCCCCAATAGTATTCACCAAGTGTTTAACAGCACATTTCCTTACCTCCACTATTGGCTTATAAAGAGCAGCAGCAAGCAACAATGCCTAGCACATGCTCAAGCAGCGGTGTGCTTGCTACACAAGCTAGGGTTCACAGTAAATGCCAAAAAGTCACATCTTCGAGCCAAAGCAGATCCAGCATTTTCTGGTGACAGTATTCAACAGTTAAGGGGAAAGCCTACCGAAACCAAGAGAGGAGTCTCGCGTTTCAACAGATGGTGTCTCTTTTCCAGACACTATATTGACAATCAGTAAAGACAGTGATTAAGTGTTGGAATGATGGCAAAATGTATAAAGATTGTACCTCATGCAAGACTAAACATATACCCGCTACAACAGTCCTTAGCAAGCAGAGGCTCAATGGGAAGATCTGGTTTTGGTGGATCTCCCAGTTCAACAAAGCTCAAATGGTGGCACACAGGGATCTGTTATAAGGCTCCTATTCCTTGACCCTTAGCCACAGGTGACCATTACCACGGATGCCTCACTAGGTGTTAGGGGGTGCCTCAACCACATGACTACTAAAGGTGCCTAGACACAGGAACATCAAGAGTAGGACATGAACTACATGGGAGCTGAGAGTGATTTAATTAGCCCTCTGACTGATTTATACGCTC
The DNA here is from genome assembly GCF_031143425.1 of Pleurodeles waltl. Taxonomy (NCBI): domain Eukaryota; kingdom Metazoa; phylum Chordata; class Amphibia; order Caudata; family Salamandridae; genus Pleurodeles; species Pleurodeles waltl. The sequence goes on along the minus strand of NC_090445.1, from coordinate 133,477,346 downwards.
ACTCTAGGGAAGACTGTCCTAGTCAAGACTGAAATGTATTAAACCCTAAAGCAAGGAGGGACACATTCTCTTTAGCTATTGCTCCTTGTCCAATAGATCTGACAGGGATGGACAATAACATTGAGGACAGCAAAGCAGGATAAATCAACAAGTCCAAGAGTGGGAAATGAACCCCGATGCACTTCACAATTACTTTAAAAATGGGGCACTCCCATGGCGGATTTGCTTTTCACACAAAAAACACAGAATCCTCAAACATCATCTCCAGCTACCTAAATATAGACTCCATTGGCAATTCATTATAGATCAACTGGTCAAGGATCTTTGCCTACATATTTCATCCACTGCTTCTGATCCTGTATATAGGGAGTAAAATGAAGCAAACATCCTCATTCTAGTTGCACCAACTTGGGTGAGGCAACCGTGGTACTCAACTCTACTCGAGTGTACGACATCCCTTGCTTTTTGCTGCACCTTCAAAAAGCAGAGTTGGCATACATTTTTATGTGGTTACATTTAGCAGCTGTGTCAGCATAAATACAAGACACAGAACACACCTCCCTGTTCACAGTACCTTAAGGAAGGGCTTAAGAGGGTAATCCCTCCTAGTACCCTACTAGCCCCTATGCAGACCTTACAATTGTATTTTAAAGACTTATTGGTCCCCCATTTGACCCATTACATTCCTTTGAAATACAATTCCTGTCATGGAATGTAGTCTCTAGTTGCAATCACTTCACTCACGCGGGTCAGTGAGTGCCAGCCTGTCACTGAGTAGAACTTTTCATATAGACCATTGGTTGTCAATCTGTGGTCCTCGACCCCTGGCAAAGCCTACTCGGGGTTCATGACTGCTTTGAAAATATAATAATATTAAGAGTTTAATAAAGTGTATATAAAGAAGCAATTGCAAAATGCTAAATTTAAATAGAAAACGTTTTATAAATGTGAACTAAATTGGAGGCTAAAAATTAAGTTGCCATTCTCAGATTGATTCATGGGTGTACTACAACTGCATTGATCAGAATATAATATGGGTGAGGGGTGGCCTTAACTGAATTAAGAAAAGCTCTAACCTTCCCCTAAAAATTAAAATTGATTTTTTATAGTTGTGAAGTAACTAAAAAAATATAATTTGTGCATTTGCTTGATGAATGCTTGTTTCTGTAATTTTGTGCATTGTTTTGCGGTTTGAATCATCATAATTGTTTACGCCAGGGGCACCAGATTCTAACTCATTAGAGGTCCTGGATTCCATGATGATTTAGTAGCCCCCTTCCTGATTCCAGTAATGATTAAATGGAGGGTAAACTAAAGTCAAAATGTTAAGAAACACTGATATAGACAGTTTCCCGTTTTCATGTGAATTATATAGTTGCATTGCCCATCTTCTTTCCACGTTTCTCCTTGTCCTCTTCAGCTGCTCATGAATTCTGCTCAGATTCCCTGCTCAGGCTAGGGAAACCTTCCTCTGCTATATCTTGGGCAACAAGCTCCATATAGAAGTTTGCAGTTTTGTGCTGAAAGAAATCAGCCAGCTTGTTGCATAGTTCTTGTGGGCCCTCTATTTCTGGAAAGGCCGTGGGAGAAGATAACGGATGGAAAAGTTTAAAAAGCTTTTTAGGGGAGTCATTCACCTCAACTTTGCTGTTATAACAGAACAGTTTTTCTTCTCTAATGGTGAGGGCTGCCTTACATGAAGACCTCTGCTGCTCTTCCACAACCACTCCAGTCAGTTCCAGGAAACACTCTACACACATTAGATGTTGAGAGCACAAATGTACCATGTAACAGGACATCTACCTGCAAAAGCAAACAGCTGTTTTGGGGCTTTGCTTACAGGCAACAACATTGTAAAAGGAGCCATTGGCAGATGGATGGTTAAATGCGTCCAAGCATGCTACGCTAAAGCAAAATGCAATCTCTCATTCACCACAAAAGCACATTCCCCTAACAAAACTGGAGCAGCTATGGCCTTCCTAAGAAATAATCCAATAGCAAATGTATGTGAAGCTGCTACATGGTCAACACTTCACACTACTAGAAAACACTACTTTCCAAACTGTGTAAAACACTACTCCAGAATCCTGCATCATCTGCTCAATAGCCACCATTACTGGGTGGAAACTGCTCTGCAGTCTATGCAGCACCGGTGTTTAATACCTTCAGTTCTACCTGAGATTCTTTGTTAGTCTGAATGTCTAAGCAGTAGTTTTTTTTATAAATATGTGGACTGATGATCGTCCCATGCAAATGTCATTTATGTGTGTATTTTCCCCTTTCTTCATAGCAGAGTGTTCACCCGTTCTTTCCTCTAATGTTACTCACAGGTTAGCTACAGGTGGATTGGCCTGCATGTGTGAATGAAACAAAGAATCAATTTCCCTTTCTACTCTGCCTTCTTTCTTGCACATAGTACATCCCTGCTCTCACATCTAGTGTGTGCAAGACTCTTTCTGCGCGTTTTTGGCTGCTCGAAGAAGGCTGGAAGCTCTCACCTTCAGAGTGATTTGATTTGACCAAGACTTGTAAAGCGCACAAAAGGCCCATGGGTGTCTAGGCACTGCAGACTTGGTTGCCATATAATGAACTGGTAAAAAAACTTCTCATTGTGCTGTGCCAACCTAAAGGGTAAACAACCAGGTATTTAGGGCCTTTCTAAAAGGGAAGTGCAACTTCAGGGATGTAAGATGGTGGGAGAAGTGTTCCAGAGCCTTACAGGTGCGACTGAGAAGGCTCTGCCTCCCCGTGTCTTCTTAGGGACTCTGGAGACTGTTACCCTGTTTTGGTGTGCTGAGGGGAGATGTCTATCAGGGACATACCATTGGAACATAGTTTTGATGTCAGTTGGGCTTGCCGTGTGTACCATACATACTGCCTTAAACCGGATACGCTTCTCTACAGGGAAGCCAGTGTAATTCTCCCTTTATTTCCTACCTGGACAGGCCGAGGGCGATGACTGATGGAGAAGTTTAAAAAGCTCTTTAGGGGAGTCAGTTGCCTCAAATTTGTTGTTATAATACTGCAGTTTTCCTTCTCTTATGTTGATGGCTGCCTTACATGAAGACCCCTCCTGCTCCTCGTTGAGTTTCCTCCAGGCATGCTCCTGCCGGCGGCCTGCCTGAGGAGCCTAAACCATTTATTAAACCAGAGGGCAGTCGGCACTTTCCTCTGCAGATGAGATTCCTGTAAGGATGAAGCACTGAGTCAGCCGCAGTGCACAGCCGTGCTGAAAAGCTTTCCACCCCACTGTCCGCACCCTCTTGATAGTGCCTGGGGTGCTCTTAAGGGCATTGATAAACGACTCAGCTGAGACCCCTTTCCAGATTCTGGCACGAATCTTCTTACCAGGCACGATGTCCCTCTTATGGGAAGATGAGAAATTAAAAGAGGACACTGCACTCTGATCAGGCCAAGTAAGGGGCTGTACCTATTGTACTTACCGACAGGTGCCATTAGTAAAAATTCCATCATGGGTATGTCCACCCACAAGGGTAGGAGCAATAACCTCCTGGGGCAATCCCAAAAAGGCGAGCATTTGTTTAAGTACTCTTTATTGTCGAGGTCCTCCAGGTGGAAGTTAAAGTCTCCCATGAACGTAAACTAGTTTTTCGCCTGATACGGCTCAATATAGTTGGTAACTTCGGTTGCAGTCTTTGGTCCGGAGGGCCTATAGATTAGCATTCCGGCAAAGGAATTAGTTGCTATGATTTTTATGGTGAAACAGTGCCTCACAGGGGCTTAAGCACTGTATCCTTTCCAAATGGCATAGTTGTCTAGCTTATATATAATAGCCAGGCCCCCCTCCTGGTCTGCCTAACCTATCTGATCCTAGGATTGCATATCCTGAAGGGACTGCATCTACCAATTCTGGGCCGGAGGCTTCATTGGCCAAGAACTCCGTAATAAACACCCAATCGGGGCAGCGGTCCAGCATGAATTCTGTGAATTTGGTTTTGTGCTTGATGAAGGACCTGACATTTACTAGGAATCCCCCTTTAGATTTACCTCTCTCCCATCTGGCTCTTTATTAGTTAAGTCCACTAGAGGGGGGGCTATGGTAATCAGGCAGTAACTGAGTAGAGGGGGGTTGTTGATCTTGAATCCACAAGTTTCACACAACCCTGTTTTACGATGATAAAGTTCACCAGACCCAAAAGCAATGCAAAAGGGTGGCTTACCCTATTGTTGGACAGTCAGTAACTGTTCTCTGGCGTACTCTCTGGGAGAGGGGTGGGGGAGTTTAATCCTGGTTTAGTAGAGCCTGGGATCCAGGCACAGACGGGCTTGCCTTTGGCGCACCAGCGGGCACACCCGCTTTCTGCATCCGCTGTGTGTCCGCACACTCCTGAGCACTATATAGGCATCTCAGATTGGAAAATGTTTAGAGTGCTGACCTTCAACAATGAAGTGAGCACCAGCGTGCAGCGTGTTACTTCTGCAACAATCAGCACCAAGTGAGCCGTGGCGGACAGTAGTATGAGGGGGTGCACGATTATGGAAGTCTGTAAGTGGTGTGCAAAATAAAACAGCAATTGTACAGGCAAAGCAAATAAAAGGATAACCGCATTTTAGGAGTATTTTAAATTTATAATGACTACCTGCGTCAGAGTGCAACTACTGGTGCGTCCGTGCACTCCTGTGTAGTATATAGTCTTCTCAGACTGAAGAACGACTAGAACGCTGGCCCTCAACCAGGAATTGGGCAGCAGCATGCAGCATGCTCTTTTTGCAACAATTGGCTCCAAGAGAGCCGTGGCGGCCCGAGGAGTGTGAGGGAGAGTCCCCCGTTAAAGAAGTCTGTAAGTGATGTACAAGTTGAAACATTAATTGTGCAGGTGACACAAATAAAATGACAACAGCAATTTAGGATTGTTTTGAAATTAGAATGACTACCTGCAGCGGAGTGAAACTACTGTTAAAGAAAAGTGGATTTGTCCTCTTAACTATTCTTTCCTCGTGTATTTGGAGGTATGCTTTTACTCCGAGAGCCTGTAATTTGTACGGAAGTAATACCCACTACAAAAGTTTTTTAATGTTAGAACTAAGTACAGCTTTGTGCATTGGCTCAAACCGTGCCTTCATTAGCTGTGTTAGAAAAATATTAAGGTTCCATATAGGTGCAGGCGCTGATCTTGGTGGTGTGGTTCTTTGTACACATTTGAGGAGTCTTTTAAGGATTGGTGTGGTAAAAATAACTTTTACCTATGGTGCCTCAAGTGTTCGCAGGTATGGCTGTGAGGTCTACCTTTATGAATGTATTGTAATTGTATTTATATAGCGCTTACTACCCCTGACGAGGCGTCGAAGCGCTTTTCGATGAGTAGCACGCTACTCTGGAACCCAACAAGAATTAGTGATTGTAAAGAAATGGCTCCCTGTTGCAGTTACCCCCCACTTTTTGCCTGATACTGATGCTGACTTGACTGAGAAGTGTGCTGGGACCCTGCTAACCAGGCCCCAGCACCAGTGTTCCTTCACCTAAAATGTACCATTGTATCCACAATTGGCACACCCTGGCATTCAGATAAGTCCCTTGTAACTGGTACTTCTAGTACCAAGGGCCCTGATGCCAAGAAAGGTCTCTAAGGGCTGCAGCATGTCTTGTGCCACCCTAGAGACCCCTCACTCAGCACAGACACACTGCTTACAAGCCTGTGTGTGCTAGTGAGAACAAAATGAGTAAGTCGACATGGCACTCCCCTCAGGGTGCCATGCCAGCCTCTCACTGCCTATGCAGTATAGGTAAGACACCCCTCTAGCAGGCCTTACAGCCCTAAGGCAGGGTGCACTATACCATAGGTGAGGGTACCAGTGCATGAGCACTGTGCCCCTACAGTGTCTAAGCAAAACCTTAGACATTGTAAGTGCAGGGTAGCCATAAGAGTATATGGTCTGGGAGTCTGTTTTACACGAACTCCACAGCACCATAATGGCTACACTGAAAACTGGGAAGTTTGGTATCAAACTTCTCAGCACAATAAATGCACACTGATGCCAGTGTACATTTTATTGTAAAATACACCACAGAGGGCACCTTAGAGGTGCCCCCTGAAACTTAACCGACTGTCTGTGTAGGCTGACTAGTTCCAGCAGCCTGCCACACCAGAGACATGTTGCTGGCCCCATGGGGAGAGTGCCTTTGTCACTCTGAGGCCAGTAACAAAGCCTGCACTGGGTGGAGATGCTAACACCTCCCCCAGGCAGGAGCTGTGACACCAAGCGGTGAGCCTCAAAGGCTCACCCCTTTGTCACAGCCCAGCAGGGCACTCCAGCTTAGTGGAGTTGCCCGCCCCCTCCGGCCACGGCCCCCACTTTTGGCGGCAAGGCTGGAGGGAACAAAGAAAGCAACAAGGAGGAGTCACTGGCCAGTCAGGACAGCCCCTAAGGTGTCCTGAGCTGAAGTGACTCTAACTTTTAGAAATCCTCCATCTTGCAGATGGAGGATTCCCCCAATAGGGTTAGGATTGTGACCCCCTCCCCTTGGGAGGAGGCACAAAGAGGGTGTACCCACCCTCAGGGCTAGTAGCCATTGGCTACTAACCCCCCAGACCTAAACACGCCCTTAAATTTAGTATTTAAGGGCTACCCTGAACCCTAGAAAATTAGATTCCTGCAACTACAAGAAGAAGGACTGCCCAGCTGAAAACCCCTGCAGCGGAAGACCAGAAGACGACAACTGCCTTGGCTCCAGAAACTCACCGGCCTGTCTCCTGCCTTCCAAAGATCCTGCTCCAGCGACGCCTTCCAAAGGGACCAGCGACCTCGACATCCTCTGAGGACTGCCCCTGCTTCGAAAAGACAAGAAACTCCCGAGGACAGCGGACCTGCTCCAAGAAAAGCTGCAACTTTGTTTCCAGCAGCTTTAAAGAACCCTGCAAGCTCCCCGCAAGAAGCGTGAGACTTGCAACACTGCACCCGGCGACCCCGACTCGGCTGGTGGCGATCCAACACCTCAGGAGGGACCCCAGGACTACTCTGATACTGTGAGTACCAAAACCTGTCCCCCCTGAGCCCCCACAGCGCCGCCTGCAGAGGGAATCCCGAGGCTTCCCCTGACCGCGACTCTTTGAACCTAAAGTCCCGATGCCTGGGAGAGACCCTGCACCCGCAGCCCCCAGGACCTGAAGGACCGGACTTTCACTGGAGAAGTGACCCCCAGGAGTCCCTCTCCCTTGCCCAAGTGGAGGTTTCCCCGAGGAATCCCCCCCTTGCCTGCCTGCAGCGCTGAAGAGATCCCGAGATCTCTCATAGACTAACATTGCGACCCCGACGCCTGTTCCTACACTGCACCCGGCCGCCCCCGCGCTGCTGAGGGTGAAATTTCTGTGTGGACTTGTGTCCCCCCCGGTGCCCTACAAAACCCCCCTGGTCTGCCCTCCGAAGACGCGGGTACTTACCTGCAAGCAGACCGGAACCGGGGCACCCCCTTCTCTCCATTCTAGCCTATGTGTTTTGGGCACCACTTTGAACTCTGCACCTGACCGGCCCTGAGCTGCTGGTGTGGTGACTTTGGGGTTGCTCTGAACCCCCAACGGTGGGCTACCTTGGACCAAGAACTGAACCCTGTAAGTGTCTTACTTACCTGGTAAAACTAACAAAAACTTACCTCCCCTAGGAACTGTGAAAATTGCACTAAGTGTCCACTTTTAAAACAGCTATTTGTCAATAACTTGAAAAGTATACATGCAATTTTGATGATTTGAAGTTCCTAAAGTACTTACCTGCAATACCTTTCGAATGAGATATTACATGTAGAATTTGAACCTGTGGTTCTTAAAAATAAACTAAGAAAAGATATTTTTCTATATAAAAACCTATTGGCTGGATTTGTCTCTGAGTGTGTGTACCTCATTTATTGTCTATGTGTATGTACAACAAATGCTTAACACTACTCCTTGGATAAGCCTACTGCTCGACCACACTACCACAAAATAGAGCATTAGTATTATCTATTTTTACCACTATTTTACCTCTAAGGGGAACCCTTGGACTCTGTGCATGCTATTCCTTACTTTGAAATAGCACATACAGAGCCAACTTCCTACATTGGTGGATCAGCGGTGGGGTACAAGACTTTGCATTTGCTGGACTACTCAGCCAATACCTGATCACACGACAAATTCCAAAATTGTCATTAGAAATTGATTTTTGCAATTTGAAAAGTTTTCTAAATTCTTAAAAGACCTGCTAGGGCCTTGTGTTAGATCCTGTTTAGCATTTCTTTTAGAGTTTAAAAGTTTGTAAAAGTTTGAATTAGATTCTAGAACCAGTTGTAGATTCTTAAAAAGTATTCCAACTTTTAGAAGCAAAATGTCTAGCACAGATGTGACTGTGGTGGAACTCGACACCACACCTTACCTCCATCTTAAGATGAGGGAGCTAAGGTCACTCTGTAAAATAAAGAAAATAACAATGGGCCCCAAACCTACCAAAATACAGCTCCAGGAGCTTTTGGCAGAGTTTGAAAAGGCCAACCCCTCTGAGGGTGGCAACTCAGAGGAAGAGGATAGTGACTTGGAGGACAATTCCCCCCTACCAGTCCTATCTAGGGAGAACAGGGTCCCTCAAACCCTGACTCCAAAAATAATAGTCAGAGATGCTGGTTCCCTCACAGGAGAGACCAACACCTCTGAAATCACTGAGGATAACCCCAGTGAAGAGGACATCCAGTTAGCCAGGATGGCCAAAAGATTGGCTTTGGAAAAGCAGCTCCTAGCCATAGAAAGGGAAAGAAAAGAGATGGGCCTAGGTCCCATCAATGGTGGCAGCAACTTAAATAGGGTCAGAGATTCTCCTGACATCCTAAAAATCCCCAAAGGGATTGTAACAAAATATGAAGATGGTGATGACATCACCAAATGGTTCACAGCTTTTGAGAGGGCTTGTGTAACCAGAAAAGTGAACAGATCTCACTGGGGTGCTCTCCTTTGGGAAATGTTCACTGGAAAGTGTAGGGATAGACTCCTCACACTCTCTGGAAAAGATGCAGAATCTTATGACCTCATGAAGGGTACCCTGATTGAGGGCTTTGGATTCTCCACTGAGGAGTATAGAATTAGGTTCAGGGGGGCTCAAAAATCCTCGAGCCAGACCTGGGTTGATTTTGTAGACTACTCAGTAAAAACACTAGATGGTTGGTTAACTGGAAATGAAGTGTGTGACTATGTTGGGCTTTATAATTTGTTTATGAAAGAACACATTTTAAGTAACTGCTTCAATGAAAAGTTGCATCAGTATCTGGTAGACCTAGGTCCAATTTCTCCCCAAGAATTGGGAAAGAAGGCAGACCACTGGGTCAAGACTAGGGTAACCAAAACTTCCACTGGGGGTGACCAAAAGAAAGGGGTTACAAAAACTCCCCAGGAGAAAGTGGGTGACACTAGAAACAAAGAAAAAGAGTCCTCTGTAGGCCCCCAAAAACCAGAACAGGTGGGTGGGCCCCAAGACACAACCCAAAACAAAGGTGGGTACCAGGGTAAGAACTGGGATGCCACTAAGGCATGGTGCCACAACTGTAAACAGTCTGGGCACCACACCAAGGACACTTCTTGTCCCAAAAACAAACCCCAGAACAAAATTCCAGGGGTAACCAGTGTAGCCATGGGAGATGACTCCTCAGATGAGGAGGTCTTCATAGCCTTCAACTGGAAACAGGGCCCAACAGGTGAGTTGGAGATTCCAGAGGGAAGTAGACACTTCCACCACCTACTGGTGAATGGAATCCCAACCACTGCCCTGAGAGACACTTGTGCCAGTCACACTATTGTGCATGACAGGCTGGTGCTCTCAAACCAGTACATCCCAGGTGAGACTGCCAGGGTAAGAGTTAGCCTAGACAGGGTCACTAAGAGGCCTGTGGCTTTAGTGCCCATAGAAGTGGGTGGCACTCTTAGCTGGAGAAGGGTAGTAGTCAGTACAGACCTCCCCCTTGATTGTCTCCTTGGAAATGACTACCCAGAGGTTAGTCAGAGCCCAAGAGAGGAACTGGTCCAGTGCCAGTCCTCTCCCAAGGATTCTGGAAGTCCTGCCTCTGCAGTAAATGCAAGCAGGCCCCAGAAGAAGAAGAAAAGAAAACAGAGTAGGAAGGGTGGACAACCTTTAGCCAAGGTTACAGCAAGCCAAGGAGATTCTGCTCCAGTAGGGGAGAACTCCAAAAATGGCCCTGATAAAGTCCAACCTGACCCACAAGAAGTCCTGGCTAGTCAGGCAACTGTTAAACCTGAGTGGGTGGCTCCTCAGCTAACAGAAGAAAGAGTGGAAGAAGGGTGTTTACTACAAGATGTGGTAACCCCCCACTCTAATACAGCAGACAGGCAACCTGAACCCAAAGAGGCCTGTAACTTAGCCCCTTCCCTTTTAGGTGAAGAGCTAAAGGTGTGGTTCTGGGCACTGACAGCTGTCAGTGGCCTCTGCTGGGTGTTAGCCTTTATGGCTGCACTATCCTTAGCATGGTGGTCTGACCCCATGCCAAATAGCAAGTTAGGCCCCCTGACCCTATTGGTCATGGTGGGGTTACTCCAGCTCTGGGTAACCTCTCTGGGTAAGCTAGGGGTAACCCTGGCCAAGATAAGGTTAGCAGAGGTGGATACCTCTAAGACCAAAATAGAAAGAATGGGTGGAGACATTGAAGAGGCAGACAAGAGGCAATTCAGACTAGGTCCTATCACTGTGGAAGTAGGTCAGTTCCCCAAAGGGAATGACCTGAACAGAAGGATGTAAGGCAGAGTAGGCCCTGCAACTAACCAGCCTATTTCTCCTACTCTTCCTCGCCTGACAGACTAGGAAGACTCTCCCAGCTTGGGCTGAGTCTCCTGGCCTGTGGGCTGGGGGGGGCTTGTGTAAAGAAATGGCTCCCTGTTGCAGTTACCCCCCACTTTTTGCCTGATACTGATGCTGACTTGACTGAGAAGTGTGCTGGGACCCTGCTAACCAGGCCCCAGCACCAGTGTTCCTTCACCTAAAATGTACCATTGTATCCACAATTGGCACACCCTGGCATTCAGATAAGTCCCTTGTAACTGGTACTTCTAGTACCAAGGGCCCTGATGCCAAGAAAGGTCTCTAAGGGCTGCAGCATGTCTTATGCCACCCTAGAGACCCCTCACTCAGCACAGACACACTGCTTACAAGCCTGTGTGTGCTAGTGAGAACAAAATGAGTAAGTCGACATGGCACTCCCCTCAGGGTGCCATGCCAGCCTCTCACTGCCTATGCAGTATAGGTAAGACACCCCTCTAGCAGGCCTTACAGCCCTAAGGCAGGGTGCACTATACCATAGGTGAGGGTACCAGTGCATGAGCACTGTGCCCCTACAGTGTCTAAGCAAAACCTTAGACATTGTAAGTGCAGGGTAGCCATAAGAGTATATGGTCTGGGAGTCTGTTTTACACGAACTCCACAGCACCATAATGGCTACACTGAAAACTGGGAAGTTTGGTATCAAACTTCTCAGCACAATAAATGCACACTGATGCCAGTGTACATTTTATTGTAAAATACACCACAGAGGGCACCTTAGAGGTGCCCCCTGAAACTTAACCGACTGTCTGTGTAGGCTGACTAGTTCCAGCAGCCTGCCACACCAGAGACATGTTGCTGGCCCCATGGGGAGAGTGCCTTTGTCACTCTGAGGCCAGTAACAAAGCCTGCACTGGGTGGAGATGCTAACACCTCCCCCAGGCAGGAGCTGTGACACCTGGCGGTGAGCCTCAAAGGCTCACCCCTTTGTCACAGCCCAGCAGGGCACTCCAGCTTAGTGGAGTTGCCCGCCCCCTCCGGCCACGGCCCCCACTTTTGGCGGCAAGGCTGGAGGGAACAAAGAAAGCAACAAGGAGGAGTCACTGGCCAGTCAGGACAGCCCCTAAGGTGTCCTGAGCTGAAGTGACTCTAACTTTTAGAAATCCTCCATCTTGCAGATGGAGGATTCCCCCAATAGGGTTAGGATTGTGACCCCCTCCCCTTGGGAGGAGGCACAAAGAGGGTGTACCCACCCTCAGGGCTAGTAGCCATTGGCTACTAACCCCCCAGACCTAAACACGCCCTTAAATTTAGTATTTAAGGGCTACCCTGAACCCTAGAAAATTAGATTCCTGCAACTACAAGAAGAAGGACTGCCCAGCTGAAAACCCCCGCAGCGGAAGACCAGAAGACGACAACTGCCTTGGCTCCAGAAACTCACCGGCCTGTCTCCTGCCTTCCAAAGATCCTGCTCCAGCGACGCCTTCCAAAGGGACCAGCGACCTCGACATCCTCTGAGGACTGCCCCTGCTTCGAAAAGACAAGAAACTCCCGAGGACAGCGGACCTGCTCCAAGAAAAGCTGCAACTTTGTTTCCAGCAGCTTTAAAGAACCCTGCAAGCTCCCCGCAAGAAGCGTTAGACTTGCAACATTGCACCCGGCGACCCCGACTCGGCTGGTGGCGATCCAACACCTCAGGAGGGACCCCAGGACTACTCTGATACTGTGAGTACCAAAACCTGTCCCCCCTGAGCCCCCACAGCGCCGCCTGCAGAGGGAATCCCGAGGCTTCCCCTGACCGCGACTCTTTGAACCTAAAGTCCCGACGCCTGGGAGAGACCCTGCACCCGCAGCCCCCAGGACCTGAAGGACCGGACTTTCACTGGAGAAGTGACCCCCAGGAGTCCCTCTCCCTTGCCCAAGTGGAGGTTTCCCCGAGGAATCCCCCCCTTGCCTGCCTGCAGCGCTGAAGAGATCCCGAGATCTCTCATAGACTAACATTGCGACCCCGACGCCTGTTCCTACACTGCACCCGGCCGCCCCCGCGCTGCTGAGGGTGAAATTTCTGTGTGGACTTGTGTCCCCCCCGGTGCCCTACAAAACCCCCCTGGTCTGCCCTCCGAAGACGCGGGTACTTACCTGCAAGCAGACCGGAACCGGGGCACCCCCTTCTCTCCATTCTAGCCTATGTGTTTTGGGCACCACTTTGAACTCTGCACCTGACCGGCCCTGAGCTGCTGGTGTGGTGACTTTGGGGTTGCTCTGAACCCCCAACGGTGGGCTACCTTGGACCAAGAACTGAACCCTGTAAGTGTCTTACTTACCTGGTAAAACTAACAAAAACTTACCTCCCCTAGGAACTGTGAAAATTGCACTAAGTGTCCACTTTTAAAACAGCTATTTGTCAATAACTTGAAAAGTATACATGCAATTTTGATGATTTGAAGTTCCTAAAGTACTTACCTGCAATACCTTTCGAATGAGATATTACATGTAGAATTTGAACCTGTGGTTCTTAAAAATAAACTAAGAAAAGATATTTTTCTATATAAAAACCTATTGGCTGGATTTGTCTCTGAGTGTGTGTACCTCATTTATTGTCTATGTGTATGTACAACAAATGCTTAACACTACTCCTTGGATAAGCCTACTGCTCGACCACACTACCACAAAATAGAGCATTAGTATTATCTATTTTTACCACTATTTTACCTCTAAGGGGAACCCTTGGACTCTGTGCATGCTATTCCTTACTTTGAAATAGCACATACAGAGCCAACTTCCTACAGTGATGGATTAGTATCGGGAAATAATGAGTACAGTTTTAGTATTATTAGGAGTTAATTTGAGCTGCGGATATGAGAGTTTGTTAGTTAGATTGACTGGAGTAATGGAGGGGTGGAGGAGGAAAGAAATCCAAAAGTGTTAATTGTATGAGAGTCTTTCATCCAAGAGTTACATTATATACCTGATTATACAAGTATCCTTTGCTATATTGAGTGATAGGTTCTCTTTCCTGCACCAGTTTGTGAACAAAATGGTTACTTACCTGTACGAGTAGTTTTGCAGCTTGGCCATTTGGTCCTCTTGTGATGTCAGACACATGCCCCAAAATCCCCTATGTATTCTCAGATGTTTTTTTCACACTGGTAACTTACCATTTTTCTGGGTTCCTATTTCCCTCTACATACTGTTACCACCGCTTTTTTTAAATTCCTCTTTTGTGGGGATGTGCAAGAGTCACATGTGAATGCGAAAAAGTCTTCAGGCTACATAACTACTTCTACAGGTAAGTAACCATTTGTTTTTTGAAGCATGAATCTTTTCTGGATTCACATGCTGTGTGCAGATTCTGTAACAGTATTCTCCCTCTGGGTAAAAATGAATGTGTTTGCAAGACAGTGTTTCAAGCATTTTCATCCACTTGTGCCCTTTTGGGAGCATGGATATTACCACATCATTTTGTGAAGGTGTATACGAATGACCATGTGGCTGCAACAGATGCAATTTATTCCTAGGCATCCACTCCAGCATTTGGAGAACCTCCCTTTCAATATAAGCACTATTTACTCATATTTTCTCACATTGCTTACTGTTTTTTTCAAGCACAGCCTAAAGCTCTGGATATTTCCTAGTATATGCGCCCAACCATTACCATATGCTTTGCAACCCGTATGCTGATCTGCTGACTGTTGGCACGGTGGTCTAGTGGGAGCCACATAATAAATAGCGTCTAGAATCAGGCTAACAGTCTATCAGAATTTACATATCTGTGTCTTTGCATTCAAACTATGCTGCTTCTGCAGTATTGCTCCTGTCCTATTTTCTTTTACATTGCCCCCTCCTTCCCTTTCATCTTCTGCATGCTTCCTCTCTCTGCACACAACCTCCTAAAAGTCACACACGTTTGCCCTAATCACTAGGATTGTATTTCTGGAAAATACTACAACTCATATAAAAGATCACAACCTCTTCTTAATTGAAAGTCATACCCCTGCAACCTAACAATTCCTAATCACTTCAAATTCATCTACTATATCACTCCTAGAATGAATGAATGAATGAATGGAACAGTTTTCTGAGTGCCCAAGACTAACTCCAATAACCAACAACCATTAACACTGGACTAACCACTAACCTTGGGTTCTGGAGCAATGTACTGCCTAGTGTAAAGTGCTTCAGTGCCTTGTCGGGGGTAGGAAGCACCACATAAATGCAATTACAATTTATAGAGATGTTATCTATACATGTCAGGGTTGCTCCCTTTTTCCTTGTCAAATGTGCTTGCTTGTTTTTAATCGCAGTACTATTCCTGCTGGCATTTATCATGTCTCATTTGTCTTAACAGTCCATTGTGCGATAATCCCCTGAGTGACTAGTGAGCCTTTGACTGCTGGTATAAAAGAGGAAAACTCGGTTTGCCTTTCTGATTTGACTAATTTCCTCCAGGTAATACATGAATGCCCTTCTCAAATTCAGGCCCAGATTTACTAAGTTTTTGCTTTGGGTTGTGTCACTTTTAGGTCACAGACTAACCATATTTGCAGAACCACACAAATCCTGTGGCTTTGTATACAAAAAAAAAGGTGACGGTGTATACTGTGCCATGTGCCATGTGTCATGTAGGCATTACATGGGCATTCTAATGTATCCACGTATGTATTTTGATGCAAACCCATGAATACAAAGATTTGTTCACATAGGTTTGTGCCAAAATGGTGAGCCTCCCTGAGGCTGGACTCATTAACATGGGTGAACTGTAGTAGCCAATGGGAAGAAACGTGTAGTCTGTAGTAATACACCAATCACAGATTAGATGGTCCCATATTACTTATCTTGACCGTGAACAGTCAAGGTAAGGAAAATGTCACTTACCCAGTGTACATCTGTTCGTGGCATGAGATGTGCATTATCCTGCCATCTACTGTTGGGCTCGGAGTGTTACAAGTTGTTTTTCTTCGAAGAAGTCTTCGAGTCACGAGATCGAGGGACTCTTCCCATTTCGGCTCCATTGCACATGGGCGTCGACTCCATTTAGATTGTTTTTCCCGCAGAGGGTGAGGTAGGAGTTGTGTATATGATAATAGTGCCCATGTAATGGAGTAAGTATGTATGTACATAATGTGTCTAAAGGTGATATACCACTGGCCTACTCGCATTGAACCTACATCAGATTGTACACAATCCCACACACATTGCTGGTCACATCCTAGATGTCATTTTTGCTAAGCCTGAACTCGTTACTATTCATAGCATCACACCAACCACCTGCTCAGACCACCATATGATAACTTTCCGACATACAACTCCAGAAATCAACACAACCCACAACTACTTACATACATACACCTATCAACCATGGAGCAAACTCAATTTGGATCACTTAGAAACACAACTAACAGCAAACACAGATCTAGATACAATTAATTCTGTACCAAAACTTTATGAGTGGCTACAGGAAGCTTTTGATGTCCTAATACCACTCAGAAAAACTAAACACAACAAAAGAAAACCAACACCTTGGAGAAACACAGAACTTAAAAAGATAAAGCAACAAATCAGAAAGTTGCAGCAGACCTGGCTCAAAACAAACAGTCCAAACAAACTGCAGCTACACAAACTTAACAGGATATACAAATCATCAATCAAAAAAGCTAAAAAAAAATACTACTCAGACAGAATTCAAAATGCTTGAATTTCGAAAACCTACATGCATGGAAGGAAGTCATCCCACCACTCAAGATTTCACAAAAAACTTGGCAACTCACTACACAACCAAGGTAGACACATTGGACTCCTATTTAAAACAGAAGAAAACCATCAGCACCAACCCCTTTCCTAAAATACCCTTTAAGAATAAACCATCCCAACCTCTACAGTCCTTCAAACAAATATCCCAGGATGAATTTATGGATTTGGTCAAAGCAAGCAGACCTTCTGGTTGCCCTTCTGACCCTTGCCCACCACAAATCTTCAAGAACATCCTGCTATCTACTTCTGCTGCCACACCTGTAAGAAGAATCATCAACAACTCTTTAACTTCAGGAACTTTTCCTGCAGACCTGAAAAAGGCATACATACGACCTTTATTAAAGAAAACAAGCCTAGACCCGCAAGACCCCAACAACTACAGACCAATCACAAATGGACCTTTCCTGGGCAAATTGATAGAAAGAGCAGCATTCGCCCAGATGTCAATTCATTGAAGACAATTCTATACTTTCAAACTGGATTCTCCCCAGGAAGAAGCACTGAATCGGCACTCATGGCAATCTGGGACGATCTTAAAAACACAGTCGACCAAAATGGAGTTGCTGCACTACTTCTCTTGGACCTCTCAGCTGCCTTTGACACGGTTGACCATGACACCCTAACTCAAAGACTCAACGAAGCCGGCATACAAAGGATTGCTCTCGACTGGATTACTTCCTATCTTCAAAAAAGATCTAATATCACCCACTCGCCCCCCTTCTCGTCCGAACCCTACCTCACAAAAGCAGGGGTCCCCCAAGGGTCAATAATCTCACCTTTGCTTTTCAACATCTACATGATATCTTTACCAGAACTGATCAATGATTTCCATCTCACATGCTACAACTATGCAGATGACACACAAATACTACTTAAATTAGAAGGCCCCAAAAACATTGAAAACTCACAAATCTTCCGTTGCCTCAGAGCCGTTGATCAGTGGATGACCTGGAGCCATCTCAAACTAAATACCTCCAAAACAGAAATACTCATATGTGGTGACTGGAAAAATTATGACCCTCTGTGCGTCTGGCCGGACGATCTCGGACCACCTCCTCAATTATCCAAGGGAGTTAAAAACCTAGGAATCACCATGGATTCCAAGTTAACTATGAATGCCCAAGTAGACAAATTAGCACGCACAAGCTTCATCACCTTGAAGACTTTACGACGCATCTTCCCCCACCTCGGATTTCCACACAAGGTGCAAGCTACTCTCTCGCTTGTACTATCCAAACTGGATTATGCCAATAGCCTCTACCATGGATGATCTCGATCTGTTATAAAAAAAAACTACAACATATCCAGAATTCCGCAGCCAGGCTACTACTACATATAAAGCTGCAAGCCCACATCTCCCCTGCCTTGAGAGCACTACACTGGTTACCCGTTGCCAGAAGATGCACTTTCAAGCTGCTTTGTATCACCCACAAAGCTATACATGGAACAGGACCGCTTTTTATCAGAAAGAAAATTACCAAATATATCCAACAAAGAACCCTCCGCTCAAGATTGGCACCCTGCCTTAGAACACCACCATACAAGAAAAAGACTATAGGTGGTACATCCTTTGCCGTCTAAGCAGCCAAACTATGGAATTCATTACCCCCAACTATAAGAGCCACAGATAACTTTCTTGTCTTCAGAAAACTACTCAAGAGTTGGCTCTTTCCTTCATAACCACCTTTTTCAAACAACTATGAACTGCATATGCCTATGTGGATAAATATTTTTTTCAGGTTATATGTATATTTCTATTGATTTATAGTTTCTTTGGAAAATATGTATTGCTACTATGTCATAACAATAAAATACACACACACTCTTTAAACCTGTCTAAGTATTTTTGTGCTTGGCATGTTCGTGGATCATTGCATGGCTCCTGGGTGGGTTGTTATACTAGATATCTATGAATTCCTGCTCTCATCTTACCACACTTATCTACTCATCACTCTTATGTCATGTCTCCATCAAACTATCCTCCATTCTCACTGACTCATCCCAAATCCCTTCTACCACTTTCATTTCCTCAATATCTCTGCCTAAGCTCTTCCCTCCACTTCCACATCTAACTCACCAAACCTCACTAACTCTGTGACCTCCCACACAACCCTACTAAATTCTCCTGCATTCATCTCACCCTGCTACTATGCTCTCCCTAACCCTTCCACATACTCTTCCCCCTCTGCCCCCCTTTACTCATCCCAAGCCTTTGGGTTGAGTAAATGAAGGATATACTCCCAATTAATACTTCTGGATTTCTTTCCTCCTCCACCCCTCCATTACTCCAGTCAATCTAACTAACAAACTCTCATATCCGCGGCTCAAATGTACTCCTAATACTAAAACTGTACTCATTATTTAACGATACTAATCCATCACTAATTCTTGTTGGGTTCCGGAGTAGTGTGCTACTCATTGAAAAGCGCTTCGAAGGCTCGTCAGTGGTAGTAAGCGCTATATAAATACGATTACAATACAATATAATATATTTACAAATTTACAAGTTTTATCAACATATAATATACATAATTTTTATCAACTTATAACGGCTACAGGCTCCCGGGGAGGTGGGAGGGTGCATGTGAATCTGCAGCGTCTCATGCCACGAACAGATGTACACTGGGTAAGTGACATTTTCCGTTCGATGGCATGTGTAGCTGCATAAACACATGCTGTGCATAGACTATTAAGCATTTATCTCCCCAAAAGCGGTGGCTTAGCCTGTAGGAGTTGAAGTTGTTTGAAATAATGTCCGTAATATTGCCTGTCCTACTGTGGCTTGTTGTGTTGTTAACACATCTACACAGTAATGTTTCGTGAATGTATGAGGCGTAGACCATGTGGCTGCCTTACAGATTTCTGTCATAGGTATATTTCCTAGAAAGGCCATTGTAGCGCCTTTCTTTCTAGTGGAGTGTGCCTTTGGAGTAATAGGCAGGTCTCTTTTAGCTTTAACATAGCAGGTTTGAATACACTTTACTATCCATCTGGCAATGCCTTGTTTGGATAATGGATTTCCTGCATGAGGTTTTTGAAAAGCTACAAACAATTGTTTTGTTTTGCGAAATTGTTTGGTTCTATCAATGTAATACATTAGTGCCCTTTTGATGTCTAATGTATGTAATGCCCTTTCAGCTACAGATCCTGGTTGTGGAAAATATACTGGGAGTTCCACAGTTTGATTTAGGTGGAACGGTGATATAACTTTTGGAAACAATTTAGGATTTGTGTGTAGAACCACTTTATTTGTATAAAGGGTTCTTGTATGGTATGGTCCGGATGGTATGGGGGTCGGAATCCCCATGGCAGTGCTGCAAGCAGCGCCGCCATGGCGGATTCCTTGGGCCAGGGGTAAACCGGCGGGAAACCGCCGGTTGCCCTTTTCTGGTCAGAATGGCCCTGGAAGCACCCCCAGCCTGTTGGCGGTGCTTCCGCGGTCCCCAGCCCTGGCGGTCATGGACCGCCAGGGTCGGAATGACCCCCTTAGTGTTCTGAGATCTAAGATGGGTCTCAGTGTTTACTCCCTGTATTTTCTAATACCAAAAAAGGACAAAACACCTGTTCCTTTATGATGGTTGGGTACTAGTTCTATTGCTTCTTTTTGTAACAACGCTTGGACTTCTAGTTGTAATAGATCTAAGTGTTGTTTGGACATGTGTGCTTTTGGAGGCACATTTGGTGGTAATTGTAGGAATTCTATGCAATAACCATGTTGGATAATGGCTAGGACCCACAAATCCATAGTTATGTCTTCCCAATTTTTGTAATCTGGGAGTCTCTCTCCCCCCCCCCCCCCAGTGTTGTGTTGGGGATTTGTGACATTGGCGTCACTGTTTAGTTTGTGGGCTTTGGAATTTCCCTCTTGTTTTAGGGAACTGTCCACCCCTATATTGTCCCCGAAAGCCGCCTCTTTGGTATTGGCCCTGGTATGTGGGTCTGGCCTGTGAGGTTGAAGGTTCTGTGCTTTAGGCCCGAAACCCCCTCTAAAGTGTGGCTTCCTAAAGGTGCCTCTGCTCTGTGGGGAGTAGAGCGCGCCCATGGCCTTGGCCGCTTTCTTCAGCTTTTCTATAGCTGTATCCACCTCCGGCCCAAACAACTGTTGTCCATTAAAAGGCATATTCAGCACAGCCTGCTGATCTATGGCTTAAATCCGGAGGTGCGTAGCCATGCATGTCTCCGAATGGTGACCGCCGTGTTTACTGTTCTTGCGGCTGTGTCCGCTGCGTCCATAGCCGATCTTATTTGGTTGTTGGCGATACTTTGGCCCTCCTTAACCACTTGTTGTGCACGCTTCTGAAACTCTTTGGGTAGATGTTCAATGAAATGTTGCATTTCATCCCAATGAGCTCTGTCATATCTTGCCAATAAAGCCTGTGAATTGGCAATGCGCCATTGATTGGCTGCTTGTGCTGCAACTCTTTTCCCTGCTGCATCGAACTTTTGACTTTGTCGGGTGGTGGTGCATCCCCAGAAGTCTGAGTTTGCCCCTTTCCAGGCTGCCCCTACTACCACCGAGTCAGGTGTTAGTTGTTGCGTGATGTACACAGGGTCCATAGGGGGAGGTTTGTACTTTTTCTCTACCCTAGGTGTGATGGCTGCCTTTGACTGGGTCTTGAAACACCTGTTTCGCGTGTTTTAACATGCCTGGTAACATAGGCAGACTCTGGTATTGGCTATGTGTTGATGACAGGGTATTGAATAAGAAGTCATCCTCTATAGGTTCAGAATGCAGTGCAATGTTGTGAAAAGTAGCTGCTCTGGAAACCACCTGCATGTAAGCAGTACTGTCTTCTGGTGGTGATGGTCTTGCCGGGTAGCAATCCGGACTATTGTCAGATACTGGTGCATCGTATAGATCCCATGCATCTGGGTCATCTTGGCTCATCCCTGTGTGCGTTGGTGATTGCATCATTGGGGGTGTTGCCATTGGGGACAGTTGCGGTGAGTGCTGTGGCGATGGCTGTGGAGAAAAACGTGGTGGAGTTTTTTCTTTAGCCACTTTTGCTTTTGGCTGTTTTTCAGTTTCCTAGAAAGCGAGTTTCCGTTTCATTTTAATTGGGGGAAGAGTTCTTATTTTCCCTGTGTCCTTTTGTATATGGAGCCTTCTTTGTGTATCGTCTGTCTCTCCCGCTTCTAGTTCTTGTCCAAACTTATGGCCTTGTAGCTGTGATGAAAGGCCTTGTTCTTCGGTATAGGAGCTTTGTTTCGGCTCCGAGGCTGGATGTTTCGGCACCGAAACCTTTTCAGCAGTCTTTTTAGGCTCCGAAGCCACCTTTTTTGGTTTCGGGGTGCCGATATCTCAGTGCCGAGTTTGGTCGGAGCTGATATCTCTGTGCAGAGTATACTCTGTGCCGGAGTCGCATGTCTTCGGCATGTGTGTGCCCTTTTTCGGTGCCAATGCTTGGTCACCATGCTTACAGGTTAAGCCATGGCCTGTTGGCGGTGGCGTCCCCTGGGCTTTCATTATTTTTGTGTGCGTTTTGGCCGGGGCTGTTTTACTCACGGTTTGTTGCCTCGCCGGCTGCTCACTCTCGGGCTCGTCCGAGTCCGAATCAGGAATAGAGAATGTCTCCTCTTCTTCGACGTCGGGGTGTCCAGCTGGCGTAGATGCCATTTGAAGCCTTCAAGCTCTCCGGTCCGGCAGCGTTTTCTTCGAGCGAAATGCCAGACAGGCCTTGCAGGTATCCTCTTTGTGTTCGGGGGAAAAACACAAATTACAGACCAAATGCTGGTCTGTATAAGGATACTTAGCGTGGCATTTGGGGCAGAAGCAGAATGCGGTCCGTTCCATAAGCCTTGAAGACGCAGGCGGTCGGGCCGACCAGGCCCAGTTGGGGAATGGAAGCCCCGAAGGGCCACCGGAGCTCTTCTTTTCTTCGGTGTCGATGTGCTCTTACTAAACCGATACCGAGCGCAAACAATACCATCGAATTTTCCGATAGTTAACTAACTTTTCCGAACCGAAACAGAGCAAAAAGGAACACGTCCGAACCCGATGGCGGAAAGAAAACAATCTAAGATGGCGTCAACGCCCATGCACGATAGAGCCGAAATGGGAGGAGTCCCTCGATCTCGTGGCTCGAGGAGACTTCTTCGAAGAAAAACAACTTGTAACACTCCGAGCCCAACACTAGATGGCAGGATAATGCACAGCATGTGTATTTGCAGCTACACATGCCATCGAACTTATATTTTCAGAATACTCTTAATATCTACTGGTTACAGTGATTGTTTAATGTTTATGGATTTATGCACGTTTGCTTTATTGCGCGGTTTCTTTCACTGGCTTTTCCCAGTTGGCTTGTAGCCGCACATTGCTTTGCGCTCCTGCCTCGCACGCTGTTTTTTTTTTTTTCCCCCCCCCGAACCTTTGACATTCCCCTCAGCCTGCGGTCGCCTTTTTTAACAGCTGTTGAGGGAAACATCAAACTCCTACCTGTCTCTGCTGTCAAAGACTTCTGCAATTTCAGTTTTGTTCCCTGGATATTCCGGACACTAGCATAGCTGTTGTGCTAAAGGGTGCCTCTGTTTCTCTGCCTTTCCCTTGCTGGTCCCTCCCTTTTCTCTGCCTGTAGGTGGAGTCAAGCTGTTTTTCCCTCGTTTGGAGGATATTTTAACCCTTTCACCACCAGCCTCTATTATAATAACAGCTTTACAAAGTTGTTAGAATGGCGATTGATAGTTCTCCTATTTCTCATGCTCTGAATGAGGAGGAGGAGACTATTAAGGATAACTTAAGTGACTTTATTCAAGTTTCTGTGGAAAAGGCAGTCTCTGCTCAATGGAGAAATTGTCAAAGAATTTAGAGAATTCAGTTTTTAATTTGGTTTCCAAGATGATTTTGGCCCAGTCTGCGGGGGATAGCATAAAGCACCCTTTTTCTAAAAATAAAAAAAAAGTCCCTAAGGATCTTCACAAATGGCAAGTGGTTCCTCACAGGCCTCCCTTACAGAAGGGGATAACAAAACAAAAAATGGTCTCTTAAATGTACCTCTAAATCTAAGCACTTCTCCTCTACTATGATCATTAAAAAAATTGATACCGATGAGGATTTACAAGATGCTGACTCGGATACATGCAAATGCGACAATGATAACAGGGGCCTGTTTTCTACCCCCTCCTCCAAAGAAAGAAATATTTGGCTCAAGAGGCTTCCAAACCTTGTATAATTACTGACACGGAAGGGGTTCCTATGTTTGACCCTAATGATATTTGTAGGAAGTTGGCTCTGTATGTACTATTTCAAAGTAAGAAATAGCATGCACAGAGTCCAAGGGTTCCCCTTAGAGGTAAGATAGTGGCAAAAAGAGAATTCTAATGCTCTATTTTGTGGTAGTGTGGTCGAGCACTAGGCTTATCAGAGGGTAGTGTTAAGCATTTGTTGTACACACATGGGCAATAAATGAGGAACACACACTCGAAGACTTACTCCAGGCCAATAGGTTTTTATATAGAAAAATATATTTTCTTAGTTTATTTTAAGAACCACAGGTTCAAGATTTACAATCAATACTTTAAATGAAAGGTATTTCCTGGGGGAGGAAAGTAAATGTTAAGTTCACAGGTAAGTACAACACTTACAGGGTTCAAAGTTGGGTCCAAGGTAGCCCACCGTCGGGGGTTCAAGGCAACCCCAAAGTTACCACACCAGCAGCTCAGGGCCGGTCAGGTGCAGAGGTCAAAGTGGTGCCCAAAACACATAGGCTTCAATGGAGAAGGGGGTGCCCCGGTTTCAGTCTGCCAGCAGGTAAGTACCCGCGACTTCGGAGGGCAGACCAGGGGGGTTTTGTAGGGCACGGGGGGTGGGGATGGGGAACACAAGCAGGCACAGAAAGTACACCCTCAGCGGCACTGGGGCAGCTGGGTGCAGAGTGCAAACAGGCTTCGGGTTTTCAATAGGATTCAATGGGGAGACCTGGGGGTCTCTTCAACGATGCAGGCAGGCACGGGGGGGGCTCCTCAGGGCAGCCACCACCTGGGCTAGGCAGAGGTTCGCCTGGGGGTCGCTCCTGCACAGGCCTGGCCGGGGGCGTTGGGTGCAGAGTGGAAAGTCTCACGCTTCCGGCGGGAAACGTGTGGTCTTTAAAAGTTGCTTCTTTGTTGCAAAGTTGCAGGTTTGTTGAACAGGGCCGCTGCCCTCGGGAGCTTCAGAGGTCGCTGGACCCTGGGGGATGCGTCGCTGTTGCAGTTTTTCTTGAAGTGGGGAGACAGGCCGGTAGGGCTGGGGCCAAAGCAGCTGGAGTCTCAGTCTTCTATGCAGGGCTTCAGGTCAGCAGTCCTTCCATCTTCAGGTTGCAGGAATCTATCTTCCTCGGTTCGGGGAGCGCCTAAATACTCAATTTAGGGGTGTGTTTAGGTCTGGGAGATTAGTAGCCAATGGTGACTAGCCCTGAGGGTGGCTACACCCTCTTTGTGCCTCCTCCCTGTGGGGAGGGTGGCACATCCCTAATCCTATTGGGGGGGGGATCCTCCATCTGCAAGATGGAGGATTTCTAAAAGTCAGAGTCACCTCAGCTCAGGACACCTTAGGGGCGGTCCTAACTGGGGAGTGACTCCTCATGGTTTTTCTCATTATTTGCAAAAGAGTAATAGTTGTTGTGCAGTCACTTACTCAAGGGGGTTGAGCCTCCTCTGCTTGGCTGCCCCATCCCCCTGGCTCTTCCTTTAAAGGAACTGCAACCCTGTTGTTGATACTGCTAGCTTTGCTGTGTTGTGGCAGTTTGGTTGCTGCTCTGGAATCCTTGTGAATTTCTAGCCTGAAAGCTTCCTCTGGAGACTGGTCTTCGTGCAGACAATCTTAACTTTCATATTCCTCCCCAAAACTACAGAGCACCCTCAGACTTCACTGTTTCATGGTCTTTTTTCAACTGGTTGAGACTATCAACCACAGTTTCCAAACAACTGCTGCCTCCTCAAGGGAGTGTTTATGATGTTAGTTTGGACTTCCAGCTTGAACCCTGAAATTCTCAACCATGAGTGACTCCAATGTGATGCCCATTAACATTATGGCAGCATGATGTATATGCCACATCCAGAGCATATTTTAAACAAGTATTGGCAATGTTTTTGCCACTTCCGCAAGATGCGCTGCCCTCTTATACTGCTCAGGGAGGTGTTTCACAAGTTCGCTCATCTTCTCCCCATATTGATGAGGGAGTCTATTAAGTAGTGCATTCAAGTTTGCAATACACCACTGGTTTGCTGCACTACACCCAAGTGTGTCCCCTGGGTACTATTTTCTTACTTTACCTTTCAGGAGGGTGCACCGAGGTTGAGAGGTTGTTGGCCCTCTAACTGGCTGCTGCTGTGATTATGGAGTCTGCTGGGACAGTGCCTTTAATATAAGCAGGATCCTTGGAGGGATATTTATATTTTTTTCCCCCTCAGACCTTGGAGTCAATGCTCTTCAAGCGGCTGGCTCTTTACAAGCTTCCTTACCCTGGACCAGGATTCTTGGGAGCATAGGCAGAAACTGGCTACTTTCCTGACTGGGCAGCAGTGTTTGCAATAGGACGCATGACTGGTTTATCCTCATCTAGCTGTACATTAAATGTCAGCTACATTCTTTATTAGCCGATTGTACATCCCAATATCATCTGGAGGTGAAGGCTTGGATGGGTAAGATTCTACTCAGGTGAGTTTGTTTCTAGGTCTTGCCATTGTGTTTCGATGTGTTCACCTTCCTCAGACGCCTGATGCATCCCTCTTTGGTCATCCTCTTTATAAAAGAGCTCTTCCTCCTCTTGCAGCTCAGGTGTGAGTGAAGGCTGTATTTCTTCAACTTCAGTCTGATGTTTCTTTCGGCATGGAAGTCTTCTGTAGGATCCAGAATCCCCTCAGACGGCTGTAGAATTCCTTCTCCTGAAGAAGCGCAGACATTTCCACCTTGAGTCGCTTCCTTTTCTTTTAAAAATCTACAGACTATTCTTCAGGGTCAGAGCTCGAGGGCTTTCTTTTCAACGTCCTAATTTCTTTGGAAAACAAATGAGTCGAACTTCGGTCTTCAGCTCTTGACTGGTGTAATTTTGACGATGTGTCTTTTCCCTGAAAATCTTTCGACAAGCTGTATCCCCCACCCACTCCAAAGAGTTTTACCTCCACTGCAGTTCCCCTCGAGGGACCTGTGAGACTCCTGGTCGTGGGGCATGCCTGCAGGCAGCGAGTGTTTCAATGGCAAGGTTCCCCTTATGTGTCAGAGAGTCAGATTTTTTTTTTTTTTTTGGGACTTGTGCATTTTTTGTACAGGCCGAGGTCTCTTACCACCAGCTTGTCATGTGTTCCTCAGCATCAATGATCTCCCGATTGCCCTGGTTCTTCCCCTTCAGCAACATTCTCTTTGTCAACACTTCGAAAGACCCAGATCTTACAGGGATGGTGTAGACTTCTGTCCCAGCATGGTATGATGGGCCACTCTTTGCTTTGCTCTTACCGCTCAAGGGTTTTGGTGCAAAAACTGAGCAGGCGTGGCAGTCCTTGCTTCGGTGGTTAACTTGAAGACCGGTTGCACACCAGGTGTTTGTCCTTTTGTGCTTACTTGTGGTGACAATTTTTGCAAAACTGGAACAGCGTTTTTCCATTACTCCAAACAGGCAGCCCCCTGAACAGGCAGACAATCTATTGAATAAAATTCGAACTTCTCTCCTAATTTTCCCTTCAGTCACTCCTTCTCGATGGCGTTAGTCAACTTTCATGATCTTCTCAATTAAATCTTCTGAAAGATTTCCTTGTGTTGAGACCTCTCTGCAAACATCCAGACAACAGCGGAAAAAAAGGATCCAAAGATGGCTTTAAAGGTTGGAACATCGAGGAAGCAGGACACCATCACAAATGGGACACCAAATGGAGGTTCTGTCGACTCCCACCAATAAACAAAACAGTGGAAAGACAAAAAAAAACAAAAAACATTGAAATGGAAAATTCCAGACCTGACCACTAAATAGCAGAATGTGAACCCAGAAAAGATTTACGCTGCAAAACCATTTGTCTGTGATAATCCTCTCCCATCAAGGAATCTCATGATACATACTCCTATTGGTGACTTGTGTAGGAGGCTTCCTTGTGAGGAGTCACTTGGTAGTGTGAGGTTCCCCCTCTTCTTCAGCCATCAAAAGACTGGCAGGAGTGAGCAGTCCTACCTCTGTGGGGGCGGTAGTGGGTTCACTCCACTGGCTGCTGAAGGCTGTTTGAGGTGTGTGTGAGTACATGGCTCCTTTTGCTGGGCTTCTCGTTTTCTGGGTCATGCCTCCCCAGGAATTTCTTCTATTGTAAGGCCCTCAATGCCTTGGAGGTCGTGCGGCCCTTTTTCATGCGCTGAAGCACTTTGCCAACTGCCTCTCTAAATAGGTTGACCCGTGTAAAGGGCATATTGACAACGGCTGACAACCTCTTAAAACCGGAGCTACTCAGCCAAGCGTTTCTGTGCAAGGCTGGGGTGTACAGAGCTGTCTACTGGCTGCATCTGCCACATCCAGCATGGGCTTTAGGCACAAGTTGGCAATTTTCTTGCCCTCCTGCAACAGTGCTTGCCCTCTTCTTGAATTCCTCTGGGAGATGCTCCATTCGTACGCTCTCGTCCCACTTTTAGTGAGCACATCTATTAGCAGGGCACGTGAGTCAGCTACCCATCGTGTTGTTGCTGAGCTTTCTATTATCTGCCCCACCATGTCTACTCTCTCGCTTTCCTCTCCTCAGGATGTGGTCCTATAGACGTAGGTTTATTAGCTCTTTTCCGTGTCATTGGCACGATAAGGGAGTCTGCTGGCACGGTCCCCTTGATGAGAAGGGAGACCTTTTCCCCTACTCTTGGGGTTACTTTAGCCATAGCAAATTCTTTAAATGCTTCTCTGCCCAAGTCTAACATGCCTGGGAGCATTGGAAGAAACAGGTTTTTTTTGTTCTCTTAGTAGCATCTCCAGGACGAAACAGGCTTCTGATTCTTCTCCCTCTAGTTGCACTCAGTGGGTGCCTGAAGCTCTTTACTACTGTGGTGTGTGTAGTAATGTTCGGTGGTGATCATTTCGCTGGGTAAGACTCCATCCCTTCTTCTGGGGGAATCTGCATAAATATCTTGCCAGTCATCTGTTTCCCTCATGCATACTGGGCAGTTAGATTTATCATGATCTAGGAGGCAGAGATTACATATTCTATGGATGACAGGAACTTAGTGTTACACCTGGGGGAAAACTGGAATAGTGTATTTTCCATACCCTTTACTCAAGTCACTATCCTATAACCAGAGTCCACACAAGGAAAAAAACACTTTGATGTGGTCAAACCTGAAGTGGTGATGCCCTCAATGTATTTTCGGACGATGGATGTGGTTTCCCTGGTATCTGCAACCAAAGCAAACAGATGCTAAACAATTCCAGAGCTATCCTTGAAATGTCTGAAATAGACCGCAGGAAAATACACTCTGATGTGGAGTCTTTGTCTAGGAGCATTTTGGGCTAGGACATGCTGCAAAACATGACCAAATGCTTTCAGAAACATCTTGAAAATATCTGCTTAGCAGTAGATAGGATTATACACTGCATGTGTACCTGCATCAACAAACTACAAATGTAAGACATCCATCTCAAGAGTGCAAAGGAGAGAATCATTTTCCAGGAGTGTGGTAGAATTTGGGGACCATGACACTTCCAATTCGATTATGGGGGAATGGCTCAAGCACAAGCATATGACTACGAAAAATCCAAAGCTGGAGAATAAATGAAATAATGTAATATATTGCACACAGTCGCATGAGGAAGGACATTATGTGGACATTAAATCCATTCAGAAACCCGTTAAAGCATGCCCCTCCAATGCAGGCGAGCATTGCGGCCGCACTGGGTGCTGACCTAGATTGGGGGGCTCTGTGTTTAGCAATAACTTGTGAAACTTGCGATTTAAGAGCACCTGCTGAAAAGTCCCTGTAGGAAGTTGGCTCTGTATGCACTATTTCAAAGTAAGGAATAGTATGCACAGAGTCCAAGGGTTCCCCTTAGAGGTAAGATAGTGGCAAAAAAAGATAATACTAATGCTCTATTTTGTGGTAGTGTGGTCGAGCAGTAGGCTTATCAAAGGAGTAGTGTTAAGCATTTGTTGTACATACACAAGCAATAAATAAGGAACACACACTCAGACAATTCCAGGCCAATAGGTTTTTTTATACAAAAATATATTTTCTTAGTTTATTTTAAGAACCACAGGTTCAAGATTTACATGTAATACTTCAAATGAAAGGTATTGCAGGTAGGTACTTTAGGAACTTGGAACTAGCAAAATAGCATATACAGTTTTCACATAAATCACATATAGCTATTTTAAAACTACAGACGGTGCAATTTTCAACAGTTCCTGGGTGGAGTAAGAGTTTGTTAGTTTTTGCAGGTAAGTAAACCACCTACGGGGTTCAAGTTTGGGTCCAAGGTAGCCCACTGTTGGGGGTTCAGGGCAACCCCAAAGTTACCACACCAGCAGCTCAGGGCTGGTCAGGTGCAGAGGTCAAAGTGGTGCCCAAAACGCATAGGCTTCAATGTAGAAGGGGGTGCCCCGGTTTCAGTCTGCCGGCAGGTAAGTACCCGCGTCTTCGGAGGGCAGACCAGGGGGGGTTTTGTAGGGCACCGGGCGGGACACAAGTCCACACAGAAAGTACACCCTCAGCAGCACGGGGGCGGCCGGGTGCAGTGTGCAAACACGTGTCAGGTTTTCAATAGGTTTCAATGGGAGACCAAGGGGTCTCTTCAGCAATGCAGGCAGGCAAGGGGGGGGGCTCCTTGGGGTAGCCACCACCTGGGCAAGGGAGAGGGCCTCCTGGGGGTCACTCCTGCACTGGAGTTCGGATCCTTCCGGTCCTGGGGGCTGCGGGTGCAAAGTCTTTACCAGGCGTCGGGATCTGAGGAGCAGGCAGTCGCGGTCAGGGGGAGCCTCGGGATTCCCTCTGCAGGCGTCGCTGTGGGGGCTCGGGGGGGGGGGGGGGGGGGAGAACGACGACTCTGGCTACTCACGGTCTCGCAGTCGCCAGGGAGTCCTCCCTGAAGTGATGGTTCTCCACAAGTCGAGCCGGGGGCGTCGGGTGCAGTGTGTCAAGTCTCACGCTTCCGGCGGGAAACGCAAGTTGTTTCAAAGTTGCTGCTTTGTTTCCAAGTTGCAGTCTTTGGTGAACAGGGCCGCTGTCCTCAGGAGTTTCTTGGTCCTTCTAGAACAGGGCAGTCCTCTGAGGATTCAGAGGTCGCTGGTCCCTGGGGAGAGCGTCGCTGGAGCAGTGTGTTTAGAAGTGGGATGACAGGCCAGTAGAGCTCGGGCCAAAGCAGTTGGTGTCTCCGTCTTCTCTGCAGGGTTTTTCAGCTTAGCAGTCCTCTTCTTAGGTTGCAGGAATCTGAGTTTCTAGGTTCTGGGGAGCCCTTAAATACTAAATTTAAGGGCGTGTTTAGGTCTGGGGGGGGTTAGTAGCCAATGGCTACTAGCCCTGAGGGTGGGTACACCCTCTTTGTGCCTCCTCCCTGAGGGGAGGGGAGGGCACATCCCTAATCCTATTGGGAGAATCCTCCATCTGCAAGATGGAGGATTTCTAATAGGACAGCCCCTAAGGTGTCCTGAGCTGAGGTGACTGACTGGCTAGTGACTCCTTGTTTTTCTCATTATCTCCTCCGGCCTTGCCGCCAAAAGTGGGGCCATGGCCGGAGGAGGCAGGCAACTCCACTAGCTGGAGTGCCCTGGGGTGCTGTAACAAAGGGGGTGAGCCTTTGAGGCTCACCGCCAGGTGTTACAGTTCCTGATGGGGGAGGTGAGAAGCACCTCCACCCAGTACAGGCTTTACTAGCCACAGAGTGACAAAGGCACTCTCCCCATGTGGCCAGCAACATGTCTGGTTTGTGGCAGGCTGCTAAAACTAGTCAGCCCACACTGGAAGTCGGTATGGTTTCAGGGGGCATCTCTAAGATGCCCTCTGGGGTGTGTTTTACAATAAAATATACACTTGCATCAGTGTGCATTTATTGTGCTGATAAGTTTGATACCAAACTTCCCAGTTTTCAGTGTAGCCATTATGGTGCTGTGGAGCTCGTGCATGACAGACTCCCAGACCATATACTCTTATGGCTACCCTGCACTTACAATGTCTAAGGTTTTGCTTAGACACTGTAGGGGCACAATGCTCATGCACTTGTGCCCTCACCTATGGTATAGTGCACCCTGCCTTAGGGCTGCAAGGCCTGCTAGAGGGGTGACTTATCCATACTGCATAGGCAGTGTGAGGTTGGCATGGCACCCTGAGGGGAGTGCCATGTCGACTTACTCGTTTTGTTCTCACTAGCACACACAAGCTGACAAGCAGTGTGTCTGTGCTGAGTGAGGGGTCCCCAGGGTGGCATAAGACATGCTGCAGCCCTTAGAGACCTTCCCTGGCATCAGGGCCCTTGGTAACAGGGGTACCAGTTACAAGGGACTTACCTGGATGCCAGGGTGTGCCAGTTGTGGAAACAAAAGTACAGGTTAGGGAAAGAACACTGGTGCTGGGGCCTAGTTAGCAGGCCTCAGCACACTTTCAAATCAAAACTTCGCATCAGCAACGGCAAAAAGTCAGGGGGTAACCATGCCAAGGAGGCATTTCCTTACAGTCCCTTGTGTGTCCAGCCTTCAGGAAGCAACTAAAATGTCAAGGTACCTCTTATGAATAATGTTCCTGCTAGGGAGCGAGATCAGAGTTTTGTCAAATGGCAGCTTTGACTCGCCAGAAGGTAGCTTACAAGGTTAATACGCGTGCTGCAAAGAACAGAGTGATATTTTATGTGGCTAGGTGAGCGGATTAATGAAGCCAGCTTTTACAAGCGCTTTAAAAGAAATGAATGTTTATGAAAGGGGGGCTATGGAGTGATGCAGGCCACATTTGCCAGGTGTTAGTGAGGGAATCCGGGGAGGTGGTCAAGGTGTGGGGGGTACAAAAAAAAGTCTGTCGCACAGGGCGCCACCAATACTAAAGCCGGCCCTGCTGCTATGTTTACAATGTTCTCCATTATGGAGAGAATGCTTCGGAGAAACTCAGGCTTCCTTATGCGTTTTCTTTCCATGCACAGGAAATTTTATAAACCGGGTACCATTTGTAATGGAGGGCATTTTTTTGGGGGGAGGGGGGAGCTTTTAAGTAAAGTGCAGAAAAATAGGAGTGTCTGTATTCAGGAATCCTTCTTAGTCTCACAGAAAATTAAACTGAAGAAATTGACTGGTGCAGGGCCCTGTGGGTACGAGCGGGGCATTAGTCTATAGGAACATATCAAATTATCTGTGCCTCTTATGATGCTATTTGATTATTATTTTTTTTACTATTAAACAGTTATCATAAAGGTGCCCCGTTGTTCCATATCCCGCTGAAATATTCTAATTGTGAAAGTTTACCAGAAAACACGCATTGGAAATTAAAAGGCACTTTCAGTGTAGAGTAGGTAAGAGACGTCAACTGTGACACATGGTGCACCTTCTGGCTATAGTGTACATTTTCACCAACAGAAAAAGCGCACAACGTACTAAACTGTAACAGTACTCAAAGTAATATGAATTAATTGGCCCATTAATAGCTCATTAATAATACTTTAGCCAGCAGTCTTTTTTTAAATGTATGCAAAAACACTGCACAGAGCGACCTCTGACCCTGTTCACCAGGCAGGTCGCTCCCCTCACCGCCACGCAGCCCCTGTGTGACCGCTGACCGCTGCTCCTTACCTGTGTCCTGTTGCCGCCTTTTTCGCTTCCTCACCTTCTTTGGTCCTGTTCCTGGGTCCCTGCGCCCAGCGTCTCCCCCTGTTTCCCGCCGCCGCGACTCGTAGCTCCGCCCCCCTCGCTCCCCATTGGCCGCCCCGCTCCCACCTCCCAGCTGCTCCTCCCTCCGTCTCCCACTCTTATGGAGGCCGCGTCGCTGGCGCGCCAAAGGCGCGCCTAAAGCAAGCCCGTCTGCGCCCGTCCGCGCCTGGCCCGCGCCCAGCGCCAGACCCCCTGGCCCCCGCAGAGGCCAGCCCACCCGCAAGACCTACAGCGCCGCCACCCTCCTTGCACTCAACACCGGCCGGATCCCCGGGTGCTGCCGTGCCGCCCCAAGACGCACCCACGGACCCTTCACCTGCCAATCCTGCAAGTTCTCCTGCATCCAGACCCGCACCGCGCCCGCCAAACCAAGCACCAGCAGCAAGCACCTGAAGTGCAGCCTGCTCAACACCCGCTCCATCCACAGACATGCCGTGGAACTCTGGAACCTGCTCGACACCACATCTCC
The DNA here is from genome assembly GCF_031143425.1 of Pleurodeles waltl. Lineage (NCBI taxonomy): Eukaryota > Metazoa > Chordata > Amphibia > Caudata > Salamandridae > Pleurodeles > Pleurodeles waltl. The sequence continues at coordinate 133,443,607 of NC_090445.1, read as the reverse complement.
AGACGTCGCCTTCCTCACAGAAACCTGGATGAACGCCTCCTCAGCGCACGACATCGCCATCCCGGACGGATACAAGATCACCCGGAGGGACCGCGTCAACCAGACAGGAGGCGGCATCGCCATTGTCCACAAGAACACCATCGGCATCACGACCAACTCCGACGACACCCTCACAGCTGCCGAACATCTCCACTTCCAGATTCACACCGACCCCAAGACCACACTCAGAGGCACCCTCATCTATAGACCCCCAGGACCCCGCACACAATTCAGCGAAGACATCGCAGACTTCATCAGCCCACATGCCCTCCCCTCCGCTGACTACATCCTCCTAGGGGACCTCAACTTCCACCTGGAGAACAACAACGACAACACCACCACCACCACCCTGCTGGACAACCTCGCCAACCTCGGACTCAAGCAACTGGTGAACACCCCCACCCACTACGCCGGACACACGCTTGACCCAGTCTTCTCCTCCAGCAAGTACATCTCCTTCAGCCACTCCACCGGACTCCACTGGACAGACCACAGCTGCGTCCACTTCAGCTTCAGAAAAACCACGACTCACCACCACCCACAACAGGCTCCCCGCAGGAGCTGGAACAAGATCACCACCGACCAGCTCTCCACATCACTGAGCCAGAACCCTCCTGCCAGCTCAGCAGACCCCAACCAAGCAGCCAACAACCTCACACAGTGGATCACCAACTGCGCTGACAACCTCGCACCTCTGAAAACCCATCCCATCAGGCCCAACAGCAAGAAAGCCTCCTGGTTCAACAACGACCTCAAGAACTCCAAGAAGAACTGCCGCACCCTCGAAAAAGCCTGGCGAAAAAACCTGACTACAGACAACATGACCGCCATCAAGTACGCGTCCCGTAAACACCACCAGCTGATCCACACCACCAAGAAGACAGCATTCAAAGAACGACTAGACAACAACGCACACAACAGCAAGGAACTCTTCAGCATCGTCAAAGAGCTCTCCAACCCCAGCGCCGGAAACGACATCACCCCCTCACAAGACCTCTGCGACTCACTCGCCTCGTTCTTTCACTGCAAGATCGCCGACATACACAACAGCTTCGCGCACAGACCACGCACCCAACCACCAAACCGACGCCCCCCAACACCACCCTCCGCGCCTGGACCCCGGTCAGCACCGAAGACACCATCCATACGATGAACACCATCCATTCCGGATCACCAACCGACCCATGCCCCCACCACGTCTTCAACAAGGCCGACTCAGTCATCGCACCCCATCTCCGGGACATCATCAATTGCTCCTTCAACACCGCCACCTACCCGGAGAGCTGGAAGCATGCCGAACTCAGCGCCCTCCTGAAGAAACCATCAGCAGACCCCACCGACCTCAAGAACTACCGCCCCATCTCGCTCCTCCCGTTTCCTGCCAAAGTCATCGAGAAGTCCGTCAACAGACAGCTGGCCGCCTTCCTCGAGACTAATGGATCCCTCGACCACTCACAGTCTGGCTTCCGAGCCAACCACAGCACCGAGACCGCCCTCATCGCAGCCACTGACGACATCCGAGCCCTGCTCGACAACGGGGAAACAGCGGCCCTCATCCTCCTGGACCTCTCCGCAGCGTTCGACACTGTCTGCCACCGCACCCTAGTGCTGCGCCTCAGCAACATCGGAATTCAAGAGAAGGCACTAGAGTGGATCATCTCGTTCCTCACCGGAAGAACCCAGAGATTCCGCCTCCCCCCGTTCAGATCCGAGGCCACCGAAGTCATCTGCGGCATACCACAAGGATCATCACTCAGCCCCACCCTCTTCAACGTCTACATGAGCCCCCTCGCAGCCATCGCACGCCATCACAACCTCAACATCATCTCCTACGCGGACGACATCCAGTTGATCCTCTCCCTCACCAACGACCCAGCCACCGCCAGAACCAACCTGCACGAAGGGATGAAAGACGTAGCCGAGTGGATGATGAACAGCCGCCTGAAACTGAACTCAGACAAGACTGAAGTCCTCATCCTTGGATCATCACCCTCTGCCTGTGACGACTCCTGGTGGCCCCCTGCCCTGGGCAGCGCACCCAAACCAACGGACCACGCACGCAACCTGGGCTTCATCCTGGACTCCTCCCTCTCGATGACCAGACAAGTCAACGCCGTCTCATCATCATGCTTCAACATCCTACGCATGCTCCGAAAGATCTTCCGATGGATCCCCACCGAAACCAGGAAGACGGTCACCCAGGCACTCGTCACCAGCCGACTGGACTACGGTAACACCCTCTACACCGGAACCACGGCCAAACTACAGAAAAGACTCCAACGCATCCAGAACGCCTCCGCACGCCTCATCCTTGACATCCCCCGACACAGCCACATCTCCGGACACCTGAGAGACTTGCACTGGCTCCCCGTCAGCAAGAGAATCACGTTCCGCCTCCTCACCCACGCACACAAGGCCCTCCACGACCTGGGCCCCAGATACCTCAACAACCGCCTGACCTTCTACACTCCCACCCGCCAGCTACGATCGACCAGCCACGCCCTCGCCGCCGTGCCACGCATTAGAAAAGCCACCATGGGCGGAAGATCCTTCTCCTACCTGGCAGCCAAGACTTGGAACTCCCTCCCCATCCACCTCCGTCTGACCCAAGACCACCTCTCCTTCAGGAAGCAACTCAAGACCTGGCTGTTTGAGCAGTAGCGGTTCCCCCCTCCCCCAGCGCCTTGAGACCCTCCGGGTGACTAGCGCGCTATACAAATTTCTTGATTGATTGATTGCCTGTGGGCTTTAACTGGTGCCAGCCACTTAGGCGTCTTCCATATTTAAAGACCAAAACCACCACTGTTTGAAGTTATTAACCCATCCCTCATGACAAATGTTAACAATCCAGGTGTCCGACAGATCATCGTCAATCCACAAACGTCTGGCATACTACACGAGTTGAAGGAATTACAAGCAGAAACCAAAAATAAAATACACAAAATCACACGGAAAGAGTTTCCAATTAGCAGCTTTACTATTTAGAAATGTAAAAAATATGCTGGTCATTTTAATTAAAAACGGCATTTTGAAAACATATTAACTCACTAAAACACTGGGAATAAATGCAGTTCTGCATGCAACTTCAGAGTTCTTACTTATCGACATTGTGGGCAGTTAGATGCATGACCCCAAGTCAGTTTTTTTTTTTTTTAATTTTAAACAGTTCTCGTGAAGTTTTATATGTTCTTGAATGCAAACGTTTTATGTCAGGAATTCTCAAAAAAAATTAAGATTAAAGAAAATATAAATGACCACTGCAATGATTAGCTTTCCAGTACTCTGGGGGTAGGGGAGGGCAGAGATGGCAAAGGATCTAGGTGATAGTTTATTATTTTTAACCAGATATCAAAAATGCTTGCTGCAGAAAATAACACAAATAAAGACGAGAAAGACGAAGGCCGATGTCTGAATAAACGGTTCCATGTAAAGTCGATAAAGTATAAATCCTACAGATTTCAAGAAGTACGAAACCATTTCGAAGGGGATAGGAAACAAAGATGGGTGTTGTGGAGAAATTCGCAAATTCTCTCCCATGTTTGCGCCTCGGTCACAGGCAGACTATGAGGAATGAGGTACAGATCTACAAAACGAGCTTCTCTGATGGAGAAAACTGCCTTTTTAAAAGTCACAATCCTCCCTCCCCTTTTTCAGTGAGTTTCCACAGAAAAACGGCTGCCACTTCTTCAAAACTGCATGTGTTACAGATCAGAGTTAACTTTTACAACTTCAAATATCTTTTTAATTACAATCCGATGAGTTAATTGTTGCAGGTAACAGGGAATACGGCAGGAGACATTTTTTTCTACTTCAAACGATAAGAAAAAAAATGGCTGAAGTCGATGCCTGCACTCACACCTTACGTCTTCAGTGTGGGTAAAATCTAGCTCCCACTTACCTTTATGTCCTCGTTAAAACGGAGGCAATAACTCCTTCAACAAAATCCGAGCGGTAAAATGGATTGGCTAGTGACTCATCCGCTGCTCTCGAAGGCCGCTCTGAAGGCATTAAATGCTGCTCTCTTGTTACAAATATTTTTCCACACCTCGGGGAAGGACTGGCCTCCGTGTGAAGGACTGAAGTTTGAAGCAACAGCTCTTCGAGATAAGTGTGATGCATACATGCATTTGCACTGCTTAGTAAGGGACAGTTTACAACCCTTGGACGTTGAGCAAGATGCAGCACACAGGAAGGCGGGGAGAACGGGAGCTTACGCTGCTGGGTCTGCTCGGGGCCACAGCGGCGCACCACGAGACGGTGGAAGAGCGCTCAGCAGTCCTGCGGCGGGGGATGTTTACACTGGTGCAGCTCTATTACAAGATCGCAGGAGATGCTTAGAACAGCTTCGTCAGGTGTCGTATACATGCGGCTTTTTAAAGAGGTGTATATATGTAAAAGTTGGAAATACAGCTGCCTTACCACGGAAGAGTAAGCATTTGCAAGGACTGGTTACACCCATGCATCACAAGAAGATATTCGCGTTTGCAAGATCTGTCAAGTTATATGCTGCTTTACTAAATGGGATTGTTTGTCCCATCTTCAGACTCTTTCCTTTTAGGACTTTTCTAATGAGTACTTTGTTAAAAGCCGGCCACAGCTTGGGTTGTCAGAGATTATTTAGTGTCAGTTTTATGTGGGAATGGTTACCTTTTAACACTTGATGTGTGACAGCTTAAGGAGATGGGGCATGCTTTAACGGCTGGCTGGCCCTTCAGCTTCCCGAGGTAGGTGAAGGAACTCATTTTAGAAGTCCTGGTTACTACTGTGGCCTTACGCAGGGAGGGTGTTTAAATACTCAGACGTGGCCAGCACGTGCCGTCAGACAGCTGAGCAGAAGGTACGGCCACGGTTCCGTTTGCTTGAGAACCGCTGATGGCGCACGGATCTGCATGTGTAAGCCTGACAGTCCAGCTGTTTCGCCACATGCGACGGGTGGCTGTTTTCAAGCGCTTGGCTGAACGTCTGCTTTACGAGGCGGCGGAGGGAGGCACCCACACTTAGTTGAATAGCACCGTGGTTTACGAGATAACCGAGTTACGCATTTAGTTAGCTGTTCCTGCAGCTTTACGAGATAGCAGGGGCGGGTGTTTACATTTGTGTGGGTTGGTCCCCACGCTACTTTACAAGCTTCCTTTAGTGTCAATGGGGTCTTCTCGTGCAAACCACCGGGCGATGAGTCACAGGCCAATACATTTCTCCGTTAGATCGGTCATTTTTCGGTCGTTCTCAATAGAGAGCTCGTTGCTACCTGCACATAACTCCTGGCTCATGACATAAGGAAACGTTACTTCTTTTTAATTAAAAAAATAAAAATATTCAAGACTATCAGCTTTTATATAAAATATCAGCAAGGCGAAAAAAAGGAAACAATTGCTGAGGTAACTACATGCCTTGAGGTAGGTTTTTTTTAAAGTTTGTTTTTCCATTCTTTTGATACACACACAGCAATGCCTTGCTATTACCACACCTCAAAGTTATTGCAACATTATAGAAGGACAATAACTACATTGCTGTAAGGCTGCCTTTCGTTAAGGGCAGCGACCCTGCAGTTGCCAAATCCACAATGGATGTGTGAACAGATTACATGAGGAGGCCGACTCTACCCAGAAATGCCACGTCTCCACTGAAAGAGGACACCTTTGCTAGAACAGCAGTGATTTTGTGAAATGTACTCCAATTTACTTTTAATCACTCTCCGAAGCGAGGGTCTTGGACAAACAAGTAAACACCCACTGAGGGGGCGCTTTATGTGGCCCTGAGGTTAATCCCTTCCTGCTGGTCTGAAACTCACTGACCTGCAAGTGCTTTCTCAACTGAATCCGAGGACCACCCTGCAGGGACCGCAGAAGACACTCCCTAGCAAAACCCTTACTACCTACAACGTGCTTCAGAGTGCAAGATGGCGCCAAGCAGTTGGACTTCCACAAACTTTAAAAGTAATAGGAATGCATATTTTTAAGACAAGCACACTGGTTCAGCTCAAGTAAGCTTTCTCCTTCTGGTAACAGACATGTAGAGGCACAAGGGTGGCCACTGATCACGAGTGTCCTCTCCCTTCATGCAGGGTGTAGTATTTCTGAAAACTCTTCCTTCCGTCTAAGAGGGGCAGTAGGGTGTACCTACAATGACACTCGTCGTGACCTCCAGGCACAGCAGAGGTGCACTCGAGGACAGCACAGGCCATAAACTGGAAGAGTTCCTTAATTCATTGGCAACTCTTCCACATTTTGATTACGGGCAAAGCCCTAAGTGTAAACAAGGCATCATCAGAGCACAGCATTCCACACAAGTAGCCACTGCCCTTCTGAAAACTCTAGATATAAAATCAATGAAATATATTTTAAAATATATAAATTCACATTAAGAGTGACTGGAATCAAGAACCAAACGTTCCGTTGTCCTATCATTTTGGTTTGTCTTTAAAAAACTGCAATCCTTTGAACTACTGCTCATTTACAATCAAAGCATTTCTCGAGGTGGTTCAGAGCCAAACAACAAGACAAGCCGAGGTAAACAAACAGAAGTGAGATCTGGTACTTCCATTTTCGTAAAATGATAATGCCCATGATTCATACTGGTTCTAATACTGTAAGCAGCTGTCTGTCCAAAACAGAAATACAACAAGGTTATGTGCCTAGGATAAAATGAAGGTATACTTTGTGCTCCTAACAATAACAAGGGTACATTTCATGCAGTTTATTACTTATGTTGTCAGTTCATCAAGTTTTTCTTCCTTTGTACTCTCTACTCTCCATCTGAAACTGATGGCAAAAACTATCGATAATCGGTTGGGGGTGGAGGAGTCGGGTTGGATGAGCTACTCAACTAATGTAGACACCGAGATTAGTGAGCACAAGAGTGCCATGCCGAGTATCTTTCGTGGTACAACAGCCTGAACTTGCAAAGCGGTTCCAGTTACAGGCTATTTAGCTACATTTTTCTGAAAAAACCTTTCAGCATGGGCTGTCCAGTATAACAGCAATCCCGAAAATACAGGTAACCAATTTTGCATGTACCAATAGTTATGGAAAACCACAGAGGGTTGACCAGTACTCTTAAAAGTAGTATCACATTTTGAGGGGCATTCCACCAATAATCTGTGGGGCATTATGCCCTAAAAGTAACTGGAAACAAACACTACTCGTACATGGGCTAACTCAGGTATTCATAAGCTCTAGGCAGGGTGTAGAAAGTCCAGAAGCGTTGCTCACGGGTTCTAGGGGAGCTCATGCTGGCCAGACTAGCCAGGGTCATGCACAACTACAAATGAAGATTCTTCTGAACAAAGGTTTCTGCGAAGAGACATCTAGTCTCACCACCGCTTCATGACATTACTTCGGACTTTCCTCCACTTCTAGCTCTGCACCATGCTGCACGTGCCACAGCAGGTAACAAGGGGATCAAAGCTCTTGTTCCAGAACCTGAACTAGCACCCCACATCCAAATGGGAATTCACGGTAACATGCACTAGAAGAGTGATGTCTGCAATATTTTAAGAGATGGGGCGGGAGAATCAAGTGGACAGATGTCCAAACTAAGTGCTCTGTGCTCTCAAGAGCATTGGGAAATGTGCACGTTCAGCTGGTAGGCAGTGCCAATCCATGGGACCATGACTGGAATCAGTTTACTTGCTATTGTCAAGAGGGCTCAGCCCTGCAATTAGAATATCTGCGGTAATCCCTCCAATAACTGAAATGGAGGAAAGGGGGCCTACACTCAGACAGCAGATTTCAACAATCATCTAGCCTGGCTGTAAATCAATTAGCTTATGAGAGTTTACAGCTTGGTTTCTGGTCTAAATGCACATGACTTTCAGTCTGAGTTTATTATATATTATATTTCCGCACGAGTACAAGACGCGTGTCAACCTAAAATAGGAACACAATGAAATGGGGCGTGGACATGCGTTAACTCATGTGCAAGGTCATTGCTTTCTCACTATCACAGACCAGTAACAGTGCAAGTTTTTTTCCTACCTAGGAAGTAAATTAATTGGACACTAAGATGTAATGCAGGTATTGGGGAAAAAAAAAAAAAAAAAACACGGTCGTAGAAAAACGAGAAATCTAAAAGCCATGGAATAAATGAGGACAGCCAACTGGCGAATCCCAGACACCAAGACGCAATACTCTAGATCTGCGCCTTTTCTTATATATAAATCATGTTTTCGGGTTTGCAATTGATCAAGAAAAGTAAACTACATAGTAAACTGAAAACCAGGGCACTGCTCCCTTGGTGGCACAAGTCATTTGGTAACTTTAAATGTTCCCCTAATTGACCTACGAGTCAGAGTGCCACAAAAAAAACAAGACGAGTACATGACATGTCACCTTATCTGTAACGGTAAAGTACAAAAATCAATTTTTAGAGCATAAAGCTCAATACCAGAAAGAAGACTGCCGGGCAGAATTCAGAAGTCGGACGACTCCTCTGCCAATTACCTTAAATATAGGGATCAACCAAATATAACGCATATGGATGGGGTAGAATATGGGCAATTCGACAGGTGGGGTTCCTAAAACTCTAGCCTCTGGAGCCTAAAATATACCTTCCTAGACACCTTTGGACAAACACGTGTAGCTGCCTTTTTTGAGCAGGCCTGTGCTCCGTCGGGGAAGTCTTTCAAGACAGCAGCCTACGACCTCCATGAACCAGCATGATCTATACAGATAGCACAAAAAACATTCGTCTCTTGAGAGGTTGGGAAATTTTAGAGCATTGGACTAATATCCTTTTTTCTGAACAGATTCTCGGCATCCTGAAATCTGTATTTTGTCAAAGCACAACGTATTTAAGCTTGTCTACATTACAAAGATTTTTTTTTTTTCCCCCTGACCCAAATCTAATTTTTCCCAGAACCATTTTTGATCCTGTTAAGCAAGGGCACAGTCTGTGGACACCAACAGTCAGCAGTCACCATCGGCGGTGATCACTGACCGGCAGTGGCGGTCACTGATTCACAGTCACTCTTAAGCCTGGCATTGGTTCACTCTCCTTGTGTTGCGTTTGTTGCATCTCGGTGGCTCTCATTTCCTCCGCACTTGTGCTTGGCTGTTTTGTCCTTTCTGCTGCTGTTGCTTCACCTGAGCTAGGATGTCCTGAATCTTGCGCTGGGCCAACTAAAGAAAGAGAAATGTGAGCATCATGAGTGGCTTTAGAAAGCGGACCTGCATAGTTATCCTTCAATACGCAGCATGTACATATTTACATTATAGAAGAACAAATCCAGCGGGTAACTAAGTTCTGATGGGAGATCGGTTTGTTGGGTGATACACTTCGTTTTGATATGGAATTCAAATGTATATACGCACATAATTACAAAACCTAGTAATCAGAGAGGAGACTTTCAGACGTGTGCTTGCTCACTCCAGAGCCAGAAAATGTACTGGAGTCCACATCTAAACACAAGTCAAGGAGAGGGTTATCTCTGAGCTGTAGAAGGAGGGCCTTTCAAAGAAGATGGACAAGAAGCCCAAATGATTTAAAAAAAAAAAAAAAAAAAAAAAAAGAGAAAGTTTTTAGTACAATAAGGTGGTCGGAGGTTGGTTGAGTTGGCAGTGTAGCACAATGAAAAGCGTTCAAAGCATGTGAATCTAGAACAGATTTCATGCTGCAGAAGCGGTATTTACCTGCATCACTGTCTGCAGTGTACACACATCAACAGTGTAGGAAGTTGGCTCTGTATGTACTATTTCAAAGTAAGAAATAGCATGCACAGAGTCCGAGGGTTCCCCTTAGAGGTAAGATAGTGGCAAAAAGATAATTCTAATGCTCTATTTTGTGGTAGTGTGGTTGAGCAGTAGGCTTATCAGAGGGTAGTGTTAAGCATTTGTTGTACACACACAGGCAATAAATGAGGAACACACACTCAGACAATTCCAGGCCAATAGGTTTTTGTATAGAAAAATATATTTTCTTAGTTATTTTAAGAACCACAGGTTCAAGATTTACAAGTAATACCTCAAATGAAAGGTATTTCACTTAGGTAACTTAGGATCTTTGAATCAGCAAAATAGCATGTACAGTTTTTACAAAAATGGCAATAAGCTATTTTAAAACTAGACAGTGCATATTTTCAACAGTTCCTGGGGGAGGTAAGTGTTTGTTAGTTTTGCAGGTAAGTAAACCACCTACAGAGTTTAAAGTTGGGTCCAAGGTAGCCCACCGTTGGGGGTTCAGGGCAACCCCAATGTTGCCACACCAGCAGCTCAGGGCCGGTCAGGTGCGGAGGTCAAAGAGGTGCCCAAAACACACAGGCTTCAATGGAGAAGGGGGTGCACCGGTTCGAGTCTGCCAGCAGGTAAGTACCCGCATCTTCGGAGGGCAGACCAGGGGGATTTTGTAGGGCACCGGGGGGGGGGACAAGTAAGCACAAAAAGTACACCCTCAGTGGCACGGGGGCGGCCGGGTGCAGAGTGCAAACAGGCGTCGGGTTTGCAATGGAATTCAATGGGAGACCCAGGGGTCTCTTCAGCGAAGCAGGCAGGCAAAGGGGGGAGGGGGGGGGGGGGGCACCTCGGGGTAGCCACCACCTGGGCAAGGGAGAGGGCCACCTGGGGGCGCTTCTGCACGGGAGGCCGGATCCTTCAGGTCCTGGGGGCTGCGGGTGCAGTGTCTTTACCAGGCGTCAGGTTCTTAGAAGCAGGCAGTCACGGTCAGGTGGAGCCTCTGGATTCCCTCTGCAGGCGTCGCGGGGGGGGGGGGGGGAATCAGGGGGGTCAACTTTGGCTACTCACAGGGTCGCAGTCCCCGGGGAGTCCTCCCTGTAGTGTTGTTTCTCCGCAGGTCAAGCCGGGGGCATCAGGTGCAGAGTGCAAAGTCTCACGCTTCCGGCGGGAAACGTGGAGTCCTTAGAGTTGTTTCTTTGTTGCAAAGGTTTCTTCTTTGGAGCAGAGCCGCTGTCCTCAGGAGTTCTTGGTCCTTTTAGATGCAGGGTAGTCCTCTGAAGCTTCAGAGGTCGCTGGACCCTGGGGACGTGTCGCTGGTGCAGTTTTTCTTGAAGTGGGGTGACAGGCCGGTAGGGCTGGGGGCAAAGCAGTTTGTGTCTCCGTCTTCTCTGCAGGGCTTTCAAGTCAGCAGTCCTCCTTCGTCTTCAGGTTGCAGGAATCTATCTTGCTAGGTTCTGGGAGCCCCTAAATACTCAATTTAGGGGTGTGTTTAGGTCTGGGGGGTTAGTAGCCAATGGCTACTAGCCCTGAGGGTGGGAAAAACTGTATATTTCCCCTGTAAGGAAATGCCTCCTTGACATGGTTACCCCCTGACTTTTTGCCTTTGCTGATGCTAAGTTACGATTTGAAAGTATGCTGGGACCCTGCTAACCAAGCACCAGTGTTCTTTCCCTAAACTGTACCTTTGTCTCCACAATTGGCACAACCCTGGCACCCAGGTAAGTCCCTTGTAAATGGTAAGGCTGCAGCATGTCTTATGCCACCCTGGGGACCCCTCACTCAGCACATGCACACTGCCTCACAGCTTGTGTGTGCTGGAGGGGAGAAAATGACTAAGTCGATATGGCACTCCCCTCAGAGTGCCATGCCAACCTCACACTGCCTATAGATATAGATAAGTCACCCCTCTAGCAGGCCTTACAGCCCTAAGGCAGGGTGCACTATACCACAGGTGAGGGCATATGTGCATGAGCACTATGCCCCTATAGTGTCTAAGCAAAACCTTAGACATTGTAAGTGCAGGGTAGCCTTAAGAGTATGTGGTCTGGGAGTTTGTCAAACACGAACTCCACAGTTCCATAATGGCTACCCTGAAAACTGGGAAGTTTGGTATCAAACTTCTCAGCACAGCAAATGCACACTGATGCCAGTGTGCAATCTAGTGTAACATACACCCAGAGGGCACCTTAGAGGTGCCCTCTGAATACCAACCTGACTTCCAGTATAGCCTGACTAGTTTCTGCCAGCCTGCCACACACCAGACATGTTGCTGGCCACATGGGGAAGAGTGCCTTTGTCACTCTGTGGCCAGGAACAAAGCCTGTACTGGGTGGAGGTGCTTCTCACCACCCCCTGCAGGAACTGTAACACCTGGCGGTGAGCCTCAAAGGCTCAGCCCCTTTGTTAAAGCACCACAGGGCATCCCAGCTAGTGGAGATGCCCGCCCCTCCGGCCACTGCCCCCACTTTTGGCGGCAAGGCTGGAGGAGTTAATTAGAAAAACAAGGAGGAGCTACCCACCAGTCAGGACAGCCCCTAAAGTGTCCTGAGCCGAGGTGACTCCTGCTTTTAGAAATCCTCCAACTTGAGAGTGGAGGATTCCCCCAATAGGACCAAGGATGTGCCCTCCCCTCCCCACAGGGAGGCGGCACAAAGAGGGGGTAGTCACCCTCCAGGACAGTAGCCATTGGCTACTGCCCTCCCAGACCTAAACACACACCTAAATCTAGTATTTAGGGCCACCCCAGAACCTAGGAAACTAGATTCCTACAACCTTAAAGAAGGATTGATGACCTGAAGCCCTGCAGAGAAGACGGAGACGACAACTGCCTTGGCCCCAGCCCAACCAGCCAGTCTCCAAACTTCGAAGAAAACTGCAACGGCGATGAATCCAACAGGGACCAGCGACCTCTGAAGCCTCAGAGGACTGCCCTGCACCCAAGGACCAAGAAACTCCTGTGAACAGCGGCTCTGTTCAAAACCAGCTACTTCTTGGCAACAAAAGTGCAACTTCCAAAGACTTCACGTTTCCTGCCGGAAGCGTGAGACTTCACCCGGTGCACCAGATGCCCCCGGCTCGACCTGCAGAAAACCAACACCTCAGGGAGGACTTCTCTGGTTACTCATGGGCTTGCAGTCGCCGAGACTACCCCCCTGAGCCCCCACAGCAACGCCTGCAGAAAGAATCCAGAGGCTCCCCTGACCGCGACTGCCTGTAACAAGGAACCCGACGCCTGGAACCAACATTGCACCCGCAGCCCCCAGGACTCAAAGGAACCGAACTCCAGTGCAAGAGCGACCCACAGGCGACCCTCTGCCTAGCCCAGGTGGTGGCTGCCCAAAGGAGCCCCCCGTACCTGCCTGCATCTTTGAAGTGACCCCCAGGTCTCTCCATTACTTTCTATACAAAACCCGACGCCTGTTTGCACACTGCACCCGGCCGCCCCAGTGCCGCTGAGGGTGTACTTTGTGCCTTCTTGTGTCCCCCTGGTGCCCTACAAACACAGGTACTTACCTACTGGAAGACTGGAACAGGGGCACCCCTGTTCTCCATAGAAGCCTATGTGTTTTGGGCACCTCTGACCTCTGCACCTGACCGGCCCTGAGCTGCTGGTGTGGTAACTTTGGGGTTGCCTTGAACCCCCAACAGTGGGCTACCTATGCCCCAACTTTGAAACTTGTAAGTGTTTACTTACCTTCAAACCTAACCTTTACTTACCTCCCCCAGGAACTGTTGATTTTTGCAGTGTCCACTTTGAAAATAGCTTATTGCCATTTTTACAAAGACTGTACATGATATTGTGTTCATTCAAAGTTCCTAAAGTATCTACGTGAAGTACCTTACATTTAAAGTGTTTGATGTAAATCTGGAACCTGTGGTTCTTAAAATAAAGAAAATATATTTTTCAATATAAAAACCTATTGGCCTGGAGTAAGTCATTGAGTGTGTGTTCCTCATTTATTGCCCGTGTGTGTACAACAAATGCTTAACACTACCCTCTGATAAGCCTACTGCTCGACCACACTACCACGAAATAGAGCATTAGAATTATCTACTTTTGCCACTATCTTACCTCTAAGGGGAACCCTTGGACTGTGCACACTGTATATACTATTTCAAAGTAAGAAATAGAGCCAACTTCCTACATCCCCCACCGCCCCCCAAAAAAAAAAAAAAAAAAAAATCACCATTTGCATGTTTGGGGTTTAGCAGCCAATGTGCGATTAGCACTTTGTAAGATACTTGAACGTGCAAAACAAAGGGAGAGTGGAGGTACACGCCGCTCCACATGTCCTCCCAAAATAAAGCAGTGCACACAAGAGGTGTGGAGGGAGAAGGCTTATTTGTTGTGGGCCCACTTAAGTCGTGACCAAAACACTAACTAGTGTCTTAGAAAAATGCTGCATTGGTGAATACGTGGGGGGGGGCATCCTCCTTTTTAGGGTCCAGCCTGCGTCGCTTGCACATGCGTTTCGCTGAGCAAGGCGCTTTAGGAATTAAAAAGGGCTCGGAGCCCCGTCCACGTCAGTGTCTTTCATTGGCTCGTGGGCTTGCCTGTTAGAATCTGCTTGATTTCATTAGTGGAAGGCACGCATACGTCATGCCTTTTCCGGTGGATAGCCCTCCTCGAGCGCATCGACCAAGTACAGAAGACATACGAGGCTTGCTGTTTTCCGTCCGGTTCGTGGACTATTTTCCCAGCGTGATCTCGCTTGGCAGAAGTCGAGCGCTTTACATAATATCGACCCTGTTACGCACATAATTACACTTTTTCCGGTTATTGCACTTTTGCCGATAGGTTTCATGAGGAGTGAAAAGTCCGGTTAGAAGTTGACAACGCTATCAGCTTTAACACGAGCAAACGCGAGACCCGTTCCATTGCAAATGCTTGTTGATAGAAGCGGTCTCACACAGTTGTGTCATGCTTCATCTTAGACCACCTCTCCCCACACTGGTAGGACAGTGCCACTAAGGCAGACTACGGCTCTTGGTTCGGACCTACCAGAGGGACTTCTTAAATAATGCTTGCTGTGTAATGCGGAGGTCCAAATCCATAAAAATACACAATGGACTACAGGTACAGGTCATTTTACCTTTAATAAGGAAATCCGCTGGTACGGTTAAAATAGGTCGACGGTCAGCATGAGTATGATGACTCAGCCGGTCATTGAGACAGACCTGTTTTTGCCCTCACTCTGAGCCTATAATGGTCCGGGGCATGGTCTGTTTCGGTGTCTGAAATTTCTCCTTTGTGTGTGCCCTTATAAGCCAGTCATCAAGGTAGGGGTACGCATGCACTCCCCTTCTTATGAATGCCATGACCATCGCTCAGCATTTTGTGAAAACTCTTGGTGTGGATTTTATTCCGAATGGTAAGACCTTGAATTGATAGTGCACTCTGAGTACGAATCAGAGGTATTTATTATGTGCCTGATTTATTGGTATGTGCAGATATGCGTCCTGGAGGTCTATGGTTGCCATGTAATCTCTTTGGAGGAGTGGTAGTACCTCCTGAAGTGTTGTAATTTTGAAATGTTCAGTGCAAATTAATTTATGAACCTGAGGTCTAGAATCAGTCTTAGTGTAAGGTCTTGTTTTGGCACCAAGAAGTAGGGTGAGTAATTTCCTTTGTTTAATTCACCATTTGGTACATTTTCTATTGCCTGTTTTTGCAAGAGTTCTTTCATTTCCCTTTTCAGCTGAATCAGTTCCGTTGTCTGATATCTTTTCTTCCTTGACAGATTTAATGGAGGTAGCCTTGAGAGTTCTATACAGTAGCCGTGATGTACAATGTTTAGTACCCAATTGTCTGGGGTAATTTTCTCGCACTGGTGTGGGCATAGAGCTATTCTGCCCCTACCGGTGTTGTGTGGATGCTTGAGGGCATTTGCAAGTCACTGTTGTTTCCCCCCTCCTCTGGAGGGATGGCCGCTTCCTCTTGTTCTGCCTCGAAAGGGCTGTCTGGCGGGGTGTTGCCATTGTTGGTACCTGTTTTGCTGGCTGCCCTGTAAGGTACTCCCCTGGACTGACTGCTGTTGCCCAGAGGTGAAGGTTCCATTTCCTGAGGGGCTTCTAAATGTTGCTCCCTCTCTTGAAGTTCATTCTGAATTATTCCCCCATCTCTTTGGCTGTATCATTATCCTTTTTGATTTGTTGTAAGGATTCGTCCACTTCTTGGCCAAACAAGGCCTCTCCAGTGAAGGGCTTGTTGAATATGGAGGCCTGCACTTCGGATTTTGAAGCCAGATATCTTCAGCCATGCATGCCTTCTGAGTGTTGTCACTGTGCACATTTGCCTGCCAGTGTGTCCGCAGCACGGATTTTAAACATGAATTGGTGATGGTCTTTCCTTCTTGAATAAATCACCTTTGCCCTCTTCTTATCACCTTCTGGGAGCTTTTTCTTGAGTTCCTCAATTTCCTACCATTGTTGGTGACCGTATCTGTTTAGGAAGGTGTTGGAGTTGGCTATACGCCTCTGTGTTTTTATCATCCTACCCATCATGTCCAGTCTGTTTTCTCTTTCTGGAGGGGGGCCTGTGGAGGAGTGTGCATTGCTCCTCGTTTCTGTTGTGACTATAATGGAATCAGCCACTGTTTCCCAGAATGTATTTAGGGTCCTTCGGAAAGGTTTTGTACTGCTTGTCCTCCTTTGGTGGAACCCCCATGGTTGCTGCGGGTTCCTTGAAGGTCTCCTCACCTTGGTCCAGTACGCTGTGTAACATGGGTATGTATAGCTTGAAGGCATGAGGGTTTCCAGTAGGAGCCCTAAGAGCAAACTACCCCTAACAGCCACACAAAAAAAAAAAAAAAAAATCGCAACGGCTGAAAGACTGAAATTTCCTCAGCTAAAGATCTTCAGTCAGCAGTTTGTGAAAAATCAGTCAAGGTATATTCAGAACAAATTCATAATCACGCTGTCCTGACCAAATGTCTACGCATTTCGGCAAACGCCTTCAACTGGATAGCTAGATATATATATAAAAAATGTATTTACCTGTAACTGTAGTTCTCCAGTATTGGAATCTTTCATAAATTCACATGCTTGAAATCCTTCCCCGTCGTCGAGATTGGAGACCCCGGTACATCAAAACAGCTATACATACAGGCTACTGCAATGCAGTTTTACAACTGCCAAGTAAACATCTCTATTGCAAGTTAATGATTTAAAATACCCATTTGTTTTAGCCAGAGAGTAGTAGATCACACACCTGGCTAGCATAGAAGTGTCCAGTGATTCGCACAATGACTTGTTCATTCTCATCTGGGCTCTGATCCCGTGGCACAACCACCTCTGCAGCCGTCAAGTTCTGCAGCTCATTCACCTGTAGAAAAGAAAGCAAAAGTGACAGATTCCAAGATTCGTCAGCAACAGCATAAACATCCTACATCTTCAAAAGCAATAATTATTGTAAATTGCTACATTTTTTTTCTTCGTTCATAATACCAAAAAGTACCGAGCTAGTAATCAAATGAAATTCAAGAATTAAGACATTTTTGTTAACAGGATACCTTTATCTTGCAAAGGAGTGAAAAGTTTAATATTGGCAATTAGAATCTTTGTATAGCTTAGAACAACGCTCACACCAGATGTAGGGCTTTACAGCAGTAGTAAAAATAGATTGGCTTGTCAAATTACAATAAAAAAATTAACTACCAATCTAAGTACTGCCTTTACCAATGAGTAGTCTAACAAGGATGTACAGCTTGAAAATGTAGAGAACCAAGTGTGAGTGACAGCTGCAATATTTCATTTGAAATAGCAAAACTACAAACCTGTCACATGAAATGTGGAATAATTGTTCAATCTGTGATGCCCTTGTGCATTCCGGCTACACAAGCGATATTAAAGGGGCAGTGTGGAATAGTTAGACGAGGAAATTAATGGACTGGTGGACAAACATCTAATCAGAGTCCTGAAATTAACCATGCTTCAATGGGATATAGGGCCATACAGTACATCCTCCACTGCTACTGGGAACCAACATACTCTATCTTCAACAAGGTATAGAAAACACTAGCATGTCCAATTAGTGTCACTGGAACCACAATCAAACCTTGCTCAGGACCCACTTCCCTCCTGGACCTCATGCACAGATTTAAATACTGATTTTTTTTTTCACTCACTGTTTTGCCTCCTTTGCCAATAACACGTCCAGCAGCTGTAGCCGGCACTTTAATGTGAGTCTCTAATTTAACTTCTTCCTTTGGTCCAAAGAAGTTTTCCTCCTTCAGCTTGCCGTAAATTCTCCCTTGGGCCTGAAATGATGGTAAAGAAAAAGGTTATCCTATAAACATCTGTTTGTAGCATCTAGTGCTGCAGATTCAGTAAATGTATGGAAAATGTTACTTACCCAGTAGACATCTGTTCGTGGCACGTAGTGCTGCAGGTTCACATGCTTTGCATAAGTCCACCATCTAGTGTTGGGCTCGGAGTGTTACAAGTTATTTTTCTTCAAGGAAGGGTTTCGAGTTACGAGATTGAGTGACTCTTCCTCTCGGTGATAGTGCGCGTGGGCATGGAGTCCTTTGTTAGATTATTTTCCCCCAGGAGGGTGAAGTAAAGAGTGTAGAAATGAGAAAATAAGATGTCCATGCAATGTAAGGAAAATGTCCCTTACCCAGTGTACATCTGTTCGTGGCATGAGACGCTGCAGATTCACATGCTGTGCATAGACTAGTAAGCAGTTATCTCCCCAAAAGCGGTGGTTCAGCCTGTAGGAGTTGAAGTTGTTTGAAATAAAGTCCGTAATACTGCTTGTCCTACTGTGGCTTGCTGTGTTAACACATCCACGCAGTAATGCTTGGTAAATGTATGAGGCGTAGACCATGTGGTTGCCTTACAGATTTCAGTCATTGGTATGTTTCCTAGAAAGGCCATGGTAGCACCTTTCTTTCTGGTTGAGTGTGCCTTTGGTGTAATAGGCAGTTCTCTTTTTGCTTTTATATAACAGGTTTGAATACATTTAACTAACCATCTGGCAATGCCTTGTTTGGATATTGGATTCCCTGTATGAGGTTTTTGGAAAGCAACAAACAATTGTTTTGCAAATTTGTTTTGTACTATCAATGTAGTACATTAGTGCCCTTTTGATGTCTAATGTATGTAATGCTCTCTCAGCTACAGAATCTGGTTCTGGAAAGAACACTGGGAGTTCCACTGTTTGATTTAAGTGGAACAGTGATATGACTTTAGGTAAGAATTTAGGATTTGTTAGTAGAACTACTTTGTTTGTGTATTTGAATAAAGGGTTCTTGTATGGTAAAGGCTTGTATTTCACTTACTCTTCTGAGAGATGTGATAGCTATTAGAAATGCTACTTTCCATGTTAAGTACTGTATCTCACATGAGTGCATGGGTTCAAATGGTGGACCCATGAGTCGTGTTAATACGATGTTGAGGTTCCACGAAGGAACTGGTGGCGTTCTTGGTGGGATAATCCTTTTTAGACCCTCCATAAATGCTTTTATGACTGGGATTCTGAATAATGAAGTTGAGTGCGTTATTTGCAGATAAGCTGAAATTGCAGTGAGATGTATTTTAATGGATGAAAAAGCTAACTTTGACTTTTGTAAGTGTAGTAGGTAGCTTACGATGTTTTTAGGAGATGCGTGTAATGGTTGAATTTGATTATTATGGCAGTAATAAACAAATCTTTTCCACTTATTTGCGTAGCAATGTCTTGTGGTTGGTTTCCTAGCTGGTTTTAGAACCTCCATGGATTCTTGTGTAAGGCCTAGGTGTCCGAATTCTAAGATTTCAGGAGCCAAATTGCTAGATTGAGCGATGCTGGATTCAGGTGTCTGATCTGTTTGTGTTGAGTTAACAGATCTGGTCTGTTTGGCAGTTTGATATGAGGCACTACTGAGAGGTCTAGTAGTGTTGTGTACCAAGGTTGTCGTACCCAAGTTGGTGCTATTAGTATGAGTTTGAGTTTGTTTTGACTCAATTTGTTTATTAGATACGGAAGGAGTGGGAGAGGGGGAAAAGCGTATGCAAATATCCCTGACCAACTCATCCATAACGCATTGCCTTGAGAGTGAGCCTGTGGGTACCTGGATGCGAAGTTTTGGCATTTTGCGTTTTCGTTTGTTGCAAATAGGTCTATTTGCGGTGTTCCCCATCTTTGGAAGTAAGTTTTTAGTATTTGGGGATGAATTTCCCATTCGTGGATCTGTTGGTGATCCTGAGATAGATTGTCGGCTAACTGGTTTTGAATTCCTGGTATGAACTGCGCTATTAGGCGAATGCGGTTGTGAATCGCCCAATGCCATATCTTTTGTGCTAAGAGACAAAACTGTGTCGAGTGTGTACCTCCCTGTTTGTTCAGATAATACATTGTTGTCTTTTTTGACAAGAATGTGTTTGTGGGTTATTATAGGTTGAAATGCTTTCAACGCTAGAAATACTGCTAATAGTTCTAAGTGATTTATATGAAGCTGTCTCTGCTGAGTGTCCCATTGTCCTTGGATGCTGTGTTGGTTGAGGTGGGCTCCCCACCCTATCATGGAAGCATCCATTGTGATTACGTATTGAGGCACTGGGTCTTGAAAAGGCCGCCCTTTGTTTAAGTTTATAGTATTCCACCATTGAAGTGAGGTGTATGTTTGGCGGTCTATCAACACTAGATCTTGAAGTTGACCCTGTGCTTGTGACCATTGTGATGCTAGGCACTGTTGTAAGGGCCACATGTGTAATCTTGCGTTTGGGACAATGGTTATGCATGAGGACATCATGCCTAGTAGTTTCATTACTAATTTTACCTGGAACTTTTGGTTTGGGTGCATGGCCTGTATTAAGTTTTGGAATGCCTGTACCCTTTGTGGACTTGGAGTGGCAATCCCTTTTGTTGTGTTGATTGTTGTTCCTAAGTACTGTTGTATTTGACACGGCTGTAGGTGTGATTTGTTGTAGTTGAGTGAGAAACCTAGCTTGTGAAGGGTTTCTATGACATACTTTGTATGTTGTGAACACCGTTCTTGCGTGTTGGTTTTGATTAACCAATCGTCTAGGTACGGGAACACATGTATTTGCTGCCTTCTGATATGGGCTGCCACTATGGCAAGGCATTTTGTAAAAACTCTTGGCGCTGTTGTTAATCCTGAATGGCAACACTTTGAACTGGTAATGTGGGAAGTGTATGGGTATATGGAAATATGCATCCTTGAGGTCTAGTGTTGTCATGTAGTCTTGTTGTTTGAGCAATGGGATCACGTCTTGCAGTGTCACCATGTGAAAGTGATCTGATTTGATGTAAATGTTTAATGTTCTCAGATCTAGAATAGGTCTTAGAGTTTTGTCTTTTTTGGGTATGAGAAAGTACAGGGAGTAAACCCCTGTTCCTTTCTGATGAATTGGTACTAGTTCTATTGCATCTTTTTGCAACAACGCTTGGACCTCCAGTTGTAATAGATCCATGTGTTGTTTGGACATGTGTGTTCTCCGTGGGACATTTGGAGGGAATTGTATAAATTCTATGCAATAACCATGTTGGATAATGGCTAGGACCCTTGTGTCTGTTATTTCCTCCCAGTTTTTGTAAAAATTGGTTAGCCTCCCCCCCCCACTGGTGTTGTGTTGGGGATTTGTGACGCTGAAGTCACTGTTTATTTTGCGGTGTCTTGGGACTTTGGAACTTCCCTCTAGTTTTAGGGAACTGTCCCCCTCTGTATTGTCCCCGAAAACTTCCCCTCTGATATGGACTCTGGTAAGTGGGTCTTGTTTGTGAGGTTGAGGGTTCTGTGCTCTGTCCTCGAAACCCCCCTCTAAACTGTGATTTACGAAATGTGCCTCTGCTCTGTGGGGAGTAGAGTGCGCCCATGGCTTTGGCCATATCTGTGTCCTTTTTAAGTTTCTCGAAAGCAGTGTCCACCTCCGGCCCAAACAACTGCTGTCCGTTAAAAGGCATATTCAGCACCGCTTGTTGAATTTCCGGCTTGAATCCTGAGGTGCGTAGCCATGCGTGTCTCCGTATGGTGACCGCTGTATTTACAGTCCTAGCAGCTGTGTCCGCTGCATCCATTGCCGACCGTATCTGATTGTTAGAGATATTTTGGCCTTCCTCCACCACTTGTTGTGCCCTCTTTTGGAACTCTTTGGGTAGATGTTCTATGAAATGTTGCATTTCGTCCCAATGAGCCCTATCATATCTAGCCAGTAAGGCCTGTGAATTGGCAATGCGCCATTGGTTGGCTGCTTGTGCCGCGACCCTTTTCCCTGCGTCGAACTGGCGACTTTCCTTGTCGGGTGGTGGTGCATCTCCCAAGGTGTGTGTTTGCCCTTTTGCGAGCTGCCCCTACTACCACTGAGTCTGGTGTTAATTGCTGCGTGATGTACACAGGGTCTGTTGGTGGAGGTTTGTACTTTTTCTCCACCCTTGGAGTGATGGCCCTGCCTTTCACAGGCTCTTGAAACACTTGCTTTGAGTGTTTCAGCATTCCCGGTAACATAGGGAGACTCTGGTACGGGCTATGTGTGGACGACAGCGTATTAAACAAAAAGTCATCTTCTATTGGTTCTGCGTGCAGGGTGACATTGTGAAACGCGGCTGCTCTTGACACCACCTGTGTGTAGGCAGTACTGTCCTCAGGTGGTGACGGTCTCGCTGGATAACAGTCAGGACTGTTATCTGATACTGGCACATCATAAAGATCCCATGCATCAGGATCATCCTGACTCATTCCTGTATGAGTTGGAGACTGCATCATTGTTGGAGTGGCTACCGGTGATGGTTGTGGTGAGCGTTGTGGTGATGGTGGCGGAGTTATTTGTTTTGCCACTTTTGCTTGTGGTTGCTTGTCCTTTTCTTGGAAGGCAAGTTTCCTTTTAATTCGGATTGGAGGGAGAGTACTGATTTTTCCTGTGTCCTTCTGAATGTGGAGCCTTCTTTGAGTGTAATCTGGCTCCCCTGCCTCTAGCTCCTGTCCGAATCTGTGTACTTGCATCTGTGAGGACAGGCCCTGTTCCTCGGTGTAGGAACTTGGTTTCGGCTCCGAGGCTGGATGTTTCGGTATCGAAACCTTTTCAACCGTCTTTTTCGGCTCCGAAGACACTTTTTTTTGCCTTTCGGTGTTCTGATCTCTCGGTGCCGACTCGTTTCGGTGCTGCTCTCTCGATGTCGAGATTGCTCTGAACCGGTGTCGAGTCTGTTCTGTGCCGGTATCTCGACCGGAGTCGGATGACTTCGACACATGTGTGCCCTTTTTCGGTGCCGATGGCCGGTCACCTAATTTTCGGGTTAAGCCATGGCCTGTTGGCGGTGGCGTCCCCTGGGCTTTAGTGAATTTTCTGTGATTCTTGGGCGTCTTACTCACGGTTCTCAGCGTCTGTTCGGAATCGACCTCTTCCGAGTCCGAAGACGCAATGGAGAAGGTTTCTTCTTCTTCCACGTGTTGGTGTCCTGCCGGCGCCGACGCCATTTGAAGTCTTCTTGCTCTTCGGTCTCTTAGCGTTTTCCTCGATCAAAACGCTCGACAGGCCTCGCAGGTATCCTCTTTGTGTTCGGGAGACAAACACAAATTACAGACCAGATGCTGATCTGTGTAAGGATACTTGTTATGACATTCGGGGCAGAAGCGGAATGAGGTCCGTTCCATTAGCCTTGAAGACGCACAAGGTTGGGCTGAGCAGGCCCCGCCGGGGAATCGAAAACCCCGAAGGGCCAACGGAGCTCTTCAAAATTCGGTGTCGATCTGTTTTAACTAACCCGATACCGAACGCAAACAATACCGTCTAATTTTCCGAGATTTTACTAACTTTCCAAACCGAAACACGGAGCGAAGAGGAACACGTCCGAACCCGATGGCGGAAAGAAAACAATCTAAGATGGAGTCGACGCCCATGCGCAATGGAGCCGAAAGGGGAGGAGTCCCTCGATCTTGTGACTCGAAAAGACTTCTTAGAAGAAAAACAACTTGTAACACTCCGAGCCCAACACTAGATGGCGGGATGTGTACAGCATGTGTATCTGCAGCTACACATGCCATTGAACATACATATTTATATAAAGAACCACAACGGCTACAGGATTCCGGGGAGGATGGAGAATGTGAATCTGCAGCACTACACGCCATGAACATATGTCTACTGGGTAAGTAACATTTTCTGTTCAATGGCATATGTAGCTGCAGATACACATGCTTTGCCTATATTGTAAAGCAGTCCACTCCCAGAATAAGCGGTGGCTAGCCTGTAGGAGTTGTTGTAGTTTGAAATACTGTAAGTATTGTTTGTCCAACATTTGCTTGTTGGCAAGATAAGACATCCCACACAGTAGTGTTTACTGAAGGTGTGTGGTGGGGACAATGTGGCTGCTTTACATACATCTGCCATTGGTATATTTCCTCAGAATGCCATTAAAGCTCCTTTCTTTCTAGTGTAATGTGCTTTAGGAGTTATTATTAACTGTCTTTTAGCCTTAAGATAGCAAGTTTGAATACATTTTACTATCCATCTAACTAATCCTTGTTTTGAAATAGGATTACACTTATGAGGTTGTTGAAAAGTCACAAAGAGTTTAGATTTTCTGAAGTCTTTTGTTCTATGTATATAATACATGAGAGCCCCCTTAACATCAAGGGTGTGACAAGCTCTTTCAGCAACTGAATCTGGCTGTGGAAAGACTGGCAATTCCACTGACTGATAAGAAATGGTGAAACTACTTTAGGTAGAAATTTTGGGTTTGTCATAAGGACCATTTTATTTTAGTGAATTTGAAAGAAAGGTTCTTCTAAAGTGAATGCTTGAATTTCCCTAACTCTTCTTAAAGATGTAATTGCTACTAAGAAAGCAACCTTCCATGACAAACTGGAGAGGGCAAGAATGCATGGGTTCAAATGGTGGGCCCATAGGTCTTGAGTATGATGTTAAGATTCCAGGCTGGAGCTTGTGGAATAACTCTTAAGGCCGTCCATGAAAGCTTTAATAACAGGAATCCTAAACAAAGAAGGGTGCTGTCTGTTCTGGAGGTAAGCAGCTATTGCTGTTATATGGATTTTAATAGAGAAATATGCAAGATTTGCTTTTTGTAAATGCAGCCAATAACAGACAATATCATATACTGATGCTTTAAATGGATTAATATTTTTGGGTTGACAGTAATATGCAAAACGTTTCCATTTAGCTGCATAACACTGTCTGGTTGTAAGTTTGCGTCCTTCCTTTAGCATATCCATACACTCAGATGGAAGTTGTAGATAACCAAATTCTATGACTTCAGGAGCCAAATTGCCAGGTTGAGCATACTGGGATTGGGATGCCTGATTTGACCTTTGTTCGGACTCAAAAGGTCTGGTCTGCTTGTGATGTGGTACTACAGACACAGATCCAACAGTGTTGTGTACCAGTGTTGACCTTCCCACATGGGAGCTATGAGTGTCATAGTGAGGGAGGTGTGATGGATCTTGTTGATCAAAATTAAAATAGTGGGAGAGGTGGAAAAGCGTAAGCAAATATCCCTGACCAATTGATCTTTAGAGCATAGCCCCTCGATTGAGGGTGTGGGTACCTGGATGCTTTTGGGCATTTTGCGTTTGCTTGTGGTGAAGGTCTATATCTGGGGTTACCCACATTTGGAAGTATTGTTGAATCACTTATGGGTGAATCTTCCATTCATGTGTTTGTTGCTGCGTCCTGCTTGAGAAGTCCGCTAGTTAGCTGTGTATCCCTGGATATACTCTGCTAGTAGTTGAATGTGATTGTGAATTGGCCATTTCCAAATTGTCTGTGCTAGAAGGGACAATTGAGATGTGTCTCCTCCTCCCCCCCCACCCCTTTTTGCAGTTCACACGCTGTGGTCATGTCTGTCCTTATCAACACTGTTGAGTGTGATCTGTGGTTGAAAAGCTTTGAGTGATAGAAACACTGCTAGTAATTACAAATGGTTTATGTGATAAGCTTGTTGAATTGAGTCCCGTTACCCTTGTATGGTGAGGTTGTTGAGATGGGCTCCAACCGGTCATTGATGCATCGTTGTGATTATGGTCCTGAAATGGCTGCCCTTTTAATAAGTTGGTGTGATTCTACCATTGCAGAGAGTGGAAAGTTTTGCGGTCCAACACTAGATCCTGAAGGTGACCTGTGCTGGAGACCATTGTTGCGAGAGACACTGCTGTAGCGGTCTCATGTTTAGGCGTGCATTGGGTACTATTGCTATGCATGATGCAATCATTCCCAAAAGTTTCATGATGAACCTCACTGTGTAAGTGTGGTTGTATTGTAGTTGAGATATGAGATTGTGAAAAGCTTGAACTCTCACTGGGTTTGGGTGTGCTAGTTTTCAGAATTGCTCCCACATATATAGTTGTATTTGTGCTGGCTGTAAAAGATTTTTGGTAATTGATTGTTGTAGGAAGTTGGCTCTGTATGTGCTATTTCAAAGTAAGGAATAGCATGCACAGAGTCCAAGGGTTCCCCTTAGAGGTAAAATAGTGGTAAAAAATAGATAATACTAATGCTCTATTTTGTGGTAGTGTGGTCGAGCAGTAGGCTTATCCAAGGAGTAGTGTTAAGCATTTGTTGTACATACACATAGACAATAAATGAGGTACACACACTCAGAGACAAATCCAGCCAATAGGTTTTTATATAGAAAAATATCTTTTCTTAGTTTATTTTAAGAACCACAGGTTCAAATTCTGTTGAGGTGGTCCATCTCCCTACAGGGAATGGACTTTATAGTGGAACACAGACCTGGGACTGCCCATGCCAATGCAGATGGCCTTTCCAGGTTCTTCCACTTAGAAAATGAAGACTCTCTTGGGAAAGGTTAGTCTCATCCTCTTTCGTTTGGGGGGGGGGTTGTGTAAGGAAATGCCTCCTTGGCATGGTTGCCCCCTGACTTTTTGCCTTTGCTGATGCTATGTTTACAATTGAAAGTGTGCTGAGGCCTGCTAACCAGGCCCCAGCACCAGTGTTCTTTCCCTAACCTGTACTTTTGTATCCACAATTGGCAGACCCTGGCATCCAGATAAGTCCCTTGTAACTGGTACTTCTAGTACCAAGGGCCCTGATGCCAAGGAAGGTCTCTAAGGGCTGCAGCATGTCTTATGCCACCCTGGAGACCTCTCACTCAGCCCAGACACACTGCTTGCCAGCTTGTGTGTGCTAGTGAGGACAAAACGAGTAAGTCGACATGGCACTCCCCTCAGGGTGCCATGCCAGCCTCTCACTGCCTATGCAGTATAGGTAAGACACCCCTCTAGCAGGCCTCACAGCCCTAAGGCAGGGTGCACTATACCATAGGTGAGGGTACCAGTGCATGAGCATGGTACCCCTACAGTGTCTAAATAAAACCTTAGACATTGTAAGTGCAGGGTAGCCATAAGAGTATATGGTCTGGGAGTCTGTCAAACACGAACTCCCCAGCACCATAATGGCTACACTGAAAACTGGGAAGTTTGGTATCAAACTTCTCAGCACAATAAATGCACACTGATGCCAGTGTACATTTTATTGTAAAATACACCACAGAGGGCACCTTAGAGGTGCCCCCTGAAACTTAACCAACTGTCTGTGTAGGCTGACTAGTTCCAGCAGCCTGCCACACCAGAGACATGTTGCTGGCCCCATGGGGAGAGTGCCTTTGTCACTCTGAGGCCAGTAACAAAGCCTGCACTGGGTGGAGATGCTAACACCTCCCCCAGGCAGGAGCTGTGACACCTGGCGGTGAGCCTCAAAGGCTCACCCCTTTGTCACAGCCCAGCAGGGCACTCCAGCTTAGTGGAGTTGCCCGCCCCCTCCGGCCACGGCCCCCACTTTTGGCGGCAAGGCTGGAGGGAACAAAGAAAGCAACAAGGAGGAGTCACTGGCCAGTCAGGACAGCCCCTAAGGTGTCCTGAGCTGAAGTGACTCTAACTTTTAGAAATCCTCCATCTTGCAGATGGAGGATTCCCCCAATAGGGTTAGGATTGTGACCCCCTCCCCTTGGGAGGAGGCACAAAGAGGGTGTACCCACCCTCAGGGCTAGTAGCCATTGGCTACTAACCCCCCAGACCTAAACACGCCCTTAAATTTAGTATTTAAGGGCTACCCTGAACCCTAGAAGATTAGATTCCTGCAACTACAAGAAGAAGGACTGCCTAGCTGAAAACCCCTGCAGCGGAAGACCCGAAGACGACAACTGCCTTGGCTCCAGAAACTCACCGGCCTGTCTCCTGCCTTCCAAAGATCCTGCTCCAGCGACGCCTTCCAAAGGGACCAGCGACCTCGACATCCTCTGAGGACTGCCCCTGCTTCGAAAAGACAAGAAACTCCCGAGGACAGCGGACCTGCTCCAAGAAAAGCTGCAACTTTGTTTCCAGCAGCTTTAAAGAACCCTGCAAGCTCCCCGCAAGAAGCGTGAGACTTGCAACACTGCACCCGGCGACCCCGACTCGGCTGGTGGCGATCCAACACCTCAGGAGGGACCCCAGGACTACTCTGATACTGTGAGTACCAAAACCTGTCCCCCCTGAGCCCCCACAGCGCCGCCTGCAGAGGGAATTCCGAGGCTTCCCCTGACCGCGACTCTTTGAATCCTAAGTCCCGACACCTGGGAGAGACCCTGCACCCGCAGCCCCCAGGACCTGAAGG
This sequence comes from Pleurodeles waltl, assembly GCF_031143425.1. NCBI lineage: Eukaryota > Metazoa > Chordata > Amphibia > Caudata > Salamandridae > Pleurodeles > Pleurodeles waltl. The sequence continues at coordinate 133,415,330 of NC_090445.1, read as the reverse complement.
ACCGGACTTTCACTGGAGGAGTGACCCCCAGGAGTCCCTCTCCCTTGACCAAGTGGAGGTTTCCCCGAGGAATCCCCCCCTTGCCTGCCTGCAGCGCTGAAGAGATCCCGAGATCTCTCATAGACTAACATTGCGAACCCGACGCTTGTCTCTACACTGCACCCGGCCGCCCCCGCGCCGCTGAGGGTAAAATTTCTGTGTGGACTTGTGTCCCCCCCGGTGCCCTACAAAACCCCCCTGGTCTGCCCTCCGAAGACGCGGGTACTTACCTGCAAGCAGACCGGAACCGGGGCACCCCCTTCTCTCCATTCTAGCCTATGTGTTTTGGGCACCACTTTGAACTCTGCACCTGACCGGCCCTGAGCTGCTGGTGTGGTGACTTTGGGGTTGCTCTGAACCCCCAACGGTGGGCTACCTTGGACCAAGAACTGAACCCTGTAAGTGTCCTACTTACCTGGTAAAACTAACAAAAACTTACCTCCCCTAGGAACTGTGAAAATTGCACTAAGTGTCCACTTTTAAAACAGCTCTTTGTCAATAACTTGAAAAGTATACATGCAATTTTGATGATGTGAAGTTCCTAAAGTACTTACCTGCAATACCTTTCGAATGAGATATTACATGTAGAATTTGAACCTGTGGTTCTTAAAATAAACTAAGAAAAGATATTTTTCTATATAAAAACCTATTGGCTGGATTTGTCTCTGAGTGTGTGTACCTCATTTATTGTCTTGTGTATGTACAACAAATGCTTAACACTACTCCTTGGATAAGCCTACTGCTCGACCACACTACCACAAAATAGAGCATTAGTATTATCTATTTCTACCACTATTTTACCTCTAAGGGGAACCCTTGGACTCTGTGCATGCTATTCCTTACTTTGAAATAGCACATACAGAGCCAACTTCCTACATTGGTGGATCAGCGGTGGGGTACAAGACTTTGCATTTGCTGGACTACTCAGCCAATACCTGATCACACGACAAATTCCAAAATTGTCATTAGAAATTGATTTTTGCAATTTGAAAAGTTTTCTAAATTCTTAAAAGACCTGCTAGGGCCTTGTGTTAGATCCTGTTTAGCATTTCTTTTAGAGTTTAAAAGTTTGTTAAAAGTTTGAATTAGATTCTAGAATCAGTTTTAGTTTCTTAAAAAGTATTCCAACTTTTAGAAGCATAATGTCTAGCACAGATGTGAATGTGGTGGAACTCGACACCACACCTTACCTCCATCTACAGATGAGAGAGCTAAGGTCACTCTGTAAACTAAAGAAAATAACAATGGGCCCCAAACCTACCAAAATACAGCTCCAGGAGCTTTTGGCAGAGTTTGAAAAGGCCAACCCCTCTGAGGGTGGCAACTCAGAGGAAGAGGATAGTGACTTGGAGGACAATTCCCCCCTACCAGTCCTATCTAGGGAGAACAGGGTCCCTCAAACCCTGACTCCAAAAATAATAGTCAGAGATGCTGGTTCCCTCACAGGAGAGACCAACACCTCTGAAATCACTGAGGATAACCCCAGTGAAGAGGACATCCAGTTAGCCAGGATGGCCAAAAGATTGGCTTTGGAAAGACAGATCCTAGCCATAGAGAGGGAAAGACAAGAGATGGGCCTAGGACCCATCAATGGTGGCAGCAACTTAAATAGGGTCAGAGATTCTCCTGACATGTTGAAAATCCCTAAAGGGATTGTAACTAAATATGAAGATGGTGATGACATCACCAAATGGTTCACAGCTTTTGAGAGGGCTTGTGTAACCAGAAAAGTGAACAGATCTCACTGGGGTGCTCTCCTTTGGGAAATGTTCACAGGAAAGTGTAGGGATAGACTCCTCACACTCTCTGGACAAGATGCAGAATCTTATGACCTCATGAAGGGTACCCTGATTGAGGGCTTTGGATTCTCCACTGAGGAGTACAGGATTAGGTTCAGGGGGGCTCAAAAATCCTCGAGCCAGACCTGGGTTGACTTTGTTGACTACTCAGTGAAAACACTAGATGGTTGGATTCAAGGCAGTGGTGTAAGTAATTATGATGGGCTGTACAATTTATTTGTGAAAGAACACCTGTTAAGTAATTGTTTCAATGATAAACTGCATCAGCATCTGGTAGACCTAGGACCAATTTCTCCCCAAGAATTGGGAAAGAAGGCGGACCATTGGGTCAAGACAAGGGTGTCCAAGACTTCAACAGGGGGTGACCAAAAGAAAGGGGTCACAAAGACTCCCCAGCAGAAGGGTGATGAGACAACCAAAACTAAAAATAGTAAAGAGTCTTCTACAGGCCCCCAAAAACCTGCACAGGAGGGTGGGCCCAGAGCCTCTTCACAAAACAATGGGTACAAGGGTAAAAACTTTGATCCCAAAAAGGCCTGGTGTCATAGCTGTAAACAGCATGGACACCAAACTGGAGACAAGGCCTGTCCCAAGAAAGGTTCCACTCCAAACTCCCATCCAGGTAACACTGGTATGGCTAGTCTCCAAGTGGGATCAACAGTGTGCCCAGAGCAAATCAGGGTCCACACTGAAGCTACTCTAGTTTCTGAGGGTGGGGTGGATTTAGCCACACTAGCTGTCTGGCCGCCTAACATGCAAAAATACAGACAGCAACTCTTAATTAATGGGACTAGAATAGAGGGCCTGAGGGATACAGGTGCCAGTGTCACCATGGTGACAGAGAAACTGGTTTCCCCTGGCCAATACCTGACTGGAAAAACTTACACAGTCACCAACGCTGACAATCAGAGAAAAGTACATCCCATGGCAATGGTTACTTTAGAATGGGGAGGGGTCAATGGCCTGAAACAGGTGGTGGTCTCCTCAAATATCCCAGTGGACTGTCTGCTTGGAAATGACCTGGAGTCCTCAGCATGGGCTGAGGTAGAACTAAAAACCCATGCAGCAATGCTGGGTATCCCTGAACTGGTGTGTGTGAAAACAAGAGCACAGTGCAAGGCACAGGGTGAACAAGTAGAGCTGGAGTCTGGAAGAATGGCCCAGCCTACCAAGAGAACAGGAAAGTCAGTTGGGAAACCAACTGCAACACAGCAAAAGAAAGGGAACCTCTCTTCTCAGGAAGAAGTTCTGCCCTCTGAGGGAACTGAGCCTTTGGAGCTTGAACCTTATCAGGTTGAGCTCTTAGGCCCAGGGGGACCCTCAAGGGAGGAGCTGTGTAAGGGACAAGAAACCTGTCCCTCTCTTGAAGGCCTTAGGCAGCAAGCTGCTGAAGAGTCCAAAGGCAAGAAAAATGGAACGCATAGGGTCTATTGGGAAGATGGACTCCTGTACACTGAGGCCAGAGACCCCAAACCTGGTGCCACTAGGAGAGTGGTAGTGCCTCAGCTGTTCAGAGAGTTCATCCTAACATTGGCCCATGACATTCCCCTTGCTGGACATTTGGGACAAACCAAGACGTGGGAGAGGTTAGTCAACCACTTCTACTGGCCCAATATGTCCAACATGGTTAAGGAGTTTTGCCTCTCCTGCCCCACCTGTCAAGCCAGTGGTAAGACAGGTGGGCATCCAAAGGCCCCCCTCATTCCACTTCCAGTGGTGGGGGTGCCCTTTGAAAGAGTGGGTGTGGACATAGTTGGTCCACTGGAACCTCCCACAGCCTCAGGAAATATGTATATCCTGGTAGTAGTGGATCATGCTACCAGGTATCCTGAAGCTATTCCCCTTAGGTCGACTACTGCCCCTGCAGTAGCCAAGGCCCTCATTGGTATCTTTACCAGAGTGGGTTTCCCTAAGGAGGTGGTGTCTGACAGAGGTACCAACTTCATGTCAGCATACCTAAAGCACATGTGGAATGAGTGTGGAGTGACTTATAAATTCACTACACCATACCATCCACAAACTAATGGCTTGGTTGAGAGATTCAACAAGACATTAAAAGGCATGATCATGGGGCTCCCAGAAAAGCTCAAAAGGAGATGGGATGTCCTCTTGCCATGTCTGCTTTTCGCTTACAGAGAGGTGCCACAGAAGGGAGTAGGATTCTCACCCTTTGAACTTCTGTTTGGTCATCCTGTAAGGGGACCACTTGCCCTTGTTAAAGAAGGCTGGGAGAGACCTCTCCATGAGCCTAAACAGGACATAGTGGACTATGTACTTGGCCTTCGCTCTAGAATGGCAGAGTACATGGAAAAGGCAACCAAAAACCTTGAGGCCAGCCAACAGCTCCAGAAGTTTTGGTATGACCAAAAGGCTGCACTGGTTGAGTTCCAACCAGGGCAGAAAGTCTGGGTTCTGGAGCCTGTGGCTCCCAGGGCACTCCAGGACAAATGGAGTGGCCCTTACCCAGTGCTAGAGAGGAAGAGTCAGGTCACCTACCTGGTGGACCTGGGCACAAGCAGGAGCCCCAAGAGGGTGATCCATGTGAACCGCCTTAAGCTCTTCCATGACAGGGCTGATGTGAATCTGTTAATGGTAACAGATGAGGATCAGGAGGCAGAGAGTGAACCTCTCCCTGATCTTCTGTCATCAGACCCAAAAGATGGCACAGTAGATGGAGTGATCTACTCAGACACCCTCTCTGGCCAACAGCAAGCTGATTGTAGGAGAGTCCTACAACAGTTTCCTGAGCTGTTCTCCCTAACCCCTGGTCAGACACACCTGTGTACCCATGATGTGGACACAGGAGACAGCATGCCTGTCAAGAACAAAATCTTCAGACAGTCTGACCATGTTAAGGAAAGCATCAAGGTGGAAGTCCACAAGATGCTGGAATTGGGAGTGATTGAGCGCTCTGACAGCCCCTGGGCTAGCCCAGTGGTCTTAGTCCCCAAACCCCACACCAAAGATGGAAAGAAAGAGATGAGGTTTTGTGTGGACTACAGAGGGCTCAATTCTGTCACCAAGACAGATGCCCATCCAATTCCAAGAGCTGATGAGCTCATTGATAAGTTAGGTGCTGCCAAATTTCTAAGTACCTTTGACTTGACAGCAGGGTACTGGCAAATAAAAATGGCACCTGGAGCAAAAGAAAAGACAGCATTCTCCACACCTGATGGGCATTATCAGTTTACTGTTATGCCCTTTGGTTTAAAGAATGCCCCTGCCACCTTCCAAAGGTTGGTGAATCAAGTCCTTGCTGGCTTGGAGTCCTTTAGCACAGCTTATCTTGATGATATTGCTGTCTTTAGCTCCACCTGGCAGGATCACCTGGTCCACCTGAGGAAGGTTTTGAAGGCTCTGCAATCTGCAGGCCTCTCTATCAAGGCATCCAAATGCCAGATAGGGCAGGGAACTGTGGTTTACTTGGGACACCTTGTAGGTGGAGGCCAAGTTCAGCCACTCCAACCCAAGATCCAGACTATTCTGGACTGGGTAGCTCCAAAAACCCAGACTCAAGTCAGGGCATTCCTTGGCTTGACTGGGTATTACAGGAGGTTTGTGAAGGGATATGGATCCATTGTGACAGCCCTCACTGAACTCACCTCCAAGAAAATGCCCAAGAAAGTAAACTGGACTGTGGACTGCCAACAGGCCTTTGACACCCTGAAACAGGCAATGTGCTCAGCACCAGTTCTCAAAGCTCCAGATTATTCTAAACAGTTCATTGTGCAGACTGATGCCTCTGAACATGGGATAGGGGCAGTTTTGTCCCAAACAAATGATGATGGCCTTGACCAGCCTGTTGCTTTCATTAGCAGGAGGTTACTCCCCAGGGAGCAGCGTTGGAGTGCCATTGAGAGGGAGGCCTTTGCTGTGGTTTGGTCCCTGAAGAAGCTGAGACCATACCTCTTTGGGACTCACTTCCTAGTTCAAACTGACCACAGACCTCTCAAATGGCTGATGCAAATGAAAGGTGAAAATCCTAAACTGTTGAGGTGGTCCATCTCCCTACAGGGAATGGACTTTATAGTGGAACACAGACCTGGGACTGCCCATGCCAATGCAGATGGCCTTTCCAGGTTCTTCCACTTAGAAAATGAAGACTCTCTTGGGAAAGGTTAGTCTCATCCTCTTTCGTTTGGGGGGGGGGTTGTGTAAGGAAATGCCTCCTTGGCATGGTTGCCCCCTGACTTTTTGCCTTTGCTGATGCTATGTTTACAATTGAAAGTGTGCTGAGGCCTGCTAACCAGGCCCCAGCACCAGTGTTCTTTCCCTAACCTGTACTTTTGTATCCACAATTGGCAGACCCTGGCATCCAGATAAGTCCCTTGTAACTGGTACTTCTAGTACCAAGGGCCCTGATGCCAAGGAAGGTCTCTAAGGGCTGCAGCATGTCTTATGCCACCCTGGAGACCTCTCACTCAGCACAGACACACTGCTTGCCAGCTTGTGTGTGCTAGTGAGGACAAAACGAGTAAGTCGACATGGCACTCCCCTCAGGGTGCCATGCCAGCCTCTCACTGCCTATGCAGTATAGGTAAGACACCCCTCTAGCAGGCCTTACAGCCCTAAGGCAGGGTGCACTATACCATAGGTGAGGGTACCAGTGCATGAGCATGGTACCCCTACAGTGTCTAAACAAAACCTTAGACATTGTAAGTACAGGGTAGCCATAAGAGTATATGGTCTGGGAGTCTGTCAAACACGAACTCCACAGCACCATAATGGCTACACTGAAAACTGGGAAGTTTGGTATCAAACTTCTCAGCACAATAAATGCACACTGATGCCAGTGTACATTTTATTGTAAAATACACCACAGAGGGCACCTTAGAGGTGCCCCCTGAAACGTAACCGACTATCTGTGTAGGCTGACTAGTTTTAGCAGCCTGCCACAAACCGAGACATGTTGCTGGCCCCATGGGGAGAGTGCCTTTGTCACTCTGAGGCCAGTAACAAAGCCTGCACTGGGTGGAGATGCTAACACCTCTCCCAGGCAGGAATTGTCACACCTGGCGGTGAGCCTCAAAGGCTCACCTCCTTTGTGCCAACCCAGCAGGACACTCCAGCTAGTGGAGTTGCCCGCCCCCTCCGGCCAGGCCCCACTTTTGGCGGCAAGGCCGGAGAAAATAATGAGAATAACAAGGAGGAGTCACTGGCCAGTCAGGACAGCCCCTAAGGTGTCCTGAGCTGAGGTGACTCTAACTTTTAGAAATCCTCCATCTTGCAGATGGAGGATTCCCCCAATAGGGTTAGGATTGTGACCCCCTCCCCTTGGGAGGAGGCACAAAGAGGGTGTACCCACCCTCAGGGCTAGTAGCCATTGGCTACTAACCCCCCAGACCTAAACACGCCCTTAAATTTAGTATTTAAGGGCTACCCTGAACCCTAGAAAATTAGATTCCTGCAACTACAAGAAGAAGGACTGCCTAGCTGAAAACCCCTGCAGCGGAAGACCCGAAGACGACAACTGCCTTGGCTCCAGAAACTCACCGGCCTGTCTCCTGCCTTCCAAAGATCCTGCTCCAGCGACGCCTTCCAAAGGGACCAGCGACCTCGACATCCTCTGAGGACTGCCCCTGCTTCGAAAAGACAAGAAACTCCCGAGGACAGCGGACCTGCTCCAAGAAAAGCTGCAACTTTGTTTCCAGCAGCTTTAAAGAACCCTGCAAGCTCCCCGCAAGAAGCGTGAGACTTGCAACACTGCACCCGGCGACCCCGACTCGGCTGGTGGCGATCCAACACCTCAGGAGGGACCCCAGGACTACTCTGATACTGTGAGTACCAAAACCTGTCCCCCCTGAGCCCCCACAGCGCCGCCTGCAGAGGGAATCCCGAGGCTTCCCCTGACCGCGACTCTTTGAACCTAAAGTCCCGACACCTGGGAGAGACCCTGCACCCGCAGCCCCCAGGACCTGAAGGACCGGACTTTCACTGGAGAAGTGACCCCCAGGAGTCCCTCTCCCTTGCCCAAGTGGAGGTTTCCCCGAGGAATCCCCCCCTTGCCTGCCTGCAGCGCTGAAGAGATCCCGAGATCTCTCATAGACTAACATTGCGAACCCGACGCTTGTCTCTACACTGCACCCGGCCGCCCCCGCGCCGCTGAGGGTGAAATTTCTGTGTGGACTTGTGTCCCCCCCGGTGCCCTACAAAACCCCCCTGGTCTGCCCTCCGAAGACGCGGGTACTTACCTGCAAGCAGACCGGAACCGGGGCACCCCCTTCTCTCCATTCTAGCCTATGTGTTTTGGGCACCACTTTGAACTCTGCACCTGACCGGCCCTGAGCTGCTGGTGTGGTGACTTTGGGGTTGCTCTGAACCCCCAACGGTGGGCTACCTTGGACCAAGAACTGAACCCTGTAAGTGTCCTACTTACCTGGTAAAACTAACAAAAACTTACCTCCCCCAGGAACTGTGAAAATTGCACTAAGTGTCCACTTTTAAAACAGCTCTTTGTCAATAACTTGAAAAGTATACATGCAATTTTGATGATGTGAAGTTCCTAAAGTACTTACCTGCAATACCTTTCGAATGAGATATTACATGTAGAATTTGAACCTGTGGTTCTTAAAATAAACTAAGAAAAGATATTTTTCTATATAAAAACCTATTGGCTGGATTTGTCTCTGAGTGTGTGTACCTCATTTATTGTCTTGTGTATGTACAACAAATGCTTAACACTACTCCTTGGATAAGCCTACTGCTCGACCACACTACCACAAAATAGAGCATTAGTATTATCTATTTCTACCACTATTTTACCTCTAAGGGGAACCCTTGGACTCTGTGCATGCTATTCCTTACTTTGAAATAGCACATACAGAGCCAACTTCCTACACCTCTGTAGTCCACACAAAACCTCATCTCTTTCTTTCCATCTTTGGTGTGAGGTTTGGGGACTAAGACCACTGGGCTAGCCCAGGGGCTGTCAGAGCGCTCAATCACTCCCAATTCCAGCATCTTGTGGACTTCCACCTTGATGCTTTCCTTAACATGGTCAGACTGTCTAAAGATTTTGTTTTTGACAGGCATGCTGTCTCCTGTGTCCACATCATGGGTACACAGGTGTGTCTGACCAGGGGTTAAGGAGAAGAGTTCAGGAAACTGTTGTAGGACTCTCCTACAATCAGCTTGCTGTTGGCCAGAGAGGGTGTCTGAGTAGATCACTCCATCTACTGTGCCATCTTTTGGGTCTGATGACAGAAGATCAGGGAGAGGTTCACTCTCTGCCTCCTGATCCTCATCTGTTACCATCAACAGATTCACATCAGCCCTGTCATGGAAGAGCTTAAGGCGGTTCACATGGATCACCCTCTTGGGGCTCCTGCTTGTGCCCAGGTCCACCAGGTAGGTGACCTGACTCTTCCTTTCTAGCACTGGGTAAGGGCCACTCCATTTGTCCTGGAGTGCCCTGGGAGCCACAGGCTCCAGAACCCAGACTTTCTGCCCTGGTTGGAACTCAACCAGTGCAGCCTTTTGGTCATACCAAAACTTCTGGAGCTGTTGGCTGGCCTCAAGGTTTTTGGTTGCCTTTTCCATGTACTCTGCCATTCTAGAGCGAAGGCCAAGTACATAGTCCACTATGTCCTGTTTAGGCTCATGGAGAGGTCTCTCCCAGCCTTCTTTAACAAGGGCAAGTGGTCCCCTTACAGGATGACCAAACAGAAGTTCAAAGGGTGAGAATCCTACTCCCTTCTGTGGCACCTCTCTGTAAGCGAAAAGCAGACATGGCAAGAGGACATCCCATCTCCTTTTGAGTTTTTCTGGGAGCCCCATGATCATGCCCTTTAATGTCTTGTTGAATCTCTCAACTAAGCCATTAGTTTGTGGATGGTATGGTGTAGTGAATTTATAAGTCACCCCACACTCATTCCACATGTGCTTTAGGTATGCTGACATGAAGTTGGTACCTCTGTCAGACACCACCTCCTTAGGGAAACCCACTCTGGTAAAGATACCAATGAGGGCCTTGGCTACTGCAGGGGCAGTAGTCGACCTAAGGGGAATAGCTTCAGGATACCTTGTAGCATGATCCACTACTACCAGGATATACATATTTCCTGAGGCTGTGGGAGGTTCTAGTGGACCAACTATGTCCACACCCACTCTTTCAAAGGGAACCCCCACCACTGGAAGTGGAATGAGGGGGGCCTTTGGATGTCCACCTGTCTTACCACTGGCTTGACAGGTGGGGCAGGAGAGGCAAAACTCCTTAACCATGTTGGACATATTGGGCCAGTAGAAGTGGTTGACTAACCTCTCCCACGTCTTGGTTTGTCCCAAATGTCCAGCAAGGGGAATGTCATGGGCCAATGTTAGGATGAACTTCCTGAACAGCTGAGGCACTACCACTCTCCTAGTGGCACCAGGTTTGGGGTCTCTGGCCTCAGTGTACAGGAGTCCATCTTCCCAATAGACCCTATGCGTTCCATTTTTCTTGCCTTTGGACTCTTCAGCAGCTTGCTGCCTAAGGCCTTCAAGAGAGGGACAGGTTTCTTGTCCCTTACACAGCTCCTCCCTTGAGGGTCCCCCTGGGCCTAAGAGCTCAACCTGATGAGGTTCAAGCTCCAAAGGCTCAGTTCCCTCAGAGGGCAGAACTTCTTCCTGAGAAGAGAGGTTCCCTTTCTTTTGCTGTGTTGCAGTTGGTTTCCCAACTGACTTTCCTGTTCTCTTGGTAGGCTGGGCCATTTTTCCAGACTCCAGCTCTACTTTTTCACCCTGTGCCTTGCATTGTGCTCTTGTTTTCACACACACCAGTTCAGGGATACCCAGCATTGCTGCATGGGTTTTTAGTTCTACCTCAGCCCATGCTGAGGACTCCAGGTCATTTCCAAGCAGACAGTCCACTGGGATATTTGAGGAGACCACCACCTGTTTCAGGCCATTGACCCCTCCCCATTCTAAAGTAACCATTGCCATGGGATGTACTTTTCTCTGATTGTCAGCGTTGGTGACTGTGTAAGTTTTTCCAGTCAGGTATTGGCCAGGGGAAACCAGTTTCTCTGTCACCATGGTGACACTGGCACCTGTATCCCTCAGGCCCTCTATTCTAGTCCCATTAATTAAGAGTTGCTGTCTGTATTTTTGCATGTTAGGCGGCCAGACAGCTAGTGTGGCTAAATCCACCCCACCCTCAGAAACTAGAGTAGCTTCAGTGTGGACCCTGATTTGCTCTGGGCACACTGTTGATCCCACTTGGAGACTAGCCATACCAGTGTTACCTGGATGGGAGTTTGGAGTGGAACCTTTCTTGGGACAGGCCTTGTCTCCAGTTTGGTGTCCATGCTGTTTACAGCTATGACACCAGGCCTTTTTGGGATCAAAGTTTTTACCCTTGTACCCATTGTTTTGTGAAGAGGCTCTGGGCCCACCCTCCTGTGCAGGTTTTTGGGGGCCTGTAGAAGACTCTTTACTATTTTTAGTTTTGGTTGTCTCATCACCCTTCCCCTGGGGAGTCTTTGTGACCCCTTTCTTTTGGTCACCCCCTGTTGAAGTCTTGGACACCCTTGTCTTGACCCAATGGTCCGCCTTCTTTCCCAATTCTTGGGGAGAAATTGGTCCTAGGTCTACCAGATGCTGATGCAGTTTATCATTGAAACAATTACTTAACAGGTGTTCCTTCACAAATAAATTGTACAGCCCATCATAATTATTTACACCACTGCCTTGAATCCAACCATCTAGTGTTTTCACTGAGTAGTCTACAAAGTCAACCCAGGTCTGGCTCGAGGATTTTTGAGCCCCCCTGAATCTAATCCTATACTCCTCAGTGGAGAATCCAAAGCCCTCAATCAGGGTACCCTTCATGAGGTCATAAGATTCTGCATCTTGTCCAGAGAGTGTGAGGAGTCTATCCCTACACTTTCCTGTGAACATTTCCCAAAGGAGAGCACCCCAGTGAGATCTGTTCACTTTTCTGGTTACACAAGCCCTCTCAAAAGCTGTGAACCATTTGGTGATGTCATCACCATCTTCATATTTAGTTACAATCCCTTTAGGGATTTTCAACATGTCAGGAGAATCTCTGACCCTATTTATGTTGCTGCCACCATTGATGGGTCCTAGGCCCATCTCTTGTCTTTCCCTCTCTATGGCTAGGATCTGTCTTTCCAAAGCCAATCTTTTGGCCATCCTGGCTAACTGGATGTCCTCTTCACTGGGGCTATCCTCAGTGATTTCAGAGGTGTTGGTCTCTCCTGTGAGGGAACCAGCATCTCTGACTATTATTTTAGGAGTCAGGGTTTGAGGGACCCTGTTCTCCCTAGATAGGACTGGTAGGGGGGAATTGTCCTCCAAGTCACTATCCTCTTCCTCTGAGTTGCCACCCTCAGAGGGGTTGGCCTTTTCAAACTCTGCCAAAAGCTCCTGGAGCTGTATTTTGGTAGGTTTGGGGCCCATTGTTATTTTCTTTATTTTACAGAGTGACCTTAGCTCCCTCATCTTAAGATGGAGGTAAGGTGTGGTGTCGAGTTCCACCACAGTCACATCTGTGCTAGACATTTTGCTTCTAAAAGTTGGAGTACTTTTTAAGAATCTACAACTGGTTCTAGAATCCAATTCAAACTTTTACAAACTTTTAAACTCTAAAAGAAATGCTAAACAGGGACTTAACACACAAGGCCCTAGCAGGACTTTTAAGAATTTAGAAAACTTTACAAATTGCAAAAATCAATTTCTAATGACAATTTTGGAATTTGTCGTGTGATCAGGTATTGGCTGAGTAGTCCAGCAAATGCAAAGTCTTGTACCCCACCGCTGATCCACCAATGTAGGAAGTTGGCTCTGTATGTGCTATTTCAAAGTAAGGAATAGCATGCACAGAGTCCAAGGGTTCCCCTTAGAGGTAAAATAGTGGTAAAAAATAGATAATACTAATGCTCTATTTTGTGGTAGTGTGGTCGAGCAGTAGGCTTATCCAAGGAGTAGTGTTAAGCATTTGTTGTACATACACATAGACAATAAATGAGGTACACACACTCAGAGACAAATCCAGCCAATAGGTTTTTATATAGAAAAATATCTTTTCTTAGTTTATTTTAAGAACCACAGGTTCAAATTCTACATGTAATATCTCATTCGAAAGGTATTGCAGGTAAGTACTTTAGGAACTTCAAATCAAAAATTGCATGTATACTTTACAAGTTATTGACAAATAGCTGTTTTAAAAGTGGACACTTAGTGCAATTTTCACAGTTCCTAGGGGAGGTAAGTTTTGGTTAGTTTTACCAGGTAAGTAAGACTCTTACAGGGTTCAGTTCTTGGTCCAAGGTAGCCCACCGTTGGGGGTTCAGAGCAACCCCAAAGTCACCACACCAGCAGCTCAGGGCCGGTCAGGTGCAGAGTTCAAAGTGGTGCCCAAAACACATAGGCTAGAATGGAGAGAAGGGGGTGCCCCGGTTCCGGTCTGCTTGCAGGTAAGTACCCGCGTCTTCGGAGGGCAGACCAGGGGGGTTTTGTAGGGCACCGGGGGGGACACAAGTCCACACAGAAATTTCACCCTCAGCAGCGCGGGGGCGGCCGGGTGCAGTGTAGAAACAAGCGTCGGGTTTGTAATGGAAGTCAATGGGAGATCTAGGGATCTCTTCAGCGCTGCAGGCAGGAAAGGGGGGGGTTCCTCGGGGAAACCTCCACTTGGTCAAGGGAGAGGGACTCCTGGGGGTCACTCCTCCAGTGAAAGTTCGGTCCTTCAGGTCCTGGGGGCTGCGGGTGCAGGGTCTCTCCCAGGTGTCGGGACTTAGGATTCAAAGAGTCGCGGTCAGGGGAAGCCTCGGGATTCCCTCTGCAGGCGGCGCTGTGGGGGCTCAGGGGGGACAGGTTTTGGTACTCACAGTATCAGAGTAGTCCTGGGGTCCCTCCTGAGGTGTTGGATCGCCACCAGCCGAGTCGGGGTCGCCGGGTGCAGTGTTGCAAGTCTCACGCTTCTTGCGGGGAGCTTGCAGGGTTCTTTAAAGTTGCTGGAAACAAAGTTGCAGCTTTTCTTGGAGCAGGTCCGCTGTCCTCGGGAGTTTCTTGTCTTTTCGAAGCAGGGGCAGTCCTCAGAGGATGTCGAGGTCGCTGGTCCCTTTGGAAGGCGTCGCTGGAGCAGGATCTTTGGAAGGCAGGAGACAGGCCGGTGAGTTTCTGGAGCCAAGGCAGTTGTCGTCTTCTGGTCTTCCTCTGCAGGGGTTTTCAGCTAGGCAGTCCTTCTTCTTGTAGTTGCAGGAATCTAATCTTCTAGGGTTCAGGGTAGCCCTTAAATACTAAATTTAAGGGCGTGTTTAGGTCTGGGGGGTTAGTAGCCAATGGCTACTAGCCCTGAGGGTGGGTACACCCTCTTTGTGCCTCCTCCCAAGGGGAGGGGGTCACAATCCTAACCCTATTGGGGGAATCCTCCATCTGCAAGATGGAGGATTTCTAAAAGTTAGTCACTTCAGCTCAGGACACCTTAGGGGCTGTCCTGACTGGCCAGTGACTCCTCCTTGTTGCTTTCTTTGTTCCCTCCAGCCTTGCCGCCAAAAGTGGGGGCCGTGGCCGGAGGGGGCGGGCAACTCCACTAAGCTGGAGTGCCCTGCTGGGCTGTGACAAAGGGGTGAGCCTTTGAGGCTCACCGCCAGGTGTCACAGCTCCTGCCTGGGGGAGGTGTTAGCATCTCCACCCAGTGCAGGCTTTGTTACTGGCCTCAGAGTGACAAAGGCACTCTCCCCATGGGGCCAGCAACATGTCTCTGGTGTGGCAGGCTGCTGGAACTAGTCAGCCTACACAGACAGTTGGTTAAGTTTCAGGGGGCACCTCTAAGGTGCCCTCTGTGGTGTATTTTACAATAAAATGTACACTGGCATCAGTGTGCATTTATTGTGCTGAGAAGTTTGATACCAAACTTCCCAGTTTTCAGTGTAGCCATTATGGTGCTGGGGAGTTCGTGTTTGACAGACTCCCAGACCATATACTCTTATGGCTACCCTGCACTTACAATGTCTAAGGTTTTATTTAGACACTGTAGGGGTACCATGCTCATGCACTGGTACCCTCACCTATGGTATAGTGCACCCTGCCTTAGGGCTGTGAGGCCTGCTAGAGGGGTGTCTTACCTATACTGCATAGGCAGTGAGAGGCTGGCATGGCACCCTGAGGGGAGTGCCATGTCGACTTACTCGTTTTGTCCTCACTAGCACACACAAGCTGGCAAGCAGTGTGTCTGGGCTGAGTGAGAGGTCTCCAGGGTGGCATAAGACATGCTGCAGCCCTTAGAGACCTTCCTTGGCATCAGGGCCCTTGGTACTAGAAGTACCAGTTACAAGGGACTTATCTGGATGCCAGGGTCTGCCAATTGTGGATACAAAAGTACAGGTTAGGGAAAGAACACTGGTGCTGGGGCCTGGTTAGCAGGCCTCAGCACACTTTCAATTGTAAACATAGCATCAGCAAAGGCAAAAAGTCAGGGGGCAACCATGCCAAGGAGGCATTTCCTTACAATTGTGAATCCTAGGTTGTGTAGGGTGAACACTGTGTACTGTGTGTGCTGTTGACAGGTTTGAATTGTGCTGGCTTTTATGAGCCAGTTGTCCAGATAGGGAAAGACATGTACATGTTGGCTTCTGAGGTATGCTACGACCACTGCAAGGCATTTGCTGAATACCCTTGGTGCTGCTGTTACTCCAAAGGGTAGTACCTTGAATTAGTAGTGCTTGCCTGCTATCGCAAATCTTAGAAATTTGCGATGTGCTGGATGTATGGGAATGTGGAAATAAGCATCTTTTAAATCTAATGCTGTCATGTAGTCTTGTTTCTGTAGCAGGTGAATTATGTCCTGTAGAGTGACCTTGTGAAAATGCTCTCACAGAATGTACTGATTGAGGCATCTGAGATCCAAGATCGGTCTGAGTGTACCATCCTTCTTTGGTATGAGGAAGGACAGGGAACATACTCCTGACCCCTGTTGGGATATAGGTACCATCTCTATGGCACCTTTGAGTAGAAGTGATTGTACCTCTTGTCTTAGTAAATTTAGATGTCCCAGGGAACGTTTGTGAGAGCAAAGGGGAATGTTTGGTGGAGTAGAGGTAAGTTCTAGGCAACAACCATGTTGGATAATTGATAGAACCCATTGATCTGTAGCAATGTGCCATTGTTGGTAAAAATGTTAGTCTTCCTCCCACAGGAGATGTATGCTGTGTGTGGATGTGTAAAAAGCCACTGTTTGGTTGAGGTGGAGAAACCTCTTGGGGCAGTTGATTTATCTTTCTCTATAGTTATTTCCTCTGCAAAAGCCTCTGAAGGAGCCTCTGTTGTAAACATGTGGCCCTTGTTTCTGTTGGGATGTTGATGGCTCAGAGGTGGATGGTTTAAAGCCACCTCTAAACTGAGGCATGCAAAACGTTCCGAGTAGGGGTTGTGTAAAGGGCACCCATAGCTTTAGCTGTAACAGACTTTTTTCAGCTTCTATAATGGTATCAACTTCTGGGCCAAATAAGTGTTGCCTATCAAAAGGGATATGTAACACTGCCTGTTGTATTTCTGGTTTAAACCCTGAAGTTCTTAACCATGCGTGCGTTCTAATAATTACACTGGTATTGATACCGCCTTGCTGCTGTATCTGTTGCAGATCCAATTTGATTATTAGAAATAGCCTACCCCTATGTTACTATCTGCTGTGCCATTTTCTGGTGGAAGGTACTGCAATAAATCCTCCATCTCATCCCAATTAGCTCTGTCATATCTTGCTAAAATGCCTGAGAATTTGTAATCCTCCAACGATTAGCAGCTTGAGTTGCTACTCTTTTCCCAGCTGTGACAAATTTACGACTTTCCTTGTCTGGGGGAGGAGCATCCCCTGTGGGTTGGCTATTTGCCCTTTTCCTTGCAGCACTGACTATAAAGTCAGGTGGCAATTGGGCTCTAATAAAAAAAACAGATCTGAACGTGCAGTTTTATACTTCTTGTCTACCCTTGGTGTGATAATGAAAATGTCACTTACCCAGTGTACATCTGTTCGTGGCATCAGTCGCAGTAGATTCGCATGTTCTGCAATAGCTCGCCATCTGGTGTTGGGCCGGAGTGTTACAAGTTGTTTTTCTTCGAAGAAGTCTTTCGAGTCACGGGACCGAGTGACTCCTCCTTTTGTCTCCATTGCGCATGGGCGTCGACTCCATCTTCGATTGTTTTTCCCCGCAGAGGGTGAGGTAGGAGTTGAATTGTAGTAATAGTGCCCATGCAATGGAGTGACTAAGTATGCACTTATTTAAGGTTGAGATGATACATATATAAATAATTGAAGGTAACTTCCAAACTGCTACAGGCTCCCGGGGAGGCGGGTGGGCACATGCGAATCTACTGCGACTGATGCCACGAACAGATGTACACTGGGTAAGTGACATTTTCAGTTCGATGGCATCTGTCGCTGTAGATACGCATGTTCTGCAATAGACTAGTAAGCAGTTATTTCCCCAAAAGCGGTGGATCAGCCTGTAGGAGTGGAAGTAGTCTGAAATAATGTCCTTAATACAGCTTGACCTACTGTGGCTTGTTGTGCGGATAACACGTCTACACAGTAATGCTTGGTGAATGTGTGAGGCGTAGACCATGTGGCTGCCTTACATATTTCTTGCATTGGGATGTTTCCTAGAAAGGCCATGGTAGCACCTTTCTTTCTGGTTGAGTGTGCCCTTGGTGTAATGGGCAGCTGTCGTTTAGCTTTAAGGTAGCAGATTTGGATGCATTTAACTATCCATCTGGCTATACCTTGTTTTGAAATTGGGTTTCCTGCATGAGGTTTTTGAAATGCAATAAAGAGTTGTTTAGTCTTTCTGATGTTCTTTGTTCTGTCAATGTAATACATTAATGCTCTTTTGACATCTAATGTATGTAGTGCCCTTTCAGCTACGGTATCTGGCTGTGGAAAGAACACCGGAAGTTCCACTGTTTGATTTAGATGGAACGGTGAAATAACCTTTGGCAAAAATTTAGGATTGGTCCTTAGGACGACTTTATTTTTGTGTAGTTGTATAAAAGGTTCCTGTATAGTAAACGCCTGAATCTCGCTTACTCTTCTCAGGGAAGTAATGGCGATGAGAAATGCCACCTTCCAGGTTAGGAACTGTATGTCGCAGGAGTGCATGGGTTCAAAAGGTGGACCCATAAGTCTAGTTAGGACAACATTTAGGTTCCATGAAGGAACAGGTAGTGTTCTTGGTGGTATAATTCTCCTAAGGCCCTCCATGAATGCTTTAATGACTGGTATTTTATATAGGGAAGTTGAATAGGTAGTCTGCAGGTATGCAGATATTGCTGCAAGGTGAATCTTAATGGAAGAGAAAGCTAGGTTAGATTTTTGTAAGTGAAGCAAGTAACCCACTACATGTTCTGGAGTTGTGTGTAATGGTTGTATTTGATTAATATGGCAGTAGCAAACAAACCTCTTCCATTTACTTGCATAGCAGTGCCTGGTGGATGGCCTTCTTGCTTGTTTTATGACTTCCATACATTCTTGGGTAAGTTGTAAGTGCCCGAATTCTAGGATTTCAGGAGCCAGATTGCTAGATTCAGCGATGCTGGATCTGGGTGTCTGATCTTTTGGTTGTGCTGTGTCAACAGATCTGGCCTGTTGGGCAATTTGATGCAGGGTACCACTGATAGGTCTAGCAGCGTTGTGTACCAGGGTTGCCTTGCCCAAGTTGGTGCTATCAATATGAGTTTGAGTTTGCTTTGACTGAGTTTGTTTACCAGGTAAGGAAGGAGAGGGAGAGGAGGAAAAGCGTAAGCAAATATCCCTGACCAGTTCATCCATAGGGCATTGCCTTGGGATTGTTTGTGTGGGTATCTGGATGCGAAGTTTTGGCATTTTGCGTTCTCCCTTGTCGCAAACAAGTCTATCTGAGGTGTTCCCCAGAGTTTGAAATAAGTGTTCAGTATTTGGGGGTGAATTTCCCATTCGTGGACCTGTTGGTGATCTCGAGAGAGATTGTCTGCGAGTTGATTTTGTATCCCTGGTATAAACTGTGCAATTAGGCGAATTTGGTTGTGAATTGCCCAATGCCAAATTTTTTGTGCTAACAGGCTTAACTGCGTGGAGTGCGTCCCTCCCTGCTTGTTTAGATAATACATTGTTGTCATGTTGTCTGTTTTGACGAGAATGTATTTGTGAACTATTATTGGTTGGAAAGCTTTTAGTGCTTGAAAAACTGCAAGAAGTTCTAGGTGATTGATATGCAGTTTTGTTTGATGTACGTTCCATTGTCCTTGTATGCTGTGTTGATCGAGGTGTGCTCCCCACCCTGTCATGGAAGCATCTGTTGTTATTACGTATTGTGGCACTGGGTCTTGGAAAGGCCGCCCCTTGTTTAAATTTATGTTGTTCCACCACAGAAGCGAGAGGTAAGTTTGGCGGTCTATTAACACCAGATCTAGAAGGTGACCCTGTGCTTGAGACCACTGTGATGCTAGGCATTGTTGTAAGGGCCTCATGTGCAGTCTTGCGTTTGGGACAATGGCTATGCATGATGACATCATGCCTAGGAGTTGTAATACCATCTTTGCTTGTATCTTTTGTGTTGGATACATGCGTTGTATGATGGTGTTGAAATTTTGAATTCTTTGTGGACTTGGAGTGGCTACTCCTTTTGATGTGTCTATTATGGCTCCCAGGTATTGTTGTACCTTGCGTGGCAGAATTTTGGATTTTGTGAAATTGACGGTGAACCCTAGTTTGAAGAGGGTTTGTATGATATGATTCGTGTGATTTGAGCACTCTATTAACGAATGGGCCTTGATTAGCCAGTCGTCTAGATATGGGAACACATGTATTTGCTGTCTTCTGATGTGTGCAGCGACTACCGCTAGACATTTGGTAAAGACTCTTGGTGCGGTTGTTAATCCGAAAGGCAGTACCTTGAATTGGTAATGTATTCCTTTGAATACAAACCTTAGGTATTTCCTGTGCGATGGGTGTATTGGTATATGGAAATAAGCATCCTTGAGGTCTAAAGTTGCCATGTAGTCGTGCAGCTTTAGCAATGGCAATACTTCTTGTAGTGTGACCATGTGGAAGTGGTCTGATTTGATGAAAGTGTTGACTACTCTGAGGTCTAGGATTGGTCTCAGTGTTTTGTCCTTCTTTGGTATCAGAAAGTACAGTGAGTAAACTCCTGTGTTTATTTGTGTGTTTGGCACTAATTCGATTGCATTCTTTTGCAATAGTGCCTGCACTTCTATCTCTAGGAGATTGGAATGGTGTGTTGTTAAATTTTGTGCTTTTGGTGGTATGTTTGGAGGGAACTGTAGAAATTCTATGCAGTAACCATGTTGGATAATTGCTAGAACCCAAGTGTCTGTAGTGATTTTCTCCCATGCTCTGTAATAATGACCTATTCGTCCCCCCACTGGTGTTGTGTGGAGGGGGTGAGTGACATGTGAGTCACTGTTTAGTAGTAGGGGTTTTGGGGCTTTGGAATCTTCCTCTATTTCTAGGGAATTGCCCTCCTCTATATTGTCCCCGAAAACCTCCTCTATACTGTCCTTGGTAACTGGACGGTGTGGCTTGTGAGGTGCTGGCTTGTGTGCTTTGACCCCGAAACCCCCCTCGAAAGGGCGTTTTACGGAATGAGCTGTAATTCCCTCTGCTCTGCGGGGAGTAGAGTGCGCCCATGGCTTTGGCAGTGTCCGTATCTTTTTTGAGTTTCTCAATTGCTGTGTCCACTTCTGGACCGAACAGTTCTTTTTCATTAAAAGGCATATTGAGAACTGCTTGTTGAATCTCTGGTTTAAATCCAGACGTTCGGAGCCATGCATGCCTTCTGATAGTTATAGATGTATTAATTGTCCGTGCAGCTGTATCTGCAGCGTCCATGGAGGAGCGGATCTGGTTGTTGGAGATGGCCTGTCCCTCCTCAACCAATTGTTTTGCCCTATTTTGGAAGTCTTTGGGCAGATGTTCAATGAGATGTTGCATCTCGTCCCAGTGGGCTCTGTCATAGCGCGCAAGTAGTGCCTGGGAGTTCGCGATGCGCCACTGGTTTGCAGCTTGTGCTGCGACTCTCTTACCAGCTGCATCAAACTTGCGGCTTTCTTTATCTGGGGGTGGTGCATCTCCAGATGTGTGAGAGTTGGCCCTTTTTCTAGCTGCTCCTACAACAACAGAGTCTGGTGGCAGCTGTGTTGTGATGAAAGCCGGGTCCGTAGGAGGCGGCTTATACTTTTTTTCCACCCTTGGTGTGATTGCCCTACTTTTGACCGGGTCCTTAAATATGTCTTTTGCGTGCCGGAGCATACCAGGGAGCATAGGCAGGCTTTGGTAGGAGCTGTGGGTGGAGGAGAGTGTGTTGAACAAGAAATCATCCTCGACCTGTTCTGAGTGGAGGCTTACGTTGTGAAATTGTGCTGCTCTAGCCACCACCTGAGAGTACGCGGTGCTGTCTTCTGGTGGAGATGGTTTTGTAGGGTATGCCTCTGGGCTGTTATCTGACACTGGGGCGTCGTATAGGTCCCATGCGTCCTGGTCTTGGTCACCCTGGCTCATGGTGGTGTGAGCTGGGGAGTGTGATGGCGTTTGTGCTGGTGAAACGTTAATCACGGGCGGAGGAGAGGGTGGTGGTGTAACTCTTTTCACCACTTTTGGTTGTGGTGCTTGTTCCGTCTGGAACTCCAACCTTCTCTTTCTCCTAATGGGGGGAAGGGTGCTTATTTTCCCTGTCCCCTGCTGAATGAAGATACGCTTTTGCGTATGGTCCGCATCAGTTGCTTGTAGCTCTTCCTCAAACCTATGCTTCTGCATTTGGGAGGTTAGCGAGTGCTCTTCTGTATAAGAGCCTGAAGCTGGGTCGCTTGCAGTTTGTTTCGGCATCGAAACTTTGTCTGCGTGTTTTTTCGGCTCCGAGGTGACTTTTTTCCTTTTCGGGGCCGAAACCTCTCGGCGTCGATCTGTTTCGGTGCCGCTGTCTCGGCGTCGAGCCGTGTCCACACCGGCATCTCGGTGTCGAGGCTTGTCTCCAGCACTTTCTCGGTCCCGAGAAGGCTGCGTGCCGGTGTCTCGACCGGAGTCGGACGATCTCGGCACCGTTTGGGCCTTTTTCGGTGCCGACGGTCGGTCACCGATTTTATGGGTTGAGCCATGGCCTGGTGGCAGTGGCGTCCCCTGGGCCTTGTAAATGTTTCTTTGTGTGGTTTTCGACGTCTTACTCACGGTTTGTGTATCGTCGAATCCTTCGGAGTCTGAGTCTTGGATCGAGAAGGTACCTTCCTCTTCCTGTTCCTCGAACTCCCGTCGGGCTGTCGGTGCGGACGCCATTTGAAGTCTTCTGGCTCGACGGTCTCGGAGTGTTTTTCGGGACCGGAACGCACGACAGGCCTCGCAGGTGTCTTCGCTGTGCTCAGGTGACAGGCACAGGTTGCAGACCAAGTGTTGGTCTGTGTAGGGGTATTTATTGTGGCATTTGGGGCAGAAACGGAAAGGGGTCCGTTCCATCGGCGTTCCTCAGCACGCGGTCGGGCCGACCAGGCCCCGACGGAGGATCGAAAAACTACCCCGAAGGGCACCGGAGCTCTTCGATCTTCGATGCGGTGTTGAATGTAAGTACGCCGATCCCGAACGCAACAATACCGACGAAAATCTTCCGAAATTAACTATTTTTTCTGTTCCGAAACTCGGAGCGACAGGAACACGTCCGAACCCGATGGCGGAAAAAAAACAATCGAAGATGGAGTCGACGCCCATGCGCAATGGAGACAAAAGGAGGAGTCACTCGGTCCCGTGACTCGAAAGACTTCTTCGAAGAAAAACAACTTGTAACACTCCGGCCCAACACCAGATGGCGAGCTATTGCAGAACATGCGTATCTACAGCGACAGATGCCATCGAACTTATAGATTTCACTGTCTCTTTGAAAATGTCCTCTGCATGATTAAGCATGCCTGGGAGCATAGGAAGTCATTGATAAGCCTTATGAGTAGATATTAGTGTATCAAATAAGTCATCATCCTCAATGGGATCCGTACGTAATTGCACCTTGTGATATGCAACTGCCCTAGCTATCACCGGATTGTAGGTAGTGGTATCTTCAGGTGGAGATGGCCTTGCAGGGTATAAATCAGGATCATTAAAAAGGTATGGGGGCTGAATCATAAATCCCATTGATCTATATCCTGATGAGTATTCTCCAAATCATCCCCTTGTGTTGAGATAGGGGATTGTGGAGAAAACTGTAGGTGGTGGAGAAGCAGGAAGTAAAGGAGAATGTGGTGAAGGCTGTTGTAGCGCCTTTGGTTTCTCCTTTTGCCTAAATATTTTAGCAGGTGGCGGCCCAGCTTCTAGTCTCTTGGAAAGTCAATTTTCTCTTTGTTGTAGGAGGAGAAGCAATAATTCTTCCTGTGTCCTTATGTATATGGATTTTTGGCTGTTTAGTGAACATTACTTCCAATATGGACCTTATTTCAGAAGACTCCTCAGTAGTTGGAGCATATTTCCCACCCACAGGTTTCAGCTCCGAAAGTTTGGAAACCAAATCTTTTTAGTCAGGCCGAAAATGTCTGCTCAGAAATCGATGGCAGTTTTTTCGCCTCAGAGGTGGAAGTCTCATTTTCAGCTCGATCCTGAAAAGGGTGTGGCATGCTGTTTGGTCGGCACTGAATGTACTTTGGTCTTCAGTTCTGGGGCCGAACCGGAGGGTTGGTCATCCAACTGTATTTTTAGGTCAAACCATGGCCTAAAAACAGTGGAGGACCCAAGAACGGTGCTACAGTCTTTTTGGTTGTCTTTTGTGGATGGGAAGGGGCTTCTGCACACACGTACTGCGCCACTGAAATGGACTGGCTGTTGCCATCGGCATCTTGATCCGAATCGGTCTTCGAAGGAAACTGCAGTTTGATGAGCCAACTCTTCTTGATTGTGTTCTTTTCAGAAGATGTCGGGTGTTTGTTCCGACGACTGACACAATCTCCAACCGACGTGCTCTTCGATCTTCAAGTCTTGTTCGAACGGAAGGATCGACGCTCTTCACAGCTGCCTTCTCTGATCTGGAGAAAGACAGATTGCACACTGAGTGCTGATCGGTGTATGGAAATTTAGCGTTACACCAATTGTAAAAGCAAAATGCAGTCCGTTCCATTAGCCTGACAGGCACCTTCAATGGTGTCCTAGTTGTCTTATTGATAGGATGGTCGACAAGGAATCTGCTGCTGGATAGTATCCACCAGAAAGATCTTCAAAGGTAAGTAACTTGCTCATCTGATAGGGACATCTAACAGCAGATTACTGGCCTGAATAGATACCAAAGCAGTTTTTGAGGGGATTGGGGGGCCTAATATCTGTGCATGGACTCAAAACAGAATGCCCTGCAGGATCAAGCAGGCAAAACACCTCTTGGCAAACCCGACTAGCCAGACAATAAGTCTTTCATGAACATATGGCTGGAGGCCCACATAGCTCCCTATCAGTTGTCTAGGAAAAGGACTACACACTAACAGTGGAAGCAGCTTTGGCCCTGGTTACATTAGCAAGCAGGCCTTCCGAAGCCTGCTTTTTAGCTAATGCACAGCAAATCTTACTGCAGAGCATGATCCAGCGGGAGATAGTTCTCTTCTGCATTGCCTTTTTCACTCCAGTGAACACCAAAAAGAGTGGTGTTCCTTGGGACAACTGATGTAGTAACAACGTTTTCTTGGGGTCTAAGCAATAGTCTCTCTCCTCCTTCTTAAAGTGAGGAGGTGGAGTACAGAACAGCAGCATGATGGTTTGACAGACGTGGAACGCCATTTCAAATTTCTACAGGAAGAATGCCAGATTCCAAAGAACCAGTTTGTCTGTGAAGAAGGTAGTATAAAAGGTGGATTAACACAAAGAGCCTGACACTCGGACAATTTAAGGTCCCATTGGGGCATCACAAAAAGGGGAAACATTGTGAGGAAGTGGGGTGTATTATGTGGTTGTGCGACCTCACCTTGTAATAAACTTACCAACCCCTTTAGAACCAGTAGGTTTTGTTTGTTAAACCTTCAGCTCAAACATGGGTAGCTGTGGCTTTGTTGAGACAGAGGAGCAATCCTCAGTCTGTTCCAGGCATTTTTATTCATCTGTCCTGATACAAGGGAATAAAGGTGCCGAAGATGCTCAAGGATGCAATGGGGGTGAGGGTGGGGGGGGGGGGGGGGGGGGGGGGGGGGGTCCTGCGAGGGGGAGAGGCGGTCCAGGTTACAGTCAATGTCCCTCAAAGTCCTCTCTGTGCTAGCAGAAGTTCAGTCGCCACTGGGCTACCAGTCACGGGTATCGCCGTCACAATCAAATCCTTTCTTAGGCAATACCTCAACTTCTGGGTGACCAAGCTGCACTCTGACGACTCTCCCAGACTATGCACACTCAAGGCTCTGGAGAAGGCTTCTCCACAGGCAGGATACAGCAGGCACAGTCGACGCTGGTGCAACTTCTTTACCAGTTCCATGGTGCAGCAGGACAGGCCTCCTTCAGTCCAGATTAGATTGGAGTTCTGGGTGCCAGGGTGCCACATTTATGTTCAGAAAATGCTGTCAGGGAAGGATGCGGCTGATAATCAATGGGCTACCAGGTTTCCTCCCTCAGTTCTGGAAGGTGTGGCATCTGGCTATCTCAGCATCACTCTGCCTATTCCAAAGAAGACAGAACCCCTCTTGGCATGCAGAGCTCCCTATCCCAACACAGATGTGGCTACACACCTCTGGAAAACAGGTTTGGCAACTAGCTTTCCTTTCCTTTTAGCCAGCCGGTCGGCCTTAACAACGGGTCAGCCCTTTACCCAAGTATTCCCCCATTTGCCCTTCAAAGGCAGCTTTCACCTATGTAGCTCACCTTTTGGGCCAACTCCTGTATGGATTCCTGCAGAGGGGAGGAAACACGAGACGGTACCTACTGTCCTCTGACCTGGGATTTCATAACATCTCACAAAGAGGCCAGAAAGGTGTCTGCAGGGCAGACCCTGTATACAATTGTAAACATGCCCTTGACATTTTGGGCAACTTAAAGTGGCAACTTCTAAAATTGCCCTTTGCCCATCAGTGAAATGAAATTTGATTTAACCATTTAATCTGATTTTATGCACAGATTCATTTAGTGCCTTACAGTACCAACTTTAGTAGTCCCATTGAGAGTTAGCAGGGCTGAGATGTCAGCCTGTAACCCTTGACCAGCTAGCCTGTAACTCTGTACTTTCCAAAGGGACGGACTACTAGCTTTTCCACACTCAAAATGACAATTTAGTACATGCTCCACTCTTTAAAATACAGCACCCTACCTCAAGGGCTGTTAGGCTTACCTTAAGGATGACATATGTTAAAAGGGAGCTTTAGGTTTTGCAGTGACCTTAAATGGCAAAACAAGTAAGCAGTTTAAAACTGCCCTTTTAATCTGAATAGCAGACTGGGAGCTATATTTAAGTACTGTAGCCCATGGGGAAACACCAACTTGCAGCTCCTGGGTATCTAACAAACCAGGAGCTTACAAGTAAGTTAGTCTGTGCCTACGGAGGACAAGCCAAATAAAAATGCATTTTTTTAAGGGTCAGAACACATGCAGAGTCCTACTTAGCAGGGCTCTGTGCATTTCAGAGCCATTACACTAGGTACCTAATAGCCAAAATGCAGCAAAAAGTGGGATAAAACCTGAAAAAGCCAGTTTCCTGGCAAAGAACAACAAAATGGTTTGTTACCAGCAGGAGTAGTTTTGCAGCTTAAAGAAGTCGGTAACATAGATCAACATCGGTCTCTTCTCCATTAGCTCTCACCTTCCTTGGCGATTTCCTCGTCGTCACTTGAGCAGATGAAGTCCTTCAGCAAAACCTGCATTTTCTGTGTGCTGACCATGGTGGTGTGGCGTTCCAGCCTTTGTCGTCGACAGAGTCTGGAGCAAAAATTAAAGGGAATGTTTTCCATGACCCCCAACCTGTCTTCATTCTCGAACCACGTGACTGTTAGACGTTAATCACCGTCAGGAGAGGAAGAAAAGAAAAGGACCCCCACCTCTCTCGTCGCAATCCTTTTCGCCGTCTCTGCGTTTTGGTTGAATTTCTTTCTAAAACTGTTTTTTTAAAAACCTTTTTGGAGCTCCTCTGTTGCTTCCAGACCCAACAGTCGAAAATCTCAAGATTGCAACTATGCACAGGAAGTTCCGTACCGCAGTCTACAGTCACACATGGGATTGTACATGCCACCAAATGGTGTCAATGACGCCAACAACAAAAGAAAAAATAATGAAAAAAAATAAAAAATATGGAGTTCTGCCATTTCCTCCCAATGCTGGTACGCATACCTGTTAAGGAGGGTGCTGAATTTTGCTATTCGCCATGGATTGGCTGTGCTCCACTCACATTTCAGGCCTATTAGATTTATTTCCTTACTTTCCTTGTCTGGGTGGGGTGTGGGGTTGAGACGTTGATATACTGCTTCTCTTTCTTGCTGTTGATGTAACTGAGACTGCAAGCACTGTTTCCTCTTATGTATGATCTTTTTGATGATCGTTTATATTTTTTCTCGACCCACAGGGTCACAGCTCTGCATATCACAGGCTTTTTGAAAGCTTCCCTCCCCTGATCCAGAATGCTAGGTAGCATTGAGGGAACTCTAGGAGGAAGCATGACTTCTTCCGATTCTCTTCTTCCAACTGAACCCCATATTTGTCTGCAGCCTTATTAATTAGTTGGCTCTACATATCAATATTGCACGCGGCAAAGCAATGGATAATTGATCCCATCTTAAGAAGAATCAGTTTCTAGTTCTTGCCACTGTCTGCATAATCAGCCTGAAACACCCCAAAGCCCTCATGATCCTCATCCTTCTCAAATAAGAATGCCTGGTCTTCTTCCTGGGGCTCTGGTGTCATACGAGGGTCAAATTCCTAAACCTCCTTTTTGACTTGCTCTTTCAGCGCCAAAGTATTTTCAGGAATTTGAAATTCCGCGAGGATTATAAATCTTTTTCTCTTCTAAAGAAATGCTGCCATATCAGCCTCAAGTTGGCGCTTCTCTTGCTTGATTTCTGCCAAGCACTCTTTGGGGGTCAAACATCAGCATTTATTTTATTTGATGTTGAAGAATCTCAACGATGTGTATCTTTTTGCCTCCTGTCGTGCCCCCACCACCCCTTTTTAAAAAAAGTTTTTAACACATCAGAGCGTCTCTACTACTAACATCTTT
This sequence comes from Pleurodeles waltl, assembly GCF_031143425.1. Taxonomy (NCBI): domain Eukaryota; kingdom Metazoa; phylum Chordata; class Amphibia; order Caudata; family Salamandridae; genus Pleurodeles; species Pleurodeles waltl. Next base: position 133,387,369 of record NC_090445.1, on the reverse strand, counting down.
CGATGTAGTAATCTTTTTGGGAGTTTCTCCTCCCTGTGGTGTCCCTGTTGAGGAATCAGAGGGGCTCATTTTCTTTAGGTCTGCCTTTGCTAATTTTGTTTTTAATGTTGAGGCTCCCTTTTGAATGTTTGAGTTTGGTTTTCAAGACTGACAATGAATGCTTTTTAGGAGGCACCTGTGGTCTCTTTCGTCTTGAGCAATTCTCTTTTGACCTCTGAACTCAGCGTCCGAAACGTCTCCTTCAGCACCTTCTGCAATGAGTTTGTCATTCAACAGACCCGGGTCTTCTAACAATGGTGTCTGCCTCTGTCCCTGTATGGTATAGTGTGCCTGGTCCTGCTTCTATGGTCTTCAACGTCTTCAGCTTGAACCCGAGTGGTAGACAGAGGTTACACACCTAGAGTTGGTCTTCACTAGTTTACAATGGCATTTTCAGCAGAACTGAAAAGGAGTATTCTCTATTACGTGGCTAGGGAGCCCCATGTCCAGGCATTCATAAAATGGCAAACTCATTCTGATGACCGGAATTGTCTCGGGTTACTTATATTCATTGATCTTCTGATTGTCTTAGACTATCTTCATCCAAACTGCACTCTTTCTACGATTTGGAGAGCCCTCGGCTTAGCTTCAAGACCCAATGGCAGAAAAAAGAAATCTGAAGAAGGCGAACACAAGTTGGAGCTTCTTGGGAGGGAATATGACGTCACAGGAGGCAGTATTAGACACCAAATGGTGGAAACGTTGACAACAAAAAAAAAAAGAGCGAAATGGACTACTAGGATATTGGAGAATTCCAGAGCCAACCTCTAGACGGCAGATCCAAAAAAAAAAAAATCCAGAAAACATTTACCCTGCAAAACAGGAGGTTAAGGAAGTATCTTCGTAGAAGTGTGTAGGTGGAGGTAGGTGTGTGTGTGTGTGTTCTGGGGAGGGGGGTGGGGGGGAAGGGGTGTTTGAAGAGAACCAGTTGTAAAAATTGAAATAAATACAAGCAATAGCTTTGTTTCAAAGGTACTGCCAAACTCTGACCGGTAGGTATAATGCAGTCAATGATGTACCCTTAATGATCATTCAGAAGATCCAGAAAATAGATGCATATTTCTGCAGGCCAGGCTGTCTTAGTAATAAGGCTTCAACACCTCAATTCATTTCAAAGTAATGTCTAACACTTAACACAAAAATGTTAGATTAAGAAATTGTACCTTAAACTGTGCTTCTGGTGGTCCAGTTATTATTACCATCCGTACTTTAGAGTCTGGAGTCTCTGGTGGAGCAATCTGTAAATAAACAGAAAATACTTGCATAGACAAAAGGTTTTACAAGGTAAATGAACTCTGGTATAAATTTGTGAAATATTTAACTATATACATGTCCGAAAGAAACTGTAATATCCTGTTGATGATTATCATTCATATTGTCACTTGCTAAAACAAATAAGGTGTACCAAATACATTTGCAGCCCGATAGTAAATTGTCTGTACTTACTGGATTAGCTCATATCTGATGATCCAAGTCCGATTTACCCATACTAATAAGGGAATAAAGAACTAACATGATTCTCCCCATTTGTTAAGATTCAAGGAGTATTTTGGGAATAGACCGAAATGTTGGTATTGATTATAAGCTCAAATGTGACGGTGCACATTTTTTTTTTTTTTTTTTTTAACTTGGGTTTCGTAATTCCCATTTATACATTTTCCTCCACTTCCTGTCACCTCCACCAATCACCACCTCAAGAAAAAGAAAATGCAAAGCACAGCCTCGTATGGGCAACATTACTATTAAAATATCACCTGGCGAGTGGGCGACGTTTAGAATACTCCTTGGCCTTGTGGTTTTGCATGTTATAAGAACCTCTATTAACTTGGAAATAATATATATTTAAGAGCTACAAAGAGTCCATTCATCCAACACCCACCTCCAGATGTTCAGAGCCTTCACAAATAAACATTATCTTCCCTTCCTACACTGTTTTTTTTCCTTTTCTTGCGTCCAATGCCCCTCCTAATAATCATTTGTATAACAGAACTCGAGCTGTACAGTGACAGACATCTTAGGATGGAAGATACATTGTTACTCCTTACAATTTCATCTTTCAAATAAAAGCAGCACTCACCTTTATAGAAGCACTTGCAAATCTGGATAGCTGCTTGATATGCTGACCTTTCTTTCCAATGATTGCACCCACTGCTTGTGCCGGTATAAAAAGATGCACCGTTTCCTGCTCTGGAGACTGATCAAGAACAGCATTTTAGGAACAAAATAAAATTAAAACTTCTCATAGCATTCCACAACAGAATGAATGAAGCTTCAGCCCAAAAGAAGTCCCACAGCAAAAGGTCAAGAATGTTACTGAATAGACTGCAAGTTAAAAGCCTATTATAATGGCTATGATACCACAAAGTGGTTGTAAGCTTTTAATGTTAAAAAGTATCACTTCACAATCAACCCTGCCACCATTCCAATAACGCCAGCGTGGAATATATATTCCAACTGCATACAATGCCCTGATGTTGGCATATTTTCAGTGAAGTAAATTTAACCGTGCCAGAGGCTGAAACTTTAATCAAAAGCATACTTCTACAAACATCGACCGACACTTCACAAGAAAAGCATTAGCAATATACACATTTTCACAAAATGATGCAAACATAACTGGTGAAGACAAACAGAAAATGGACAAAGAATTATTCGATTCATGGGAGGGATGAGTACTGAATCTGTATGGGAAACAGCAGAGACTACATGTGGCCTGAGTCACCCAAGCCCCCGGTTTCCTATTTTTTGCATGGGTGTGTTTACCACTTGGCATTATGCCCCGTATTGTGTGCCCATAGAAATCATTTGACATAGTCCCAATCTTCTTATTCTTTTTTCTTCTTTTCCTTTTTTGGTTTTGTGACTTAAGTGCTAGGTTCTTCTGCCCCTGGTGATTTCTCTACATTTTCTTGTAAAATATACCTCTATCAGTGGAGGCTGGCGAGTAGCATGTGAATCCAGAGATTTGCCCAAGCTGCAAAAGTACTCCTACAGATAAGGAACCATTTTGTTTTACAGCGTGAATGTTTTCTGGATTCACATGCTGTGCATTGATTATAAAGCGGTATTTTGACCTGTTAGGAGGCTTGGTCCTGTTGAGTGTGCATTTACAAACAAATGATTTAGCACTCTTTGTCCCATTTCTGCTTGGATGTCCACACAGTAATGCTTTGTAACAGTATATACTGATGACCATGAGGCCCCTGCACAGATATGATCCAGTGTCATGCTTCTCAGGAATGCAAGTGTTGCTCCCCTCTTCCTTACTTTGTGTGGCTATGGTCTTTCATTGAGTTTTGCTCCTGCTGTCTTGTGACAGTATGGTATGGTCTGTATTATCCATTTTGCAATAGTTCCTTTGATGACAGGGTAGCCTTTCCTAGAGTGAGCGAAGGATAGGGAGAATTGTTTTTCTTTCGTTCTAGATAGTACATTATTAATCTTTGTATAACCAGTGTGTGAAAGGCCTTCTCTGCCTGTATCTTTGGATGATTGAAAAAAGGTCAGTAACGGGATGGCCTGATTAACATGGAATCTTGTTACCACATTTGGTAAGAACCTTGGATTTGTTCTCATCACCCCTTTGTCCTTGTATACTCGCAGATACGGTTCTCGTGTGGCGACTGCTTGGCTCTTGTTAACACTTCACCATGAGGTTATGGTGATTAAAATGGCCTGTTAGGAACTTGAGTGGGTGAGTTTTGCAATAGTTCAAGAGGTGATTATGTTAACTGAGTAAGCACTGTACTCCGGTTCCAGATAAGCATAGGAGTTCTTGACGGCAATAGCTTTTTTACTTCCTCCAAGAACAAGCTTATTACAGGCTTTGTGAAGAAACTTCTCCTATGTATCCCTCTTGTGTATGCTACAATGGCCGCCAGGTGGACTTTGACTGAGGCGTAGGAGAGGCACTTTACCAGCAAGTGAGTCAAGGATCTTATCGCAATGGCATCTAGTGTCCAATCTCCGCGGTCTCCTTCCTTGTTGCACCAGTGTAAGAATCTATTCCACTTGTTGTGCCATCTTTGTGTTGGTCACTTGATTTTTTTAGAAATTCAATTCTTCTCTTTGGTAGATTAAGGTGACCGAACTATGTCCTTAGGAGCCATGCTATCAAAATGAGGGTGTATGGTTCAGAGTGCCATACTTGACTTTCCTGTATTGTCAACTGGTCATGATACACTGGGAGCTTTATGAACTGTCCCAAAAAGATATCTCCATGAGATCTGAGAACCATGTGAGTCGAGCCTATTGTGGGTCTATCAGAATTAAGGTAAGGTGTTGCTTGCGCTTGTATAGTACCACCGATATCATTGGGATTGGAGGAAAAGCATTGGCAAATCTCCCCGATTGTTTTATCCACACAGCATTCCCTAGCAATTTTGGATGGTAAACCTGGATGCAAAACTTTGGCATTTCGCAAATACTGTAGGTCTACCTGTGGTGTTCCCAAACTCTAGAAGATTTACACCACTACTTTCTTGCTCGCTAGAGTGTGGTGTTTGCTTGCTGAGCCTGTCCACTTCTTTGTTTGGTTCTCCAGGTCGGTGCATCATTACTAATGGCCATTGCCCATCTCCATATCTCATGGCCTTAATTTTGATGGAGGGTATGACTGTTTGTAAGGAAATGGCTCCCTGTTGCAGTTACCCCCCCACTTTTTGCCTGATACTGACTTGACTGAAGTGTGCTGGGACCCTGCTAACCAGGCCCCAGCACCAGTCTTCTTTCACCTAAAATGTACCATTGTTTCCACAATTGGCACACCACAGGCACACAGATAAGTCCCTTGTAAAAGGTACCAGTGGTACCAAGGGCCCTGTGACCAGGGAAGGTCCCTCAGGGATGCAGCATATGTTGTGCTACCCTAAAGGACCCCTCACCTAACACATGCACACTGCCATTGCAGATTGTGTGTGTTGGTGGGGAGAAAAAGGCAAAGTCGACATGGCATCCCCCTCAGGATGCCATGCACACAAAATACTGCTTGTGGCATAGGTAAGTCACCCCTCTAGCAGGCCTTACAGCCCTAAGGCAGGGTGCACTATACCACAGGTGAGGGCATAGCTGCATGAGCAATATGCCCCTACAGTGTCTAAGTCTATTCTTAGACATTGTAAGTACAGTTGTGGCCATATTAAGTATATGGTCTGGGAGTTTGTCAAAAACAAACTCCACAGCTCCATAATGGCTACAATGAATACAGGGAAGTTTGGTATCAAACTTCTCAGAATAATAAACCCACACTGATGCCAGTGTTGGATTTATTAAAAATTACATAAAGAGGGCATCTTAGAGATGCCCTCTGCATTTTACCCAATTGTTCAGTGCAGGACTGACTGGTCTGTGCCAGCCAGCTGCTGAGAGAGGAGTTTCTGACCCCATGTGGTGAGGGCCTTTGTGCTCTTGGAGGACAGAAACAAAATCCTGCTCTGGGTGGAGGTGCTTCACACCTCCCCCATGCAGGAACTAACACCTAGCAGTGAGCCTCAAAGGCTCAGGCTTCGTGTTACAATGCCCCAGGGCACTCTAGCTAGTGGAGATGCCCGCCCCCTGGACACAGCCCCCACTTTTGGCAGCAAGTCCAGGGGAGATAATGAGAAAAACAAGGAGGAGTCACCCACCAGTCAGGACAGCCCCTAAGGTGTCCTGAGCTGAGGTGACCCCTGCCTTTAGAAATCCTCCATCTTGATTTTAGAGGATTCACCCAATAGGAATAGGGATGTGCCCCCCTCCCCTCAGGGAGGAGGCACAAAGAGGGTGTAGCCACCCTCAAGGACAGTAGCCATTGGCTACTGCCCTCCCAGACCTAAACGCACCCCTAAATTCAATATTTAGGGGCTCCCCAGAACCTAGGAAACTAGATTCCTGCAACCTAAGAAGAAGAAGAAGGGCTGCTGACCTGAAGCCCTGCAGAGAAGACGGAGACGACAACTGCTTTGGCCCCAGGCCTACCGGCCGGTCTCCCCACTTCGAGAAAAACTGCAACAGCGACTAGTCCCCCAGGTTCCAGCGACCCCTGAAGCCTCAGAGGACTACCCTGCATCTAAAAGGACCAAGAACTCCCGAGGACAGCGGCCCTGTTCCATAAAGACTGAAACTTGCAACAAAAACAACTTTTAAAGGACTGCACATTTCCCGCCAGAAGCGTGAGACTTTCCACTCTGCACCCGACGCCCCCGGCTCGACCTGCGGAGAAACATTACAGGGAGGACTCCCCGGCGACTGCGAGCCCATGAGTAGCCAGAGTTGAGCCCCCACAGCGACGCTTGCAGAGGGAATCCAGAGGCTCCCCCTGACCGCGACTGCCTGCTTCAAAGAAGCTGACGCCTGGTAAAGACACTGCACCCGCAGCCCCCAGGATCTGAAGGATCCTACCTCCAGTGCAGAAGCGACCCCCAGGTGGCCCTCTCCCTTGCCCAGGTGGTGCCTACCCTGAGGAGCCCCCCCCACCCCCCTTGCCTGCCTGCTTCGCTGAAGAGACCCCTGGGTCTCCCATTGAAACCAATTGCAAACCCGATGCCTGTTTGCACTCTGCACCCGGCCGCCCCTGTGCCGCTGAGGGTGTACTTTTTGTGCTGGCTTGTGCCACCCTGGTGCCCTACAAAACCCTGTCGCGGGTACTTACCCTGCTGGCAGACTGGAACGGGGCACCCCCTACTCCATTGAAGCCTATGCGTTTTGGGCACCACTTTGACCTCTGCACCTGACCGGCCCTGAGCTGCTGGTGTGGTAACTTTGGGGTTGCCCTGAACCCCCAACGGTGGGCTACCTTGGACCCAACTTTGAACCCTGTAGGTGTTCTACTTACTTGCAAAACTAACCAATACTTCCCCCAGGAACTGTTGAAAATTGCACTGTCTCTAGTTTTAAAATAGCTTATTGCCATTTATGCCAAAACTGTACATGATATTGTGTTGATTCAAAGTTCCTAAGATACCGGAGTGAAATACCTTTCATTTAAATTATTACTTGTAAATCTTGAACCTGTGGCTCTTAAAATAAACTAAGAAATGAAAATGTCACTTACCCAGTGTACATCTGTTCGTGGCATCAGTCGCAGTAGATTCGCATGTTCTGCAATAGCTCGCCATCTGGTGTTGGGCCGGAGTGTTACGAGTTGTTTTTCTTCGAAGAAGTCTTTCGAGTCACGGGACCGAGTGACTCCTCCTTTTGTCTCCATTGCGCATGGGCGTCGACTCCATCTTCGATTGTTTTTCCCCGCAGAGGGTGAGGTAGGAGTTGAATTGTAGTAATAGTGCCCATGCAATGGAGTGACTAAGTATGCACCTATTTAAGGTTGAGATGATACATATATAAATAATTGAAGGTAACTTCCAAACTGCTACAGGCTCCCGGGGAGGCGGGTGGGCACATGCGAATCTACTGCGACTGATGCCACGAACAGATGTACACTGGGTAAGTGACATTTTCAGTTCGATGGCATCTGTCGCTGTAGATACGCATGTTCTGCAATAGACTAGTAAGCAGTTATTTCCCCAAAAGCGGTGGATCAGCCTGTAGGAGTGGAAGTAGTCTGAAATAATGTCCTTAATACAGCTTGACCTACTGTGGCTTGTTGTGCGGATAACACGTCTACACAGTAGTGCTTGGTGAATGTGTGAGGCGTAGACCATGTGGCTGCCTTACATATTTCTTGCATTGGGATGTTTCCTAGAAAGGCCATGGTAGCACCTTTCTTTCTGGTTGAGTGTGCCCTTGGTGTAATGGGCAGCTGTCGTTTAGCTTTAAGGTAGCAGATTTGGATGCATTTAACTATCCATCTGGCTATACCTTGTTTTGAAATTGGGTTTCCTGCATGAGGTTTTTGAAATGCAATAAAGAGTTGTTTAGTCTTTCTGATGTTCTTTGTTCTGTCAATGTAATACATTAATGCTCTTTTGACATCTAATGTATGTAGTGCCCTTTCAGCTACGGTATCTGGCTGTGGAAAGAACACTGGAAGTTCCACTGTTTGATTTAGATGGAACGGTGAAATAACCTTTGGCAAAAATTTAGGATTGGTCCTTAGGACGACTTTATTTTTGTGTAGTTGTATAAAAGGTTCCTGTATAGTAAACGCCTGAATCTCGCTTACTCTTCTCAGGGAAGTAATGGCGATGAGAAATGCCACCTTCCAGGTTAGGAACTGTATGTCGCAGGAGTGCATGGGTTCAAAAGGTGGACCCATAAGTCTAGTTAGGACAACATTTAGGTTCCATGAAGGAACAGGTAGTGTTCTTGGTGGTATAATTCTCCTAAGGCCCTCCATGAATGCTTTAATGACTGGTATTTTATATAGGGAAGTTGAATAGGTAGTCTGCAGGTATGCAGATATTGCTGCAAGGTGAATCTTAATGAAAGAGAAAGCTAGGTTAGATTTTTGTAAGTGAAGCAAGTAACCCACTACATGTTCTGGAGTTGTGTGTAATGGTTGTATTTGATTAATATGGCAGTAGCAAACAAACCTCTTCCATTTACTTGCATAGCAGTGCCTGGTGGATGGCCTTCTTGCTTGTTTTATGACTTCCATACATTCTTGGGTAAGTTGTAAGTGTCCGAATTCTAGGATTTCAGGAGCCAGATTGCTAGATTCAGCGATGCTGGATCTGGGTGTCTGATCTTTTGGTTGTGCTGTGTCAACAGATCTGGCCTGTTGGGCAATTTGATGCAGGGTACCACTGATAGGTCTAGCAGCGTTGTGTACCAGGGTTGCCTTGCCCAAGTTGGTGCTATCAGTATGAGTTTGAGTTTGCTTTGACTGAGTTTGTTTACCAGGTAAGGAAGGAGAGGGAGAGGAGGAAAAGCGTAAGCAAATATCCCTGACCAGTTCATCCATAGGGCATTGCCTTGGGATTGTTTGTGTGGGTATCTGGATGCGAAGTTTTGGCATTTTGCGTTCTCCCTTGTCGCAAACAAGTCTATCTGAGGTGTTCCCCAGAGTTTGAAATAAGTGTTCAGTATTTGGGGGTGAATTTCCCATTCGTGGACCTGTTGGTGATCTCGAGAGAGATTGTCTGCGAGTTGATTTTGTATCCCTGGTATAAACTGTGCAATTAGGCGAATTTGGTTGTGAATTGCCCAATGCCAAATTTTTTGTGCTAGCAGGCTTAACTGCGTGGAGTGCGTCCCTCCCTGCTTGTTTAGATAATACATTGTTGTCATGTTGTCTGTTTTGACGAGAATGTATTTGTGAACTATTATTGGTTGGAAAGCTTTTAGTGCTTGAAAAACTGCTAGAAGTTCTAGGTGATTGATATGCAGTTTTGTTTGATGTACGTTCCATTGTCCTTGTATGCTGTGTTGATTGAGGTGTGCTCCCCACCCTGTCATGGAAGCATCTGTTGTTATTACGTATTGTGGCACTGGGTCTTGGAAAGGCCGCCCCTTGTTTAAATTTATGTTGTTCCACCACAGAAGCGAGAGGTAAGTTTGGCGGTCTATTAACACCAGATCTAGAAGGTGACCCTGTGCTTGAGACCACTGTGATGCTAGGCATTGTTGTAAGGGCCTCATGTGCAGTCTTGCGTTTGGGACAATGGCTATGCATGATGACATCATGCCTAGGAGTTGTAATACCATCTTTGCCTGTATCTTTTGTGTTGGATACATGCGTTGTATGATGGTGTTGAAATTTTGAATTCTTTGTGGACTTGGAGTGGCTACTCCTTTTGATGTGTCTATTATGGCTCCCAGGTATTGTTGTACCTTGCGTGGCAGAATTTTGGATTTTGTGAAATTGACGGTGAACCCTAGTTTGAAGAGGGTTTGTATGATATGATTTGTGTGATTTGAGCACTCTATTAACGAATGGGCCTTGATTAGCCAGTCGTCTAGATATGGGAACACATGTATTTGCTGCCTTCTTATGTGTGCTGCGACCACTGCTAGACATTTGGTAAAGACTCTTGGTGCGGTTGTTAATCCGAAAGGCAGTACCTTGAATTGGTAATTGTAAGAAGTTGGCTCTGTATGTGCTATTTCAAAGTAAGGAATAGCATGTACAGAGTCCAAGGGTTCCCCTTAGAGGTAAAATAGTGGTAAAAATAGATAATACTAATGCTCTATTTTGTGGTAGTGTGGTCGAGCAGTAGGCTTATCCAAGGAGTAGTGTTAAGCATTTGTTGTACATACACATAGACAATAAATGAGGTACACACACTCAGAGACAAATCCAGCCAATAGGTTTTTGTATAGAAAAATATCTTTTCTTAGTTTATTTTAAGAACCACAGGTTCAAATTCTACATGTAATATCTCATTCGAAAGGTATTGCAGGTAAGTACTTTAGGAACTTCAAATCATCAAAATTGCATGTATACTTTTCAAGTTATTGACAAATAGCTGTTTTAAAAGTGGACACAGTGCAATTTTCACAGTTCCTGGGGGAGGTAAGTTTTTGTTAGTTTTACCAGGTAAGTAGGACACTTACAGGGTTCAGTTCTTGGTCCAAGGTAGCCCACCGTTGGGGGTTCAGAGCAACCCCAAAGTCACCACACCAGCAGCTCAGGGCCGGTTAGGTGCAGAGTTCAAAGTGGTGCCCAAAACACATAGGCTAGAATGGAGAGAAGGGGGTGCCCCGGTTCCGGTCTGCTTGCAGGTAAGTACCCGCGTCTTCGGAGGGCAGACCAGAGGGGTTTTGTAGGGCACCGGGGGGGGACACAAGCCCACACAGAAATTTCACCCTCAGCAGCGCGGGGGCGGCCGGGTGCAGTGTAGAAACAAGCGTCGGGTTCGCAATGTTAGT